>NC_135648.1:22685045-24158520 GCF_053574225.1 Canis aureus
GAAACTAGAGATCAAGAAGAGCCCAGAAGGCCAAGGCAGCTTGAGGCTGGAGTGGATTTGGGCTCACTGTTTGTCTGGGTCATACTCAGAGAGAGGTTGAGGGACCGGCTTCTAGAAAGCTTACACAGCAGAGCAGCCAGACCAGCCTGGAGCTTGAATGGCTATAGTGTCCTTGGAGGAAAGAGAGAAATGAGGCCTCTGTACCTAGAAAATTGTTTCAATCAGTAAAAAGTGTGAATTAAAAAAAAAAAAAAAGTGCTCCTGTGACGAGGCTGAATAGATTTGATCTTCCTTAGATTCAGAAGTCTGTTGATGCTCATCTGTTTTTATGCTTTGTTGCTTTCCTCGATAATTTTCCATCTGTCTTCTCTTAGTTGCTTAAGAAAGTTCCATTGGAAAATTCCAAATCAGACTTTGTCTGATAAGGAACTGCAGGCAATTAGGGCAAATGTAGGCCAGCCTAGTGGGGAGAAAGAGCACCCCTAGAAGCCAGGTGAGGTAGTTCAGGGGTTAATTAATGTTTCATAATATGAGTATCTTGGTTATTTAAATAGGTAATTCTTTCATGTGCAAGACTATTCCAAAACGTCAGAATTGTCAGCATTCCTGGCCCTGCTTATTGAATGGCAGTAGAGTTCCAGTTATTGTGACAAACAAAACTCCCCCAGATACTTCCAAACACCCCTGGGGAGGGCAGTACCCTAATCTCCAGGTTGAGAATTATTGAGTGAAAAGTTGAAAAGCCAGGTGAAAGGAGAATTACAGATCTGTGCAGATCTAGAGGAGTTTACCAGGATCCTTGAAAATGACCCTGCCTTCTCGATAGCAAGATTCTTCTCTAGAACCTTTGTAAAGACTCTCCCTCTTCAGTCTTTTTTTTTTTTTGAGATTTTATTTATCTATTTGAAAGACAGGAAGAATGAGAGATTACAGAGGAAGAGGGAGAAGCAGACTCCCCTCTGAGCAGGGAGCCCCATGTGTGGCTCAATCCCAGGACCCTGGGACCATGAACCTGACCTGAGCCAAAGGCAGATGCTTAACCGACTGAACCACCCACACATCCACCTCTTAAGTCTTTTTATTGACTATCTTTCCTTGGACTTCTCTATCCCCCTTGTTTGCTCAGCCCGTAACCAGTCCCTCCCACTCTCCAGTGTGAACCAAAATTTTTTTATTTTCATTGTCTCCAAGATGTTTCTCCCCCGACCACTTTCAACCTCAGACCTTCCTGATACCCTGCTGGCTTGTTGTTTGGGCCACCACACAATCTAGTATGTGTATAAAGCCCAATCTTATTGCCTCGATCAGGGGCATCCAAGACCCTCCAGTTTAGGAGAACAATGTCAACAAAGGCCTGTGTCAGGAGGAAGCCTGGAGTGATAGAGAGTGACAGACGGTTTGGCAGTAGGCTTTAGAGTGTACTGGGAGAGAAGCTGGGAGAGACAGGCTGAAAGCAAATGGTAATAGTCTCACTCAGCCTCACCTGGACAATGTGCAGGAGGAGAATGTTCAACCCTTTCTGATACAGCCTTGAGGTGTGGGCCTTTCAGGATGGAGACACCATAGGAGATCTGAATCCCTGGGGGCTGAGGGGAGGAGCTGAGCTCAGAAGACAATGTCAGATGAAAGGGATGAGGGTATCCTCTTGCCTTTAATTCTGGAAATCACCTAGTTAGAATCACATGCCTGTCATGACAGTGAATATGAGGAGATACTCTTTGGGAAGAGCCTTTGAGAATTGGCAAAGAATGGGGCACAATAATTGAACTCACGGCTGTTGGGTCATAGGCTAGGGTGCCCCTCCTAACACACAAAAACCCCTCACCCAATAAGGTTCTCTCTCACAGTACAGACCAATAAATCATACCGACTGCATTTACTGATGAGTTCAATCAGGCAATTTGTTTGACTATCTCCCAATTACCATTTTCTCTTAATTGTAATATGCATCTATTTCCCTGCTTCCCCTATACACATTTGAACATTTCTGAAATAGAGATGTGTCTTAAAAATAGATGCGCATGTTTATTGTGAAGTTTCTTTTTTGAAGCAGCTATTAAATCAATGGTGCATCTTATAATCAATGGCATATTAGAATCTAGGAAATAGGGTAATTACCAGAATTGATGTAGTATAGGCAAGATTATTCACTGGGTACCTTGAAACACCTGTGCTTACTCTTACATGCAAAACTGTTTGTGGACCGCCTCAGTTGGATCTATACACACACACACACACACACACACACACACACACACACCCCTCCCTATGGCGCTGGCTGGCTATAAGTTTGGATGCCATCATACCCTTAGGGAGCTCAGAGAAATGCACAATATGTGCTGAATCCCACCCTCCCTTGGAAATGTCATGAAGAAATTGCTTTTGGCTTACCCTGCTGCTGACTGTGCTGCTGATTGGTCTCAGTGAGGGGCAAAGACTGTTCCTGGCAGGAGACAAGGCCTGGCCAATGAGATTCAAACAGGCAGAGTTTATGGTTGTTGCCAACACAGAAGTATCCTGAAAGCTGAGGTGCTCCCCATCTGGCACACCAGCCCTGGTCCCCTTGGGGGCTTAGCCATTCCACAGGAGCCCCCACTGCTAAACCGTCTGCCCTCTCTGACATGGCTTGGTTATCTTCCCTCTTGCTAAAGAAATGACAGATGTGAGTGGTGGAGTAATCATGAGGAGAACAAGATGATAGATCACCATTAACCCCATCAGCTGGGCCAAGGCCACAGTGGAGAATGTGAACAAGTGGTCTGACAAGTCAGAAGGCTGATGTTGGAGATTTCAAGAACTTTCTATCAGGCAGAGTCAAGAGCTGTGATGAAGCACATGCTAAAAGAGATGGGAACTAACTTGTATCTCCAAACCTTTAAGTATCTAACCCCCAAATGGACTTCAGAGTAGGTTCCCTGCCCCCCAGAGCTGCCCTCCTTAGAAGAAGTGGTACCCGGTGGGCAAGGACCACCTCTTCTCAATCTGAAGCCTCAGGGATTCTCAAAGATCCTAGGATCAGACTATGTTGAGGTAAAGAAAGTCCCTCCTGACACCGTTCCACAATGGCCTCTCTGCCCAGGACACTACTACAATCTAAATTTTGTGGCCATGGAAATTTCTTGGACAGAGCATTTTGCCTCTACCTGGCTTCCTTTGAAAGGTGGCTTTGTACTTTGTGGGGGAGTAGGGTGAGATGGGATAAGAAATAAGCTTTGACCATGATCCAGCCCTGCTTGTTTGGCTCTTTCCCTCCCACCAGGAGCAAGGAAAACTGAGCAAGTGGACCAAGTTTTGCAGCTGCTAGCAGAGAAACAGTGGCAACCCCACTGAAGGACTGTCCCCACCCTCACTGCACAATGTCTGCAGAGAAACCCCAAGGAGATTGATCAGCCAGTGTCTGCTTTGTAATTTCACTTAATGCTATTAAAGGGGCAGTTTGGGCCGTTTGCTAGAGAGGGCTGGCAAGGTTCCAGAATCCTTGGCTAATGAATCTCAAGTATTAATCCCATTAGTCTTCTACTGTCTGCCACTTCTAACTAGGTCCCTCCCTCTCCTCTCAGTCTTCCTTTCCCTGGAGGAAGCTCCCTGATGCCTGAGGCTTATGGCATGTTCCTGTTAACAAGGATTGGGCTGGTCTTGCTCACCAGGCTAGTTTTACCGGAAATTGAAAGAGCAGCATGGGCAGCCACTCGTACAGGAAGACTGGGGCAATTTCCTCAGGAGAATCATAGAGTCTTGGTTTGAAGAGCTACAAGAGGTCATGGAATTCTTACCTTTTTTCTTTCTATCAGTGATTAACAATCTACAGGGTCACGTACACACAAAATCACCTCAGTATCTGCATTTCTAACAGACATGAATAACATTCCTATGCAGGTGGTCCATGGACCATCCCTTCAGAGACCCTATTTAACAGCATCTTCAGTGGATGGCTCTGCTCTCTGCACAGCTCAGCAAGTCTAATCCTTATCTCATGTGACCACTCTTGTATTTGGACCTATGCATAGGCCTGTGTGGCACAGGAGGAGGACCAGTTATAGAGTGACAGAGATGTGAGATTACATTCCAGTTCTGCTATTTACCTCCTGTGTGATTTCTGGTCCTGCAGATGGTTGGGGCCCCCACTGCTGGCTCTTACAGATTCTGGGTAGAAGGTGAGGCTGCGTGGTAATTTTAGTCTGTATCCTGCTCTGAATTTTATGATTTTTGACACACATAAATAAGTCTGTTTTCTCACTTATGAAATGAAAAATATATATTGGGGACTTCTGCTTCTGGGATGATGGAATAGGCATACTTTCCCCTATTATGCCTGTTAAGCACATCTAAAAATACTAGACATTACATATAATACAAATTTAAGAAAACTCTGAAAGATAGAGACCTAAAGGCTAGGGACTAGCTAAGAACCTCTGGGGCCTGTGGAATGACAAGGTAGTGAGGTCCTGGGGTTTTCTTTTTGCTTTATTCATTCATCCCAGACTCAAAAGAAGCCGCAGCTCAGAAAATCCATTTAAAAAAACAAAACAAAACAACAAAAAAAAAACAAGCCTTAGCAAAAGCCTAATTAAGTCAAAGGATCAAGAAAGGGGAAGTTTAGCAAGACAGAGAATTTTAAGACAATAACTTTCACTCCAGCTAATCCCCACAGAGAAAACCATGGTCCCATTCCCACCCATACCAGTAAAGATTAAATGGGAAGCTGAGACTTCCACCCTCACAAAACTATAATGAAGTTTCTTTCTTTCTTTTCTTTTTTTTTTTTAACAGCATTGTGATTGATTGATTTATTGATTTGAGAGAGAGCACAAGCAGGGGGATGGGGCAGAGCAAAAGAAACAAGCAGACTCTACGCTGAGCTGGGAGCCCGCATTGCGTGGGGCTCAATATCAGGACCCTGAGATCATGATCTAAGCTGAAGGTAGATGCTCAACCACCTGAGCCATCCATGTGCCCCTATAGAGGTTTCTAACATACCTGCTAGGATGTTGGCAGAGAAGGCTAAATAGGGAGATGGGGCTTTCATCCCTAATGTCTGATAACAGGATACCACCCACCAGATCACATGGGAAGCCTGGACTTCCACCCTCACCTAGTAGTAATGAGGCTCCCTTTCTCTTCCACACTGGAGCGGTGTTGGAAACCTAGTAAAAGTCAGGACTTTCACATCAACGAGGGGTAAAAAACCTCCTTGCTGCTGTGCCAGAGGAGACTGATGTAATGTGGGTGTCTGGGAGCAAATGGTCAAAAAAGAACTCTTGACATGTTTTTGGTGCAAAAAGGTGGTTTTATTAAAGCACAGGGACAGGACCTGTGGGCAGAAAGAGCTGCACTGGGATTGTGAGGAGCAATTGATTATATGCTTCTAAATTAGTGGGGGTTTGGGATAGTGTAAGTCTTTGAGGAATTTGGAAGCAAGGCTTCCAGGACCTTGAAGGGATAGTTGCTATTATGATAAGATATTTACTATTGTCTAGTAAAACATTAGTCATGAGACCCTTCAGATGTATATCAGTGGGCCATATGTTTGAAGGATGATTACTAACATATATCTTGGCAGGGATAGAGATACAGGAGGTTTCCAAAGGGGTTTTTATATATTGAAGGAGACTTACAGGATCCTGGAGGTCTGGCTAATGTCAAGCTAAAGTTGCTTTTTGCCTCTAGCAAAGCATTAACAATAAGGCAGATGTGAGTTCCTTGAGGAAGGTCACTACCTGTCTCAAATACTTGTCAATGGGCTACAAGTTGTACGGAAATTTAATTTTATCTACATTTCTTTTGCCTTTGTTCTCCACATAAGAGCCCAGGTGTGAAGGTGGAATTCCCACCCCTGATCAGTAACAATGAGAAATCTTTCTCCCTTGGCTGTCAACAGCAGCTGAGTGGAAAACAAGACCTCTCTTTACCTGGCAATAACAGGGTGGTTACCCCATGCCCACCCTATTCCCCTGCCAAAGCTTTGAGAAAGCCAGATAAAATAGAAGATTTAAATAAGATGTGGAGTTTCATAACATAATAAAAAAGCATCCAACTTTCAATAACTCATTTGTCATATCAAGAACAAGAAGATCTCGGGGATCCCTGGGTGGCGCAGCGGTTTAGCGCCTGCCTTTGGCCCAGGGCGTGATCCTGGAGACCCAGGATTGAATCCCACATCGGGCTCCCAGTGCATGGAGCCTGCTTCTCCCTCTGCCTATGTCTCTGCCTCTCTCTCTGTGTGTGACTATCATAAATAAATTAAAAAAAAAAAAAATTAAAAAAACAAACAAACAAAAAAAAAAAACAAGAAGATCTCAGGGACACCTGAGTGGCTCAGTGGTTGAGCATCTGCCTTCAGCTCGGGACATGATCCCGGGTTCCGGGATCGAGTCCCACATTGGGCTCCTTGTGGGAGCCTGCTTCTCCCTCTTCTTGTGTCTCTGTCCCCCCTCCCTGTGTCTATCACGAATAAATAAATAAATGTCTTAAAAAAAAAATACAGGAAGATCTCAAAGTAAATGAAAATAAAAAGACAATCAATAGATGCCAAAACCAAAAAAAAAAAAAAAAAAAAATAGATGCCAAAACCAAGATGGCAAAGATGTTACAATTATCTGACAAAGATTTTAAAGTGCCCAGGATAGGGCAGCCTGGGTGGCTCAGCGGTTTAAGCACCCAGGGCATGATCCTGGAGTCACTGGATCGAGTCCCATGTCGGGCCCCCTGCATGGAGCCTGCTTCTCCCTCTGTCTGTGTCTCTGCCTCCCTCTCTCTCTCTCTGTGTCTATCATGAATAAATAAATAAAATATTTTTAAAAATAAAAATAAAGTGCCCAGGATAAAATGCTTCAACAAGCAAACCAAGCAATTATAGACACAATTGAAACAAGTGAGGAGAAATGTCAGCAAAGAAATAGAAAATATAAATGAGAACCAAGTGGCAATTTTATAACTTAACAATACAGTACTTAAAATAAAAAGCTCAGTGGATGGGTTCAATAATAGAATGAAAGGGACAGAAAAAAGAATCCATGTATTTGAAGATACAATAAGCATCACCAAATTTACTTTTGTATTTTTTAAAGATTTTATTTATTTGAGAGAGAGAGTACACAAGAAGGGGAAACAGCAGAGGGAGAGAGAAAAGCAGGCTCCCTGACACAGGACTTCATCCCAGGACCCTGGGATCATGACCTGAGCAGAAGGCAGATGCTTAACCAACTGAACCATCTAGGTGCCCCAGAAATTACCAAATTTAAATAACTGAGGGAAAATAGACTGAAAACAAATTAACAGAGACTCCGGAATCTGTGGGACTGTAACAAAAGCTCTGGTATCCATGTCATCAGAGTCCCAGAAGAAGAAAAAGAATGTGGGGCTGAAAAAGTACTCAAGGAATTAAACTGAAAATTCCCCAAATTTGACAAAGAAAATAAACTTACAGATTCAAGAATCAGAGTGAACCACAAAGTATGCCAAAAATATACATATATATATACATAACAAAATACATCATAATTAAACTTCTGAAAACTAAAGAGAAAAATCTAGATACAGTTCAGAGAAAAATGGCACTACCTATAGGAGAAAAATAACTTCAATGACAGTGGATTCCTCATCAAAAACCATGAAGGCCAGGGACGCCTGGGTGGCTCAGTGGTTGAGTGTCTGCCTTTGGCCCAGGGCATGATTTTGGGGTCCTGAGATTGAGTCCCATGTTGGGTTCCCTGCATGGGGCCTGCTTCTCTCTCTGCCTATGTCTCTGCCCCTCTCTATCTGTGTCTGTCATGCATAAATAAATAAAATCTTTAAAAAAACAAAACAAAACAAAAACCATGGAGGCCAAAGTAAATTGACAATATTTTTCAAGAAGTGAAAGAAAAAGAATTGTATAGCCAGTGAAAATATTCACCAAGAATGAAGATAAGTTGAGATATTCTCAGATGAAGAAAAACTAGAGAATTTGTCCCAGCAGATCTACTCTAAAAGAATGGCTAACGGACATTTTTTGAACAGAAAAAAAATTTTTTTAAAGGAGTCTTGGAATATCAGGAAGGAAAAAGAACAATTGAAAGATTAAAAATATGGGTAAATATAATAAGATTTCCTTTTTGAGTTTTCTAAATTATATTTGACAGTTGAATGGAAAATTATAACATAGTCTGATATAGTTCTAAATGTAGATGAAATATATAAGAAAATTATATTGCAAATAGGGAGGGTAAAGGGACATAAAAGATAGTAAAGTTTCTATTCTATCCTCTAACTGATAAAATGATGACACCAATGGACTGTGATAAGTTATTGTATATAATGTAATGCCTAGAACAATCACTGAAAATGCTTTACAAAGGGATACATTCAAAAACACTATTACTAAATCAAAATGGTGTTCTGAAGTGTTTGAGGAGTACACAGAAAGTCAGGAAAACTAATATAAAGAAATAAAAACAGAGAGACCAAACAGAAAATGGAAATAAAATGTCAGATTTAAGCCCTACCATATCAATAATTACATTTAATGTAAATGGTCTAAATATACCAATTAAAAGACAGAGATTGTCAAAGTGGGTTGAAAAACATGACCATGGCACCTGGCTGACTCAGTTGGTAGAGTATGTGACTCTTGTTCTCAGGGTTGTGAGTTCAAGCTCCAGGATGAGTGTAAAGATTACATAAGGAAATTTTAAAAATTACCCAAAAAACCTGCAAACTTAAAAACTTAGTCAGGTGGAAGGTAAAAAGTTGAGAAAACATGTGTAATGGAAACATTAATCAAAGGAAAGCTGATGTGGCTGTATTAATAGCAGATAAAATTACCAGAGACAAACAGGGACTTTACATAACAATAAAATATCAGTCCATCAGGAAGACACAGTGATTCTAAATGTGCACTTATCAAACAACAGAGCTGCAAAATATGTAAGGCAAAACCTGATAGAAGTGTAATTATAGTTGAAGATGATGTCAACATTTCTCTCTTAACAATTGATAGAATAATTACACAAAAATCAGCAAGGATGTAGGGCCTGGAGATTTCTTTTGGAAGAATGTTTTATTTATTTATTTATTTATTTATTTATTTTTATTTATTTATGATAGTCACAGAGAGAGAGAGAGAGGCAGAGACACAGGCTCCATGCACCGGGAGGCCGATGTGGGATTCGATCCCGGGTCTCCAGGATCGTGCCCTGGGCCAAAGGCAGGCGCCAAACCGCTGCGCCACCCAGGGATCCCGGAAGAATGTTTTAAGTACTAGTTCAATTTCTTTTTCTTTCTTTCTTTCTTTCTTTCTTTCTTTCTTTCTTTCTTTCTTCTTTTTTTTTTTTTTTAACGAGTTCAATTTCTTTAACATGGAGCTATTCAAATTATCTTTTTCATATTGGGTGAATTGTGGTAGTTTGTGTATTCCAAGAAGTGATCTGTTTTATCTAAGTTGTCAAATGTATGTATACAGAGTTGTTTGTAGCATCCCCTTCTTATCCTTTTGATGTCTGCAGGGTTTTCAGGGGTATCTTCTGCTTCATTCCTGATATTGATAATTTGTGTCCTCTTTTCTTGTCAGTCTTGCTAGAGGTTTGTCAATTTTACCGATCTTTTCAAAGAACCTGCTCATTGATTTTCTCTATTGTTACTGTTTTCAATTTTATTAATTTATACTGTTATCTTCATTATTTCCTTTCTCTTGCTTGCTTCGGTTTATTTTACTTCTCTTTTCCTCAGTTTTTGGGGTGAGAACTTAGATTACTGGTTTGAGAATTATTTTGTTGGGAGTTCACAGCCTATAAGAACTGGCACTAGGGGCCCCAATTATCCACAGGATGTGGGGTAGGGGGTACTGACTCCACCTTGGTGAGGATTCTTTCAAAGGATGTGAATCATCTTCTTTAAAAGGGAGGTAATAATTTCCTTTATTTTTTTAAAGATTTTATTTTATTTATTCATAGAGACAGAGAGAGGGGCAGAGACACAGGCAGAGGGAGAAGCAGGCACCACACAGAGAGCCGGAGGTGGGACCCGATCCCGGGTCTCCAGGATCACGCCCTGGGCTGCAGGCAGCGCTAAACCGCTGCGCCACGGGGGCTGCCCAATAATTTCCTTTAAAACATGGCAGATTGATTATACACACTTACCTGGTCTTCTTTCCAATACCTGACTGAAGATTAGAGTAAAATAGTTTAAAATCATAACTCCTTAAATTCAAAGAGGATAAGAGTTAAAGATAAAAGAGACATGTTTAAAAAATTTTTTAGAACTTGAAAAGTTGGTGTGCAAATGATAACTGACTTAGCAGACCAGAAAAACTGAACCTTAGGAAAGCCATCAAGAGGAAGCCAATTAGCACCCCAGAGCCTTGTAAAGGTTTTTAGTATTGAAGGCATCTGGAGTGTCTGAAGTGGGAGCTGTGGGGTGGAGCTGACATAGGAGGATTGATTGAAGGTCATTATGAGAAGTATTTAGATTCCACAGATCAAATCCTCTACTGTGTTACTATGTACCTACCTCAGTTCAACCCTGGCAAATGATGGAGGTTTCTTCTCCAAAGAGACTGAACAGGCTCTGTACTTAGGATTACCAACATAGATGAGCCAAGGGTGAGTAAAGGGGAATTTAATCAAAGTTTATATCCCAAAATATGAGTCCCTTGCCTACCTAGTCTTCCTCTTCTCCCATTTGGCTCCCAGAATATTGGCAGATAATCTTACACCCACCTCCCACCCCTAAGCAGGAGATTCAAGAATTGTTTGTGGTGGAAAAGAGAGAGAAAAAAGAAATTTATATTTGATCTCCTCTTTCCCCACAAAAAGGCAGGATCCCTGTCTAATCACCAGTGAAGCACACTAGCTAAGAAGCCTAGCTTAGTTTCTAACCAGATTTTAATTCTCTCACTCTTAAATTCAAATGACTAGCCAAGAATTCACAAACGAGGAAAACATCTAGACGAGTCATGCTTTTCCCAAAGAAAAAACACAGAGAAAAAAAGATAAGGAAGAATACAATGAAAAAAGCAATATAACATTTAAGACATTTTTAAAATAGAGATGTAGGGCAGCCCAGGTGGCTCAGTGGTTTAGCGTCGCCTTCAGCCCAGGGCCTGATCCTGGAGACCCAGGATCCGGTCAGGCTCCCGGCATGGAGCCTGTTTCTCCCTCTGCCTGTGTCTCTGCCTCTCTCTCTCTCTGTGTCTCTCATGAATAAATAAATAAAATCTTTAAAAAATAAAATAAAAAATAAATAGAGATGTAGAATATATTACATCTATGAAACAAAAACAGGATTCTAAAAAAAAGAACATTCAGAGAATAAAAGTTCTTGGAATTAAATATATTATATAAAAATATATTTATATATAAATACTTATATATTTATATGTATGTATGTATAGAGAGAGAGAGAGAGAGAAAGAGAGGTGGACATTTCAAAATTCCAAAAAAAGGTTGAAAAATTAAGTTGAGGAACTCTTCTGTGAATCAGAATAAAAAGATGAATTAAGGATGGAGGGAGGGGACAACAGAGAAGCATTAAAAAACTAGAAGATCAATCAAGAATAATAGAAGTTCAGGAAGGAGAGTTCTTTCCCATCAAAATGGGAAAGAAATTAGCAAAGAAATAATACTAAAAACATTTTCCAGAACTAAAGGAATATATATTTCCATGTTAAACGTTTTCATATTGACAGTTTTCTCAGTATAATAAATAAAAAAGACCTACACCAGAATGCATCCTTGAGAAACTTCCAGAAATCAGAGATAAATAGAATATATATGCTTTCAGGGAAAAAATAAACCACAAACAAAGATGGCATAAAAGGATGAGGAAAGAGACTGCAAATGATGGAGCAATGCTTTTGAAATTTTAAAACAGGAGTTGGCTAACTATGGCCTGTGGGCCAAATCCAGTTATAGCCTGTTTTTCTGTGACACTTGAGCTAAGAATGTTTTTTAAAATGTTAGAGTTATAGAAACAAACACACAAAACAAAAGCAAAGAATATGTGACAGAGACTATGTGTGGTCCCTAAAATCTAAAATATTTATTATGTGCTCTTTTATATGTTTGCTAGCTAACCAAATTATTAAACAGCCATATGAAGACATAAAACACACTTCTCAACTCATTCTATGAAACCAGTATTACCTTGATATCAAACCAAAGATATCACTAGAAAACAGACCAATATCTGCTATGAATATAAATGCAAAAATACTCAATAAATACTAGAAACCAAATTCAGCAATATATATGAAGGATTATATACTGTGAGCAAATAAAATTTATCCTAGGAATACAAGGTTGATTTAACCTATTAAATCAATCATTAATAACATATTAATAAAGGGTAAAAAGGACATGATCATCGCAAAGAAATGACAAAGAAAAGGCATTTGACAAATTCAACACTCTTTCATGATAAAAACACTCAACAACCTAGAAATAGAAGGGGATTCCCTCAATCTGATAAAAAACACTTATGAAAAACCCACAGTTGACATCATACTCAATGGTGAAAGACTGAATGCTTTCCCCTCAAGATCAGGAATAAGACAAGGAAGTTTCCTCTCATCACTTTTATTCAACATTATACTGAAAGGTTTAGCCAGGCCAATTATCAACAGAAGGGATTGAAGTGCTACATGTTAGAAAGGAAGAAATACAACTATGTTGGTGGATGACACCATCTGGTATATAGAAACTTCTAAGGAATGCAGTAAAAACTAGTAGAATTAATAAGTGAGTTTATTAAGGTGGCAGGGTGCAAGGTCAATTTAAAAAACCAATTATATTTCTATACACTAACAATGAACAGTCAAAATATTAAGACATTATTAAAACAATCCCATTTAAAATCACAACGAAAGTAAGAAAATGGCCAGGAATAAATATAACTAAAGAAGTGCAAGGCTCGAACACCAAAAAGCACAAAACATTTTCAAAAGAAATTAAAGATCTAAAGAAATGGAAAAGAAATCCATGTTCATAGGTTGGCAGATTTAACATTTTCAAGATGGCAATGGTCCCCAAATTGATTTACAGATTCAATGCAATTACTATCAAAATTCCAGATTCCTTTCTGCAGAAATCGACAAGCTAATTCTAAACTCTAGGGATCCCTAGGTGGCGCAGCGGTTTGGCGCCTGCCTTCGGCCTAGGGCGCGATCCTGGAGACCCGGGATCGAATCCCACATCGGGCTCCCAGTGCATGGAGCCTGCTTCTCCCTCTGCCTGTGTCTCTGCCTCTCTCTCTCTCTCTCTCTCTCTGTGACTATCATAAATAAATAAAAATTTAAAAAAATAAAAAATAAAAAAAATTCTAAACTCTATGTGGAAATACAAGAGATCCAGAGTTGCCAAAACAATTTTGAAAAAGAGCAAAGTTGGAGGACTTATACTTCCCAGGTCAAAATCTACTACAAAGCTACATTAATTAAGACAATGTAGTACTGGCATAATGACTGACATATAGATCAATGGAATAGAATTGAGAGTACAAAAAACAACCCCTCTCATTTGTGGTCAATGGATTTTCAACAATGGTGCCAATACAATTCAATGAGGGGAAAGATAGGGCCTTTTTTTTTTTCAACAAATGGTCAGAGAAACCAAGATATCTATATGCAAAAGAATGGAGTTAGACTCCTACCTCACATTATATACAAAATGAACTAAAAATGGATTATAGACTCAAATGTAAGAGCTAAAACTATAAATCTCCTAGAAGAAGAAATGGAGTAAATTTTTGTGATCTTTGAGTACACAATGGTTTCTTAGATACAACACTAAAAACAAGTGACAAAAGGAAAAATAGATAAATTATATTTTTACCAAATTTTAAAACCATTGTGTATCAAAGGATACTAGCAAGAAAGTGAAAACCGGGCAGCCCTGGTGGCTCAGCGGTTTAGTGCGCCTTCATCCTACGGCATGATCCTGGAGACCTGGGATCGAGTCCTATGTTGGGCTCCCTGCATGGAGCCTGCTTCTCCCTCTGCCTGTGTCTCTGCCTCTCTCTGTGTGTGTCTCTCATGAATAAATAAAATCTTAAAAAAAAAAAGTGAAAACTAATTGATAGAATGATAAATATCTGCAAATCATACATATCCAGGATATATAAAAAATTCTTACTATTCAAAAATAAAACTCAAATAAGCCATTTTAAAAATTGGCAAATGAGGGGCACCTGGGTGACTCAGTGGGTTGAGCATCTGACTCTTGATTTCCACTTGGGTCATGATCTCAGGGTTATGAGACTGAGCTTCACTTTGGGATCCATGCTGGGTGTGGAGCCTGCTTGGGATTTTCTCTCTCTCTCTCCCTTTGTCCCTCCCCACCCTCACTCTCTCATTAAAAAATTAACTAATTAATTAATTAAAAATTGGTAAATGATTTAAACAGACATTTCTCAAAATAAAAAGAAAAAGAAGTGATTAATCAACACATGAAAAATATTTAGCCATCATTAGTCATTAGGAAAAAGTATACTCAATCACAATGTGATACCACTTCACACTCACTAGGATGGCTAAAATGAGAAAGACAATAACAAATGTTGGTGAGGATGTAGAGATATTGGAACTCTCATCTAATACTGGTGGGAATGTAAAATGGTGCACTTTGGAAAATAGTTTGGCAGTTTTTCAAAATGCTAAACATACAGTTATCATATGACCTAACAATTTTACTACTAGGTATTTACCTTAAAGAAATAAAATATATGCCCACACAAAAATTTGTACATGAATGTTCACAGCAGCATTTTGCAAAACAACCAAAAGTGGAAATAACCTAAATATCCATCAACTGAAGAATAGACAAAGAAAATGTGATATATTCATACACCAGAATATTATTCAACAGTTTAGAACTTGAGGTACTGATACATGCCAAAATATGAATGAACCTTGAAAAGATTATACTACATTGAAGAGGTTAGTCACAAAAGACCATATGTTCTATAACTCTACTTATGTGAAATGTCCAGAATGGGCAAATCCGTGGGTACAGAAAGTAAATTAGTGGCTGCCTAAGATTAGGGCAGGAGTTTGGGCAAAGAGAGGTGAGCAGAAATACTGAATGTGAGCTAATGTGTGGAGGGTTTTTTTTTTTTTTTTTTTTTTGGGATGTTGAAAGTGTTTCAACATTGACTTGTGGTGTTTGTACAATTCTGTGGAAATACCAAAAATGACTGAACTGTACACTTAAGTGGGTGCATTTTATGGTTTATGAAATATATCTCAATAAAGCTGTAAAAAGTACATAAAGACATTTACAGATATGCAAGTCTTCAGAAAATTAACCTCCCACTTATCTTTTCACAAGAAGCTACTACAGATGTATTCTACCAAAAAGAATGAATAAACTAAGAAAGAGGAAAACATGGAATCAAAAAAACAAGAAATTTAACATAGAGAGAGGTGAAAGGAATTCTCAGATTATGATGAAGGGAGGCTTATGACAGTTGTGCAGCAAGTTTAGAGAGCTGCGAGTTAGATATGACAGAGGCAAAGGGCACCAGGAGGGGAATCCTTGAGGAGGAGACAAGGAAACATAAGAAACAGACTTCCCAACGTATTTGTACATATTAAGGTCATTTTTATTGTTTTGCCAGGAATTGGAAATGAATTTGTGATAGATACATGGAAAACTAAGCAAGCAAACAATGAGACAACTGTTAACTCCAGGTAAAACATAAAACTGGTTTATTGTATCCCCTAGACCAGCATTTCCATGACCATAACATAGTAAACACTGAACATTGGTTTCACCTATAAGGTGACAATACTATAATGGCAGGACGGGAAGGAGGGATTGAATAAATATATTGGGTGGCAGGAGTGTGGGAAAGATTGGTATAAGAGAACACAGTTCTCATCTTCCACATAAGGACCAAAATCTAAAATGGAAAAACTGAAAAATAGCAGTATAATCCTACTACTTAGAAATAAAGGATGGTGGTGGAAAGAAGAAACAGAGAAGAGAGTTGAAAGCAGTTTGTTCTAGGAAGCAGGAAGTCAAATAAGTAGGGCAGAGGATGACAATTTTTCATTGTAGATGTTGTGTGGTGCCATTTAATTTTATAAAACCTATACTCATGCATTAGGTGGTACTGTGGCTTCCTCAAAGCAACCGGACTTTCCAGAAGAGCTCCTGAGCTATAGCACGTCAACTTACTCTTCCTTGACTTCGGCCCTCATCAGCTTCCCTCCTCGGTAATTGACTGTACTCCTGACCACCTGCTCCTGTTTGCTTCAGGATGGTTTGCTTTGACTTCTCCACCTGGTCCTCTTGCAGCCATCCAGGTCCATTCCCTACTCTGTTGATCCTCCCTTCTGCTTTAGAATCCTGGATATGAGCATGGGCCAGCTTGACTCTGTCAGCCTCAGCCAATTAGTCTGCTCCAGTCTGGTTCTTTTGGCCTGTAAATATTTGGCATAGCCCTTGGTCCCTGTGCTTTCCCCGAGCCTAGAGAAGGCAGCACTAAGCACAGTTGGGCAGGAGTTGGCTGGCATGATGGGCACAGTGTCCTCTTCTGAAATCTGGATGCTGTGTCTACTAAGAAAGCTATAGACCACACAGGTTTAGCAGCCACCAGGTCATTCCTCTCACTCATTCTGAATCCACTAAACTCAGGGTTCTCTCTCAAGCTGTAATGCTAAGTGTCCCCATTTGTGGACTTAACATAATTCCTTTTTTAACCTACATGGAGCCTATTTGCTTATATAACATTTCACCCTGTTTTGTTTTCTTAATCTTGTTTTAACTCATGTATGGAGCCAGGGACAAAGATAAACACTACAGGTGACAAACAATGCAGACTCAAAACAGAGGTTCTCAGGCACATGGCCGGCAAGACAGACACAGTCCTCCCAGACCCTTGCAGTCCTATGAAGAGACATGCTTGGACACATTGCATTGCATCTTCATAATGAAGATGGGAAAGTAAAATAAAAAAATAAAAATGAAATAGTTTTATTGTATCCCCTAGATCCACAATGAATTACATTTGGATGACTATAATATCACAAATACTGAACACGCTAGAGGAGATAGACCCTGAGCTTTGCAATCTGGGTTACAACCTTATTGGCATGAGAAATATGCTGTTCCCCAATACAAGTCATGTGAGGGCTTTGCACATCATCATCAGTTCAAACCTGAGTTCCTGAAGCTCTCCTCTAGAGCCTGTATTTTGCTGGGCTGCCCCAGGGAGAGCCTCCAGTGTCATCCAGCAGACAGTCTGGTTTGTCTGTCCTCATCTAGTCTTTAGCTATCTAATTATGCCAAGTTTTGTATTATTTTTTTCTTTAAGCTTTGTGTCCTTTAGTCCTTATCCATGCCACTGATTAAAATATTAGAAAAGTCAAGGCCAATGAAAAAGCCTACTATATACCTCTGTGACAACAAGAATCAGCACTCCTTCTGGCTGTTATGGCAACAAGGCTTCCAATAAGCTGCCATCCAACTTATTCCTCTAGTTTGTTCACAAAGATAGTCACGGGAGCCTTTATCCAGTTCCTGCTAAAACCAAGAAACCCCACATTCATCAGGTCCCTATCTGTGTCTAAGACACGGCAGGAGAGGGCTGGCCTCAGAGGCAGGGGTAAGCAAGGGGTTCAGGAAGCCACACCTGGCTGTATGGAGATGGAACTTTTAATTGCCCCAGGAGATGCCCTCAAGAAGGGAAGAAAACAGAGGTGTGAGGACATCCCAGATCATGAGCCTTTTGGTGTGTTTATTAACGTGCTTGTCACATCTTTCCCTGTAAGATTAGAGAAAACTCCGCAGACATCCTGAAAGCCTTGACACCTGCAAATGGAGGCTACTAAAAGTGGAGGGGGGTGGAGAAGTGGGAGAAGCGCCCTCACATGTTCTGTGAGCCCCTCTCATGTGGTGCCTGGTCTCCTCCATGTAGGAAGGTCACCTTATGAGTTGTGTAATGTGTTAGTTACTCTCTTGGGAATAGCAGTTATGTCCAAGGAACATAGGGAGAAGACACTGCTTGACCCATATGACTGAATTCCTCATTCCAGAATCTGGGAGCACTTCAAACCTGACCACAGGGGACACATCACTCAACTTCCAGTTCAACGCAGGCACCGCTCCTGTGTGAGTCCCCCACATACATCGCCATTGTACTCATCACGGTGCATTTGCAGATGTTTGTTTAAATGTATCTCACATCTACTATATTGTCAGTGGCTTGATCGATCCTTGTATGCCAAGGGCCCAGCATGCACTTGGTATACTCCGCCCATTTGCACAATGAAGGCTGGCCCTGGGGGTCCTGCGTAGGGCTAGGTGGCATCATGCCAGCCTCCCCGCTCAGTAAATATTTGTTCAACAAACGAATGTAAAATATCTGCTGCCTCTGAGGAAGATCTAAGGACAACCCTATTAGGGGAACTCTGCACTGTTCACCCCTGCCCTCAGCCAATCAAAGCCAAAGAAAGAGCCCTGTGGCAGACACCACGATGGACTTCTCCCATGATGACAATAATCAACCTAAGTCAGAAACGTTTCCATCAATCTAGGGGATGAAGAGCTGCTTTGCAACACTCAGGAGTCTCTGGTGAAGAAGCAACGTGTCCTTTTCACATTTGCTAACAGTTCTGACATTTGGCACTTACCCATGATGGGACATCTACTGTGCACCAGGCCCTGGGTGTCTTTATTAATGTGCTTGAGTAGTGAACACATAGTGAAATATCCCGCCTTCAGGAAGCTTATGTCCTTTCTTAGGGAGCAGATGACACAAACAAATACATAATGTGCTGGATAGTGTTAGGGGGTACGGGACAGAGTGTTGAGTGAGTGTTGAGTGGAGTGACCGTTAAGGAGTGTTTCTCTGCAACACCTAGTCCTCCTAGCAGACATAGCTTACTTGCTTATAATGTTGGTTGCTTATTGCCCTTCTGCCCTCCCTTGAGTGTAAGCTGCAGTGGGCAGGAACTCCTGTTGTTTTGGTTCGCTGACGTATCCCGAGTGCCTGGGATACCGGGTGGCACAAGGCAACTGTGCAGTCAGTCCTTCAAACATCCACCCATTCATCCAATGCTGGAATGCCTACCTTGTGCCAGGTGCTGCCTGTTATGGGCAGCAAGACCCTTTATAATGGTGTGCAGTACATCCTGGGGGCTGTGTCTATTTAAGGCTGGTGAAGGGTCAAATGGTTGCCTCTCACTAGGCTCCCCCACCACCTCACCTCCCCCCACCAGCCCTCATGCTCTCCGGGACCCATGGCACGGGACCTTCCTCAGATCAGGAACCTGAAGTGGGATGGCGAGAGGGTGGACATGGCCAGAGACCTGGGATAGGGTCAGAGGAGGGCTGGGAGCTCAGGGTGAGGGGCCAGCAGAGGCACTGGGCCTACCAGGGTGGGCTAGAGTTGACGTAGAAAGGCATGGAACCCCCTGCAGATGCCCAGGGAGGGGAAACCCTGTCTTTATGGACTCCCTCCGGGGTTCTGTAATGAGCCTTGCAACCTATCCCATTGTCAACTCCACAAAGCTCCTGGTGCTCTCAGCAGCATGTCTGGGAGAATTAACTGCCTGAATGCTTAACGACAGACATGGGGTGCAGAGAGTGTGTGCATGTGTGCAAGTGTGTGTGTGTGCGTGAGAGAGAGAAAGAGCGAGAGAGAGAGAGAGATGGTGGGGAGCAGCAGTGCCTTCTCTCCTTAGCATTGTTAGAGTACTGCAGATTTCCACTTCCCAAGCCCCCACCTCCAGCACCGCGGCCACCCCTCTTTGCACCACCACCACCGTTCCTGAGTCTCAGTCCAGGGGACAAGCCTCTCTGTTCTCCCAAGCAGAGCTTTTCAAATGCCCTTTCCTCGAGCTTAGCACTAATGCCTGCCATGCCAGGTGGCTCACCTGCTGTGGCCACCCTAGGTCAACACAGTCACTTTCTCCAAGGGTCCCCAGCCACTTCACTGCCAACAAGTGTTCCCTGAGACTGGTCAGAGTTCAGTCCAGAGCAGTGCATTTCTTCCTTGCTTCCTCCACTTCTGAGCTATGAAATTATCCATTGAGCAAATCAATAATTCATCAGATTATCCACATTTAGTCTAAATTAGATCTCATTGCCCCGGGCTGGACTTTGAAGTCCTGCTTCACCTGACTCCACTACCCAGTCAGCTGCCTGGTGGAGTCCAGCCAGCACATTCCTATGCCGGACCCCTTCTCCCACCACATATTCCCCACACCGCTATCCCCTGGCTCTGAAGCCTTAGCTTTGTCTAATTCCCTGTCCAGAAGCCCATCCTTTTCTCTTCGTTGTAATCTAGACTGCTCTTCATGGTCCCGTCTTAAACTCAATCTTTGTCATGAGCTTCCCTGGGCTTCTACAACAGACAGAAATATTTACAATTAGAAGCACACGACTTGGGGTGCCTGGGTGGCTCAGTGGTTGAGTGTCTGCCTTTGGCTCAGGTTGTGATTCCAGGTCCTGGGATCAAGTCCCTCAACAGGCTTCCTGCGGAGAGCCTGCTTCTCCCTCTGCCTATGTCTCTGCCTCTCTGTCTCTCGAGGGTAAATAAATAAAATCTTGAAGAAGAAAGAAGAAAGAAAAAAGAAGAAGAAGAAGAAGAAGAAGACGATGATGAGGATGGGCAGCCCGGGTGGCTCAGCGGTTTAGCGCCGCCTTCAGCCCAGGGCCTGATCCTGGAGAGCCGGGATCGTGTCCCACATCAGGCTCCCTGCATGGAGCCTGCTTCTCCCTCTGCCTGTGTCTCTGCCTCTCTCTCTTCTCTGTGTGTCTCTCATGAATAAATAAATAAAATCTTAAAAAGAAGAAGAAGAAGAAGAAGAAGAAGAAGAAGAAGAAGAAGACAACTTTGCATTTAATTGCACTCTGTTTGTTTCATGCTCGCAAACTCTGTCTTCCCCTGTAGTTTGTTAAATAGCACGAGGGCAGGGCAGTACAACAGACCCCCTTATACCTCCTTGCAATGCCAAGCAAGCACATTCAGTGAGTAGTTGTTGAATTGTGTAAACCTGTCTCCACCCTTCTTTACAGCTTTCTTTCTCTCTACCTCCAGCCCTCAATCCCGCTTTCCCCTCCAGTTCTCAGGGATTAGACAACCCAGGGTAGGGTATAGGATCAGACTTCAGATCTTGGAAGATCATGCTGGTAGCAAGCCCACTGAAGAGATCAGAACTGGGTCCAGAGCAGGTGCAGGCCAGGACTTATTGCAGCAGATCAGACAAGGGATGGTGGGAGCTGATAGAGAGAAGGGGATCAACGTAAGAGACAGCAGGAAATAGGATGATCCGTTGGGCTAGCACCATAGTTTCAAAAGCAGTTTGCATCTACTGTGTCCTTTGAGATTTGTCTCTCTCAACAACCATGACAGATACTGAATAAATAGAATTATTATTATCTCAGTATAGAGAGGGGAACGACAGTAGGGAGGGTGGGGTCCATCACCTGAATGTGCACAGCCAGGCAGGACAGGTGTGTTCAACAGCAGGAGGGGCTCCTTTCAGTGACTCGCATCCAGTCCCCAGACATCACAACCGGGGGGCCTTCCCAGTCCCTGATGCCTGGACTCACACTGGAGCTGCCACGTGGGTGTTAAGCTGAAGAACCCTGACTCGGCTACCTGCCCGAAGCTATTTACACAGCTCCAATTGATTTGTTGTAACCTGTATTTATTTTTGCCGAATTTTTTTCATGCTCCATTTGTTTTTTACTCTCCAGTAGACACACTACAGGAAAAGGCAGCTGGGAGGTAAGTGGGAGCGGAAGAATCTGTCCTTGGGTCTGGAAGAGAAGGGTAGGAGGTTCCAGGTGCCAGGTTTCTGGCTTGCTCCCCCTCAGCTCCCCTTGGCTCCTTCCCCAGGCTCTCTCTTTCCCCACACATGGGAGGTGGAAACTCTTGAGCCACACATCCCTCCTCAGTAGCTCTCAGGTATGTCTCTGACCAGAAACCTGCCAGAAAGGGAAAAACCTCGCTAGAGCCCCTCACTAGCTCTCTACGCTGTGGCCAGCTCCGATTGGCACATCTCTTAAGATGGATTGTTAATTTTCTAAAGTAATTGTGACTGAAATGCCACCTACTTGGCTGGTGGGACATCCCACTATGCTTGGAATAACCTTTTCCCCTCTCTGAGGTGGTTTGAGTATTTGGGATAGTTAGTTGATTCGGAAAGCTTGGTTGGGGAAGGGCTTCCACCCTTTGTTAGAACCTGTAGGATCCCTTCAAGGAGGTGGAGGCTGCTTGAAGAGTCCAATCCTTCCATAATGACTTGGCCAGGGGCCCTGAGACTCCATAAGACGTCCCCTCTGGTCCTAGGAAGCTGTACAGGTGTGGCGGGCTAGTCCCTACAACTCAGAGAACCTGCCCTTTCCCTCGTTCCTCATTGTCCCCTGGGTTTAAACCAGCCCTGGTTCCTGCCCGAGCAGCAGCCTCCCCATGGACCCAACTCTTCCTCAGAGAAGGCTTCGGGAAAGTTGGTTTTTGTTTTGTTGTTGTTTTTTAAAAATTAGAGTGGAAACACAAAGATGCTATTAACCCCCTTCCAGGAGTGACGAGAGCCTAAATCTCAGTGCTCAGTGCTTGGATGCCCTTCCCAGAGTGGAGCTAATGTCTCAGTCTGATTATGCTGCCACACTGCCATTCACCAGGTAGTTCACCTGCACAATCTGGGATCCTCACTACGAATATCTCAAGACAGTTATTATTAACCACATTTGATATATGATGAGGCTCAAAGAAATTAAAAACAAAAATTTGTTAGGGTGCCTGGGTGCCTCAGCTGGTTAGGTGCGTGACTCTTGATTTCAGCTCAGGTCCATCGAGCCCCATGTAGGGCTCCACGGTAAGGGCAGAGTCTGCTTGAGATTCTCTCTCTCTCCCTCTCTCTCTCTCTCTCTGCCCCTCCACTCATGTGCACACGTTCTCTCTCTCTCTCTCTCTCAAACAAAATGAATAAAAATAAAATCTTCAAAAAAAATTTTTGTCTAAAGACACACAGCTATGAAGTGATGGAACCAGGACTCAAACCTAGGCCTGACCAGAGGCTGTGTCTACTGCAGCAGCCACCACTGAGTGGAGCTGAGTTCTCTCCACCAAAGGAATTTGCATTATCAAAGCTGTGGAAAGGCCAAAGAAAGAAATGCCCAAGTAAAGTCTTTTGGGGTCAGGGTCATGGGGAGCTATTTTCTGGAGGCAACTTCCAGAGCCTCTCAAATTTATACCAGGTCAAAAAATAAATAAATAGGCATGAACAAATACTGGGCTCTAATGAATGACAAGGGTTGAGAGGTTAATTGCACCACTGTCTACAACTTATGCTAAAATGTGTCAAACACTTAATAATGGACTAATGGATGGATAGATGGACAGACATGTGATAAAGCAAATATAGCAAAATATTAGTTATGGAAATCCAAGTGGTGAGCATATGGGTGTCCACCATGCAATTCTTTAAACTTTTCTGGGTGTTTAAGTTTTTCATACTATTTATTTATTTTCATAGAGGGAAAATAAATCGCATAGGTGAGTCACCCTCACTTTCTGTTGCACGTCACCATGGTTCAAGGGAGCTTAGACATTACTAACTGCATTCTTTCTAAGGTAGAGTTCTGGACTAGACACTTGGGAATACAGAATAATAAAGAGAGAGGCAGTCCATGCTTTGTGAAAATTTAGGCTACCTGGGAAAAAATCAGAGTCATAAAATCAAGTTGTAATGACAGTGGGCTCTTTATTTTCTGCCCTAGTTGAAGGGGAGCAGGATTATAAATTGCTTGTGACTATACATTGTCAAAAAAACTCTTCTGTTTGAGCTGACTGCACTGGAAGGCTCACTACAGTAAAAGAGTGAGAAATGGCCGGAGGGGAGGGGGACCCACAAGGCTCAAGGGGGTACAGAGGATCTCACAGTGGAGAATTTACCTTTGAGCCCCTTGAGGTGTATTCAAGAGCAGGAGGGGCTCCTTTCAGTAACATATCGATTTAGTGGAAGGTTCTATGGACCAGGAACCAAGCCAATCCCAACTCCATCCATTTATATCAACCTTAACAAGTCATATTGCTCTTCTCTTCTGTCAAGATTGTTAAACTATCAGGGTGCCTGGGTGGTTCAGTTGGTTAAGTGTCTGTCTCTTGATTTTGGCTCAGGTCATGATCTCAGGGTCATTGATGGAGTCCCTCAAAGGACTCTACTCTGGGCATGGAACCTGCTTAAGATTCTCTTTCTCTCTCCCTCTGCCATTCCTTGCCAATCTCATGCACACATGCACGTGCGCTCTCTCTCTCTAAAAAAAAGATACCTATACTATTACCTGTAGTCAGAATCTGTCTGCAGCTTTTTTAAAATATGTTGTACAAGTTGAGAATTATTTTTACATTTTCAAATGTTTAAAAAAAATCACAAGAAGAATAACATTTTGTGACACGTGAAAATTATATAAATTCAAATTTCATTGTCCATGAGTCAAGTTTACCGACAAAGCCACTCTTATGCATTGTCTACAGCTGCTTTCAACCTGTAGCCACAGAGTTGGATAGTTGCAATGAGACCACATGGCCTAGAAAGCCCAAACTCTCTACTCTCTAGCTCTTTACAGAAAAAGTGTGCTGACCCAGTGTGAAATGGCCCATCCACTAACTCCACTGCTTCATCAACCTTACTTCACAGAGTTGCTATAAGAATTAATATGAGAATCTGGGCTTAGTAAATTGTAAGTTTCCATAAGATGCAAGGTTATTACTTGTTATTACTACTGCCCTGATCTTATTTCTCAATATCATCCCTGTAAAGGAGGGAGAATCTGGATGGAATGTCTTATATGATAGATGGCAAAACTGAGGTTTAAAAAGGGAGACTAAATAAATAAATAAATAAATAAATATAAAAGAAAAAGGGAGACAAGGGGCACCTGGATGGCTCAGGTCTTGATCTCAGGGTTGTGAGTTCAAGCCCAGAGTGGGACCTATTTTTTAAAATTAAAATTAAAAATAAATAAATAAATAAATAGGGAGACATACGGGCATGCAGAAATCAATGCCCCCACTTTACCCACAAGGCTCCCACAGCAGGAGCCTCAACTACATAGCTCTGCAAATTTTGTCATATACAGTCCTGCCTGAGAAGAACTGAATGGGGAAGACCATGTATTTTTCAGGAATTCTGAGACAGCTGTTAAAACACAGTCATTATCTTTTTTACTTTTTATTTAAGTTCAATTTAGTTAACATAGAGTTCTTTATTAGTTTCAGGGGTAGAATTTAGTGATTCATCAGTTGCATATAATATCCAGTGCTCATTATATGAAGTGCCCTCCTTAATGCCCATCACACAGTGACTCCGTCCCATCTACTTTCCCTCCAGCGACCCTGTTTGTTTGCTACAATTAAGAGTCTCCTACGGTTTGCCTCTCTCTCTGTTTTTATCTAAACACAGCTATTATTAAAAAGGAAATTACATGAAGTTACAATTAAATAAATTATAAAAGCAAGGGTAACAAATACTCAAAATACATCACTTCCTAATTATTTCACTAAGTTTTATTACCTCTGCTCTTGAGGGTTTTATACGTCTGTTTTATCTGTGTGTTGAAAATACAACATAACACGTTCCTCTGTGACTCTCCTGGCTGCTTCACATTCAGTCACATCACATTTGGAATCTTGAACTTGGCTAGAATGGGAGTTTACACCTTGGCAATTGGCAAGCCCTACAAATCAGGCATTGGCCTCACTTCAAAGTTGGTGGTTAAACACTTGCCTACACAGTGCAGGGACCAGAGCTTCCAGTCACAGGAGACTCGTAAGGAAGAGATTGAGCAAGTGAGTGAAGATTGACAGAGGATAGAGGGCAGACATTCTGAGTATAGAAGAAAAGGAGTGTCGTAGCCACTTTTTTCTTGTTCCAGGAAGACTTTGAACCAGATTATTTGGGGACTAAGGCTCCGGTGCTTTTCCTAAAGCACCGGAGCCTTAGTGTTGGCAACCATTATTGTGATCCATAATTTTTTTTGTTATACCCCAGAATGGTGAGGCCAGAAAGAACCTGGCTGCATGGGGGACACTGATGCTCAAAGAGGTGAATGCTTGCCAGGAGTCAGCCAGTGCTGCAGAACCCTGACTCCTTCTCTCAGACTAGCTCTTTGCAGGGCAGTGATGTCACTTCACTGACCACCTGCTGACGGCAGGAAATGGGTGTGGGGGTGGACCTGCAAACTACTATCTTCCCATCAGTGAGAATCGGCTTCTTCCCCTTCTGTCAGCAGGTGTCTGGAAGCTTCAGTCCTGGATAGCCTGACCACCTGCATCCTCAACTCACTCCAAAGCCCTCTTCCTCTCCTCCTGACCCCTCAGTCATCTCCTGGAACTATTCCCGCCGCCGGCCTCCCCCCTCAACACAGACTCATTAAGAGCATGGGGATGTTCAGCACATGAATGTTTGACACACGGGTGGGGTGACTTGACTATGGCTTTAAGAAGCTCCTGGTAGCTGTCTTGTCAGGCAAGCTGTCAAGGGGTGTCTGTTTTCCAACAAAAGGGCTTTACATCTTCACTTGCTTCTTATTTTCCCATTTATTTGTTTGTTTATTTTCTAGATTGTAACTTTTTCATCGAGGTATAACTGACATGACATTAGTGCTGAGTGTACAACAACATAACAATTCAGTATTTGTATGCATTGCAAAATGATCACCACAACAAGGCTACTTAACACCTGTCACCTTACAAAGTCATAATTTTTTCCCATCATGACTTCTTGTATTCCTTCAGGGGCAGACCAACAGACAAGATGCATAGGAAGGGGCGGGATGCATTCCTGAAGCAGTCTGGTTGGTAAGTACACAAAATGTTAGTCATCACTTCCAGTGTGTAGCATCTGACACAGTAGGCTCCTAGAAAGTCACATTAGGAAGGAACTCAAGAGATCATCGCATTTGGGACTTCATTTCACAGATGAGGAAATAAGAGCAAAGGTATGTTGCTAGTAAGTGGCAGTGTTGGATTTAAACCCAGATGACTCTGAAGTTGGTTCTTTTCTAAGAACAAGCTAGAACTTGGTCTCTTGACTCCAGACACAATTCAAAATTTACAGAAGCTGTTACTTTTTTTTTTTTTTTTTTGAAAGTAATCTTTTAGGGGCCCCTGCGTGGCTCAGTCAGTTAAGTGTCTGTCTTGGGGTCAGGTCATGATCCTAGGGTCCTGGAATCAAGCCCCACATCAGGTTCCCTGCTCTGCAGGGACCCTGCTTCTTCCTCTCTCTCTCCCTCTGCCTGCCACTCCCCCTACTTATGCACACATATACTCTCTCTCTGTCAAGTAAATAAATGAAATCTTTATTAAGAAAAATAATCTATTTACTATACTACTATCTATTCTATATTTTCCTGGAAGTATGTTGGGCACTATTAAATAAATTCAATTAATGTGGTTCCTGAAGTGTGTAGTCTGGCTTACACTTCAAGACTGAGAGAGAGGGACACCTGGGTGGCTCAGTGGTTGAGCGTCCGCCTTCGGCTCAGGTCATGCATGATCCTGGGGTCCTGGGATCGAGTCCTGCAAGGAACCTGCTTCTCCCTCTACCTATGTCTGTGCCTCTCTCTCTGTGTGTCTCTTGTGAATAAATAAAATATTAAAAAAAAAAAAAAAGACAGAGATAGGCGCCTGGGTGGCTCAGTTGATTAAGTGTCTGATTCTTCATTTAGGCTCAGGTCATAATCTCAGGGTTGTGAGATACAGCCGCACATCAGGCTCCATGCTCAGTGGGGAGTCTGCTTGAGATTCTCTGTCTCCTTCTGTCCCTCAACCTGCTCATGTACATTCTTTTTCTCCTCTCAAATACATAAATAAATCTTAAAAAAAAAAAAAAGACTAAGAGATGGACATAGAAAGGGGTTTGGGCTTAGGCTGTGGCATATGAAGAGACTTTGTACTCTCTGACTGGTGATCTTACATGTCCACTTGCTGAGGGAAGTCATGGGCTTGAGAAACAGACTTAAGTCCTATCTTAACTGTTCATTAGCTCTGTGATCTTGGGCAAGTTACTCAACCTCTTAAAACCTCGGATTCCCTGACTGTAAAATGGGACAGTAACATTTAACAAGGATGTGAAGATTAAATGAGGTGTTTATAAAGTACTTAGTATAATACCTGGAGCATACCAGATGTTCAAATAATGGTGACTAGTATACTTAGGGTGTTATAGATAGTACAAGGTGCCCTGAGTGGTTAGAGCCAGAAACATGAGAACTGGGGAAGAACATGATTTACTCTCTGGTGTCAGTCACAGTAATAGCAAAAATTCCTCATCTTTGCCTTTCTCCCCATAATATACAGAGAGCCTGAGAGACAAAGCAGTGTTGTTCCTATATCACAGGCTAAGAGACATTCCTATTTTTCCAGTTAAGATTCGTAGTTCCAGGCATGTTCTAGATTAGGAGCTATTGGGATGCACAAGCAAAAACTTATGGAAAATGCAATTGCCCAGAATCTGACTCTGGATTGTGTAGGCTGGTATCTCTTTCAGGTCTCATTCCTTCTTCTGCAAAAGGCCTGGAATACCCAAAATGTCTCAGATTTTGAGGAGGAGAATGGAGGGATGAAGAGGCTACCATGTGCTGACTCATCCTGTGGCTCTCCACAGCACTGGTGAGGAATGGGGGTGGCCTACTGGGGCCTCTTCCCTTGATGGTTCTCCCAAAGTTGGCATGCACGCATCCTGGGCTCATGGAGGCTCATTCCCTCAGGACAATTGCTGCTGGGCTGCGGCTCTGGGCTCTGTGCCAGCAGACTCTGGCATTCAACCCAGTTGAAGCCGAGTGCAAAGAACTACAGACAGGACAGGTACTGCATGTCAATGAGAGCAGGGAGGTGGAAAATGCTCCCTGCTCTGCTGGTCCACGTGTACACGGGTCCAGCCTGGCGAGAGCCTGCGGGAGTGTGAGTACCTAGGTGTACACACATGGAGTGTGAGCCTGGCATCAGAATGGCCAGGTCTGGGCAGAAGCTTTCATGCAAGGGGAAAATGGAAGAGGCACGTATGTTTGTGTGCATGTGACTGTGTTTGTGGCATTGGCGTTTGAGTGCGTGCTGTGTGTTGTGAGAATGGTGGGTGGTGTGAATGTGTGTGTGAGCTGCACACATCCAAGATGTAAATAGATGGCAGAGAGGCTGATGCCATAAGCCACAGACAAAAACTTTGCAGATAAATGCTTTCAGCAGGAATCTGTGTGTGTTGTCTATACTTGCCATTGGCATATATGTCTGGTCTAATGTTCTATGTGCTTAAAGGTGTGTCTGAGTTACATGGGTGAGTGTTGTACATACCTGTGCATGAGGTTCTATGTGTGAGTGCTGGCATGTTATGTGTGCATCTGCATAAGTCTGGTTGTGCTTCTGTCCAGGGTTGGACAATCTCGGGATTCTTATTTTCCTATAGGCTGAGGATTCTCTCTCCCATGGTCTGTTACCATTTATCCATCCTGAGTGAAACCCTAGAGGTCCAAGTATATCACATAAGGCTTTGACACCCAACTTCATCCACTCACACCCAAGCCACCCAGGGACACCTCCCTAATGGGTCCCACTACCAGGAGGAGCCACTGACCTAAGGGCTGGACAATCCAGAAGGCAGTCTTTCGTAGACTCCTCTCATCTGTCCCTCAGTGAGCAGAGCCTATGGCTGAAACTGAACAGTCTACACTGGCTCCCCCTTCCAGATCTTCTTCACAAATGTCCCAGATTCCCACCCAGAGCCTATAGGGGCTGGTTGGAAGGCCCAGATAATTTCCTTACTACCTTGTCATCTCTTGAAAGCTGCTTGCTCAAACAGGCCCCCTCTGCTCTGGAGCTGACATTCTTTCTTTGCCCATCTCTCTCTGCCTTTGTCTAATGAGGTACAGGAGGCTGCTGAAGCTGACAATAGTATTACCCGGGATGCTAGATTCTGTCAATCTCCATTAGCAGTCCAGGGAGGGAGCAAAGCACAGGGACACCTTGGTGCTGTTATTGCAACGGGACTCTCCGCGAGAGCAAACAAAACACACTTTCCCCTAGACACTCACCCTGGGCTAATGAGTCAACCTGGCTTCCAGCCCAGGCTGCAGCATCTACCTCACCCGTCCATGCTGTCTGAGCCATAACGTGGGAGAGAAATGCATGTCACTGCTGAGGGTGCTTGGACATCAGTTAGGCTCTCTCTCACCCTTCCCCAGAAGGGCCGCCTGAGGTTGCTTCCCCACCATAATGACTTGTGCAAAGTCCAAAGCCTTTCTATAATTTCCTGGGTGATGTTTTATAACTTCCAGTTTTATGAACTGCCCCAGCAAATGAATGGAACCAAAGGAGGGGGTCATGGGAACCTCTGATTTATAACCAGTCAGTCAGATGCACAGGTAACAGTCTGGACTTACGATTGGCACCTGAAGGCAGAATGTAGGGCAGCCTTGTGGGACTGACCCTTAATGTGTGGGATCTGATGCTATTTCCAGGTGGACAGGGTCATTATCAGGTTAATTACTTGATGGTGTTGAAAAAAAAAACATAGGGACTGGTGTCAAAATTGGACAATTTCAACCCAGTGGGAAACTCAGTTTTTTCCTCAATTGACTAAAAAAGACTACTTAAGTGGATGAAACTAGTGGATGAACCTAGAGGGTATTATGCTAAATGAAGTAAGTCAATCACAAAAAGACAATTATCATATGATTTCACTCATATGTGGACTTCAAGAAACAAAACAGAGAATCATAGGGGAAGAGAGGGAAAAAAACAAGATGAAATCAGAGGGGGAGACAAACAGTAAGGGACTCAATCATAGGAAATAAATTAGGATTTGCTGGAAGGGAGGTAGGTAAGGGATGGGTGGGGTAACTAGGTGATGGACATTGGGGAGCGTACGTGATATAATGAGCACTGGGTCTTATATAAGACTGAAGAATCACTGAACTCTACCTCTGAAACTAATAATACATTATATGTTAATTAGTTTAATTTAAATTAAGAAAATAAAAAAATAAATTAAAAAATAAGAAAGACTACTCAAAGGTTAGTCTTTTCAACAGTGATGCTAGAACAATGGGACAAACATATCCAAAAAATGAATTGCAACCTATACTTCACAAGTCATACAAAAATTAACTCAAAATTAGTTTAAAATGAATCATAGGATCATTTTACATATGGGTGGTACATAAAACATAGAACTGTAAAACTTCGAGAAGAAAGCGTGGAAGAAAATCTTTGTGACCTTGATTAAGTAAGGAGTTTTTAGATATAACACCAAAAGCATGATTCTTAAAAGAAAAAATGATAAATTAGATATATTAAAATTCAAAACTTTTTTTTAGATTTTATTTATTTATTTATTCATGATAGACAGAGAGAGAGAGGCAGGAGACACAGGCAGTGGGAGAAGCAGGCTCCATGCACCGGGAGCCTGACATGGGATTCGATCCCGGGTCTCCAGGATCGTGCCCTAGGCCAAAGGCAGGCGCTAAACCGCTGAGCCACCCAGGGATCCCCTAAAATTCAAAACTTTTGAATCACCATTAAGAGAATAGAAATACAAGCCACAGATGGGGAGAAAATATTTGCAAATCACATTTTTGACAAAGGACTTATATCCACACTATATAAGAAAAGCCTCAAAAGTCAATAATAAGAAAGCAAACTTCCAGTAAGAAAATTAGCAAAAAAATTAGAATAGGCAGTTCTCTAAAGAAGATACAGAGAATGGTAAAGAGCATGTGAAAAGAGGTCAACATCAGTAGTCATTAGAGAATTGTCATATTAAAGCCACAGTGAATACCACTATGAACCTATTAGAATGACTAACATTTTTTTTTTTTTTTAAACTCAGACAAAACCAAGTCCTGGGAAGATTGTAGAACAAGAGAAGCTCCTCCACTCTTCCAGTGAGACTACTGATGGAATGGCTACTTTGGAAAACAGTTTGGCGGCTCCATGTAAAGTTAAACATACATCTACCACATGACCCAATAGTCCCACTTTTCTTTGCTTAAGAAAAACAGAAACTCATGATCACACAAAACCTTTTCATGAGTGTTTCTAGCAGCTTTATCCAAAACCACCAAAAGCTGGAACAACCCACATGTTCTTTAACAAGCTAATGGATAAGCCAAGTGTGATGCCTCCTCAGAGTGGAATACTCCTCAGCTGTAGGCGGGAACACACTACTGATTGAGCACAAGGTGGACGAGTCTTCAGTACATCTTCCTAAGTGAAGGAAGTCAGATCTAGATGGCTAGAACTGTATGATTCCACTTATAAGACATTCTGGAAAAGGCTCATGAGACTCCTGGTTGCCAGGGTTAGAGATGAGGAGAGAAGCTATTTACAAAGGAGCGGGAGAAGGGAATGTTTGGAGTAATGGAATTGTTCTGTTTTATGTCCGTAGTGATGGATCTATGACTGCATTCGTCAAGACCTGTTACCTCATATACCCCCAAGAGTGAATTTCACTGCATGCAACTATTTTAAAATAACCAGAATGTTGGGGGAGCCTACAAAGGAATAGAAACCAACAGATATACCAAGCTACATTATAAATGAATCATGTTACCCACCCTGAAGGGGAAGGAAAGAAGAGAACCAAGAAATTTTGGAAAACAGTTTTTTCTGGACACTCTAAGGCTAAAGACAAAAAGAACTGTCTGCAGTTTCTGGAGTCTAGTTAGTAAATTTGCTTCTCACAGGGGTAGGGGTTAGCAGTTCTGAAACTATGTCATATGTGTGCATACTAGGGCTTAACAGACAACGAAATATAGTCGATTCTCCTTATTCAAAGTAGTTACGGTCTGTGAATCTCTGCAAACACTGAATTAGCAAATACTGAACCATTGCTCCTAAGAGAAATACAGGGTGAAGTTCCTGTGAGCCCCTGTTACAATGTTTTCCTCAATCAATGGACCCAGAACCACGTTTACATGTGTTTCTGGGTAGACACCTAATTTCGTGCATATTATTGATTCGTTAACGTTGAACTCACAGCCAACGAGAACTCATGCCTGAATGAGGCTTATCTAAATACCTATTTTCTCCATAAGACACATCACAGCTTTCTCGAGGTTAGAAACACCAGACAGGACTTCAGCACTACACTTGGGGCCATTTTATACAGTGAAATAACCACCAAAAAGCACAAAGGTATGGAAAATGTGGCACTAAATAGACCCTGAAACAGGCACTTATTGACAGCCTGAGAGCGGAGACAATAAGGCAGGGGGCTCCTCCTTTGGCCTCATCCAGGAACAGCCCCGCCTTGGGCAACTCAGATTTTTCACCATTCTGCATATTTCTGTGAATGACTGTCCAAGCACCCAGAATTTAGTTTTGTTTTTTTTTTTTAAGATTTTATTTATTCATCCATGAGAGACACACAGAGAAAGGCAGAGGCAGAGACAGAGGCAGAGGGAGAAGAAGGCTCCCTGCAGGGAGCCCAATGGGGGACTCAATCCGGGCACCGCGGGCAGACAGGCAGACGCCCAACAGCTGAGCCATCCGGGCGTCCCTGAATTTAGTATTTGATACTCAATACCAAATACTAAATTCGATACCAAATACTATGTTGATTTTAGTATTAGGAGTAAGTTTTAGTGAATAAACAAATTTGCAAATACAGAATCCCCAGACAACAAGGATCAATTCTATATTGTAGATAATAAAAGCCAGATAAGAGAACAAGGTATCAAACCAACAGTCTCCTGAGGTCAGTGCTGTTTCCTGAGTGCCCTAGACTTCCTGGAGGTGGCTGGAAAGGCCTTTGGAGCCCAAGCATCAACCCCTCCTCTTACAGGGGAGCAAACTGAGGCCGGGGGAGGGGAAGGGACTCCTCCAGGTAACAATTAGCTCTGTCCTGTCTCTATTTCCCCTGCAGTGACACTGGGTCACTGCAGAGGCATCCGCTCACATCTCCAGGACCTGAGGCCTTGAAAGTTTTGCAAGACTGGGGGTGGAGAGGGCAGGATGCTTGAAACCTAGGCCTCAGCTTACCCAGTTTACCTCTCTGACTGCACTCACCTGCCGGAAAGCCCCTCTACACCGCCCTGCCTCAGGGCTCATTCTCAGACCTCTCCTTACCACCCACACGCGCACTCCCAGGATCTCCTCTGTTCTCCTGATGGTAAATGCGGTCTACGTGTAGCGCCAGCCCAGACCTCTTCTGAACTCCAGCTCCCAGTTTACAACTCTATTCTTGACATCTCCACCTGGATAGCTAACAGGCGTCTCAAACCTAACATCTCCAAAACAGAACTTTTCTCCTTATCTTGACTTTCATCCGCATTCTTTCCCATCTCGTCCAAGGTAAGTTCCAACGGCCCAGGCTAAAACCAGGGCCACCATCCCTGAATCCGTCTTTGTCTCATGTTCTACATCTAATCCAGCAACCGCTCTGTGGGCTCTGAGACACTTCCTCCCACGTACATTGCTACCACCGAGACCCTCTGACTGTCGCGTCTGCCTTCTGAGCTGGGTTTCCTGCTTCTGGCTTTGCGCTGCCCAATCTGCCAAACAGCAGTGAAATTGTCCTTATGAAAAATTGGGCCATGTCACTGCTCTTCCCAAGCCCTTCAATGGCCTCCCTCTCACTCAGAGTAAAACTCAGGACCCGTAGAGGATGCCAAAGGCGACCGTGAGCTCTGATCTCTCCCCTCACCCTCCTCTTGCTCCCCCCGCTCTAGCCACAGGGCTCCTCGCTGTTCCTGAAGGCCCAGACATGTTCCAGCAGAGCCTGTGCCGGAAACCCTTCTCTTCGCCTGGGAAATTTTTCCCCGGAGAACAGGTTTTTGGGTCTTGAACACCTCCCCCATATTGAACACCTCCCCCACCCTGGGTCCGGACAGATGGAAGATCGGAAATCTTTACCTGCGGGCAGGGGGAGGCCTGGAGTCCATTCGTTTCCTGGTCTAGTCCCTCCTGGGCCACCACCTGCTAGCCATCCTGCATTCTGCTCATTCTTTTTCCACTTCAAGGTTGCATTTCCATCCTCTCTCCCCACTTTTGGAAAGTGTCCCTAATCACCGGAGAATCTAATTACCACTCCTTCTAAGAGAGCTCTCAGTCTCTGTTATGCAAATGTGGCTGTAATTGTGTCAGGCAGGTTTTGTTGCCCTTTTATCTTTCCCCCCCGCCCCCCACCACTGTGTCTCTCTGCGGTCCCCTCTCACTTCAGACTGAAGTTTGCAGCTCCCATTTTTTTTTCTATGAAAGCCCTTGAGGTCCCCAGCTCCCCGAACCACGGAAGTCACCTTGATTACCCACTCCAGATCCTACAAGCCACAATAGGCCGGCCTCGGGGCAAACAGAAGGAAAATAAACAGCATTTAGTGGAATTTATTTTATTTCTTTGGAGATGCAAATCAGAAGGTTCCAGATGAGCTCTGGGAACGCCAGTGTGGGGCGGGAGGAAGTTGGTTCTGGGAATGGGAGCAGAAACAGCAGGAGAACAGGCCCCTCTGCAGCCTGAGGGGGTGTGCAGGTGTGATGATGCGTGGCGGCAGGGGTGGGGGGAGTGGGAAGCTGTGCCAAACTCCAAACCCTAAACCCCAAACAGTCGCATTTGTTATCTTATCTCTGAGCAGGGGTTGTTGGGAAACTCCTGTCACTGTTACAGGCAGCCTTGGCCAAGGCGTCTGTGCTTCCAGGGTCCGTAGGAGGGGGCCAGCTCACTGCACTGAGGATGATCCAGGATCTTCAAATGCCATGTCCTGTTGGCCCTCAGTGTCTTCCCCAAAGTGGGCAGAGCAGGAGGCAGAGAGGTTCTGTTTGAGCTTTCATTTTCTCATTCATTGACTCATTCAACAAACAAGTTGAGTGCCTGCTGTGTGCCAGGCAATATTCTAGGTACAGTGATTAGAACAGTGAACACATTAGACATGTGCTTTTGATCTAATGAGGACATAGACAGGACACAGACGGATATATCAGATCAGGTGGTGAGGAGCATTGAGAAGAAAACCCAGGATGAAGGGACTACAGAGCGGTAGGGAAGATGCAGTTTGGAGAATGTAGCCAGGGAAGGGTTCCGGTACAGGGACATTTGGGCACAGCTCTGCCAAACATGAGCTGGCTGTCCAGGCCTGACTCCACCCAGCCACCTGGCTCTTCTCCCGTTTGTCCAAAGGGCTGAAAGTGTTTAAACGGGAGTCTTGGGATCTCCCCTAAACCCTGTGCACAACCGACCTCTCAGAAGCCCAGCAACACACCTGTGAGATGAGATCTGGAGGGCTGGTTGGTGATTACATGAGACACCATGTACAAGCACATGGAGGTTAAATGTCCGGGCCGTGGGGCACTGGGGTGACTCAGCGGTTGAGCATCTGCCTGCGGCTCAGGGCGTGATCCCGGGGTCCTGGGACCAAGTCCCACATTGGGTTCCCTGCAGGGAGTCTGCCTCTTCCTCTGCCTGTGTCTCTGCCCCCCACCCTCCGTGTCTCTCACGAATAAACAAACAATCAAACATGAGGGTAGTATGCTCATTTGAAAGATTCTTCCAGTGTGGCCCTTCCAGCCACTATATTGCTTCCAGTAGGACACAGGTTGACTCCCTGCAAAAGGAGTAGCTTTGTTGTAGTTGAGAAGACGTTTGCTCTGAGAGGGAGGGACTTGGCAGCCACAGGCAGCTGGCCTGAAGGCTGCAGGGGCTGTGGGAGCAAAGCTGGAGGAGGTAAAGACCTACGGGGTGTTAGGGACCACGGTCTTAGATCCAGCTCTCACCCTTTCCCTCCCAATTCCCACCTTCTCCCCTGAAGAGAGCATGCATCATGGGGTCACCTTGAAAGCACATTTGTGCACGTATAAAACCCATTTGCAAATGTGAATCCCTTATCAGTAGTAACAGGTAATTTGGGTTATAGACCTCTGACTGCCTGGGTTAGGAGCTCCTTGATGACAAGGACCAGATTTTTATTATGTCTATTATCGCTTCTAATTCCTGGCATTTGGCACATGGTGGGAGATCAGGGAAGGTTTCTTGAATAACCAACCATTTCTGACCGTCCCTTCCTACCTGGTGCTGTGGCATGGGCCAAAGGCAAGAGACTTTTTGAAACCAGGAATCTTAACTACGGTCTACAACCCGCATGACTCAGCAAAGGATTAAGGGATTTGGGGGACGTAATCCTCCATACGTGACTCCCGGGCAACGTGAGGAGGGTTGGAACCGAAGCCTCCCGTTTCCAAGAAGAGGGTGAAGGACGCAGGGCTTGTCTGAAAGGAACACATTCATCTCATCTCACGTCTCATCTGGACCCCAACATTAGCAACTAATTGCTGTGATTAGAGAAGAATGCGTCAACAATTGCTCCTCTTTCACAGGGCATGTGTGTGTGTGTTTTCTTTTAAGTTGTGGTTATGGAAGGAGTTCTGCAAGTCAAGTATTAGCTGAAGCTAAGAGTTTGTGTTCAGCTGGTTGCCATGGTAACCGATCAGCTTCCTTCGCTTTGCTCTCTCCCCCTCCTCTGTTATGGAGAGACTCCTTTTCTCACCAAGAGGGCCAGGATTATCGAGAGGGGGGGAGAGACAGACAGACAGAGAGACAGAGAGACGGGACCATTGTCATACACCAGCCTCCACTGCTCCCAGACACCACAGCCAACGAGGTGTTGCTGTGAACGCCTGTGGGCCTGTCTGCCCGCAGCCAGACTCAGGCTGCTAGATGGATGGATGGGCTCCCTGCTCCAAGGTCACCCCCCCACCCCACCATCCCTGTTCAGCCCCCGCCCCACCCTGACAGCCAGGCGGTGCTGTAGGCACAGCTGTGCCCAGAGACTTAATTACACACTTGGGATTCTGTTCGCTCCAAGACCAGGTATTAGTTTTTAAAATAGAAGGGGTAGAAAATAAATAAATAAAATAAAATAAAATAGAAGGGGTAGCAAGGGATTGGAAGGAAGACAGGAGCTGAGGAGAGGCAAAGACCTCTAGGAAGAATGACAGAGCTGGAAAAAGAGCACAATAGACTTTTGCCCCTTTTTCTATTTTGAGCAAATGACAGTCCCCAGAGGTCACACAGGTGGAGTAACAGAAGACAGGTCAGGCTCAGAACCAATGTAGCCTTAACCCAAACATTTGCCAGTGTGCAGGTTACCCCTTGATGGCACAAGGTGTAGGAACCCAAACCACCCTTCACACCCCTGCCCCATCCCCCACACTATATATATAAAGGGCCCCCCTCTTCTCTTAATATTTTCCAATATAGTTACCTTCTTAGAGCAAGGAGACAGATCCAAAGAATCATAGACTTGAGATTCTGTTTAGATTAGATGACTGTGCTCCAGACACTGCTCTCATGATATCACCTGTATTAATTAACACGTTTCACCCCTACAGAAAGCCTTTGATGACGATGTGCTTTGACGGATGAAGGGAAAAAGATTTGGTCTATATATGCAATGGAATATTAGCCATCAGAAAGGACAAATACCCACCACTTACATCGACGTGGATGGAACTGGAGAGTATTATGCTGAGTGAAAGTCAATCGGAGAAAGACAATTATCATATGGTTTCACTCATATGTAGAATATAAGAAATAGTGAAAGGGACCATAGGGAAGGAAGGGAAACTGAGTAGGAAAATTAGAGAGGAAGACAAACCATGACAGACTCCTAACTCTGGGAAACGAACAAAGGGTTGCAGAAGGGGAGGTGGGCAGGGGGTTGGGGTGACTAGGTGACAGGCACTGAGGAGGGCATATGATGAGGTGAGCACTGGGTGCTATACTATATGCTGGCAAATTAAATTCAAATAAAATTTAAAAAAAAGAAAGCCTTTGATGTAGATGCTGTTAAAAGCCCCCATTTTACAGAAAGGGGAATAGAGGCACAAAATGGTTAAGGAAATTGTCCAAGGCCACTCAGCAAGCAAGTGGCAGAGCCAAGATTTGAACTCAAGGGTTTATGTCTGTAACCTCCACCCTAACATGGCTCGTGAGAACTCTTAGAGAGCATCTTCTTCAACTGCCTCCCTTCACCCCGAGTAGGGAAGTGACTTGCCCAAGGTCATCCAGCTTGTGAGCACAGGTGCCAGGGCAAGGTCCCAGATAAGGAAGCCAGAGCCAATCCTCTCCTCTAAAAGAGGTCAACTGGGATAAAGTTCTTCCCTCCCCTCTCCCAAGGTTCATAGTCATTGCTGCCTTGCAGGTGCCCCTCCCCCAGATGCCCCTGCCAGCCCTGCCTCAGGCTCACCTCCTGGGTGAAGGGGAGGAGGCTCTGCCCAGGCGTCCTGCAGAGAGTGACAGCACCGCCCACCACCCTGTCATCTCTGCCCAGCTCATCCCTGTCAGCCATCTCCTAGCTCCCAGCTGTCTGTCAGCAGCTGCTCAGGGATATATATAACCAGCCGTTGGCAGAGGCACCCTGGCAGAGAGGGGCGGAGGCGGAGGAGGAGACAGCGGGGTGGTGACGGGCAGGGAAGGAACTCAGGGGTATCCTCCAGGCTCAGGGCTTGGGGCTCAGATACTCTGAGCTGCTGCTCAGGGGTGCTTGGTGAGGCCCAAAAGAAGAAGAGGAATTTGGGTCTTGCGGACAGCCACAGAGCAGAGGGCTGGAGCAGGCCCGCTCAGTCATGCGCCCGAGGCCTTCCATCGACAGGGTGCCCCACTCTTCCCTTTATCACTCAATTCTTTTTTTTTTTTTTTTTTTTTTTTTTTTTTTTTTTATTGGTGTTCAATTTACTAACATACAGAATAACCCCCAGTGCCCGTCACCCATTCACTCCCACCCCCCGCCCTCCTCCCCTTCTACCACCCCTAGTTCGTTTCCCAGAGTTAGCAGTCTTTATGTTCTGTCTCCCTTTCTGATATTTCCCACACATTTCTTCTCCCTTCCTTATTATCACTCAATTCTTGAGGCAGTACAGGGGGCTCCTCTCCTCCCCACCCCCCTATTTATGAGGTATAAAGATGCTAATTCTGTAAAGAGAAGAGAGGTCCCCCGAGGCCTGACAAAAGCAGAGGCAGCAGGCAGAAGAAGAGGTTTTGTCAAAACCAGGAGGACGAGAGAGTGATTTAAGAATCCGCAAACGTTTATCAGGCCTCGACCACATGTTGGGGGCTTGCCCACACATCACCCCATTCCCTCGTCTCTGCAATCCCAGGGGTGGGCATTATCTCTGTTTCAGGTAAGGACTCGGAGGGGGTGATAAGGAGAAGCAAGCCTAGGCAGGCCTGGAAGGAACTTTCTGGAGCATCAGGTTCCGTCTCTCCGCATTCTACTGGGGAGACATAAAGAAGTGGGTGACGAGCCCAAAGACACACAGCAGGCAGCAGCAGGGAAGGCTGGAAGCGGCTGACGCACCCCGCAGCCCCGCGCTCTTCCCCTCAGGCTGTGTGGCTGACAGCTGCCGGCTGACAGGGCAGGTCACCCGAGGGAAGGCAGGTGAAGGGCCCCTGCTGAGGCGACGACGCTTGGGGAAGGGGCTCCTTGGAAACATCTGATGGGACTGTGCTATGCCTCCACAATGACTGCCTTCCTAGTATCTCTTGGTATAGAGCAATGGTTCTCGCACTTCCATGAGCACAGAATCGCATGCAGGGGGTGTTCAAATAGAACACTGAGCCCCTCCCTGGAGTTTCTGAATCAGTAGGTATTGTGTTTATATAAATATATTTTAAAGATTTTCTTTGTTTATTCATGAGAGAGAGAGAGAGAGAGAGAGGCAGAGACACAGGCAGAGGGAGAAGCAGGCTCCATGCAGGGAGCCCGACGTGGGACTCGATCCTGGGACTCCAGGATCAGGCCCTGATGATGATGTTTTGACATCTTTAAAATCTTTCTGGGGACACCTGGTTGGCTTAGTTGGTTAAGCGACCAACTCTTGATTTTGGCTCAGGTCATGATGATCTCAGGGTGGTGAGATTGAGCCGCACGTCTGTCCTCTGTGCTCAGCGTGGAGTCTGCTTGTCGCTCTCCCTTTGCTCCTCCCCCCGGCTTATGTGTGCACACTCTCTCTCTCAACTAAATAAAGTCTTTAAAAACAAACAAAAAACCTTTCTGTTTGGGGAGAGAGACTGCCCCTTCTAGAACTAACCAATTCTTAGAGATAGGGAAGCCTTCGGGAGGAGCACGCCTTTGATATGCAAGCTAACCCTGAGCCACACCTCCTCTACCTGGCCCTATATACCCTGGGAGGCAATACTCCTCTGCCTTAACCATCCCAGGACTAGGTACCTGGCAATTGGGGATCACTCCTACCACTTAAAGCCCACCAAAATTATTTGAACTAGGCAATCATAACCTGTTTGCTCTGCCTTGCCTTGCCTTCCCCTCAGAAACCCCAATAAAGGCTGTGGACTAGGCTCCTCCCTCTTTGTTCCTGCTCCTCCCACCTCCAGACAGCACTGCTATGGCCCCACATGGCCTCGTATGGTGTGCTTCCTGTTTCTGGAATCTGTAAGTATAATAAACTTTGTTTTCCTTAGCCCCTCTTGCATCTCTTCTTGTGGCTGCATCCTACCACCACGTAAAAGAACATGGTATAGTATAGCTGTGGGGTAAGGCCCAAGATTTGAATTTCTTTTTTTTTTTTTAATTTTTAAAAAAAATTTATTTGAGAGAGAATGAGAGTGAGAGAGCACAAGAAGGGGAAGTCACAGAGAGGGTGGCAGACAGAGAAGCAAGTTCCTCACTGAGCAGGGAGCCTGAAGATATAGGGCTCGATCCCAGGACCCTGGGATCATGACCTGAGCCAAAGGCAACCACTTAATCTACTGAGCCAGCCAGGTGCCCCATGAGAATCTGAATCCAGGTGATGCTTATGCTGCTAATCCGGCAGCATAAGTGGGAGCCCCACTTTGAGGACCACTGGTAAAGGTGGCTTCAAAGTAGCCAGAGAAGGAAGGAACACATTTTCGTAGGGCCTGAGATGCCTCTTGAAAGGAGGAGGGCCATGACATTGATCTCTTATTTACTCAGAACCAGTAAATCCTGACGGACTAAGATGGTGACCTTGAACATCCATGGTGGGTGGGAATGGACACCAAGGGTCCCCGAGGGAAAGGAGAAATTAGACCGGGCTCTGCATTGTGGTCCCGGGACTGGCTGCATCAGCATTGTGTAGGGACTGGTTAGAAGTGCATGTTGTTAGGCCCCACCCCAAACCTGCTCCATCAGAATCTCTAAAGGCGTGACCCCCAAATCTATGCTCAAACAAGCTCTCCAGGTGATTGTAACACACAGTAAAATTTGGGACACACTGATCTAGACTAGCTGGCCTTCATACTAGAGTCTAGAGTATCTTGGTGCCAGTGGCTGGTTCTGACAGAGCATGGCTATGGCTGGGAACTCTCCTGGACCTGGCTACTTAGCTGGCGATCTTTGGGGACAATGGCTGAGCTGGTGAGTAGACATTCACCTGCAGTGTGTCAGGGTTCTGAGACTGGGTGGGTCTGTGCAGGGATCTGATCAGCAACGGAAAGCCCAGGGGACCGTGTGAACCCAATGTTGGCCATAGTTTCGTTAGCAGGGACAGAAGCATGGGATGGTTGGGCCCTCCAATGATCTACTCCCAGGTCTCTTCCTACTGCACAAGCACTTTTCTTTCTTTCTTTTTTTTTTTTTTTTAAGATTTTATTTATTTAATTCATGAGAGACAGAGAGAGAGGCAGAGACACAGGCAGAGGGAGAAGCAGGCTCCATGCAGGGAGCCCAATGTGGGACTCGATCGCAGGACTTCAGGATCAGGCCTTGTGCTGAAGGCGGCACTAAATCACTGAGTCACCCGGGCTGCCCCACAAGCACTTTTCTAACAAGTACAAGGGACAAGAGTTGGGGACGAAGACAGGAACGTCCGAAAAAGGGATCCCGGGCTCCTCACTAAATCTGGCAGGTGGGTGCTGAAAGGATGAACTCAAGTATCAAAAACATCTGTGACCTGATTTGTACCCTGAACTGGTAAAGCACATCACACGGGTTATCTCTCGATAATTTCATATTTTATATATGCTGCTGATAGAGAGGGTTGGTTCCTGGGACTTGTGACGATGAGTTCTGCCTAATGGTAACTTGAGGACAAGGGTGAAGGAAGGTGGTCACTGGCAGCGTGGCATGTGACCCAGTGTCCACCCTGCCCTGTCCTGAAGGCTGGCAGATGCCAGCAGCTGAAGAGGCTTCCCCAAAGGCCTGCTGCTGGGGAGGGTCCAGGAGAGGTGCGACAGGGATGACGCCCTGAGTACCAGGGCAAGTCCGGCCTCACTCTCTTGGCCACACCTTGCACCCACCTGCAGCTCCCGAGCCCGAAGGCTGGTTCCCCCCTCGTGTCTCTGCCAAGGCTGCTACCTCAGTCTGCGACACCATTCTTTACCAGCCCAGATGACCAACGCCCATGCCAGACCTGTCCTCACGTGGCGTGGCTGTTTCTCCTGGTGTCCCCTGATGGACCCCCTGCGCACATGTCAGAGACCACACAAGTTCCTCAAAATCCCCAAAGACAAAGGTCACCCTGCCTTTCTCTCTCTTTAGACTCAGCACTTTGGTGAACAACAGAGGTGCTACCCAGGTAGTGGTTGCACTCAGATGCACTTTTCGTAGTTATCTGAATAAGGAATGTAGCCCTGGATGACAAGCCCTAAATGCTTGATATTTTACCAATTTAATGGCCAGGGTGCTCATCTGCTTAAGAAACATGCCTGCTCTGAGGAGCTCCCAATTTGATGGGGGAAGCCCAGCTCCTGCCCCCAGGGAACTCTAATCTGGTAGAGGTGGCACATCCCTTGCCCTCAAGAAGTTCCCAGAATGATGGGTAAATATGTTAGTCATGACTGCTTCCAGCCATTTACTGATCCCTTTGCATGTGATGGGAGAGGTGCCCCTGGAAGCCCAAAGCTAAAGTGCCCCACACTTCACAGTCCAGAGGAGGAGTCCGTATCCTGATATCGGATCTCAGAGAAGGGCCTGGCCAAGTGCCCCCCATCTTGGGCCGATCAAGCAGACTGAAGGAGGGGCAGGCTGGCTGGCTGGACGGGTCTATACAGAATGGGTTTGCCATAGGAAAGAGTTCTGGTATGGGGGTGCGGGAAGGGGGGCAAGTTGTGCTGGATGCACAAAGATACTGCCCCAGGCTGCCAAGGAGGCTGGACCCATCCAGCCTAGAACGTAGCTGTGGACACATAAGTCAGAAGCAAGTGCAGATCAATACCCCACAGAGCACTTAAATGCTGGGAGGGATCCTGACACTTGAGGTCAGGTGGAGTTAAACAGGGAACACATATAAGGGTGGTGAATCTTGCCTGGGAGTTGGAAATCAGAGGTCTTGGGGCACAGAGGAGCCTGAGCGCTCCTTTCAGATGCCTGGGGGTAGGGATGGGGTACATTGCAGGGGTACCCGGAGACCTAAGGCTCTGTATCATTCCCACAGACCTGGCCCAGGTCCTCCGCCCCTCTCCTCCCTGTCACAACAGGACGTCACCCCCATCAGTGGTTGGGACCAGCTCTCAGGAACCTACAATCTTAGAACGACTGAGGAAGAAAGGGGGACGGCCTTACTCCTTCCAGAGACAGGGACAGGGGACAGAGATTTAAGTCCCCTGGAAATTAGGAATAATGGTGGGGGGAAGGGAAATTGAGAGAGACGGAGAGACAGAGACAGAGAGAGTTTTTAGCCTGTGAAAGGACCAGAGTATGGGGTGGAGAGAGAGCAGGGGCAGCCCTCACTGTTGTCATGGTGACACAGACAAATCCAACTATGCCCGTAAGCACCACTGTGTATGAGTCTTTTTCTAAGCCAAAGCCCCAGGACGAAAGGAAGGGGGACAACAGAGCCCAGGGTATGGGGATCACCCCCAAAGAGCCTGCATCCAGCGTGGCTAGGCCCTGCACAGGGACCCAGGGCTCCCCCCACTCAGGGGCAGGAACGCGGGGCTCCTTTCAGAGGTTACCGCTCCCCCTGGAGCAGACACAGGAAAGCCCCAGTGCAAAGCGCCTTCATCGAATAGAAATGGACCTAATGATTATGCACACGGTTTACACACCGGACCGACGGTGGGGGAGGGGAGGGGAGGGGCGGTGGGGGGCAGGGGAGAGGTTTCGGGGCAGGAGAGCACAGAAGGTGGCCCAAATCTGCTCGAGTTTACCCTACAAAGCCACAGGGGCTCAGGGCCAGGCCCGGGTCCCTGGTGAGGCTGGCCCTGCCGCATTCTCCCTGGGATGGGGTGCTGGGCTCCAGGTGATGAATCCCAGGATCCCAGGAGGGTGGATCCCTCCAGGTGGCTGGGGGAGGGGCGGCCTGGGCATCCAGGGGCCTTCCCTTCCCACCGACCACCAGGGAAGCTGCGTTTCCACCCCCCACACACCCTGGCTCCCTCCCTTCCTATTCCCTGGATTCTCTATCCTCTGCGACTTCCTTTGCAGCTCTTCCCTTCTTTCCTGCCTGCCCTGCCCCTCTGCCCGCCCACCGAGCTTTTCTTCCCTCTTCCTCTCCCTTTCTCTGCTCCGTCTGCCTCTGGTTCCCCGGGTCCTCTCCCCCCACCCCACCCCCACCTGCCTTCTCTATTTAAATCGATAGGGAAGCCAGAGGAGTAGGTGGAAAAATACGGCACTGGGGACAGCAGGGAGGAAGGCTTTAGCGGTAGGCTCTTTGCTTCCTGCCACAGTAGAACCAGAGCAGAGATCCTGAGAGGCATTACCACAGGGATGAGGGTCACCCACGCACCCCTGGCTCTCACAGCCTGCACCCCAACCCAGCCTTGTCCTTCCCTGATGGCAGGACAGGGAAGGAGAGGGGGCCCAGCCCAGCCCCCACTTGTGTGTCCTGCTCATTGTGACTCTAGATCCATGGGGACGCTGGAGCTTTCCTATGCGTGGTTCACCTTGGGCCCAGCCCCACAGAAATCCTCCGTGTTCTGTATTTGTTGAAGCCACCCCAAAGCCCCCATGAGCAGAGTCATATACTGATGTGCCAAGGAAGCAGGGAGGAGGCCTGGGTCCCTGCTCTGGGGCTCCTAGTGATGCTGGAATACCTGTGCCAGGCCTGTGTGCTGGATGGTCCAAGACTTAGGGCTGGGAGGCAGGACGTGGGTTGGCCTGAATGGCTGGTATAGACCCGTTGGTTGGGAAGACTTTCTCCAGAACCGAAACTGAAGTTCAGTAATAATAATAAGAAGAAAGATTCCCATCTTGCTAAACTAGAAATGCTCTTTAGTTGTAAACCCACCCAGTGAGATCGGAGCTGTTACTAATGGCCCATAAGCACATTTCCTGAGACTCGCAGACCCTTACTTATCTTCAGAATGCAACTCCCGACCCAGGAGCTCCTCCCCACCTAGGGATAGCCACATTAGGCACAGGGTAGCCAGAGTGTCCTAGGATATCCCCCGAACCCCTCTCCAAAGAACTTTTGTCCCCCGAGATCCCCCAAATGGATCCAGATTTATATCCAGCATCATTCAGGCTCCTGGATATAAAGCTTCTGTCTCCTGGATCCTAGAATGTGGGCTGTGGATGGGGAGGAGTGGGACTGTTGCCCCAAGAGCCTTTACCCCTAGTCCAGGGCCCCATGCTTGGGGAAATATGGATTCTGGATCCCCCAAGTGCCTGGGATTGGAGTGTCAATGATCAATCAGCAGCACGTAGAACTGCACGTGTGTGTGTGTGTGTGTGTGTGTGTGTGTGTGTATGTGTATGTGTGTTTGTGAAATGACAGGATCACACACACCATGCAAAGAGAGAAGAGACAGGACCCAACCAGCAAGCACAGGTGCTGCGTGCACAGACTCAGTAGGGCCTATGGAGTCCTCTGCTTCTCCTGGTACTCACCAGTTTATACCTACTGATCACAGCGGTTGTGACATTTTAGAGCACTTCAACTTTTCAGAGCTCTTTCTCGTCTATTATCTCCCTTGATCCTCATAGCAGTTTCACAAGGATCACTTTCCTAACTCCCAAGATAAAAAGCTCTGAACGCAGAGAGGCTAAGTGACTTGCCTAAGATCACACAGCTTATTAGATTTGACATTTGGGGGCACCTGGGTGGCTCAGTCGGTTAACGGGCTGCCTGCAGCATTAGTCATGATCCCAGAGCTCGGGGATGGAGCCCTGCGTGGGGCTCCCTGCTCGGCGGGGAGCCTGTTTCTCCTTCTCCCTCTGCCACTCTGCCTACTTGTGCTCTCTCTCTCTCTCTCTGTCAAGTAAATAAATAAAACCTACAAAATAAAAATAAAAACTGACATTTGATGTTTCCAGTGGGTCGGAAATGTCTTCCTCTTCAAAAAGAGATGGCACATTGCTTTGTGGCTCATTGGTCTAACATACACCAGGTCTAACATTGGTCTAATACACCCCAGAGAACTTGCCCCGTAAGACCTTCTGGGCTTGGGCCAGGGTGGGACGCATGGGCAGCTGCCCTACAAGATGAGACAATAAGTGAAAGACTAAAATACCTGAAAAAAGGCAGCCCCAACAAGACCTGTGACCTGCACCTCAATGTCCATTTATTTGCACACACTCACATCACCTAGGTGTCCTCTCCCTGGGTGTCCTGGATGTCCTCTCCCTGCCTATTGGCATCCTTGTGGCCAGGCCTGCTCCCAGAGCAGAATCTTCAATCTGGAAGGGAGGAGAAGCCCTCCTTCCTGCTCTCCAAGCTCTGCTCACGTGGGCAGGATACACACACACAATGACTTGACATGGGTAAAGCAAACAAACAAATGCAGAAGACTCAGCCAGCTGCAGGAGCCTCACACAGCCACCCAGGGGGTGGATGGAATGAGGAGAGAAGCATCCCCCAGGGAGTGCTGGGTCCAAACAGCTGTGTTCTGTGTTCAGGAACTGACTCTTAGGCTGAGCTCTGGTTGATATGTAAGTCCTGAGGCCCCTCCACAAATGGTCTGCAGTGAGCACTGCCCGGATGGGGCGGTGGGGGGGGGACGCTGAGACCCCCACAGGCTCCGACCCAGGTCCTGAGGCTCCTTTTGGGTCTGGAGCAGGAAGGTGAAGTGGCAAGAAGCCAGACCCTGTCCCCTGCAAGGGATAGACAGAAGGTGCTTCTGCAGAGGGCTGGCCTGCCACTTCCTGGGGCCAGAGAAGGCAGAAAGCCAGGCCTGTCCTGGCCCAACCAGAGCTGCACCGGCACCCCTCCTCCATCTGGGGGGTGCTCCATGACAATAACTGGCCTTCTGAACAAGCTGGGAGGGAGAAGCCACTGCACAAAGGAAAAGACCTATAGGACATGATCATCAGGTCACACTCAACGGACTGCCTGGCCTTCTTGCCTGCTTGCAGCTCTTCCTCCCCACTGGCCTCATTTGAGATCTTCTGGTGTTTGATTTAAATCAAGCTTTATAAAAAAACTCCCTACCTTGTATCCCCTGGTTTATGTTCCCCAGGCTCCAGTTTCCTGCTTGTAATTTGGACCGCACGGAAAAGATATAAACATCTCTCTGTTTGAAGAGCCCCCTGAGAACCAACAGTGGCGTCCTGGCCACTCTGAGCTCAGGGAAAGCGCTGGAGGTCAAGATGCCATCCCTGCTGGCCCTGCTTGCCCCCGGGCCCGGGGGTGCTGGCAGCAGATGGGGTGCCGCAGGCTGGGGGAGCGCGGGGAGATGCGGAGGAGGGCTCTTCTGCTGCCTGCACCACCGCTGTTCCTGCAGTTTACAGCCCGGCACCTAATTTATAAGCTGTTTTTACTGCTGTTGTCAAACAGCCACAAACCAAAGAAATAAAGTAGCCAGAGGAACAATGTCTCCCCTGTGCCTGGCCCTTCCCAGACTATCTGCTGTGTCAGGGCCTCTGTCTAACAGGCTGAAGAGCCAATGTCTTCTGTGACAGACCCTCCAAAGTGACTCCCTTGGGGCCAGAATAGGGCGGGAGATGCACTGAGGAGGTTGGTGGGGAAACCAAAGCTGGGTCTCCCCCTCCATGGGAACACCTCAGTGGAGAGCTAGCTCCCCAGCCCCACACCCACCCTCTCGGAGAAACAAGGACATGCCCTAGTCTTCCTGCCTCCCGGCTGAGCATACTTGGAACCTGCTCTCTAGCCCTTTATGTGGCTACCTGGCCAGCTTCTCCATGGTGCCAAGAGGACCAGGGCCAAGGGTGATGTTTGGCGGAAAAAAAGGCGGTGGTAATGTCATTACCCCAAGGCTCCATGCTATCCCCAGGACACAGCCCAGCCATCTCTCTACCTGCTCACAGCCCTCATGGCCATAACAGATGGCCTCCAGGCTAGCACTTGATTATACGGTGCTGTTCCCTCGTGGGGAATAGCGTCTTCTATAAAATGATACCCTAGACAGCTTTGTGGCCCCCCTCTTGTCACTTCTGGCCATGGCCTGTGGCAAGCAGGGGATGGATGGATACATATATGAGGGATGAAACAGCATCATTCTGGGAGAGAAAGGAGGCAAGAACATATGAAGGAGGTGGCTGAGTGGTCAATGTAAGGGATCCCCAGGGAAGAGTTGGTAGCCACTCTGGACCCTCCCACTGGACTCTATTTCTGACAGCCACTCCTCTCTGGTGGGCCTCAAACACATCAAGTGTTTGGTTAGATGTTGAGGTCCTCAAATGGCCTCTTCTGCAGTGAGAAATGTCAAGGCATGGCCTCTCATTAATCACACACAGGAGCACAGAGAAGAGGGATTGCCTCTCCCCGGGCATCCAGGAGCAATGTCAACAGAGCTGAATGTTGAAGGCCGAGTTTTCTGGCAGCAGGAGAAGAGACAGCTGTGGAAAGCTGGGTGGTTCATGGTAACTCAGTTGTTGAATCCTGTTTGCTCTGGTTCAGCACAGATAACCAGCTCCAGCCACAGCTCTGAGTCAGGACCACCCTCTCCCCACAGCTACTCAAACCACAAGCTCACCTAGATCCAGTCAGAAGTCCCCCCTGTAGAACTGCCAGCCTAAGCGACATCCTGGTCCACATTCTTTAATCTAGACACAGACAGACCACAGAAACCCTCCTCCTTGTCCCTCTTGCCCAGGTCAGGCCGCCCTCCACTGGGGCAACTGCACGTGGTTGCCATGTCCCTCCATCACACCACTCGCTCTTAACCAGCCCCACCTTCCCATCCACCCCCACGGCTAGTCGGTCATTCCACAGGCAGTGGGGGCCTCCTCCATGTGGGCAGAGGGGCAGTTGATGGGGAGGGAGCCTCTACTGATTTCTCAACTCAGCCCTTAAGGAGCACAAGTCAAATAGAAAATCCTGGCATTAGAGTCAGGAGTAATGTCAAAGGCCGCATAGCCCAATCACATCACAGTAAGGAAGCTGGGAAAGGCCACAGAGCAAGCCAGTGGCAGAGCAAGGGCTAGACTTTCATGCTTTTTTCCCCCAGAATTATAATATGTCCAGATTTGGTATCAGACAGACCAGGGCTTCAGTCCTGGTTCTGCCATTTCCTAGCCATGTGACCTTTGAAAAGTTACCAAATATGTCTGAATCTTAGTTTATTCATGTTTCAAACAAGGGGACCAATGTGTTGCTTCCCAGGTCATAAAGGTCAGAGTAAGATGATGTAAAGTGCAGGCCAACGGAATGAATTTAGTAGATGGCAGTGTGTGAGGGTGGGGAGGGGCATGTCCCGAAGAAGAAGGCATCTTCTTCAGTAATGACATCGTAACATGACTGTGGCAAGGACACCACATGCGCTTTCTCCCATCCGCCCTCTGAGTAAGCACTTTGGCTTTTCAGTACAGTTGAAGAAAATTACATTCCAAGAAAATTAGTTACTTGTCCCAGGTTGCCTGGGGAATGGGTGGGAGAAGCACCACTGGGTGACCCATCCTGCGGTCCTGCCTGTAGCTCTCCTGGCCCCTCTGCCTCATATCCAGCTCCTCTGATTCCCAGCCACACACATTTGTTGAACTTCTGAGGTTTACAAAGTACACTGAAGACAGAGAGAATAAGGTGAAATTCTTGCCCTCTAGGAACTTAGAGTTTGGGTAGAGGGACATAAACATAAAAGGGTAACTGACAGTCAAATCAATGCCAAGTAATGGCATGTGACTTCCAACCCAGGAGGGGTCACAGCAGGTTGGAATGATCAGGGAAGACTTCTCAGAGGAGGCAGGGAGTCCAGATGGGCTGTGAAGGATGAGAATGTTAGAAAAAACCCGGAAAGATAGGGAGAGACTTTCCAGAAGGTAGAAAGCCCCAGAGGTAAGACTAGTCTCACTATGGAGAAGACACCTGAGTTCCACCTTTTTGTATCATCTTTGCATTCACCCATTCATCTCTTTATTCATCCATTCATTCAAAGTATCTTTCTTGAGCACCTGCTATTTGCCAGGCATTGTGCTAAACCCTGGAGGCAGAGAGATGAGCAAGGTGTGGACACCATGCTCACATCACTCAGTCTGGTTGGCAAGACGGACTAGGCAAGGTGAAAATATTAAGGTAGACAAGTATAGGGTGCTAGAGGAGCCAGAGGAGGAGCCCCTCATCCATTCTTGTAGGGCCAGGCAAGGTTTTCTTTTTTTTTTTTTCTTTTTTTAAGATTTTATTTATTTCTTCATGAGACACACACACACAGAGAGAGAGAGAGAGAGAGAGGCAGAGACACAGGCAGAAGGAGAAGCAGGCTCTTCACAAGATGCCTGATGTGGGACTCAATCCCGGATCCTGGGATCACACCCTGAGCCAAAGGCAGACGCTCAACCTCTGAGCCACTCAGGTGTCCCCAGGCAAGGTTTTCTATAGAAAGTGGTATCTAAGCTGAAACATGAGAGGCACAAATAAGGAATGATTTAAAAACATTCATATTCACTATCATCATGATCAGCATTGTCAAAATAACTTACATTTATTGAATCCTCACTAAGTACCAGGGACTAGATTGGGTACTTTACATATGTTCTCCTCTAATACTTGTAGCTATTTAATTACTCCTATTTAAAGATGAAGCATTGGAGTCTAAGGCTATTTACAAGACTCGCCTGAGTCACATGGCCAGGAAGTGACTGACTCGAGATTCACACCAGGTCATCTGGGTCTTCACCTTTGCATCCTCACTCATTCACCATACTGGAAGTCAGACAGAGGTATGCTCAAGTCCCCTGTTATGTGTGTGTGTCCATGCGTGCATGGTTAGTGTGTGTTGAGGATGGTGTTTAAAAATTGATGGATGCTGTCCAGTCTGCCCACAGTACTCCAGCATCCCTCCACCTACCCACACCCTCAGATGCTCAACCTTCCTCCCTGGAAGGGGCTGCTCCTTCAGAGTGTAAGCCTGGTGCTCCAAAAAGCCAGAGCACCAAAAAAGCAAAGGAGCCCCCAGAAGAGGCAGAAGCATCTTCTCTTCCTGATCTTTCCCCATCCCATCGGCCCATTTTGAGGATCTGGGGAAATAGTGGGTGGGGGCACAGAGCAGAGCTGGCTCTAAGTTACTGCCAGAGCCGCTCAGATGAAGTCCTGAAGTCCTACATCTATTGTCACCAAACATCCCCCCTCCTCCAATTAACAAACCAGGACTGCCAACCAGAAATAAATGTATGGAACTCGTTCTCCCAGAGAGGCTATGTGAAGTACCATGTTGGGCTGTAGATCAGCTCTGCCATTAACCACTGCAGGGTCTCAGGGTCTTCACCCCCAAAATGAGGGGCTCTGTCTAGGCAAGAGACTAGGCAAGTGTAGTGTGTTTCTAAGGATAGAGGAAAGGAGGTAAGATGCTCTCCCAGCTGATTGTCTACCATCCTGGGGCCCCCAGAAGATCAGGATGCCAAAGGTAGGGAGATGAAGTATAATCAGAGCAGGGCAAGGCACTAGATTTCCCTTCCAGAGGTTTAGGAGGGGAAAGAGAGCAGAGCTCCTGTGATTGTTCATTTGGGGAGGGCGGTTAAATGAATCAAGTCTTAGAATGGTTCTTTCAGATCCCCTACCCTGGATGCCCCCTTGGGCAGGCAGCACTATGTACCCCACGACAACCACAGGATAAGGTCCCAGTTCACTAGGAGCCTACCATGGGTTCAGAGACTTGGTCCCCAAATAAAACAGAAACACAACCAAGTCCCATTGTAATTGAATTCAGGATCTTCCTTAAACTTGAAGGTGAAGCTGATTAAGCTTAGGATAATCAAATAAACAAAATAAGTTTATAGTCCTACTTCACAGGTAGATAATCCACTTAGAATACAATACCCCAAGAGGAGGCTAGAGACACACAGAACTCCCAGATGAGATTATAATGATTCTGGGAAAATGGATTCATTGTAGGTTAGAAGAACTAAAATATTTTAGCTATACTTTTAAAATTTGAGAATGCCAGGAGAATCTGGCCCTTCCAAATCTATTCTGAGCATCACGCCCAAGATCAAAGGGAGACCAGGGGCTGACAGACAATAGTAACAAAAGCTAAGCTTCCTTTTTTTTGTAAAACAAAAACAAAACCAGGAAATGGACATTGGTACAACCTATGGACCTTATGCAGATCACACAGGTTTCACGTGTACTTGTATGCACACACATGCGTGTGGCTCCTTGCAATTTTAGCGCGTGTCAATTCATGTAACCATGACTATACTCAAGATACAGAACAAAGATCCCTCATGCTATCCCTTTATAGTCACGTCATACCCTGCTTCTCCTTTTTAACCCCCCCAAACTCTGGCAACCGCTAATCTGTTCTCCATCTAGATAATTTTGTCACTTTGAGAATGTCATATAAATGGAATCATGCAGCATGTGACCTTTTGAAATTGGCTTTTTTCACTCAACATAATGCCCTGGAGATCCATCCAGACTGTTGCATGTATCAGTAGTTCATCCCTTTTTCTGTTGCTGGCTCATAATCTGTGGCATGGATGTACCACAGTTTGTCTAACCATTCATCCACTGAAGGACATTTCGGCTATTTCCAATTTGGAGCTATTACAAATAAAACTACTATGAGCATTTATGTACAGAATTTATCTGGACATAAGTTTTCATTTTGCTGAGACACGTGCCTAGGAAGGGGAGTGCAGAATCACATATAGTAAGTATATGCTTAGTTTTTAAGAAATAGCAGTTGGGGGTGAGGGGGGAGGCAAATGAACAGATAGACACGTCTGGGAACGGCAGGCTGGGAAGGAAACGTACACTTATTGCCTTATAAAGACTAAGACTGCAAGGGGACATGGCCAGGAAATGACCAAAGGCAACTGGAGGGAAGAGCTATCTGAGCTCCAAAGCTATTCAAAGGGATAGGGAGAAATCAGGGACAAATGGTGAACAGCAGGGTGATACTGGCTTCCAATAAACCCCTAACCATGCTGGAACGATGGGCTGACCAGAATGATTTTGAAGCCACGATCATCGGCTGGTAAGTCAGGGCCCTGTGCATAAAATGCACAATCAGGGAGCCTTAATTGTTCACCAAGAAGCTGTGTGGTCCAGCTCCAGCCTCTCCTGACCAGAGGGGTGGCCAGAGCAGAGCCCCGGACCCTTCACTCTCTCCCTCAACGCATGTTAGCTGTCCCAGGGCACCTTAAGAGTATAAGCATCTCTTTGGAGATGGGTGTGGTTGGCTCAGTCAGGCATCTGACTTCTTGACTTTAGCTCAGATAGTGGTCTCAAGGTCTTGGGATCGAGCCCTGCATTGGGCTTTGTACTGTGTGGAGCCTGCTTAAGATTCTCTCTCTCCCTCTCCTTCTGCCCCCACCACTCGTTCTCTCTTTCTCTAAAAATTTTTTTAAAATTAAAAAATAGGGGATCCCTGGGTGGCTCAGTGGTTTAGCACCTGCCTTTGGCCTAGGGTGTGATCCTGGAGTCCCGGGATCGAGTCCCACATCGGACTCCCTGCATGGAGCCTGCTTCTCCCTCTGCCTGTGTCTCTGCCTCTCTCTCTCTCTCTCTCTCTGTCTCTCATGAATAAATAAATAAAATATTAAAAAAAAATAAAGCATCTTTCTCTTTAAAAAAAAAAAAAGAATATAAGCATCTCCACTAGCTGGAGCTTCTTAAGAAAGGCAGACTCTAGGACTCGTGGATGAGGGATCTTAGGAACCATGGCTGACACTCACGGAACACCTTGTCTGGCACCACGACTGTGGCAAGTACTTGATAATAATGTAATACTATGAGAGTTGTGCAGCAGGTACTTACCAAATTTCCCACTATGTGCCAGAAATACCAAAGAAGACACTGATTTCATGGGCTAGAGAGAATGACAAGAGATGAAAGTGTCCTAGAATAGTCCCAGTCTGGCAGAGTCAATGCTTTTCCAATTTCCGGTGCTGGATATTTGGGCGATGATTCAGTGATTCTCCTACTGGGAGGGGTGGGGCAGTTTAACCTCCAATTTAGAACTTAAACAGATTGAAAAGCATATTCAAAATGAAACTAAGCTTCTACATTTGGAAAATAAACATTCTTTTACCTTTAGAGTAAAAAACTAGAGTAAGTCAGGCTTGATAAAAGGGTCTTAGCTAGTGCAGATCCACAGGAAATGATCATTCTCAAGGAGGGCAAAGTTCCGGGGCAAGACGCAGCAGCATCTCTGAAAGTGTGTGTGCTATTTTTATGCTCATCACAAAGAGACTTTGGGTGAAAAAAAACCACCCCACAATGTTGCTCGAGGGAGTTATCATATTCACACTGGCCCTAAACACTTTCTTACATGATAGACTGTCTCTCAACCAAAGTCACAAAGCAAGAGCTTTGGAATACCCGTCGGGGGTCTTCAGTGCCTCCTGCCCCATCTTTCTTTGATTAACGTCATCCCTTTCCTCCAAGAAGCCCTTTGTAGATGTCAAGTTTTTTCCCCTTTTCTCTAAAGGTTGTCCAAGCAAGAAAGCATTTCTCTCATTCTGGAAACTGACTGGAGCTGGCCCTACCTGAAAAATCCGCTCTCTTGGTGAATTTGTCAGAGTCTGTCTGGGAGGTTAAGGTCCTGCCACATGAAGCATTCCGTCTGGTAAATACGGCAGTGGGGAGGTGGGGGCACTAGGTAGTGAAAGATGAGAGATGAGAGGGTCTCCAACCTGAAGCACTCCCTAAACAGCATCTGGCAGCCCGTAGAATGTTCTAGACCTCAATCAGTGGAAAAGGAACAAGGTCAGCTTCTTCTCTTTGTCTTGAGAGAGAGAGAGAGAGAGAGAGAGAGAGAGAAGATACATTCCAGATAATTTCACCGTGATGAAGAACCGCTGAAGTAGCAAAGGAAATAAATTAACGCCATCTCAGCTAAAACCACACACAATTAAAACCTGGATCTGAATGTACTTTTCTGTGCAGAGAGAGCATCTTGAAAATGACATGCATTAGTCATCTACTCTAGCCGCTCAAGTCAGTGAGTGTGTGGGGAGACCATCCCTGAGATTGCAGGGGATGCAGGGAAGGAGAGGGGCTGGGTGCCTGGCCCCGGTCCCCAGCTTTTCTGTCTTCCCATGTCGAGGCTGAAAGTTCCACTTCTCTGTGACCCAGGCATCCAGGGTGAGACCCACCCAAGAGGGGCAGGGGCCTGGGGTCCGTGAAGGGATTTGGACCATGAGCTACTTGTGCATAAGTACACTGAAGTGGTCCAAGATCCTGGATTCCCTGCTGTAGGTCCTGGCCTGTAGGGAGCGAAATATTTACAGGGGCCACCTCCCCATGTCCTGCCTTCAGCAGATTGGTTGCCCTCAGCTCAGGGAGACAGGGCAAGAATTTGTGTCCTCAACTCTCTTCTTCCTCCGCTTTTCTTTTTCCTCTCCTTATTTTTTTTTAATTTCAGTTTTCTTATTTATTTTTTTATGATAAATTTATTTCTTATTGGTGTTCAATTTGCCAACATACAGAATAACACCCAGTGCTCATCCCGTCAAGTGCCCCCTCAGTGCCCGTCACCCAGTCACCCCCACCCCCCGCCCTCCTCCCCTTCCATCACCCCTAGTTCATTTCCCAGAGTTAGGAGTCTTCATGTTCTGTCTCCCTTTCTGATATTTCCCACACATTTCTTCTCCCTTCCCTTCTATTCCCTTTCACTATTATTTATATTCCCCAAATGAATGAAACCATACAATGTTTGTCCTCTGATTGACTTACTTCAATACCCTCCAGTTCCATCCACGTCGAAGCAAATGGTGGGTATTTGTCGTTTCTAATGGCTGAGGAATATTCCAGTGTATACATAGACCACAGCTTCTTTATCCATTCATCTTTCGATGGACCGAGGCTCCTTCCGCAGTTTGGCTATTGTGGACATTGCTGCTAGAAACATCGGGGTGCAGGTGTCCCGGCATTTCATTGCATCTGTATCTTTGGGGTAAATCCCCAGCAGTGCAATTGCTGGGTCGTAGGGCAGGTCTATTTTTAACTCTTTGAGGAACCTCCACACAGTTTTCCAGAGTGGCTGCACCAGTTCACATTCCCACCAACAGTGTAAGAGGGTTCCCTTTTCTCCACATCCTCTCCAACATTTGTGGTTTCCTGCCTTGTTAGTTTTCTCCATTCTCACTGGTGTGAGGTGGTATCTCATTGTGGTTTTGATTTGTATTTCCCTGATGGCCAGTGATGCAGAGCATTTTCTCATGTGCATGTTGGCCATGTCTAGGTCTTCCTCTGTGAGATTTCTGTTCATGTCTTTTGCCCATTTCATGCTTGGATTGTTTGTTTCTTTGGTGTTGAGTTTGATAAGTTCTTTATAGATCTTGGAAACTAGCCCTTTATCTGATAGGCCATTTGCAAATATCTTCTCCCATTCTGTGGGTTGTCTTTTAGTTTTGTTGACTGTATCCTTTGCTGTGCAAAAGCTTCTTATCTTGCTGAAGTCCCAATAGTTCATTTTTGCTTTTGTTTCTTTTGCCTTCGTGGATGTATCTTGCAAGAAGTTCCTGTGGCCGAGTTCAAAAAGGGTGTTGCTTTTTCCTCTCCTTATAATTTTTCTTCTTCCAGAAGAAGAAAAGAAAACCCCCAACAGAGGAGATGAGTTTGTGGTGCCTGAAGAAAAAAACACAAAAAAGGCTTCATAAACCAAAAGATCCCGGGGTCCCCACAGAGAGAGCCTGGTCCCAGTGACAGGCTGTTCATCATCTCCTCTGGGGGTAAAATGGGCAGAAATGTGATTTGTGGCAGAAGGTACAATAGGGATAAAACATAAAGATGAGACTTCTAAAAGTGAAAGTTTTAATCCCTTTGACAGGTGGCTCTTGAGGATTGTGGGATCTTTTTTTCATAAGAGGCAGGGGAGCTATGGAGGGAGAAGAAAGGGAAAAAAAAAACCAAACAAATCAACAAACAAATCCAGTGGACTTCCACCAGAGGACTTGAAGCCTCCTCCTAGCTGGGAGCCCAGCCTCCACGAGCCTCATAAAGACTAAGTGAGACAATGCCGGGAACATTCCTGGCACAGAATCAGGGGCTCAGTGTCAATTTTACCCAAGCTGCTTATCATGCAGGACAGCTCCTCAGAGCAGGAAAATGGACCAAGCTGACCTCTGCCTGAAGAACCATTCATCCCCAGCCCTCTCTCCATTGGTCCATTGTGAGGCCTGACAGTCAGAACTTATTAGGGCCTGGGTGCTGGCTTTAGGCTGCAATTAGGCTGGGACTGGTCTGGGACTAAGGTGAGGCAGGGAAACACCTAGAGCCCAAAATGTGAAAAGGCCCGCACTCTCAGGGTCCTGCAAGTACAGGACCAGCTCCTGAGAGTGACCGCTTCCAAAAATTTTGTGCCCTAGACGCTAGCTTGCCTCATTCTTGTTTTTGCCTTGCTGTTCAGCTCTCCGTCTTTGCTGTTCGATGTGTTTCTAGAACTGAAGAATATAACAGCCCTTGATGAAGCTACAATCCCAGGGGGGTTATCTGGACTCATTAGTTTTTAACCGATTCACTTCTCTCTAAACCCATGGAGGTGAGATGAAAAGGACAAAGTCAGACAGAGCCAAAATCACCCAATAAATAGTACTGTTTGATACAGGGAACAACTCAGATGCTAATCCCTGCCCTAAAAACTCCTGGATGGGAACCCGGACCCAGAGGTTAGGGGCCAGGAAGGGCAGGAGGAATATATGGGAGGATTCTGTCCTGTGCACAGAGAGCTTATGGGAAGTCTGCCAGGAGCAAGGTCTTCTGTTGGGTACTCTGGGGAAATAGTAATGAACAATACAGTTCCTTGGGGGAGTTTATAATTTAAGTAGCAAGCGGGATACCCAGATAAGGTAACTTCTCGGACAAAGTGCAAATGACTGCACATAAACATAAAGTGGCATAAACTGAGACTATTCCTGCAGAAAGGAAACAGAGTGGAGTGATCAGAATCAGGAGTGAACGGGGGAAAGCTTCCTGGAAAGAGTGGAGGTTTCTCCATGGTTTATTAATAGTGTTCTTCAAAGTGTGGTCCTCAGAACCACTCGGGGAAGCTAGTCAAAATTGCAGTTCAGGAGCCTCACCTCAGCATTAGGTGGGATCCAAGAAATCATGTTTTAATCAATTCCTCGGGTGGTTCTTTTGCACGCACAGCTTCAGAAGCATGAGTGTAGAAAGCAAAAATAGACCCAGGTGGTGGCTGCTGGGACAGACCTCAGGAATGATTTTTTGGAGAGCCCTGTGAGCTCTAAGATCTATGTTGGAATTAATCCAAATATTGGAAGTAAGATCATAAAGACTTCCTTCTCCGAGGGAAAATAAGAAGGAAAATAAGAGAAGTCAGAGATAGTACAAAGAGGAAAGTACAGGATCTGGATACATGGAGTCCCAGTTTCTTTGCCCTGTGAACCATTTCTGAAATGAAATGTTCAGTGATGAATAGAGTCTGATTGGAAAAGAAGACAACCAACAAAAGTAATGCCAAGGAAAAAGGCTGGATTTGAATAAATTCTTTATTCTTAACACGTGAGATACCCCACGTGTATCTTATTTGCAGGCTTTGGGAATACATAATCAAGGTTTGATAAAGACCCATGTAAAGAAACACCTAATACCATGACTCAGTCCACACATGTTTCCATGAAACTGAACAAAAGAATTAATGAAGTATTTTTTTCCTAGTCTATTTATTTATTTTTAAAGATTTTATTTATTTATTTGAGAGAGAGAGAGATCACGAGCAGGAGGAGAAGAGCAGGGGGAGAAGCAGATTCCCCACTGCGCAGGGAGCCCAATGCAGAACCTTATCCCAGAACTCTGGCTCATGACCTGAGCCAAAGGTAGATGTTTAACTGACTGAACCACCCAGGCGCCCTCCATTTTATTCTTAAAAACAAGTTCTTATTGTAACCTGCTAATGGGTCTCCACCTGCAGTTTGAAAAGTAAGTGCAAGGTGGCGATTGAACACTTAGGGACCAAGTCTTCTTGACAGCCTGTTGGTTACAGTGAGGTGGGGCAAAAGTCAAATGAATAGGACCTGTGCAACCCTGGTGCTCATCTCTCAGGAAACCTAACCATTTTCTGGTTCTGCCTTCAAGTATCTTCTCAAAAATGTACTCCTCCAGAAAGATCATTCTAGACCAGCCGTATCCAATTTCAAGTACCCCAAGCCCTCTTAAATATCCCCCATTCCTGGTGTGTGTGCGTGTAGGCAGTGCTTGACTTACAGAGGTGCACTTCACAATCAGCCAGGTGCACCCACAAATGATGCTGCCTGATGGTCTCTTTTCAGTTGTGCTCTGGGCCTCTGAGGGTCTCCCTCTTGCCCATCCTCCCAAAAAGCAGTTCTCCTGGGAATCTTTTGAATACATTAAATTAAACAGAATGGAATTTGGTTACCATATTGCCCAGTTTAGCTGTTTTGTATACTCAGATTCAATTGAACAGAGCACAAGTAGATCATTTACAGTTGATTAAATATGGTGTTTACGGTATATATGCTTCTTTCTATAAGAAGCTGGGCACCAGGACCTTGGTGAGGAGTGTAATTTCCATTATCACATTGTTTCTGGGCAAAAACAGATTCAACCTCCATCATTTTTACCTGCAGTGCCTTTTCCAGGAATCTGAAGACTCCCTGCTGCTCCACACAGCTCTGCCATCTGCAATGTCCTCCTGCCCTTCTGGTTCTCCGTGTTCCAAGGATATCTGTGGATCCTTGGAGCTTCCTGAGGTCAGGGGCCAGGGAAGAGCCGGGTTTTGTGGGAGTCTCTCAAGAAAAAGAACAAATACAAAATTCAGTCCAATGGTAGTGATATTTCTTTAGAACTAGAGAGATCACAGCAATGCACACAAGCTTTGGAAACCCCGATCCCTTTCTTCTGACGTCTCTTCATTAAGTTGACCGGAAATACATAAAAATGCTCCCTATTTGCAAAATGGCCTCCTCTCCCCACCTAGAACACTCTACAACTCCCAGATTTCTCCCCTCATCCCACAGGTGAGCAACCCTAAAGTTTAAGCTTCATCAGCTTTCCCACAAACCCGCTTCTGGTAGGGACCCTGGGTTCACCTTTCACTGTTCTCCAACAGCCAGTTGGGAGCTGAGCCCAAGAAGGGAGAAGTCAGAGAGCAATGGGTACCTCAGGCCAGTGTGTCTCAAAACAGGGTTAATTCACTGACCTGAATCAGAATCACCTAGAGAATTTGCCAAAACACAGATTCAGAGAACTGCAGAATCTGACTCTCAGGAAGACCAGTGGGTCTGCATTTGTACACATGCTCTGGTGAGGCTTATGCCTAAGGACCACTGCTCTGAGCCATATTCCCTACCTACTAGGGGCACTGGTGGGGCAACAGCCCTTGGTGATTCCAAAGAGCCCACCAGGGCCTCCTGAGGTGAGGGCTGGGCAGAGGCTGTCTATAGCAGTGGAGTGCCCAGAGGAGGAGGTGGTCCCATGTCCCCAGCCTTCCTTCCTTGACTTGGCTTCTCTGCCAGGCTCCAGGAGGAACCCTCCTCTCCTCACTGCCCCACCACACAAACAGCATGCCTACTAGCTCAGTATCTGACCCCTACATTAAGAGCCCAGTGAGCTGACCTGAGGAATACTCATAGGGGCACAGTGTACCCAGCATCTCTCTCCAAAGACACTCTGGTGTCACAGAGTCCCCACCTTCCTGGCAGGGAGTTATGCCTGGCTAAGCCTAGAGATTAAACGGACAGGGTGAAAGGTCATTAACAGGGCCATTAAGTCCTCTGGTAATTACCTAAGAGCTTCCAAAAGACTGAACTGAGCCCTCATCTTTTCCCAGCAAAGTATCTGGCTCGGAGTGGCTGCCATGGGAGCCAGATTGAGAAAGAGAGAGTGGGAGAAGGAGAGAAAGAGGGGAGAGGGAGAAGGAGAGGGGGAGTGGGAGAGAGAAAGAGAGAGAGAGAGACACCCATTTACTGGGGTGCACTACGTGCCAGACACAGTGCTCACTGCCAGACACGTGCAACCTCTGTTACATCTCACAGCAGTCCTGTGAGGATGAATGAATACCCTTATTGCTACCCTCATCTTGAAGAAGTGTTGCCAGGTAGCAGTTTAGTGCTTGGACTTGGCCATCAGAGAGCCCTGGGTTTAGATTTCAGCTCTGTTATCACAGGTTACACAAATGTGAAACATTCCTCCCCTCTACCTCCAGGGTCCTAGAGGTGATGGACTTTTCAAAAAGCTGATGCATAAGTGAGTTTAGCATTGTGCCTTACATGTTGGTATTCAACAAGAATTAATTGAGATTACTCAAATTAATATTTTTACATAGGCAAGAATTAGAGCTTATAGAAGTTAAGAATTTTTCCTGGAGCAACACAAAGTAAGTGATAGTTTCAAATCTCTGGCTCGAAAACCTATGGTCTTTCCTCTGTCCCATCGGGTTATGTGAAATTAAGAGTCGGCTCAAGAGAACGTTGCCTCATTCTCTCCCCACGGGGAATGTGATTTCCTTATCCTTTACCCATTGTGTGTCTTATAGGGTCTGTCACTTGGGACCCAGCTACTTGGCAAACATTACTTGTGTTTGCCCCATCTGTCCTTCAGCGGTTGGTTACAGAGCATCTGCTGTAAGGTACTAGTCTTGACCTGATGCTGTATGGGACAGTCTCAGCCCCCCAGAAGTGCACAGTCTGCTCCGGAGCTGAGACACACATGGCAGCCTGCACAGACATTTTAGGGGTGGGGGACAAGCACTGGATTGAGTGCTCAGGTCATTGGGAGGGTAAAGGACTGATAATATCTCCCCATTTCAGGATCAGTCTGTGAATATGCTGGACTTGGCCCTCAAGAGGGCGAGGTGGCACCACTGAATTAACACAGGACCTAAACACTCATGCTTAAAAGCCTGGAGCCAAGTTTTGACCTCCTTCACTAGAATAGTCAGGGTTAGAGTTCTGTTGGGACTTCCTGACAATGGCCCACCGCATGTACTCTCTATGCTCACGGCTCCCTCCTCATTGCTCCGACCACAGCCTCCTCTCTGGTCTCCCATGTTCCTGCCTCTTTCACCCCAAATTGCTTGCACTCTGGGCCACTGCCAAACCGCTCAGCCTGGCAATTCAGGCTCATTGGCTGCCCCCACTTTGCATGCGTAGCTCCAATATGGTGTTACAGCAGGGGGCATCGTGTGTTTCAAGAAGAGGGTTCAAATTTTGCCTGTAGATTTTAAACTCTCGGAGCCTCCATTCTCCTATTAAATGGGGTAAGCACCAACTCAGAGAGGGAAATGGGAGAAATATGTGAAAAGGACTGGTATCTAATAGTAGTTCTATACATTGCCTCTTGCCCCCTACTCTCCACACAACCACCCATTCTACTCTGCTTGTCTCCACTATCCTGCCTTTGCCGGTCCCTGTTTCCTCCGTCACTTCAAACCCTATCCTACCATCTGGACTCAGCTTGAATCTCAACTCCTCCGTAAAACTTTCCATGAATAAACCCTAGCCAATAATGGCTTTTTCATTCTGCATTTCTATGGCACTTCCATTGCCTTGAAATGTTAAAATTTGTTTCATATACCTCCAACTCATCCTTCTAAGCTCCTTGAGACCATTATGCCCCACGGCAGGGGTGGAGGGTGGAGGGAGCAGGGGGTGGTGGTGGTGGTTTAGGAGGTACAATGGGAAATTAATACGTGCTTACTGGATATATGAAGGTGAGCACCCCCTCTGTGCATACAGAACACACAGACTTTCAAGCCGACTTTATAAAAGCCTCCAGGCATGGAGTTACCACTGGCTGTGCCCTTGGAAAAGACAGAACCAGAAAGCTCTGTCAGGGTTCTGTCTGGAGTTCAGCTCACAGGACGCATTGAGCTCAAGCCATGAAAGAAGGAAGACAGACTGGATAGGTGCTAGGTGCCACTCCCGACAAGACCTTGGGCTCCCCCTGGCCCACTCCCCTATGATTGATTCTGCTGCCTCTGTTCAAAACCCATCATCGGGGTGTGGCCTATCATGGAGCTGAGCTTGCGTGCATTAGTGCACTCGGAGCGATCCAGGCTGAGGGCCCCGCCAAGGCACGGGCCTTACGCGGTTGCTTCCAGCAGGAGACCCACTCTCCTAAGCCCCAATCAGTGGTAGTGGCCCAGCTTTTCTAAGGCACCCGGCAGCAGCCCAGCACCCCCCGTGTGCATGGATCACTCCTGTTCTCCTGTCTCGGCGTTTACAGCATAGCATAGCCCGCTGAACGGACGCCCCCCAAAGCCAAGCCCCTGGGCGGACTTGCCAGTTCCCGCCTAGCACCTATGTGGCTTGACGCCCTTCACTTAGGGTCATGATGGGGTCTTCCAGGATGCCAGAGCCGCCGGCTCAGAGAGAGTGCTGGAAGGGCATGAGAACCGGTGGGGGTGCGGGTGCGGGTGCGGGTGCGGGGTGGTCCACTTCATTCTTTAGGACGAGGGGTGTCTGTGCCCAGGAACAAGTTCTAACCCACTCGGTCCGCTGCTAACTTCGGGAGGGTAGCACGACCGCGGTCTCGGGCGCGAGCTCCGCCTGCGAGATGCACCCACCGCTCAAAGCTGCCGAATTCCCCCTCCCCCTCTGTCCTGGCCTCCGCGAGAGGCCGAGGCGGGACCAGGAGCGCCACCCCCCTCCCCGGCTCCTCCGAGCCCCGCGCTCCCTGCGCTCCCAGCCGCGGACCACCCCTGGCCCCTCGGCCCCCCCGGCCCCCTCCCGCCCGGGTGCGAGCGCGCGTTGGGGAGGGGGGGCTCCGGCCACTCAGGAGTTAAACTGGCGGCGGGACCGGAGGGGGGTGGCGGGGCGTGCAGACGCGGAGGCGGGGAGAGCGGCGGCGGGAGGGGCGGGAGGGGCGCGGGGGGCGAGGGCCTGCCGGGTGCGCTTGCGGCCGCGCGGCGCGTTAGGAGCGCCCGCCTGCCGCCCGCAGCCTCCGCCACGACTCGCAGGGCTGCGCGGCTCCGGGGCGCGGGCGCGGGCGGGGGCGCGGCGGGGGCGCGGCGGGGGCGGGGGCGCGGGCGGGGGCGGCGAGCTCCGCGGTGCTGCGGCCGCGCTCGCCGGCTGGGGCCCAGGAGCGCTCCCCGGACGACTCGGCGGCGGCGAGGGCGCCCGAGACCCTGCCCGGCCTGCGCGCGGCGCGGAGGGAGGGCGCGCCCGGCCTGCCCCAGCCCGGGCGGGAGCGGGAGCGGGAGCCGGAGCCGGAGCCGGAGCGGGAGCCGGAGCCGGAGCCGGAGCCGGAGCCGAGAGGGGCGCGGCGGCGCGGGCGGCGGACGGCGGCCCCGGGAGCCCGGACGGCGCCCGCGGGTGAGTGTGCGTTCCCGGGCCGAGCCGTGGGCGGCGCGGGGCGGTCGGCGTGGCCGGGGGAGGACGGGGGGCGCGGTGGGAGCGGCGGGCCGGGGGCTGGGGCTGGGGCTGGGGGAGGGGGAGGGGGAGGGGCGGCCGCGGGGGAGGGGGAGCCGGGGCCGCCGGGGAGGGGCTGGAGAGGGGCGAGCGCGGCCGACCGCGCGGACTGCACCCGGGGCCGCGGGGGAGGGGCGGCTGGGCCGCAGCCCCCGGCGCCCCTCCCCCTCCCCGGAGGACCGAGGCGCCCCAAACTGTTGCTGGGTACAGCGGCGCCCGGAGGTGCCGGGGAGCCGGGAGGCGGCCAAGGCGATGGGGCGGGCGGGACCGAGGCGGACCTGCGGAGCGGACGCTCTCCGGGGCCGCGGGGACCGCCCGGTCCTTGGAGCTCGGGTGTCCGTGCGGAGGGACGAGGCGGCCTTGGTGTGTGCCCGAAGTACCTGGAACCAGGAGCCAGGTCTCTCCCGGGCCGGCTGGGTCTGTCCGCAGCCCGGGCTGGGACATCGGGGCGGGAGGGGGGAGGGGCCGGCCTTGGGCCCAGCCTCGGGGCTGTGGGAAGGACCGCTCTGGGCCCCGCCGAGCCCGGGAGGCAGGAGGGGTCGTCCAGCCACAGGTGGTCTGTCTGCCCTGCAGGCAGGGGCGGCGCAGGCCGTGGCTGCAGCCAGCGAGGATCCGCTGGGCGAGGGGGCCGCCCCCACCTGGGGCTGCGCTGAGCCGCTAAAGCGTGGCAGGAGACCTGGGCGCGGGGGGTGGGCACTAGGGGTGTTGCTGGGCACCCCCCGCCCGCCCCTGTTCTTCCTCCCCCGCCGAAAGAACAGGAAGGAAAATGTCAGCTGGGCTTTGTGCTCGGTTCCGCGGGCTGCCGCAGCTCCCATCTGTTGGAGCCAACGCAGCCTCTAATTGGGCGACCGGCAGGGTCGGATGGGGTGGGCCGGGCCGGGCACCGCGCGCGGTCGCCAGAGATGGACGGGTCAGTGCGCAGGAGGAAGACCCCAGGGGCTGGGGTGGTAGAGAGAACAGGCTCCCGGGGTCAGGGGGTGGAGGCGCCTCCCCAGCAGCGCCGTCACCGTCGTTGAGATTTGGGTCTTTCCCTGTCCAGCTGCAGACTCCCTCTTCCCCACCAGCCTGGGATGGGCTCCGGCGGGTGTCTTCTTCCTGAGTGAGAAGGCCAGGATCCGTTCCCACTGCCCGCTGCTTCTTAAAAGGTCCCACCAACAAAGATCACTGGGCATGGGGTGGGCAAAGGCTGCGTATAGGGCCTTGAGGCTCCCTTGCGTGTTTTCAGAAAAAAGTCAGATGTAGGTGGCCTGACCCACTTTCCCGGCTGGCCAGGTGTCCTTGTATGGAGAGGGTGGAAAAAGAATGGCACAGCTAGGGGTCTGAGCCTTCCAGGCCCTTTTCAGGCTGGTTCACACTGAGTCTCCTCCTAGTCTCCTGCCTAGGGGGTCCCCCTGGACCTAGATGAGATGGGCCATGGTGCTTCAGGGACTGAGACCTGCCCAGGGCCTGGCAGCAGACACCTGGTATCTAGGAGCACCCCCAGATCACACCTTCCCCCTGGCACAGCCTAACCCCTAAGAGACAGCCAAGGCAGTGGGAACTCAGGGGTCTGCTGAGATGAATGCCCCAGCAGGCTGAGACAGCAGGCTTCCTGTGTAACTGCCCAGGATTGCTCCCCACTTCCGTTCTTTTCTCCCTGTGCCTCCTTCCTCTTTCTGTCCTCCCCTCACTCTCTTTCTTCCACGGGCATCTCCTTATCTCCCTCTCACACCGCTCTCCAAGATCTCTCCCTCCTTCCCTTCCTATCTCTGTCTCCACCTTTGCCGCCCCCCCCCCCCACCTTCTCTTCTGAAAACTGCAGCATAAACCTCAAGCCAGGCATGTGAGCTTGGTTCCCGAACATCCTGAAGGTGGGGACACAAGCACTGTTGGCTTTGCTGTATCCCCTTTGCAGGGGAGGAGCCTGGGCTGGCGGGCCTGGCAGCTGCATTTCCCTGCCATGCCCCCAGTACCCTGCCATTTACCTCCTATCCCATCCCTACCCATGTTTTTATTTGAAAGAAAAAGAAAGTCTATTGCTTTAAAAAAAAAAATCATTTAGCAATTTATTGAGCACCTACTATGTACTATTTTAAGAGCCGAGGATATAGCAATTAAACAAACCTGCATGTCCCAAGGGAGAAATGAAGTTGCGTTTGGACTTCCTAGCTGATTAGTTCTGTGCCCTCCGGACTCTTTCAAAGACCCACTGCTTGGGGGTAGGGGAGGGTAATGTGGACAGTCCTAGTGAATTGACATCATCACTGCAGTGAGTGACCTCTAGCATGATGGGCCCAGTTCCCTATAACATACACTTACCACAGAGCTTGGAGACCGAGGGTCATCCTGTCCTTTAGATATTTCTGATCTGGAAAGCTGGACCTTTTGTATCACACTCTTTGTCTGAGAGGTGGAGTAGACAGCCAGTGTTTTAGAGAACGGAGAAACAGATGTGTTTTTTAGCACCTACTAAGCACCAGTCTGTCCTGAGCTTTACAAAAATGATCTCATTCAATGCTCCTGACAACCTAAAGTCTAGATCATCATCCCCTTCTTGATAGCTAGGATATTGAGTACCAGAGAGAATAAACTACTTGCCCCAGGTCACATTGGTTTCCGTTTTGCAGTGACTGATTATCTGCAGTTCTTTTGGCCTCCAGGAGCCTGTGACCGCTGGCCACTTGCACTGTGGTCCGAAGTTACGTTGTAACTGAATTTTTCAGAAGGGCACCCCTTCTGCTCAGAGTATTAGAAAATAAAGGATTTGCTGCGCGGTTGTATGAATAAGCTTTCTCAAGTGCTATGGGAGGGCTTTTTGGAGGAGCCGGGAGCCTGAGAGAGGAGGCAGGGAGGGCAGTGGATCTTCCTCATCCCACACAGATTAGGGACAAGCTATAGGCAGGTACCACCCCCTGCCCGCACCCCCACTCTGCATCCAGGTAGAATTGATGGGATGTTGCTGTTTTCCTTCAGGATCAGGGTGTAGAAGCTTGGTCCGTGGCCAGTGTAATGAGTCAATATCATTGCTGTTCTCAGCCTCCTTGGGCAAGTCTGGACTCTCAAAACTCCAAGGCCAAGAACGGGGGTCGGGGTGGTGGTGGGGGGAGGCTTCGAAGCGTGCAAGAGCTACTGGGAAGGACAATGGGTAGGGTAGGGGCTGGGTGGAGCAGGAAAGTGACCAAGGAACAAAAGGGGAGGAGCACAAAGGCCAAAGATAAACTGAGAAACAACAGAAGTAGAAGGCAAGACACAAGGCAGAAGCAGACAGGGCAGCAACCGTGTGCGGTGGGATGGCTAAGAGAGTGGATGACAAGGGCGCCTTTATCTTCTACTTCCCTGAGAGGCTTGGTTTCTCCATCCTGCAGCTCAGAGGCTGAAATATTCACCAAGGTAGCCTTAAACAGACATTTGCTTATGCAGTCAGCCCATGTTTTCTAAGCACCTACTGTGTGCATAGCCCCATGCTGGGTGCTAGGGACAGTGACCCATCAGACGTTGCCCCTGCTTTCCAGGAGCACCGTAAGAGTGTAGTCTGGAGCCACACAGCTAGGGTTCAGATCCAGGCTCCATCTGGGTGGAGCTCCACTGCTAGCTGGGTGGCGTTGGACATGTCACCCAACTTCTCTGTACTTCGGTTTCCTTATATCTAAACGGGATAATTATAGTATCTACTTCAGAGACTCGCTATGATGATTAAATGAGTTACTACATGTAGCAAGCTCAGAACTGTGCCTGGCATAGTAAGTGCTCTGTGACTACCATTATTATTAAATGGGGATCAGTCTTACAATAATGAAGCAAGTGCTATAATATAGGGATGGGCAGATAGAGAGGTGACTGGCCCTGTCCACAGGTGAGGAAGTGGCTCTCAAAGGACCTGATAGTTGAGGCAAGGCTTGAAAAGGAGTCAGCCAGGCACAGATGGTGGGTCTGGGGACCATGGTGCTGAGGGTGTCTGGGGCCCTGGAGTCGTGGATGAAGAGGTGCCGTGCTGTATGTGCGTTGACTTCTAGGGCAGTCAGGAACACCTTGACCATGTCCCACGTTGGCCTCTGTTTCCATGCTCAGAGCTGAGCTTCCAGTGGGGCTGGTAGGTTGCCCCGGGACATCCCCACATTTTTCAGCCTAAAATCATTGGCCTTTGGCCGAAGGATCTGGTGCATCCCTGCTGAGATTGGTCTCACGACCACGGCCTCTCAGACGTTCAGATGGGCTAAGGGAGCTGCCTTTTAGGAGGTGAGCTCAACCAGGTTTGGTTTAGAGCTCGGCTTCTCTCTGTATATTTCTTCCACCCACTCTTTCCCTGCGGATCAGCATTTGATGGACTTGAAGTGAGTCCTGAGTTGAAGAACAGGCAGAGGGTTTCTGGAGCAACATCCATGTCACAGCCTCTGCCTCTCACCCCAACACAGCACTCCCTATAGCAGCTGGCGTTTATTGAGCACTTACTAGGTGCCCGGTGCTGTGCCAAGTGCTTTACGTATGTTATCCCATTAAATCTTCCAGAACACCTCCATCAGGTAGGTACTTTTATTATCTCCAATTTAAATGCAAGGAAACCAAGACTCAGGTTCAGTAACTTGCTCAAAGAGCACAACTAGAAAAAAAACAGAGTAAACAATCTCCTTAACCACTCCCAGAATCCAGTGCCCCTTGGACCTGGAGCATTCTCTGAGGGCATCCTGCCCATTCCCCTTCCTCCCTAGGTTGAAAAGTTCCCAAGTCTTGAGCAAGCTGGGAACTACCTGTCCCCTTTGGGGGACCTTCAGAGAGGGTCTCCCCTCTTCTTGCTCCTGTAGGTCACAGTTCTTCGCGTTGTTTCCTTCTGTTTCAGCTAAGCCTCTCTGGGGCCACAGGGAGCCAGTGGCCTCAGAGAAGGGGGACCCTAAGAGCCAGTCCCCACAGCCACAGTGCCAAGAACCAATATGAAGGTGACTTCTGGGAGACATGAGGATGGGGCACAGACCCCAGATTAGGCAGATTAGGTGGGGATGGTTTGGAATTAGTGCTGTCAGTGGAGTGTCTCTAACAAGGGAGGCTCATGTGTCTTGGGAGGTACAAGTACAATCATTCATATTTACAAACATGTCACAGGGTGGATCATTCAGGAAAAAAAAACATATGTAAGAAGGGGCAGCAGTGTTAGACAGCCAGCATGGGTCTCCCAGGAAAAGTGGATCTATCTTACCTGAACCTTTCTTTTTAAAGATGAAGGAGGAGGAAAGAAGAAAGGTGGAAAAGGTTATGTTCCTCTATAAAGTGTTCTCAAAATGAACATTCAAAGGCAGGTGATGAAAGGGTCTGTCTCTGGCCTGGGAGTGCATAGGTATGATGTCCAGCAGAGGGAGTGACCACAGAGGGGCAGCTTCTGGGCAGCTGTAGGTAGGCAGAGGGGGAACTTGACACTTGACCTTCCCTGGCAGTACCCCCACTTCTACTTCTGGATGGACCTCCTAGTGGGATGAAGGTAACTGGGGCTCACATAGCTCCAGACTTCCCCAGTCTCTTCCCCAGCACCTCTGGGGAGGTGCTTCCCCAGAGTTGGCCCAGGAGTGGAATGCTGGAATCTCACTTCTAGAGGGGACTTCCACAATTTTCTTGCCCATTGCCCATCTCTGATGGCAACTGTACCTGAGCCATCTCAGACACAGGGTGGGACTGGGGTCTCTTCATTCAGCAAGTATTTACTAAGCATCTGTGCCAGGCACTGGGGGTACAGACGACGGGAGTAAGCAACCAGACATCTCTGCCCTTGTGGAGCTTATACTTTATGGTCTGGGAAATACAGTAAAATGAATGGTGTGCTTGAGAGTGGCAAGTGCTAGAAAAAGAATAATAAAGCAAGGAAGGAGTGGTGACGGGAGAGTCCGTGTTAGGAAGAGGAGAGTTTGTAATTCTGTACAGGGTGGCCTGGGGAGACCTTGCTGAGAAGATGACGTGTGGGTAAGAATTAAGCAGGAGGTTGGGGGATCCCTGGGTGGCTTAGCGGTTAAGCTCCTGCCTTCAGCCCAGGGCTTGATCCTGGAGTCCCGGGATCAAGTCCCACGTCGGGCTCCCTGCATGGAGCCTGCTTCTCCCTCTGCCATGTGTCTCTCATGAATAAATAAATAAAATCTTTAAAAGAAAAAGAATTAAGCAGGAGGCAAGATGGGAAAGGGGCCTCAGGCAGAGGGAACAGCTGGTGCAGGGGCTCAGGGGCAGGGCTGTGCCTGCTGGATTTGAGGGACATTAGGAGGCCAGATCTTGGAGAACGCTGGATTTGGAGTGAAGAGTTTTCCTCAGAGCCAGATGGGGAGCCTTTGCAGGGGTTAGGGCAGGGGTGACATGACCCAACCTTTTAAAACCTGAGGTTCCAGCCCGTCCATTTCAGTATTTCACTGGGTGGCTGGTCAGGCGGTTCCTCAGACATCAAAGCCAGTGTAGTCCATCAGTACTTACCCACTAAGTGCCCTTTCCCTGGGTACTGTCTCCCAGGCAGTGTGGGCTCTGGGGTAGGGGAGAAGGTAAAGAAGCATGAGACACAGTCTTTACTGGTAAGGAAACCTACCTACCAGTCAGCTGGAAAGGCAAAACTTATATTCACAAGAAATAACAAGTGAATAATACCAGACAGTTATTTAAAACCAAGTGCTAAACTGTGTGATTTAGACTATAAATGTTATCAGAACTACGAGCTCTGTGTGGGAGTATATAGGAACGCTTCCTCAGGGAGGTGCCGCTGCCTTGGACCTGGGAAGGGGGTGTGGTGTGGCTCTGCAGAGCGGATGGCTCTCCCTCAGGGAAGCTTCCAGCCCAAGGAGCAGGAGGTGGAGACGTGTGACCAACGCGGGGGTTGAGAGGGCACCCGTAGGGGTAAGGCAGCCAGTATGCAAGCATCCAAGGATCAGTCCCTGGTGCAGTCCTTTCCTCACCATCCTGGGACGGAAGAGCAGCCCTTTAGAGAATGAAAACCACTGCCTGGTGCTCCTCCTTTTGGAGAGCCAGCCATCTCTGTGCCGTGGAGCCGTGTTGCTTTAAGCAGGTCCTGATGACAGCTCTCCAGGTGTTTTCATACCTCTGTACCCTCCCGGTCTGCTGCCAGCCACCAGCAACACCCCCAACCCCTCCCCAACCCCTCCACCCCTGCCTCGTGTCTGGACTGCTTTGTCTGGAATTCCCATGAGCTCCAGTTTTCACCCGGTCTGCAGCCAGGTTCCTTTCTCCCTTCCCCTCACTGCCTGGGCTCCTCTTGGGTAGGTTACTCCCAATTGGGTAGGTTATTCCAGTTACGCTCACTTAGGGTGGACTAGAAGTAAAGTGCTGAAAGGAGCAAGCGTTCCCCCATGGAGGGGGAGTCTGTCCTCACCCTGGAGAGAGGCTGCCTGGGTCTTGGCGGCTGGGCTCACTCCCATTACGTGGAGAGAGATTGCTCTGGACTGGAACAGGATCCGTTGGTAGTGCCCTCGCCCACACAGGCGGATCCTCCCCTCCCCGGCCGAGGGCCAAAGAGTGGGAACCAAGGGTCACGAGGGCAAAGCCTGAGGCTTTGCAGAACAGCCTTCTGCTCCTCTGGGCCTTGGGCAGCCTGAGAAAGGAGAGCCCACCAGCTCTACCACGGAGGCTCCTGGCATAACCACCGGGAAGACGCAGGCTGAGGCTCCTCTCTTCCTTGTGGCTCACAGCCCAGAGGGGCCAGAATCAGTTAGAGTTGGGCTAGAGCCCCTTCCCTAAGCATAGGCCCTTGGGCGTTTGACCTAACCTCCCTGAGCCTCCGTTTCCTCACCGGTGAATCCAGGTTAATGGTGCCCACTTCTTGGGGTCGTTAATGCCAAGAGCTAACATCGGTGGGTGCCCAGGAGGTGCTGAAAGCTTTACCTCATTTATCTCATTTAATCCACAGAATACTGTGAAGTAGATACGATTTTCCCCCACTTTGCAACTGAGGAAACCAAGCTGGGAAACAGTAGGTAACTTGCCGGAGGCCACACACGGCCAGCAAGTGACAGATGCAGCCCCAAACCTTCCTGACTCCAGAGCCCTGGTTCTCAACCACCGCTAATCTGTGTAAAGTGCCTGCTACAAAGTAGAGGCTCAATAAATGTGAGTTCCTTTTCTCCTCCGTGTCCCCAGGGCCTCTCCTCCAAAGAATAGCTTTCCCTACCACATCACATTTCTTTTCCAGCATCCCCTGGGACATGTGACAGAGGAGCCACGAGAATGAGCTGTCGGCTTATACCAAGGGTAAAAATAAGGCTGAGAGAGGGTGAGGAATTTGCATAAAATCTTCAAACACCAGGCCTGTGATTGATGCCCAGTTTTGAGTTTTGCTGTCAAGCCATACCGGGTCCCAGGCGGTCAACACAGGGTGTCTTGCAGAGGTAAGAACAGAGGCAATGTTGTATGGGACGAGAATGGGAGGCCACTGGGTCCCCCAGGGGCAAGTCAGGGCGTGTCCCACCTGCAAACGCTAGAGGTAATCAGTATGGGCTTTGGAAGGGGCTCACAGGAAGATTCTAAGACCTATGCCTTCTGAACCCGGTACTGTTTCCGGAGTTGGTTAGAAATAATCTAAAAAAAAAAAAAAAAAGAAATAATCTGGGGACTCGTCTGGATACACCTAGGAGGAGGACAGACCATGTTGAAGGTCAGGGTGTGGGAAGGAAGGATGCCATCTCAAATTTATAACTATGAAATCAGTATCCCTTTCGTACCAGCTGCAGTGCCAAGAGGTGGGGGTGGGTAACAAGCAACAACGAACAAGGTCATGGCCACAGAGAATCACACACATTTCAGTGTGATGGGAGCCACTATGCACATGCATGTGTGGACACACATGCACACACAGTTCCATCTGATGTTACCTAGAAATAAAAATAAGAACAAATGACAGCAGAGGATTCTGAATATAGGGGTGCATGTGGAATGGTGAGGTGAGAGCGGAAAGAGGGGGGTTCCCCAAATTCCTCAAAATGTCCCTCATGCTTTCCTCCCTGGGTCCCCCTTTTCTGGTGGATATAGAGACCCATCTCTCTGCAGCCCCCATCAGGAGAGCCCAAGCCTGCCAACATTCACACTCAAGGGGCAGTCTGCAGGGTTCCTCTGAATTTCCTCTCCAGGATCCCCCTAGGGAGAAAAGAAGGCATCTGGGTCATAACACTTTAAAACTGGTGGCAACTGAGGGTCTTCTGGTCATGTGGCTTTCAAACATTTACAGAAATTGATCCATTTTTTCAAAATAAAGTATACAGCTGACCCTTGCGCAGCATAGATTTGAGCTGTGCAGGTCTGCTTGCACATGGATGTTTGTCAATAAATATATTGGAAAAACCCTTTTGTAAATAGGTATGAATTTCTTTGTCACATCATCTTCATTTTTTCATGTCCAGCGTTAGTAACACGTATAACACCTACAGCTCTCTGTATCATGTAAGACAGTATCAATATAGGTTCTGACAGATGATTTATCTTCTAAACAGAGGACTTAAATTATGATATCAATAAATACAGCACGGTGCTGTAAATGTATTCTTTCTTCCTTTTGACTTTTTTAAAGTAGGCTTCACACCCAGCATGGAGCCCAACACAGGGCTTGAACTCACGATCCTGAAATTAAGCATCAGATGCTTAACTGACTAAGCCACCCAGGCATCCCTCCCTTTTGACTTTCTTAACATCTTTTCTCTAGCTTACTTTAAAAATACAGTATATAATGCATATAATGTGCAAAGTATGTGTTAATCAACACTTTATGGTATCAGAAAGGCTTCTGGAAGGTCAGCGATAGGCTATTAGTAGCTCAGTGTTTAAGATTTTGGGGAGTCAAAAATTATACACGGACTTTCAACTGAGGATGAGGGGGGGTCAGTGCATTGCACTCTGTTGTCTAAAGGTCAACTGTATAACGTGTGGTCGGCAGATTAATGGCCTCCCAAAGATGTTTGCCTGTGAATCCCCAGAACTTATGATTGTTACATGGCAAAGGGTATTAAGGTTGCAGGTGAAAGGAATTAAGGTTGCTAGTCAGCTGCCCTTCAAGTAGATTATCGTGAATTATCCAGGTAGGTCCAATGTAATCGATCACAAGGGTCCTTTCGATGTGGAAGAGGGAGGCAGAAGGCATTGTTAGAGCAATGAGGCATGAGGAAGACTTGAGGAGACTAACATCTTGAGAAGATGGAAGGGGCCGCGAGCCAAGAAATGTGGGCAGGGAATGTGCTGGGAAAGACAAGGAAGCGGATTCTCCCCTTAGAGCCTCCAGGAGGAGCACAGCTCTACGGACACTCTGGTTTTAGCCCAGTGAGACCCATTTTGGACTTCTGGCTTCTGAACCATGAGATGACAAATTGGTTGTCCGAAGCCACTAATTTTGTGGTAAGACGTTACAGCAGCAGCAGGGGATTGATAAGAAAGCTGCTGCAGGTAGAGCCCAGCCGGTGGACCCGAACCCCACGGCCTCGGCCTCCTCCTGGCCCAGAACTTCAGAGGAGCCCCTGCGCGACTCGCCAGCTCTGGGGAGTGTGCTTGGAGATGCACAATGTGTGAGACGTGATCCGTTATTTTCCAGCTGATGGAACTGAGGCCCGAGAGAAGGGGCTGTGTCGGAGACCACACTGAGCTAGTGAAAGAGCGGGGCCGCTCCTGTCTTGTCTGAAATCTCGGGTGCTTACAAGCCTTCGCTCATCGCTCTCCATTTTCAACCAACGCTGCGTGTGTGTCTTTACCTACAAAGGCCCGGTGCTGCGCTAGGCGCCGCGGAAGCAAGAGTGAGTTCTGAGCTCAGGAAAACGGGAGAGTGGAGAGTGTGGCATGAGCGCTGGCCCTGCCCTCAGCCCGCCCCTGAGCTGTTCCCTCCAAAGCCAGGCTGTCGGCTCGGCCCAGGCCCACCCCAGCTGGGCCTTATCACTGCGCCCTCCTCCTCAGGTGGAGGCTCGGCTCGGCCCGGCCCGCCCGGCACACCTGCCCTCCCGGTGCCCTCCCCGTGCCCTCCCGCAGCCCTGCCGTGCTTTCACCCCATCACCCCAGCTCTTGGCAGGCAGCAGGGCTGGCCCCGGAGGGGGAAGGGCCCAGAATCCGCACCCTGACAGCAGAGCACCTTCCCTTGCCTCCATCAGGCCTGTGGGCCCTCCCGGCTCTCCCCAGGCACACCTGAGCCACGGGTCGGCCAGGGCTGCCCGCGCCTGGTATCGGTCGCCATGGCAACCCTGCATTTGCCGGTCTGGTTTCTAATGACTTATTGGCATGTGTGGTAATTTGCAGAGCTTGGCAGGCAGAGCTGGGGGAGCTGGTGAGGTGGGGGGTGGGGGGTGGCGGGAGGTGGCGTTTGGGTGGGAAAGAGGCACACTTCATCCCGCCCCGCCCTTCTAGTTCCTGTCGATTAATCTCTGGAGTAAGGGAGATCCAGGGCCTCCTGTCTCGGGAGCATCAGCTCTCTCCGGGCCCCTGGGAGGGAGACAGATGTACAGACAGATGTAGAGCACAGCTGCTCACCTGTCAGGCAGCGGGGACAGGCGTGGGGGGCAGGCAACAGCCCAGTTCATCCCTGGCAGGTCAGAGCGCTTGGGTTTCCTGCCGCTCCCCTGCCTGCTCCCTGGGCCCCTAGTCACTGCCCTGGGGAGGGAAGCAGGGAAGGCTGGTTGCCAGGACAGAGACGCAAGCCGGCAGCGCCCAATGAAACGCCAGATTGCACAGGTAGGCCGGCCCAGCAATCAAAGGGGGCGAGATGAGCGAGGGCCTGACACTTGTCACTTTTCTTCAGCAAAACTTGTCCCAACCTCAAAAGCAGTTCCCAGGGCTAAGGCGGTAGGGAGCCCCCGACTGCGTTGCTACCGCCCCCCTGCACACTTCTCTGCCTCCCCCTTTAGTCCCGTCTCTCTCCACTCTGTTCTGTGTATCCTTAGAGGCAGCCTGGTGCGCCGCAAAGCTCACGGTTTCTAAAGTTGGGTTAGGATCCCGTGGCCACTGCTTACCAGCTCTATGACCTCGGACAGGTTTCTTAACCTCATTTTGAGCCTTGGAGTGCTTATCTGTAAAATGGGATTCTGGAAAGGAAATCAGCTCAGACTTGTAAAATGCATGGCATCTAGTAAGCACCAGTAAATACTGAAGAATTTTAAAAGTGATCTTTTATCTACACAAATAAGCAGGAGCAATGTGATCAATAATTTTAAAAATCCCATTGGGCTTGGTAGGGTTTTCTTTTTTTAAATATTTGAGCATAGTCTTCATTTATTCAGTAAATATTTATTATCTACTGTGTACAAAGTGCTAGGTCAAGCGCTGGGTCTTTCCTGATATTTTATGATTAGGGTGGAATTAGGCCGTGTGTACCTTCTCTAAGCATAGCGCACCTGGCAGGAGATGGAAGGAGAGAGAGGGTAGTCCAAAGTCAACCACAGAAGTGGACCGTCCATGGATTTCTGAGAAGTGGCTGGCCCCAGGAGAAAGGTGAAGGCTTTGTGAAGGCTCTGTCTGGGCCTGTGCAGAGAGACCTGCTGCCTGACTCCTCAGAAACAGTGAGTCTGTTTTTGCAACTGGAAAGTGGGTGAAGGAGCCAGTGGGAGGCTGCTCCTCCACTTTTGTAAGCCACTGCTGAAGCTTGAGGGGGCCATCAGGGACCACCCAGCCACCAGACAGAAGAGAGGCTGATGCATCTACCCTCACCTGGGCACCTGAGCACGTCACGGCTCCCTCGGCTGGTGCTGGGCCAGAGGCGAGAGCAGCAGGGGGCAGCTAGGAGACCTGGCTCCCATCTCTGCCAGCACATGGACCTGTGCCTGCAGCAGGAGCCTGTCTGTTCTTCTACAGCCTCCCCAAAGCCCCCTCCAAGACTGAGCAGCGGAGATGGGCAAAACGGAATGTCAGACATAGCTGGGGCCCTGGAGAGTGTCTGGCCCACACTTCCCCCACCTTCTTGCGTTATAGCACATGTAAACAGATGTCGACTCAGGGACTCTGACCCAAGGGCTGTGGGGGGGCTGGGTGTTAATATCTCAGCACACCTGAACCTATTCATGGCTCCCTAACATCAGTTGGAAAGGTTTAGCTTAGCCAACCCCCTAACTGTTTTTATTGATGAGAAATCTGAGACTCAAGCAGGGGAAAAGACTTGCCCAAGGTCACACAGTATGATAGTCTCATCAGGACTACATATGAGTCTCCTAACTTCTGACCCTGTGCCGTGTCTATTACCTCTTAAGACTCCTTCCATTTTCTTTCCTGAACTTTCACTGTGGAGAATGTACTTCAGATGCAAGGGAATATAATTTCTTCTCTAAAACACTGTTGTTCTCCAAATCTCATAAAATCAGGCTGCATCCTCCCCATCATCACCAGCCACTCTTCTCATGCCGCAGTGAAGCCTTTGTCATCTGCCCATAGACATTCTTCCCTTTCCCAGTCCACGCACTGTCCTGGGTGAGACTATTGACTCCATGGGTCACTCTTACTACCCCCAGACCCATTAGCACCTTCCCACCTCAGCCAGTCATCTGAAAATCTGCCATCACCCAAAGATCACCTGGTAGAGCATTCTGCTTTCTGGTCACCACCTCCCCCTGGCCACCAAGCTTGCTTGTCCAGTGGCTCCCACCCAACCATTCTGTGGGCTCTTTGGGATCTTTGGTCCCTTGGCACCCTTGGCTCCTCTTGTCTCTTGCCACCAATTGCCTCCTTCTGCCTTCCCTTCTCTGAGTCCAGATACATCCCATGTCCCATCATTTTAAGAACCACCCCCTCCAAAATTCCCAAGTTCTCTTGACCCTCTGTCATTTTATTGCCCCAGTCTGCCAGATCCCCAGTTCTGGATTAATCACTATCTGCTGCTTTCCGCCTGCATCTGGATAACTCCACTCGCTTAGAAAAGACACAAAATGAGGCAGATCGGTATTTCCAGAAATTCACCGTCACTAACCCACCTTATTCTTCAGAAATACCTGGTGTTCCCACCACATTACCCCCCTGGCTGTCTCTCTCCTGATTCCCACCTTCTTCCCCAGACCTCGACCTACACGTCACTCTCAGCAGAGGACCTCACCTCCCACTTGCCAGAGAAATACAAGTCATCAGGTGGGACCCCTCAACGCATCACGCCAACCCCCTGCCCACACACACACCTGCCTGTGTGCCAGTCCTCCCTCCCCCGTCCTGCTTCGGCAGAGGACGCCATGTTTCCATCCCAGTCCACTTCTCCGCCAACCTATGCTCTTGATCCCCTCCTCTGGGCTCCTCAAGAACATCCTTCCTGCTGTGCTCAAGCTTCTCCCATCTTCAACAACAAAAGCAAAAGCCTTCCTCAAGCCTAGCTCCACTCCCTGCTCGTACCTTGTGTCCTTTCTCCTTCTGAGCCACGTCTCTTGGAAGAGTTGACCAAGTGCTCCTCACGTCTGCCCCCCCCTTCTTCCTATGCCCCACACGGGCCTGGCTTCCTCCCCCATCACTCTCCCGAAACAGCTCTCCATAAGCCTATTTTAGTTCTCAGAAGCATTTTTCACTCCTTTCTGACACTTTCCTTTGCCTTGGCTTCTCTGGCCCCATATTCCTGGCTTTTCTGCTCACTCCCAAGTCATCTTGCTGACTCATCCTTCCCTTCTCCATCTCTAAGCGTTGGCGTTCTATCTGGTCTGGTTCAAGACATTCTCTTCCCAACTAGACACTTGTCCCTAGGCCATCTCATGAAAGGTTTCTGTTATCAGCCACGTGCAATTGACATTCAAAAATACACTTCTAGCCTGCATCTTTTCATCTCCGTCCACATCCTTACATCCACCTGCCCAGTTGACTCAGTTGGAAGTCTCAGGAAACCTCGGACTTGGTGTATCTAAAGACAGCCATGATTCTCCTCCTAAATCCCTCGCTGCCTTCCCACCCCTTGCCACATCCCCCTCCAGTGTTGCCTGTGTTTGTGGATGGCACCTCCTCTGGCCAGTTGTGTACGCTGGCAGTGACTGTCCACACTTCTCCTCACCCCCCTCCATCTGGTCCCTCACTGGTGCCTGTCTCCCTGGATAGCACCAAGAACCAGCCATCCCTCCCCGTCTCCACAGCCTCCACTTTACCCCAGCCTTCTGTGCTGGGGTCACCATGTGACTGGTACACATGCATCTACCCTTGCACTTCAAGCCCCGTCTCCAAATAGCCGCCAGAATGACCTTTAAAGACACAAGTCTGATGCTGTCACCATTTCTTGTACTCTTAAAACACGTGCTTCCCTGTGCCCTCCCTTGTGCTGCACTCCGCACATTGGCTTCTTCCAGTTCTTTGACTGCTAGGCTCTTTTTGGCCTCATGGCCTTGACGCACGCTGTTTCCTGACCCTCAGTCACTCTTTCCGCCCATACGTGTCCTCCCTAGATTCCCTTGATCTTTCAGATCTCAGTCCAAATAGCCCTTCCTTTGAAAAGCCTCCTTTTCCTGTCCAAATAGCTCGTCCTTTCTGGAGGGTACCTCCAGAATCTTATCAGGCCCACGGTAGACACTCTTACAATGTCCCGTTATGCTTCCTTCCCATAAGATGCATCATGATATCTAATTTATATAATTGGGTGTTTATTAGATAAATGTCTGTCTTTGCCAGTAGACTGTGACCCCATGAGAGCAAGGGCCCTATCTGTTTAGTTCACCATTATGGCACTGGTGCCTGGCACCTATTAGGCGTTCAAAAAACATTTAGGGAGTGAATTTGTTAGTGAAAGACCTTTTTTTTTTTTTTTTTTTTTGTATATTTTCTTTTTATTGGAGTTTGATCTGCCAACATATAGTATAACATCCAGTGCTCGGGCAGCCCCGGTGGCGCAGCAGTTTGGCGTCGCCTGCAGCCCAGGGCATGATCCTGGAGGCCCTGGATCAAGTCCCGCGCCAGGCTCTCGGTATGATGCCTACTTCTCCCTCTGCCTGTGTCTCTGCCTCTCTCTCTCCCTGTCTCTATGAATAAATAAATAAAATCTTAAAAAAAAAAACAAAACAAAACATGCTCAACCCGTCAAGTGCCCCGCTCAGTGCCCGTCACCCAGTCACCCCATTCCCCCGCCCACCTCCCCTTCCACTACTCCTCGTTTGTTTCCCAGAGTCAGGAGTCTCTCATGTTCTGTCACCTCTGACTTTTCACACTCATTTTCTCTCCTAGTGAAAGACCTTTAGATACCAAAAGGATCTCATGGGAAAAGCTGCCCCTGAGTGTGGCATTGGTAGACCAGATAACCACTGCCTGGCCCCTGTTCCTCTCTCTTTTCCTTTCCTTTTTCTGTCTGTTTCTAACTAAAGACTTTGCCTAGATTCAAAGGGGGTTTAGTCTGATTTTCCAACCAGAGGTGCAGGTTGAAAGAACCAATAGCTCTTTCAGGAGCAATAACAATAATCTCTGATATCTGAACGCTTCCTTACAACCTACAGAGCTCTTTCACGTACATTATGGTGTTGGATTTTGCTGTGTCCCTTGGGCCACACCCCAGCCTCTGGTGTCTTATGAACCCTTGTTTCACAGTAGGGGAACCTACAGCTCGGGAAGGCTTAGTGGCTTTTCCATAGGTTGGGGTTGGTGCTTGTGGCCCTGCTTCTATGCTCTCTCTGTACTGCTCCGTACACAGGCTTGTAGAAAAGAGGGACTGGATTATCCACAGTAGAGGGAGGAGGAGTGGTACCAGAACAGTCCCCAAAATCCAGAAACCCATGTCAGGTGGGAAGAAGGTGGGTCTGGAATGTGACATGCAGTTTGACTGCATCGAGTCCCACATCGGGCTCCCTGCATGGAGCCTGCTTCTCTCCCTCTGCCTGTGTCTCTGCTTCTCTCTCTGTGTCTATGAATAAATACATAAAATCTTAAAAAAAAAATAAATAAATCTGGACTCTTGAAACACACACAGCCTTCCTGGCTTGACTTATGCCTACTTAGCCAACCTCTTCCCCTGCCACTCTTCGCCTCCCAAATAGCCAAGTAAGACCAACTGCCCCTGGTTCCTCAGCCATCCCATGCTGCTCATACCTCTAAGTTTTGCTCGAACTGTTCCTTCTGCCTGGGTGACTCTTGCCATGCTTCAATACTTGGCTCTAATGACATCTCTTCCAGGAAACCTTCCCCCAAACCCACAGAACTCCTCCCATATAGTGGGCACACTCAACATATCCTATTAAAAATCTCTCTTTGCTGTGTCTCCCTCTTCTGCTGGATAGGAAGCTCCTCAAGGACACTGACTGTGCCTTATTCATGTTAGCACTCCAGTGCCTGGTGTGTTGTAGTAACAACAACAATATATAACGAAGGCTTATGATGTGCTACATGCTATGTTAAGTGCTTGGTATTAACTCATCAGATCTCAAAAATAGCCTTATGCTGTAGGTACTATATCCTATTTAAAAAAAAAAAAAACTTTGTAAATATGCATAGGTTCACTAGAACTGCAAAGAAATGTATAAGGGAGGCCTGAGTATCCTTCATCCAGCCCTTCCCATATTAACGGCATACACAGGTTAGTGCAATACCAAAACCAGGAAGCTGACATTGATGTAAGTCATAGAGCTCATCCAAATTTCATCAGTCATATATGCATTCATTTTGTGTGTGTGTAGCTTTGTGTAACCACCACCACAATCAAGGTTATTTACCTGTACCATCACCGGGCTCCCTGTGCCAACCTTTAGAGCCACACACACCCCATCCCTAAACTCTGACAGCCACTCCTCTGCCCTCCATGTCTAGGATTCTGTTAGCTCACAAGTGTTACATAAATGGAAGCATACAGTCTATCATCTTTTGTTATTGGCTTTTCTTTTTCTATCAGCATAATTTCCTTGAGGTTCATCCAGGCTGTTGCCTATATTGGTAGTTTGCTCCTCTGTGTTGCTGAGTGGTATCCTGTGATAGGGATGTCCTGCAGTTTAACTATTCATGCACACAACACATTGGCGTTACCCCATTTCAAGGGAGACAACAAATTTGTCCAGGGTTACACAGTAAGTGGCACTTAATTTATGTTAAGTAGGCACCCAATAGTTGTCTATCGTACCAAGCTCAACTCGTTGAGGACACTTCACGTTCCTCTCTGGTGTTTTGCACTGAGTAGGTGCTCAGTAGAGGCTCGCCAGTAAGGATGTGGATGAGATGGTATCTTATATCCACTTAGGTAGCAGCCACATCTAACTTATCCCTGTGCCTGGACATTTGCGAGAGAATATAGGTCCCTCTCAATATCTTACATAACTGTACTTTAGGGTTTTCTTGGAATATCAGAAAAGGAAAATTGGGGCAGTAAATATGATCACACACAGGGCTGGCACTTAATTGCCTAAAATGCCCAGAGCTATTGGTTCCAAATTAATATATGCCATATTCGCATGGTATTTTGCATCTAATTTGCAGGTTGCTCATTTTAGCACAATGCAGGGAAATCCTCGAGGCTCCTGCTTCTTGTCACCACTGCCCTCTCAGCTGTTCCCAGGTCAGGCTATGCTGCTTCTGGGTCGTGTTGCGCTGGTTCAGCCCACAGAAACAACCGGTTGGGTCCCGAACGTGCCCACCCGAGGCTGAAAAGTCCGCCAGGCTGTTTGTGCCTGTAGAAGAGCCGAGTTACTGCCACTCGGCAGGGCCCTCCGGAGGTTTAATTAAGGAGGATTTGTGGAGCTGCTGGAAGTCCTCAACCTCAGGTGTGGAGAGCCAAATGCGATTAAGTGATTGGAAAGGAACCACAAGTCAGACCAGTCTCTCCTGGGCATGGCGCCCAGGAGATGGGTTTGTGTACACATCTCTGCCTTCCCCCTGTTGGGAGGGGCAAGGTGACAGGGAGCCTGCCCCAGCCTCCAGCAACACATTGGAGATAAGTGCGGTCTCCAGGGTGGGACTCACAGAGGGTATTGGGGAAACGTGTCCCAGGGCCTCCAAGGGAACCTGTGGTTTTATTCCAGTCAAGGCTTCACCCAGGGTCACACCTCAGAGGACAGATAAAACGGGGTAGGTCCTTAGGTCGACCCATTAGCACTTCCTTGAGGGCCATTAAGAAATAATTAAATGCCAAACTCCGTTGTACAGGCCCTGAAGCCAGTGGTCATTGGGGAAAACAAGAGACCATGTTAATTGGAGAAGGTGTCCTGGAGGATGGGAGACACAGGCCCCAGCTGAAGAATAAGCCTGGGAACGTGCTTCCCAGCCGTGCCCCTCCCCCACCAGTGACTCAGACTTGGGGAGGGACTGGGACAGAAGCAAATAGAGAGCGAGGGGGGAGTTCACAAAGTGGCATAAAACAGGACTTCAGAGGAATTTTGACCTTTGGGCAGGTCATCTGGGATGATGTCCTCAGACCCCTGGGGGTGCACACCACTGTGTGTTGTCAGAGGCACTTCAGAGGAGGAGCCAAAGAAGAGTAAACCACAGTGATGGGCAGGGGCAGCCGGGGAAGCAGAGGGTGTGCTGGGAGGAAGGGCAGGTCAGAAAGTGGGGCCAGGGGGACCGGAGGCTCTATGAGGCTGAGGCCGGTAAGGAGGGGCTGGTCCCAGAGGGAGGGTGAGCACTGGAAGCACAGGTGCCGGGGAGAGCACCCCCAGAAGGAAGGGTTTTAGCCTTGCGGGGTGATTCTGGCCAGAGCTCCGGAGCCACCGCTGAGAAATGCTGCTGAATGGAGCAGAGCTGGGAGACTGAGAAGCGGCTCACGGAGCATCTGCGTGAAGCGCTGTGTTTAGAGGGAGTAACGGGCAGAGGAGCATTTTGATGGTGGTTTTCAAAGGTCTGGGAGAGGGGGGGTGAAGGACTAGGTTTGCCCAAGGAGGGGAGGGGAAGTGGGGGGTGTTTCAGGGAGGAAACCTTCTCCCAAGTCCGAGGGAAGCCAGAGGGAGTGGGCAGCGAGGGGGTGGGCAAAGGAGGTGAGGCCTGCCCCGCGCGCAGGCCCCATGAGCCCACCAGCTCGTCCTCGCGGAGGACAGGGTGCCGCTGGGAGCACGGAGAGCAGCAGATGTAGAAGAGGGCTCTGCAGAGTGTGCCAGGGCGGCAGTGGGAGAGGAATGGAAGGATTGCAGCAGAGGGCGGGCGAAGCTGGAATCCTGAATCCATAATAGGGCTGGGCTGCCGGCTCCCGTACTTCCTCCTGCAGTGCTCTGGGAGGAGAGGACCAGGGGCGGGGAGAACTGCTAAATCTCTCATGGAGGCAGGGACAGCCCTGGCCTGTTTCCCACGCCGCCCACCCTTCTGCAGAGACCCTCCTGGCCTGGCCTCCTGTGAGCAACCCAGCGAGGAGGTCCGTTCTCTTGGCCTTGCCATCTGGGGAGCATTCCTCTTCCCAGAGCTTGAGACCGTTTCTTCCTGGCCTGACTTACCAATGGACCCGGTTCTAAAAGAGTCCCATTTGCCCTCCACTGGTCTCTCTGCGCTGCTCTCATATTTCTCCCCTCCACGATCTTGCAGCTGCAGCTTAATAGCCTGCAAGAGGGTCAGGCTGGGAAGATGAATGCCAGCCTGTGGGGACTGCGTCCTGCTTCTCCATTAGGGAGGTGATGGAAGGCGAGAAGCAGAGAATGGATAATCCAAGGAGACAAATAGGCAAAGGAGTGGCTTGCAGGATAATCCAAACAGTGTTTCCACTCGTGCTTGGTGTGTGCTTTGATGAGCCTTGTGCCACCGACTTGCTGGTCTAATTAGATCTGACTTGGAGAACACTGGTTTCATTTCCCAAAGTAGACGGTGAGAAGAAACCAGGATGGGCAAAGAATGTTTGCTGGAAGGAAGCCACCAAGGGGATAATCCTCCAGTGCACATGTGAGCAGAATGGAAGGTCCATGGTGGCTGCCACTTGACAAGCCAGAGCAGTCCAGATGCTGCCAGGTCACCCCAGAACACAGCTTTCTAATCAATGTGTTCCTCACCTGTTGTATGTCGATCCCTTTAATGGCCGTGTTCACCGGTGAAAATGCCTAGGGAAATCCCTTAGGGGTGGGGTCAGGGCAGCGATCCAGTGTGACATCCCAGTCCCTACTTGCACCTTGCTGACGTGCCCCCAGGTCCATGGGCTGATGCCCCTGGATGCTCTTTGCCAGAGGAACTGTGAAGACTCCCAGGGGCTACTGTCGTGCCCTCTCCCCTCAACCCCCAACATTGGCTGATGCTTCCTTTGCACCTTTGGCATCAGCTAGTTCATTTTCCAAATGAAGGATGAAGGGGAGGGCCTCTGAGGCAAAGCACCTGAGATCGAAAGAATATCCCGAAAGGCCTCTGGAAATGATCCAGTTGAGCAAACATAGGTTCTGATCTCAGCTCCCACCTTAGTGTCCTGTATAATCTTAAGCAGCTCACCAGAGCTTTCCCGGCCTCTTTGTCCCTGCTGAGGCCAGCTTTCCATTTCAGTCCCTAGATGGGGGAGGTTAGTAAAACCAATTTCCAGTCATCATGAAACCAAGCTGTGCCCTAGGCAGTAGCATCCCCAGATCCTCCCAGATGACTTATAACAGGGCTGGGCTCTGTTTCTCAGTGTCCAGACGAGGCACATTTCTAGCCATCTGACCCATGCCTAAGGCCTTGTTCCCAGCAAGTTATCAGTTGTTTGACCTTGAACAGATTATTCCTTACCTGAAGGTCAGTTTTTCATCCATACCTGTCTAACACAAGATGTTTGCAAGAATCAAATAAGATAATGTGTGAGAAAGCATTTTTGCAAATTCCTAAATGTGCTGTCACCCTTAGAGGTTGAGAGGGAGAGGTAGCAGGGGGCAGGGAAAGACCGAGGGGCTTGAGTCCTATGGAACTGAGTGAGTTCAGAGTCCAGCTGTCTGGGAATCTGTGGCTTGGAAGAGTTGGTGAATGTGTCTTCGTCATGACTTCATCTTCTGTAAGGTGGACATAAGTAAGCCAGGCCAAGGAATTATCATGAAAGCCAGATGCCATGGTGCTTGTAAACGGTCAGGCATATGGTAAATGCTCCTCAGACGTTGCTCCCATCCCTGTATCTTAGCTCTCCCAGGCCTTCAAGTCAAGGTCAGCTCAGCAGACATCCTTTGCATACATTTACAGACATTCGGCCTGTCCTGGCATTCGGCTGTGGCAATACCACCCTGTCTGCACTCTCCCCAGGGTCTCCTCTTTAGCCATGTGTCTTCAGGCTTGGATCCCTCCTTCCTGTCCGGCAGCAGGTGCTTGCTGAGAAATGCATGACTGTTCATACCGAGTCCCCAGTCCCCGTAGAGTCAGTGGGCCATTCCGTGGCGCTCCACCTCTGCTTCCCTAGCCACTGCAGCTTCTGAGCAGCAGGTTCTCCATGATGAAGGCCCAGCCGTCCTGGGCCACGGTGCCCAGGGGCAGGAGTACTGGAGAGGGCCCCTTGCTCAAAATAATGCTTTTCCCTGATGAGGAGACACATCCCTGTTCTGATCCTTTTTTTTTTTTTTTTTAAAGATTTTATTAGAGAGAGAGTAAGTGAACGAGTAAGCAAGCAAGAGAAAACAAGCAGGGAGAAAGGGAGAAGCAGACTCCGTATTGAGCAGGGAAGGGAGCCCATGCGGGGCTCCATCCCAGGACTCTAGCATGATGACCTGAACCAAAGGCAGATGCTTGACTGAGCCACCTAGGTGCCCCTGTCCCAATCCTTCTTAGCCCAGAGAACTGCACCCCTGTTTCCCACTACTGTTTCCTTTATGCTGCAGTGTGGCCAACCTCTTACCCTCCCTGCCAAGGGCGTCTGGGAATCCTTAACCAGCCAGCCCTCAGGGCTCCCAGCAGGATGGCACTTAGGCCATTTGACTGGGCAGATGGCCAGGCCCCTGTGTAGTCTTGTCTGTGGACCACCTATCTCAGAAACCACCCTTGGGGAGGATGTTAACAATGCGCATTCCCAGACAGCACTCCAGACCAACTAAACACTGCATTGTAAATAAGTTCCCATGTGATTCTTATGCACTGTAAAATCTGAAAACCATTGTTGTCTTTTTTTGCCTCATTTTTACTGAGGTGGAACTCATACACACGCAAATCGTTAAGTGTGCAACTAGATGCATTTGTACACAGGCTTTATAATACCCACCATGTGACCACAGCCCAGATGAGGGCACAGAACCCTTGTAGCCCCCACCAAGGCTCCCTCGCACACCCTGACGCTCAGATAACACCTGAAGGGGTGGCCACTAATCAGCATTCCAGCGACATAGATTAGTTTCACTGTTTCTGAATTTCGTAAGATTGGAGTTCTTGGCTTCTTTCACTCAGTGTTATCTCATACTGCCTACTTCTAAAAACCCAAACAACTTCTCTCCCATTCCCTGCACTTCCCCTTCCCCTGATAGGTGCGTAGGCAGGCAGATAGATAGGAATAAATTAAAAAAGAAAGAAAATAGATTTTTCCAGGTCCTAACAATAAACCCCTCTGGTTGCAGCTTCCCCTCTGTGCTCCCTTCCTCGAGCCTTGTGGGGATCACTTTTGGTCACTGGCCTTCAAGCATTAGTGCTTCTGGGGGCTCAGTACCCATTATCCTGCTGCCGTGGGGGACCAGCGCCCATTCCCCTGCCGGTCTGTCAGTTGCTGGGGCCACTCATTTGTTGTGCGTGGACTGCCAGAGAGTTAAGCACATTCCAGATGAAAGTGGCCAATTTAAGGTACAAATGAAAAGACAAATGAGATGGAAATTGTATAGAACAAGCCTACTCCTCATCAGGAGGTAGCAGTCGTGACAGGCTGAGCGGAGCACCCCCTCAGGTCATCCCTGCAGCCGAGGTCAGACAGGCTTCCCAGCACCTGGGAAACCCCGTCCCCTTCACACCCGTCAGGTGGGGCCGCAGCCCAAGGGTGTGGGGGGCAGAGGGGGGACAGGAAGAGGACACGAAGCAAATACAGAAATGAGACAACACAGGAGGGCTCTGTCATTCCAAAAAGAAGGGAAACAGATATTTTGAGCATCTACCATGTACCAGGCCCTGTGCTGGACGTTCAGGCTACAAAGACTGACAGTTTGCCCTTAAGGGGCTCCCGGCTCAGGGGAAAGCGAGAGAAAAGGAGGCATGAGGAGGACAGAGAAGGCTGGAGAGAGGGAGCCGTGAGAGAAAGTGAGGAGGAGCAGCTGGAGGGGGTCAGGAGAGCCGGTGGGTGCCCACAGCTGGAAAGGAGAGTGCACCCTGCCCCCGCCCCCACCCCCACCCCCAGCCCAAGCAAGCCAAGGCCATTTCAAGACCAGGGATGTTCTGGAGCAGTAGGGACAAAGCAGGGAGGAAGAGCAGGAAGGAGGAGCAGCTGGGCATCTCACCCCTCCACCGGGGAGGGACTATCATGAGGGCAGCCTGGAGGGGGAGACCTCACAAGCAGCCCATTGGTTCTTGGTGAAGTGACAAGCCGCGAGCTCCCGGATATAGTGAATGGGGAGAATCAATAAGCAAAATATTTGTACGGGGGTGTATTCCCTGTCGCGTAAAGAGGAGTCAAAAACCCAGGAGTTCTCAATCTCTGGGTCTCTATCTCATGCATTTTCTAAGTCCAGGGAGTTGCAGAGAGGGAGGGCGTGCAAATTTGTTTTCATACAGATCCAAGCTAAATACAATCTTGGTAATAATAATAATAATAATAGCAACCACTTATAAGGCACTTACCATGAGCCAGGCTGTTGTAAGCACTTAATTTGTATTAACTCATTTGCATAGTAAATATGTAGGGGAAGGGGGATACTGGTACATTTCAAAGCCAAACACAAGCGACTTTTGAACTATCTCCTGCCCACCCCAGCACGCGCTGCGAAGGCTGGCCACTGAAAGAGCTCTGAACCCACTCTCCCTCGCTTGGGTGAACATGAAACCGAAGTCCTGGGGGGCTAATTGGGAAGCAGCTCCAGAGGCACCAAGTGATTCCAGATCTTGGGCCAAACAGGCTCACTCTCTCCTTCCTGGTTCTTGTCCTCCTCTCTTCTGAGCTGAGGTGCTCCAAGCCAGACCCCACGTTAGGTGCTCAGGGAGAGACCCAGGAGATGTCCTGAAGGCGATGGCTGGCCCTTAGGGTAAGCATGACCCCCTCTGTAAGGACTGCTCTCTGCCCATTGCCAGAGCCAGAATCCATTTACATCACACCATTGTGGATATCACTAAGCCCGACTGTCACCAGGGAACCAGTTTCCATAGCGACTGAGGTATACTAGACCCTTGACATCTCAAGGGATCCATCATAGCCCTTCATGGATCCATGGAGTAGAGACTGCCCTGTAATTCTCCCCATATAATGCAGCTGAGTAGGACAGAGCTGCAGAGAGGATGGCTAGCCCGGGCAAAGTCATCGAACTCAGCCCTGTACCTGGACATCTTCCCGGATCAGGCTCTCGGCCCATACAGCTCAGCACTGCACTATTTCATGTCAGGTCGGGTTTGCCTGGTACAGGAGAAATCGTCTCATCGGAAACCTGATAGCGCCAACTGTCTGCTGTTTTTCAAACGACAAAGCAAAGAAGGACTTCGATTAAACCTGGTAGACAGAGCACCTTCATGTTCCTGTCTGCTGCCACACCCAAGTAAGAGCAAAGGAGTCAAAAAGATGCAAGGCCACAAGGTCAAGGGAAGGAGAACACAGCCAATCAGCAACGCCTATGCCATTTTGGGAGTTGAGAAGCTAAGTGACCTGTGTAGATAGCGAGAAACCTGGAGACCCAGATGGAGGAACCAATGAGAAAGGGGCAGATTTTTGCCCTAGAACCACAGAAAGGCTTGGAAATTGGTGACATCTGAAGATAGGGTATAGAGTGGGGTCCAAACCAGGAGAGTAATCCCCCAGAGTGATTCCTCACCCCCATTTCACCACAGAGCTACCCCTGCTTTACCTGACGGCATCTTGGAGAGAACTTTATTCATCAGGGAGACTGACCCCAGCAAGTGTTGGCTTAGGGACATGGGCGGAGATGGGACAATATTTTGAAAAATGGGGGTTTGCTGCAAGTTTGCAAGCCCGTGGCAGAGCCCCTTGCATTTCCTCCTGCTGGCTTTAGAAATGCTGGTGGCTGGGCAGATGGCCACATCTGGGGGCTCCACTGATACCCCCCTGCCCCTGTGGGGAGACCAGCAGTTAACAAGCTCTGGCCACGCAAGTAGAGCTTCCAGGCAGCTTCAAAATGCCTCACTAGTAAATGTGAACCAGCAGCCAAGGATTATTAGATTTTTGAGGAAAGCATCAAATATTTAAAAACCATAAGCCAAAGTAAACAGAAAACAACTTGAAAAAGCAGGTACTATGTAGAGCCAGAGAAAACATAAACACCACCACCACCACCACCACCACCACCGCCATCATCACCACCATCACTGCCACCACCACCTTGGACATCCTCAGAGGGAGGAGAGGATTTTGTGCCCACAGTACATTCAAGGGGCCTTTTTAAAAAATGTGAGAACTTACATACCATAAAATTTGCCCTTTTAAAATATACAATTTAGTGGTTTTCTGTCTATATACAAGGCTGTGCACCCATCACCACTACGTAATTCCAGAACATTTTCATTATCCCCCAAAGAAACCTCATACCTGTAAACAGTCACTCCCCATTCTTTCCTCTCCCATCCCCTGGCAACCACAAACCTACCTTCTGTCCCTATACCTTTGCCTAGACATTTCATAAGTGGAAGGGTACAACATGTGACCTTTGTGACTGGCTGCTTTCACTTGGCATAATGCTTCAAGTTTCATTCATGTTGTGGCATGGATCAGACTTCATTCCTTTTTCATGGCTGAATAATACTGCATTGTATGGATATTAAACATTTAATCATCCATTTATCACTTGATGGACTTTGGGGTAATTTTTGTTTTTTAAGGAAAATGCAGAGAACAAGAATGAGCTCTCATAAATTGAACATACATATTCCTCTTCCTTAAGTGAAAATGATTACTTTCCAAATTGCAAGGACCCACTAGGTGCCCAGCATAAGTAATGAAAAAAAGACCCACACAGAGATACATTTCGAAATTTCAAAACATCGAGGATAAAGAGAAGATTCTACAACTATCTAGAAAGAAAGAGGCCTCAGGATAGCAGCAGACTTCTCCCCAGTACCCTGGAAGCAAGGAGATAATGGAAAAATGCTTTCAAACCTGCGAGGGCAAGTTATTTTTAATCTAGAATTGTATTTCTAGTCAACCTGTCAATTAATTATGGAGAACAAGTAAAGGTACTTTCAAACATGCAAATTTTCAAGTAACTTACTTCTTTTTCAAAAGTAGCTAAAAGATGTGCTGCACCAAAATAAGAAAGATGACCTGAAACCCAGGAAGAGAGACAGAATATTTACCACCATAGGAGGAAACATGGATGGATATACACCAACATAGCAGTGGTTAGTTAGCATGAGGAGGTGGAAAAGGAGATTGTGGTGGTTGTGGGGGCGCCTGGGTGGCTCAGTCCATTGAGAAGCTGACTCTTGATTTCAGCTCAGGTCATGATCTCAGGGTCATGAAATCGAGTCCTGCATCAGGCTCTGCACTGGGCATGGAGCCCACTTAAGATACTCTTTCTGCCTTCTTGCCTCCCCTCACCTTTGCTTTCTCAAAAACAAGAGACTGTTTACATTTTCTCCATATGTTTTTCCTTATTTCCCAATTTTTAATAGTAGTGCTGTATTGTACCTAAATTACTGTATATTTGTTGGCCTGTAACATACAGAGAGCCCAAGGCAGGAGCAGTACAGGGGAAAGGTGGTGGTCTGGGGGCCAGCAGGCTGCTCTAACCGCCATTACCCTGCACCACTGGCTCCCCTAACACATCTCACAGCTCCTGGGCTGTGTCAGATCTGTGAGTGTCTATCTGTGCTGCTAGGGGCTGAGAGCTCCCCAGAACAGAGCTGGATATTGTTCATCTTGTTTATCCCCAGCGCCTGGCCGAGAGCAGGTACAGAATCTGTGCTTCGGTGGATGTAGAGAGAGAGGGAGGGAGGAGGAAGAAAGAAAAATAGGAAAGAGAAAACCCCCATCAAAGTAGACCATAAACTGAATGAGACCTGGGGTTGGGATGCCATAAAATTTCTTTTTTTTTTTTTTTGCCATAAAATTTCTATAGAACTCCTGGCTGAGAAATCAGGTCAGCTAGTGATCAAGGAAAGTGACCAGCCTTGGGGTTCCCTCAGGGCTCCCCAACCTGGAGCCAGAGGAGCCAACTCCTAGAATAGATAATACCTCCAACATGGAGCTTCAGAGTTGAGAGGGACTAGCTTTCCTGTGGCACTTTCACCTTGCACATCAGAACCAGAAGCCCAGAGTTCCAGTGTGTGACCTTGTACAAGTCACTTCCCTGCTCTGGGCCTCAGTTTCTCCTATTGCAAAACAAGGAAGCTAGATGAGGTAGATGTGCAGGTGCCTTCCAGCTCTGACCTTCTGAGGTGCTAAAACATCCCGGGAAGTAGAGGACCCCCTCACTTTGCTTAGGTGTGGAAGCCGCTCACGGCACAGACCTCCAGGTGAGGGTAGAAGATTGGGGGGAAGCCTCCACCTCCCAGCTAGCTCTTTCCATCTGTGCCAGCCGCTTCTGAAATGCGCAGAACAGCCTAGGCCAGTTTCTCCCCCGGGAGGCAGACCCTGGCCCGGGACCGCAAGTGTGCACCTAGCTGCCTGCATCAGATTCACCTGCTTGAGAATTGGTTCAGTCTGCAGGTTTCTGGGGTCAGGGAGCAGAGGAGTGGGGTGGTTATTTGCATGTTCACAAGCACTCCAGGTGGTCCTGGGGTATGTTGATTTGAGAAATGTTGGATTAAAGGGGGTTGGGATTTGGGAGAGGAGTTTCAGTGCTCATAATCGAAATAACTATCATTCATCCAGTACCTGCTCCATGAGGGGCACTTTTTGACATCTCTAATCTTTACAACAACCACCCTGTAAAGTAGGTATTATTACTGTAATTGTGCAGAAGAGAAAACTGAGACCCAGAGCAATTAACTTGCCCAGACGCCACGCAGCTAACCAGACAGAGAGCCAAAAATTTTTTAACTCCAGTCCTCCTTTGCTCTTCCACTAACCAACCTTGACCCCTTGTTGGGCACCTCAACAGCTGCTTCTCGCTTGCCTCCAGGGTTTGGAGGTGACCAGCTGGACAGGTGGGAGGGGGTGGGTATGTGGGAAGGCAGGGCCACGGTGCTTCGGGGGAGCAGGAGCAGGCGGCGCTGGAGGCCCACTGCCCATCTCTTCCCTGTCCCTCCATCTCTTGGGCATTTCTCAGGCTTCTAGGTGCTGTTTTGACAGGGCAGGAGGCGTCCACAACCTTCATCTTCCCTCCTTCCCGGCCTCCCATTGTCGGCCTAATTGAAGACGCCTGGAATCCTTCCCCTGCTGTGAGCCGCTGGCAGCGCTCCTGTCGGGAAGGCAGGAAGGCACCTGGTGCCCTGGCCCCGGGGACACCTGGGAGCTGCCGAGGCCAGCTGCGGAAGGCAGGTGGGGAGAGGAAGCAGCCCTGAGCTGGGACCCAGAGGTGTGGGCGTTCAGCAGCCCAGAATTTGGGAGGAGGGAGGTGCCAGGAGTCCTTGCCTGCCCCCCACCCCCTACACCTTAGCCAGAGCTGCCTGGCCCCCCTTCTAAAGAGTTTTCTGAGTGGGATTCCCCATCAGACCCGTCACCTGCTCCTGGATCCGACTGCACCCTCACACCTCTGTCAGGAAGGAGGCTTTCTCTGGGGTGGCCCAGCTGAGAGGCCCCCACCTCAGCCTTTTCTGGCTGTTCCCTCTGCCTTATAGTGACTGACCATTTGGCTTGCCCGGGATGGATGGGGCCTGTGGGGGATTCAGGATTTAAGTGCTAATGCCAGGAAATGGGGATGAATCAGTCACCCCACCCTGCCTCCTCCCCATTCAGGTCTCAGCCCACACGTCCCCTCTTCCAGGAGGCCTTCCCTGGCTCCTCAGAGGAGCCACTCTACCCTCAGTCCGGGTTTGGTTCCCAAACTCATTTTCTGTTGCTGCCACAAATTTACCGTAAATTTAGCAGCTTAAAAACAACACTGATGTGGAGTCTCATGGTTCTGTAGGTTAGAGTCCATCTGGGTTAGCTCAGCTAGTTTCTCTGCTCCAGGTTTCAAAAGGCCAAAATCAGATGTCAGCTCTGGAGTCTCCTTCCGAGTTCACTCAAGTGGCTGGTGGAATCCTGTCCTCTGAGGTTGTAGGACTGAGGTCCCTGTGTCCTTGCCACCTGTCAACTCCTAGACGCCTTTCTTTGGTCCCTGGGTGGACATCTCAGAACCAGCAAATAGGACATGAAATGCTTGAATGCTTGGAACCCCTCTTCTGCCCCGCCCCCGAGAAAGGTCTCTACTTTTCAGGACTCATGTGATTGGGTTTCTCCCATGCAGATACTCCAGGATACTCTCCCTAATCTTGAGGTCTTCAACCTTGATTATATCTGCACTATTCCTTTTGCTGTGTAGAGCTAACAAATTGAACAAGTTCCAGGGATGGGGGTCTAGATGTCTTTGCAGAGCCAGTCTGCTGCCCGTGTTCCCTCAGAGCCCTTGGGACCCGATGTCATGTTCACTTACATGTTGAGTCTCCATTCATTGTCCATCCTCCTCCACTATCACAAGCTTCATGAGACAAGGGACCGTGTCTCTGCTGTTCACTACAATGTCCCTGATCCTCCTTAAACAGCACCTGGCACATAGTGGGCCATTGGTGTTTGTTGAATGCTCAGGAGAAGTGAGAACTTCCGGCAAGTCTCAGGAGGCTTCCCGGAGCCCATCCCTCAGCTGGTCAGATTGCGTGCAGTTAGGCAGAGACACCTGAAGGCTAGAGCACCCTCTCCTGGCATCTGGGCTGGAAGCCCTGAGCTCTGCTGGCTTCGGAGAAACTGGACCTTCTGACCAGCTGCTTCCCCCGTCCTGCCTTTGCCTTTCCCACGTGTTCTCCCCTCCTTCCATCCCGGACCCCCAGACCCTTCGGTCTCTCCCTGCCTGAGGATCCCAAAAGGCAGAAGCTTGAGGCTGGGTGGCTGCCCTGAGGATGGTGAAGGGGTGGAGGACCGGTCCAAGAGGAGGCAGAGATTGCCAGGCCTCAGCTGGGTTCAAAGCCAATCCACCTGGGACTTCAAACAATTAATTTCCCCAATCTGCAAAACGATCAGCTTCAGAGGGAAAACAATTAGCCCACTGCAAATTGTAATTGTCATCTCACTCCTGATTTTAATTTGGACTAATGAGGGCTAAGTGATTCCGGCTTCCTCCTCCCCACCACTGCCCTGTGGCCCTGGGCCTTCTTCACCTGCCAGGGGGCATTTAACCCTCAACTGCCCACCTTACACCAGTGGCTGAGGGACGTTTTCAGGCTGGCACTGGGCTGTGGCTGCACTGAGCAGGGGAAAGCAAGTGCCGGCAGGAGGGAGGGAGGGAGGGAGGGAGAGTGCCTCCGGCCCACAGGGGAGCTGCCTGTTTACAAGGCTCCCAGGCTCCCAGGCAATCAAAGTTTTATTGAACAGAATTGACTACTGGCTTGCTCCTCTGTCACAGCCAGTTAACTCCGGCTGCGCAGTCTCCGGGGACCCGCTTCCGAGAGCGTCCGGCTGCCTCCCCTGGGCCAGGGCACCTCTGCCGTGCCCGTCCCCACGCACCCCACTGCTCTGGTGTAGTGAGGCAGTGATTCTCTGCAGCTGGAGGGGGCTTGAAGGCCTGCCACCTGCGAGTCATGGGGGTCTGGTGGGTGGTCTAACGCCGACTCCCACTAAGCCGGCGAAGGCCTAGAGACGGAGGGGACTTGCTTTAGGTCACACAGAGATCTGTCATGCTTTGCTATTCTTACTGAATTCTGTCCTCCCTCCCCAGATACATCTTTCCTCTAATGCCCCAGGCTCGGCACTCAGCACAATGCCTGGCTTAGTGCAGGTGCAAGAAAGAAGAATAAAAAGTCCCAAGTCCTAGTCTGTGTCCTTCTATCACACTTCTCCCTCTCTCCGGAGCCTCCACTCTGGTTAGGCTGCTTTGATTCATTCGTTTGCCCATCATCCCTTGTTCACGGCTGAAGCGGGGTGACAGGAGCCATACCAGGTGCGGGGATACAGAGACAAGCAAGACCCGGCCTGCCCTCAAGGACTTCACAGTCTGGGGGTTCAGCCCTGGGCCCCACACCCTCAGTAGGTCGCTCTTCAGGGAGAACTGACCCCAGGTCCTGAGCAGCAGCAGGTAAGGGAATCAGCCCTAGCTCCTGGCTTCTGCCCCAGGCTGGGGGGCAACCCTCAGCTCCCCCACATCTCTGAGTGGCTGAGGCTTATAAGTTTGGAATTGAGAATCCTGAGGTCTTGTCCCTGCTTTCTCATTAATTTGCTCCATGGCCTCACATACGTTCCTTCCCTGACCTTCCCCATCCCAAAGCCAGGGCCTTGGGCTGTGTAGCTTCCACCTCTGGATTCTGTGACTCTGGCAAAACCTCCTCCCGGTCTCACATGCTAGTGGAGGTCCAGTCCAGTCTGCCACCACCACCAGGTAGCCTGGAGTCCCTGGGCCTCCTGTTGCTCATCTGCAAAGTGGAGGAGGTGGTGACAAAACTGTGTTGTGCCATGACAACTCCAGGCAGGTCAAAGTGTTTGCAAAACAGCAAACAAGTCCTGAGTGCCCACGTGACCCCGTGACTGAACCCTGCCATCGCACATGGGAAGGTGGTGGTGGTGGGTCTGGTGGTCCCTCCTGCCTCTTGGGTACCACCCTTCAACCCAGTGGAGGCAGGTGGGGAGGTGGAAAGCACACACAACTGGGAATTGGGAGAGGAAGGGCTTTCCCCTCTCTCATCCTCAGCTTCCTAGGGCCACTGGATGGGGCTGTGTCTCATGCCACCAGCCCTGACATGCCCAACCCCACGGTGCAGACTCCTCCAACAGTGAGGGTGGCCTGGGAGAGCTTGTGGCTTTGTGTCCAGCCCAGGCCCCTCTTGTTGTCTCCAGGGAGAAAGCTGTTCTTCTCCAACATTCTCCTCCTCTTTGCATTCTCTGCATCCCCTTTCCCCTCCTCTCTTACAACCCTAGTTCCCCACCCATCCAGTTCGGGCTCCCTTTTCTCCCCCACTGCTTGTCAAGCCTTTAGTGCTTTTAGCTGGGCTACCCGCCTCCAATTCCTCCCCTCCCTGCGCTGCCTCTACACCTGCCACAGTGGCAGCACCTCCCTCCCTCCCACCCCTCCTTGGCCTGGCCTGAGGGAAGAGTGCTGGGAGGTTGGGTCCACCTGGTCCCCTCAGAGGGAGCTTAGAACCCATGATCATTTGCCTGTCCCTTGTCTCTAAGGAAGAGAAACCAGCCACTCCAGTGCAGTTACCTCCTCCTGGTGGGACGTTATGGTTATGGTAACGCCTGTTGCTGCAGCTTGAGCTGTTACCTCCAAGCATCCAAGCATTGCAGTCACCACCCTCAGCTTTCCCTCCCCTCATAACACATACCTGGTCTTTCACTTCTGCTCAAACATCTCATGCCCAGCTGCTGAGGGGGTCAATGGTGAGGAAGCTGGCCTCATGGAGAAGTGGGTGTCCCACTGGGGATGGGAGGGAAGCGTCCTGTCCTCCTCAGAGTCAGTAGACCTGGCCTCTCCCTCTGTGGCTATCAGAGACCACCTCCAGAGTGTGTTAGGCACCCAGGTTTCTGGGTCTGACTTCAGAGAGTCCAATGCTGGGAGTCTGGGTAGATTCCAGGAATCTTCATGATTAACGGGCACTCTGGCTGGATGGCTGTGGCTCAGGGGCACCATGGACCACCCTCTGCAACTTGGTCTGGGTCCACCAAGCAGAGGTCTTGTCTCTTGCTATTTAAGGCTTTAGCATTTAGGATCAGAGAGAGAATCCATCAGCTCCCAGCTCTGGCCTTGTCAGAGGCCTCAAGGACTGGCTGACCCTGGATTTTCAGATTGTTGTCAGCGGTCGCCCCTGGTGATCCTGACAGTCCCTGCGTCCCCAGTGCACTGGCTGAGGAGTCGGAACCACAGGACGGGGGTGGCAGCTGGGAGCTGGGGGTGGCAGCTGGGAGCAGAGAGATCTCCGTAGGAAGGATATTTCTTTCCCCAGGGATAAGGCAATGCTGTCGTGTCCCTGACTAAAGGTTTTAAGGCCTCCCTCATCTTCTGTAGACATACCCTGTGATCAGAGCACTTTGAATTCTTCACCTGGGCTCACTCAGCTGGTCACAGCCCCAGGCATCACATACAGATGCTATGGAAGCTTTAGCACAGCCCCTGGCTGGTTTCAGACCCCAACCCAGAGGGTAGTGATGTCTTTGCTGTAAGGCACAAGCACATCATGTCACCCTAGGACACATAGGGTGCTCCATTTACATAGGAGCACCAATGCTGCACCCCCTCCCACCCAGCCACTACAGCTGCTTGCCCCTCAGAATGATCCAGGTGAGGAAAGAGGCCTACAGAGATCAGGTAGTTCATATGAAGGGTCCAACTTTGGGGAGGACTCAAGTGACATGCCCCAATCCTTTCCTTTTACAGCTGCGAGAAAAACTGAGGTCTACAGAGGGTCATAGTTTTCCAGATTCTCACAGAGAGCGGAAGAGCTAAGCGTGCAGCTAATGGGTGATGAGGCTAGAAGGGCATCCAGTCCTGGCCCCCAGGAACAGGGTGGGGGGCACCTGTGCCCGTGTAGCTGGTGTCAGGCCAGGTGGTTTCCACATACCACACGATTCAGTCCTCACAACAACCTCCCAAGAACACGCTACCACAATTTCACGTGTGACAACATGAGGAAGTTGGGACTTGGAGAGGTCAGAGGCTAGCGCTGTTCAGTAGAAACCACGTGTGTGAGTTTAATATTCTCACAGCCACATGAAAAAGTAACAAGTAAAATTAATCCCATTATTTAACCCAATATATCGCCCAAAATTATCATTTCAAAACTTAATCAGCATAACTTACTAATGAGGCATTTTGCATTCTTTGCTGAGAGGTTCAATCTCCTCAAACTGGTGCGCGTTTGCAGGTACGGTGCGTGTCAGTTTGGCCGATTTCCCAGTGCCAGGCGACCACATGGGGGCCACCAAATGGGACAGGGTGACTCAGCATAAAGTCGGGAGCCATCTCCCCTGGCTTCCTGCTTTCCTCAGGGAGCAGCCCCTCCCTTCCTGTGGGCTCTATGGGGATCTGCTCTTCCCTCCCCTCCTTCCCTCTCGCCTGCTCTCTTCCCCTCTCCCTCCTGAGCTCTCCCCTGGAGAAGGCCTTGTTGTCAGACAAGAAACCTTTAAATAGGTGAGACAAAGGTGACAAATGTTCCTCATTTACATTCAGGTTCTCTCTGGGTTTTGGGCTCTGTTGAATGGCACCTCTATCACAACATCTCATTTGGAAATGTCAGAGTGGCCTTTGATAAGTCATCAGTCACCCTGATGGCGGCTGACAGACGGTAACGGTGTGGTGGCATCTAATACACTGTAGAATGTGTCTTTTGCAATTGCGTCGTATTCTATTTATTCAACATGGCACGAAATCTCTCCAGAAGGAAGGAATCTGTTAACCTCGCCACCCCTGGCTCCTTGAGGGCTCCTTTCGCCTTTCCTTTCCAGCCTCCTTTCCCACCTGGAGGCAGAATCTTCCAGCTACTGTAGGCCACCCTCTCAGGCACCTCCTTTCCCACATCGGCAGGAGTCCAGCCAGCCACCCTCGTTGGCACTCCTACAGGAAGTTGTCAAATCTGCACCCGCTGCAGGGCCCTGGCTCTGAATCCAGGTGCTGGGGGTTGCCCAGGAATCTCACCTGGATCCTGAAGCCGGGAGGACATCCAGCCTCTTTAGGCAGCTGATCCTTTGTCCCTTCCCCCTCTCCCTTCTACCCTGCCCCACTCCTCCAGCCCTCTGGAGCTTGCCTGCACCCTCTCCCCAAGGGGCTCTACTGCTCCCCAGCCATGCACTAATCCAGTCACCTATGGTCCCTACATTCTCTCAGTTTCAATGGAAACAAGTTTAGGTTTTTGGAAAGGAACTCTCACCAAAAACTAAAAATATGGGGCAGCCTGGGCAGCTCAGCGGTCTAGTGCCGCCTTCAGTCCAGGGTGTGATCCTGGAGACCTGCATGGAGCCTGTTTCTCCCTCGGCCTGTGTCTCTGCGTCTCTCTCTCTCTCTCTCTCTCTCTCTCTCATGAATAAATAAATAAAATCTTAAAAAAAAAATGAAAAATATAATAATAACACACATAGGGGAGAAAACCTCAAAAAGCATAAAGTAAGTCCCATATTTTTTCCAATCACATATTTCTAATCAAAAATAAAGGCAACTCAAGTCCCTAATGAGATGGGCTGGTTCAATCCAAGCAGCCTCCTTCTGGCTCTTCCCCCCCCCTCCTCCCCCCCCCTTTCACCCTTGTGTCTGGAGTTCCCCCACTTTTCTCACTCTGGAGGGCTTCCTCCCCACCCCCCATCCCTGCACTTCCTCTTCACGTTTTGGGCGTTGAGGCTTTGGCCAAGTAGTGCAAGTAAACGAACATGGTGGGTTAGAAACCGGCAGGATAAAGGTTTCCGGGCTGTCAGGGAGTTAGAGGAAGAAATCGCTATGCTGGGCGCCTGGGTGGCTCAGTCAGTTAAGCGTTGGTTTTGGCTCGGGTCATAATCTTAGGGTCATGAGATCAAGCCCTGCATGGGATTCTGTGCTTAGTAGGGAGTCTGCTGGAGAGTCTCTCTCTCTGCCCCAACCCCCATGGTTCTCTCTCTCTCTCTAAAATAAGTAAATAAGTCTTTAAAATAATAAAAAGAAAAAAACCACTATGCTAAAATAGCTGTACCTCATGGAGACAGGGATACTTGTTTAGAGCTTTACCTTGTAGACAGTGTGAAATTCTCTGACCCACATCCAGACGTGTTGGTCTGTCCAAAACCACTTTGGCAACTGATTCAAACCATCCCCCAGCCATTCTCTTTGTCTTTGTCATCGGTGAAGAAGAAACACGACACGGGTATATGTGCACACACACACATGCACACACAGTTTTTCAGTGTGAGCCTTTCCCCCAGTCCTGTTTCGTCTGGGTGCTATGTGATGACTTCTGCAGAAGACAGCGTCTTGTAAAGAAAAGAACACTCACTCTGGAGCTTAACCAACCTGGCTCTGATTTGAGCTCTGTGCCATGTCATGCATGGCTCTAGGCAAGGAAGCCACCTCTAAGCCTCACTCGGTGTCTTCATCTGTGAGATGAGTCAAGGAGGCCAGTCTCAGAACTAGACTTGAAACACTGCCAGTGTTCACGATTGTCAACCCCCTTCCTCATCCCCTTGCCATCCTCTCCCTCTCCTGTGCAGGTGTGAGGTAGAGAAGGTTCCAGGGTTCCTCCGCCCTTGCCTCATGGCTTGGAATAGCCAAGTGTGGAATCCAAATGGGATGCACATGTCAGCCTCTAATTGTCACCTGACTAGGTATCTAATCTGGACATGGGGTTAGGCCCTAGTTCAGCAGGACCCAAGCTAGCCACCCTTGAGTGGGGACTGCCACCTTCACAGGAAGCCTCTGGTTAAGGGGGCCCCACTGCCACCCATAGGCAAGCACACCATTTGTTATTTTACCCCTGCCCACGTTTATTGACTGCAGACCACTTGCCAGACTCAATGCAAGGTGAAGGGGAGCCAGGATGGAACAGGCCCAGCCCATGCTCTGAAGAAGCCCGGACTATGGAGGTCGATGTCCACTCCATGGCTCCTGCTAAACTGGGGTAGGTGCTGTGGGAACAAGAGGTGGGAGAGAATGTTTCACAAAGGAGATGACAATTGAACTGGAACTTGGAGGCTAATTAAGCAGAGAATGGAGGGACATTCCAGAACAACAAGTTCAAAGACCTGAAAGCAGAAAGAGAGCAGCCGGTCCCTCTAGAGTCTGGGGAAAGAGAAGAGGAGGGGAGGGCCTGGGGGTACAGCTACTGCTGGAGTAGCCAAGGGGTCTGCCCTTTGATCAAGGGGAGCAGTGACCTCTCTCATGACAGGGAAAGAGATGGAAAGGAGAGTGTGATACAGACAGAACATGCAGATGGCAGTTGTGGGATGTCAAGACAGAGCCCTGTGAGGGACACTTCATGGAGAAGGAGGGGCCCCAGGGAGCCATGAAGGATCAGAAGATTTGGGTCAATATGGGGAAGGTGGCCTCTGGTTGCCATCCACTGGTTGCCAAGCAGCCAGGCCCCCAGGGCCCCCTTCCTCTGGTATTACAGTGATGCAGCAGACGGATGGAGGTGTGTGGGTGCCCACCTGTGCCTGCTGGGGAAGGGAACTCATTTGCTGAGCTCCTTCTGCGTGCCTGCACTATGCCAGATCGGCAGCATTGCCTCCTTGAATCTTCAAGATAACCTCATGAGGTATTATTCCCATTTTACAGGTACAGAAACGGAGGGGAGGTTAAATAATTTGTTCGCAGTCACACAACTCATAAGAGACAGAAGTAGGATACGAACTCAGGTCTTTCATATTCTAAAGCCTTTGTTCTTTCCACTCTGCCGTGCAGAGCGTTTGGTTCCCGGCTTCCTGAACCTGATCTGCTTTTAGCCCCGGGGTTCTGGAGGAATTTATATGACATTGATGCTGCCTTCATCATTAGAAGGCTGTCACAGGGGTGACAGGCAACAGTAGATACGGAGCTGTCACAATGAGAAAAACGAGGTGAGGGGGAAGGCACTTCATCACTGCCTCTGGCTTAGAGGCTGCCGCCGCTCTGCCTGGCAAAAGACGCTGTCATCATTCCGCTCCCGTTGCATCCTCAAACTCATCGCAGGCCCCCCTTTCAAGCAGGTGGAATCCAGCCCTCAAAATCCAGTGCTGGATTCCAAAAGAGGAAGTCACCTTTATGGAAAAGTTGGCCAGCCCGTCACTGTCAGAACTGACCGAGGAAGAGAGCAGCGCTTCTTAATATATAGGGGTCTTAGGCCCGCCCTGAGAATCTGATGCAAGTGTTGGCCCTTCTCTCCGGGAAAAATCACCCCTGCGTGCATGTGCACACGCACACACATGTGTTTGCACACAGTTGTAAGTACTTCCACTCTTCAGCCCGTCTGTGGACTTCAGAGATCCAGTTGCTTTCTCTCTGGAGATGCTGAGGGAACACATTCATGATAAACGTAGTTTCTAACCGTGTCTCCCCTTCTGGCCCCTCCTTTGTCCTGCAGTATTTGAAGAAAGCAAAGGAAATGGTACTCAGGTCCAGTAATTGCTTGAAAGAGTGTGTAAGGGGAGGCTGAAGCCACTGGGCCAGTGAGAGCTTTGGGGTCTCTGCATATTTAAATTGCTTGAGTCAGTCAGGAAGGGGGCGGCTGGAACTCAGGCAGCGGCCCCTGGAACTCTGTCAGGCTCCCGCCACGCCACTCGGAGCCCTGGAGCGCCACCCTGCATTGAATTCACTGGAAAATGCTTTGGAGAAGAGCCCATGGAGGCAAGGCCCCCCCCACCCCACCCCCGCCCCCAGCCACCCCTGGAAGCTCCCATCCCTCCCTGGCTGGAAGCATGTGTGCTCTTAATAAAGCTGCCTGATCACCTGTTTAAACTAGACATGTGGTGTGTAATGACTCCTGGCTTCGACCGGAGAAGCCAGCAGCTGTCCTCCGCAGGGACCAGACCTGCTGGACGTGTCCCCACTGGCTGTAGGAGCAGGAAGGCAGCTTCCGCGAGGCAGAACAGGTTGTGTGGGGGAGTCGGGGATTGATGGGGGTGCTTTCGGAGGTTGGGCAAAGAGGGCGGACACCTCCCTCCCTCCCTTACCCTCTCTCCTACTTCTGGGCACAGGGGGGATCCCAGAACCTGGGGATGCAGCGGGGAGGCCCAGGGCATTTCCCAGCCCTGCCATGGCACTCAAAGGGCTCCTCCTGGGACAGGTCAGTCTCATGTGCACGGGAGCTGGCCTCCCAGCTGGAGGAGTCAGTGAGCGTGGCAACGCTGAGGCTTCCTGGGTCCTGGGGTGTGGCTATAAAGCCAGCAGATCTGCTGTCTGCCCAGAGTTTCGAGGTCTGGGGAGAGAGGCACTGGAGAAATTCAAGCTACAGCTGTGTTAATTATTATTATTTTTATCCATATTACAGAGGAGAATGTTCCCCTGTTAATTCCCTGGGAAAATGGCTATGAAAACAAGTTGTCACTCCCCAGGCCTTGTGCCCAGGAGAGCAAGCACTGGCAAAGTACAGCCTCAAACTCACCCCCTGCAAGCTGGTTCACCGAGCTGGGCATGCGCCTCTCTGCTCACCGCCTTCCCCAACATTCACGTGCACTTGTGCAAGGTACACTCACGTTCACACATACACACATACACGTGTATACAGCCCACGCTGCTCCGGCAGAGGGAAGGGTGAGGAGCCCCTAGAACACTCGTTCTCACTCACTGGATGAAAGCTGCTAAAGCTCTCTGTAGCAGAGCTTTGTGAAGGTCTGCAGGAAGATCCCCTGCTTTCGTTGTTCTGGAGATTTCTGTTCACAAGCACTTTCCCGCACATCATTCCATAGGCTCCCTCCCAGTTGAGGGCTTCAGCATCACACGGTGCCGGATTTGAACCACAGCTTCTACATGTACCAGCCGTGTGATCCTGGGCAGGTTGCTTAACTTCTCTGAGCCACCACTTCCCTTTCACTCTTACAGGGGGGTGGGGGGTGGGGTGGGGTTCTGTGTCCACTAAATAAGAAAAAAGGCCCAGCACATGGTAAGCATTCAATAAATGGTACCTATTGAAATTCAAGACGGACATTCTTGTCCCCACTTTATAGATGAGAAGAAACAGGGTTCAGTGAGACTGTCCCGAAGTCAGTAAGTGTTAGAGCTGGGATGAGAACCTCTGAATTGCCACCCAGACCAGATCTCTTACTGCCAAACTCTTTGGAGGCTGATTTTTTCCTGGGAGACAGCCCTCCTGGGACTGTGGCACCCACTGAACTGGCCCTTTGGTCCTCCCCTGCGGCCAGTTCCGTCCTCCCGGGCAGGCCCTGCACACACACAGCCACCCCTCCAGGGACTTCTCAAAGCGGTCACCAGGACCAGCACCCACAGCCTTGGCTCCGTCTCTGCTAGGTGGAGTGAGACAGTGGGGACAGACAGAGGAGGCCCCGGAGCTGAGTTGAAACCTAAGGTCTGGCAGGGGCAGGGAGAGGACAGTGCTGGAGGAAGAGCAAGAGTCGGGGAGGGGCAGAGGGCCCAGGCCTCGCCACAGCTCCCGGGAGCCCCTTCCAGGACGACACGGCCCACATTCGCAAAACCTGTGCCTTCCTTTCAGACAAGAACATATCTTTAAGTCTGGTGGCCAATCCAGTTATCAAATTTACTTTCCAGATAAAATGTGATTGTGGGTTTATAGTATATGAATTATATCTCAAAGCCGTGATTAAAATACATCATCATGTAATACGTGTATGTCGATGTACACATACCTACAATGTGCATGGTTGACATACATGTATGTTGTTAAGAGCACGGGGTCTTGCCCTTTACTACTCTATGACCTTGAGAAAGAGGCTTAACTTCTTTTAGTCTCAGCCTTGCCATCTGCAGAATGGGGATAATAGAGTTATGAGGAGTAAGAGATGAGGGGCCAGGCCTTTGGGGCCTTAGTGAAATTAGCTAGGTTTTTGGCATCTGCTTTAGCTGTACAGGGTGTATGTCACTGAACCCATTTTAGAATTGAGGACACAGCTCAAGAGGACCGTCCCCCCAGGACAGATCTGGAGGGCAGACATCCTGTCTCACTCATCACTGGTGCCATGCCCAGGGTGGGGAGCAGGGAATGTCTGCACAGGGAGAGGTGTTTTTTCCTCCTTGCTGGCACAGCTCCTAAGCCTGGGCTCTCCCCTCAGACCTGGTTGACCAACTCGGGAGGGTAAGGAGGTATTGGTGGCCGGGGGCCTACTGGAGCCCTAGTGGACAATGGGCCTCTCCTGAGCTGCCTGGCGGTCATGTTGGACTCCCCATGCTTGCTCACACAGGAGGGGCTCCCAAAGGTGAGGAGCTGAGGAGGCCCACCAGAGAAGAGTTTTGTCAGGATGGGGTCCTTCAGGCGGCTCACAGAACCCCAGAGGACCCTTCCCCATCCCAGGAGCAGGAGCTTGGTGTCAGGCCCCCATAGACAGGCCCAAAGCCATGCTCCACTTTGGGCAGATTGGGTATCCTGTGGTTTCTGGGCAAGTCACACCTTCTCCGTTCCCACCTGTTTCTTACCTGTGTCCTCGGGTTCTTCATCTTGGGTCCTAGATGGACATGGGTGGCCAGGAAGAGTGGTTGGACCCTCTGAGCATGTCGGCAAATTCCCAGGGCCTGGGTGTAACCTTTCATGAGATACCTTCACACAGTCTAGGCCTGGTGGGTGAGGGGTCAGCGTCCTGGAACCCCCACTCCCACCCAGCTTCACCCTGGAATGGTTCTCCTGGCTGGGTGGCTGGTGGAACCCATTCTGCAGGGTGACAGAGGAAAAGATCCCCTGACTTGGGAGGTAGCAGGGGGTCACATTTTGAGCCATGGCCTCTGTGGTTAGCCAATCTGGGCTGGCTTCTCTGCCACATATTATACTTACAAGATCATGGGCAATCTGCTTAGCATCTGTAAGCCTCAGTTTCCCTTGCTACAAAAGGGGAATGCCAGCAGTCCTACTCCAGGGGTGTGGGAGGATTCAGGGAGATAATGCCTGGGAAGCACAGACCTTGGTGCGGGCAGCATGAGGTGTGTGTGATGGATGCTGAACAGGATCAGGGGCCTGGCCCCAAGGTACTGCTGGTGAAGGTGCTCTGTGAATGGCGACACATGGGGTCAGTGCTGCTGCTCATGGGCCCCGACTGCTGCCTGCAGACCTAGGCCAAGGCCCAAGCCAGGCAGGAGTGGCGGTCACGGCTGGGCCCCTACACTGGGTGAGTGCTTTCACCAAGCAGGAGGGAGGCCAGAAAAAGCAAAGAAGAGAAAAGAAAACCCCAGCAAATTCTCTGTCCTCCCCCAGCTCTGCAGCTCCTGGGGGATCTGAGCTGCATAATACAATGGGATTTAATAAAATGCCTTTAACTCACAAAGTTTGTCTGCTGCCAGCCCCTTAATTAAATTGCCTGATGCTGCTGTGCTATGGCAGCCCAGACTCCGGTGTTTAAAGGGCACGGTGTTGCCATGGCACTCCCCCGACAGGGGACAGGCCACAGGGCGGTGGGCTGTGGAGGAGCATGCAGATGAGGTGGGTCAGCTCCTGCCTGCAGTGTCCTCCCCACTGCGGTGCGCGCGCGTGTGCACACACACACACACACACACACACACGCTGCAATAGCCTCTACTCTGTGTTTTTTTTTTTTTTTTTTTTGGGAAAAACACTGAATCCTTGCTAAGAATGCTGAGCCAGGGCTTTAGGAAGGGGACACTCGGGGGGATATGAGCAGAGCCGAGCCAGCCGACTGGCAGGCCCCATGGTGGGTCCCAGGCACAGCCCTGGGCCCTCAGGGTGGCCCTGTGAGGCCTGTCCTGGGCTGCTCACCCCTGCTGCAGGCAGCCACCTCTGCTGCCCCAGCTGCACCGCACAAATATACTTCCTGTGTGTGCCCCGACCTAGGAAGGGCTGGAAGGTCCTGGGGGAGATTCTGATCGGTTTGATGAGAACCGGAGGGATGGGCAGGGTTGTGGGGGGGGTAATGTTCTTTCACACAAGGAGGGTGAAGGAAAGAAAAACACACATGCTTATGGATTTTTCCATCAGATGCAGTGGTTCTCCGTCCTGGCTTCATATTTAAACCACTTGGGAATTTTTTATTATGAAAAATTTGAAATATACCGCAAAGTTGGAATTTTACAGTGAACAACCCACCATCTAGGTTCTACCTTTAACCTATTCCTAGACTTGCTCTCACGTCCCTCTGCCATCTATCCATCAATCCATCTTATTTTTGGTGCATTGCAAAGTAAATTGCAGACATCAGTACACTTCTCCCTAAATATTTCAGCATCAATGACAATGGAGTTCAATTTTGTTTTACAGGGTTTTTTATTTTCTTTTGATGTAAGATTTACATACAAAGAAATCCTAGAGAGATTTTTTTTTAATTTTTATTTATTTATGATAGGCACAGAGAGAGAGAGAGAGGCAGAGACACAGGCAGAGGGAGAAGCAGGCTCCATGCACCGGGAGCCCGATGTGGGATTCGATCCCGGGTCTCCAGGATCGCGCCCTGGGCCAAAGGCAGGCGCCAAACCGCTGCGCCACCCAGGGATCCCTTTTTTTTTCTTTTAACACCATGCCTGCATCATATCCCCAGAGACTGATTTCATTGGACTGGAGTGGAATGCAGGCATCAGAATATTTTAAAAGATCCCTATATACGGGGGCGCCTGGGCGGCTTAGCTGGTTAAGCATCTGACACTTGGTCTCAGCTCAGGTCTTAATCTCAGGGTTGTGAGTCCCCCACATTTGGGAACTCCCTAGCATCGAGCTACTTTAAAAATATATAAGTAAATAAAAGATCCTTATATGATTTGATGGTGTAGTCAGAGTTGAAAAATGCAGGGATAATAAGAAGCAACAGATTGTCATTTGTATTTCCCCCACGCAGAATGTGGAGGTCCCCTGTCTACTTCCCTTCCCCCGGTGCTCTCCATGTGTACATCATACAACCATGTTCATGCTTCTTTTGGGGGGACCTCTGTGGACATGTGAGTCCAGTCATTCTCATGCTAGCATTATAGGGTCTCCCCATCTAATGTGTATTTCCAGGGGCAAAATCTGTATCTGTTTCAGATTCTGTACAAGTCGCAGTGATGAAACCATACAAATTTTCGTATGATGAGTAGGACACTTGGGACGTGGAGATAGATGGTGGGGGTGATCAGGTATGGTGATGACAGCCAGGGTGGCACAACGGGGCTGGTGCTACTGATGGAGATGGTAGGCTGCAGGTGGGGCAGCCACCACGATGGCACCGTGGTGACCGTTACCATGGTGATGCTGCTGGCGTCACCTGTCTTATGAGGGCAGTGTGCAAACAGATGCTCATTCTCCACACTCAGACCGTCTGGGAAGAGTGTTGGTTGTCACGTGGCCGGAAGGTTGGCCTCCCTGTTTGAGAACCTGCAGCAAGGCACAGCTCCTTCCAGGATCCAGAGAAGCTACCTGAGAACCTTATCTGCCCCCAGACACCTGGAAGAGGTCCCGACAGAGTGGCAGCCACTCCATGCTCAGCCGCCCTGTTCCACCGCACTTTAACAAGACACGGCTCCGGTATTGAGTACGAGTGGATCATTAGGAACGTTTATTCAGGACGAACAGTCCTGGGAGCCAGCCAGATTGGGATGCCAGCCATCTCATGATCAATACAGATTTTATTTGCTGCCTACGTGGTTTCCTGTTCTTTCATGCCTGGAACCCTCAAAGGAGGACAGAGGAAAAGTGCTTTGGGTCCCCCTCCATTAACCCAGGCAGTAGGGGCAGCGGGGCATAAAGCCCCAGAACACTCCTGATCTCTGGCTACGGCCCATAGCTGGCGCCCATCGGAACTGCCCTGGGTGCTGGGTTTCAGAGAAATGTTTAAGGACGAGAACGAGGTCGGGCTGCTAAGACATACTATCCTTTTAAAATATATACTTAAATAAGCCCAGAAAATAATGCTGGAAAATACCTATAAAATAATGTTGTCCAACACTTTCATTTTACAGATGAGAAAACCAGGGCCAAGTGGGCAGCAAATAAAATACTGTTGAGAAAGACGATAAAAGTACCGTTCATGGATATATCTCTAACAAGGCAGACATCTCACACCTGGGGGCTGCCGGGTGTTTGGGCCAGGCCAGTGCTGGCAGGAGCTTCCTGCCCATCTGACGGCGCCTGGGCCCCTTCCCAGATTCTTCAGGCCAGCGCTGAGCCTACGTGACATTTGTGCAGCACAGACGCTCCAAGTGCACATTTCACATTCGTGTTCCCCGTCTCCTGAGTACCGCGTCTCTGCGCAAAACAGGAGGTACCAGTCTTATCCCTGTTTTTTGGGGGAGAAAACAGAGGCTCGTAGAGGTGACGTGTCTTGCCAGGCTCCCACAGCTAGCAAATGGCAGAGCGGCCACTAGGATCCAAACCCTGTATGGGTTTGCTGAGACTGCCATCTCACAGTCCCACAAACCAGGGGGGGGTGCTTCAGAACAACAGAACTGTACTGTCTCAGTTCTGGAGGCCAGAAGTCTGGAGTCGAGGTGCGGCAAAGCCAGGCTTCCTCTGAAACTCCCCCGCGGGCTCCTGGCTCGCCTCCTCCCAGCTCGGATGCTGGCCGGCGGCCGGCGGCGGTCTCTGTCTGTGTCATCTCTTGGGATCCTCCCTGTGCCTCTTTGCATCCAAACTTCCCTCACCAGTCACTGGAGGAGGGACCACCCTCATCTTCACGTGATGACGCCTGCAAGGACCCAATTTCGAGATTAAGGTCACATTCACAGGTACCGGGAATTAGGACTTAAATATGTCTTTTGGGGGTGGGAGGTCATAGTTCCCCCCATAACGGTGCTCACCCCAAGCCAGCGGCCTTCTACAACATGCTGTTGGCAACCTGCGCTCGGCCCTCCCCGCCCTTCCCCACGTGCCGCGAAGGCCAAGGAGCTGCTTCTCCTGCAGTGCAGAAGCAGCTGGCTGGGGGCTCGCTTCATCTTCTGCTCTTCCCAAAGTATTACAAGCTACTAAGGCAGAATCGTGAAATATAGGTGGGCTTTTTATCTTTTTTATTCCCAGACAGTAAAAATCATTAAGACTTGTTCTTAATTAGTTTAATTTTGAGGCTTCTAAATATTGATTTAACCTACACTCCTTTGTACTTGCCGCAGTCGCTGAATTATGCCTGTTATTGATCACGGATGGAAGCATTTCCATCCACTGGGCTCTGGGGCCTCTGGGAGCCCTCGGTCCCCCAGCAGATGCACTGGGCTCGGAAGGCGTGGACAGGCTCGGAGGAGAGAGGGTGCCTCTGGCAGACTGGACAGGGCCTTCCCTTTCCAAGGAAGGAGGGCTGCTCAGCAGAGGCCTGGGGCAGTTTCTTTTTCTTGTGTTGGCTGAGGCCAAGGGAAGTTGAGTAAGAGGTCACTGGAAATCTCCCTCATTGCATCCTGGGTCCTAAGAGAACTGACTGGGGGAAGGGGTGGAGGAGGAGGATGTGGGGTCGGGGTCTAGAGCATAGGTTTTAGGGCAGTGTTTAGGCTTTGGCACCAGCCAGAACCTCGTCTGAGTCCTGTCTCTACCAGCTGGATGTTCTCGATCATGGTACCTTGCTTCTCACATCTGTGAAATGGGGCTATAACCTCCTCATAGTGTGCCTCTGAGCATTCAGTGCACATCCATGTCAGGCCTCTGGCCTGAGGCTGGGCTCACCATTACTCTTCAATCAGTAGCTGCCAGTAGCAGCACTGCTGTCCCACTGAGAAAATAAGGACCCGCCTTGGAAGCACACTGTGTATTCTAACCCGGGCTCTCATACTCGTTCGTTGGGCTACTCATTTAGTACCCTTTCCCTTAAAATGGAGTAATGACTCTGGGCCCCCCAGGGGCTCAGTCGGTGAAGCTTCCAACTCGATTTCAGCTCAGGTCATGATCTCAGGGTCGTGGGATTGAGCCCCATGTTGGGCTCCATGCTTAGCAGGGAGTCTGCCTGGGATTCTCTCCCTCTCTGTGTGCCCCTCCCCTGCTCTTACTCTTTCTCTCTAAAATAAATAAATAAGATCTTTTTAAAAAATGAGGTAAGGACACCTATGACCTTCCAGGACTATCGTGAGAATCACATAGGATCACAGATATTGAAGAATTTACATCGCAAGGTGCACGCGGCCCTTGCAGGCCATTACTGGTGGCTGTAGCAGCCGCTGCCTGGATGCCCCTCTGGCCACACTCTCTGCTCTATATGTCTGGGCCGTTCTGGCCCCAGCCGGCTGCTCCAGCCGCTTCGCCACATCACCCACATTCTCAGGCCCTAAGGGGGTACCACTCAGTTCTTGGAATTACCTCCATGTTCTTATCCCAGGACCTCTGCTCCTGGTGCCCCCAATATGCATAGAATGCCTCCCACCTTCTGTGCGCCTACTGACCTGTGGATGCAGGTAACACGTCTTCTGTGAATCTTCTTTAACCAGCTCTGTCAAATACAACTCACGTACCATCAAATCCACCCATTTTTAGTGTACAATTCAGTGACTTTTAGTAAATCTGCCCACCTTGCCACATGCAGCAGAATCCTGTTACCTCCTCTAGGCTGTGCCCCTGCTGCCCTCAGAATATACTTTCATGACCACGTTTATCAAATGTTAGTAGATGGGATTTTTTTAATCTGTGACTCCCTGCCTGCTCTTCCCACCACCTTGCGTCTCTGCCCCCTCCCCGTGCCAGCACACAGTCGGGGGCCTAGTAATGCTCGATGGGTAAAGAGTTTCCTTGCAGCCAGGAAGAAAGGGCGAGAGGGTCTGCAACACCCAAGTCTTTACAGCCAGCAGAGTGGTAAGCAGCTCGTCATCCACGTGGCTGTAGCTGAGCGTTCCTGGCTGGCGCTGGTCCTGTTTGCAGAGCTCTGATCTCAGCTGGAGGGGCCTCTGAGATGATCTGGTCCAGTGCCTCTTGAACAGGAGCACCCAGTGGTTCCTCCGGCAGAGGGCTGGTTCCACCCTTGTTGCCAGGTCCCACCCTCTGAGCGCCTGATGCTGTAGCTGTCCTTGGGGTAGGGTACAGGACTCACATTCCTTTTTTTTTTTTTTCTTAAGATTTTATTTATTTATTCATGAGAGATAGAGAAAGGTAGAAACATAGAGGGAGAAGCAGGCTCCCTGTAGGAGGAGCCTGATACGGGACACGATCCCAGGACCCCGGGTTCACGACCTGAGCCAAAGGCAGATGCTCAACCACTGAGCCACCCAGGCGTCCCTGGGACCTGCATTCCTAACAAGTTCCCAAGTGATGCTGCCATGGCTGGTCTGGCGACCGAAGTTTGAGAGCCATGCTCCAGGAGCCCAACCACCTCACTGCAAGATGAGGAGCCAAGGACCTAGAGAAGTGAGAGGCCATGTCCCAATGTGTGTCCCCAAGCCGAGACTCGAACCCAGCCCGATCCCGCCCTATGTCCTCTGCTTCCCCCACTCCTGGCCTCAGGGAACCTGGGCGAGGGGCAGAGAAGACTGGATGGAGCTTCTGAGAAGTGCTCTTTACAGGCCTGACCCACACTGCTGAGGCAGAGGCCGGGGGCCCTGGGGAGGGGACCCGGGGAACCCAGGGAAGGAATGGAAGGGCAGGCCTGAAGGAGGTGCTGAGGAGCGACAGGCCATTCCCACAGCAGTTAGGGGAGCAAATAGCCCCCCAGCAGGGCCTCGGCCACAGCCACTTGTCCCAAGGCTGCCCAGACAGGTGTGAGGAGCAGGCCAGAGCCCCACGCGGGCACCACGACTCCTTCTGCCGCATGATTTATCTCCGAGCTTCATCTGGCAAACCTGCTGATGAAATGAGTCTCCTTTTCTCTCTGCCTCATCAATTTTCATTTTGATTTCGTTTTCCTTTTCCGTTAGAAGAGGTTTGGCCTTTCTCCTTGTTTGACTGGTCTGCTCCCTATTCACTCTGCCTCCTTTTCTTCGGGTTCCAAGCTCCTCCACCCTGACCTCCCCCCCCACCCGTGTGCCCTGGGGTCCCTCCCTCTGCACCCCAATACTATGGAAAGAGGAACTCCCTCATCTAGCTCCCCATTCACCTTGGACAATGCTGATGCTCTGTTCTTTCCAGGGCCATGGAGCCTCAGAGCTGGGACAGTTCACAGTCTGAGACAGGAGGCCAATATCTTATCAGGTTGGGGTTCTCAGGGGATGGGAGAAGGAGCAAGGTATTGATTAATTTGTAGGAGAGGCCACAGTCAGGGATAACTTCAAGGGTGGGAAGGAAGTCCCAATATGCACAAGTGAGGCATTCTGGGCAAGGCCCCTGCTTGGGCAAAGGCTCCAGGGGCAGGAAAGCATATGGCTTGAATCTCTCCAAAGTTTTCTCTCACTTCCTGCTGCCCTTGCACCTAGCTCCCAGGGGTCTGCTGCATTTGGAGAGATGTCCTGGGGCCCTGGCTGTGGAGGGTGGTGGAGGGGGAGAGAGCCCTTCCAGAATAATGCAGGATCTGCCCAGCACTCCCACTTGATTGTAGGAGGGTCACGAGGAGCTACAGGGAGGGAGGCTGGAGCAGCTCATGGGTCAGCAGCCAGGCTTGGCCGCCCCTCTGACTTGTGAGAATCCACAGCCAGTGTGGAATGATTATGGGCTGCCATCAGGCTGGGACATCTAGAACCCTGCTGCTAGGAGGTGCCCTCTTCCAGCGTCCAGGGAGCATCTGGGGGAAACAGATGCATGGCTCACCTAAGCCAGGAGGAGCCCCGCGGTTTATTGGGTGAGACTTGTGTCAGACCTCAGGAACCTATCAATGAACTGAGTCCCAGAGCAGTCCTGGAGACTAGAAACAGGACCCCAGTTGGAGGCCCCTGGGAGGGCAGCTAGCTGCACAGGGAAGGAGTAGCAACCTAGGGTGCCTAGGAGAGGGTGCCTGCCTTAGAGGCCACAAGGCCAGCCCGGTGCTGCTTGGGCACAAAGATGGTCTAGAAGCCAGAGACAGGGCTTCATACACACAGAGGTGGGTAGAACAGGAGGGGGGCTCCACTGAGCACCAGGCACTTTACAGACATCATCCTTCTCAGGCTCCCTATGAGGTAAGCTCTCTCCCCATGCCCAGAGCAAGAACTCCAGTGAGGATGCTCAAGGTCACACAGCCAGCACCAGGATTCAAGTGCAGAGCTGCCTGGAAAGCCCACCCCTGAATCACCAGGCTAAGCTCTCAGAGGGGTTGGTGGAGTCCACAGGATTTCCCAAGCGAGAGCCTAGAAGAGTTCTAGCAGGGCGAGGATCATCGTAGGATTATGTGGAATCAAGAGACAGAAGCCTGAGGCAGAGAAAAGGCTCAAGCCAGGGGCAGGGGAGCCAGGCTGCATACTGAGGAGTGCAGACCCCAGGAGCCGTGTGGTCTCCTTCCAGGTGGCAGGAAAGGAGGCAAAAGAGCCTGAGCGCAGACCAGACCAGCCTGGTCTCCAGGGCACCGACACAAGCAGCACCCCCTACACCTGTTCCTCCTCACCTGCCCTTCCTTGCCTTTCTGTCCCTCCTGCCTTCCGTCCTACTGTTCTCCTGCAGATGCTGCGTGGGTTCCTATGAGGTGCCAGACTATGGAAGGAGCTGGCAAGTCTGGGCACAGCCCCTTCTCCCGAGGGGCTCACAGTCCAGTGGGGGAGGCAGACCGACAAGGAACCAGCAGTTCATGGTGGGGGGCTGCTGGGGCACTGGGGGAGCCAGGAGAAGGGCCAAGGGTCAGGGAAGGCGTCCCGAGGGTGGACGGATGATCAGCAGCACCTGGCAGCCCCGGGTGGCGGCAGGTCCGGCCTACTCCCCGCTCCCTACAGCCTCCTGCCCTGCAGTGCAACCAGCAGCAATGGCCTGGCGTGCTCGCTCCTGGCACCCTCCGCTGCTAATTAAGAAAGAGAGAGGCAGCCTCCCTTCCAGACACCAGAACTCCAGCACCCTCTGTCCTGGACAGCCAGGAGACAGGGAATGGAGAGTAGTATTTCGTTTTTTATTTAAAAAACAATTTTTTTTTATTTTTATTTATTTATGATAGTTACAGAGAGAGAGAGGCAGAGACACAGGCAGAGGGAGAAGCAGGCTCCATGTACCGGGAGCCCGATGTGGGACTGGATCCCGGGTCTCCAGGATCGCGCCCTGGGCCAAAGGCAGGCGCCAAACCGCTGCGCCACCCAGGGATCCCAGTATTTCGTTTTTTAAAATGCAGATTGTGACTCACTTTATTTTATTATTATTATTTTTTTGTGTGTGTGACTCACTTTAAATTGTTTTCATGCCCCCCTACGTGTGTTGAGATCCGCAGTTCATACAGTAGAATACCTCCGACCCCCACAGGGAAAGTGTGCCCGGCACTGGGCTCTGAGGACACACGAATCAGTAACAAAGCACCTTTTCCTCCATGAGCTCACAGCCTGGTTGGGAAGACAGACCCAAGGTCTGACAATAAGGAGGGTGCTACTAGGGAGGAGGTCTGTCCCAAGAGTCTTGGGGACTGTGATGTGGTGGGAGAGACCACCCTTTTCGGAGGGAATGGAACCCTAGGAAAGTGTCACAGAGGCGGTGGCATTTGGGACGAGCTTGTCTGGCTGAAGAGGACCCGACAGTTGAAGTTGGAAGGGGCTTTGCAGAGTGAAGGGCCCCCAGGTGTGGAAGGAAATAGCAAGTCTAGTTTCGCAGGAGCGGGGGTGTCTGGGAACAAGAGGGCCACTGAGAGCTGAGCAGGAGGCACCAGAGGAGCCTATCATAGATGGGGTGCTAAGTGCAAGCAACTGTGGCAGGGGCGGGAGATGAGAAAGGGACAGGTCAAGGTGGCGGAGATGTTGGGTCTTGGAGACTGACTGTTGGACGGCAGAAGCAAGAGCAGGCTTGGTGGGAGATGTTGCATGTGGGGCACGTGGAGTGTAAGAGCCTCTGACACAGCCGGGTGGAGAGGGCCGGGGACACTGAGCCGTGAGTCTGGGCCTCTGCTTCCTGGCCACCCCCATGTTTGTCCTCATGCCTGTGCCCTACACTCTATAACGAGAAGACCTAGGGGTTGGGCGGTGGAAAAGAGGCAGAAGCACTGCCCCAGGAGGTGGCCAGGGCCCTACAGGGCCTTGGGGAAGGGAGGCTGGAGGAGAGACCAGTGGTGCGTGGGGCAGGACATCCTCCTGGCATCTTCTTGCCTCGGGCACATGGCACATGGCCCAGCCGTGAGGACTCAACTGGAGCGGGCTGGGGTGGGGGGTGTTGTTCAGGTATAGAGCAATTTCCAGATTTGGAAGTTGTAGAACGAGAAAGGAGAATAAGAGGAACCAGCATCCCTGCCTGATTAAGTGTGAGACCCTGGCCCCATATCAGGCTCTGCACTGGCTGTGGAGCCTGCCTGGGATTCTCCCTCTCCCTCTCCCTCTCCCTCTCCCTGTGTCCCTCCCTCTCCCTCTCCCTCTCCCCGTGTCCCTCCCTCTCCCTCTCCCTCTCCCCGTGTCCCTCCCTCTCCCTCTCCCTGTGTCCCTCCCACTACTCGCTCATACATGCTCACTCTCTCAATCTAAAAAAAATAGGAGGGGGGTGAGACCATGAGAAGTGTAGCCCACTTGGAAGCAGGAAGATGACATAAGAGAATTTCAAGTCTGAAGTTCTGGAGTTCCCTAAAGTCAGAGTCAACCATTTCCAAAGACCCCAGTCCCCAGTCGTGATGGAGAGGGAAGGGGAATTCTGGGCTGAAAGATGAAACTGACTGATGGTGATGGAAGCCAGGACAGCGGTTCCGTGCGGTGGGTGTCGGCCGTCGGCCGGGAGGGCCACCTGGGAGCTTACTGGAGTGCTGGAAGTCCTTACATCTTGTTCTGGTTGGTGGCTGCCCAGGTACCTCCTGGTGGGAAAATCATGGAGCTGTGCACCTGGGATGAGTGCCATGTAGACACGCTCCTGTACATGTGTTACACTTCAACATATATATATATATTTAAAGATTTTATTTATTCATGAGAGACACAGAGAGAGAGAGAGGCAGAGACACAGGCAGAGGGAGAAGCAGGCTCCATGCAGGGAGCCCGACGTGGGACTCGATCCCGGGACCCCAGGATCATGCCCTGGGCTGCAGGCGGTGCTAAACCACTGCACCACCCACCGGGGCTGCCCTATTTTTTTTAATTTATCACAAAAAGTGAGAGCTGAGAAGTAGGTGGTAAGAAGGGATGAGAGGCAGCTGGGGATGGGGTGGGCGTGAAAGGGAAGGAGCAGCACTTCGTGCCCTGACCTCCAGTGCGCCTCCCCAGGTTCTGGCAGGGGGGTGCTACCCCCGCTTCCCAGCTCAGGCATCTGAGGCTCAGACCCGGGCTGCGTGCTTGGCCCAAGGTCACACAGCAAGTGGTGGAGCCAGGCTCAGACTCTGATGGCAAAGCCCAGGCTCCTTCCGCTCCACCGCTCCTCCTTTACATAAGTTATTTATGGAATTCAGGCTCTGCAAGGCTAGATAAACGCTTGGCTCTCCTCCCTCTGAGGACCTGCAAGTCTGCGATTCAATGAGAGGTGGGAGTGAGGAGCCCGGCTCACCTCCCTGGAGAAGCAGGAGGCCAGGTGCGCAGAGGGAGGGCTGTCCCCCTCCCCCAGCAGCCCTCCCACCCAGCGCTCATCTGCGGGTGGGGAGGCCGGAGTTGATCAACGCTACACTCAATTCTGCTGCCCATCTGTCTCTGCGGCTCAGGGGGCACCTGGCACTGACGCAGCGAAGGCCAGGCCATCGATCACCACCACCGCTCCTCCCCCTGGACCCTTGGCTCTGACTCTGGGAGGCTGGTGGGGGCTGCCCGGGAGGGGAGAGAGAGAGCCTCCTATCCACCAACCACCTGGAGGAGTGGGACTGTCACCACCGGCCCCAGGCCCCGGAGTGCCAGGGACTGAGCCGGGGCAGGGCAGGGTGGGAGAAGGAGCAGCCTTTGACAACAGCTTCTCCCACACTCTTCATTCAGCTCTTTGCCGAGGATCTGAGTGTAACGGACCATTCCACACTTTATGCTAGATCCAGAGCAGCTGCCTGGAGGAGGCGGGTCCCACGTAGCTGCCAGTGCCAGCTCTTGCCCTGGAGATTTTGCCCGTGGAGTGGACAGCCCTGCTTCCCTGACTGCAGCCCCAGGGCTTGCAGTCTTCCATCACCGAAGGCCGAGGCTGGCCAGCGGCCCAGCCCCCAGTCAGAAGGCAGGCTGAGGTCTGTGTGCGGCATCCTGCCTCGGCTTGTCCCTGTGGTGCCAGGGCCAGCCACACTCAGAGACGGTGCCTTCCCTGTGCTATCCCCTAAGTGGGGGAGGGAGGGGTGTCACTCTAGCCCGAAATTAAGGAGTGGTATCCACAGGGCCCACCAAGTGGCCGTGCGGGAGGAGGTGGTGAGGACCCAGGGCAACTCTGAAGGAATTTACATCTGAGGCCTTCCGGCCGGCCCTGCGCTCTGCTCCTGTGAGACGGGCTGGGATCCTCCGGGCAGCAAGCCTGGGCTGGGCTGTGGCTCAGGTTCTAGAATCCGAGACCTAGGTTTGAACCCTGACCTGGCCACGTGGAAACTGTACAACCTCCGACAAGTCACATCATGCCTCAGCTGCTTCCCCTGCAGGACCAGACTAAATAGTCCCTCTCTGCCCACCCTCGGGGTTGATGGGAGGATCATCCGTTTCCCCCCTGGTGTCATTTACAAATACCCTCTGTGCGCTCAGCCCTGCACTGTTTGTGGGGGCACAGAATCATGTACGACATGGCCTCTGCCGCAAGGAGCTTGAAATCCAGTTGGGGAGAATGTCCACACTATCATCTGAACTCCTGCTCACCCCAGAGATTATAGATAAAAGACAATTAGCTTCCTCTGCAGCTCCCGGCAGAAATTGCTAATCAGCTGGCGTGAGTGGGCATGAGTGGGCATGTGCAAGACGGCCAGAACCAGTGATGGCAGGTAGTGGGCAGCTCAGTGCTCCTCCCTGGAAGGGGCTGCGTGCTCAGCAGCAAGAGGGAGGACTTGTCTGGGCCTTTGCCAAGCCTTGGGATCAGGGGTGCGGCCAAATGTGAGTCATCAAGCCATTGCCTCTCTCTGGGCACTGAACCCCAGCCCTGGGCTCCTGGCTGAGGAGGAGGGTGCTGCCCAGGGTGGAGGGAAAGGTGTCTCAGAAGGCTTTCGGTTATGTTTTAAGTGGTTCCTTCCTCCCCTGCACACAGCTGAGCATGTGTAGGACAAAGGTGTTAGGACAAAGGTGATGTTGGAGGAGAGATGCCTGTGGCTCGGTCAGTGGCTGAAGCCAGGAGAGTGGATGCTCAGGCCCAGCCGAAGAGCCCCCTCCACCCCCTGCAGGCTTCTCTGCCCTTTGGAACTATCCTGGGCACTTCTGATCATTTTGTATTTATTTAGTCTTGCCACAGTGCATCACTCTGCAAAGGTGTGATCTAGCTCTGCCCATTGCTCCCCGTGCCACCCTGAGGCAAGGCTGGGCCACAGTGGGCAAGCTCAGTAGGGACTTGTTGAGCCACAGGATCCAATTTCTGTTCCTCCTGAGAAGTCGTGTAGCTGGCGAGTCTCCCAGCCCTGGGGGATGACCGGAGCTGGAAGAGAACTGACACTTACCGAGCTCCGTGTGTGTGTGCCACCCTCAGCTCCCGTCATCCTAATGACAACCTCGTTTTTAGACAGAAGGAGCAGATGCTCTGAGAAGTAAGATCACTTTGCTCCCCCATGCCAGGTGCAGGCAGGAGGCGGGGGCCTCTGGTACGGATGTGGGGCAGGACCACTTGCCTAGGTCCAGCCCCGTGACAGGGCTGTCCCTGGTTCCTGCTGCCTCTCCACCCTCACAGTACACTACAGAGTCCCCTATCCTCTTCCCGCCTACCAGTGCCTGGCTCAGGTAGCCAAGTTCCCTGGGCTCCCCTCCATGCACGTCTGCAGGCATGCATGCATGTGTACACGTGTGTTTGTTTGCTCTGAGTTTTATGTGTCAGCACACACACACACACACACACACACACACCCCCACGCAAAACCTCTGTGCATTTTCAGCCACGATTGTTTTCCCACCTTCAGAAATAGCTGCAGAGGAAGGTGGGAAGTCGTCAAATGTAAATAGGCGTAGCGCTCTCCTGCTCACGAGAGGGTACCCCGCCTCCAGCTGCTCCCCTCCCTGGCCCCAGCATCCTGGAAGCAGGGCAAGGTGGGCACAGAGCCCCTCTGGCCAGCAGAGAGACACCTGTCTAGAAGGTGGTAGCAGACGTTGCCCCAGGGGACAAGGACGGCCAGGCAGCCTGCCGCAGCCACAGCCCGGCCTAGGTACAAAGGGGCTGGTGTCAACACACAACCCCTGGACTTGGATGGGTTCCCATCTTCTGCCTCTGACCACCTATGTGTCTTGCACCAAATTCTTTAACCTCATTTAAAGAGGCTCATTAAACCTCAATTTCTTCATCTGCAAACTGGGGGTATTAATGCTTATCCTGTTGACCCATTATGATGGTTACATACAATAAGAGTCTTTGAAGGGTCCTGGCAAATTTCAGGTGCTCAGTAAGTGCCGGTTTGCTTCCCTGATACCTGCATTTGGAAGACTACCCGAATGGGACCTCTGGTCCGGAGGGGACTGGGCCCAGCAAGGCCTCCGGGCTCTTCCTCCATGTTGGTGGTAGGCCAAGGCTGGACTTGCCTCCAGGGTGATGCTACCTGGCCTTAGGATCTGTGGGAGAGCCTGGATTACCCATACTTAGGAGGTGGGAAAGAGCAGTGGCTTAGATTCTGGACTGGGGGTGGGGGTGAGACATCCTGGGGGATGGGATCCTGGAGCCACAGCAGTTGATTCATACGGTAAATATTCACTGGGCACCTGCTGTACGCTCCAACTGCAGTGATGACCAGGACAGTTTCCCAGCTGGGGAGCCATTTCCAGGAGATGTGATCCGGGTCAGGAGCATGCGGCACTATAGGAACATAAGGTGGGCTCCTTGGCCAGCCAGGGGAGAAGCTTTGGGAGAAGCTTCTGTAAGAGGTGACCTTAAGTTGAGGCTCAAAGAAAAAGTCGGGCTTGTCTAGGAGACAGTGAGAAGGAGCTATGGGAAGGGGGTGGGCGTGTCAGGGTACCTTCCACTGGAAAGTGTGGCGCATGGTGGGTAAGCTGGAGAATAGCAAGAAAAACCGAGTCATGTACCTCACCTGCAGGGCTGAGGAGCCCACACCCAGGCGTCTTACACCCCCACCTCTTTCTGGGGAGCTCAGTCAGGCTGTTGGGAAGGGGAAAGCCCCGCCTCCAGGGAGAGCCCAAGCAGACCTCAGGCAGGACCAGCCACTTCCCTGGCTGGTCTGGGTGTGGGCTCAGGGACCACTGCCTTCCTACTTCCAGAGTCCCGAGAGCCCACCCTGGAATCCAGAACGTGTGCCATTTCCACCAGCCCTGGTAATACCCACACTGCTCAGAGGGATGCCTGGGAACTCTCACTTTATTTTCCATTTACCCAGGGAGCCAAGGGGGGAGGGGGGAGATGCGAGAAAGGTAGGAGAATCTGTTCCACACATCTTGGCTCAGAAGGACTGTGGAGATGACAGGACTCCACGCACGCACGCACGCACACAGGCACACCCCTCCCTTCCTGAGTTATCCTGGAAGCTTCTTGGTTCCGTCTCTCCCTCCTTCCCCAAAGACTCACAGTTTCTCACTGCCCCAAAAGACGGTAGAAAAGGACACTAAGGCCTCAAGGCTGGAGGACGGAACCCGGGAGCCCTGGCTGTGGCCCGGTCCACCCCTCTCAGCCCCTTTGCCCTCTGAAGTCAAACAGGGGTGACACGGGCAGAGGGAGTAGTTTCTCATTCTCTGCCACCTCCTGACTCTGCATCCTCTTCTTCCAGGGCTGCCCTGATGGGGCGTGGCAATGAATGAGCTGGCCCAGCCCCAGCGGACAAGGATGGAAAGCCATGCCCAGGAGGGTAAGAAGCGGTGCCCACCCATCCCCACGTAGAATGACTGTCCTGGGAGGGTGGTTCCCCAGGCCCTGGCAGGGCTGCTGACCCTCAGCCTGTGAACTGCTAAGAGTGGAAGGACTCCAGACTCCTCCTGCAGCTCCATCATGAGGCTCCTCGTGGCCCCCCTCTTGCTAGCTTGGGTGGCCAGTGCCACCGCCGCCGTGCCCGTGGTCCCCTGGCGAGTGCCCTGCCCTCCTCAGTGTGCCTGCCAGATCCGGCCCTGGTATACGCCCCGATCGTCCTACCGCGAGGCCACCACCGTGGACTGCAACGATCTGTTCCTGACGGCCGTGCCCCCCGGGCTGCCCGCGGGCACACAGACTTTGCTGCTGCAGAGCAACAGCATCATGCGTGTGGACCAGAGTGAGCTCAACTACCTGGCCAATCTCACGGAGCTCGACCTGTCCCAGAACAGCTTTTCGGACGCTCGAGACTGTGATTTCCGTGCCCTGCCCCGGCTGCTGAGCCTGCACCTGGAGGAGAACCGGCTGACCCGGCTGGAGGACCACAGCTTCGCGGGGCTGGCCAGCCTGCAGGAACTCTATCTCAACCACAACCAGCTCTACCGCATCGCCCCCCGGGCCTTCGCCGGCCTCGGCAACCTGCTGCGGCTGCACCTCAACTCCAACCTGCTGAGGGCCATTGACAGCCGCTGGTTTGAGATGCTGCCCAACCTCGAGATCCTCATGATCGGTGGCAACAAGGTAGACGCCATCCTGGACATGAACTTCCGGCCGCTGGCCAATCTGCGGAGCCTGGTGCTGGCAGGCATGAACCTTCGGGAGATCTCCGACTATGCCCTGGAGGGCTTGCAAAGCCTGGAGAGCCTCTCCTTCTACGACAACCAGCTGGCCCGGGTGCCCCGGCGGGCCCTGGAGCAGGTGCCCGGGCTCAAGTTCCTCGACCTGAACAAGAACCCGCTCCAGCGGGTGGGGCCCGGGGACTTTGCCAACATGCTGCACCTCAAGGAGCTGGGGCTGAACAACATGGAGGAGCTGGTTTCCATCGACAAGTTCGCCCTGGTCAACCTCCCCGAGCTGACCAAACTGGACATCACCAACAACCCCCGGCTGTCCTTCATCCACCCCCGCGCCTTCCACCACCTGCCGCAGATGGAGACCCTCATGCTCAACAACAATGCTCTCAGTGCCTTGCACCAGCAGACGGTGGAGTCCCTGCCCAACCTGCAGGAGGTGGGTCTCCATGGCAACCCCATCCGCTGTGATTGTGTCATCCGCTGGGCCAATGCCACGGGCACCCGCGTTCGCTTCATTGAGCCGCAGTCCACCCTGTGCGCCGAGCCCCCGGACCTCCAGCGCCGCCCCGTCCGTGAGGTACCCTTCCGGGAGATGACGGACCACTGCCTGCCCCTCATCTCCCCCCGCAGCTTCCCTCCCAGCCTGCAGGTGGCCAGCGGAGACAGCCTGGCGCTCCACTGCCGGGCGCTGGCCGAACCAGAACCCGAGATCTACTGGGTCACCCCGGCCGGGGTGCGACTCACAGCTGCCCGAGCGGGCAGGAAGTACCGGGTGTACCCCGAGGGGACCCTAGAGCTGCGGAGGGTGACGGCAGAAGAGGCCGGGCTGTACACCTGTGTGGCTCAGAACCTGGTGGGGGCTGACAGTAAGACGGTTAGTGTGGCTGTGGGCCAGGCTCCCCTGCAGCCCGGCCGGGACAAGGGATGGGGGCTGGAGCTCCGGGTACAGGAGACCCACCCTTATCACATCCTGCTGTCTTGGGTCCCCCCACCCAACACAGTCTCTACCAACCTCACCTGGTCCAGCGCCTCCTCCCTCCGGGGCCAGGGCGCCCCTGCTCTGGCCCGCCTGCCGAGGGGCACCCACAGCTACAACATCACCCGCCTCCTTCAGGCCACAGAGTACTGGGCCTGCCTGCAAGTGGCCTTTGCTGATGCCCACACCCAGTTGGCATGTGTATGGACCAGGACTAAAGAGGCCACTCCTTGCCACAGAGCCTTAGGGGACCGACCTGGGCTCATAGCCATCCTGGCTCTTGCTGTCCTCCTGTTGGCAGCCGGACTAGCAGCCCACCTTGGCACTGGTCAGCCCAGGCAGGGAGTGGGTGGGCGGGCTCTCCTTCCAGCCTGGGCTTTCTGGGGCTGGAGCACCCCCTCCGTCCGCGTGGTGTCTGCGCCCCTTGTCCTGCCCTGGAACCCAGGAAGAAAGCTGTCCAGGTCTTCAGAAGGGGAAATGCTGTCACCACCATTGCTGCAAAATTCCTGAAGCTCAGCCGCTCGCAGCAGTAGAGGAATAACTAGGACTACTTTTTACCCAAAGGGAAGCAATCTGGGCCAGATGCCCTGCCAGGAAAGTGACATGGACCGCATGCTTGAGGCCTGGCAGCTGGACCAAGACAGATGGGGTTCTCAGCTCCAGGGGCTGCCCTTCCCTTGTGGGGCCTGTCTGCTGACATTCTGCAGGGCATCTCCAAGGAACAGGAAGGACTCTGGCCAGAGCCTCCCATCTCCTTCGTTGTCAGTGCGCCCAGAGGCCCAGGGGCCTCTGCTTGGATGTCCCCTGCCTGCGTCCCACAGGACGCGCTCCCTGCCTGTGTCCCACAGGATGCGCCCCCTGCTCTTTGTATAGTCTTAATTGCTTGCTCTTTCCCCTCCTGGGCAAGGGCTGAGGGAGGCCTCCCCTCCCCACGTTGGGGGACCACTCCCACAGTGGGTTCCCGACCGCATCCGAAGGACGTCTGGGGAGAGAAGGGACGCCCAGGGACGCCTCGTCTTGGCAAGCCTGGGTTGGCGCTCTGAGGTGGACTTTCTAGAGGCAATTTTGTACCTTTGTGGAGAAATGTGTCGCCTCCCCCCAACCCAGTTCACTCTTTTCTCCTGTTTTGTAAAAAATAAAAATAAACAAGAATAACAATAATAAGGGGGGAAAGGAAACAAAAGGAAAATAATCTTTGAATACCAAGTGTGACTGTGAAGCTCTCTCCTCTGGAATCTCTTCCAGCCCAGGGGGTGGCGGGGGTGGCGGGGGGGAGGGGCTGGGAGGGGAGGGAGAGGTGGTGACAGAGGGCACAGGTGCTCCCTGTAGGTCTGAATCCGGGCCTGCTCCCCAGAGTCCCCCTGTAACTGTGACCTGAGAGTGGGGGCGGGGGTAGGTGGGGTGTGCAGAAGGGCAGAGAGCAGGAGAGGCTGATGGGGGAGGGTGGGAGAAGAAAACGGAGAAGAAGCTCAGAGAGGTGGAGAGGGTGGAAATTTCCATCACCAAACATTGTCGCCCCTTCTCCTTCCGTGATAAGCAATTAACATGCCACTGCCTAGGAAGCACTTCCCGGTATATTTCTAATTAAACAAACCCAAGAGGCAGAGTCATGCAGAGAATTGCAAATCGCAAGAACTTCAGCTCACTGGGGCAGAAGGGGGCGTGGGGTGATAGAGGATTTGGGGAGGGGAGAACTGTGGGAGAAAGAAATTGCTGCATGGATCTTTCCATCCGTTTCGGTATCATTTGCAATGAGCCTGGTTTGCTTTTGCAGGTTTTTTTTTTTTTTTTTTTTTTTAAGACAGATTGACTTCTTCAGGCCAAATGTGAAGAGGGGGCATCTGTCAGAAAGGCAGGAGGGCCCAGGGGAGGGGGCTGCTGTGGCCGGTCAGGGGAGCAGCAGCTCCAGAGCAGAGGCCACTGGCCGACAGCTCCTGTTTCTGGAAGGGGGCTGGGCAAGCCGTGGGTCTCCGGAGACCGCAGGAGCAACCCCTGAGCCGAGCTCCCCTGTGCTAAGACGCAGATGGCAGGCTTGCTGCGAGTTGTCTCCAAGCCGCCGCGGAGGCTGCAAACGTGTGCGCAGGTGGAAGCCAGACCAGGAGCAGGAGCACCAGGCCCCAAGGAACCTGGAAAGAGAGCAGCCCGAGGGCAGTGGCCCTCTCTGCGGCCCCTCAGTGACAGCCAGTTGAGGGCCCCTCTTTCTGTCAGAACCACCTGAGGACTTGGTGACCACCGGGGGCTGGGCCCCCTGCAGCTCCTGCTCTGGATCTGGGAGGGCCTGGAAATTGGGGGTTTTGGAAAGGTTCAGGTGACGACGCTGTTGCTGCTGGTCAAGGGGACCCCGGCGTCTGGCCTGTGAGGGCTAGAATGTTTCACTCCCTCCACTGCAGGCCCCGGTGTGTTTGTGGGTAATGGTATAGGCTCTGGCCCCAGTGGGTCTGGAGGCCCGTGTCTCCCCCACTCCCCCGCCACTGGTGGGCTGCTCAGCCCCTTTACCAAATGCCCACCCTCTGCCCCGAGGTCGGCAGGCCCCATTCCTGCATGCTTTTTCTCATGGGCCAGCTATGTGCTCTTGAGGGGAGAGACCTGGGAAAGCAGAGACATGACACACCGGCTCCCTTCCCATTTGGGCACCCCTGGCCCACATTCCTAATATCTCCGGGTGCTCCTTCCCAATGAACGTTGGGATCCTGTGAGCTACTCCGGGCAGCCCGCCCACTGACTGGAGCTGGCCTGTGGGGTCCAGCTTGTTCTGCAGCCCTGATGGTCGGATCCATACCCTGCTCCAGAGCTCTGTAGGGGGAAGACGTGGGGCAGGGCCTGTGCTGAGCATGAAAAAAACGGGAGGTGGAAATCAGTGCCTATCCTTTCCTCGAGGACAATGAGCACTGGCTGCCTTTCTGGCGGGTCCATGGCACGAAGAATCACAGTCTGTTAACTTAAATCACCCTTGGAGCCCTGGGAAGCCTGGGAAGCCCTGCAGCCCCCTCCCCTCACCACCTCCACTGCCACCCAAGAACCCTTGTGCCAGCCCCGAGGCTGGTCATGGCAACCCGAAGAGCAGCCCCGCACAGCTGTGGGCCCGCGCCTTAGACCTGCTAGCTCAGAGTGCGGAAGGTAGAAGACCTCTTTGCTGCCCTCCTTGCGCACAGCCTTCTCAGTGGCAGGCAGGAAGCCCCGCGGAATCGGTGGGTGCGGTGGGCTCCCCAGGAAAGGGGTTACGGTTCGGCCTTCCAGTCTTCACAGTTCCTGGGTTTCACTGCACTGCCGCCTCCCAGCCTCCCAGTTGTCATGGCTTATGCTGCTTCGCCCTTGACAATGAAGCCCTCCTTCTTGGTTGGGGGGCGGGGGTAGAGAACCAGCTATAGTTATATGAACCTATCTTTCAGCTGAATCCCCAGGCCTAAACAGGGTGGCTAGCCCAGAGCAATTAGGTGAGCTGGAAGAGGATGGAGGGGGTCTCCTCTGTCACAGAGAGGCCACCACAGGGACATACAGCTGGGGAAAGGGAGGAAGAGGCACTTTGCAGGGTGCTGTGTCCTAGAATAGCCAGGAGCCCAGCAAAGGAGAGTGAGCAGCCTCTCCCCGGTACGGAGCCGGAGCCGGTGCGTGGCTCAGGTGTGTTGGGCCGGGTGGGAGGACGGTGCCACCACACCCGCGAAGTCTGTTTAGACGGGTTAGAGGCGGACTCTGCGGGGAGAACCTCTGCTTCCGACCAAGCCTGTGTCGGTCTAGCGTGGAAGCTAAATACTATTAAGCCTGGTCTCTTCTGTACGTTTAAGATGGCTTTTTTTTTTTTTAACCCTAAATAGAAAGCTATATTTATTCTCCTTTAAATTTTAAGTTGTTTCATAGGGCCTGTTACTTCCACTTGTCAAGATGATTTCAAAATCTGGCCTAATTGTTGAGCATATTAGCTTCCCCTTCTAGTACACACCACTTCGAGGTTCCCCTGCCTTCTGTGCTCATCCACGTGCTCACACACGTGCTCAGCCACGGCTCAGATTGTGGAACCGGGACACAGTTCTGTGGCTCACCGCAGCCGCCTTGCCACCAGGCTGACAGGCTGCGTCATGCAGCGTGTCTGGTATGGCCAGTCAGCCGACTACACACTGCTCAAACACACTATCTTGCGGCCCACATTTCTGCACCCTCACACAGACTTTGTGGGAGACCGTGTGAAAGGCGGAGATAGTGAGCTGGAGGCATTCCTGAGAGCCAGCCTCTAGCCCCGGCATCAGAGGAGGAAACGCGGTTGGCTAAGTTGGTGGAGGTGACCGATTAGGATTTTACTGGTCTCAGTACCAAAAAAATCCTTCGTTTCAGGAAGTGTCCCAGTCCTGGACAAACTGGGATGACTGGTCACCCTAGTCTAGCAGCCTCTTTCTGTGCCAACCAACAAACAGTTACTGAACACAAGTATGTGGTTGGCACAGTGGTAGGAAATGGGGATGCAGGTACAGATCTCTGGGCCCAAGGACCTTGCATTTTTGTGAGTGGGGCAAGTTGATGAGCAGGACACATAAGTACGAATCAATAGTATGTAGGATGGTGATAAGAACTATGGAGAAAAGCATAACTCAGGGAAGAGGATGGGAGGCTGGAGCCCTATATGAGGTGCGTGGGGAAGGCCTCACTGAGAAGCTGACTTTGGAGCCAAGACTTGGGGGAGGGAGCCAAGCCATTGTCTGGGGGAAGAGTAATCCAGGCAGAGAGACCACCAAGGGTGAAAGCTAAGAGCAAGGAGGTCAGCTTGGCCACAGCAAGAGAAGAAAAGAAAAGGGGGCAACTGTGAGCTCAGATGAGTAGCTGGGGGGTCAGGTCAGGCCTCGCCAGGCTGATGGAGGGGCGTGCACTTTCCCTCTCATTAGAAGGGGCACCACAGCAGGATCCTGGGCAGGTGTGGCATGACTGGACTTGAGGGAATCCCTCTGGCTGTGGTGTCCCAGGTGGGCCTCTCTAATAATCCTCTCTGTTTAGTCAGCCCTTCTAGAGCTTTACTGGGCATGGGCACTAAGCATCTCTACTTCTAAATCTATCCTCTTGCCCATTTTTGAAAATCAAAGCCACATTGACTCTTTTGCAGACTCATAACTGCTCTGCCTGTCACAGTGATTCTTCAAAGTAGCTCCATCACGTTGGCAGGTTTTGTCTGTGCCCTGCCCAGCAAGGGCGAGTGGAACACATTCAAGGGCATGCGGAATGACCTTGACTGGCCATCAGTGCCACCTTGTGCTTGTCACCAGGCAGGTGCCTCTGAGGGAGAGGCTGCAGGGACAGTAGGAGTCCCTACCCTACATTCCTCTGTCAGTGCCAACAACGCGCTGGCTGTTCCAGGCCTGACATCTACCTTCCTTCTTGATGATTTTAGCAAGAGAACCCTTGTGTGTTCTGCAGAGTTTTCCCAAGTGTCAGATCAACCCGCCTTTGATCCTCCCCATACAATTCTTACCCTTCTGTGTGATCCTTTTGCAGTTGCCCGCTGATCAAGAGCATCTCCTGTATTTTTTATAGGATGGTAGTAATGGTGGCTACTGAGCATTTCCTACGTGCCAGCCCTCTGATAGGCACTCACGTGCCCCATTTCATTTCATTTCCAGCCAACTTATAGAGGGGATACTACTACTACTACCCCCATTTTACAAATTTAGATATCAGAGCCCAGAAAGGTTAAACGACTTATCCAAGGTCATACAGCTAGTAGGTGACAGAGCCAGGATTCAAACACCATCTGATGCCACGGGCCCAGGTTTAACAACGCTGCTCGACTATATTCAAATTCAAATTCATATACTTTAAAAGTATGTCAGTAGTTTTTCAAGAACGCGAGAACTTCTAAAATCTGCACGCACTGAAGAGATCCCCTGTGCAGCCACCTTTATTTTTAGATGCTGCCCTCTTTTCTTTTCTTTCTTTCTTTCTTTTTTTTTTTTTTTTTTTTTTTTTTTTACACTCAGGATAATTTGTGACTTCATTGTCAGGACTTCAGTGTTAAAACCTCTTGAACTCTATTCTCTTGAGAATCACACTTTTGATTCCTTTCTCTGAATTTTGAAGCATGCTTTGTAGGGGTCTGGGGAGTGTGTGTGTCTGATTGTTGCCCCCCATCCTCCCCTTCCTTAGATACTGTGAACTCTAGAACTTCGTAGTGGCTTCCGCCAGGGGTTCTGGTCTCTCCCCACCAACTGGTTCTTTTTTTGTTGGTCAGAATTATGTCTGAAGCAGCCTCTGCCAGTGGGTTTCCATTGCTTCTGAGCCCAGACATCAACTGGGCAAGTCAGGAGCTCCTCAGAGCCGAGCAAGGCACCAAGCAAGTATCTAGATGGCAGGAGTACCTGTGGCTGCCTCATCTGGCCTTTGTACCTATTTTTTAGCTTCGATTAGAAAATGTGGTCCTGGTGGCCTCCTTCTGGCCAAGTGGCCCGGATCACTGTCCTACCACAATGCTTGCCTGAGCCATTCTTTTATCGTCACCCAAAAGCTAGTTCTACTGCTTGTGACCCTCCACTCCCCAGCTATAGTCGTGAGTCAGTGCCCCCACCCTGTCCCCAGAAAACACTCAGAGTCTTTGTGCCTCTACAGTCCCCAACCAAGGAACCCAGAGTTCCTCTCTGCCTCATTTGTAGAAATTTCCAGTTCTTACATTTCACCACTCCCATCTTCAGCATCACTGTGCAGAGAGAGGTGGTCTTGCTGGTGGATGTCTTAGAGCTCTTAAAGAGCCATCATTGAAAAATGGCAGCTCCCTTGGCAACAAGAGAACACGAGTAGGTTGGCATCGTGGTAAAGATCTCTACTTCATCCCCTCATTGCCATCGTCAGAGATCAAAAAGGGGCAGGCTGTCAGCCTATAAGGAGGGAGGAAGGAACCCAGGCTCATCCTCACAAGGCTAATGTGAGGCCCATTGCAGCCCATTACAAAGCTCATGGATATCTACTTTCTCATCTGCTTTTAAGAACTGAAGGAGTTAGCCCAAATAGGATTATTATCGCCACTTCATAGGTAAGGAGACTGAGGCTCGAAATTTAAATGACTTACCCAAGGTCACACACCAATAAGTAAGGGTAGAGCTGGAATTTGAACACAGGCGTTTTAATTCCAAACTCCCATGCTCTATCCACCTTCTACATCGAAAACAAGGGAGCAAATGGAGTGCACTCCTCTTGGGGGCTATGGGATGCTAGATGGTAACAATCAGGCACAAATGACAGAGGATAAAAAGGAGACGCTCTTACTGGTGCCGGCAAGGATTAAAGGAATGGATGTGTGGTGGGCAGGAGCAAGAGTCCCAGGAGTCATAGGAGTGGGGCTCACTGAGCAGAGGAGCCTCAGCAGAGAGAGTGGGCTGCGGCAAGTCCTAGTTCCAGAGCCCAATGGCCACCGGCCACCACTTGGTGAAGTCCCAATTCTCGCAGCTGAAGCCAGGCACAGTCATTTGACTCCAGCTCCTGCCTTCTAATGGCTTCAATGTCATTATCTCCATTCACATCACAGTGAGGGGTGCAAGGGAACTAGCGCTCTAGTGTCCTCACTCAGGGCTGGGCTGGACTGAGCCATCCGAAGAGGAGGGCCATCCACCTCAGGGCCCTCCACTAGAGTCAGTGCTTCAAAGATGGACTTGGAGAGCCCATGGGCCTCTTTGATTTGCTGACAAATTTTTCTGTGTATATGATTGTAAAGGTTTCTGCAGAGAGGCACCTTGGATTTAATAAGACTCTGAAATGGGTCCGAAACTCCGAAAAATCAAGAATCACCACATTAGAAGGTCCAAGAGACACATTCACAAGTACAAAGCCAGTTGGGAGTTGCCACGGGAAACAGAGACCCCCACTAGTGTGAGAGTCTGTTCGGGAGGATCTGATTGATGACACCCATCATCTCTGCACCTAAATGGGATTCAGACTTACACGTAAAGATATTTCCTTTAAAATGAGGAAAATGAATTCCCAGTATTTTCATTTGCAAAGCAAGGGCTTCTGTGTCTGCCCCTAACTTTCAATTAACTTCAGGCTTCAGCTCATCAAAACTGGCAAGCTTCCTGGAACTCTGCAGCACCCCCATGTCAACTCCGTGGGTTCCCCAACCCTAAGAGCCACATTAGAGATCCACAACATCTCTCTGGCTACTGCATGCCCTGGGCTGGCACAGGATCCCCAAGTGCCTTGGGAAGACCAGTCTCCCAAGCCTTTTTCCTCTTTAATCTTAGGTAGATTAGAATCAACCATCCTGTTCTAAATCTCGTCTAGTTCCCCCTCCACAGTTCATCAAGTTCTCTGACCACCTCTTCCCACCCTGTGTGTACACACACCAGCTGTGTGTACACGTGCATATGTGTGTGCTTCCACAAACACACACAACTTTGTAAATGTCATTTGCAGCTCTGCTCCCATCCCCCATTCTACACACCATCTGCTAGAAGCTATTTTAAGCACCTAATAAAACTGTTTTAGAGTGAATCCTATGGTAGTCTGCCCTTTGCTTCCCTAGGGCAAGAGCAGTTGGGCTCCAGATGGAGCTACATATTGACAGTGAAGAGAAGGAGAAAGAATCACCCCAGGTCTAGCAGGAGAACCCAGTCACCTCCCCACAAGCAGTGTGCTGTGTCTTGGCTTTGACCCTAGAGGACCACACATAAAAGGGGCGACATCCAGGTCTGGACAGAGGAATACGGATGGATTCAAATCCCTGCTGTGATCCTTACTAGTGACTGTGCCTGTGCCTGTGCCTGTCCCCCTCATCTGTGCATGAGGGCGGCTAAGCCCTAACTCTGGTCCTCACAGACAACCAGGAGCTCACATCACAACCACCTGGAGGGTGGTCAAGCCCCAGATTGCTGGGCCTAACCCCAGAGGCTCAGCCCCGTGAGTCTGGAGTGCAGCTCGAAAATCTGCATTTCTAACACAGGTTCCCAAGGTGGTGCTGAGGATTCAGGACCATGCTCTAAGAAGCTATGGCCTGACTCATGAGGTGTTGTGAGAATTAATGAGAAAATACATGTAAAGCACCTGGCACTTAGCAACGTAGTGGTTCTCAGCCTTAGCTGCGCATTAGAATCACCTGGGGAGCTTTAAAAACTGAAGCCCAACTCCACAGACCAATTAAACTGGAGTCCCTGGGGGTGAGATACAGCCATTGCTACCTTTTTTGAAAGCTCCCTGGGTGACTTAAATGGACAGTCAAGGTTGAGAGTCACCGTACTAAGAGCTCAATACATTCAAAATCACCTTTATGCCTGTGCCAGCTGCCCCTCTTTTCAGGGCCTCTCTCCTTTCGGGGGCGCAGCTGCCCGCTCTGGTTTCCACAGGTAGGACTATGGGGAAATCACCTTTCCTTTGGCTTCTAGAGGGGCCAGGAGCTGAGGCCCATTGGGACGATGAGGACTGGTTCCCACACTCAACGAACCCAGGCAGGCACTTGCTCAATCATCAGCTAAGGTGCTTTGGCGGTATTTACGCTGTGCTTGGGGGGACACGGACGAATAAAAGCCAGCCCTGTCCTCGGGAGTTGCTACCGTGATACAAAAGACAGAGACTAATGGGCTCTCGGATCTGGAAGGGTCCTCCAGCCCTACGGCTCACAGCTCACCGTACAGAAGCTCGCTCTACGGCTGCCTCCTCATCTCATCCCCGCTGCAATACTTTAAGTGACAGAGAGCTCATCACCTCATAAGGCAGCCCATTGGTTTAGCAATGCTACTTGTTTAAAAGTTCTTGCTTAGGGATCCCTGGGTGGCGCAGCGGTTTGGCGCCTGCCTTTGGCCCAGGGCACGATCCTGGAGACCCGGGATCGAATCCCATGTCGGGCTCCCGGTGCATGGAGCCTGCTTCTCCCTCTGCCTGTGTCTCTGCCTCTCTCTCTCTCTGTGTGACTATCATAAATAAATTTTAAAAAAAAAGAAATTGTTTAAAAAAAAAAAAGTTCTTGCTTAGACTGACCCGAAATCCCTACTCGTCAGCTCTGAACTCGGGGAGCACCCCCGGGGCTCGTGGGCTCCTCCGGTGGGGTGGCGGGAGGGATGCAGGCCCCCAGACTGGGAGTCCGAAATGGGGAGACAGAGGCCCTCACCACCCGCGAGAGAACTCCCCAGCTCCCACAGGTTGTGCAGGGACACGAAGGTGACCGTTACCCAGAATACTCACCGGTGCCGGCCACGCTCTGGCCTTAACCCCTACTCCACTGCCGGTTCCCGGGCGTCCACAGCCTCGGGGGCCTCTGCCGGCCTCTGCTCACTGCGGGTGCTCGGCGCCCCCCCAAACAGATACGATACAAAAGCCCTGACATCACGCCTCTGGGGCCCCAACTTTAAAGTAGTGTTTAAATCACCCACAGAGCCACTGAGAAAATAAGGCTCAGAGGGGGATCAATAAATAACCTGAGACGAGAAAATCAACAGGGATCATGACACAACAGCTCCCTCAGAAGTAAATGAGCTGGAGAGAAAAAAGAATTGAGGCCCGTGGGAACGGATGAAGCGCTCCAGCATTTTTACAAAACAAAACCTGCGTCAAAGAAGAAATGAATAGCCTGCCCCCCGCACCCCCTCCCCAAGCCCAGGAGTCTACCCTGTGATTAGGGAGTCAAGTCTCCCCCGGTGAAAGCATCCCTGGACTATGCCGGTGACACACGACAGTGGCGAGCCGGAGTCAGATCAGGGGAGCTCAGATTAAGAACTTGGAAGAAGAGAACCAACGAAGACTAGGGAGGCCTTGCCAAGAGGGAGCCTGTTTTTGTTTTTTAAAAGATTTTATTTATTTATTCATGAGACACACAGAGAGAGAGAGGCAGAGACACAGGCAGAGGGAGAAGCAGGCTCCATGCAGGGTGCCCGACACAGGACTCGATCCTGAACCCCAGGATCACACCCTGGGCCCAAGGCAGACGCTCAACCACTGAGCCACCCTGGCATCCCAGGGAGCCTGTTTTTAAGAAAGACACCGTCAGCCCTGAGCCTTCCCCTTCCCCTTGACGGCACCCACCGCATCCTGGTGGAGAGAAGCCCCAAAGCATAGGAAGACCGAGCACCCAGCACGTGGAGGAGCTCAACCCTCGGGTGTGTGGTCCGGACCCCACAGCGCAAACATGTCAGGCCAGATGGCAGGGCGGGGCCTGGGGCTGGAGGAACCCCCAAGATAGCAGAGAAGGGTGCATCTGAGAAGCCATGCAAGCCCTGGGTGACCGAGGCCCAGCCCATGGCGGTGGGCTGCCCACAGGCCCATGCTGGGACCCCAGGGCGTCCGGCTGCTTTAGCAGAGGGGGCATGAGGAAGGGCAACGTGACACGTGAGCAAAAGGGAAATCTCAGCAGCCTTCCCTCCACGGTGTCTCCTCCCCATAGGGACCGAAGGGACCTCCCCGCTGTCATGCCCTGCCTCCTGCTGCACCTCAACTAGTTTTCTGGGGAGAAACTAGGCAAGAGCAAGAGGGAGGGAGAGACACCGCTAGAGGAGTGTGGGACCACTTTTCCCACCTCTTAGCCTCCCCATTATTTTTGCAGAGAAGAAACAGGCCAAGATTTATACAAAGGGGGAAGTAAGTTGTAAATATGTATTCGAAGGGGAAGAGTGTACATGCAGAAGAGATGCAGCTGAGGAGTTGGCTGCTGTGATCCTAGGCCATGTGGGTACCAGCTAAATGCTCAGCTGCTTCTCCTCCTCCTCCAGCTGCCTCTCAGTACCCCCCAAAGCCCAGTGAGGACAAGGGGAGTCTGGGGATCTAACGTCCTTACCTGGGGCAGCCCCGGTGAGGGGAGTCCCAATCTGGATTCACCTTCTTTCACTCCCTGCTGCCCTCGGAGAAGGGGAGCTGCTAATACCCCCACCACCCACCCTTGTTCCTGCTTGGCTTAAAAAAAAAATGTGTAAATGATATGGTTTCTTTATTTTAATTTTTTAAAAAATTTTTATTTATTTATTCATGAGAGACATACAGAGAGAGGCAGAGACACAAGCAGAGGGAGAAGCAGGCTCCATCCAGGGAGCCCCATGTGAGACTCAATCTTGGGTCTCCAGGATCACACCCTGAGCCAAAGGCAGATGCTCAATCGCTGAGCCACCCATGCATCCCTTTATTTTAATTTTTAATTGTGGTTAAAAAAACACATAACATAAAATTTACTATCATAGGGATGCCTGGGTGGTTCAGCGGTTGGGCGTCTGCCTTCTGCTCAGGGCGTGATCCTGGATCTGGGGATCGATCCCACATCGGGCTCCCTCTCTCTCTCTCTCTCTCTCTCTCTCTCTCTCTCTCTCTCATAAATAAAAATCTTTTAAAAAATTTACTTTCATAACCGTTTCTAAGTGTGCAGTTCAGAAATGTTAAGGGTATTCACACTGTTCTGCAACCAGGCTCTGGATTTTTTCATCTTCCAAACCTGAAATTGTACCGATTAAGTAACAAGTCCCCATTGTCCCCTCCGCCAGCCCCTGGGTACCACCATGCTACTTTCCGTTTCTGTGAATTTGACTTCAAATAAATGGAGCCATACAGCCTTTTTGTGACTGGCTTATTTCACTGAGCATAAAGTCCTGAAGGTCCATCCATGCTGTAGCCTGTGTCAGAATTTCTTTCCTTTTGTAAGGCTGAATAATATTTCCTTGTATGTATAAACCGCATTTTCTTATATATTTCTCCATCAATGGGCACCTGATGTGCTTCCAACTTTTAGCTATTGGGCATAATGCTGCTGTGAACAGGGGTGTGCAAACATCTTTTTTGAGACCTCACTTCCACTCCTTTTGGGTATATACCCTGAAGTGGAATTACAGGACCGTATAGCAATTCTGTTTTTAATTTTTTTAAAGATTTTATTTATTTATTAGAGATACACAGAGAGAGAGAGAGACAAACAGACAGGCAGAGGGAGAAGCAGGCTCCATGCAGGGAGCCCGATGTGGGACTCCATCCCCAGATCCAGGATCATGCCCTGGGCTGAAGGCAGCGCTGAACCGCTAAGTCACCGGGGCTGCCCTATTTTTAATTTTTTGAAGAACCACCGTAGCGCTGTCCACAGCGGCCGCACCATTTCGCATTTCCACCAGCAGCGCACAAGGGCTCCAGCTTGTCCACCCTGCTTTGTTTTTAAGAGGTCGTTGAGAACAAGGGGCTCCCCGGCACCTCCAGACTCGAAATGAGAACCTCGGTCCAGTCCGAACGAGTGTGGCCCTGTCCCCCCTGCCTTCTCCTCAGAGCCCCCAACTCTGTGTCCAGGGCGGTTCCGTGGCCATCTCCTGGGCCCTGCTGAGCCCTGTCCTCCAGCAGGCCTGAGAAGAACAAAAAACCAAGAACTTCCAAGGCAGTGAGTAAAGCAAATGCCCAAGAACAATGGTGCTCATGTAATAGCTCCAGCTCAGGAGCACTCAGCAATGAGAAAGATTTGGGGTAAAGAGAGCAGGGCTGCCACCCCCTCCTGAGCTGGCTGCGGGGGGCAGGGGTGGGGAGGTGGTCATAGCTCAGGGCAAGGGGATGAAAGGGGGAGAGGCTGGCTGAGGAGACAGGTGTGGAAGTCCAGGCCACCGTCCACTCTCCCCCGAACCATTGTGACAGCCTCCAACCTGGCCTCCTGGCCTCCCTTCTTACATGTGGCAGGAAATCAGCAGCCAAAAGGCTCCTTCCAAAATTCAAATCCAATCCTATTACCTTCCTGCTTAAAATGTGTCATGGCTCCCCACAGCCCTCAAACTAAACTCCTGGACACCATCATCATAGCACTTCACCACCCTGCCCTGCCTACCTCTCAGTACATTTGCTGTGTGAGATCCAGCCACATGGATGAGTTTCAATTGCTAGAACATACCATCCTAGCTATCTGTCTTGGGACATTGCTTACAGTGTTCTCTCAACTTGGAACATTCTCCCCATAACACCATCCTTCCTCTCTTCATCTAGCTGGTTCTATTCATCCTTAGAATAGATGAGTAGTCTTAGCTTAGATGTCACTTCCTCCAGGAAGCCTTCCTTGGCCTCCCCGATTCTGAGTTGGAGCCTCTTGCCAGGCATCACCATGGGGACCATGAGAGGCTTCTCACACTGGGTGCATTCCAGGGTGACGTGCTTGTGTTCCTAAAGCACTAGGTCTTGGGAAAGGAACAGAGTCTTGTTCACATTTTATCCCTGGCATCTAGAACACAGCCCGGTTCGGTGTAGGTGTTCATTATAAGTTTTTGTTTGGTTGGTTGGTTGGTTGGTTTTTTAATAAATTTATTTTTTATTGGTGTTCAATTTGCCAACATACAGAATAACACCCAGTGCTCATCCCGTCAAGTGCCCCCCTCAGTGCCCGTCACCCAGTCACCCCATTCCCCGCCCTCCTCCCCTTCCACCACCCCTAGTTCGTTTCCCAGAGTTAGGAGTCTCTCATGTTCTGTCTCCCTTTCTGATATTCCCCACTCATTTTTTTCTCCTTTCCCCTTTATTCCCTTTCACTATTTTTTATATTCCCCAAATGAATGAGACCATATAATGTTTGTCCTTCTCCGATTGACTTACTTCACTCAGCATAATACCCTCCAGTTCCAACCACGTTGAAACAAATGGTGGGTATTTGTCGTTTCTAATGGCTGAGGAATATTCCATTGTATCCATAGACCACAGCTTCTTTATCCATTCATCCTTCGATGGACACCGAGGCTGTTTGGTGTCCACAGTTTGGCTATTGTTCATTATAAGTTTTTGATGAGTGAATGAATGTGTGAATAAGTGCACGGAGGCCTGAATCATGAGACTAATGAGACACGGGAGGAGTGAAGAGCTGGCCAACTTCCAGCCTCCTTCCACCCACATAACGTGTTCTAACATGTAGCCACTAATGTCAAGTTTAAAATTAGCCGGGTCTTTTGACTTCTTCCTTGTCTTCTGGCCTTCAGTGCTCCCCAGAGTTATGGGAAATGAGGGTAGGCAAAACAGGGCGAGGACCAAGCAAATGAAACACAAACACTGAAGTTCCTTTGGAATCTGATCCAAGTCTCTGGATTATTGGTGTATTTGAATTTATTTAGCTGTCCACTGTCCTGTGACACCGAAGAATGAAAAGTTTATGGTTTCTTCAAGGCCTCCCTGGCTTCCCAGCTTTTGCCCAGTGATCATGTCCTTCTCCCTCAGCCCTCCTGCTTATTGCTAGGAGACAGTTATGATCTACGGCCTATGGCCCAGGGAGCCAGCCTGACCAGGGGGCCCTGGGAGCCAGGTGTGACAGTGATGCATCTCTCCGAGCTGGGCTATAATTGGCCATTCCCTGCGGAGTGGAGAGACTCAGCACAAGAAAAATCTCCCCTACAGCATCCTGAATCTTTTTCCTACAACTGATAAACAGTGAATCTCCAAACTGGGAACATTTGGAAGGAAAGAGCAATGGTCTAGGGGAGAGGCATACAGAAGGGGATCCATCCCAAAGTGCTGGTACTCTCCTGGGACCCCCAGAACCGTACATTCTAGGAACACGGAGTACTAGGGAATTTTATGTAAATACTCTGTTGTTATTATACTAAATAGTAACAGCATGCAGGACCCCAAAGAGCTTTTACTTCCATCAGCCTGTTACTCCTATGCTCTCACTGAGAGGGTGGAAGTGGCAGGCAAGGGCTCCTTACAATGATAGCTACTATTCTTCAAGCATCCTTGTGAGAACAGGTGTTTTGCATACATTATCTCCGATCCTCCCAGAAATCCCAGGAGGTGAAGAGTTTTAACCTCATTTTATAGACAAAGGGCCAGAAAGTTTATGTGATTTACCCAGGATCAGGTCCAGGATTCAAACCAGAGTCTGTCTGGTCCCAGAGCCACTCCCTCATGTGGCAGGTGGGTGAAATGTAGCCCTTTGACACACCACCACTTGACGGCAATGTTGGGATGGTAGCCCGAGATGCCTGCCCTCTCTCAACAGCCATGATGTGGCGGGTAGGGGAGAGCAGAGCCCCACGCCGCCCTTTCTCTTTGCCCCTGGGTGCATTTGGCTCCCCATTCTTACCCATTCCAGGAAATGAGTCAGATAGTGTCCAGGATCTCTTGTGCTCATCCCCTTCTATGCATCAGGAACCACGTTACATCTTCATTAGGAGGAAATCCAAGGCAATTAGCAGAGGTCGTGTGCAAGGAACACATCTGTGGAGAACCCCACATGCACAGGCCCCAGAGGACTCTGCCCAGGCACAGGGGGAGCAGTAGCATGCCAACTCCTTGCAGCCTTGGACAGGCTGCCAGAACTTGGCTTCTGGACCTCTTGGCTCCCCCCTGCCCAGTATACTGCCTATGGCTATAGCCTCCTGACTTATCTTTTGCACTGAGGGCTGGAGGTATGGGGGTGGTCTGGAGGTTATCTCATGTGCAGAGCTCAGCTCGGTCTAGAAGATGCTTTTTCCAGGGAAATGAGATTCAATCACACCCAAAGTAAGAATGGAAAGGCCCAGATAGATGAGGCTGAGAGAAGTGCTCAACAACTGTTTTCTAGATTACTCGGGTACATCACACACACACACACACACACACACACGCACACACACAGAGCACAACTCTGCTCCGGAAGAGACTGTTGCCAAGCCTCACCCCACAAATCAGGACCAGTGCTCCGGCTCATGTGCAAGTTCCCCTCCTGCCCTCCCAGCCCAGCACTTAGACCCAGAGACCAGAATCATGGGTGACTCAGACCAGACCCAAGGGAGCTTGTCGTCCCTGCCCTCTCATATTACTTCCTGCTCTGAGCTAAGTTCCACAGTCATTTGGCCAAACAGGCCAGAGCAGTGGAAGAATTTCTCTTGCCAAAAAGCTAGCGCGAGGTGAAGCGGCATTAATAATAGTGCAGTGTCTAGACAGGAGGCAATGGTCTGGAAAGTCTCTGTGCTGGGCAGGCCTCACCTTGCCCGGCCTTAGCACCATATGCTAAAAGAATCCATAGAGTGGGGCCGGCCAGCGGTCAGCGAGCGCCCCAGAGGCGGGGCCAGATGACACCCCTCCACACCGCGGCCTGTGAGAGCCAGCTTCAGACAGCAGTAGGATGGTGGCGGGGACGAGAGCGGAGCGTGGCGCTCAGAAGTCCTCGGAGGACGCTCAGAGCAGGCTGCACAAGTTACAGGGAGGTAGGCTTCAGCTTGACGTAAGGGAATCTTCTAACAGCCAAAGCCGGCTAAGTTATATATATCCCATACATAAGCTATCGTTTCTATCTGTGTCTATATCTAGAGCCTGCGTTATCTTGTGAGGTGGTGAGAGCTGTCACAGTACATATTCCGACGAGTACAGCCGAGTGTTTGCGAACGGAAGCTACCAAGTCAGATACATCTGGCTTCAATTCCTGACTCTCTCGTTTACTGACTTTGATGAAGTTACTTGAAACTTTCTTCACTGGGACATACACATAATTACCTCCTCGAGTCTTGAGGCTTAGATGAGGTTAACCTTACCTTACAAGGCTAAGAAAGTACTTGATAAAATTGTAGCTAGAACAATCATCATATAGAACATGAGAGGGCTACCAGTTGGCGGAGGTCAACAAAGACAGTCTCCATACAATTAGGGATGATGCTGGATCATCTCTGAGATCCCTTCTAAGCTGAAGGTACACAGATTTACTCACTTTTCTCCTGTTCTTCTTTCTCATTCAACAAATGAAACTACTCTGTGATAGAACCTATGCTAGCCCCTGAATAAAGAGACTACCTCGCTCTTCCCTTCCCTCTGAGAACTCTTTAATCATCCCTTGCCTGAAAGCCCTCCCTGGCTAATCAGAACAATGAGATATTGGCGCGCACACACACACACACACACACACACACACACACACACACACACTGACACAGACACCACAACAATCACTGAACTCTGTGCAAAACATAAATGTTTCAGGACTTGGCTCTTCATTCATTCCTATAACCAGCTCTGGCTCATGTACCACCCCCCAGTCTGTCTCTTAACCCTCTTGATGATCCACTCATGGCAGCCAAATCTGTCTGCCACAGCCTGCTTCTATTCCAGGAATCTATTCCTTGGGAAAACAAAGCTCTGCAGACCCCCATCATGACAAAAGTGACCCTGGAGAGCAAGGACCCTCATTCTACTAGGAAAAATTGTCTGTTTCAGGAGAACAAATCATAACCTCTCCATGGATGGGGTCTGAGGTAACCAACCTGGCCTAAAGCAGCTGACCGGCCCCCATAGGTTATTGAACCAAGTCAGGAACTCAGGGCAGATTTTTGCTTATGGGATGGTGGGCATTTAACAATGGTAAGTTAGTCTTTTTTTTAAAAAAAAGATTTTATTTATTTTTATTCATTCATGAGAGACACAGAGAGAGAGAGGCAGAGACACAGGTAGAGGGAGAAGCAGGCTCCATGCAGGGAGCCTGACGTGGGACTTGATCACGGGACTCCAGGATCAGGCCCTGGGCCGAAGGCAGATGCCCAACTGCTGAGCCACCCAGGGATCCCCTGGTAAGTTAGTCTTAAGTGAGACTCTGTAGTTAGGCCTTTGCCAAGCCCTCAACTTGACACCGTGGACACTCGGTTCAAAAGCCCAGAGTAAAACCTGGGGTTGCTAAGGGAAAACTCTAACAGAGAGAGAGGCGGACACACAGGCAGAGGGAGAAGCAGGCTCCATGCGGGGAGCCCCACGTGGGACTCGATCCCAGGACTCCAGGATCAGGCCCTGGGCTAAAGGCAACACTAAACTGCTCAGCCACCCCGGCTGCCCCATTTTTTTTTTTTTTTAAGATTTTCTTTTCTTTTTTTGTTTTTCATGAGAAACAGAGAGAGAGACGGAGACACAGGCAGAGTGAGGAGCAATCCCCCTGCAGAGAGCCTGATGCAGGACTCCATCCTGGACCCCCGGGATCACACCCTGAGCCGAAGGCAGATGCTCAACCACTGAGCCACCCAGGCATCCCTCCCTTTCAAGTTCTTGACCATCTGGCCAAACCATTAGTAAAGCACATGAATTAGTGAGAACCTTACCTCAGGCCATCTTTCCTTCTAAGCAAAGTAGTCAACAAGTTGTACTACTCAAAGTCTCCCACCAGGAGGATATCTTTTCTCTATTTCAGGGACATTTCTGAAGAGCTATAATGCTAAGGTAGCTTACTTTGGGTGCATAATAGCATATCATGAAGAGTCTTGCAAAGCAATCTTGATCATTCTCTCCTTGGTGAACTTTCCATGAATCTATGGGTGTAGATTGAGAAAGAGGAGGCAGAGCCACAAGAGTGGGCACACTCAAGAGTGTGAGTCACTTGCTACTAGAACTTACATGAGCCATTGGTATCTGCTTGGCCAAGTTCTATTGATATCATTTCTGCTCAATGAGGAGGTGCTACTGTGCATGTCTGAATTTATGGCTTGGTCCACATGATGAGTAGCTTTGGCTGCAAGTTCATGTGTTATCCAAGGGTCAGGGGTCTTATCCATCAGGGCCAGGACAAAGCCAAAACTAATGCTGAAAAGAAGAGTGACCTGACAAACTGAGTGTATGCTTGCTTCTGATGCCTCAGGACCTCCACTGGGATGCTCCTACTGAGTTTGCCACATGTGGCATCAGCATCATAAAATTGGTCTCAAAATGCAAGGGGACCAGCTTCCAGCCAAGATGAGGCAACAGGGATAGGACTTACCCTCCCACCCTAAAACAACCAAAAACCAGACAAACTATTTGAAACGACCCTCTACAGGACATGGCATGCCAGCGATGCAGCACAGTGATCCTTTTGAGATGGGAAATAAATAAGATCATCTCTATGATTGTTCAGGCTCCCTAACTTCAGAGGATGTCCAGGCCACAGGAGGGCGGGACTCCCAGGTGGCATCTGGTGGTCTCCTGGAGTTGAGGAGACAATGCTGAGGGTGCAGGGCAGGTAGAATTTGCAGGAAGGAAACTGGAGAGAAAGAGTTGCACAGAGGGTGAACTCTGGAGATGCACAAAGAGAATCTCCTTCCATTACTCAGCTGAGTGCTCGTCAGCAGGTGCATGTGAGGAATCTGTATGGAGGGGGAGAGGGGAGGAAACCGAAAGGGTTAAGGTTTAAGGTTAACAGTGCTCACCACTCATACAAGCCGGAAATGGTGCCCTGACATATGGGGCACTGAAGAGGGCACATTAGAGAGTCTTATCTCACTAGCTCTAGATTATGACTTCTCAACTCTCCCAATTGACATTTTTGGGCCAGATAGTTTTCTTTATTGTATACCAATTGTAAACATTTATATACCATATAACAGAGCTCCAAAGTCATGAAATTGGTCTCACAATGCAAGGGGAAAATTGATAGAACCTCAAGAAAAAACAAACTCATAATTACTATCAGAGAATTCCATCCCCCACTCTCAATAATTGGTAAAACAAGCAGTCAGAACATGAGTAAGGCTATCGACGATTTGAACAACATTCTCACCTGACTGGACCTAGTTACTTCTACAGAACACTCTACCCAACAATTCCAGGAGCACATATTCTTTCAAGTAAACACGAAACTTTGATCAAGAAAGATCATCTTCTAGGCGATAAATAACACTCAATAAATTTTAAAGGATTGAAGTCATACCAAGTATGCTCTCTGACCACAAGAGAAATAAATTGGAAATCAATGCAAACAGTTAACTAGAAAGTCCCTAAATATCTGAGAACTAAGTAACACCCCTCTAAACAATTCATGGGCCAAAGCAAAGGGAAATCAGGAAGTGCTTTGAATTGAATGAAAATAAAAATACAACATATCAAAATTGTTGGTGTCAGGATAGTAGTATTCACAGGACTTTTATTATTAATCTTAATAGCTAACATTTATCATGCACTTATTTCTATGTGCCACATATATGTAAGCACTTTACATATATTATCTCATTTAATCCCCAGAAAAATTTCATGTGAATAAGGTATTAATATTATTCTCATCTTGTACTTGATAAAGAGAGACTTAGAGAAAAAAACAAAAATCAAAGAGGTCCTTGCAGAGAATTTATAGCACTAAACACAGGTATAGAAAAGAAGCAAGCTCTCAATCACCTCTCCAGGCTTACTGCTATCACTGTCCTGCTGTTGTGATGAGTGTGCATCTCCCCTACAAGGGTGTAAGCACCCTGAGGACTGTGCACATATCTTATCCATCCTTAATCTACAGAACTGAATACAATGCCTGGTCCCCCACAGGCCTCCAGAAACATGACTTGACATGACCCAGAGTCTGCCCTCACTAGTTTCCCTGTTTTAGGAGCTAGAGAATGCCTCCTGGGCCTGAGACTTTTACTCCATTCCATCTAGAATAAACAAAATTTTGGCTCTATAATATGGCCCAGGTATGCCTGTGTGGACCTAGAGATGGGCCCATTCCCAAGCCCAGTCTGTGAGGGCAGACAGAATCAGCCACCCAGACCATTGAAAATCCACCGCCTTCCTACCATAGGCCCTCGCTAGCTCATTCTCCCCTCGGTTCTTCATGGGTCCGGTCCCTTCTCATCATTTTATGTCAGCTCAGATATCCCCTGGGAAGCCTTCTGAGATAAAGGTTCACCTGAAACAAACAAACAAACAAAAATAGGGGAAGAGGAGGAAAAATAAAACAAGATGAAATCAAAGAGCAAGACAAAATAAAATAAAATAAAATAAAATAAAAAATAAAAAACAAACAGGAAAAATGCAAGACAAACCATAAGAAACACTTAATCATAGGAAACAAACTGAGGGTCGCTGGAGGCGAGGTAGGTGGGGGGATGGGGTAACTAAGGGATGAACACCGGGGAGGACACGTGATGTAATGAGCACTGGGTGGTATATAAGTCTCATGACAGGGCACCTGGGTGGCTCAGTTGGTTGCGCGTTTGCCTTTGGCTCAGGTCATGATCAGGGTCCTGGGATCGAGCCCGTGTCTGGCTCCCTGCTTCTCCCTCTCCCTCTGCTCCTCCCCCAGTCATGCCGTCCTTCTCTCTCTCTCTCTCTCTCAAATAAATAAAATATTTTAAAAAATAAAAACAAAACAAATAAAAGACTGATGAATCACTGGCCTCTCCCTCTGAAACCAATAATACATTACATGTTAATTAATTGAATTTAAATAAAAATTTTTAAATAAATAAATGACTGTGCACCTGCTGTTTCAGCATGCCATCACCCGTGACCCCTTCTTTGAGTTTCATCACTCAGACTACGTTTTGGGTAACTACCTCTCCCCCAACAGAACCAGTCCTGGTGAAACTGTGAGCAGGGAGTCCCTCTCTCCCCTGCCCAAGAGGGAACACCCCCGTCTCTGGACTGTGACTCCTGAGCAGCATGTGACAGAAAAAGAACACTGTCAGGAGACATTTTTCCCAAAGGCCACCCTCTGAAGAGAATGTCTTTTGGTGCCTGCCACAAAATAACCCTGGTTCCTACGCTTCCCCCTATCCTTTTTCTCTTCCATCCTTTGCTTTGATCCCTTATGAACTCCCCTTATCCTTCCAGAAATTTCTTTTTGCTGAGTCAATCTCTATTGCTCAAGGGAAAGAACTCAGATACTAGTTTCCCATCCTCAGTCACTCTCTGCTTACTCCTTCCATAGCAGTTTTCAAAATCCAAAATGGTTTTTCAAAAATCTGTCAGTTTCTGGGGTGCCTGGGTGGCTCCGTCAGTTAAGTGTTCGACTCTTGATTTTGGCTCAGGTCAGGATCTCCGAGTCGTGAGATCCAGCCTGCTTAGGATTCTCTCTCCTTTTCCCTCTGTCCCTCCTTGCTTGCAAGCTCATGCACACTCACTCTCTCTCAAAATAATAATAATAATAATAATAATAATAATAATAATTTAAAAAATAAAATAAAATAAACTTCTTTTAAAAAACATTTGTTGACCTTTATTGTCTGCCTCTGCCACTCGAGTGTAAGCCCCATGTCAGCAGGGACGCTTCCTGCCTAGCTCCCTGCTGCCCCCCAGCACCCAGCCCCAGGCTGGCATGTGGTGATGGGGGCTCCAGAGGGAGGCAGGACCACACCGAGGCCTAGATCTCACTGAAGGGTCTGCTTACTAGAAGGCTGAGCTGTGGGAAAAGAGGGGAAAGGAGGTGACAGTGGGGGCCAGTGAAGGAGCCTCCACCTTTCCCAGGGGAAGAGCAAACCCCAGCTTGGGAATCCCCAGCAACAGATTCCAGGACTGGATCTCTCCCCTGCTCCCCCTTTGATCTATACCAATCCTTTGTAAATCTCAAGCAGTGTCTTGTAAATCTTTAATTACAAGAAAATTGCAACCCAACCACCGAATACAAGAAGAGTGTTTATAAATATTTAAAATTGCTACAGCAGCAGATCTGAAGGGATTAAGAAAAGATATATTGGAGTGACAGTTATTAAACACTACATCCCAGTAAATGTTACAGAGCAGATAAATAATGCAAACTCCTGACAGCCGCTCTGTGCTGCTGCCGACAAGACAGGGGTGATCTGCTGGGGACACGGCGTCCGAGGGGGGAGCCATGGACTTCGCTCCCTGCCTCCTGGAGGCTTGCCCTGCCTCACAGTCCCTCAGCTCAGCTATGTCCACGAAGCAGTGGTGGATGGTGGATGGAAGGAAGGGGAGAGAAGTCTCTGGAATAGTTGTATTTGGAGAGTTCCAATGGCTGAGCCCTCAGATGTGTCCCTCAAACAGCCTTCATTTCTTCCTTCATTCAGCTTTCTCCTCTTTCTCTGATTCACCATTCACCTCACTTAAGCCCTGCTGGACTCATTCATTTATTCATACATTCACTAGTGCGTGCATTCTTTCATGCATCAATTCAATGACTCACGTTTGTACTAATTTATATATTATTTGCTCACTCACTGGTCAAACATGTATTGAGCACTTGTTATAGCAGAGGAGATAAAAAGCTGAGCAACACCCAGCACTTGCCCTCAAGATCTGAGAGGCTTGGGGGAGGGGTGGGGACCAGAAAGATAAAAATATTACAATAGGGGAACCTGGGTGGCTCAGCCAGTTAAGCGTCTGCCTTCAGCTCGGGTCATGATCTCAGGGTCCTGGGATCGGGCCCCACATCAGGCTCCCTGCTCAGTGGAGTGTCTGCTTCTCCCTATGCCTCATGCACTCTTGGTCACAATCTCTGTCTCTGCCATATAAACAAATAAAATCTTTAAAAATATATTGCAATAAAGGTGACTCTTGGTATTTGTAGATGGATTCCATATTTGCTGTGTGACTATTTAATAAGCAACCACAGAGGCCTGTGACTGTCAGAGATGTGCACTGTTGTTGAGACACAGATTTGAACTACACACACACTGAGGCTGGTTATGTGGAAATGAGGAATATATATCTGACACAGGCTGGAGAGGCAGGGAAGGCTTCTTGTAGGAGGTGATGTCTGGGTACCATCTACATGCCAGGCAATTTGCTGTATAGCTTATTACTTATAACAATTTTCCAGCTCATTTTACTTTTCTCTAAAGATTTTATTTATTTGAGAGAGAGAGAGCACATGTGCATGTGCATGCATGAGCAGGGGAGGAGGAGGGAGGGGAGGGATGAAGGAGAGGGAGAAGCAGACTCCACTCTGAGCAGGAAGCCTGTCACGGTGTGTGTGTGGGGGGGGGAGGGGGGCTCAGTCCCAGGACCCTGAGATCATGACCTGAGCTAAAGGCAGACGCTTAACTGACTGAGCCACCCAGGCGCCCCTCCCAGCTCATTTTAAAGATTAGGAAATCAGAGAGTAGCTTATTCAAGGTCACAATGGTGAGAGAATAGAATTAGAACCAGAGACTGACTGCAAAGCCAGTGTGCTTTCTACTACACTCGACGACTTCCCAGGGGGCCTAGCCAGCCACCTATCTACAGTCTAGAAGAGTGGGAAAATCTCTTTCCTAAAAACAGTGAGATAGGGTTATTTTGTGTATTTATTTGACATCCTGAGTCTACAGTTCAGTACACTTAGACAACTGTATACACCATGTAACAAACACCTAAATCAGGACATAGAACATTCCCATCACACCAGGAAGTTCCCAGCAGAGGCTACCACTATTCTAATTTTTCTTGCCATAGATTGATTTTGCCAGTTCTTGAGCTTCACATAAATTAACCTAAAGGTATAAAAAGGGTTTCTTCCCTTTCTTTTTAACTTTTTTTAAAAAGTCATCTCTAGGGACGCCTGGGTGGCTCAGCGGTTGAGCATCTGCCTTTGGCCCAGGGCGTGATCCTGGAGTCCAGGGATCGAGTCCTGCATCGGGCTCCCCACAGGGAGCCTGCTTCTTCCTATGCCTGTGTCTCTGCCTCTCTCTCTCTCTGTGTCTCTCATGAATAAATAAATAAAATCTTAAAAAAAAAAAAAAAGAGTTGCATGCTCTACCTCCACCAACTGAGCCAACCAGGCACCTGGGTTTCTTCCTCTTAACATAATAAGGGAAAGTTTTAAAAATAGACTTTTGTGGGGCGCCTTGATCTTGGGGTTGTGAGTTTGAGCCCCACATTAGGTGTAGTGATTACTTAAAAATAAAATAAAAATAATAAAGGGGGATTTTTGTAAGAAATTAAGGGCAATCCCTCAGGAATGTCCAACACCATGATAGGACATCTCCCCAAGCAGAGAAAAGGTGAGGCTGGATGGCACTGCTCAAGCTTCTCAAATCCCTACTTCCATGTATTTGCTTCAACCCTCTCGGAGGTGGGTGTTAGCCAGAGAAGCTCAGGGACCCCAACTTTTTGGGTCTGGGGAACCTCTGACCCTTCCAGGACTCTTCCCTTATGTCTTCTCAAGGGGCGAGTACTGGGAGCATACTTGAGTATGCTTGTCATCTGCTCTTCTCTTGCCCTGGACCTCAGGAGTTACTCTAGACTCCTGAGTAAGAAAGGCTCATTTCTATCCAGCCTCCAGATTCCTTGCCAGCATTTTAGGCTGTCCTGCACTTGCCTGGTCACACCTTCCTCATGTTTCCAGGAGGCAGGAATCTAGTCTCGTTCAGGGAGGTCCACCGTCTCCTTGAAGGCCCTGGGCCACCATCTTGGTTCTGGCTTTCTAGGAGCTTGGCAGCCTCTACAGTGGGCGCAATCTCTGCTGGGCTTCGGCCTTCACACCAGCTTCTCTGGGAGTCAGCACCTGCCCCACGCCCTTAGCTCTGTCAAAGTGGGCTTGCCTTTCCAGAGGCCCCCCAAGTCTCTGTTCCCCGTGTAAAAAGTGCCGCTTTTCTCCTTCAAAGAGCAGGAACAACAGGAATGCCTTGACTCACAGAATGAACAAGTTAGCTCAAGGAACCAGCCTTGTCGATTGAGGGCATGACATCCAGGTGTTCCCCAGGGAGGAGCAGAACATTCCCCAAGGCTGCTCAATTATATTTTCACTGCCTGGGAAAATCACTTTTATACATGACACAACTGGAGAGCAAGATCTCCTGGCACAGGGTGACTGGGAAGGGGAGGAGGACCCGCTGCAACGGAGACCCCTGATGTGACCCGAACTGGGTCAGACACAGGAGTGGGGCCGTGACCTCAGGGCCCCCTGGATGCTCCAGTGTCTTCCCCTTAAAAGACTGTGGCTGAGCCAGAGCTGCTGGGAATGACTGACGGAATGTCTTTAATTGCTGTCCCAAACATCTCCGCAGTCATTATCTGAGGCTCAGGCCCAACGTGCCCCGTGGCACCTTCCAGCACACGCACCCCTCACAGAAGACTCAGGCTCTGTCTCATCAATTATCTGCCTCGTGCTGCTCATCCCAGAAGGAAGGAGGGGCTGGGGCAGGATAGCGTCCCTGTTCCAGAAGCCATCCCATCAGTCAATCAACAACCTTAAGGAGCTTTTCAGAGGCAAACGCCTCTTTCATTCACTCTGATCTTTAGCCACCTGCTCTCTGGTACTATTTCCTCATCATCTCTGTCTCTGTCTTTCTTGCTGATACAGTCATTTATTCAACAAAGGTATAATGAACTTGAGAAGCAGTCTGGCAGCCAGATTTTCTGGGTTTGAACCCCAGCTCTTTCACTTACTCGCCCTGTGATCTTGGGCAAACTATACTTCAGATACCTTGTGTATGAACTAGAAGTAATCGAATACTGACTCACAGAGTTATTGCAGAGTTAAGTCAAATATGCAACCTGCTTTGGAGGGTTTCTGGCACATACCACTGTCGATGTATTTGCTATTAAAATAAGCATTACTAGGGTGCCTGACTGGCTTAGTCAGTGGAGCCTGTGACTCTTGAGATTGTGAGTTCAAGTCCCACATTGGGTATAGAGATTACTTAAAAATAAAATCTTTTAAAAAAATAATCATTAGTGCCATGATCAAAACACAGTCCGAGGCAGAGATAAACAGTGGATCAATAAAGAAATTACACCTGCCCTTAAGGACCTTACATCTTAGCAGGAAGCTGAATCTTACAATTGTGACCCATGGGAGGAAGTAGAAGCCAGGGGCTAGGAGGGATGCCCAGCTGGACAAGGACCTCAGGGAAGATGCCCCTAAGGAAATTCATGAGCTGAATTTCACAGGATGGGCCAGAGGTGGCTGGGCAAAGGTAGCAGCCAGTGAGACCATCTGAGGACATGAAAGGCCTGTGTTAATGGAGTTCACAGAGATCCTCAAAGCGCAGGGCAGGGGGGTGGGGTGGAGATGCAGGACCCGGAGGAGCCAGCAGTCAGGAGACCGTTGGTGTGGTCCCCGTAAAAGTAGGTACAGCACCCAAGGCATGGCCCATGAGGGAAAAAATGGATGAGCCGGACTCATTAACATTACAAACCTCTGCTGTGTGAAAGACACTGTCAAAAGAATAAGAGGACAAGCCACAGACTGGGAGGGAATGCCTGCAAAAGACACATCTGATAGAGGACAGCTATCTGAAAATACAAAAAACTTTTAACATTCAAGAGTCAAAAAACAGACAATCTGATTAAAAGATGGGCGGGAGGCACGCCTGGGAGCTCAGTGGTTGAGCCTTTGGCTCAGACGTGATCCCAGAGTTCTGGCATTGAGTCCGGCGTCGGGCTCCCTGCATGGAGCCTGCTTCTCCCTCTGCCTGTGTCTCTGCCTCTCTCTCTCTGTCTCTCATGAATAAGTAAATAAAATAATTTTTTAAAAAGATGGGCAGAAGATCTGAACAGGCACCTCACTGAAGAAGATACGCAGATGGCAAATGAGCACAGAAGAGGCCCCACATCATATGGCATCAGGAAAATGCAAATTAAAACACCACACAACCTATCAGAATGACCAAAGTCCAGAACATTGACCGCACCAGACGCTGCTGGGGATGTGGAGCAACAAGAACTCTCGTTCGTTTCTGGTGGGAATCTGAAAAGGTATAGTCACTTTGGAAGACAGTTTGGCAGTTTCTTATCAAAACTCTTGGCGTATGATCCAGAAATCACCCTACTTAGTGTTTACCCAAAGGGGTTAAAAATTCATGTTTACACAAAAACCTGCACAGGGATGTTTACAGCTGCTTTATTCATCATTGCCAGAAATTAGAAGCAAAGATGTCCTTCAGTAGTTGAATAAGTAAACTATAGTACATTCAGACAATGGAATATTATTTAGCACTAAAAAATGAGCTATCAAATCATGAAAGGACAGAGAAGAAGCTTAAATGCATGTGACCACGTGAAAGAAGCTGATCTGAAAACACTACGTATTGTGTGATTCCAACTACAGGAGATTCTGGAAAAGACAAAACTCTGGAGATGGTAAAAACAGCAGTGTTTGCCATGGGGTGGGGGGTGGGAGGGATGAACAGGTGAAGTACAGAGAATTTGGGGGGCAGCGAAACTCTGTATGAGACTACAGTGATGGACCCTTGTCATTACCGTTTGTCCAAACCCACGGAATGGACACCACCAGGAGTGAGCCCTCATGTCAACCACGGACTCTGGGTGATGATGACGTGTCAGTGTCGGTTCGTGGGCCCCCCTCTGGTGGGGATGGTGATAATGAGTGAGGCTGCATGTGCGGGGCTGGGAGATGTGGGAAATCTTAATACTTTCTGTTCAGTTCTGCTGTGAATCTAAAACAGCTCTAAAAAAACACAAAAACACAGATAAATCCTATTTTAAAAAAAAGAAAGAAAAGTCAACCAAGGCAGCTCAATGGGGAGGGAGACAGAGACAAGTGAAATCGGTGATGATGAACTGGGGTGAGGGACAGAGGAGGGTTGGGAGGGCTTCTCTGTTTGGCCCCAGGCCCTGGGGGTTGGGTAAGGGGCCCCATGGAGGGTCTGCTGGAGGAGACCTGGCCTGCATGTGGGATGGGACTCTGGTCTTAGACACACTAGCTTCGGGAAGCATGTGAAACAGCCAAAGGACAGTCGGGTGGCCAGTGGGCATTTAAATTTATGGCTCTAAAGTTCAGAGATGAGGAGTAGCTCTGGGAGGCACTGGTACGTTTAGGCTGCTGTGGAAGCCAAGAGATGGAGAAACTGCCCCGGACAACGTGAAGGGACGGCAAAGTAGGCCTAGTCTCTGCAAGGGTCATGCATGGTACCTCCTGTGTGCCACAGCTGCCCCCTCCGCCTCCCTCTGAACCCCAAAGTTGGGTCTTCTTTCCAATCCTCATCAAAATGCAGGCAGCTGGGTTTCCTCCTCTTGGGAAAAGGAACCTGGTCAGAAACTTCAGGACCCCCACTCAGGTGGGGGTGGGTTTGGCAGACTGAGAGTACGAATGGGGAGCTCTGGGGGCACCTGAGGGGGAGAGGGGACACACAGGAGAGTAAAGAGGTACAGGAGGGAAAGGAAAGGAAGGGTAAGGTGAGAAGGAAGGAGAGCCAGGCCTGGGGCAGCCAATCCAGCAGGACTGCTGCTGGACTTTTTTTTTTTTTTTTTTTTTTTTTTTTAACTTCTGGAAGCTGACATTTACCTGCAGTGAGAAGGTTGCTTCTTACCATCTAGGCGGATACAGGTCTGTGTAAGCGTGGGTATGGACATGGACATGGATGGGGACAGACACGGGTGCGAACAAGTGCAGAGGGAGATGTGTGGATGCAGAACACACCTCAGCAAGACGAAGAGAAATGGGGAATGGGTCTAAAGGGAGGCAAACTGCCCCTCTACTGCCCTAAAGAACCTGTTTACATTTCCTGTCTGCACACATGTGCGTGTGTGATTTCACCTCACTACAATCATAACGACGCCGGAATTCTGTATTCTGCTTCCTGACTCTCTCTCTCTCTCTCTCTCTCTCTCTCTCACACACACACACACACTTGAGAGGCAAGGCCCTCTGTCATGTCTGCCTTGGGAGATGAGGGAGGCCGAGGCTTTAGGCTCTAGGTTATTAGGGTTGATCGCCAGCTGAGGACAGCAAAGCCATGCCCCATCCAGCAAAGTCCTCCACCGCAGGCAGCAAACTCCTTACTAACTAGTCACCTCCCCCTGGCCATCCCCTCCCCGCGACCCTCCTCCCACCCGACTGGGGTCCCGCTCTATGCACTGTCCTTGCATCTGCTGTCAGTGTCCAGATCCTTCTCCCTCTGAGTGCATCACTGTCCCTCTGGGGTTTGAGTCACTGACTCCTTGGCTGTGGAGCAGCCACTTCTCCAGCACTGAGGAACCTCCACCTTCTCTCTCTCTCTTTTTAATATTTTATTTATTTATTCATGAGAGACACAGAGAGAGAGGCAGAGACGCAGGCAGAGGGAGAAGCAGGCTGCCTACGGGGAGCCCAACGTGGGACTCCATCCCTGATCTCCAGGATCATGCCCTGGGCCGAAGGCAGACGCTCAACCGCTGAGCCCCCCAGGTATCCCTCTCTGCCTTCTCTCAATAGAGCCCCCTGACCCCCCCCTTTCCTTGGTCTGAGGTGGCTGGCAGGTTTTCACACAACTAACAGTTGTGTGATTCCTGCGATTCCTTCCTGATCAGAGGGGTTGGGCCATCAGGGACCAGCAACTCTACAACATACCACGTGAGTGCTTTTCCACGTCATACACAATCCGTGTGCTATCAGCTTCGCTGATGCATTCTATCCCATCTGCAAGGTGCCCTCAACCTAACCACTGCCTACAGTTGGAAATGTTGGGCAATTATCCTTTTTTTTTTTTTTTAAAGAGAGGGTTTCCCCCTACCAAAGTGTTCCCTATGAGCCCGAGAGATGAGGAGTACATTCCTCCCGAATCTGGGAGCAGTTAAGTCCTAGAATGTGTGCTCTGCAGAGAGCCTGGCAAAGTGGTGTTTTTCTGTGTCTTGCCTTACCTGGCCTCTCTGGAGCCCCAGGGCCTGGGCTTGAACAGGGAATTGGACAGGGGCCCAACCCCGGGGCAGATGGATCACTGTCATTGGATTTCCCATTTTGCTTTATGACATGCCTTAGTACCTACCTCCTCTGCTACCCCACGAGGATCATAAGGGCCAGGTCATGTTCTCTTCGTCTCTCTTTCTCAGCACTTGGCACGGAGACTGGCACATTGTGATATGAATACACTGAGTGAGCACTTGCTCTCTGCCAAGTCCTCTACACGTATTAATCTAAGAGGTAAATGCCACTACCATGCCCATTTACAGAGGCTGAGCCCGAAGCCTGGAGAGGTTAATTAACATGCCCATGGTCACGCGGGTGAGACCCAACTCACATACAACCTCATAGATTTCTAGATGAAACTTCCTTGAAATAGTCATATTGCAGCAGAAATCTGGAGTCAGCTCCCGGTCTAAGAGGGTTGCCTTGGAGGAAACAGTGGCTCCTGCTGGGCCTCTGCTGAGCAACAGGAGGCCTCAAAGGAGGTAAATTAATGATCACAAATGCCTTTACTACAATAAGATTTGTGCTGCTTTTGCATGTACTCTGACAGCACTTTCCTACCAAAGATCTTTTTTAGGTGCTATGAAGAAGCAGAGATCCTCCTATTTCTGATAAGGAAACTGAAACCCTGAGAGAAGTGACTCATCCACGGTCACAGGATAGCAAGGGTGGGAATGGCATCCATGAGATTGAAGGACTTTCAGGATAGGATGAAGCAAGCTGGTCTTTCCTATGTGTTTGGGAACAGCCTTCCCTTCTGCCACTTTCCAGTGGTCCAAGGCCATCTGTGGGTGGAAATGTCTCCACTCCGTGGTTCAGGAGCATGCTGCCCATGCACCAGTCTGCTCTTGTCTGACACTGCTTTGGAGCTTAGCATGGTGTGGGGATAGCACAGGGCTCCTCTGCCTCAGCGGCTGCACACTCCAAAACCAGCTTTATGAAGGAGGACCAGCCACTATTTTCCCCATAAAACACCTTTATGGACTTGCAAATACCGAGCTCCAAAGTTGGCTCGCTCAGTTGGACCTGCTTGAGTATGCCCTGTCAATCAGCCACAGAGAAATGGGCCCCTCCATCTTGCAAGTGCCCTAAACCAATGCCTGCAAGTCTAGGAAGAGCTGGGAGGGGGACACCAGTTGAGACATATAGTCCCTGGCCTCCCAGGAAAGTGTGCAGTCTGGATGTCTGTACAGTAATGCCTGGGCACAGCTGATAAACTGCCTCCAGATACACAGACATACAGGAGATTCTCAGAGGATCAGCAGCCCAGCAGCCCCTTTTCTAGAAACTGCACATCCACGTGGTCACAGCAAGAGTCCCGCTTTCTGCTCCTGCTACAGCCATGCAGTTAGACCAGCAGTAGAAGACCACCTGAGCTGAGCCAATTCTTCCTTGAGAATTTGGAATTGAGAGATTCCAGTGAGGTCTGGCTTTCTCATAAGTGAGAGGGCTATAAGCTTCAGAAATGTTAATGATGGCCATTCTCCTCTACACAGGCAAAAATACGGAAGAAGCTGGCCTGCAGCAAAAGAAAAGAATGAGCCAGACCTAGAAAGAGAAGACCCAGTTATATCTATGCCCTTGGGGTCCCTGATACCCTAGGATTCTTCTTATAAAGTCTCGATTTTTGCTTAGAGTTAGTTTCTGTTACTTGCCACCAATAAATAGTTAGTGGGGTATAACTCAGTCATTCTCAAACTGGGGTGACTTTGTTCCCCAGGGGACATTTGGTAATATCTGAAGACATTTTTGGTTATCGGAACTAGGCAGCCAAGAGTGGGTAGAGCTTGTGGTGCTGTTACACCCTGCAATGCTCAGGACAGCCCCCCACAACAAAGAATCATACAATCCAACCATCAATAGTGCTGCCATGGAAAAGCTCTGGTATAACTGAATACACCATGTATGTCTAAGGTGGGAACATCACCAGATAAAGGTAAATTCTATTATCACTTCTCCATTTAGCAAAAATTATTTTATATTAAATGACAACATTGAGTGGTGAGAATTCTCCTATGTTGATAGTGGGAGGAAAATCAACTATTGCAAACTCTATGAAGAATCATTTAACAGTATCAGGGGCCTTAAAATGTTCACTCTTAAATCCAGCAATTGACTTTTTAGAATCTATTTGTGGTAGAAAAATCTTAATTCAAGGATATATACGAAGATTTATGCAGGAGGATGTTCATTGAAGCTTTATTTATAACGGTGAAAAATTGGAACAACTTGAATATCCAACCACTGCATCATGGTTACATAAATTGTGATCATTCATATCACAGAATAATATACGTAGCACTTGAAATTATGCTTGTGAAGATTATTTAATAGCACAGGGAAATGCTCATTTGGTCAACTGAAAAAATATATATAAAAATTTTTAAATATGTGTAAGCACAGAAAAAAGGCTGCAGGGAAATTTACCAAAACATCAACTATGGCCATCTCGAGGGAGCAAGCCCATAGCTAGTTTCTGTTTCCCAGTTTTTGAAATTATTTTCTGATTTTTCTGTAATGGACATGTGTTACTTCTGTAATCAGGAAAAAATTAATATGAAAAAAGGAATCCTAGAATCAGAATTAAAGATAGCATAGATTTATTCATTCATCCAAAAATAAATACAGTAGTCTCCCCCCTTACCTGTGGGAAATATGTTCCAAGACCCCCAGTGGATGCCTGAAACCACAGATAGTACCAAACCCTATGTAGCCTATGTTTTTTTCCTATAAATACATACCTTGAGGGATCCCTGGGTGGCGCAGCGGTTTGGCGCCTGCCTTTGGCCCAGGGCGCGATCCTGGAGACCCGGGATCGAATCCCACGTCGGGCTCCCGGTGCATGGAGCCTGCTTCTCTCTCTGCCTGTGTCTCTGCCTCTCTCTCTCTCTGTAACTATCATAAATAAATAAAAATTAAAAAAAAATACATACCTTGATAAAGTTTAACTTATAAACTAGTCACAGTGATTAACAATAATTAGTAACAAAATAGAACAATTATAATAATTCACTGTAATAACTTATGTGAATGCAGTCTCTTTCTTGAGATCTCTTACTGTACTGTACTCACTCTTCTTGAGATGATACAACACCTTCATGATGAGATGAAGTGAGAGGAATGATGTAGACACAGTGACGTAGCATTAGGCTACTACTGATCTTCTGAGGATAGGTCAGAAGGAGGATCACCTGCTTCCAGACCACAGCTGAGCATAGGCAACCAAACCATGGAAAGTAAAACCATGGGTGCGGGGGGAACTACTGCATGTACATTAAGAGTCTACCAAACGGGATCCCTGGGTGGCGCAGCGGTTTGGCGCCTGCCTTTGGCCCAGGGCACGATCCTGGAGACCCGGGATCGAATCCCACGTCGGGCTCCCGGTGCATGGAGCCTGCTTCTCCCTCTGCCTGTGTCTCTGCGCCTGTCTCTCTCTCTCTGTGACTATCATAAATAAATAAAAATTAAAAAAAAAAAAAAGAGTCTACCAAACACCAGACCTCATGGACAAAAGAGAAGGCCCTTGACCTCATGGAGTCTCCAGTTGAGAAGACAAAGCACTTTGGAATTTCCAACCACTTTCAAACTCACAATCATAGGAATCCTTTGAAAAGCCTTTACTATTAGTAGTTAAATAGCTACCACTCATTGAAAGGTTATTGTACTATACTAGATGCCTTACAATTTGCATCTCATGATCTCTGCACAACACCTCAAAGAAATATGGTTAAGTCTCGGTCAAGGTCACATGGCTGTGGGCAGTGGCCAAAATCCAAGCCAGATTACCCTGAGAACCAATTACCTATCTACTCTGCTCCCTGCCCCAGTGGCTGAGGATTTGTGAGTACAAGGAACAGGTGGACGTAGGATTCATCCCAGAATCATCTGAGGTGACAAATGGGGGTCACCAGGCAAGATTTTAGGATTGACAGAGCCAGATGGTAGAAAGGGACAGGCAGGGGGCAAAGTAGGCCACAGACTGGGCATCCAGCTGGAGGACCGAGGGTTAGTTGTTTGTAGTTACAGGGAGGGTGGTGGGGTCAGTGCCAGGGTCACTGTCACGGTGGTGCTCTGAGCAACCTCTGGGAAGGAAGAACAAGACAGGTAGTAAGGAGAGGAAGAGAAGGAAAAGCAAAAAGTATTTCAGAAACTGGGATTCAAAAGAAGAGGACTTTGATGCAGGCTGAAATAGCAGGTGTGGCCACAAAGAACATTGCTTTCCCAGAAGTAAGTCCATTTGAGGCAAGAAGACAGAGGGGACTATGTTTCTACAGCCGACCATAGTCGAGGGAATTTTGAGAATGGAAGGAAAACGAAGGACTTCATGGGTGGTGCAGGGCTCCGGAGTTTGCACCCTGCCCGAGGAAGCCAACAGAGAGGCCTCGGCTTCATTGGTGACTGCAAACCCCAGGACAGGTGGGTGCAAGGGGACAGGAAGCACCAGGAGGGAGGCCAGAGACTCTTAGGATCACCGGATGAACTTTGCAGACTGAATTGAGCAGCAAGACAGGAGGCTTGCAGGGGAGGCTGGGGCACAGGTACCGGAGGGAGGGGCTAGCTCCTGCACTTCCGCAGCTGGCCCACTGAAGGGCACTTGCAGCCCCGCTGGTCGCTGCAGTTGGCAGTGACCGCCTGGCCCTTTCCGGGTCAGAGGCACAAGCTCATCGGTGAGAAACGCCCAGGCAGCCTGAGCTGGTCTTCGCTCACAGTCTAGCTGTTGGCTGTAGTTCAGACACCTTGGCCTGAAGGGACAGAGAAGCTTCCAGGGCAGAGCACTGGGCTGGGAGTCTAGAGGCCTGAGTTCAAGTCCCAAGTCCACCCTATGTCACAGGAGCAGACGTATGTCCAGTAACCCCCGAGAGTAGAGCGATGACAGCGCCCCGTCCTCCCCTCCCAGACAAGTCAGTTCTCCAGGCCCCAAAGGCCCTTCCACTCGCAGGCGGTGACGCAGCACGTACTCTCGGGGGTGTGGTGGGGGCTGAAGCAGGTAACACGCGCGTGCTGGGTGTGGAAGCACCTAACACACACTGCCCCCCGTGGGAACAGGGAACACACGTGTGCCCCCCACGGGAGCAGGTAACACACGCTGAGTGGACAACGGGCCCAGTTGGTAACAGGCTGATCTGAGACCATAGATGTGGGAGTGATCTGAGAAATAGAAACCAACTTCAGGTTCAAATAAAAGGTGTTGTTTCTGTCTGCCCCTCTTCCCACCTAGGTTCTCAAAATTCCTTCTTCACACCAGGCTGCCATACCAAACTACTAAATGTGTACAGTCCCCCCAAACAGGCTCCCCAGAGGCTCCCCTCCCCCACCGTCCTGGCAGCCTCCCTGGGGTGGGGGGGCCTCCCCCCAAGCCCTGCCCCGTCGCCTCGGTCGACCCCCTCCCCCTCCCTCCTCCTCCTGCCCCCATCCCCAGTCTGGGGGCCTCCTCTGGCCTTGACCAACACCTGTGCTCGCCCCCTTAGCTGCACATCCTACAATTGTCTGTGTTTCCAGGTTTTATTTTGTTTTGTCTCTTAGCCTCCTGCCTTTGCCCACACCACGCCCCTCCCCCATGAGCTCCTCCTGCAAGGTGTGGAATCTATCTCCGCATCCTGGATTCTAGTGAAGTCTAGGCATGTCATTGGAGGCCCAATGGGCACATATGACTTGAATGAATGGGGAAATAAGATGATGTACATGGAGTCACTTTGGACAGTCTGCAGAGCGATCACGATTAAGAGTTCATTCCACAAATATTCATTGATCACCTACCAGTCTCTGCAGGGCCTCTACAAGCTGCCCCGGGCAGCGCCTAATGAAGTCCGTGTCCCGAAGGAGCTTGCAGGGTAATGAGGTAGAAGCCCTGGTGTAACTCTATTTCCTACAACACACGAGAACATTAACATATTAACACAAGGAGATGCTGTCAAAGAGGTGTTGTGGAAGCATAGTCAGGAACCGCTCCCCTGGGGGCTTCCAGAAGGCTTCCTAAAGGAGGGGCTGGCTTGAAAGCTACCTTGGCGAGGGGCCCTGGCAAAGCCTGTGGCAGCCGTAGCACCCCCCCACCCCACATCCCCCCAGGGTCCCCCACCAACCCTACCATTGGAAGCCCTGGCTCCAGTGCCTCCGCAGCACCCTCTCTGGCCAGGCCCACAAGGCCAGCAGAAGCAGAGGGCAGAGAAGCTGCATGGAGCCCAGCAAACCCTGGGTGGAGAGACCTGGCTCTGCCACTGTCACTGTGTGACACAAGGCTGGGTGACTTGACATACTTCCAAGCCTCAGTATCAAATGAGAACGTCGGCAATGATTGCGTGGGTGGTGACACTCAAATGAAATGACACATACGGAAAACCTGGAACGTAAAAGAAGAAACCTCTCCATAAACGTAGACTCTTTTTGCCTCTGGGATCCATCAAACAGCAGCGCTACTCAGGCAGGGGTGGGGACTCCCAGACTCGTGGCTGCGTCACTCAGCTAGCCCCTGCCTGTGGTCTTCCCGTCCTGCCTGCATTCCCAGAAAAATGATGCAGGTTAATGAAGCCCAGAACTTCTAAATTTCACAGGGACGTTTCAGAATCTCTCCCAGCAAGTGGGGTGAAGAGTTAGTCTGTAATCGAGTTGCAGATGTCTGAAATGAGATAATGGTCCCATTTTAGCCTCTGACCCTGTGAAGCACAAAAGGGCAGGCATCATTACTCCACATGAGGAAACCAGGCCCAGAGAAGGCAGAAGACATGGCCAAGGTCACACGGGAACTAGGGGCAGAGCCCAGACCACATAGAGTTACTATCCAACAGGCTTGATGTCAAGGGCTGGGGGCTCCTGCCATCAGAAGTCACACCCAGAGCCACCCTACCTTATTCATGCATTGGTTACAACTAGGGGAGACACTTCCGGGAGATGATCAGCAATGTCTGAAACCCTCGGTGAGTAATTAGCTCTCAGCTCTGCAGTCCAGGAGCCCTGAGACCTTGAGCCTGGCCTTCTCCCTCCCTGTTCTGCCTTCCTCCTTGTGGAATGAAGCGGTTGTCCTTGAGATCTCCAAGATCCCTTCTTCCGGTTCTCAGGGGCTCCTAGGCATTCGCAGAGGGGGTGAAGACCAAATCTCAAGCCAGGGCCTCCTCGTCTTTCACAGGACACGGGCCTCCCAGATATGGGCTGACAGCACTGTTCTCTGACCCCTCCGCCCGCCCCGTGCCCCTGTCTCCTGCTTCCTGAACAGATCTGCCCCCTGTCCATCTGCCTGCAGTTGTCAGCACAGCAGCCAGCTGGAGAGAAGGGAAAAGGCTGTATTCATAGCTGCTTTGCCCATATCTACCAAGTGTGTTGACTCAGAGCTGCCACCCCTGCCCTACTCGCTCTGACACTGTATCCCCTCCAGTCCCCTCTCTCCTCCCTGCACCCGAGCCCCAACTGCAGGAGCCTAACAGATGCCACGGTGAACAGCCAGAAGTACTTGTAGCTGGACTCTTCTGGGGGGACAGGAGAGCCCTCTGACCTGATGAGCATCTCAGGGGAAGAAGAGTTGGGCCTCTGCTCATTGGGCCTCCTCTCAGTGCCACCTGTCCTGGGGCTGCTCCCTGTGTGCGAGGTTGGAAGGGGCAGATAGAGACCACCTTGCCTCACACATTAGAACTCTAGAAGCCCTGGAAGGTTGCCTGGCTTGCTCAAGTTCACATGCAGGAGCAGAGGGAGGAAGCCACTCTCACTGTCTGATAGATGCTTGGCCAGGCCCCCAGGCCACCTTGTCCCCCTACCCCATAGCTGCATCCAATATAGTGGTTGAATAGATAGATGTGCAGGAGAGGTGCTCTGTCTTCTATGTCAGCTCACTGTGGAGATTCAGAGAAAACTCCAATTGTAAAACTGGCAGAGGTGGGAGTACAAAGGGGAAAATGATGAATCAAAGACCCCTGCCCTAAAGAAAAGAGGCTTTGATCCACAGATCCACTTCCTTGGCCCACTACAGCTCCTAGTACCTGGCACAGCACTCATCCTACTGAATCTTTGGGGCGTTTTTTTACATAGTCTCTATGCCCAATGTGGGACTCATGACCCCAACATTAGAGTCACAAGCTCTACGGACTGAGCCAGCCAGACACCCCTGGATCTTATCTAAAAGAACGATACATACATGAGGATGGGTGTCCAGCTACACGCTTAATCTGTACAAGAGACCACCCTTCCCCGAGAGCTGAGACAAATCAAAGCTCCCTCCCTGGAGCACTGGCTCTCCAGGGGAGCTGGAAGCAGAAAAGGGTTTGGAAAACCATAGAAAGTAGATGAGGAAAGAGGAGAGTTGGGAGTAGGAGAGCGGATGGAGAGTACAGGCCAAGGAGAGCCCAGGTTTCAGGCCATACTTGGTGTCTCTCCTCATCCCTGGCCTCAGGGACAAGATGACCTGTGTCCTCAGCTCTGGGTCATTGCAGCAAGGCCCCTGCCTCCATGCACCTGACTCAACCGAAAATCCCTGCTGTGACTTCCCTCCAGCTCTGCTCCCAGTAACTTAACAGCCCTCACCTGTCACTCACCTTCTCCTTTGGGCCTCTCCACCTCTGCAACTGCTGCACGCTCCACCTGGAGTGTCCTTGGACTGTGCTTCTGTCACTTGCATTCAAAACAGTCTAACAGAAGAGAATGCTCATCTAAGAGGGCAGAATAGATAGTTAAGTATGTGGGCTTTCGAGGCAAATTGCCCAGATTCAAGTCTCTGTCACCATATGCTGTGTGACACCCGGCAAATCATTTTTCTCTGTGCCTCAGTTTATTCACTTGTCAAATTGTATCGTAACAATGCCTATTTCATGGGGTTGTTGTTAATGAGCTACTATGAGTAAATATCCGATTAGAAGAGCACACTGTGTAAGCACAGGCCATTATCACTGCCATGACCGCATCCCACTGGACCAGCTGGCCGGGGCTCCTTTCCAAAGTGGTGGTATGTGCTCTCATTCAGCCAGGCCGCGCCTGGTTCCCCAACCTGGGAACATTCCCTTGTGCACGGACCTCCAGGCTATGCCTGAGTGGGGGCATGGGGAACCACGATGGGGGAGGAGTTCACTGGGAGAGGAGTTTGGAGGGAGCAAGTGAGGAGAGTCAGGGAATGAGGGAGTAAGCACTTCGGAACCCTTGGATGCCCTTGTGTCCTCAGTGCATACCCAGGAAGGGAGGCCTGCGGGCTCTGCAGAGGGCAGGGCTGAGCTCTGGGCCCAGCACTCCTTGCAGGAGACCATCTCTAGCCCTCTGAATGTGGGCTTCCCACACTCACAGCACCTGGCTTCCTCCAATAAGGTCTGAAGCCAAATATCCCTTGCCACTAAAAGATCAATTTCTTCCCAAAGCTCCTGTTTGGCCTCGTGGGGAATTAATAAATTCTTCTTTCAAGGGCAGCTCCGGTGGCGCAGCGGTTTGGCGCCCCTGCAGCCTGGGGTGTCATCCTGGAGACCTAGGATCGAGTCCCACGTCGGGCTCCCTGCATGGAGCCTGCTTCTCTTCCTCTGCCTGTGTCTCTGACTCTCTCTGTGTGTCTATGAATAAATAAATAAAATCTTTAAAAAAAAATTCTTCTTTCAAGAACTCAGAATCCCGGCCTTATTTTGAAAACAGAGCATTAGTCTCCCATCCTTTACCTTATAAAGCTTCCTTGACTGGAGCAAAAAGCATTTTTGATGCGCCCTGTTGAGGAAGGGAGGGGGGCGGCAGGGGGCATAGGGACAGATGTGCTGCTACAGCATCAGAGAGTGAACGGCATACAGCCTTACAGTGTGCTGCTTTTCCAGTAAACTTACCCAAACAACCCCTCTCTCCTGTCTGGTACTCAGTAAATATTTGCTGAATGGATGACTGTGAACAGCATGTGATCTGTCTTTCCGACTCTGATAGGTCATAACGTCCATGCAGCCAAACCAGCATTCGAGCTAGTTGACATGGAGTCTTTGTTTCAGAACCCCCAGCCAAGGTGAAAATAGTGTTTGGAAAGAAGTGAGATTGTCCATTTGGGACCATCTGCTTTCTCTGGTAGGGGAGGGTCTACTTGGTGTGGTGCTGGGGTGGAGGGTAGGTTCCCCCTTCTCTGTCTGCAGGTCTCCGGTTCCCACACAAATCAGGGTTAGGCTGCTTTCCTGTGTGGAACTGCACTGAGACCCCACAGGCAGCCCCGGTGAATGACTGCCTGACTGCCTGACTGCCGTGTGGGGATTCATGCCTTTCCTGCTGAGCCCAGAAATGTGCAGGGAGGGAGCGGAGATGCCTGCAGGATAGATTCTGGCTTCAGCTAGGCCCCACTTTACTCACCACAGACACGTAAGTCTCTCCCTACTGCTGTGATTGGTCTGTCTGTCGTGGGTTTTGAATTCTGCAGGGGAACCCCATGTAGACCCTGGTCACTCCCTGTACACCAAGCATGCTGAGAGATTCTAGGGATGATAATTTCTGAGTACATTACCCAAGTGCAGAAGGGTCCACCATGGGAGCTGGGTGCACATGGAGCAGGGACAGGAGGTGGGAATAAGTGCATTAATCACAAAGTAATCAGTGGATGACAGGGGGCCCTGGAGCCCCTGGGTCAGCCCAGCCAGACTCAGTGGAGGGAACGGTCACACTTGCCAGGGAACTCCCATCCATCACCAAGACACCCACTTACCTGACTTCCGTGTGTCCACGCCTCCTGTATTCCAGCTTGGCACAGACGCTGTCCTGGCCTGACTCAGGGTCCTTGATCCATAGCATCAAGGGCCATCCCAGCATCCTCATGCCCGGCCACACCTGGCAGGGGCCATGGTGTCTCCTCGGCCCAGCACACTGCAAAGGAGGAGCTCTGTCTGGTTAACCTTCAGAAAACTATTTACTGGGTTGGCCAGCTCCTGAGGCCTGCACATTTCGCTGTCTTCCCCAGTTTTCAAGGTCCAAGGAGAGAGAGATTAAGTGCTCGCCACTCTCCCACCAACCTACTTGTCTGACCCTCCCTGGCATCTTCCTTCTCCTGTCAAATCTATCCACCTCCCTCCACCCGCCTCAATCCCCGCTGAACACAGAGGCCCCTGCTGGAAGGAGCTCCCAGGTCACCTGCCCCTGCTCTTCTCTGGCTGCACTCTAACCCTTGGATCAATTTGTTTCTGACATTATTTTCATTGCAAGTGTGCTGTGTCTTCCAGGTCATTTCCATTTTAATGGGAACAATGTTTTGACCCACGTGTGACACTCAGCAGTGGATTTCAGCAGCGGCAATGGGTGTGGGGGAGGGAAAAGTGTCTTGACCAGATGGACCACTCCATGGCCCAAAACCATAGCTCTGGATTCAGACCCTAGACTTAAATCCTAACACAACCTTGGGCAAATCATTCAACCTCTCCTAGCTCTTCATCAAGAGCAGGAATAAATGCATCCAGTTCACGGATGTGAGGAGAGGATTTTATACATATATATTTTAAGATCCTGGTTACAAGGTTGAAACCACCTGCCCTAGCATGGGAAGGTGGTGCTTCCAGCACTGGAAAGAGGAAGAGGGGGAGGAAAATCAAGCTGTCCTCAGCAGCAGAACCCCAGCAGGGCAGGTGGGTTTTTTAAAAGATTTTTTTATTCATTTATTTGACAGCGCGCGAGAGAGAACAAGAGGGGGAAGAGGAGAAGCAGACTCTCCACTGAACAAGAAGCCCAACGTGGGGCTCAATCCCAGGACCCTGCAACCTTGACCTGAGCTAAAGGCAGACATGTAAATGACTGAGCCCCCCAGGTGCCCCTCAGGGCAGGTGATTTTAAAGGCACCTGGCCCTGAATATGCACAGTTGTACCTGGGTACCACATCCCTCTGGAATCCCACCATTATAGCCATTCCTCTGGGTAAAGCATTATTTTCTCCCCCCAGGGCCCTCTTTGGACACATGAAAATCCTTGGGGAGTCAAGGTCACTAATACTGTAACATGAGAAGTTTAATCAGAAGATTTTGTTTATTTTATTTGTGAAAACACAGGGTGCCCTGGGGCTCAGAAACCCAGAAGAAGGCAAGGTGCATGCTGTCCGTGACCCCATTCCAACCCACCGGCCGAGGTAGCCACCAGCCATGGACAACTGTTTTAAAGACCAAATCAAGACCCTTGTGCAAATGTAGAAATAACGCATGTCAGTGATTCCGTTCCATTCAGCAATTCACGAGGGACCTAGTAAGATGTCACAAGTGCTCAGGGAATCCAGACAAGCCATCAGGAAGGCTGCACTTGGGCAGCCCGGGTGGCTTAGTGGTTTGGTGCTGCCTTCAGCCCACGGCCTGATCCTGGAGACCCGGGATCGAGTCCCACGTCGGGCTCCCTGCATGGAGCCTGCTTCTCCCTCTGCCTGTGTCTCTGCCTCTCTCTCTCTCTCTCTCTCTCTCTGTCTCTATGAATAAATAAATAAAAAATGTTTAAAAAAAAAAAGAAGAAGAAGAAGGCGGCACTTAATTCACTGAATAGACCCGAACTGGTCAGTGTCTGCGGGGCAGTGATCAGATGCATTTCTGCTGGATACGATTTGTATCTCTATGGGCAAAATCATTTGCATTCCTAGCGGTTTTCTACAGTTTTGCTCAAAGACAAAGGAGACAAAGATCATCCAGAGGGAGACCAGACAGCCAATAATAATCTTTTCTGCCCATTTCAAAGTCTCTCACAACTTTTCCTAGCCTGACGATTATCTTCCTTTCACAACAAAGCACGAAAGACAGAAATGGGTGCAGACAGCGGGAGGGGAGCACTACCAGCAGCGCCAGTCCTCTGTGAGGTGGACGAAGTCTGTGACAATGACGATGACAACGATGATGCGTCCGGGATGAGGTTAGAGAAACAAGAATAAGGCATCCTCTCCCCGTGAAGTTCTAGGATGCCTTTCAAGAGACTGTCCTTTATCGCAGATTACATCCTTCATACATATATGGCATTCACATGTCCTTTCCTTTCCGAACACGTAGTGGTCACACACTAGTAACTAGTACTATTACTAGTTGTTTTTAAAATATACTCGTTTGAGGAGATAAAGGTTAGCAACCCTATGGGTAAGCCCCCATCTTATAAACATAAATATGGCTTTTGTTGTTCTGTGTCTTTAAATTTTTTATTTTATTCATCTGTGATAGCCAAATGTCTAGAAACACCGATCCCCATTGACAATTCTGAAATTTTGTTACAGGTAAAGTGGCTAGAGGGGAAATCCTGCACACCACTGCCCAGGCCCCCCCACCCGGCACCAGCCAAGCTGAGTTCTCCTGGTCCTGGGGGAGGACAGGCAGCCAACCTGGACAGGGCTTCCACATATGAGGCTGCAGTGAGCAGGGAGAAGTAAAGGAGACTAAGGGGTGGACTCCTGGGGATGCCAGAGGGAGGCTGAGGCAGAAATTCCCTCGGCTGGGGCAGCTCGCAGATGCACTGTGCACATTACGCTGCATGGCTTGTCAGCAGCCGTCACCTCCACCATCCTCCCCGGCTGTAGCACCGAAGCTTCTGGGGCTCATTAAAACGTGGTCTGGGCGGGCATGGGGGCTGGGGCCACCCCCTCCCTTCCTGAGAGCTGCCCCCGGCCCCTGGGGCAGGGATGTAGGCAAAGCCCTGAAGGAGACGCTTGCGGACGGACGTGAGAAGCCGCAGGCTGATTAGCTCTGGGGAAGTGGAACAGACGCTTCTAGCGTGTTCGCTACTACCACGTGCAGCCTGGCTTTTTGCCTCCTGCACAGGAGCGTGGTGGGCAAGGCCCTGCAGCCTCCCGGCCCCACCGCCCGTGCTGCCAAGGCGCCGCTTTTAAAGGCACAGCACCGCCCCCAGAGGGCAAGACCCTCGCCCGGGTAGGGAGAGCGGGGCGCTCGAGGCCGGAGTCGCCTTCGGACCCGCGGGACCCCGTCGTGACCCTAAGAGGACGGCACTGCGGGTCCGACAGGAGCTCTGGGCGCCGGCACTCAGCGTGGGAGACTGCTGCCCCGAGTGCTGCTTTCTGCTGGATTAACGGGAAGGAAAATGAGCAGAGAAGGAGACAGCAGACACAGCTCCCGGTGCCGTCTAAGGAAAAGTGCGTTCACACTTAAACTCGGTGTAGCCGGACAGCGCAGTTGGAAAACTGGCTGTTTAGCTCTTGCCGTTGGCGTCAGGGTCCCACTGACTGAGAGGGCAGAAGGGCAGCTCCGTCTGTGAAGTGCAGGTACCGGACCCGGGCGGAGGGCCTCCAGGGAGCAGAGACCCTGGGGAGGAGTCTTCCTCGCTCCTCCCATCACGGGGAACACAGGACCAAACTGAGAAGCCATGGCCAGGGCCTCCGCTGCTCGCACCCTAGGCGCTGGTCAGGCTCTAGGGTTTTCATGTTCCCAGCTCTGCCTTCAAGGCAACAACCTAGAGTCCCAGAATCTCAGATGCAGAGGGACCGAATATTGCACAGCAGTCCCACTTCCGCTGCCCTGTGTCCTCAGGGAACGCTCCCAGTCCTCTGCCCAGACTGCCCTGCCGTCTGCAGTGAGGAGCGGGGAGGAGAGTGCCTGCACCCCTTCTGTCACCCGCACGGTGGGTGTACACTGTGGCACTTTACATGGGAATGGCCTGACCCGCAGGTCACAGACTCCCCAAATTCACCTGCAGGAATTCTTTTTCTTGGCCTAACTAATGTGAAAAACCGGTTTTTAGGGGCTTCTCTGTTAAGCATCTGCCTTCAGCTCAGGTCATGATCTCAGGGTCCCGGGATGGAGTCCCGCATCAGGTTCCCTGCTCAGCAGGGAGTCTGCTTCTCCCTCTCCTCTGCCCCTCCCGCCCCCACTTGTGCTCACTCTCTCTCGCTGTCTCTCACATAAATAAATAAAATCTTTGAAACAAAAACAATAGAGGGATTTCCTATAAAAATCTGGTCTGGTGGATTCTCTGGAAAGGCTGGGAGCCATGAGCCCACATTACCACATGAAAAGACCCTTTATGTAGGCATGACTCTCCAGACTCCTGTAGCCCCAGCCCTCCCAACTGTCCCTGACACAGCTGCCTTTCTGGTCTGCCTGGTCTCTACAGGTATGAGCTTGTGAGGCCAGGCTTCGTGCACACTCCAGGTGTTAGCAGGGAGCATAAATGAAGATCTCCTTGTCTGGTGCTCATTCCCTTCCTTTATAATTTAGCCTCTTCCCTTACACAGTTCTGCTCGCCTCCCGGGATTTCCTTCCCCTTGTCCCGTTATCTTCATCTAGTGACTTTCATTAATATAAAAATAACCAGAGCAGCAGAGCAATTTTGTTTAATCCTCCCTTTCCTGTGGCCATGCATTTAAGTCAGCGGTTCCCACCAGCAGCAGGACCCCCTCTACTGTACCTTCTGGGGTTTCTGGAAGGTATAATTAGTACCTTAACGGCTGGGGCACTTGGTGCTTGGGGGCCAGAGATGCTAAATATCCTTACTGTGCAAGGGACAGTCCCTAAAGCAAAACAAAACAAAACTTGTCCTTGTGAAATACTGAAATGGAATGATGGCTAATTCTGTCCTATCTTTCATTTGGCTTCTCTATGCTTCTGTGAAACGAGGATAGTATACTGCATTCACATGACATTACAATTCTTCTTTTTTAAGATTTTTATTTGCTTGACAGAGAGAGAGAGAGAGAGAGAGAGAGAGAGAAACAAGCAGCAGGAGCAGCAGAGAAGGGAGAGGCAGGCTCTCCACTGAGCCAGGAGCCAGACGTGGGGCTTGACCCCGGGACCATGACCCAAGCTGAAGGCAGACGTCCAACCGACTGAGCCACCCAGGTGCCCCTCACATAACCTTACACTACTTTCATAGGGTTGTTGTGGAGATTACAGGAGATAAAACCAAACACATACTTGCCCCATACTAAGCATACAGTAAATGTCAGCGACAACAACTGATTGAGTAAAGGGGATGGTGAGGTAGGAACCAGCATGTCTGCCCATAGAGCTAAGTGCTGGTCCTGAGAGAAGAGCCAGTCTTCTAGGAACCAACCCTGTGACCCTGGTCCTGCTGTTTCTCCTCTCCCAGCAAGGAGGGGTTGCGCTAGATTCTTGGGGGTCCTCTCCACCCACCCTAAATTTTCTATACTTCTGTGTTCCTAAAATGATGCATGACATACCCTTTTGGTTTTCTTTCAGGCTTTTCTGGTCTGGGCCAGCATTCCTAGGTACCAAGTTGGAAGTTGACCTGAGGCTGGATTTCCGCCCTTACCCCCCAATTAAAGAATAAACTTGACAGGTAAAGAGTAAGCAGTGTGTACACTGGATATCACTGCTCCCCCTAAAATCTGTGACGGGGATGCCTGGGTGGCTCAGGGGTTGAGCATCTGCCTACGGATCAGGTTGTGATTCTGGGGTCCAGGACCCCTGCGAGGAGCCTCCTTCTCCCTCTGCCTGTGTCTCTGCCCCTCTCTCTCTCTCTCTCATAAATAAATAAGTCTTTAAAAATATAAAATAGGGATCCCTGGGTGGCGCAGCGGTTTGGCGCCTGCCTTTGGCCCAGGGCGCGATCCTGGAGACCCGGGATCGAATCCCACGTCGGGCTCCTGGTGCATGGAGCCTGCTTGTGTCTCTGCCTCTCTCTCTCTCTCTCACTGTGTGCCTATCATAAAAAAAAAAAAAAAAAGAACCTGAAAAAAAATAAAATAAAATAAAAATATAAAATAAAATCTGTGATGTTTTAAGGGAGGCTCTAGAGACTGGTGGCCTTAACTTCTCCTGACTGTTCCCCTTCCTCAGATAAAGAAAGTGTTTTCCACAGAGCACAGCCTCTTGTGATGGATACCTGTCCATCACTAGACTCACGCCCCAAAGAGATTCAGGGAAAGAGCCGAGGCTTGGCAGTAAGGCGGAGGCTCAGAAATAGCTCCCGGCCACCATCCCCCACTGCTGGGGGAACAGGGGAGAGGCTGCTCAGCAAAGGAAGAACAGCAGTCCAGTTAACAGGAATAAACCAGGGAGAAGGGAACTCCAATGCTTTCACTGAGAGAATAATTTGTAACGGGCTTATAGACAGTCTGAAGGGACAGAGAATGGATGGTGGAAATGGACAAAATTTAAAAATGGAAATACAATTCTTCTGATGGCTCCTGTGGAGTAAGAGCACCGTTTACTCTCAACTTCTTACTCCAGATTTCCCTCCAGGATTTTTTTTTTTTTAAGATTTTATTTATTTATTCATGAGGGACACAGAGAGAGAGGCAGAGACACAGGCAGAGGGAGAAGCAGGCTGTCTGCGGGGAGCCTGATGCAGGACTCGATCCCAGGACCCTGGGGATCGTGACCTGAGCCAAAGGCAGACACTCAACCACTGAGCCATCCAGGTGCCCTCCCTCCTGGATTTTATTTTATTTTTTATTTTTATTTTTATTTTTTTCCCTCCTGCATTTTAGAGAAATTTTACAAATGATTCCCTCAAGCACCAGGAGCAAGAATATTTAAATAAAGACTTGAACCTAAGGGGTTATCCTCAGGCCCAATCAACTATTTTAAGGGCAAAAGCCCTTCCTCTTAGATTTGCAGGTTCCTGGTGCCCTCTGGTGGATGACATGGTTACATTTGTGGGTAAGAGGCCAGAGTTCTGATTGGGCGCTCCTCCCTGGGGAACCTGCCGCCCCAGCTCTGATGCCAGCAAGAGGAGGAGGAAATTTCAGCAGCTGTGCACCTCACATGCATGAGCTCTTCTGTCCACCACACTCTGCTTTCCAGATCAGTGAGCTGAAGCTTAGAGACATTATGTGCGAGTAGCTAAGGGGTAATTCTGATTCAGGACCAAGTATCCCGAACTCCTAATGGTAAGAAGTATCGGTCCCTGTCTCCGTGTCTCTCTCTCTCTCTCTCTCTAGCGCGCGCACACACACACACACACACACACACACACACACACACACGGAGAAAGAAGACAGCAGAGTTTTCACCAAAATGTGTCCCTTAGCCACTTTACCCAGTTTCAAGCAGCATATAGCTAGAGTTTTTGAGTTAAAATGTCCCAATTTAGGGCACTAGAAGTTTCACATTTCTTTCATTTGACTCAAATACATGGTTTTATTTCCCACTAGTGACTCAGGCCCAGATTGTGAGGAGGCAAGATGGGATTACCTGGACTAAATGTGTTCATCAGTTAAGTGGTGCTGGATATCACTTCCCTTCTGTGTGTTGGAAGAAAATTGTCTTTAAAGACATGTTAACCTAAAAGAGATTTTTTTTTTTTTTTGCACACCTGACCTAAACCTTTAATGAGTCCTTGCTCCTTTCTCCCTTCTCTTCTCCATCTGAGCAAGATGTTTTGTGTGCGTGGCAGAAACATTTGAGGATCTGCCTGAGAGCTAGATGTCCAGTGGAACAAAAACCCATCCTTAATCCCATGACCTTGTCCTTAACCAGTCCATACTCTTCCTCTCCCTCCCCCAAATCTCAATTATAGTTTTAAACTATAGCAGTGATTCTCAGATTGTGGTTCCTCACTGCCTGGGAACCTGACAGAGACTTGGACCTACCGAGTGGGACCTCTGGATATGGGGCCTGGCAATCTGCTGGCAAAGCCTTCCAAGTGGTTCTGTGTGCTTGCTATAAGGTTTGAGAGCTGCTGTTCTAGAACAGGGTTCTTAATCTAGGGTCCAGGGGAAGTTTTAGGGAGTCTAGACTTCCTCGGGTTTGCATATAAAATTTTACATATATATCAGTTCTCTGGGGAGGGGATCCATCCACCTCTTGACCTCAAACAAGTTTTGAACTACTCCTCTATATGAATCGTTTCATAGTAAACATTCCCGTCTGCATTCACAAACTCTTCGCTTTCCTGTTGCTTTGCCTTAAGATATCCGGCTTTCCCCCAGAGAATCTTGTGGTCAGTTTCCCCTATGCTGTATCCAGGCCATTACCCCTCCACAAAGACATCTCTGCTCTTTTGACACTTGGGGCCCCCCTTTATTGTGTCATCTGCTTATCTTCCAGATATTCCATTCATTCACTATATACTTTGGGTTCCTACAATCCTGTGACCATCCTGGGTAATATATCAGTGTTGTATGAATGACTCATCCAACACCCCAGCCTCACAGGACCCTCCCTCATTGGCTACCTCAACATCAAAAACTTTCCTTTCCATGACACTTGAACCCTCACTCTATGCCATGCTGGGACTTACCCTCACCTAGGATCCTTCCACCTTTGTACCAGTCAGCTCAAATTCACTGTGGTAACACCCCCCCCCAGATCTCAGTGGCTTCCTATAAAATGTGTTTCGCTGCCCACTGCAGGACAGCCACAGCTCTGCTTCCTGTTCTCGTCATCCTTGGAGCCAGACTGAAGAAGCAGCCCCCATTCTGGGGTACAAGAGCTCCATGCTAAGGGAAAGGACTATCAACTGACTCCCGCAATGGTCCCTAAACCTCTGCTCAGAAGCCGTATACTTGGGGCGCCCAGAGGGCTCGGTCGGTTAAGCATCTGACTCTTAGTTCAGTTCAGGTTATGATCTCAGAGTTGTGAGACTGAGCCCTGCTTTGGGATCCACGCTGGGCACGGAGCCTGCTTAAGCTTTTCGCTCTCTCTCCCTCTGCCTCCTTCTAAAAAAAAAAAAAAAAAAAAAAGAAAGAAAGAGAAAGAAAGAAAGAAAGAAAGAAAGAAAGAAAGAAAGAAAGAAAGAAAGAAAGAAAGAAAAAGAAAAAGAGATGACAAGAGAAGACAAAGGAAAAGTAGTAGTATACTTCATTCCCACTCACATTTCATTGACAAGACTGGTGCCATTGGGGCAGAGCGCATAATCCTCTCCAAAGTGTGGTAGAGAGAAGACGTTTTGATAATCCAATCTACCACAATCTTTGAAGTCTTTATTAGAACACCAATCCGTCTCTGAACACAGCAGCCTGTCCTGTCCTTAAACCTGCTCAGTCCACTCCTACCATAGTGTCCCTTCAATTTCATTCAGGCTTTCCATTTCCTATCAGCCTCCTCCCAGAAATAATGATGATAGTTAACCGTCATTGAACACTCCATAGGTGCTGACTTAACATCTATTGCCCCATGATCTGAGGCTTAGAGAAGTTAAATAACCTGTCTTCACTTTCTTCTTCCTATCCTCTAGGTGAGAACCATCACTTCAACTATTAGGGAAACAACAGGAGAACCAGGAAGAATTGAGAGCCCAGGCTGAGGGCATGAGTGCACAGTAACAGCCATCTGCAACTTGTATGATTTTTCTCCTGAAACCCTCAGTGGCTGGGCCTATTGGTTCTCAGCCACAGAGGATTCTCAACTTAAGTGACCTATCATCATGAGCAGAGGCCAGGGGTGCCACAATGCACAGAACACCCACCCCCACCCCCACCCCCACCCCAAGAAAATTTCCCAGCCCCCCAAAAATCAATAGTGCTGAGGCTGAGGAGCCTCAGGCCAGAGACAGGATGTCAGGCAATGGCCTCACAGGTTTCCCTGGTCTTTTCACTCCCATTTCCCAGAGTTCCACTTCATACATTCTCCATTCTCTTCAAACTTCCCCCAACTGCCTCCTCCATCAGATTCCACTCTCACCTTCCCTTTTTTTTTTTTAATAGATTTTATTTATTCATGAGAGACACAGAGAGAGAAGGGCAGAGACACAGGCAGAGGGAGAAGCAGGCTCCATGCAGGGACCCTGACGTGGGACTCGATTCTGGGTCTCCAGGATCACGCCCTGGGCTGAAGGCGGCGATAACCGCTGAGCCACCCGGGCTGCCCCACCTTCCCTGCTTTCAACCACACTGAACTAACTGGACTTTCTGGTCTTCCAGACACCATGAGCTCCTCACCTAAAGGCCCTTGTACATCTGCTCTTATCTCAATGTTCCCCCCTCTCCCAACTCCCATCCTTCCTTGAGCTCTCAGCTCCTCATCTCTTCAAGGAGGCCATTCCTCAACCCTTGACTAGATGGGGCCTCTCTTCTCTATTTTCCATAGCAGCATGTGTGCTCCTACACAAGCCACAGTGTTTAAAGCCATACCTTTTTTGTTAAGATTTTTATTTATTTATTAATGAGAGACACAGAGAGAGACAGAGAGGGAAGCAGGCTACCTGTAGCAGGGAGCCAGCCCTATGTGGGACCCATCCTGGGACCCGGGGATCACGACCTGAGCCAAAGGTAGACGCTCAACCGCTGAGCCACCCAGGCACCCTATACTATGTGTTAGCTAGTTTTCCTAACCCACAAGAGTGAAGCCACATTCGTCATCTTCACCACAGTATCCCTAGGACCTAAGAATATTTACAGCTCAAGTCTATTTCCATTTGGATCTTCTCATATGCACAAAATCAACACATCTAAAACAAAACTCACTATTTTTTCCGTACCTCACCACCATCACCACAAACCTACCTTTTTTTTTTTAAGATTTTATTTATTTATTCATGACAGACACAGAGAGAGAGAGAGAGAGGCAGAGACACAGGCAGAGGGAGAAGCAGGCTCCATGCAGGGAGCCTGACGAAGGCGGAGCTAAGCTGGTGAGCTACCCAAGCTGCCTTTTTTTTTTTTTTTTTTTTAACCCTCAGTGAATGGCACAGCCATCTACCAACTGCCCAAGCCATTAATGACTCCTCTCCTTCCCTCACACCTCTAGGCATTTGTTCAGGAAGTGTGTCCCTTTCACGCACTTCTTTTGGACTTTTGTCTGAGACACAATGGTTTTAAGCAGTGACTGATTCTGTAACTCTTAATTCCCTTGAACAGGTCATTTAGTTCCTCTAAACCTTAAATACACCCATGGGGTAAGAAATGCCAAGTCAGCACCTACTATGTGTTTAGTAAATGTTATCTACTATTCTTCTTTCCAGGCCCACTGCATTTTCTCAGGAACATCATCGTTTCCAGCCAGATTGCTGCCACAACCTATTATCCTTGCTTCTAGTCTGGCCAGCACTCCTGTCCATTCTCAACAATGAAGCCAGAATCTTCCAATAATGTAAATGAGATCATGTCATACACCTGCTTAAAATCCTTTAATGGCTCTCCATTACCTTCAGGATAAGACTCCAACTTCCTGGCTTGGCATAGCACACTGTTATCATCCAGCCCCTCCAACACTCCAGTGCCTTTTCTTGTCACTCCTCCAACCACACACCTTGCTCCAGTCATACGGAACTGAACATGCAAAAACAAGCCCTGCTCTCACAAGGCACTTCTTTCACTGCCGTGTCCCAGGCCCACGTGGAAACTGCCAGATGTCCCTAAGTCCATTGCTAGGCTGTAGGCAACTTTAGGGAGCTTCCTAATTCACTGTGCTGCTCCCAGTACCAAGCATGATCTGGCTCATATTAATACCAAGTAAGTAATAAGCGATACTGAATTTAACTCCCTCCCATATTTTATTCTGAAGAGGAAAGCAAACAAATGAGTTTAGGGTTGAGGAGGTACATGAGATTATCCCTGCGTCCCCAAACCTGTAATGACCTGAAATCTTTCTAGTAACACTAATTTTAGAAATACCATTGGAGGACGGATTTGTGCGAATTCCAGAAGCCAAACACCAAGTTGGCATTTATCTGCTAATGGCAATTTAAATCAATTACTGGTTTCAGCCTGTCTTCCTCTGGCCTCAAGACTACATTCAACAACGGTTAACCTGCAGCACCAGGACTCAAGATGAGTAAGATGCAAAATCCAGAAAACAAAATGTTATGCAGTTGGAAATCATTACAAAGTACCTTAAAGAAGTCACACAACATGGAAAGGGTTGCATGGACACAGAAACTGGCTTAATCCTTAATCCTGGCTCTAATGCTCCTCTTGCTTCTTTCATTTTTAAAATGCTCTCCCTGGTTATTTCCAGTGTCACCCCCCCACCCCCACCCAGGTGCTCCTCATACAGGTGTATACTACGTATTTCTAGATAAAATGGCCTATGAAGTATGCCCCTAAAAGTTGTTCAGTGTGCACCAATCTGCACCTGCTCTGCAGTGGCCATGAGCTCAGGACAAATGACCAGATGTTTCACTCACCTTAACGGTCTTAGCTGTAAGGACATGAGCTTTTGAAAAATGTGGGCTAGCAAGCTCTTTGTGGGCAGGTTTTCTTCAATATCCCTCCACAGAACAGAACCTGAGGGCCACAGACCATTGGCATCAATGAAACTGCTCAAAGTGAATGTAAAATGTTGTGCTTTTTTAAATAAGAGATTTAGTAAGTTTCATTAGCTTTTCAAAGAGGGCTATATCCACCCCCCAATTTTAGAACCACTGCTAGATGGGGATCCCTGGGTGGCTCAGCAGTTTAGCGCCTGCTTTTGGCCCAGGGAGTGATCCTGGAGTTCTGGGATGAGGTCCCACATCAGGCTCCCTGCATGGAGCCTGCTTCTCCCTCTGCCTATGTCTCTGCCTCTCTGTCTCTCATGAATAAATACATAAAATCTAAAAAAGAAAACAACAACAAAAAAAACCACTGCTAGAGACCTCAGCAGATGTTAGGCAGATAAGTGATGAATATATACTTTGTGACAAACCCTCAGTAACTCTTAAACTAACCCCAATTCAAAACACAAAATAGAACCCCCGCACCTAGCACCTCTGTCAACAGAGGCAAATCTGTCATCTCACCATTTGAATTTTCTCTCCAGCAGCAAAGAAGGTAGACAAGATGATATACCTGTGGGCTCCGAAGAGTTAGGTACAGACTTGTGCCTAGAGAGAAGGCTTGCCTTAAATCACTCTATGCATGCAGGGTTCTGTTTTTTTGTTTTGTTTTTTTGTTTGTTTGTTTGTTTGTTTTAGGCACGCAGGTTTGATACAGTCTAATTCTCAAGGGCTCTAGTTTGCGGAAATTCCACTTGGCCTAACTAGCTCAAGGTTAAAAAAATACTCTGCAAAATCTTGAGGTTCCCTTCAGGAATGGGAAGCTAAAAATGAAACACAATACTCTCATAGGTAATTGGAGTACCAAAAGTCCCCATCAATTTTAAGTACAGTAACTTCTACTGCAAAATCTATTCTTTGTCCCCAAATCAGACTAAAGATTACATATAAAAACAAAGTGAGATTGTGCTATATACAAATTTCCCCAATGATGACACCACAAAATGGCAAAATGAAAAATATTTAATACACAAAAAAAGCAAACAGAATCAACTGGTATTAAGGGCCTTTCATAGTGCAAAAACCAGAAAGATACAGAGTCATTAACTTATTGGTGCTTAAAACTAGGCAAAAACATGTGAAAATGTCTCCTTTCCTTAGTGAGCTGGGGACTATTCAAAAAGTTATTTACATTGCTTTTTTCCTGCCCACTTTATGAAACCATATTTGCTGCACTCCTGTTGATTATGCTTACCTGATCAGATATGTTATTTGGGAAACTGCATGTTTTCTGTATAGTGACAGTGCATTTTAGGCAACCTACTCAAGTGCATGCAGAAAATTTTTGTCCATCCAGACCACAACAGAGCACTTCTACTATCCAAATTTACACACACTTCTCTCAGAACCTAGAAACAGAATTCTTTTCTAGTCAAGAGCTTCAGAGCAAGGAAAGGCTATATGAGTCAGAGGCGCAGGTACAAGGAAGCAACATAGGCTCTGCTAGGCAGGCACTTGAGGGGAGCTTGTGCTCACTTTCCAGGACATGAGGTATTCTGAATATATACCCCAGAGCTTGGTAGAGCCATTTTTTTAACATGTCATTCAAGGCAGTGTATATAGGTTAAGCTGCTCCAGCATCCTTAGTTTCCATAACAAACTATGAGGTAGAAAGCGTAGTTATGTGTGTTCTGTTAAAAGGTAAGAAAAATGTCAAGAGTGGGACAGACGGTGGAAGGGCCTTACCCCTTTATCCCTATCCAAGGGACTTAACAGTGCCTTGCTACAGACTATGGACAAAGTCCTAGGCAGAGGCTGCTTAGAATTTCTACCTTGCCAAAGTGCCAAGGAACCCAGAAACATTTCATTCCCCTTTTAAAACCTTTTCTATTATTTTTAAAAGGAGGAAGGAAAAATATGAGAGGAGACATTTTATAAGGAAGTGAAAAACAAGGCAAATTATGGGGGGGAGGGGATGAAGAGCCTCCTGTAGGAAGAGGGAAGGCTGCCCTCAGTTTCTTAGTGCTGAGACAATAGGGGTGCTCTTTCCCGTTTCTCATCATGGACACAAAGGAAGCCTCAACTACAAGCTGTTTTTTATTAGATAGTAGCTCTGATGTCACAGCTTCTCTTCCTTATCCACCACCTACCTCCGCTAAAGAAAAAAATTCCCCAGAACTGACTGGAACAGAGGAATCTTATCCAAAGATACTATGGTTGCAGCAACCCAAGGGATGATACAGAAGGCCTCTGATATAAAAGTAATATCCAGACGTAGATCACTTTGAACTCTGAGGAAAAAAGAGCAACAAAAAGGGAAGAAGGAAAAAAGGAGAAATCTATGACATTAGTTACTGTTAAAAAAAATGCCTTGGGATAAGACATTAGGTGCTCTAATAAATTGTCAGTGTCATAGGGATGTCAATTTTCAAGAAAGCATTTGCCAAATTATAGCAACTATTCTGAGAAAGGAATTGCTCTGACAGCACTATTTGACCCTTTTTAAGATCCCTGACCCATTCTACCCCAAGAAATGAGGACTACGCCTTGTTGCCCTATGCTCCCAGATGACACTGAATATGGATCCAGGGTGAAGAAAAACAATCTGCAGGAGAAGCAGCATGGAGGACTTCAGATAAGCTACCCAGAAGTATCAGCTACCTATGTCTGCAGACACACAAATCTGCAACATTTTCAGTCATTTGAAAAGCTCTGATACAGGCACAGTAAACCCAAGGGGTTCTTAATATTCTATTTTCTTTAACAATGCCACATTTGCCAACAATGACGTTACTTGGGATTGCACATTCCTTCTATCGAAAGATCTCAGAATGCTGGGGGGACCCGCTCCCATAGGAGAGAAGAGATCTGGTGGCTCCTTTAAAGGAAAACTGTAGCAATGGTGACCAAGGAAAGCACTGTCCACTGATAGGACATATCAGAGCAATCTGGAAAAAGTGTCCTCAAATTAGATCAGGGGGTCACCTGAACCACTATCTCAGACACTTTCAGTTTAGCTTTAGAGCCTCAGTATCTCTCCTCATATGCTAAACGGCAACTGTACTAATCACCATCTGGGAGTTTCCAGCAAAGTAACCTCAACATACCCTATGGCAGTGCAAAATTCCACACATTTGTAAACACTGTACTTATTGCTTTTGGCACAGGGAAGAGCTTATAGGTTCTTTATCTTTGAAGTGAAAGTTCAAAACATAGCTAGTTCCTATTCTATAGCCACTTTCAGCAAAGGCATTAGCAGTCTTGATACTATATGTGCATAATATATACCCATGAATGAAGAGAACCATCAAAATAAGTTTTTCTTTAGGATGCCAATCAACAATTTAAATGGATACTTGGCTAAAAGGAAAACAATGGCTTCACAGTATCTAAAGGCATGTACTTTCAGAAGTTCACATGACTCTGTGGGGAAAAAAAACAAGTATCTGGTTAAGAAGTTTCCTCCTTTCTAAAGAGAACCAAGAGATAACGCTACGATAGTTTCGTAGAATCCAAGATCTAACATTCATCGATTTCTCATCAATGACTGTTCAAAGGAGCCAACAATGCACTGAATTAACATTTACAAAAAAATGTTACAAATGATCCTGACCTTTAAAAATAAATTCTTACAAACAACACAATGTTCCACAAAGCATTATATACACCTAAGTATACATAAATTATTATTAAAACAACTACATATTTCAAATGCTTGGCAGTGATTTCATCTTATATTAGAAAAGTTCATGGCAGTTTGTAAGCTGGCTCGGCAGACACAGACCCATTGGTTCAAGCCTAGGATTGTGAATCTTTGCTATTTCATAGGTGGACTGTGGGGAAATGGCAATATGCAGCTGAAGGCTTCGTCTTAAGATTTTCATAAAGTCTGATTTAAGTATTTAACACAAAAGCATAGCAAATATTATACGTATGGTGCAAGTACAGTAACTCATTCATTAACTCAATGAGACAGGAGACATTTTTGGTATAACCTAGAAATTCATGGTTTTTCTAAGGATTTGTCATTTTTGCTGAGCTTTCTGTCCAGGATAACATGGTCATACATATTAAATGGCAATTAAAATAAGAAATTTGGTGCTAGAGCACCTGGCTGGCTCAGTCAGTAGAGTATGAGTCTCTTGATCTCAAGCTCCACGCTGGGCGTAGAGATTTACTTTAAAAAAAAAAAAAAAAAAAAGGAAAGTAAAGAAATCTGGCGCTAATGCAGGATGATTTCATTAATCACAAGATCAATCACAAGTCTATGATGTGATGCAGCAGAAACAAACAATTCCACTGCACCTAGTTTAGCAGATCCTTTCCTCACAATCAAGATTTCAACTCAAGCACCTGAGAGAGGGGGGAGACAAGGAGACAAGTCAGATGGGCCGCTGGAAAAGAGGGATAAACTGGCAGCTTATTCTAACCACAACTAAAAGATAAATGGTAGTGTGTAGAAATTAAGAGTTTATCTCAAAGAAGTAAAACTACGAAGACTTCACATACAAACCATGTTTCGCTTTCATGGCAGTGAGTAAAATAAAACTGTACCGCAGTGGCATTGAAAAAAAAAAACAAAATCAAAAATGAAATCAAGATGGTTTAAAGTCTCTTGCAAGTAAAGAACTGCTCTGACAACACTATTTGGCTCTTTGTAGGATCCTTGGCCCATTCTACCCCTAGAAATGAGGACTCCTCCTTGCTGTCCTATGCTCCCACAAGACATTAAATATAGATTCAGGGTGAAGCGGAGAAGCAGCATCCTAGACTTCAGATAAGCAATTGAGGAATATCAGCTCTTGCCCTATAAATTGCAGTCACTCACGAGGTTCCTGCTAGAGGGACAGTAAACCCACATGTAGTTTTATTCTAATATTCACAGCTCAAACATGCAGCTTGGGATCTTCTAAGCAAAGTATTTAGTGGTAACAGGAACTGTATAAAATCCCAAGTGAGCAAGGGGTAAAGGAAAGCTGAGTAGCATAAAGAAGATCCTGTGCTAGGCAAGGATGTATGAAAATTAACATCAAATATCTACAAATAAATACAATTTTTAAATTTTTCCTTAAGTTCTCAAAAAAACTGCAGCTTTACATAAGAGGAATCAGAGGGTACAAGTGCAGATCCCCAGCTCTTCCTTTCCATCCTTTAAGTCATCACCTGCAAAAGCCCCTAACTGGCAAAAATCAGACAAAATTAAGGGCTATCAAACTATTATGAAAAGAGAAGCACTAAGGACAAAATAGGGAAGAGAGACCTTTAGCTTGCTGCAGTGGCAGAGCATTCAGCAAGGTCGAATGGAGCACTGAAGTCCGACAACTTGCTCTACTTTGAGGGGGGAAAACTGTCCCTGGTACCTAAAGAGAGCAAGAGTTGGGTTTCCTTCCCTAAGAAGGAAGAATACTGGTTCAAAATGGTTCAGGTTCCTCTGCACCTTCATCTGTCCTCTCCCTTATCTGATTATATAAGAAAAGATGATATTTAGTGGACCTTTTCTCTTTGGGGAAAAGGTGTTTAAAGTCATTATTCTTCCTAAAGTCCTACTTTGGCTGCAAGTCACATTTTGTCAGATTTTAAGACGATGAGCATCTTGAATCCAAATTCAACAAACACCTTTTAAATATTTAGCAAATAATGAGGAGTATGGTTTCAGGATTTACAAGTGACTCGGGTTCTATTAACAGTTGCATCACTAGCTGTGACTCTTGGCTATCATTTCATCTTTTAGCCTCAAGTGCAAAGTAACAGGGGTTGAGTAGAAGAGTGCATTCTAGTTTTAAACTTCTAGAACTTTTAACAAAACTCCCTGTCAAGAAATTAGGTATGATGCTAAAAGTGATCCTGTTCATTGTACTTCTTGTAAATGGGAAAACCCTTCCTCCTAGGGTAGGGCTTCCCAAAGTGTGGTCTGTGGACCACTTGATCAGTTACCAGGAATACATGTTCTAATGGAAGGATACCCCTGGTAGGGGGCAGGGAGAGACGGAGAGACGGGGAGGCATTGTTTGAGTTTGGGTTTTTTTGTTTTTTTTTTTTCCTTTTTTTTTTTTTTTTGTAACTTCTGCTTTTCTTAACAAGCAACCCAGGTGATTTTTCAATCCATAAATTTGTTAATTCTAGGGCCATGGTCTTCAAAATCTCATATGCATACCCATGGGTATACATCAAGATTTCTTCCATGGGGAGGGGCACTTGGGTGGCTCAGTTAAGCAGCTGCCTTTGGCTCAGTTTGTGATCCCAGGGTCCTAGGATCCAGCCCCACATTGGGCTCCCTGATCAATGGGCAGCCTGCTTCTCCCTCTCCGCCACTTGCACTCTCTCACATGTACTTACTCTCTCTCAAATAAATAAAATCTTTTCTTTTTTTAAAGGATTTTTTTCCATGGGGACAGCAGACAAGGATATGGATAAGCACATCAGCTTAAAGATCTTCAATTTCCATATGTATTGCTCTAAGACTACGTGCTCAGATAAGGATTCTTCAGATCTAACATTTTTCTTTAATTATTTTCATTTTCACAACTGCTATGTTCCGAATTTCCAAAAGAAAGGCTGACTCTCGCCCATCTAGAATCTTACTATGGGGCATTGCCTCAGAATGTAAAAAACACTCTGGAGACAATCAAACAAAAGAACAACAACAAAACCAGAAAATTCTCAAGGGACAATGAGGACAGAGTAAAGCAGAGAGCTTAGTTTAAAACTCTGTACCACATCGATCTTAGGACTATAATTGAGAAGGTTGTGCCAGAAATGTGTTAATGCATTTATTTGAATTAAAAATAAAGTAAAACATCTTCTGCATGAAAATGAAATCTGATCTGGCTGGTGAATTTTAAAATGAGAACAGGCTTTGCTACTTTAAATGATAGGATTTTTCCTATAAATTCCATCAGCTAAACCTACAGCTAGCTCCAAGGCTTTGAGAAAAATATTTTTAAGGCACATATACAATATATTGGATAGAGTATCCTTTGTAAGTACTTAATTTTAAAAATTTAGAGGTCACATTAAACGCGTGCAAAAGGAAAACTAACCTAGAATGACAGCCAGGAAATGGGAGGAGGAACTGCTTAGAAAGGGGCACAGGTGAACACTCTAAGGGGACAGAAACGGTCCAGGGCTTGTTTTAGATTGGCTGCTCAGATGTCTACAACTCACCAGAAAAGAATATTGTTTGCTAATCATACCCCAAGGTGTAAAATGTGCAAAAGACTATATATATTTTTTCAAAATTCTTTCAGAGGTATGTTAGCAAAAATGCTCAATACTTGGAACGCCTGGGTGGCTCGGAGGTTGAGCATCTGCCTTCAACTCAGGGCATGATTCTACGATTGAGTCCCACATCGGGCTCCCTGCAAAGAGCCTGCTTCTCCCTCTGCCTGTGTTTCTGCCTCTCTCTGTGTGTCTCTCATGAATAAATAAATCTTAAAAAAAAAAAAAAAAAAAAGCAAGCTCAATAACAGTGTTCTAGGCACACATGGAAGAAATCTCGTTTTCAAGACTTTTCTTTTGGCTTATCCAAATTGTGCAGCCTGACTCCAACTATAAAGTGATCTACAGCACTACATAACTTCACTAATCAAATTACTTATGTATTTTTCATTGTTAGCTCTAATATTTTTCTAACAGCCACCCTATCTTGATGCCTAAGAACATTCCATAACAGAAAAAAAAAAGAACAGGGAATAAAATTAACTGAAGAAATAATAAATCTTCAAGTAACTTTGTAAGCGAATGAATTAATGTACTTTTGTTTGTACTGGGAGTTGCTTTCTCCCAGATCCTCATCTTTAAAGAGAGTAAAAGTAATGAACGTATTGTTTCATGTTAACGGGAGTCCCCCAAATTGACAGTCTAGTTCTAAAGAACTCATTCTCAAAATTCCTCTACGTATAGAAGCAAAAATGTCGTGAAACACAGATGTTTACATAAATAAATAAACAGATGCAGTGGGTTATGCTGAGTAGAGATGCTGAATACTGACATTTTGATACATGCCCTAGCTCTGTTAGTATTTCTCTACAATTCACTGAGTCAGCTATGCTATAAAAACCTTAATCACCAACTGAATCTCTTTCTTGCATATAGGGCATGAAGCCCCAGCCTTCTTCAATCTTCTGGCACAGTGAAAACAAGTGACAAGATGGCCTGTCCTCCCATGAATAATGTTCCCGTCTCGTGGTCTTTTCTCACACAGACTACACGGCTTCAAGAGATTCTGGCAATCCTCCATGTTTTCTGTATCTGTTCTCTGTTCAAAAAGGTTATCTGATGGTTCTCCCATGCTTGATATGGTTTCTTGGCTTTCAGAACTGTGGGCCAAATCCAAGAATTCCACTGAGTTGCAGGGATCAAAAAGCTTGGGGTTTTTTTCTTCCTTTGTACATACATCTTTAGGCCTAACAACTGGAGCTGATATGGTTCTTCGGCAATCAGGGACATCAATGCCTTCATTTTCCTTCTTCTCGGGTATGGCAGTGATATCAGACGTGGAGAGAGAATGGGTTAACTTAGAGCAATCTGAATACCAATCCTTCCTCAATGCCCAGCAACGAAAACAGTACCTCTTGCTTGGAGAGTTAAATTTCTTGCACTCAGTACACTGCCACTCATCCTAAAACGACAAGTGCAGCCAATTAATAGTCAGTGGTGAACATGAAACTGAGAAAAAGGGAGAGTAGGCCAAATCTCAACATCTCACCAAGCTAGTCAGAATCCAGACATTCCACATCAGTGGTCTAGCCTTGCATGTGAACAAATCCCACAGCCACATGTAAGAAAGTCTTGAGAAGTTTTACAAGGACAGTGACACAATAGCCATTTCTTTTTTTTTTTTTTTTTTTACAATAGCCATTTCAAGTCAAAATATGAAACAGCTATCTTTAAGAAAGCTAAACTCATTATTCTGGAGATCTAGCTAGTCTGGATGGAATTTACATTGCTTGCTTTTCCCTGCTGCCTTCTTTTTAGTTCATTTCTCATTGTACAACTTACTCTTTTATTGAGCAAGACACTAAAGAATGAAGAAAAGCTAACATTCCTTCCCATTAAGAAATGTTATAAAATTTGGCAAAAAGGAACCTAAAATTAAAATGAGGTTTGAAAACTACATTACTCAAGCTCTCACACTGCTCTCAGGATCAGAGGTTACAAACTCTATGCCTAAGCCCTACCCTCTGAAAAATGAATGTTCCATCCTTGGATGCCGGTAACTTTTTGCCTACTTCTCCATATTCAAATTAGGAGATACTAGAGCTCAACGAATTTTAAATGCCTTGCTTAATGCAAAGGTAGCTACCTAGAACAAGAGTATTTAATGTGGATAACTGCCTGGTTTTTTGACAGGACCAATGATTTGACACAGGCAGACTTGGTAATTTTCGGAATGAAGGCTGCACACTTCAAGTTTAGAAGGCATAACTCAACTGCCTCGGCCAAGAGACAGGGGACACAATAATCTATTAAACTGGATGGTCCTAGGGGCACCTGGGTGGCTCAGTGGTTGAGTATCTGCATCTGCTCAGGTCATGATCCCGGGGTCCTGGGATCGAGTCCCACATCAGGCTCCCCACAAAGAGCCTGCTTCACCCTCTGCCTATGTCTCTACCTCTCTGTCTCTCTCATGAACAAATAAAATCTTAAAGAAAAAAATGAAATGCTATACAGATACTCAAAAGGACTTCATAAAGACTTAGAACTCATAACTAATGGTGTGTCACAGTCTAATTGGCATCACTTTTTCTTCTTTAGTAGTACATAAAATAATAGGGCTTATTAAATTCAATGGCATCTTTGATTTGATGAAATACAGTCTATTTGCTTAAATAGGTTTTCTGGGCCCAAGTAGCCATAGAAGTCTGATTAAGATGGAAACACTTATCTCTGCTATTTGTATTATGGTCAAGAACACTTAATGGACCAATATATTCCACCTTATTACTTAGCTATGCACAGATTAATTTGCAATGCATTATCATAATGGTCAACAGTGGCGGGCTGGGAGTTGGGGGAGGATCAACACCAGAGACAACCTACAACTTTTCTATCCCCAAGCAGCAAACTGTAAAATCCCCTCCCTTCTCCTTCCCCCACCACCCTCCTTTCCAGCAAGTTAGCTGAGGGAAGCATTGAAAGGAAAGTGGAGAACTAGAATGAAAAAAGAAAAGCAAGGTAAGGTCTGAGTCTAAACATCAGTTGTCACATTTGGTGACAAATCCACACCTAATACCTAATAGCTTAATGTTACATGTTCATTTACTAGCCCTCCATTAGTGTAAACTTGTGTAGAAATTAAGTCATTTTCCATTAATTTGTTTTTAAGAAAGCAGTGAAAATATGATCTTTATCCTTGACAAAGAATTTTAGATAGCTTATAGATCTACCTATGGAGAGTTGTTTAGTGGGCAAAGTAGTACAGGACTATTTTAAATAACTCTGTGTATCCACTGCATCACATCCAAAGAATTTTGTTAGCAGGGAGAAGGGCATACAGACAGGCATTTAAGTCACCCCTTTCAAGGTGGGGAGAGGATTAGATCAACTTATTCTCCTCTTCTCCAAATTCTAATACCTCTAACAAGATATAGAGAAGCCAACATGTCTTAACATCAAGGAAAGGGAGATAGAAATGGGGGAAATGGCCTTCTGCAACACAAATGCACTGCTAGAACATTCTCAGTGAAGACGTGTGGTGCAAAACAGCTCCTCATACCTCAGAGGTAACTTCTACATCAGTATCGTCACTTATGGACTTAGAGTCCTCAAGGTCATCATTTTTCCCCACTTCAATCACCTGCAAGGCAAAGACATTTCATTAGTAAGGTTCACCTAGTTAAGATGAGGCTATAACCTGAGAGCAAAAGAGACAGAAGAGCTTCAATTTAAAGCTCACATTCTGCCTTTATCACTAGCACTTAAAAAAGAAAATGGCATAAATGACTGTGCATGCCCAGCTGGCAGCTCAGTAGAAGAAATGATTGAAAAGTGTGCAAAAGGGTCACCAAATACAAGAGGGTACCCAAATGTATGATCTGAATTAAAATAAACAGTATCAGAATAGGAAAGCTACAAATCGTTAAATGTGGAAATTTTTTATTTTGGGAATCTAGGCAGGCAGACACAAGAATAAGGACTGCATGAAAAAAATGAAGTGAAAGACACTACATAAAATAAGGACCTGAGATGTGAAGAATGAAAACAAAGTATTTTATGAAAAGTAAATTTCGTATTCAAAAGTAAACCTAAAAACAACAAAAAAGTAAAACTAGTTATGTGATACTCTGGTTTTCCTATAAAAATGTGCCCATGGACCAGGAAACAAAGTCAAGAAATATGGGAAGTATCTTCTAAATTTTTAAATTTAGAATTTAAAATCCTAAAAATTAAGACCCTATTTTGTGATCTAGTAAATGGAGTAAAATTAATTATGGCACAACTAGGAACCTCAGTATGGCACACAAGTTTCTCACACAAGTTCAAGTATTTAAGTCCCATCTCTCTCTTTTTTTTTTAAGATTTTATTTATTCATGATAGACATAGAGAGAGAGAGAGGGGGGGGGGGGCAGAGAGAGAAGCAGGCTCCATGCCAGGAGCCTGATGCGGGACTCGATCCCGAGACTCCAGGACCACGCCCTAGGCCAAAGGCAGGTGCTAAACCGCTGCGCCACCCAGGGATCCCCCAGTCCCATCTCTCTCAATGGAAGTTTCCAAATGTCACCTTTGTCTTCTTTCAAGCCACTTGCAGTCTCTTCTAATGCTACTCATACAATTATTCTAGCAGGACCCACGCATCAATCTGCCTACAGACATACCAGGATATCCTTCAGGAACCCAAATCACTATGAAGATCTCCTAAAAAGATGAACCTATTTAGGTCTGTGTTTTGCTATATTTACTCAATAGATGTTTACTAAGAATCTTGTCAATGTCAACATTAGATCTGCTGTCCAATTTCTTTTGAGACTTGAGCACATGTTTCTATGACTCTTTATCTTGGTGTACTCACATCATGTGTATTCAGAGTTCTAATTCTCTTCTTTCCTCTTACTTAAACTCTAAGTTATGTAAGGAGAACTCACTTGTCTATTTCCATTTAGATATGAATGACTATGGAAGATACTGAGATGTCCAAGAACCAGGAAGTGTTTTTCCTACAGGCTACTGTAGCCATTTAGAACTTTGCTTTGAAGGGGCACCTCGCTCAGTCTATTAAAGCATCTGCCTTTGGCTCAGGTGGTGATCCCAGAGTCCTAGAATCAAGCCCCACATCAGGCTCCCTGTTCAGCAGGAAGTCTGCTTCTCCCTCTCCCTCTGACCCTCCTCACCCAACATTTGTGCATGCTCTAATAAATAAACAAAATCTTTAAAACAACAAAAACAACAACAACAACTCTGCCCCTTATTAGCAAAGTAAGGTCTCCAGAATAAAAAACTCCACTTCTGAGAGATTAGACAAGTAGGAAAGGGCAGCTTCTTGGTTTTAAGGAAGAAGGAGTTATACCAATACAGTCCTATCCTATTTTTAAGACAGTGTATTTTTAAGACAATGTGAATCTTAAAACTGGATACAGGAAAACATTAAAAAGTAAAAGAGTGGTATTATGTGAGTCTTCTGTGGTACAGAGTCACATACCAGATCTGAACAGATTATACTATGTGCCCATAAATACATGAAATTTTTCCAAACATACCTTTTTGTCTCTTACTTTCCCTACTTCTTCACTTGTTTGTTCAGTGTCTGCAGCTTCAACTTTTATTCCCACACCAAACTGCTCTGATACAGATTCATTCAAAAACCACAAGTCATCTGTGGTGTCTGAAACAATAGCAGTACCTATATCCTAAAAGAAAAAAACAAATGTGAGTTTCTGTAGTCAGAGGCTTATCGATGACACTGAACCAACAGAAATGACCCAAAAGTCAGTATCTTCACACATCTCCAAAGAATACCTATAGCCTTTCTTCAGCAAACATCTATTTATTCAACAGGTACCTACCTAGCACCCACTATGTATAAACTAATGAATGGATATAGGGAGCCTGGCAAGGAATTTTCTATTTTAACAGTAAATAAGGTATAACATCTAAGAAACTGTACCAAAGAGCTCAAAAGTTAAAGACTCTGTAATTGCTCAAGTAAAAAAAAAAAAAAAAAAAAAAAAAAAAAATCCGTTCCCTAAATTCCTTTCCAAAGATAGTACTCGAAGAATCTAGAAAACATTCCATTAACTGTGACATATTACTTCCTTTATGTTCAGTAATGTTTATTGAGGGGTAACTGGGTGGCTCAGCCAGTTAAGCATCCAACTCTTGACTTGGCCTCAGGTCATGATCTCAGGGTTGTGAGATCGAGCCCCATGTTGGGCTCTGTGCTCAGCAAGGAGTCTGAGGTTCTCCATCCCTCTGTTCGCTCATTCTCTCTAAATTAATTACTTAATTAACATCTTTTTAAAAAATGTTTACTGGAATATGAGAAATACTGATGGTAACTCGTATCTTCTATCCTCTTTCCTGGATTCCTGAACAACTTTAAATATAACCTTCTTTGTGCATTCACCTATGGATATTCCATGACATGCTTTTCTCCAATATTCCTAGGAAAGAACTTAGTATTTTGCCACTATTCTATATCCATTTATTTCCTGAGCAAAAACTCACTGAACTCCTATTGGGTGTCAGATACTTTCCTAGGTACAAGGTAACAGAATAGAGTGCCCTGGACTTACATTTCAGTGGGAGCAAATACATAAACAAAATAGAATAATAGTTTTTCAAAGTGAGAAGTGTAAGAGAGAATATAAAATAAGATAAAGGAATAGAATGATTATGGTTTAAGTTGGGGTGTTAACACCAGAAGTAATAAAAGTGGTTAGATTTTGGATTTGCTTTGGATAAAGAACTGATAACCTGAGTGTGATGTGTGACAGAGAAAGAAATCAATAATATCCCTTAGATTTGGCTGGAATAACTGGAGAGAAGGTAGATTTGTGAAAAAGGAAAGGCTAAATAGAAATGTATGGGGAAAAATTTAGAAAAAAAAAATCAAGAGCTCTGGTTTGAACATGTTAAATGTCAGATCATCTAACTGGAGGTGTTAAGTAGGCAGCTGAATTTAGAAGTTGGGCATTTAGAGAAGAGGTCAGGGCTGCAGATACAGATTTGAGCATCAGATGCACACAGATGGTACTTAAAGTCATAGCACTGAATAAGAATTCTTACAGAATGCAATGTGTGGTCAAGAGTAACCAAGAATGTTACTCTTCCATAAAAAAAACAAAAAGTTCCTCTTCAAATGTGACATTTACCTGATTTGTCTGTAAATCAGTCGAGCCATTACTTCTAGGTGTATAGTTGCTCCTCAGGTTTCCTAAAAACCACCAAGGCAGCCCAGCTACATCCCACTCCTCAAACCCAAGGTCCAGCTTAGATGTCTCATCTTGGGTTAAGTTTTTTATGAAGTCTTCATCTACAGCAGTCAAATGGAAAGGAAAGTAACTACGTACACAACACTAAGAATTAAAACTCACTTTGCAACACTTAACAATCTCTTTATAAGACAGGCAAAGAGAAATTTCTATGGCCAGTATGAAAGAAACCAAAATCAAGTATCTCAGTCACAGAGCCCAGACCACCTCTCGAATTTAGGCCTTGTTCATTAGCAAATGATCATCTGCTTCTAGTATCATTACTTATCAAAAAATCTAAACTCTGAAGGCATTCAAACAATGACATTGTTCTAAGAGGATTTCAAAATGGTCATTTACTGCCATGTTAGGCATTCATACCATGGCAATAACTAAAGAAAGACTTGCTCTAGTACATGATGCCTGATAATAGCTTAATTCACTGAACTGCAAATGGTGGTGGCAGAATGTCCAACCTGAGATAAAAGCAAGGCAGTCCAGACCAAATGGGCCTTCACAAGGTTGTCAAGGCAGTCTCACTGCTACCACATATTTATGGATGTTCCTCACAAATTCATGTTTGGATAGGTAACAACCATTACAGAACACTGAACTCTAGGTTGTCTAAGTAAATATATACCTATGTCCTTTCTGGATCAATGGGCTCTTTTGGAGTTATCTAAGATCTAGAAATATTGCAAACTCGAAACATAAGAAGGCACCACATATTCCAACTAAAAGATCTCGTGTTATACACCCAAATGACATTCAAGGTGGTTACAAACATAAGTTTGTTGCTACCACACATCCCATCTTTTTTTGTTGTGCTTCCCTCCTTTCCTACTTTCTCCCTCTCCTCTACCTCTTCCAAATGCACCAGCCATGCCAATAGCAACCACAGGTGTTTTAATGTGCTGAGGTACATGTGCTTGAAAACTTTTGCAATGTCCCTGTCCCTGTCAGAACAAAAGATGACCTTACCTACTTACAAGTTATGTTGAACTCTGCCCATTAAATTCAGGGGAAAGTTCAGCTTTTTACTTACTCATTACTAAAATTATCAAAACCTAAATTCCTGAGATGATGCCATATTAAAGTTATCCTCGTCTAGTCAAGCTAACATCTTGTAAAGGGAACAGAAACATCTCTTCCATGTATACAAAGCCTGTCCTTTCTACCTACACACATTCCTGAAACTACTAAGCTCTTTACTCTCAAAATGTACAGCACAAACTACGTAATAGTCTCTTGAATTGGTGATTCTTATATTTCAAATAGCCTTCTGAGTAGCAAATTAGCAAGAATCTGCATTTAAGGAAAAAATTACACATTTAATACCATACAGACTGGAATAAGCTCCAAGGCAATAGGTAGTTCAAAATTCAGTTGCATGATAAATGGATCCAATTTTAAACATATAAAACAATTTCAGCAGTATCACTTTCCGGGATGTTGTTAAAGTCTAACCTGTCATTGCTCCAAGTATGAGCCAGGTACCTAAACTAGAAACTATCATGCCATCTAATACCTCTGAGTAATTTATGATTTTATATACCTTTGTAGGAAAAAGTTTAGGAGGTATTTTCTAAAGCAGAGCTTGGGAAAAACTAAAATACTGGTTAACTCACTTAACCTGACCATAGCATATCAAGGGTGGATATTAAAGATCTTGAGGACCACCATCCAAGGGCAGAGGAACTACTTGGCTTCTAAGGTCTCTAAGGTCTCATTCTTGCTTAGACATACCAAGTATATATCATCTTGGCAAACTTCAAAACTCTACAAAATTAGCCTTTGCCTCAAGCAAACAAACCAAAATAAAAATCCTAACCAGACTGAATATATACAAGTATGTCAAGATTGAAAAGGCCAAGGCAGCTGATTTACCAGGTGGCAAACCGATAAATCTGCAGCAATCTTCTATTAGTATTAACCTTCCTAGTCTTGCTCCATCTCAGTAAACACAAGTTGCTAAAAGTGCACTACCATCTCTTCAAAGTTAACAATGGTCACTAAGCTTAAGAAAAAGTATTCTGAAAAGAATGAGTAAGTATGACATATGCTCCCTCCAACTTCATATGCAAAGAAAGTGCATTATTTTTTTTTTTGTGGTCTATAGAATGGTCTCAATTATAGATAGTGCTTAATGTGAATAAATCCCCTTTCTAGATGTCATCAACAAAAGAAGAGGAAAAAAAAGAAAGAAAAAGTCTGTATAGCTTTAATCCAAAACTTACCTTCTCTAGAATTTCTGCATTTATGTTGTGAGGTAGGCAGTGTAGGAATATTGCCTTCTTCCATTCTTTTCCTGGAACTGGAGCTTTCTTCTACACTTTGCTGAAAAAAAGGGAAAGACTTCTATTAGTGCAGTAAAAATGACTGAGACCAGGGGATGTAGCAGTTCCATTCTGGCTCACCAGTTACTGTGCGGCACAATGGGTTACGCACGAGAAAGAGATCTCTGGAGTTCACAACAGTCATCAGATAAAGGCAACACCTCTCCTCAACCCACTGTGAGCAGAGCTAAGAGAATCCCAAACCTGGGGGGAAAAAAATCTCTGCACAAAAGGCCAAAATCTACTGTTAAAAACAGGCTATCAATCAATATAAAACCTCTAGACTATAAAATTAGGCATAATTCAGAAAACGTGTGAAACCCTCAGCACATACCAAAATGATCATAAAGTTTTCCCAGGTCTGGTTTGGGAAAGCTTTCAGAATGGTCTGACATGAACTTAACTGCAACAAGCCTGTTGAAGTCTAATAAAGCAGTTTTCTTCAAACGCCTATATACATATACCATCACACACACAGGCACACACAAACCCCAAAGAAAATGCAACTGGAGGAACTGAAGATCAGAAGTGCTACATCCCAAAGAAAGATTCAGAGACTGGAACTCTGTTATGGGCAGAACAGAGAAGTTTCACTCTGTCCCTGGTCTGTGAACTCCCAAGAACCTTTCTTATTAAATTCTTACCACATTTAGAGAAAGGTCTTGGGAGTCCAAGATCCATAGGTACAGAGAAGGGGCCACTCTGTACAACAAAAGAAGTCACCGTGTGGTGATTTTACCTTCAGTTGGTCTTGACTTGGAATATCCATACTGTGATCCTGTGCGAGAGCGAGAGTCTGAGCAGCATCTGGATAGCAAGTAAAACAAAAGGAAAACCTTCCCTGGTAATAACCATTCTTTCCACATAAAAAGGACCTCAGCAAACAACCCTGGAGCCAGGTTTGCTCCCTAAAGCTGTACTTCTCCATGTTGGTTGGACAAAGCTCTCATCCAAAAGGGAAAAATCAAAACTGATAAAAATGGTAAAGACCAAGACAGGCTATATTCAAAATGTATTACCAAAATGTAATCTGGAAGAAAATGAAAAATAACTAAAAATGTTCAGAGCAAAATTTCAAATTTTAATATGAAAGTGATTCCAACCAAGAAATAATGGAATATTTTTTATCATTTCTTCCCACAGGTAATCCACCTAACTTGTAAACAACAGCAAAAAAAGTTTGGCCCTTAATTTTTATTTTCAACTATTAAAAGTTATGCAGGCTTATGAAATCTGAAAATCTAGAATTTTCCCCACTTGCTTCATAACACAATAGCACCTCATGTAAACTTACATTCTACAGTGTCAATGAAGATTTCCTGATTTAAATTCCCATTACCTGAATACAGAGTAATTTTGTAGTTAACAAGTTTTATATTTCAGTTATTCTAAACATTTCCTAAGAGGGAAGCGAAAGCAAATAAAGTTTTTCCCAAAGTCAATGAAAAGCAAAAACAGTAACCTGAGTGAAATTCTTAGATTGTCTGATAGTATTCTTAGATTGTCTGATAGGACTTGGAAATTTTCCAAGCAAAATGGAAAATGAAAACTTAACTACAGGAAAACAATAAGCTGTAGAAAATTTAATAATCTAGACCGCTCATTATATGAGGTTATATGTAATTGAAATGTTCCCAAATAAGTCTACTAAGGGCTGGATTCACTAACTACTATTCAAGTCCAGAGATAAGACACTTAAGGTAAACCTCATCCTTGTGTAATAAAGACTGCCAGAGAAAAGAATACTGATCCTACAACTGGTCTGATAATTCAGTTGTTCTGCACAAAACAATTTCAAAACTGTAATTATAAAGAGCATGATTTTATACAAGCATTTTTATAGGTAAACAGAGAATACTGAGGAGTTCAAGAGAAAGCATTTTCTGACCACAGTGGTCTTCAAAGATAAACAAGAAAACACAGATTAAGCATTTCTTTAATAAAGCAACTTGATTACTGTCATTTATAGTTCTAACGCCTTACTACCTTCCTTAGATTAAAATATTAAGAAGCAAAAAGAAATTATCTGGGAAAACTATAATGTACAAAGGAACTTTAAAATAACAAAGTTTGTCATATATTTCATTTTGTTCATATACATATGGAGATCTGGACAAATGATTCATAAAGGACCACTTTACTTTAAACAATGGCATTTTCTCAACCATCAAAATAAAGGTTTAACTCACTTGCAAAGGTGTACAATAGATGATACAGAAAACACTTTTCTTGGGGATCCCTGGGTGGCTCAGTGGTTTAGTGCCTGCCTTTGGCCCAGGGCATGATCCTAGAGTCCCAGGATCGAGTCCCACATCGGGCTCCCTGCAGAAAGCCTGCTTCTCCCTCTGCCTATGTCTCTGCCTCTCTCTCTCTGTGTGTATCTCTCATGAATAAATAAATAAAATCTTAAAAAAAAAAAAAGAAAAAAACACATTTTTTCTCATTTGTCTTTTTAAATAAAATACACGCAACCCAATTTATTTAGAACAGAGATGACCAACCACAAGCACCAATGCAAGTTCAAGTCAGAGCAGACAATTATCAAAATTACTGTGTGGCAACTTTCTGGTTTTGAACATTGTATTAGGGTTATATAAGATGTTACCATTTGGGGAATCTGGGTAAAGAATATTTGGAACTCCTTATAATACGTCTACTACTTTTTTTGTAACTGAAATTATTTCAAAGTGACAAATTTAAGAATAAAATGTTTTGAAGATTTAAAGTTCAGAGAGAAATTTGTGTTAAGAAAAATTAACTGGAGCAAATTCTGTTATAATATCAAGTGTGTGGCACAATGAAAAGAGCAAGAAATGGTCAGTCAGAAATATCTGTTCTACCAATTGTAAGTGGCAACCAATCTTGGACAAATCGCTCATTCTATTAAAAAAAGCAAAAAACAAAAACACAAATAAAACAATATTTTAAAACCCTTCAGTTTCATCATCTCTAGACCTTCCTCATGGGGTGGTTGTGATAATTCAATTGAAATGTTATCAAGCGGTGCCTGGGAGGCTCAGTCTTATAGCTAAGCATGTGCCTTCAGCTCAAGTCATGATCCAGGAGTCCAAGGATCAAGCCCTGTGCAGCGTCTGCTTCACCCTTTGACTCTTCCCTCCTCTTGCGTGCGCTCTCTCTCAAATAAATAGCTTAAAAAAAATAATGTTATAGAAATGTTCACTTTAATATATGGCATGTTAGGGTAGCCCCGGTGGCGCAGCGGTTTGGCACCGCCTGCAGCCTGGGGTGTGATCCTAGAGACCCGGAATCGAGTCCCACATCGGGTTCCCTGCATGGAGCCTGCTTCTCCCTCTGCCTGTGTCTCTGCCTCTCTCTGTGTGTCAATAAATAAATAAAATCTAAAAAAAAATATATATATATATATGACATGTTAAATACTGTAGTGCAAGAAAGAAAAAGTGAGAATTACACCCACTCCAGATATTCAGAGAAAAGATCAGAAAACAAATTCTAATAGAGTAGATGAACAAATACAAAATCCTGTGTAGTGCTTGCTTCAGCAGCACATATACTAAAATTGGAACGAGGGACGCCTGAGTGGCTTAGTGGTTGAGCATCTACCTTTGGCTCAGGGAATGATCTCAGTTCAGGATGGAGTTCTGCATCGGGCTCCCTGTGGGGAGCCTGCTTCTCCCTTTGCCTATGTCTCTGCCTCTCTCTCTCTCTCTCTCTCTCTCTCTCTCTCATGAATAAATAAAGAAAATCTTTTAAAAAAATAATAAAATAAAATAAATAATAAAAAATAATAATAAAATAATAATAAAATAAAAATAAAATAAAATAAAATAAATAAAATAAAATAAAATAAAATGAAATAAAATAGAAGATTAGCATGGCCCCTGTGAAAGGATGACAGCATATTCGTGAAGCATTCCATATTTTTAAGAAATAGTGAAAGGAACTATAAGGGAAAGGAGGGAAATCAAGTGGGGAAAAACTAGAGAGGAAGACAAACCATGAAAGACTCCTAACTCTGGGAAGCAAAGGGTTGCAGAAGGGGAGAGGGATGGGGGCAATGAGGTGACTAGGTGACAGGCACTAAGGAGGGCACTTGATGGGATGGGCATGGGGTGTTACACTGTATGTTGCCAAACTGAATTTAAATCAATCAATCAATCACTCTTCTGTGTATTTTGGGCCTGCAGTGAGTATCCCAGGGAAGCCTTACTATTTCACAAGTGACTGAATTTCAATAAAGACACTATATTATTTGCAAGGCCTTCCATCTGAACAGAAATTTACAGCTGGGTGAAGTGGGTAAAGTGAGCAAATGGCTCAATGAAGTCAACAGGCTCCAAAATTCAATATAAGTTAAAAATCACATTTCAATATGAAAATAGTTTCTCTGTTCTCACGTTAAATCATAAACCTTTATTAAGAATGGATTCTTCTCAATTATTTGTTTCAGTAAACTGGAAAGATAACCAATCTAAAAGAATTACAAACTTGGGCTTTCTTCAAAGGATAAGGTTACCTAAAATCTAATTTGAAGCTAACAAAAGCGCTTCACTTAGGAATGGAAGGGAAAAGTTTCATTATTTGGAAATGATTAAGAGATAGTGTTACATTTCAGTTATATCCAGTTGATCCACTGATCTCTAATACACCATACTTCAGACCCCAAAGCAGCCCGTTTCCTCACATACCTAATAAATTAAACTCAAAGGACAATATTTAAAAGATATGGAATTAAACAAAGGGTGTTAGACAAATTGGCATTCATATAACAGAAAGCTAAAATCATTAGCTAGATGAAAGTTCTTCAGGGACCTTTCTAACAGATGGATTGGGTTAACACCATGAGCCCACAGAATCAATATCGCTGAAAAAGGGACAAGCAGACCTTATATGACTCAGATGAGATGCAACAGATGTACAAAGCACCACCTATGACACCTTCTCAGCAAAAAATCTAAACTTGAAACTATTCAGCATTACACTAGTTTACCAAAAATAAAAGAAACAGAGAAACATGTTAACATCACAAGGACAAAATCTGCAACCTCAACTAGAATGTGGGAAATTCTACAGGACAAATGATCCATTTCTTCAACAAATAAATGACATAAAAATAAAAGGAGGATTGTTTTATAAAGATACTTAGAGACATACCAACCAAATGCAATGTGTGGACTTTGGCTCTTGATTTCAACAAGCCAAATAAAAAAGATACTTCTGAGATAATTGGGGGTAACTATACATACACTGGCTATTGGATAGCATTATGAAGTTATTATTCATCTTATTTTTTTTTATTTATTTTTTATTTTTTTATTTATGATAGTCACACAGAGAGAGAGAGAGAGAGTCAGAGACACAGGCAGAGGGATAAGCAGGCTCCATGCACCGGGAGCCTGATATGGGACTCGATCCCGGGTCTCCAGGATTGCGCCCTGGGCCAAAGGCAGGCGCTAAACCCCTGCGCCACCCAGGGATCCCCTATTATTCATCTTATTATTATTAATTTTGTTGGATGTAAGAATGACATTTATAGTTACGTTTAAAGGAAAAAGGTCCTTAACTGTTAGAGATTTTAAAGGTATGTCTAGATGAAAAAAAAAAGTAAAATTAAGGAAAAAGAAAGTATATCCAGATGAAGCAAATGTAGCAAAATGTTAACAATTACTAAGAGGTGGGTATTATACTAATCTATTTTCAGTCTATTTGAAATTTTTCACAATGAAAAATTAACATACTAATAACATTCTGTATTACAGTATCTCTCCCAGTCATGCCAACATAGCAATTCATTTCCATCTTGATCCTCCTTGTTTTCCCACCATTTGCCCCCTTTGAGCTCAAAGCTGTGATACAGACTGAAGAAATAGGATGTGACATACCTGTAGTAGCAGTGGCTAAAGTGACAAGATTCCTTCTTAGCATATCATAGAGAGGGCTGTGAAAGACAAAAAAAAAATTAATAACCCCATAGTTTTCCATTAAAATATTCCATGTCTATCAGATATGTGATCTTCTAACTTTCTCTATAACACATGGAGAAGAGAATGTTTTCCCCACAATAGGTTAGTAATTATTTAAATGTCAAGATGATAATGTCCAAGCACTTGTGTTACTTTGCCCCTATTAAGAAACTGATAGGGCAGCCCCGGTGGTGCAGCAGTTTAGCACCGCCTGCAGCCCAGGGCGTGATCCTGGAGACCCTGGATCGAGTCCCATGTCAGACTCTCTGTATGATGCCTGCTTCTCCCTCTGCCTGTGTCTCTGCCTCTCTCTCTCTGTCTCTATGAATAAATAAAAAATCTTAAAAAAAAAAAAAAAAAAAAGAAACTGATTAATTTACATTTTATTTAATTAGCTAACCGTAACACAAGATTTCCTTTGGAGACCATTCCTTCCTTCTTTCCTTCCTACTTACAAAGAATTAAGTTTTACAATTTTAATTGGGGAAAGGGTGGAAGTTCATGATTCATAAGTTTTAGGGGCGCTTGGGTGGCTCAGTTGGTTAAGCATCTCCCTCCAGCTCAGGTCATAATCCTGGGGTCCTAGGATCAAGCCTGCTTGTCCCTTTGCACCTTGCTGGTGCTCTCTCTCGCTATCTCTGTCATCACAAAGCTGAGAAAGAAAACATTGGTTCATTACTAATTACCTTTTGACTCTATAACTCTGTAACTCTATGCAGCTGGAGAAAGTCAAACAGGTCAGAGAAGCTCTACAGTAGAGCTTATGAAGCCCATCATCAACCAGCAATGCTACATCTCTCTCATCAGCTCACTCTTCCTCTCTATAACAGCTGCTGCACAAAATTCTAACCTAGCCACATCAAGCTCATCCTACTCAGGCCTTTGCACACAATGTTTACTCTGCCAGAAGCTCTCCTCCAACCCTCTCCTGCAGCACCTCTCACTCCTCACTTATCCTGAAGCTCTCAGCTCAAATATCACTTCCTAAAGGAATCTTATCCCAACCCCTAAGATCCTAAATCCCACCCCCTACACAGCTTCATGTACCTTTTTTCTGTAACATCCACAGTATAATTTTACCATGTGCTGGTGTGATAATCTCATGAAGATGGGGAAAAGCATCTACAGTCTCACTGTTCTTTAAGCTCCATAGAATCTGAGATTATTAAAAAAAATAAAAATAAAAATAAAAAAAAAAAAGAATCTGAGATTATTGCTCACTAACATGGTCTTAGGGAATCACAGGCTACCTGACATGTGTAGGCCCTTAAATATTGACTGACTAAAGGAATAAATAACCATTAATATCCTATAAAGATTGAGTGGTTATAAGCACCCAAAAAGATAAACAAACCTTCACTCTTCTTACCTTGGATCTTTCACGGAGAAACTCTGACGTCCTAGCAGTTCTCCCAAAAGATCTCCACCACAGTACACCATATGCTGTTCCTGCTGATCATAAAGCTGCTTCACCATTATATACTGGCCTAGATAGTGCATGACCTGCATGGCAATAAAGCAGCATGAGAGGTCTGTCCAGCTGCTCCAAAAATCACAAAATTATTATGAGAAGATAGGTAAGTTAGTTTGCTAAAGAAAGACAAAACATATATGAGCGTGACTGTCAGTGCTTGTGTAAGGAGTCCTACAACAAGACAGTTGTCCCCAATCACTAGGTTCATCCACTTATTACCATGCTAGACATCAAGAGATTCTTACTTTTTAGAATAGAAACGTAGTGGTCTGACAGTGAGAAAAGTATTGAATTTACCTACTATCCCGTTAAAAAATCTCACCAGTTCAAATAAAGAGGTCTGTTCTAAAACTAGAAGTAATAAACTTTAAATGTGCCTGGGTCATAAAAATATTTTCCAAATCCAGGGACACACAACTACAAGACGCTTTTGATGCATATTCATTTCATTCTTTTTCACAAATGAAGTACAATGTTTAATAAGCCATCAGCACTATAACTGCATAAAATAGTGTTTATCAAATAAAAATTTAGTATATCTGGATTTTTTCCACAGAGTTCACAAAAATGGAAGAAACTCAGACAAGTTCATGATTCGTAAGTTTTAGGGATGCTTGGGTGGCTCAGTTGGTTAAGCATCTCCCTCCAGCTCAGATCATGATCCTGGGGTCCTAGGATCAAGCTTGCTTCTCCCTCTCCACCTTGCTGGTGCTCTCTCTTGCTATCTCTGTCACTATCTCTGTCTGTCTCTCTCTCAAATAAATAAATAAAATCTTTAAAAAAAAGTTTGATTTATTTTTTCCTAATGTTTTCCCTATGCAGATTTTTTTAAACTGCTTAATATTTAAGTTCACTTAATGACAGTAAAAACTGTTGCCACAGATTACAGGCAAATCAAAGCAGCTATCTTTAACTTTAGGCCCCAACTTCTCAGGAATTATCAGATATCTGCACAGATTTTCCGAATACTGTTCCCATTATATTGGTACAATAATGCTCCTAGGCTCCCCTCTATACCAAGCAACATTTTGCCCGGATAATCAAGTATCTAGGGAGAAATAAGATGGGGAAGAGTATTTACTGGAAGAAAAAGAAGAAAGATTTAATTTATGTCTGTCAAACTTTCAGAAGAAATAAATCCACTCTAAGTATTCAAAGTAATAAGGTCTTCTAATACAATAGAAACTATTATCTATAAATGTGTACATAATTAAGTGCCTGTAGCCATGCCACACCATCATAATCTCTAGGCTCCTCAAGCGCCAGTGGGAGAGGAGGCAGGTAAATAAGGTCTCTATACCATGGCTTGTACAAAGCAGACCACTCATAAACTGACTGGTGCTAAGCGCTGAGGAAGCAACTGACTACAAAAAGAAATTTGGAAGAGTATGCCCTCTTCTGGCGGGGTGAAGAAACCTCATGGTTACAGCCTTGGGACTGTGGCACTCCATGAAATTGGACATTATTAAGAGTCCACTGAACTCCTGATTCACAAACTTCCTTTCTAGCATCTGCTGCAAAAAATTGCTCAGGACTTTAAAAGAAATCTATGCTTCTAGAGTGCAGCTATTGCTGCTTTGCAGGAGACAAGTGAGGCCTATCTGGTGGGCCTTTTTAAAGACACCAATCTGTGTGCTATCCATACCAAACATGTGACGATTACATCAAAAGACATACAGCTAGCATGTCACAGAGAATGTGCCTAAGAATCAACTCTGATGGAAAACATTTCATTCTTTAAAACAAATTTTTTTTCTTCGTAGTTCTGAACTTTAGATTTTTTTCCCATGGGGTCAAAAGGTACCAAAGTATACAACTACAAGTGGAAAAATAGGGAACAGAAATCAGGTATTGGCATTTTTTCCATTTTTACATGTATGAATTTTTTTTTTTAAGATTTTATTTATTTATTCACAACAGACATAGAGAGAGAGGCGCAGAGATACAGGCAGAGGGAGAAGCAGGCTCCATGCCAGGAGCCTGACGTGGGACTCAATCCCAGGACCCCAGGATCGCGCCCTGGGCCAAAGGCAGGCACCAAACCGCTGAGCCACCCAGGGATCCCCATGTGTGAATTTTTTAATATAAATGTGGGGGCCTAAAAAAATAAAAAAATAAATGTGGGGACCTAAGACATTCATGTTTCAGTAAACATGTTTCAGCAGTTCAACTTCATAACAATTATAAATAAACCTGTTATATTTTTCGGGACAATTTGGATTTTTAAATTTTTTTTAAAGATTTTATTCATTAATTTGAGAGACAGAAAGAACGAGAATGCACACAAGAGAGCACAAGCAGAGGACAGGCAAAGGGAGACGGAGAAAGACTCCCCACGGAACACAGAGCCAGACGTGGAGCTCAATCCCAGGACCCTGAGATCATGACCTGAGCCAAAGGTAGATGCTTAACTGACTGAGTCACCCAGGCACACCTGGATTTACTTTAAACAAGCAAATTTCTTACTAACAGTAACTATATGGGATTGGTAGCATATTTATCATACAGTAGATCCATTCATTCACTATACTTTCCTAACAGTTGTCCTATATGCAAATACATGTTTTTAATGTCGTCTGTCTTCTGTGCTATTCCTGTAAGATTGCTATTAAAATTGATTAGGCAGGGGCACCCGGGTGGCTCAGTCCGTTAAGCATCTGCCTTCAGCTCAGGTCATGATCCCAGAGTCCTGGGATAGAGCACCACAACAGGCTCCTTACTCAGCAGAGAGACTGCTTCTCCCTCTCCTTCTGCCTGCCGCTCCCACTGCTTGTGCTCTGTCAAATAAATAAAATATTTTAAAAATAATAAAAATAGGGCAGCCCGGGTGCCTCAGCGGTTTAGTGCCACCTTCAGCCCAGGGTGTGATCCTGGAGACCTGGGATCAAGTCCCATGTCGAGCTCCCTGCATGGAGCCTGCTTCTCCCTCTGCCTGTGTCTCTGCCTCTCATGAATAAATAAATAAAACCTATAAAATAATAATAATAAAATGAAATGTATTAAATAGGGGGTGCTTGGGGACGCCTGGATGGCTCAGCAGTTGATCATCTGCCTTCAGCTCAGAGCATGATCCCGGGGTCTGGGGATCAAGTCCTGCAACAGGTTCCCTGCAAGGAGCCTATTTCTCCCTCTGCTTATGTCTCTGCCTCTCTCTCTCTCTCTCATAAATACATAAATAAAATCTTTACAAATAAATAAAAAATAAAAACAAATAGGGGGCACCTGGTGGCTCAGTCAGTTAAGCATCTGCTTTCAGCTCAGGTCATGATCTCAGGGTCCTGGGATGGAGCCCTGTGTTGAGCTCCCTGCTAAGCAGGGAGTCTGCTTGTCCCTCTGCTCCTCCCCCAGCTCATGCTCTAATAAATAAATAAAATCTTTTTTTTTAATGCCTTAAATGGAGTGCCTGGCTGGCACAGTCAGTTAAGCATCCAACTCTTGGTTTCAGCTCAGATTGTGATCTCAGGGTTGTGAGAATCGAGCCCCACATTGGACTCTGCTTAACACTCTCTTCTCCTCCATCTGCTCCTTCACCTACCTGTGTGCTCACTTGCATGCTCTAATAAATAAATCTTAATAAACAAACAAATAAAAATAAAAGGCATTAAACTAGGGGTGCCTGGCTGGCTCAGTCCATAAGTGCAACCCTTGATCACAGGGTTGTGTGTTCAAGCCCCACGTTGGGTGTAGAGATTATTTACAGTTTTCAATTAGCAATAATCAATCACGCTTCGGATAAACCTCATTGGCTACAATACTGCCACTGCACAAAGCTAGAGATTATTTCAAAATAAAGATCTTAAAATAGGGATCCCTGGGTGGCGCAGCGGTTCGGCGCCTGCCTTTGGCCCAGGGCGCGATCCTGGAGATCCGGGATCGAATCCCACGTTGGGCTCCCGGTGCATGGAGCCTGCTTCTCCCTCTGCCTGTGTCTCTGCCTCTCTCTCTCTCTCTCTCTCTATCATAAATAAATAAAAAAAACTTTAAAAAAAATCTTAAAATAATAAGACAAAAATAAATATATTAAACTAAAAAAAACTAACATGTACATAATTCAACTCTCATACCATACTGCCCCAATGCACACAAACTAAGAACCAGTATTTAAAAAATTAAAAATTAGGAAATTCTTCTCTACGCACCAGGTAGGGTCAAAATTCATAATAGAGAGCTTCATGTAAACTCTGTCCAACTTTTTCCACAGTAAAACATTCTGACCAATATGTACTTAATTTCTTCTTAACCCAGGAAAATTTTACCATGTTATTGAAGGAGATAGCACAATTCGTTACAACAACTTTACTGATATAAAAATCCGTACTTTGGGGTGCCTGGGTAGTTCAGTCATTCTAGGTGTCTGACTCTCCATTTCTGCTCAGGTCATGATCCCATGGATCGTTGGAGATAGTCCCGTGCCAGGCTCCTCACTCAGCATGGAGTCTGCTTGAAGATTCTTTCCCTCTACCCCTCCTGACACACACTTGTCCATGCACTCTTTCTCTCTCTCTCAAATAATTTTTTTAAAAATCCATACTTCGGTAATAGTTTCAGAATTCTAGAGATAGGGGGAGGGGCAAGATGGAGGAAGAGTAGGGTCTCCAAATCACCTGTCTCCACCAAATTACCTAGAAAACCTTCAAATTATCCTGAAAATCTATGAATTCGGCCTGAGAATTAAAGAGAGAACACCTGGAATGCTACAGTGAGTAGAGTTCGTGCTTCTATCAAGGTAGGAAGACGGGGAAAAAAGAAAGAAAGAAACAAAAGGCCTCCAAGGGGGAGGGGCCCCGCGAGGAGCCCGGCTGAGGCCGGGGCGAGTGTCCCCAGGACAGGAGAGCCCCGACCCGGAGACGCAGGAGCTGCACCAACCTTCCCGGGCGGAAAGGGGCTCCAGGGAGGTGGAGCAGGACCCAGGAGGGCGGGGATGCCCTCGGGCTCCCGGGGACACTAACAGACACCTGCGCCCCCGGAGAGTGCGCCGAGCTCCCTAAGGGCTGCAGCGCGCACGGCGGACCCGGAGCAGCTCGGGCGGGGGGGCTCGGGGGCGGCTCCGCGGCGGGAGCAGCTCGGAGGGCCTCGGGCGGGGGCTCCGTGGAGGGGGCTGCGCGGCCGGGAGCGCGAATCCAACAGCGCAGGCCCAGAGCACAGGGCGCCGGGACACAGCCCAGGATCCGCCCCGTCCCCCCCCCACCCCCGCCGGACAGGCAGAGGCCCGGAGGGCGCAGGACAGCACAGCAAGGACGCTACTGCCCCGAGCTGAGCAGATCAGCGGCCCCACCCCCGAGCCTCCAGGCCCTGCAGACCGAGAGCTCCGGAGTTCCTGCCGGAGCTGAATCCAGGTTTCCAGAGCTGGCCCCACCACTGGGTCTGTTGCTCCTGGGGCCTCACGGGGTAAACAACCCCCACTGAGCCCTGCACCAGGCAGGGGCACAGCAGCTCCCCCAACTGCTAACACCTGAAAATCAGCACAACAGGCCCCTCCCCCAGAACACCAGCTAGACGGACAAGTTCCAGGGGAAGCCAAGGGACTTAGAGTACACAGAATCAGAAGATACTCCCCCCGTGGTTCTTTTTTTTTTTTTTTTTTTTTTTTTGTTTTGCTTTTTGATTTGTTTCCTTCCCCCACCCCCTTTTCCTTTCTTTCTTTTTCTTCCTTTTTCTTTTTTTTTTTTCATTTTTTTCTTCCTTTTTTTTCCTCTTTCTCTTTTCTTTCCTTCTTTCTCTCCTCTCTTTTTCTCCTTTTCCCAATACAACTTGCTTTTGGCCACTCTGCACTGAACAAAATGACTAGAAGGAAAACCTCACCTCAAAAGAAAGAATAAGAACAGTCCTCTCTCCCACAGAGTTACAAAATTTGGATTACAATTCAATGTCAGAAAGCCAATTCAGAAGCACTATTATACAGCTACTGGTGGCTCTAGAAAAAGGCATAAAGGACTCAAGAGACTTCATGACTGCAGAATTTAGAGCTAATCAGGCAGAAATTAAAAATCAATTGAATGAGATGCAATCCAAACTAGAAGTCCTAACGATGAGGGTTAACGAGGTGGAAGAACGAGTGAGTGACATAGAAGACAAGTTGATGGCAAAGAGGGAAACTGAGGGAAAAAGAGACAAACAATTAAAAGACCATGAGGATAAAGGGAAATAAACGACAGCCTGAGGAAGAAAAACTTACGTTTAATTGGTGTTCCCGAGGGCGCCGAAAGGGACAGAGGGCCAGAATATGTATTTGAACAAATTCTAGCTGAAAACTTTCCTAATCTGGGAAGGGAAACAGGCATTCAGATCCAGGAAATAGAGAGATCCCCGCCTAAAATCAATAAAAACCGTTCAACACCTCGACATTTAATAGTGAAGCTTGCAAATTCCAAAGATAAAGAGAAGATCCTTAAAGCAGCAAGAGACAAGAAATCCCTGGCTTTTATAGGGAGGAGTATTAGGGTAACAGCAGACCTCTCCACAGAGACCTGGCAGGCCAGAAAGGGCTGGCAGGATATATTCAGGGTCCTAAATGAGAAGAACATGCAGCCAAGAATACTTTTTATCCAGCAAGGCTCTCATTCAAAATGGAAGGAGAGATAAAGAGCTTCCAAGACAGGCAGCAACTGAAAGAATATGTGACCTCCAAACCAGCTCTGCAAGAAATTTTAAGGGGGACTCTTAAAATTCCCCTTTAAGAAGAAGTTCAGTGGAACAATCCACAAAAACAAGGACTGAATAGATATCATGATGACACTAAACTCATATCTCTCAATAGTAACTCTGAATGTGAACGGGCTTAATGACCCATCAAAAGGCGCAGGGTTTCAGACTGGATAAAAAAGCAGGACCCATCTATTTGCTGTCTACAAGAGACTCATTTTAGACAGAAGGACACCTACAGCCTGAAAATAAAAGGTTGGAGAACCATTTACCATTTGAATGGTCCTCAAAAGAAAGCAGGGGTAGCCATCCTTATATCAGATAAACTAAAATTTACCCCGAAGACTGTAGTGAGAGATGAAGAGGGACACTATATCATACTTAAAGGATCTATTCAACAAGAGGACTTAACAATCCTCAATATATATGCCCCGAATGTGGGAGCTGCCAAATATATAAATCAATTATTAACCAAAGTGAAGAAATACTTAGATAATAATACACTTATACTTGGTGACTTCAATCTAGCTCCTTCTATACTCGATAGGTCTTCTAAGCACAACATCTCCAAAGAAACGAGAGCTTTAAATGATACACTGGACCAGATGGATTTCACAGTATCTACAGAACTTTACATCCAAACTCAACTGAATACACATTCTTCTCAAGTGCACATGGAACTTTCTCCAGAATAGACCACATACTGGGTCACAAATCGGGTCTGAACCGATACCAAAAGATTGGGATCGTCCCCTGCATATTCTCAGACCATAATGCCTTGAAATTAGAACTAAATCACAACAAGAAGTTTGGAAGGACCTCAAACACGTGGAGGTTAAGGACCATCCTGCTAAAAGATGAAAGGGTCAACCAGGAAATTAAGGAAGAATTAAAAAGATTCATCGAAACCAATGAGAATGAAGATACAACCGTTCAAAATCTTTGGGATGCAGCAAAAGCAGTCCTGAGGGGGAAATACATCGCAATACAAGCATCCATTCAAAAACTGGAAAGAACTCAAATACAAAAGCTAACCTTACACATAAAGGAGCTAGAGAAAAAACAGCAAATAGATCCTACACCCAGCAGAAGAAGAGAGTTAATAAAGATTCGAGCAGAACTCAAAGAAATCGAGACCAGAAGAACTGTGGAACAGATCAACAGAACCAGGAGTTGGTTCTTTGAAAGAATTAATAAGATATAAACCATTAGACAGCCTTATTAAAAAGAAGAGAAAGAAGACTCAAATTAATAAAATCATGAATGAGAAAGGAGAGATCACTACCAACACCAAGGAAATACAAACGATTTTAAAAACGTATTATGAACAGCTATACGCCAATAAATCAGGCAATCTAGAAGAAATGGACGCATTCCTGGAAAGCCACAAACTACCAAAACTGGAACAGGAAGAAATAGAAAACCTGAACAGGCCAATAACCAGGGAGGAAATTGAAGCCGTCATCAAAAACCTCCCAAGACACAAGAGTCCAGGGCCAGATGGCTTCCCAGGGGAATTCTATCAAACATTTAAAGAAGAAACCATACCTATTCTCCTAAAGCTGTTTGGAAAGATAGAAAGAGATGGAGTACTTCCAAATTCGTTCTATGAGGCCAGCATCACCTTAATTCCAAAACCAGACAAAGACCCCACCAAAAAGGAGAATTACAGACCAATATCCCTGATGAACATGGATGCAAAAATTCTCAGCAAGATACTAGCCAGTAGGATCCAACAATACATTAAGAAAATTATTCACCATGACCCAGTAGGATTTATCCCCGGGACACAAGGCTGGTTCAACACCCGTAAAACAATCAATGTGATTCATCATATCAGCAAGAGAAAAACCAAGAACCATATGATCCTCTCATTAGATGCAGAGAAAGCATTTGACAAAATACAGCATCCATTCCTGATCAAACCTCTTCAGAGTGTAGGGATAGAGGGAACTTTCCTCAACATCTTAAAAGCCATCTACGAAAAGCCCACAGCAAATATCATTCTCAATGGGGAAGCACTGGGAGCCTTTCCCCTAAGATCAGGAACAAGACAGGGATGTCCACTCTCACCACTGCTATTCAACATAGTACTGGAAGTCCTAGCCTCAGCAATCAGACAACAAAAAGACATTAAAGGCATTCAAATTGGCAAAGAAGAAGTCAAACTCTCCCTCTTCGCCGATGACATGATACTCTACGTAGAAAACCCAAAAGTCTCCACCCCAAGATTGCTAGAACTCATACAGCAATTTGGTAGCGTGGCAGGATACAAAATCAATGCCCAGAAATCAGTGGCATTTCTATACACTAACAATGAGACTGAAGAAAGAGAAATTAAGGAGTCAATCCCATTTACAATTGCACCCAAAAGCATAAGATACCTAGGAATAAACCTAACCAAAGAGGGAAAGGATCTATGTACCCTAAAAACTATAGAACACTTCTGAAAGCAATTGAGGAAGACACAAAGAGATGGAAAAATATTCCATGCTCATGGATTGGCAGAATTAATATTGTGAAAATGTCAATGTTACCCAGGGCAATATACACATTTAATGCAATCCCTATCAAAATACCATGGACTTTCTTCAGAGAGTTAGAACAAGTTATTTTAAGATTTGTGTGGAATCAGAAAAGACCCCGAATAGCCAGGGGAATTTTAAAAAAGAAAACCATAGCTGGGGGCATCACAATGCCAGATTTCAGGTTGTACTACAAAGCTGTGGTCATCAAGACAGTGTGGTACTGGCATAAAAACAGACACACAGATCAATGGAACAGAATAGAGAACCCAGAAGTGGACCCTGAACTTTATGGTCAACTAATATTCGATAAAGGAGGAAAGACTATCCATTGGAAGAAAGACAGTCTCTTCAATAAATGGTGCTGGGAAAATTGGACATCCACATGCAGAAGAATGAAACTAGACCACTCTCTTGCACCAGACACAAAGATAAACTCAAAATGGATGAAAGATCTAAATGTGAGACAAGATTCCATCAAAATCCTAGAGAAGAACACAGGCAACACCCTTTTTGAACTCGGCCACAGTAACTTCTTGCAAGATACATCCACGAAGGCAAAAGAAACAAAAGCAAAAATGAACTATTGGGACTTCATCAAGATAAGAAGCTTTTGCACAGCAAAGGATACAGTCAACAAAACTCAAAGACAACCTACAGAATGGGAGAAGATATTTGCAAATGACATATCAGATAAAGGGCTAGTTTCCAAGATCTATAAAGAACTTATTAAACTCAACAGCAAAGAAACAAACAATCCAATCATGAAATGGGCAAAAGACATGAACAGAAATCTCACAGAGGAAGACCTAGACATGGCCAACACGCACATGAGGAAATGCTCTGCATCACTTGCCATCAGGGAAATACAAATCAAAACCACAATGAGATACCACCTCACACCAGTGAGAATGGGGCAAATTAACAAGGCAGGAAACAACAAATGTTGGAGAGGATGTGGAGAAAAGGGAACCCTCTTACACTGTTGGTGGGAATGTGAACTGGTGCAGCCACTCTGGAAAACTGTGTGGAGGTTCCTCAAAGAGTTAAAAATAGACCTGCCCTACGACCCAGCAATTGCACTGCTGGGGATTTACCCCAAAGATTCAGATGCAATGAAACGCCGGGACACCTGCACCCCGATGTTCACAGCAGCAATGTCCACAATAGCCAAACTGTGGAAGGAGCCTCGGTGTCCACCGAAAGATGATGGATAAAGAAGATGTGGTCTATGTATACAATGGAATATTCCTCAGCCATTAGAAATGACAAATACCCACCATTTGCTTCAACGTGGATGGAACTGGAGGGTATTATGCTGAGAGAAGTCAGTCGGAGAAGGACAAACATTGTATGTTCTCATTCATGTGGGGAATATAAATAATAGTGAAAGGGAATATAAGGGAAGGGAGAAGAAATGTGTGGGAAATATCAGAAAGGGAGACAGAACGTAAAGACTGCTAACTCTGGGAAACGAACTGGGGGTGGTAGAAGGGGAGGAGGGCGGGGAGTGGGAGTGACTGGGTGACGGGCACTGGGGGTTATTCTGTATGTTGGTAAATTGAACACCAATAAAAAAAAAATCTTAAAAAATAAAATAAAAGCCATATGAGGATTATACTAAAAAAAAAGAATTCTAGAGATATAGTTCAAAATGATGTGCTTAATATAAAACTATAAAGGAAATTATGACTATTCTAAAAAATCTAAAATGCTTCCAATTTGTTTCCTTGAGAGATACAATGGCTCGGGAATACAGTGTTGCTTATGGTTTTCAGAAAAGTTTTTTAAAAGCGTGATAATTTTGTTTCTTTCAATTAGGAAAGGTTAGATTTTTATCCAAATAAATGTAAGCAATTCAAAGAGATTAACATTTTAATATTGAGTCTTCTCTACTTAAAGGAATTCAATTTGTTTTTATTAAAAAACAAAACAGGGCAGCCTGGGCGGCTCAGAGGTTTAGCGCCGCCTTCGGCCCAGGGCATAATCCTGGGGATGGGATGAGTCCCAAATCGAGTTCCTAGCATGGAGCCTCCTTCTCCCTCTGCCTGTGTCTCTGCCTCTCTCTCTGTGTGTGTCTCTAATGAATAAATAAAATCTTTTAAAAATAAATAAATAAATAAATAAATAAATAATAACAAACAAACCTTCAGGTCTAAATAAGTTAAAGGTGTGTTTAAAATAACTCACAGTGCTCAGAAAAGTATCTGACATATTTATACTGAAAAACTACTGCATTTAATTCCTGCCTGGCAGTACATCCTATAAATCATAGACGGTGTCATTTTTTAAATCTTGTACAGGCTTTGCATTTTAACTGTGAGATCAATGATTTCATGGTTAGTCTTCTGTTTGGCTGACAAATACTTCAAAAAGAAATTTAAAGGAAATATGGAGTTCAACTTAGCTCAATGGTCTTTATTTTTTTTTTTTTAAGATTTTATTTATTCATTCATGAGAGAGAAAGAGGCAGAGACACAGGCAGAAGGAGAAGCAGGCAGAGGGAGAAGCAGGCTCCATGCAGGGAGCCTGATGCAGGACTCGATCCCGGGTCTCCAGGATCACACCCTGGGCTGAAGGCGGGCGCTAAACTGCTGAGCCACCCTGGCTGCCCTCAATGGTCTTTAAAATAAAGCAAAAGTTGCCTCTCTAGTACCTCAGGAGTAGAATTTTCTTTCTTAGGCCTGATTTCAGAACCATACATTCATTAGCTTCTACTTTTTTTTTTTTTTTTTCTCTCATCAGCTTCTATTTCTCAGCTGTTCTTAAAATGGAGAATTCTCTTTAATGGCTTACCTCTTTAACAGTGAACATTTCACCTTGTGCACCTGCTGCCTGCAAAATCTTCAAAAGTGGAAGTTTTGGTCGTACCTGATATAAACATAAAATAAACCCATTATTTACATTTCAACTAAATTGGTTTCTGAAACCCTAAGGAACAAGAAAACCTTAAATTTTTTTTTTTTTTTAACAAACCCTGTTGGATACTTATGATCTAATAACATACAATCTTCCAATACACAATATACTGGCAGATAATCAGACTACTATTTGTTACCTTCCTGAAAAATCACATTTCCAAAAGACAGCACATTCACACCTACTAGGATGGCCATAACAAAAAGAAAAAAAGGGGAAAAAATAAGTATTGGCAAGGATATGGAGAAACTGGAACCCTTGTGCACTGCTGGTGGGAAGATAAAATGGTTCAGCTGCTATGGAAAATAGTTTGGCAGTTCCCCAAAATGTTAAAGACAGAATTACCAAATGACCCAGCAGTTCGACTCCTTGCTATATACTCGAAAGAACTGAAAGCAGGATTCAAATAAGTATTTGTACACCAGTGTTCACAGAAGCATTATTCACACTAGCCAAACAATGGAAACAACCCAAATAGCACCGACAGATGAGCAGATAAGCCAAATGTGGCATAAACACACCAGAGATAGTAACTTTTGACGTTATCTTGACTCTTACTGTGGAATCTGTCGTTAGCCACACAATCTTTAAAATTTTTATGGTCAAACTTGTCTCTCTTCCTCTTACAGCCTCTTTGGTTTTGTCTTATTTAAGGCCCCTCTTTTCATAAGCATCCCCTAAGTTTTCTTCTAATATTATTTCGCTTTTTACATTTAAATTTTCACCTATCTGGAATTTGTTTTTATACAAAGCTTGAGGACTTCATTTGTTTCCTTCCAGAGATGGACAATTACATCAAAACTATCTATTATATAAGCCACATTTCCCCCCAACAAATCTAAATTCCACTTCATCATATACTAAGGTATATATTAAATATTGTGCAATGTTTATGAAAACACAAAACAAAATTATGTATTTCTATATGTTAGAGGAAAAGATCTGGAATAAGACACAGTGTTGTCTTAGGAGGAAGGGACTTTAGGGGAAGAAGGGAAGAGATAGATGGTCAAGGAGTCTCTATGATAAATACATTATAAACACATTATAAAATTGAATTTTTAATAAGAATACATTTGCTATATTCAAAATTAATTTTTAAAGAAAACATGCTTGTTAAAATGAAATGAGAGAAAAAACAAACATATAATTTGGCCCCAAATTCTCCACAAGCCACTTATACCCTAAAATGCAATAGTTTTCAAAATGTCCCAATATTTTGAGCAATCTGTAAACTCTACATCTTTAATCAATAATCAATTCAAATTTTGAGCACTGACACCTTTTCCTGGTTTCCCTAATAAGCCATTTTAAAAAATAATCCTTTTTGCTCTACATAAATCCTACAGTCAGAATACAGAATACTAGGAATGCCTAAAAATGATTTACCTGATTGGTTTGTTCTGGGGAGATCCTGCAAGCACTGTCAGAAGTTGAACACTGGGCAGAGGTGGCAAATGATGTCATTTTGGCAGTGAAGAAATCGCAGTCTGTTGATAAATCTGAAAGGAAAAAAGCATTATGAAATCTCTTCTAAAGCAGAAAATTCTCTCAAGATGTACAAAATAGCAGAAGAAAAAAAATGACACGTATCAGAGCGCCCTACACAAATGCAATATATTCATATGAAGTTCTTGATACTCTTCTGATCCCTTTCTAAGTTCAGATCCTACAAAAAACTCAAAGGCTTAATTAAGGTTAAGAACCATCCATGCTTCCCTCAGGTGAAGCCTGAAACAGAAACAGGTTCAGGCATGCTCCAACCTCCACAGTGATGATAATGAGTAAACTGTTTTAGGGGGAAGTCAAATTTACAACCATTATCTACCCAATGAATATCGGAGTTTCAGGAACTCCTCCTCTCTTGGGTAGTGCTCAAGAGCACCCCCTGGAAGACAACAGATGTAAGAGCTGGGGGAATTACCAAGTAATAAAGTTAAGATTCTGTGAGCACATCAAGAAAAACCGTTGCAACATGTTGAAACATGTCTTGGCAAGGAACCACAAGAAAATGATAGTCAAAATGCTCAGTATCAACTAAAGCAACTTTTAATACCTGCCCACCCCAAAGAGTACAACTAAATATTTACAAAATGGGTTAAAACAAAGTGGAGGGATGCCTGGATGGCTCAGAGGTTGAGCATCTGCCTTCAGTTCAGGTCGTGATACCAGGGTCACAAGATGAAGTCCTGCATCGGGCTCCTTGCATGAAGCCTGCTTCTTCCTCTGCCTGTGTGTGTCTCTGCCCCTCTCTCTCTCTCTCTCTGTCTATCATGAATAAATAAAATCTTTAAAAAATAAAAAATAAATAAAACAAAGTGGACATATAGCATCAAGGAAAGATGTAGCATGAATTGAATCACATTCTACCATCTCTCCTTAAAAAAAAAAAAGGTGTAAGAGGAAAAACAAATTTTAAAATAAGCTTAAGTTTACCTTCAGGCCTTTTTCTAACAAAAAAGGTAATAAATGATCAGTGAGATTTATGAAATAAACACATCGGGGAAACGGTGAAAGGGGCCTGGAAAAACTGACAAATATTCTGGCTAAAACTAAAAAAATTCCTCAATCTTCTGAGAGTACTTACTAACTCTAACAAAATAGAAATTCCTCTCCCCCCCAACTGCTTCCCTTGCTACAAAATGGGAAGTCAAATAGGATATAAGCATAATTTACAATTTTAAAGCAGCTAGCTTTTAATTAGCATTTCAAACCTTATACATAAAACACCAATCCTGATCTCCCCAAACCTGCCAGTCCTGCAGTCTTCCCCATCTCAGCAAATGACAACTCCATCCTTCCAGTAGGTCAGGTCAATGACCTTGAAGCCATCCTTGATTTCTTTTTCTTTCACACTCCACATCCAGTTAATAAATTCTAAAGCTGTATCTTGAAATATATCCAAACTCTAACCATTTCTCACCACTTCCATTATTACTGCATGAATCCAAACCACCTACCTCCCAACTGCACTACCCTTTTAAGGTCTTCTTGCTCCCACCCTTGCCTCTCTAGCTCCTAACCTCCCCCTTTTGTCTGTTCAAATGTCAAGTTTACCAAGGGGGCCATCCATTTTTAAAACTGCAACTCCCAACCCCCAGTATTCCCTATCTCCTTCTCTGCCTTAGTTTTCTTTACTATCCTTGTTACCAACCAACACACTATACATTTTATTTATCATGTAAAACATAAGCAGCAAGTAGCAGGGATTTGTATTTATTTGTTAATAAATACCTGCTGCCTAAATTGACAATTATTACACACTGTAGAGAAACACGATAGATATAAATATCACTAACAGTGTGGATTTCGGGGGGAGGGGTACCTGGCTGGCTCAGTCTGTGGAGCAGGGTTGTAAGTTCAAGCCCCACATTAGATCTACACTTACTTAAAAATAAAATCTTAAAAATAAAAATAAGCAGTGTGGATGGTTTCCAAAAATGGTCCCCACTGAACCACATCTTCCAAGTGGCTCTGCAACATTCATTAGCAGAATACAGTGGAAGTGATAATGTGCCAATTCCAAGCCTGGCAGTTTCATTTTTTGTGCTTTTTGAGGCCCCTAAAATCTGACTACTCTACTGGAGATCACATAAAAGGGCCATGTGGAGAAAAGGTTCAGTTGAGCCCAGTCTTCTTCCAGCCATTCCCTCCAAAGCACCACATATTACAGGACATTCCAAAAGCAGCTGACACCTGACTACAGCTGCATGCCAGACAAGAACCATCCAACTCAGCCCACAGAATCATAATAAATAAAATGGCCACTGTTTTAACTCACTAAGTTGTTGAGGTGGTTTATTACATAGCATTAGATAATCAAAACAAATGGCACAGACTTTCATAGAGCTTACTCTGTACAGGCACACAGATTAACCCATTTAACACTTAAATAAACCTATGACATTGGTAATGTTATCAGCTTTTTTTACATCTAACACAAGAGAAGCAGAGATGTTATCTGCCCAAGATAATAGAATTCTATGAACTGCTAGAGTCAAGATTTCAAACTCAAGAGTTCTGAAATCTCCGCTGAGTAATATTTTTTGCCCATTAGACCTCAATGTACAGAATTAATCATAATCCTTTCCTTCAACATACTTTGTTTACCCACACATGGCCCATTTTTCCTTGATTCTTCCTAATGCAGTAAGTATCCACAAAGCAGTATGCTTGACAATAACCTATATTTAACTGTAATACCCCTATCTCTCCCCAACAATCATCCTGAATCCTGTTTTGATTTTCTTCCCTTCTTCTTTATGCATTTTACTGCATCAAAATGGAATGCTAAGGAGTAAATATTTTTAGTTCAGTCGCTTTTAACTTAAGGAAAAAAAAAAAAAGCAGGTAATCTTAGATTTTTATTTCACTAAAATTCCTACTTGTGTCACGTTAGTTAAAATTTATTGTAAACTAAATATAATGTAAAATCTACCATTTCTAAATGTACAATTCAGTGACATTAAGTACATTCACAGTACTGTACACCATCAACACTATCCATCTCCAGAACTTTTTAATCAACTAAATTGAAATTCTGCACCCATTAAACAGCGAACTCTCATGATGACCTCCTCTCCCCAGGCCGTGATAACCACAATCCTTTCTATCTTTAAGAATATGCCAATTCTAGATACCTCATCTAAGTGAAACCACAGTATTTGTCCTTTTGTGTCTGGCTTATTTCACTTAGCATGTTTTTAAGATTCATACTTTATTTTTCATTTATTTTGACTGCTATATAATATTCCACTGTGATGAACATTTGGGTTGTTTCTAGGTTTTCACTATTATGAACAATGCTACTAATAATATTCTTGTACATGTGCAAAAAAAGTGTCTCGAGTATATCTACAAGAGAAATTGCTAGATCATAGCATGTATGAATACTCAACTTTAGGAACTGACACCAAACTATTTTCAAAGTGTTTGTACCAATCCACAGTCCCATCAGGAATGTATAAAATATTCTATGAATCTATTTCCTCTAATACTTTTTAATTTTTGCCAAATAGGAATTGACTTTTTCTCTGTTCACTAATGACAATGATGCTAAATCTCTTCATATGCTTATCAGCCTTGTGTTTCCTCTTCTATGAAATACCAGCTCATGTCTTCTGGACATTTTTCTAATGGATTTTGTTATATTCATTAATTCATAATAGTTCTTTATATTTTTTTAATATTACCTCTATGTAAATTGGGTGTCCTGCAAATATTGTCTTCTAACTTGTAACATTTTTTCCATTTCCTAGAAGATACTTTTATGAAAACTTAATTTTAATAAAATCAAATTTATATTTATCATCTCTTTTTCAGCCAATGACCTGATTTAAGCAATCTTTCATTCCTCAAGGTCTCATATTCACCTCACATACTAAAATTTGTGTGTATGGTAAAAGGATAACATTTTTAAAATGACATTTAAATTCTTTTTTTTTTTTTTTTAAGATTTTATTTATTTGGGATCCCTGGGTGGCACAGCGGTTTAGCGCCTGCCTTTGGCCCGGGGCGCGATCCTGGAGACCCGGGATCGAATCCCACATCGGGCTCCTGGTGTATGGAGCCTGCTTCTCCCTCTGCCTATGTCTCTGCCTCTCTCTCTCTCTCTCTCTATCATAAATAAATAAATAAAATAAAAACTGAGCTGCTTTAAAAAAAAAAGATTTTATTTATTTATTCATGATAGACACAGAGAGAGAGGCAGAAACACAGGCAGAAAAAAAAAAAAAAAAAAAAAAAGAAACAGGCAGAGGGAGAAGCAGGCTCCATGCAGGGAGCCCGACATGGGACTTGATCACGGGACTCCAGGATCACACCCTGGGCTGCAGGCGGCGCTAAACCGCTGCGCAACCGGGGCTGCCCGACATTTAAATTCTTAATCCATCTGTAGTGGACTTTTTTTTTAGAAATCTATTTTACTCTTCTTCCCTATAGGGAGCCATTTTTTTCCAGCTCAATTTATTGAACATGCCTCTTTCCTGATTGCCAGCCATCTCTGCTGTATATCAAATTTTCCTTAAATACATGAGTGTTTATGAGTTCCCTGTTCTATTCCACTGATCTCGCCCCCTTCACATTCCCATTGATCTATGTTTATTCAATTTAAAAGTCTTCATTCCTATCTTATGAGTCTTACTAACCAGCAAAGCAAGTTTTCTCTTCCCTATTCTTTTTAAGAAGTGACCAGCTATTCTTGGCCCCCTAACTTTAAGTTTCAATTTTAATTCCAATATAGTTAACACAGTGTTCTTTTAGTTTCAGGTATACAATATAATGATTCAACAATTCTTTACATTAATCAGTAATGTAAATTACATTAATGCTCATCATGTAAGTGTACTTTTTAATGCCGATCACATATTTCACCCATCCCCCACCCACTTTTCCTCTGGTAACCATCAATTTGTTCTCTTTAACGGTCTGTTTTCTTAGTTTGTCTTTTTATCCTTTGCTCTTTATATTGTTTCTTTAATACCACATGAGTGAAATCATATGGCATTTGTCTTTCCTCTTATTTTGCTTACCATTAAGCTCTGGATCCATCCACGCTGTTGCAAATGGCAAGATTTCCCTTCTCTTTTATAACTGAATAACATTCCAACATACTGTGCTTATATGCCAATCTTTTTTATCCATTTATCTATCAATAGACACTTGGGCTGCTTCCATAATTTGGCTATTGTAAATAATGCTGCAATGAACAGGGGGTATGTAGCCCTTTGAATTAGTGTTTTGTATTTTGGGGGTAAATACCCTGTAGTGCAATTACTGGATCATAGGGTAATCCTATTTACAACATTTTGAGGACCCTCCACACCGTTTGCCAAATGGCTGCACCAGTTACATTCCTGGTCCTCTATCTCTTCCATATAAATGTTAGTATCATCTTTATCAAGTTCCATAAAAATCCCTGTTGGGATTTTAGATGAAATTACCTTTATATACAGATCAAATGGTTTTCTAATCACTAACAACATATATTTCTCTACTTATTAAAGACTTATTTAATTTCTTTTAGTAAAATTTTACAATTTTCCCTTTAGAAAGCTAACACACTTGTGTCAGAATAATTTCTAAAGTTGAGGGGCGCCTGGGTAGCTCAGTCAATTAAGCATCTGCCTTCAGTTCAGATCGTGATCCCAGGGTCCTGGGATGGAGCCCCAAGCTGGCCTCCCTGCTCAGCCGTAAGCCTGCTTCTCCCTCTCCCTCTGCCACTCCCCCCCCCCCTTGTGCTCTCTCTCTCTCAAATAAATAAAATTTTCTAAAGTTGATATTCTGCTACTACTGTGATACCTTCTCTTTTCATTATGATTTTAGTAGTTTTTGCATATATACAGAAATACAGATGACTCCTTAATGGTCTATCCAGTCACCTAAATTTACATAATTATTTCTAATAATTTGTAGATGCTTCAGTTTTCTATGTAAAGGATTATATCATATGCAGATAAAATCTTATTCCTTCCTTTCCAATCCTTGCCCTCCTCTAATGTCTTTTTTACTGCTTAGGACTGTTAACACAATGTCAAACACACACAGTATTAGTGGGTATCTTTGTCTCTAATTTTAAAGGAAATGATTCTAATGTTTCCTTATGTTTACTGTTTTTTTTTTAATGTTTATTGTTCTTTAACAGTTACTCTTTACCTGTTTAGAAGGGTTTCTTTTCATCCTCATTAACTAAAAACATACCATGAATAAGTAATTTATAAAATATTCTTTCTGAATCTATTGAAATGATTGATTTTTATCTTATCGGTGAATGTTTTGAAATGATTATGATTTTTTTCTTTTAATCTATTAATACAGTGACTTTTGAATTTTTTAAAAATTTATAAGTTTTTTGTAAATTTATAAATTATTATAAATAATACTTATTTATTCATGAGAGAAACAGAGAGAGAAGCAGAGACATAGGCAGAGGGAGAAGCAGGCTCCTCGGAGAGCCCGATATGGGACTTGATCCCAGCACTCCGGGATCATGCCCTGAGCGGAAGACACTCAACCACTGAGTTACCCAGGCATCCCGACTTTTGATTTTCATTTATGAATTTTCTAATATTAAATCTTATACACCTGAGATAAACCAAACTTGGTTGGGGGTATTATTTTTTGTACACGGCTGGTTCTGACTTGCTACTTTTAGGTTATAAAGTCTACTATTAGAGAGTGAAATGGGCCTACAATTTTCCATGGTCAAGTTTTTGTCTAGTTTGACTATGAGGGCTGGCCAACCTAATAGAATTAACTTTTGAATAATCCCTATTTTTTTCTACTGGCACGGAAAAAAATTCTAAAAAACCGAGATGTTTTGATCCTTACATTGGTAGACTGACTTCACCTCTGAAACATAAAACTCAGTGTTTTCTTTGTGGGAAGATTTTTGTCTTAAGATTTCTTTTTTTTAGGGCAGTCTGGGTGGCTCAGTGGTTTAGCACCTGCCTTCAGCGTAGGGCGTGATCCTGGAGTCCGGGGATCGAGTCCCATGTCAAGCTCCCTGCATGGAGCCTGCTTCTCCCTCTGCCTCTCTCTCTCTCTCTGTCTCTCATGAATAAATAAAACCTTAAAAAAACATATTTTTTTTCATAAAGATTTATTTATTCATCAGAGACACACAGAGAAAGAAGCAGAAACATAGGCAGAGGGAGAAGAATCTCTCCTCGGGGAGCCTGATGCGGACTCGATCCCCCAGATCCCAGGATCACACACTGAGCCAAAGGCAGATGCTCAACCACTGAGCCACCCAGGCATCCCTTTTTTTAAGATTTTGAGAGTGTGAGAGTGCACAAGCAGCAGGGAGGGACAGAGGGAGAAGCAGACTCCCTGCTGAGCAGGGAAACCAATGCTGAACTTGATCCCAGGACCTCATGACCTGAGCTGAAGGCAGACACTTAACCTACTGAGCCACCCAGGTGTCACATGGAATGATTTTTAATTATTTTTAATTTAATAAATTTAAGGTTATTCGAGGTTTTTATTTTTTCTTCCATTTGTGTAAGTTTTCAAAATTACTGGCATATGGTCGATGGTATTCTTTTAATCTGTGTACAGATGCATCTTCCTTTCCATTCCTATCTTATTATGATACAAAAGTTATTTTGTTGATCATTTGCTAACTTCTTAAGTTGGACATCTAGCTTACCCTTTCTAATTTAAATATTTAACTCTATAAATTTCTTCCCCCTTCCATCCCAGCAATATTTTTTAATACAATCGACAGGTTTTGCTATATAAACTTTTATTATTCAGCTGTAGGTATTTTTCAATTTCCTTAATATTTTTAAATCCATGAGCTGGATAGCTGTGCGTATGCATACTGTATTTTCTAAATGTTTTTGTGATTAACTCCTAATTTAACAGCACTGTGGGGAGATACCATTCTCTGTAACACCTGTTCTTTGAAATTTTCAAGGCTTTCACTTGGCCTAAGTGGTGATCAATCCTATAATGTATGCTTGCAAAACTCTATGTTCGTTAAGTTAAGCCTGTTGGCTTTTTACAATCTTGTATATCTACTAATTTAATGTGACCTACAAATAATTAAGAGAGATATAATGAAATCTTCCACTATAATGGTGGATTTGTCCATTTATCCCAGTGTAGTTCTCTACCAATTTTGCATCATCTATTTTAAGGACTTTTCATCAGAGACATATGTGCTTGAAATTGACTGCTATATCTTCTTGGTGAATTGACATCTTATTATTATTATACCATCATTATATAGTGATTCTTTCCATCCCAAGATGTTCAGTCCTAAAACACATTTTCGCTAATATTAGTAAGGTCATGCCAGCCTTCTTTTAGTATCCAGGTATGTATTTTCTCAACTTTTACTTTCTATTTTTACATGCCCTTAAACTTTTGGTGTGTCCCTTGTAAAATACATGTATCTGGGGCAGCCCTGGTGGCGCAGCGATTTGGCGCCGCCTGCAGCTCAGGGTGTGATCTTGGAGACCCAGGATCAAGTCCCACGTCAGGCTCCCTGCATGGAGCCTGCTTCTCCCTCTGCCTGTGTCTCTGCCTCTCTCTGTGTGTCTCTCATGAATAAATACATACATACATACATAAATGTATCTGGACTTTGGATTTTTTCATCCAATTTGTCAGTTTTTACCTTTAACTAGTAAATTTAGTCCATTCACTCTAATTAATACATATGGATCGTTTTTACCATCTTGACTTAGCATTCTTGTTTGTTCTACTCTTCCTATGCTTAATATGTTACTACCTTTCTGAAAAATTCTATCTCCATCTCCTTGCTAATAAGAACTTAGCATGACATCTGGACTTTAAATTCTTAGATATATTTTTCTTTTCTTTTTTTTGTCTCAGCCTTTACAATAAATATCAAGGAATTATAATCCCCCTTACTTCCTAGATCTCTTGTAACATTTTCTAGATTTGAAACTCTTAGTACTTCATCCAGAACTGGGTTCAATATGGGTCTCTGTATGGCAGGGCTTCTAAGACTTCATACACCTGAGAATATTTTTATCATCCCGTCCTTCTTAAATGAATGCAGTTGGGTATAAAATTGTAAATTTCCCTTCAAAATTCTGTAAACACTTGTTTTCTTGCATTTAATGATGCTGTTCAAAACTCTGGCATCAATTTTTATTCCTTGTAGTAATCTGTTCTCTCTCTGAGGCTTGTTTTGCTTTGTTACTCTTAAATTTCAGTATAATGTTCCTGGAAGCAAATTTTCCCTGATCTCTCATCTTTAGTCTTCCAAGGAAACTTTCTTCCTGAGGACATTTATTTTTCTTATTCTTTTTTTCTTTAAGATTTATTTTAGAGAGAAAATGCACAAAAGCACATGGGGAGGGGCCAACGGAGAGAGAGAATCTCAAGCAGACTCCCTGTCCAGCAGGGGCTCCATCTTACAACCTTGAGATCATAACCTGAAATCAAGGCTCAGATGTTTAACCAATCCAGCCACCCAGGCACCCCCCCCCCTTTTTTTAACTCTAAAAGAGAACTGTTTTTCACATTATTTCTTCAAGCATGTTCTCCTTTATTTAAATAAAATATTTATTAAATATATATTTTTTAATATTTTTAAAATCTAGGCTCCACAACCAATGTGGGGCTTGAACTCATAATCAAGAGATCAAGAGTCACATGCTCCAACAGCTGAGCCAGTCAGGTGCCCCTCCTTTTTCATTTTTGAGATTCCTATTATTTAGGGGTGCTGGGCTGACTCAGTGGAGCATGCAATCTGATCTTGGGAGTTGCAAATCTGAGCCCCATGTTGGGTGCAGAGATTACTTAAAAATGAAATCTTTAAAAAATAGAGTTAAAAATTAAAAAATGAAATTTAACAAAAAGATTCCTATTATTTAGATGTGAGTACTTCCCATCTATTTTCCTTACCTTTCAGCTTTTCCTTTTTATCCTTTTTTTTTTATCCTTTTCTTTTTTTTAATTCTAGATTTTCTCAATCTGGAGTTCTAATCCATTCTTCAATTGTATCCATACTGAGGCTTGGCCTCAGTGGAAATACTGTATTTCAATCATTGCATTTTTCAACCCTAAGATTTCAGCTCGGTTCTCTCAGTCACAGCTTATTCTTATTTCAAGTTGTTAAGATGTTCTGTTTCTTTTACGATAATTATCAGTCTAACTTTAAACTCTAGATCCATCCGTCCTATTATTTTTGTTCCAATAATGTACACATTATTCTTCTTCTCTTAAAATACCTGTGTTCTTCAGCTGTCTTTGCTATTTTTCCCTAGAGGATAGCAGATACTCTGACAGGCAAACAATATGGGGCAAGACCAGATTCCAGCCCATATTAACTACAGTAAGGTGGAGTAAGGTAGAAAATAAGTACTAGGGGCACCTGGCTGGCTCAGCCAGAACAGTGTGTGACTCTTAATCTCAGGATTATAAATTGAAGCCCCACAGTAAGTATGGAAATTACTCAAAAATAAAATCTTAAAGGAAAAAAAAAATAAAGAACAAGTACAAAAGTAGAAAGCCCCAAGCACCAGAAAAGCACAATCACTCTCCACCCCACACAATCATTACCCAGATCAAAGATTCATCCTTTGTTCCCCAAGGAGAAGCAGCACCATGATAGGATTTAGGGAGACCTAAGGATTTAGAATGTAAGAGAGAAGTGACTAAAGTCAGTCATCACCTATTTTTTTGTCAGCTTCTCACAAGTATACACTTCTGTAATGCCATGATTCACTCTTGAGGAGAGATGGAGTAGGACTCTGGGTCACAAGGATTAAAAAAGGTTAATTCTAAGGTAATGAGACAGGGGAGAAACTAGACCAGTATTCCAACAGTTCCCTCCCTGATGGTTTTAGTCTCCTACAGCCATGTCTGACTGACTCCTGTCCCAGACCAAACACTGCCTCCCCATGCATACATGCACAAGTTCAAAACAGCCCATGTCACCCATCTCTTTCTCACAGCATTCTCTTATTATTAAACTTGCAGGGATGATTTTGAGAGGGAGGAGTTCAGCATCTTACCAGGAACAGGAACTGACTGCTTGGCAGATCTGAAGAATTTAACATCAACAAGGTTTTCCTACTTTGCCTTAACACCTGGTAGAAAGTGTTGTGCCATTAAAAAGACACTGCTTTAAGGGCCATGAAAGTTAAGAGTAGGACACATTATTTGATTGCAAAGCAGAGGAGGAATGAGAGGGAATAGAGACAGGAGTGGAAGGATTTTAAAATGAAAGAAGAGTAGAAAGAATGGGAGAGAAAACATGAGCAAAAGCACTGTTCAAGAACGTATATGAGAAATGAGGTCAGTTGACAAACTCTGAATCCAAAGCAAGATCTTGTCACTTTCCCACTTGGGAGTCTCTTTTGATTACAGCAGGGTTAGGCCTGTTACTTGCTCCTTAAAAGAGGAACCTGAGCCTAAAAGAAGTCAAATAACTTGCCAGAGTCTAGAGCTTATTATTCTTTCTATGCTACCAATGAGCAGTCACATTCGGTAACGCATACCAGAAAGCTAAGGGGCACCTGTGTGGCTCAGTCCGTTAAGCAACTGACTCTTTATTTCAGCTCCAGTCATGATCCCAGGGTTGTAAGATGGAGACCCAAGTCAGGCTCCCTGCTGGGCAGGGAGTCCGAGGATTCTTTCTCCATTGGGATTCTCACTCAATTGGGATTCTCTCTCGCTCTCTCTGCTCCTCCCCCCACAGCCCCATTGCACTCTAAATAAATAAATAAATAAATAAATAAATAAATAAATCCATCCAGAAAGTTGAGTCTTATCTCTCCCTCTTACCATTATCACATCATTGAACCTTATCAATTTTAATTTCTAAATCTTTCAAAACCACCACTTTTCACTTCCATGACTATTTCCCCAAACCAGAAAGTGTTACTTCCAGCACGCATCACTGAAATAGACTTTTAACCGGTCTCTCTAAACTGCTTCAAACAAAATTCCACACTAGAGTTAAAAGGATTAAAAAAATAAAATAAAAAAGCAAACAAATGGGCAGCCCCGGTGGCTCAGCGGTTTAGCGCCACCTTCAGTCCAGGGCGTGATCCTGGAGACCCAGGATTGAGTCCCATGTTGAGCTCCCTGCGTGGAGCCTGCTTCTCCCTCTGCCTCTGCCTGTGTGTGTGTGTGTGTGTGTGTGTGTCTCTTTCATGAATAAATATATAAAATCTTAAAAAAAAAAAAAAGGCAAACACCTAATCCTACAGTGCCAGGCCCTGCTCTAAAGCTTGCTACTGCTATAAACACAGAATCTAGCCCTATTCTTGCCAGTCTTTCCTCTGGTACCTCATGTTCTTCTCCATGTTCCCTGCACCTCACCAACTGATCTTTTAGTTTCTCAGAGCATTTACTTCCTGTTTCAGGGCTTTTGCACATACTGCTCCTTCATTTGTAGCACTGTGAATTCCATGCAAGACTGACTCATCTGAGACCTTCTAGTCTCAGATTAAATATCACCTCAACAACCATTAATAGATGATAAACCTTTTAAAAGACTGGGGGATGGGGGGGGGGACCTTAAAACACAAAGACGACTGAGTATACCTGACCACTAACAAAACTCTCTAAAAGAGACAGTCATTCACACATCATGCACTTCCTGATATGAACCAACAGGAAGCACTCAGAACCTCCTATGAAGTATTCTTGACAATAAAACAACTAACCAAGCTTCTACATCTAACTACTTGTTTGTAGGAAAAATGGATAAAGGAATAAATAATACCAAAAGCAAACAATTAGCCAAACCCAGAATGTAGGAAATCTCAGAACATAGGGATTTCAGATGGGGGGAGGGGTATGGCTAAGTAGGCAGACGTACTTAGGCTAAAAAACAAACACAATTGAGCATTTGGACCTTATTCATTCAAGTCTTGATTCAAAGAAACCATCTATAAATTCCATTTTTCTCTAAACAATCCTAAAATTTTAAATTATATACTAGATAGTAGATATAAAGAAAGTGTTAATTGTAGTAAAAAGGCACGGTGGTAATTTTTTTTTAAATCCTGACCTAAGGGACAGCTGGGTGGCTCAGCGGTTTAGCCCCTGCCCTCAGCCCAGAGCATGATCCTGGAGTCCCGGGATGGAGTCCCACGTTGGGCTCCCTGCATAGAGCCTGCTTCTCCCTCTGCCTATGTCTCTGGTTCTCTCTGTGGGTCTCTCATGAATAAACAAAATCTTTAAAAAAATATTTCCATTAAAAAGTTAGAAAAAATACTGAATTAAAACAATAGTCTTTACTTTATTGAATGGCATACACCAAATAGAAAGAAATCACAAAAATTCCATTTATCTACTGTATCTTGAAAAAATTGGTACTCTTAGAAAATACTTGTTACAAAAAAAGAATCTACATTATTAATTGGAACTGCTTTGGCTCTCCGGAAAGGTTTCTTTCCAGCTAATAATAAACCTCAGAGATGAGCATAAAAAGCTGAAAAGAATTTGCCTACTTTTAAATAAATGAGGGTGGGGCAGCCCAGGTGGCTCAGCAGTTTAGTGCCACCTTCAACCCAGGTTGTGATCCTGGAATCCCAGGATCGAGTCCCATGTCAGGCTCCCTGCATGGAGCCTGCTTCTCCCTCTGCCTGTGTCTCTGCCTCTATCTTTCTCTGTGTCTCTCATGAATAAATAAAATCTTTAAAAATAAATAAATGAGGGAAGAAAGTTCTTTTAAAAAAAAAAAAAGATTTTATTTATTCATTCATGAGAAACACAGAGGGGGAGAGGAGGGCAGAGACTCAGGCAGAGGGAGAAGCAGGCTCTAGGCAGGGAGCCCAACGTGGGATCCCGGGACTCCAGGATCACGCCCTGGGCTGAGGGCAGGGGCTAAACCGCTGAGCCACCCAGGGATCCCGGGAAGAAAGTTCTTTTTGCAGCTTTCTTGCTTTCAAAAAAACTCTCCCTGGAACAAACTGATGGTTGCCAGAAAGGAGGAGATAGAAGGACAGGCAAAATGGGTGAAGGAATGGGAGATACAGGCTTCTGGTTATGGAATGAGTAAGTCACAAGGATAAAAGGTACAACACAGGGAATACAGTCAATGGTATTGTACTAGCGTTGTAGAGTGACAGATGGTAGTAGCTGCACTTGTGGTGAGCACAGCATAATGTATAGAGCTGTCAAATCACTACACTGTATACACCTAAAATGAATGCGACATCGTGTGTTTATACTTCAACTTAAAAAACAAACAAACAAAAACCCAAAAGGACTTCCTCAAGAGAGATGGGTTTATTGACAGAGAAGCCACGGGGTGCCTGCATGGCTCAGTCGGTTAAGCACCTGTCTTTGGCTCAAGTCATGATCTCAGGGTCCTCAGAGTGAGCCCTACAGAGGGCTCCCTGCTTAGCGGGGAGTCGGCTTCTCCCTTTCCCTCTACCCCTCCCTCTTGTTCTAATAAATAAAATGCAGGAAAAAAAGAAAGAAAAGAAAAGAAAGCAAGAAAGAAGGAGAGAGAGAGAAGTCAATTCCACCACTTCATTCCACAACACAACAGAACTAAGGGTATCCCAGGGCAGGCCAAAGTACTCTGGTTTTTCAGTGCATTTGAAGACTGAAGAACTACTGCACATGGGCCAGTAGAGCTGACTCAGGGAGCACTTCCATTTCCATACTCTCACTCCCCTCACTGGGTATGTGTGCATGAGCTTATACATCTGGACCTGTCTCCAACTTACAATGCCCACTGTGATGAATGATGACTCAGTTTCTTGAATGCGTCAAGCCCTTTTACTACTCACCTCCTAGGCATTTTTTGTACTGAAATTCTCAAACTACAAGTTGCACCCCAGTGAGTCATTACTGATCCCCTCCACTAATGAAATAGTACAGAAAATAAAAGTAACAAAGCTTTGTTCTGTGAAACCTGTTTCTGTTATTGAAAATAACCAACACAACACAGTTAAGCACCCTGGTATCAGGCACTCTTTAAAGCACTTTTTTGCAATGACTCATTTAATCTTTATAAAAATCCTATTAGGTAGATATATCATTGTCTTCATTTTCAAGGGGGAAACTGAGGTAGAGAGGAAGATAATTTCCTCAAAATCATGGTCTTAGAGTCCAAGAACCCTGGCTGCAGAACCAGAGTTCTTAACCATCCCCCCTCCTATGTGTCTAGGTCACAATATAAAACTTATTTTTACTGGGAGTTATGGTTTAAAAAGTTTGAAATCCACTGCCAATGGACTCAGATAATATCAGACACCTGTCCTTTCTCCTCTTCTGTGACCTACTCTCTATTATTGAAAATTCTTATTCTTCTACCTAGGTCAAAAGTCACTTCCTTGGTCAAGGCTGACACTCCCAGGGAAGCTGATGACACTAGAGCCCCTCTATTACCACTTACCACATTATATTTGTGCTTCTGTGTCCTCTACTGGACTGAAATCAGACAACAGTTTATTCGTCTCTCAGTGATAATGGAAGACTGGTTTTACCATCATTTAGTCCAAAAGACTCCTATGCTTCATCTCCAAATTTCTACCTTTGAAAACAAGTGTGATTTTAAGACAAATCAAAAACTTGTCAGAAGGTAGCAGAATTAATCACTCTTAATTCTGGGATCCCTGGGTGGCGCAGCAGTTTGGCGCCTGCCTTTGGCCCAGGGCATGATCCTGGAGACCCGGGATCGAATCCCACGTCGGGCTCCCGGTGCATGGAGCCTGCTTCTCCCTCTGCCTATGTCTCTGCTTCTCTGTGTGTGTGTGTGTGTGACTATCATAAATAAATAAAAATTTTTTAAAAAATCATTCTTAATTCTTTAAAGCCCTAAGGACCTCTACTAAACACTACTGTCTGATTCTTTCAACTATATACTTGAGGGCAATAAAAACAACTTTAAAAAAATAAAACTACTGTACTATTCAGACGTTGTTTTAGTTCTTACCAAGTCAGCTACACATCTACAAGGTAAAATGTGTATGCAGCAAGAGCATACTCCAGCACAGTGTGCAGAACATTACGCCAGGAACAACCTAAAACTCCCATCAGTAGGGAACTGGCTGGCGAAACTGTTGTACAACCCTCTAAAACAGTACCGTGGCAAGTGTTTAAACGAAAGTATTATATGTCTATTTGATGGAAAGTCCCTGATACTATCTGAAAAACTTAAGGCGCATCGCAATGCATACAAAATGATCCTACTGTTTAAAAATATGAGTACTGGGGGATCCCTGGGCGGCTCGGCGGATTAGCGCCTGCCTTCGGCCCGGGGTGTGATCCTGGAGTCTCGGGATCGAGTCCCACGTTGGGCTCCCTGCATGGAGCCTGCTTCTCCTTCTGCCTGTGTCTCTGCCTCTCTCTCTGTGTCGTGAATAAATAAATAAACAAAAATTTTTAAAAATGTACATCTAAAAATATGACTACCGACCGGGACGCCTGGGTGGCTCAGCGGTTGGGCCGCTGCCTTCCGTTGGGGGGGGTGATTCCAGGTTCAGGGATCCAGTCCCACATCAGGCTCCCCGCTGGGAGCCCGCTTCTCCCGCTGCCTATATCTCCGCCTCTCTGCCTCTCGTGAATAAATAAATGTCTTTAAAAAAGTAACAAATTAAAAAAAAAAAAGTAAAAATAAAAACATGAGAACCGTAGGGGAAAAGTCAGGAAGGATGTTATGAAGCCATCGTGGACAGCCAGCCTGAGAAGAGAACCGGCTAGAGTTGGCCAAGCGCCAGCCAAACTTTACACGCTTCTGGACCACGTGCGTTTTCTCACTTGAGATACACGCCTGCTTCTTCTTTTTTTTTTTTTAATAAACCACAAAAATGTGTGATCCTGCCCCGCACGGTGAGAAACGAAAATACTGTGACATAAATACTTCTAAGTTACCTTCTCCGTTGTCAGGGAGGGAGGGAGGAGGGAGGAGCCAAAACCTAAGCGGCGGCGATGCGGGACACTTGGCACCGAGGATGCACGCGCTCGGAGCTGCCCGGCCGGCACCAGCGCCTTCCCGACGGCGCGGAGGGAGCAGCAGCAGGGTCTACGGGTGCCGCTTTAACGGGGCGGGGTCTCGGAATTCAGGGCGCACAAGAACCAGCGGGAAGGTGCGCGGCTGGAGGCACAGACGCCCGAGCCCCGTCCGCGGAGGTCCTGCTGGGCGGGCCTGGGTGTGGCCCCAAACAGCCCCATCACTCAAGCTCTCAAGCGCCCCCGCCGCGACGGCGCGCGGCCCCGCAGTCTGCAGCCGCTTCTCGCCTCGGGGCCGGCCCTGTGCCTCCGCCCCCCACGCTGCGTCCCGCTAAGCATCCGCCGCCGACCATCTCGACCCTCGGCTGTACCCGGCGGCGGGACTCCACCTCCATTTTTACCTTCCGCGGGGCCCCACCGCACAACCCTCCACCCCCGGCTCCCCCGCCCCGCCCGCTCCCCCTCCCCCCCCCGCGGCCGCCGAGACCCTAGAGCCACACCTCACGGCCGCTCCATGAGTCGCTCCCCCGCCGAGCCCGGGGCGGGGGGAGGGGGCGCCAGTCACAGGCCCCGAGGCCTCCGCGACATTTTGAAACGGCGAGCAGTGAGGGCGCAACTTCCGGTCTGCGGAAGCCGTCCCCTCCCACGGGCTTCCGGTGAGGGGGCCTCCGGGAACCATAGAGGCTCCACTGGAGGGCTAGAGAGGTAGGAGAGACTGACCTGCCCCTACCATAGAGGGGAGCCCAAGCCGGGGAGAGAGTCGCTTCCCGTCTGCGCCTCGGAGCTGGCGTCCTGCGCTCCCCGGAGGCGGTGGCTTGCGGGGGCAAACAGCTCGCCGGGACCGGACTGGACGCGAGTAGCGAGGCACGTGATAAATGCTGAAAGCGGTGCGAAGAACCAGAGGTCGCCGCGGTCTGAACAATACTTGTTTGTCCCGTTTAAGATGCGGCCCCCGGACTGGGCACGGGCCCGCGCCAAGGAAAAGGGGGCGATGACCTCCCCGACTCTGCACCCTGCGCCTTGCCCTTGCTCTGCTTCTGGCATCGTCTTCCGCGTAGCTCGGAGACCTAAGCTTCTTGCAAATGAACTGAAGGACTAATGCCCTTTCCACAGTTGCTCCCAAAGAGCTTGAAGTCAGCAACCACCTGTCTCAAAAAAATAGGGGGGGGGAGGGGCTTTTTTTTTTTTTTTTTTTGCTGAGCTGAGCCACTCTCGACTGCTCTCTTTTTCGTGCAATTAATATTAAGTGTTTTTTTTTTGTTGTTGTTGTTGTTTTAATTCCCAAGCAATAATTTGTATCTTTTAAAATAGTATCCAGTTAGCTTGAGTCTCTTCTCCTGTCTCCTGGACTCTTGGAATTATGATCCTGTCCGGCAACTCCTTGTGTTTAAGGCCAACAAACACTTGTTGAAAACCTACTGTGTGCCAAGCACCAAACCTAGAAGATTCCAAAGCAAATAACCCCCTGGAATCTGTCTAGTGGAAGAATCAGACAGTCCAGATAAAAAGAATGTGGTAAGTGCAGTGAACTTTGCCTGGAAGGTCAGGAGGTCAGCCCCTTTTTTTTTTTTTTTTTTTTTTTTTTTTTTTACTTTTTGCCCTTTGAAATCAAGATATTTAACTTGTCTTTATCAAAAGTCACGTGGTTTAAAATAGAGCTTTTCCCCCTCATGGTTGACACTGACTCGTGATGAATAACTCATCTTCCAATGTTGTTCTTAAGCCACTAATTATCCCACCTAATGATAGTCAATACCTCGCAACATTCGCTCTCCTTTCCCAAGGAGTTCACAAAACTTCACCAAGTGACTCGCTCTAATGAAAATAAACTGTGACTTGAGCATTTCTTCTCCTTATCAAGTGACCTGGATGAGGGAAGAAAATGAAATCAGCTTAACAAGCTCATAACTGACTCAGTGATCACCACTTCCTTCTCGAAGAACTGTATTCAAAAACCATTTATTTAATAAAGAGACAGGAAATGTATTCAAAAACCATTTATTTAATAAAGAGACAGGAAATCTGGGTTTAGCCTAGTTATTTCTAGAAACCAGAAAGCTACGCAGTTCTTCAGTTTCCCCAGTCTGTAAATAAAAGGGCTAAATCAGATTTTTTCTCGAGCCCCTCAGAGTTCTAAAGGAACTAGAAGTCAGTGTTACTGATCTTAGCCTTTCTTTAAAAATTATAATGAACTACTTCACATATACAAAAGGGTATAAAGAAGAATATAATCTTTTCCTCACCACTCTCCCCTAAAGAACGATATACTTTACTTATTACGAAAAAGTTTCCAATAGGCCCTTCTCCTATGACATCTAGTTCCTTCAACTCCAAAGGAAACTATCCTGAATTTGGTATTTACCCCGGCCATGCGCTTCTTTAGATTTTTTAGGATTTATATATGTATATATTCCTTAAAAATATCTAAAAATTTTTATAAATGGCACCAAACTGTATGTATTCTACTGCAACTTGCATTTTTTGCTGATCATCGTGAAATTCCGCAATGTTAAATCCTGCATAATTAATTTTCAATATTGTTTAGTAATGCTGTATAGTAATAGACTGAATTGTATAATTAATTGTTATATAGCAACTGTCCTTTTCTAGGGCTACCATCACAAAATACCATAGACTGGGTGACTTAATAGAAATGTGTTTTCTAAAAAAAAAAAAAAAAAAAAAAAAAAAAGAAATGTGTTTTCTCACAGTTCTGGGTGTTAAAAGTACAAGATCAAGGTGTGGCAAATTTGGTTTCCTCTGATACATCTCCTTCGCTTGCACATGGCTGCCTTCTTATTTTGTCTTCACTCCTTGGTCTGTAAATTGTCAGCGTCCTAACCTCTTCTTATAAGGACACCGGCCATAATGGATTAGGGCCCACCCATATGACTTCATTTTATCTTAATCACTCCTATAAAAGAAAGGCTTGCCTCCAAATGGAGTCTCATTCTAAGATGCTTGGGGTTAGGACTTCAATTTAGTAATCTGGAGGTAGGGGGGACACAATCCACCCCATAATAGTAATGACTGCATCACAATTTTTATTCATCGCCTCCGTTCATGAATAGGTGTTTCCAGTTGTTTGCTGTTACAAACAATGCTGCCATGGACATTTCTTGTAGTTGTGCATTCTAGGGAGTAGAATCACTGTGTCACAAACACATTATCAGCACTACCAGATCATAGTACAGTGCTCTCCGAAGTGGTTGTAGAAGTATACGCTCCTGATGGGTGTGTATACGATTCAATTGCTCACATTGTCAACAATAGCCAAACTTTGGAAAAAGTCTGTATGTCCATCAACTGATGAATGGATAAAGAAGATGCGATATGGGGCACCCGGGTGGCTCAGTGGTTGAGCCTCTGCCTTTGGCTCAGGTCGTGATCCCAGGGTCCCGCATCGGGCTCCCTGCATGGAGTCTGCTTCTCCTTCTGCCTGTGTCTCTACCTCTTTCTCTATGTCTCTCATGAGTAAATAAATAAAATCTTAAAAAAAAAAAAAAGATGTGATACATACACACACACACACGGAAATCAAGCACACACTCAGCCATCAAAAAGAATGAAATCCTGCCATTTGCAGCAACGTGGATGAAACGTGTATTATCCTACGTGAAATAAGTCTGTCAGAGAAAGACAAATACCATGTGATCTCACTCATGTGGAATTTAAGAAAGAAAACAGATGAAATATGGGAAGGGAGAAAAGAAAAAGAAGGAAAGGGAAACAAGCCAAAAGAGAGATTAATGATAGAGAACAAACTGAGGGTTGATGGGGAGAGGTGGGTGGCAGATGGGCTAGGTGGGGGATGGGCTAAAGAGGGCACTTGATGTGATGAACATTAGGTGTTGTATGTAAGTGATGGACCACTGAATTCTACTCCTGAAACCAATATCAAGCTATATGTTAACTAATAAATTTAAATAAGAAAAATAAATAAAATATTCTATTGCTCCACATCCAATCCTTGGTATTGTCAGATTACTAAAAAAACAATCCGATAGATGTGAGAATTTCTCATGGTGGTTTGATTTATATGGAGGTTCCATGATTATTAGTACGATTGAGTGTTTTCTCCTATTTATCAACCATGGTTACTCACCTATGAATTGCCCGTCCGTGTCTTTTGCCCATTTTTCTATTGGTTTGTCTTTTCTTTACTGATTTTTGGAGTTCTCTGCCAAATCTGGTTATTAATCCTTCTTGATTATATGTATTATGAATAAATCTTTAAATCTATAACTTGTTTTCACTCTTAATGACTTGATGAACAGAAGTTTTTTAATGAAGTCAGATTTATTATTTTCTTTAGTTTCACTTCCTTTTTTTTTTTTATTTAAGAAATCCTTCCCTATTTGGAGGTCATAAAGACACTCTCATATATTTTCTCCTAGACGCTCTAAAGATTCACTTTTCACATTTAGGCCTTTGACTCATCTGAAATCGATTTTTGTGCATGTTGTAACATGGAGATGCAATTTTATTTTTTCAATTTGAAAAATAAATGTATGGCTCTACTGAATATAAATGTGAGCCTATCTCTAGTGTCTTGAATTAATCTTTCCTGCCTATTTAACACAATCATTGAAGGTTTTGTAGAAGAGGAATCATTTGAGTAGGATCTTAAAAAAAATGCATAGGATTTAAAGAGGCAGAAATGGGAGAAGTCATTTGAAGAAACATGGCACAAATAATGAGGAAAGGAAAAACACAAGAAATTTAGAAGAGACGGTCTTAAAAAAAAAAAGGAAGAGATGGTCTTAAAACTGAAAATAATCTACTTTGATCAACTTGGTTATAGAGTCAAATGATTGGCATGGTACTGAATCACAGTACCCAGTGTAATATCCACCAGGTACACATGGCTTGAAATGTGGCTACTCCATGTAGAGATGTGTTATAAGTGTAAAATACACACCAGCTTTCAAAGGCTCAGTAGGAAAAAAATACTGTAAAGTATCTCATTAATAATGTTTTATATTGATTACATATGAAAATAGTATTTTGGATATATTGGGTTAAGTAAAATATATAATTAAAATTAATTTCATATGTTTCTTTTTACCTTTTTTAATGTGGCTACTAGAGAATTGTAGATAATAATTGTGGTTTGCATCATATGTATATTGAGACTGGTATGAAATGCCAGCAAAGTAGGCAGGGGCCAGATGCAGAGGACTTTGCTGCTGTAAAAAGTTCCATGTGTCACTCAATAAAGTAGTAGGAGAAAATCAAAGAGTGTTGAGCAAAAGAAAGGCAGTCTAATATACCTAATTTAATGACTAAGCATCCTGTCTGCACACAGCCAATTTTAGAAATCTGTCCATTAGCTCTGGACAGATGATTAATTCTGGCAATGTGATTCTTATAGAGAACATTTGATGTGATAGTCCTTGTCATTGTTTTTAGTGTGCTCCTTTGACTAGTTAAGTGGAACATAAATGAGCCAAACTTTTAATAATTCCCCATTACTTAGGGGATGAAGTGATTCTTTTTGTCTGGAATTAAGTATTGTTAGTTTTCAATATTCTTTACATCTCCCTCCAATCCAGTCAAACGTGTTAAGCCTTATATACAGCACATTCACTATTATTAATAATGCTATAGTGCTTATTTGAAAGTTACTAAGAGAGTAGATCTTGAAAGTTGTCATTATAAGAAAAAAAAACTTGTTACTCTGTATGGTAACATGTTAACTAGATTTATTGTGGTGATCATTTTGCAATATATACAAATACGGCATTGATATGTTGTACACCCGATACTAATGTTATATGTCAAGTATACCTTGATTTAAAAATTGTTAAAAATATGTTAAGTGTTGAATTTGTCCTAAAGAAATAATCAGAGATGCATAAAAAGAATTACAGGTAGGGGGGATCATCATGGCATTTTAATTGGAAAATACTGCAAATGACATAATGGCTATATGAATTATGGTACAGCCTTAATACACGGATTATTATGTAGCTATTAATAGTCATGTTATAGAGGAAAACAAATTCTTGGAAAAATGGCAAAATAAGCAATTATGAAGTCACAAAGACTTAATGGCAAAGATGTAACAAGACCAGACTACAGATTCTGCTCTTTCTAGCATTCTAATACTATCTATACTTCAACACTTAACATATTTTTAGCAAATTCCTAAAAGTGAAATTTCTGGTCCAGAACAATCACTCCTCAAGTGTTGGAATTAAGCAGATGGGATTAAGGGAGATTCTTTAGAGTCCCACGCTAAACCCCATGGTGAGTAATTCTCAAGGCCAGCCCTGTAGCAGAAGGCAGAGCTCAGATTACTGACGGCTGTGGAAGAGAAGAGCCTCCAATGCTACGATCAATAAAATCTCTCTGCCGGTACGTTCAGCTTCCTGTCTTTCTAGCTTGCAAGGCTTCTGCCCCCAGAGTCATGGCTGGTGACTTCCTCCAGGGTTTTGCGTCACTTAAAACTTACTTGGACGTCTTCAAGGGACATACAGGACAATCACACTGTCCTATCCCTCTGCAGAGTCCTTTCTACCACTCCACACTACACAGTTTAACCCAGTAGCTTCCGAGCAGTATATTTATATTCTCTCTTAGACTCTTTCTTTTCTGTTTTCCGATCAGTTTTAGAACTAATATCCAAAAAAAAAAGAACTAATATCCACCCTATTACTAATAGTAAAAATAGATCTGATGCTACCGCAATGCTTCAAAAAGTGACACAGCTTGCGTCCTCTTAATCCTGGACCTATTTAGAGAGATTGCAAATCAAAGAAACCTATGTAATAATGGTTTGGGGGCATATAAATACCTCATAATTCTGAGGTACCTGCTTACGCTGGTGAAAAGTACGTGATTTAAGTCTTCTGTTTCTCTTTGTTGTGTAAATCCTGAGCTTTCTTGGGTTTAAAACAATTTCACGAAATATAGGTAATGAAAATCGATTACACAAGGTTCTTTATTCTTATGTAAGGCATTGTAGTAGGAGCCCTTTCTCATGAGAGCCCGGATAGCTCAGTCGGTAGAGCATCAGACTTTTAATCTGAGGGTCCAGGGTTCAAGTCCCTGTTCGGGCGCTTTGCTTTAACTTTCACCTTTATTTTTTTCCTCCACTTATGAACAAGCTAAGAAACACAAATTCCATCTCAACGGGAAACAACTGTGCAAAAACCTCCATATTTGCCAAAAAATTAAGGGATTTTTACATAGTTTTTCTTTCCCTGAGAACACATTTACCTTGCATTTTCTAAAAGCAATGAAAAAATGAATTCAACTTGAAGTGTAAAGTGTGCTTCGTCACGAGAATTTCATTTGGTAGTATTTGGTAATACCAGTAAGGGGCAAAAGCCACAAACGCCCGAACAGGGACTTGAACCCTGGACCCTCAGATTAAAAGTCTGATGCTCTACCGACTGAGCTATCCGGGCGCTCTTAGGGAGGCTTGCTCTTCTGTTTACTTCATATAATTCTAATAAATTATTTCTCCGGTGCAACACATTTAAAGTGCTTTTATCAGCAAGGTAAAGAAAAACAAACATTTATTTTTCTATCCTTTTTCTCCGTTTACTTAAGACATGTGTCCTTCGAGTTCTTTCATATTTCATGTTTGATTAATTGCCAAAATCTACAAAACTGAAACGAAATGGTAATAACTTACAAGACAAGGCAACCAACATGAAAACTTTCAGACAGAACTGCAACTTCTTTTTACTACAATTCTTCTGTTTTCCATCTATCACTTTGCAGATAGGACCTCTTAATTTTCGTTATTCTACAGAACCAGATTACAGTATCTTTCCCCTTAATGAAAAATACATTGCCATTCGCCAGACGATGTGGCTGTTAGATAAGCATTCCTCAGCACAAAAGAAGGAATTTGATTCATGAATGCAGTAGCTAATATGAGAAAATAGAAGTAACGGTGGGAAGGTGAGTCCAAATTTAGATTGAGAGAGAAGGAACTTAGGCTTCGGTTGAAGCTTTGCCTCTCCCCACCTCCCAGGCAAGTGGCAGGTTTCAAGTCAGACTCACAAAATGAGCCATCCTCAACCAGTATTCGTGTGCTGCAGTGGGAGCAACATGGAGTATTAAGAATAAAAACCTCCAGATCAGCCTAGTTTTCCCTAAAATCAGTTTCATCAGCCCTGACACATAGGGTGTGGAACACAGGATTATGAAATTTTGAACACTGATAAGGGAATTCATTTTTATTTCTGGGAACTTGAGGCTTCTGAACACAATGAATAATAAAATAGCTCAGCCTCGCTTGGAGGGATTTCTTTCCTACAATTGTCTGATTCTTTTAGAACAAAGACCCACAAATTCTGTGAGCCTGAGCAGGCCTGAGTTTCCATATCTATGAAATGAGGGAATTGATTGGTTGAGCTGTAGGATACCCTCTAAGTCTAAAGTTTTACCATGCTATTGCTTTTCCCATTGTAAGTAAAATTAGAAGGAATGGACTCAAAATGCAACAGGAAGAAATGATATGACTGAACAAGCATTTATTGATCACCTATTATGCCTTAGGTCCTGCGCTAGCTCTAGAGTAGAAGATAAACAGGACACAGATCTTGCTCACAGCCTGGGAAAGAAGGCAGACCCTTAAGCAAACCACTTTAACAAAGTGACAAATGCAGTAATAAGGATCAAGTACAGCATGGCAGGAGATGAGCATGGATAGAAAGGCCTGGATTATAAAACAAGGATGGTGGCCCTCGAGTTTTCAGCAAGAAAAGCACATGGTCAGAGTTTGATTTAAGCAAGTAACTGTCAGAGGTATACAGAGTAAATTGTAATGAGCCAGCAGACATTTGTCTTTTACTTATTCAGACATTTCTTGAGCACCCACTTTGTTAAATGCAAAAACTTCTTGCTCTGTTTTTATGAATGAGATATGGAAATGCATTATACCATTTCTTTTTAAGGAAGGGAAACAGTATCTGTCCAGGATCCCTAATAGGGAAGGAACAGAGGGTCTTGAAGGTCCCCCCCCCCCCCCCCAGTGGCTTTATTCCCTTTCCTTCAGGATAATAAACCCGCTGTTAAAAGTTGAACAGATGGAATGAGATTGACCCATCAATTTGCTTATGGAGTACCTGCTATTTCCACAGCAGTAAACCAGGCACAGTGGGAAGAAAAACAGTAAGCCCTGAAGGAAAGTGGGGAGTGTAAATTGGGTTTGAAGGATGGTGAACAGGTTACTGTGGCTGAAATGGAGGGAGGTAGAGATGGGCGGGAGACAGCTGACCAGGTTTATTTCAGGCCAGAGAAAAAAACTACATCATATAGGCAACAGCAAAGTTGGAAAGTTGAATCAAAAGTCTGGTTTGTTAACATTGCAATGTCCCACCTGAGGGAGCAGGAACTGGATCTGCTTATCCCCACGTTGCCTTTCCACACACCGGGCAGGAGTGCCATCTTGTACTATTCAGTTGACCCTTCCTGGAGTTTCTTCAAGTTTCTCACTCCCCACAAACTAACTTAATCCTCCCGTTAGAGGGCAGTCTAAACCCACAGATTCTATATTGGGGACCCCGCCCCACATTTCTTAAGCATTATTTCCCCCACTAATTTGTCCTTTTTAAAATAAGTTTTTATTTTAATTTAGTACAGCTAATAGATGGTGTTAAATTAGTCTCAGGTGTTTTCCCACTAATTTGTAGACGGATCATTTTTACCTGCCACAACCCCTCCACTCCCCGCCTCCCTCCCCACCCCCCACCCGCACCCCCACCCTCACCCCCACCCCGACCCCTCTCCCCATTCACCAGACTCATCTGTCTTGGAAAATCACCACTGGCTCCGTATCAGAGCAGGAAAAAGTTGTAGAGCAAGGAAGGTCTCGCGATTCTCCCACTTCTTGCCCTCTCGGTGACATCATCCTGAATCCTGACACAGTCCTCTTCCTGCAGCTGCCTTAAGGAGTTACACCTTGGAGTGGAAAGTGTTTTCACAGGGACTTGGGGGCAGCCGCCTTACACAGTGAGGTTTTTGTGTCTTCCTCATCCTGAGAGTCCCACAGTGGCACAAGGCAGGGAAAGCACATGGATAGTTGTGCATTGAATACAACTGTATTGAAGAGCCAGATAGCACATCTCTAACGGTGGGATTTAAGTCAGGAGGAAAGGTTTAATTTGGGGAGGCTTTCCCAGGGTTTCCCAAACCAATGCCCAGTGTAGCTGCCTACACAAAGCCCAGTCTACCATCATCATTGTATAGAGTCTTTGGAGTTAAGACCATTACAAGGTACCAGGGAGATGCATGGTACAGAGAAGTTGTTTGGAGACCCTAAACCAAGTGAGAGCAGCCTGGGGTTCCAGTGAGCCCTCCCACCCCTCTTCTCTCTGAGAATACAGGGAAGCCAGCAGCCCAACAATCCTGAACAGCACCAACAGCTCAGACACCAGCTCAACAGTTCAGGATAAATACTCCCTGAACCAGACAGCCCTCAAATGTCCTGGATCAGTGAAAAGATGTAAGAGAAAAACAGGACTGTTGATGCCAAGGCCAGTGGGATTCAATGGAAGCGAAGAAGTCAATCTGACCACCGAATATTTACAGAGCTCCCCTACCCCATCTACAACATCTATTCACCTTTCAAAAATATTTGGATCTTTTTTGAGGAGTCTACTGCAGGATTTTTAAATGGAAATGGTGCCAACATTGCCTTTTGCGATTTTAGCTTAAAATTGTTTTACAGATAAACCCTAGCCCAGAACAGAGCCCTGAGAGAACACAGCACAGATTCACACACCCTTTCCTTTCATTCATTTCAACCACTTGCTCCCGGACTAATAACCAGGTCCTCATTCATTCACACATTCACCAAGTATTTATTGAAACCAGCTGTGGATCAGGCAATAAATTAGCTCTAGAAATTCAAAGGTAAACCCAACAGAGAGTGCCGGGTCCTTAAGTAGCTTATAGTCGAATTACCCTCTTCTGTCCCCTCCCCAGTTCAGAAAAAAGCAAACAAGTAGTTTTGACACTCTGTGATTAGTGCTACAATCCAGGCAGCTCTTGGGTGTATTTAGAGATGCTCAGGAGGCACTCTAGGGTAGCTTTCTGGAAAGTTAATTGTAGGGTGTATTAGTCTGCTATTGCTGCTGTAACAAATTACCATACATTTAGTGGATTAACACAATTCTGTAGATCACAATTCTACCATGGGTCCCACGAGGCAGAAATCACTGTGTCACCAGGGCTGTGTTCCTTTCTGAAGGCTCTAAGGAAGAATCTGTTTCCTTGCATTTTCCAGTTTCCAGAAGCTTTTCACATTTCTTGGCTCAGGACCTCAATCCTTCGACTTAAAAGCCAGCAGTGTTGTATCCCTCTTACCATTCTTCCATCGCCACATCTCCCTCTGACTTCACCCGGGGAAGGTGCTCTGCTTTTCACGGACTAATGTGATTAGATTGGGCTCACCTGGGTAATCTAGGCTAATCTCTTCATCTCAGTCTTTAATGAAATCCCATCTGCACAATCCTCTTGTCATGTAAGATAACATATTTGCACTTTCCAGGGATTGGGAAGCAGACCTTTTATTCCTTTTGCAGAGGCCATTATTCTGCTTACCATGTAGAAAGACAGCCACATAAGGGGAAGGGCAACAGAGGTGGGGTTTGGGGTAGGAGGCCCTTTCCAAGCAGTTGGGAGAGCTTGTAGAATGACCGGTAGGTGGGAATCACATGTATTCCAGAAACAACATGGAGTTTTCATTGGAATGAGGGAGGGAGTTATTCACTCAACCCACATTTATTATTATTTTTTAAGATTTTCTTTATGTATTTGACAGAGAGAGAGAAAGAGAGAGAATGAGCAGGGGGAGTGGCAGGGAGAGGGAGAACAAGCTCCTGGATGAGTAGGTGAGACTTGATCCCAGAACCCTGGGACCAGGACCTAGGATCATGACCTGAGCTGAAGGTAGACACTTAACCTACAGAGCCACCCAGGTTCCCCTCAACGCACGTTTATTAAATGCCCACTATATGGTAGGTGCTATTTTGAGGATACAAGGATGAACAAGACAAAGTCTCTGTCCTCTGAAGCTACAGTGAGAAGCAAGGGCCAGATTATGAGAGGCCTTGTTGACCTTCTTAAAGAGTTTGAGCTTTATCCAAGAGTTATGTGGAGTCATCCATTCATTCATTTGACAAATTTTATTGAGCACATTCTATGTGCCAGGCACTGTTCCAGACTCTGGGAATACAGAAGTTTAAGAACTAAAGGGAAAAAAAAAACAAAAACAAAAAAAAACCTAAAGAACCCCTGCCCTCACAGAGCTTCTGTGCTAGTTGATGTTAATTAAGCAAGGGAAGCAGGTGTCTGCTTTAGAAAGATCATTCTGGCTGAGGTATTGGAGAAGAGATTGGAGGGAAGCAAAACCAGAGGTAGCCAGGCCCCTAAACTCCCTTCCTCAAGATTCACAGTCTTTCTCCAGCTTTGTGTCACTCCTTGGACACCTCCTTTTTTTGTCAGGAACCTCCTTTCCCCTCTATCCTCCAACTGTACCAATTCTGCAACATCCTACCCCAGCCCCGATTTAACATTCTACACCTGGTCTTCCCAGGGCGGCAGAAGAAAAGGATGAAAATGTAAATATCACTTCCACTATGTATCAGAATACCTGATTCCAGCCACATCCTTGCTTCTGCCGACAATTCCATTTCTCTAAGAAGCCACCATTCTCATCCCTTTTGGTGGCTATTTTAACCATATCTACATTCATTAAGTCCTCAAGCCCAGCTTGACCCCTTCTCTATCAGGAGATTGCTTACAGACCATCAGGTGGCTACCAGTTAACTCCTCACCTCTAGGTTTACCAACCTATGCAAGTACCCGCCTGTGCACCCTTCCTCTCAGATATCCCAAGCAGCCCCATTCCTCCCATCCACCCCCGTGTGTCCATCTGCTCTGTCACAGTTTTTATTAATCCTCTACCTCCTTGGTCTTTCCCTTCAACATTTGAGTATGTTTAAGCTCTTCCAATCTGAAAAAGCCATCACAAAAATCTTCCTTTTGATCCTGCACTCCTCACCCCCTATCCACTGCTTTATAGTTTCCATTAATTGCCAAGCTTCTAGAAAGAAGCTTCAATGTCCTCATGTGTCTCTTATTCCTTAACCCACTGGAGCCTGGTTTAACTGTGACTGTTCTCATACCAGCATCCCAGTGACTTTCCTGTTAATGCAAAGGGCATTTTCTAGCCCTGCCCTTCTGCCAAACTTGTGTTCTGGTCACTTCACTGAAGTTTCCTCCCACCCTCCTTTCTGATACCCTGTGGTCTCAGATTTTCCCTATCAACATGGTTGTTTCTTCTCAGCTCCTTTGGCAGGGCCCTTTCTCTGTTGCGCCCACCTAGGTAATCTCACATATGCCCACAGCTTCACAACCATCTATTTTTTTTAAAAATTTTTTTTATTTATTTATGATAGTCACACAGAGAGAGAGAGAGAGAGGCAGAGACACAGGCAGAGGGAGAAGCAGGCTCCATGCACCGGGAGCCTGATGTGGGATTCGATCCCGGGTCTCCAGGATCGCGCCCTGGGCCAAAGGCAGGCGCCAAACCGCTGCGCCACCCAGGGATCCCCACAACCATCTATTATCCGAAGAATCCAAAATTGCCATCACCTGTCTATACCTCTGCTCTGATTTTGGTTTCATAAATCCATTCTGCTAGACATCCTCAACTAAACATTCCACAGATGCTTCAAACCCAACATGTCCAAAATTAAACCCATGTTCGCTCCCCCAACACCTGGGCCCTGTCTTACTCCAGTCCCCCACTTGGTGCACGGCACCGTCTGCCACTAATTCCCATGGCATCAAGTGGAGAGTGATTCTAGATCCCTCTGCCCACTACCTACATTACATCTATAATCAAATATGATTGATTTGACCTCCTAACCATCTTGTGTGTCTGTCCTTTCCTTTCCATCCTCACTGTCACAGCCCTGGCCCAGTTTTCGAGATTCTCTGATCTTGCAACTCTGAATGTAGCCATAGCTTCCTTGAGCTGTCATCCTGTACTCCTAACGTGGCAGGAAGCAAATGGCACTCTCCACTTTGAAGATACTATTTACAAAGGGTCAGCAGGGTAAAGGAAAGCCACAGGAATAGTGTGCAGTACTTTAGGGCCAGCAGGAAAGGAAATTTTCACCCCCAGGCCAGAGAAGGCAATTGAGATATCTGAATTGAGAAAAGAGGGGAGGGAGAGGGAACCACCCAGAGGGAGCTGTGAACTTTGGTTGAGGGTTGCAGCCAGCCCACAGTGACTCCAAAGAGAGGGAAATCCTGAGAAACAAATATCCAGACCTATTCGACCTCCTTCCTTCCAATCTCCTGCCAGGGTTCCCAGGGGCCATCCCCTACTAGGAAGCCAGAGAGCCAAGATTGAGTCTGCAGTAGCAAAGGGAAGATACACAGAGCATCTTCCAAATCCTCTTATGCAATATGCCAGAAGGTTTTTCTGATCATATCACTCCCAGCTCCACTTGTCTATACCCTAGGTTCTCTGTCACCTGCAGGGGGAAAAAAAAAATCTAAATTTTTTGGCACGCCCTGGTTTCTCTTATAAGGAAATATTTTTCTCCGTTCCAAAGTGCATTATAAAGTCTCTGATAAAATGTTCAACCCTATTTCCTGTTAGCTCTCCATTTGGGAAATTTTCACTCCAGCAACAGACATACTGACGGCCACTAGGTCACTCTGTTCTCTCAGGCCTCTGAGCTTAGCCTGATGACAGGGTCACAGATATTTATACTGTGAACAAGTGGTGAATGAGTGAATGAATGAATGAATGAATGAATGTTTTTATCCCCTGTGGCTCTTGAGGATTAGGAATGGGATCACATTTCCATTATGACTGATGTACGCGCAGAGCATTCTGTCTATAGTCACCGGAATGGTTCACATACATTCTCTCATTTGCTCTTCACAAAAGCCCCGAGTGGTTTAAGTGAAGCTGGTGTTATCACTGATGCTCAGAGGGTGGAGTGGGCTACCTGAAGTCACACGGCAGAGGGCAGAGAGAAGAAACACAGGCTTGAGTCTCCCCTTTCATGGGCTTCTCCTCCTCCTGCCTTGCTCAGGGTCACCTACAATTAAGGGTCCTTTGCATTCGCTTAGATTTCATCTTTTATGAGAACAAAACTATCCCAAGAAGTCCTGACTTGTGAACTCACTTTTTACCCTTCCTCCCCCTGTAGGACTTCTGGTTAATCAAATTCCCTTCCTAATCAATATCCTCTTACTGAGCTCTGGAGTCTCTTCAATTTCTAGAACTCTGTGAATCCTAAGAATCGTGTTGGGCTTTTGCACAATTTTGTATTGATGAGGAAATTTTAGAGGTCTTCCTGACATTTTTTTTTAAACCCTAGTAAACCCTAAAGAGACTGAAACAGTAGCATTTTAACAAATATTTCCTTGAGACCAGTAAAGGGGTAGGTTGGCAGACGTTTCCATGGAAACCCTGGCTGGGGAGTCTCAGGCTTCCAAAGGAGTTTGGGAGCCTGGAGCCCCTGATACCTGAAGGGGAATTGTAGAGGAGGGAGGCTTGGGAAGCAGGTGTTGATCCTTCCTTACTGACCGGCCAGAAAGGAAGGAGGGCCCCGGGGCAGGGGTGGGGTGGGGGTGGGGGAAGAACTAAGTCAAGTTTGGAGGAAATTGTACTTTGAGATCCAAGACCACGGTTACTATGCAAAGCAAATGCAAACGAGGAGCTGGCCAATTCTTGGTGCGTGTGTGCCCGTGCGTGCCTGGGTGTGTGTCCGGGGGTAGTCTTCAGGAAAATTCCCCTGGAGACCGCTGCTGGAAGGCAGCACCAGGAGTCCCAATTTCAAACATGCGGCAGCCTGGTGATGAATGGAGTGGGTTTTCCCCCTCCCGCTGCGGGCCGCGACCCTCCGGGGCTCAGGTCGCACGACGGCGCCCCCCGCCTCCGCCCTGCAGGTGGGGCTTTTGCAGGCGCCGCGACCCGAATGACCCCGGGCGGGGGGGCGGGGGGGGTCCTCGCACCGACCGGCCGCGGGTTCTCGGCGGAACCACCTGGCATCCTCTGGCGCCGAGCAGGGGGCGCCCGCGGGGAGGGTCTCGGCCACGTGCGGAGCCTCGCTCGAGTGGGAAGCGCAGCGCGGCCGCCGGCTCCCGAGCACGCTGGGACGGCCGCGGGGGAGGGGAGGGGGGAGGGGAGGGGAGGGAGGGAGGCGGGCGGGGGCGGGGGCGGGGGCGGGGGCGGGGGGAGGCGGCGGCGCCCGGGGTTCCGGGGCCCGCCCCGCCCGCGCTCGCGCTCGCGGCCGAGTCGGCGCTGCGGGCGGAGCGGGAGGCGGGAGGCGGGAGGCGGGAGGCGGGAGGCGGGAGGCGGGAGGCGGGCGGAGGGCGGAGGGCGGCGGGCGGCTGCCTGTCGGGGCCGAGCGGAGCGCCGGGCCTCCGGGACATGGCTCCCCCGCTCCCGCCCGCGGCTCCCGCTATTGTCTCGCCCGGGGTGGCCTGAGTCCGCGCCCGCGCCCCCCGCGCCCCCCGCGCCCCCCGCCCGGGACCCCCAGGACCTGCGCTCGCGGCGCGCAGAGGGGAGCGGCCCGGAGCGGGGCCCACGGCACGTCGCGCCCCGCAGGGAAGCCCGCAGCGAGCTCAGGTAGGACGCGGGGGGCGCGGGGGGACGGGGCGCGGGGGGCGCGGGGGGCGCGGGGGCTCTGCCCTCCCTCCCGCCTGGCAGCGGCCGAGGCGCGACAATGCGAGGGGCCGGGCGGGCGCGGACGCGGGGACAGACCCAGCCCGCGGCGCCCCGCAGGTTGCAGACTCCATCCGCCGCCCCGCCCCGGCCCGGGCACCCCTCCCCACCCCTTTCCTCTAAGCACACTTCCTGGCTCCCAGCTGCAAGGCGATCTGAACCAACCACTGGTTCGGGGGTTTGTTTAAGATAAGAAATAAAAAGCAAAACCCGCCCCGGAGCGGGGGTGTGGGGTGTGGGGGTGTGGGGTGCTGCTCTCCCTTGCAGCGGGTGAAAAGTCAGCATCCAGCCTGGGAATACACACACGCCTTAGCCGGCTTCTGCCTTATAAGGGCTGCAGCAGCAGAGAAGCTCAGGGGACGGGGCACCCTCAGGCCTGAGCCCCCGGGCCCTCCCGGGAGGCGCTGCTCCCCCGGCTGGCGCTTGTCCCCTGCTCGGCTCCCGACAGCGGCGGCTTTGATGTCGGGGAGCAGCCGCAGCCGCAGGAAGCCCGGGGGACGCTGCCAAGCCGGGGTGGGGTAGGCTGGGGAGCCAAGGGGCTTGGCAAGCTCCTAGCTGTGAGAAGAGATTACCGAATGCATGAGGTTAGTCAGTGCACACACCCTGCTTGGCTGAGGGGGGGTGTGTGTGTGCAGAATCTGCCACTGCTCCGGCTCCTCCAGGCCAACCTTCTTCCCCCTCCATCCCCACCCCCTTTCGGGGGCTTCGTGGCTCCCCTGTCCCAGTTCCACCAGCCACGCCTGGGATGGAATCTCTATCATCCCCTCTTGCCCTGATGCATTTTGTTTTGTTTTGTTTTGTTTTGTTTTTCCCCTTCAATTCGGGTGGGGGATTTCCGTACCCGGCTGGCTGGCCCCAGCATGGCACCAGATTCCGGGGGCTTCCAGAAGTGGGCCAACACTGCCCTCCTTCTCTCTCTGAACTACCTGTCCGAGATGTGGCCGAGCAGATGTAAGCAATTTGCTCTGAATTCCAAACCTGTATCAGTTTGAATGAAAACTTACTCCACCGCCACACTAGGCCTCGGAAAGGTATTGGCAGAGCAACATTACAGGAGGTGGCAAACTGGATCCGCAGATACTCCTCCTTCCCCAAGTCCAGCTGTGGACTACAGCAGAGAGGTTATGAGACTTCAGAACTGCATCTCCTCCAGAGCCTGGCACTCCCATCTGGGGTTGTGTCCATGGAAAAATTAAGTAGAGGCACATTTTATAGCTCTGCCTGGCAGCTAGCATCTGAGGAGATGGTGGCTGCGAGCCGGAGCCCAGGACTGAGGCTGCGGCTGCTTCTCCTTTGGCCTTTCGGTGAGCTTAAGGTTTGATTTCCATGGCTCTGAATTTACTGCTGAGTGTGCATGGGTGTGTGTGTCTGAATTTGATCAAGCTCTCAGCCCTGGCCAGAAGGGAGCCTGTGCATTTTCTTCTCCCTGGAAGCATCCGTGAGGGAGGTGTGCCGGGCCGAGGAAGGCTCCGGGGATCTGAGGCCTCACAATTTTCTCCGGGGTGCTCCTTTGGGATTGCCCAATGACCTGGAATGCTCTTGGTCCTTGCCATGACATAATGGCCCTCTAGCAGACACCCCACAGCCTTGTGGGCCTTTGGTCCCCTCTCTGGTTTCCTCACCACATCTGGCCTGGTGCTTTGCAGGTACCTCATCTGTATAGTCCTTCAGTTTGGACAGCCCTGCCACAGCCAGCAGGGAGAAAAATGAGAGAACTTCGTTTCCTGTGAGGGGTTTGTGACTGGCCGTAAACTTCAAGCTGCTCATGCTCCCCACGCTCCCAGAATGTGAACTTGGACATGATAATGCTGAGGTGTAGAGAAAACAATGGGTGGTTTTGAGGCCAGGGGGCTTGGCTTTGAGTCCAGGTGTGACTTACTTCCTAGCTGTGTGAGCATGGACAACTTGTGAGCCTAAGAATTCGTTTGCATATCTGTAAAATGGGAGAGAAAATACCCTTGGCTCATAAGACTGTTTTAAGGGTGAAATACCCTGCTTACCATGAACTGAATAAGATCATGTGTACAGAAGCATTCTGGAAACTGCAGAGTACTGTATCAATGCGTGTCATTCGCCCTGAGTTTTAACCTTGGTAACAAGGGAGGGAGAACTGGTGAGAGTTGGGACAGGGATGGGAGAAAGGGATGGAATAGAGAATGTTCTGGGACGTGGGACAAGGGAAGAAGAGTAGTGTGCCAATACCAAGGTACCTATTTCTTGGGTTACTTCTCTTTTTTGGTGGTGGTGGTGGGGGGTGGTGTACTTTAAAAAAGCTTTGGCAGGATGGGGGCCAAGAGGGAAGGAAACACTGCTTAACAATATTTATAGGAAAGGGGGAAACAGCCCTCAAACTCTGGCTACTATTCATTGACAGGGTAGTGCTGAGCTGGCAAATAATATAATAGCTAACACTTACTGATGTCAATCAGTTCATAAATGACAGAGGAGGGATTTGAAGCAGGCTGTTTCACTCCAGACCCTGTGCTCATAACTTCGATACCACCAATAGAGACATCTTGGGTCTTCGGAGAACGAGAAGGGGTAGCGGAGTCATGGAATTCATTTATACTGGATTCCCTGACTTGAACGCTCATGTCATGTCACCAGACTGGGACACTCCTTAGATATTAAACTTCTCAAGGGCAGGGGCCCAGCATAGCTCCTTCTGAATTCCCAGGTGTTTGGGGGTCGAGGCACATGTATGCGAATTCCTTGCCAGCTTTTCTCTGCTTTCTCATTCGTATCCCTACCTTCAGTGTAAGGAGAAGACAGGGGATAATCAAGTCAAGTACTTTTGCTACCTTCTGGGCAACATTAATAAGAGAATTGGGACTTGGGGTACTCCAGAAAATTGAGGCAAATCTTTTGTTTTTGTATTTCTATATCTGTTTTATTTTGCATCTGTCTTATAAAATGAAACTTAGGAGACTATTATTCTTGCACATCCTATGACCACCTAAGGCTTCAGAACTGGAAAGGACTTCTCATTTCCCTGAGAAGAAGTCACTCTCCCAAGGTCACAGATACTAGTGGTGCTAGAACTTTATGCTTGCCCCATAGGCCACATATGACCAATGACAGGACCTGTCTTGCAGCACTTCAGAGTCATACGTAGACCCTGCCAGTGACTTTATTTTTGGGGAATTCTCTTAGGGCACTGGTGATGGGATTCACTCACCCTGAATTTCTATGTTGGTTAAAGACATTAAGGACACAGAAGACAACATACTTCAAGGCAGAGGCCCTCAAAGTCTGGAGAAGGAAGAGGAAAGAGGTTCTCAATAATCCTCTGGCAGAGTACAGAACCTATGATTGAAGGACTCTAACAATTCACTCCTTCCTCTTTTGGGATACTTCCCACAGGATGTCTCATCCAGCAAAGGCTCAGTAGTACTTCCAAGAGGAACCAGAGATCATCTGCCTCTTTAGAGAATGTTTTCCTTTCACCAGTGCTTTATTACTCCTGCCTTCATTCCTTCCTGAAAACACTGTTCAATTCCCTCCTTCCTAGACCTTTCCCTCTCTCCAGCCAACCAACCCTAGACACCATGAGATTAATCCCCTTGGAGGCAGTGCTTTCTTTTCTTCTTGGCAATTCTTCCTACTATGCTCTGTGTGTCCTAAGTCTGTGCTCCTGAGGGTCCTGTCCTAGAAGTTAGCTGCTTCTTCATCTCCTCTCCCTGTATCCTCCCCAAATGGAGGTGAGTGTCAGTAATGAGAGCTGCTTTACTCAACATGGCCAATTGCCCATGTCTGGTGCCTGGCTAAGGCCAGGCCCACCAGGAGTAAGTTTGTATGGAGGCATTCTCTCCAGCCAAGTTATTCTATCTTCACGTAGTTGGTACCCTTGGCAGCAGACCCGAAGACATAGGGTGAGAGGAAAAAGAGGAAAGAACTAAGAAGATTCCATTTTGAGGAAATGCTACATTTTGCCTTGCTAGGGAGAAGAAATGGATATGAGCCTTTCTTGTCTTAGGGCCCAAACTAACCCAGAAGACAGGTAAGTGTAATGATGGGGCTCTTCCACAGTTGAGACATCTCTTGAGAGCCCTGCTTTGCTGGAAGCAGAGCATCTACCACTTTCTTGATTCACCATGCTGTTATGTTTTCCTACGGGTAAATAGAGGAAGTTAAGCTGATAAGGAGCACCATTAGAGCGTATTTAATTCTGATCCAAAAAGGAGAGATTGTTTGCAAATTGAGTATTAATGGGAACCTGGGAGAAGACATCTTTATTTTACCCCCAAAAATATTATGGCCAGGGTTTCACATTTCCACTCTAGACTTCAAGAAGGCAGATTTTTTTTTTTTTTTTTTTGATTAAGAGAAAAGATAGCTATAATTCCCTGACAGGAGACTTTGAAAGATAGAGTGGTTCCAAGGGGTTGGCAAATTCTCTGAAGTGCAATTTTGATGACACTGTTGCAAATGGTTCTGGCACAGGAGGCAAAAAGGAGCCACCTGAGCAAAAGTTCAAGTACCAAGAAAGTCAAGAGCGTGTGCTGAAGAATAGCCAGCAGCATTGAGTGTCTGTCCACTGGTAGCTTGCTTGCTTGTGTGTTTACTTTTTAAGCTTTTCTTCTTTATTTTCCCCCCTAAGTTTTAATATTCTAATTCCAGTTAACATACAGTGTTATATTAGTTTCAGGTGTTGTCCTCCTGTAACTTTTCAGACATTATCTTTACTTTTCCCTTCCCCTAATGTTGGAGAAAACCATGAGGATGAAATTGTGTCTTCCCCTTTACCAATGGGATAGCTGAGATTCCAATTAGGCTCGATTGAAGTGAAGATTAAGAAACATGCCAAAGATAATTAGAGCAGAACCAAAGTTTGAATCCAGGTCAGGATACCTCCAACACCTGTTGTTTCTTCCTTCGGTGCTCCCCTGTAAGGGACCTCTGAGAAAAAAAGTGTCCGTGAGGCCCAAGTTCTGAATGAGATGGGGGTTTCCCCAAGAGTCGGTTGACAACAGAAAGGGTTGTTCTCAGAGTTGTCTGTGGAAGAAGCTATGGTCACAAAGGGACATAAGTCTCTCAAGATAATGTTTAAAAAGAACTCATTCATTCAACAGATGTTTTTTTGAAGGCTTACTGATGACTTTCAGGGCTTTCAAAGTGATGAGGGCAGAGAGCCTTCCAGAACTTTCAGTTGAGTGGGGACTACAGACAAATATATAGGCTGTGGAGTGGGTGAGTGGGTGAGTACGGGATGCTTTGAAAACTCCTAAGTGGGGCATTGAGGGTAGTCAGACTTCCTGGAAGAAGTTCGATGTCAGCCAAGATCAGAACAATGAGTAGAAATTGGGGTGGGGGATGAAGTGAAAGGCAAAGCAGGTGAAGTAAAAGTAGTTTAACCTGGCTAGAGCCATGGAAGGAGCTTGTATTTTATCTTTTATTCACAATGTATCTGATACTCTCCTCAGTGCATGGGAGTAAAGAAGACAGACACGTTCCCTGACCTTCTGGAGTTTGTGTTCTGGGAGAACTTAGTTCATTAAGAATTAAACCGAGCATCTTTATTTTGCCGACTGGGATTCTATACGTGTAGATCCACCTGAACTTGGGGGGAGTTTGAAAGAGCCTCTTCTGATAGTCCTTCAGGTAACATAGCGTAGAGGCAGGAGGTGGGTTAATCAATGGTTGGTTAATTCTTCCTCCAACAAAAATATCTTCAGTGCCTCTGTTCCTTCATTCTTATATTTACTGATTCATCAACTGAAGGGCAACATTCAGTATATACGTAAGAGGATGGTTCAAAACCTGGCTCTCCCACATACTAGTCATTTGATCTTGGGAAAGTTACTTAATTTCTCTGTGCTTCTGTTTCCTCATTTGTAAGATGGGGGAAAATAATAATACCAGGGGGGAAAAAAGGCTGCGGTAAAAATGAAATGAGTTCATTTCAGTGTACTCTAGCACAGCCCCTGCTACGTAGTAAGGGCTTAGTAAATGATGGTAGTTACAGTTATGTTAGAGGGATATAAACTTCAATCCAATGTGGTCCATGACCTTGAGGTAACCACATTGTACTCCAAAAACTGCAAGTGAATGGATGAGTTGCTTTATGACGGGAGGTAATCCTATAAACTCACAACGAGGCAGCTGTCACACAGCTGCCTCAAGAGCTGGAGTAATCTGAGGCAGCATTTCAGAGAAGTATAGAAGCTGGGACCGTAGTGCTTCCTATTTTGGGGCCTCTAAACTCTTGAGAGTTGAATAAATGCTATGGGGTATGAGCCTGGAAAAATAAATTACAACTTGCCTTCCTCATTCAGAATCTCTAACCCTACAGCAGGGAGATGTTAAATGTTCTCCTCTGGGTTGGTCTGACCATGCTCAGAACACAGTATTTAAGGGCTGTGTCCCTGGTGTAAAACACTGTGCTGAGCATCGTGGGGAAGACAAAGGTAAATAAGAGATAGTTCCTATTCTTAAGATGAATGGGCTTATGTCTGTGAAAGTACTTTGTGTTTGTTTGTTTAAAGATTTTATTTATTTATTTTACAGAGAGAGAGAGAGAGAGAGAGAGCGCACTTTCACAAGCAGGAGCGATAGAGGGAGTGGGGAGAAGCAGGCTCCCCACTGAACAGGGAGTCCAGTGTAGGACTCGGTCCCAGGACTCTGACCCTGAGATCATGACCTCAGCCAAAGGCAGATACTTAGCCGACTGAGCCACCCAGGCGCCCCTGTGAAAGTGCTTTGTATCTATAAATCACCTACATGAATAAAAATTATCTTTGTTCCCATCACTAGTAGGTATAATGCCAAACAGTGTAAATGCTGTATATATTTAAAGATGTTCAAAAGGGAGCAAAAGTCACTTTAGGTCATAGGAGGTGAGAGAAGGCTCAAATATAAGAGCAGGCACTTGAAGAAGGCAAGCCAGAGTATTCCAGAAGGCGCTAGCATGACTGAAGATTTGTGGGAAAACTCATGGCTCTGGGGAATGGTTAATAACCCTCAGCATTTAGGGAATGTGCGGGGCACAGGGCTGGGATTCGGTGTGGGGAGTCTTGAATGTCTGATAATGAGCAGGAGAGCTAGAAACCTTTTCCTCAGAAGGATGATGTGAATAGAGCCACTGCTGCAGGGTTTTCTTGCCAGAGGAGCATAGGGCTTTAGGGGTTAGTGGGGAGACAGACTTCAGAAGGCTACTTTAGTTATTCAGGTAAGAGAAAGAATAATCATTTTGGGTGCCTGATATGTGCTTTTTTTTTTTTTTAAAGATTTTATTTATTTATTCATGATAGACATAGAGAGAGGTAGAGACACAGGCAGAGGGAGAAGCAGGCTCCATGCAGGGAGCCCGACGCGGGACTCGATCCCAGGACTCCAGGATCACGCCCTGAGCCAAAGGCAGGCGCTAAACCGCTGAGCCACCCAGGGATCCCCCTGATATGTGCTTTCGATGTTGTTTCATTAAGAAAAGTAATCCAAAGCTTGGAAAAGAATGGACCAATTTGAGAGAGATTGGATTAGGAAGGCAGGGGGTATTTCCTTCCCTGGAGGTGGATTGGTTGTGGCTCAGTCTGGAAAGAGCACTGGAGTGGGAGTCAAGGACACGCCTCTAGTTTCTAGTCCTGCTTCTGCCACTGTCTAGCTGTGTGACTCCAGACAAGTCATTTCTCCCCTCTGGTCATTGGTTTTCTCTCTCTGTCTCCCTCCCTCCCTCCATCGCAGTGACACACAACATTACATTAGTTTCAGGTGTACAACAGAGGGATTCAACTTCTCCATTTGTTACACTGTGCTCACCACCAGTTTAGCTACAATCCGGCACCACACAACACTAGTACAGTATCACTGACTAGATTCCCTGTGCTGTGTGTGCCCTTTATTCCCATGACTTATTCATTCCATGCGTGGAGGCCTGGATCTCTCACTCCTCTTCACCCATTTTGACAGTTGGCCATTGGTCCCCTTATCTGTATGATGGTGGGTTGTCTTTCGGTTTTTGCTTGTTTATTATTTGCTTGCTTTTGAGTGGCTTGGGAGGTAAAAGAGTGTTTTGGGGTAAGGAGGGAGGGTACAGAGTTGTATTGGGATAATCACAATGTCAGCTTGCACTTTGAGCAAAATGGGAGGTGCCTGGGGCGCATTCTATGGGATGGGAAAAACACTATGAATTTTGGCCTCAGGTTTCAATTTGATTCTTGATTCTACTGCCTACTAGTTTTGTGACCTTGGGTAAATTAATGAGTCCCCTTTCTGCTTACTACTTACCTCATCCATTAAATAAGGATATTAATACCCATGTAGTAGGATTGTTGTGAGGATTAAACAGGATACCTGGGACAAAATTGCAGAGGGGAAAACCAGGTCTCCTTCTTTCCTTTTTATTTATTTTATTTATTTTTTATTTTTTTATTTATTCAGAGGCAGAGAGAGAGAGAGGCAGGCAGAGACACAGGCAGAGGGAGAAGCCGGCTCCACGCAGGGATCCCGACGTGGGACTCAATCCCGGGTCTCCAGGATCACACCCCAGGCTGCAGGCGGTGCTAAACCACTGTGCCACCGGGGCTGCCCTCCTTCTTTCCTTATATTTCTGCCATATTCATATTCACTTAGCCTCTTGCCCAGCCCTGCCCTCCTCCTCTTTCCCTTTCCCCAGAATAAAGGCTCCTCCACTCCAGTCACGACAGCGGGCATATCCCTGGGGGTACTAACTTGGCAGACTGTAATGGTGTTTCCATACATTGGAGTGGTATTTCTGTAAGGTGGCCTGTGGAACATCGGCCCTAAGATGTCTGTACTCACGGCCACACCTTGGCTACACTTATCCAGCTGAAAGCAGTTTCAACTAATCCCTACTGAGAATGGCCTGTGACTATTGCTGCCCTTGTGGATCTCGGGGGAGAGTCACATGGACAAAGCCTCATGAAAATGGGACTGGTGGAAAGGGAGCATGCGCCACTGTGCCGGGTGGGCAGCTGGTCTACCCCTCTGTCAAGTGTCCCCTTTGCTGGATGTAGACTGGGACCATGTCTTATGGAGACCTCTGTCTCCCTTGGGACCTTCCTGTGTGGAGTGGGGCATCAGAGATAGAAGGACATCAGAGCATGTACAGAGCAACACCCTAAGAAATCACCATGATTCCTTGCTCTGCTCCCCCACCCCCTAGGTCACTTCCTGCTTAGAAAATAAGTCTTCTTGACCCCTCGGCACAGATGAAAACTGCTGTTTTAATGCCATCTAAGGCATATGTGGTGTTCTTGTGCCCCAGACCCCAGGGCCACCATTTCAATCTGTTGTGTCACACACACATACACACACACACACACACACACACAGCATAAGTGTTAAGCAGACACAGAGAGTAGAAGTCAGGAGAAATTGGAAGAATTGACCAGGGAAGGCTTCTGAAGCTCTTGAGTCTGCGCGGGAAGAGGAGAGACAGAAAACTGGGAAGAAGGAACCTCCTGCTGCACCAAGGGCTTTTGAGGCCCTAAGACTCAGCTGGGCAAGAAAATAGAGCAAAATAGAGTGTAGGGAGTCTCTACAATGCTGTCAGGGGTCCTGCTGAGGACACTGGAACCTACCATCGGGACAGAGGCACAGGAGGGCAACAGGGGGGCTTTCTCTGTCGACCTGGGTAAAATGGAATCCTTGGTCTCTTTCGAGGTTCAGTGTCCTTGGCTGACCCTGAGCAGAAGGGTCCTTCTGTCTGTTACCAGGAAAAGTGGAGGGGAACTTCACGGCGGGGGTGGGGGATGGAGGGGGGTGAGGGGATGGGGGGAAGGTCTGGTGGCCACGTGGGTCAGTTTTGGCTGACAATAGCCAAGGCCAGGGATTGGCAGGGGTCAGTGACTTGGTGACAGGCTGCCTGCTGGGCCACACTGAGGGGGACATGTGTTCTGAACGGGGGCAAGACATGCCTAAGCCTCAGGCCCTGAGACCAGGGAAGCCTTGAAGAGGCACAGCTGGCACCAGAGACCCACCCCCGCCTACCTTTTAATGGATCATTCCTCCCAGCCTCTCGAAGTTTCCCTTACCCCTTCCAGAACGGATTAGGTTGGGCGCGCTCTCCTCAGAGGAGAGAGACATTTGCTTTTTATTTATTTTATTTTATTTTATTTTAAATTTTTTATTTATTCATGATAGACATAGAGAGAGAGAGGCAGAGACACAGGCAGAGGGGGAGAAGCAGGCTCCATGCAGGGAGCCCAACACGGGGACTTGATCCCTGGACTCCAGGATCACACCCCCTGCCAAAGGCAGGCCCTAAACCTCTGAGCCACCCAGGGATCCCCGACATTTGCTTTTTAAATGCAAATGTCCCTGGATGGGGACTAAGCCTTAGCCTCTAGCACCCCCCTGTAAAGTAGTGTCAGATGTTTGGTGGTGTTTTGTGTGTGTGTGTGTGTGTGTGTTTTCTGGGCTGTAAAATGGGGCTGCTCGAGAGGGGAGCACCCTGGTCTGTGAAGACACCAGGGCCTCTCCAATGTACCCTGACTTAGGAAATAACCAACCACTCCTGAGGTCTGCTGGAAGCTACGTGGCCTTTGGGCAAAGGCTCTGCTGGGCTCGGCTGCCTGGAGTCCCCTTGCCTGGCATTCTGGCTCCCCAGTGGCCTCCTGGCTGGCAGGGCCTGCCTCCGGTGTATTGGAATGTGAACTCTGAAAGCCCAGAGCTGCTCCCTGGCGCTGAAAGGTCCTATTTCCCTTTTACTTCCGGGTTCAACCTCCTGTCTGCTTTTCTCCGACTTCTTTGCGATAACACAAAGATCTAAGATTGTGATCTTGTGGTGTTTAAGCCAGTTTCCTCTCTACTCATCTCCTCTCCTCAGGGGGCTGATGAGGGAGAGAGCAAGGTGGAGGGGATGTGGGAGGGGGCTGGAGGGATGGGAAGGCATGGGAGATGTGCAGGGGCAGATGTGGGTAATTGTGTAGGGTATGGGGGTTGTGCGAGGCGTGCAGGGTATGGAGGTGTGGGGGTTGGGGCATGGAGTATGCATGGAGAGTGTGGGGTGCTTGTGGGCGTGTGGGGAAGGTATGAGTGTGTGTAGGGTGGAGAGGGAGGGGGTGGGAGAGGTAGGTCTTGAGGGATGTGGAGTGTGCACAGGGAAGGGAGTGAGTAGTGTGGGCAAAGTGCGAGTGTGTGGGGGTGTATGTGCAGTTTATGTGATTACCATGGCTTAGGTCCCTGAGAATGACTGTAGTCTATCAGGGATTTTCTTTCTTCATCGGGGAGTTAGCACTACTGAAGATACCCTTATTATCAGGCCACATGTCTAGATTGCTGGTCTAGGGATAGTGGTGGCAGAGGGACAGTGGGCAGGGTTTGTGAACCTATGCAGAGCCTTCCTACTGGGAGGGGGCAGGGAGCTTGCCCTGGGCATGGTGTGGGGCCCCGGCCTCAGCTCCTCAGGTTCTATAGAAGACTGGCTCAGCCTTTTTCTGCTTGACTTCCCTTTGCCCTCCTCTAAGCCAAGCAGGTGGCTCTCAGCTGCTGGCATCCCACCGCCCACACAGCCTGTGACTGCCCGCTGGCTCCTTCATGCAGGCTTACAGGCTTTCGCCTCCAACCTTCCCTCAGGCAGCATGTGGGGGCCCGGGGGGGGGGGTGCTGTGGGCCTTACTTTCTGCAGGCTGTGTGTAGGATCATTCTGGGGACCAGTCTTCCGGGTCCTTCTCCTCCTCATCCTGGGGTTCCAGCACATCTGGGCCAGGTGTGTACTTGTTGGGGGACAGCACAGGGTTCGGGTTCAGATTGTTCTGGAGTGTCAGTGCCATGTAGCTTCTCCACATTTGGTCTGTGGACCCCTCTCCACTCTGCCACAGATCCGGTGTGAGACGCAGGGCAAAGTCACTGACACTTGGTAGGCCTCCATCTGCTTATCTCTAACAGACAGGAGGACGCTGTCATGGAGGAGAGAAGAGAGCCTCTCAGATGTCTGGGAGGTTGCTACCAGAAAACAACCAAAGCATTGTTTGAATTGAATTAATTGGAAATGCTCCCTAAAAATCTACGCTCTGATCCCCAGCAAAGGTGTCCTTCAGGAGGAGGTCCCACTTGGCATTACTCAGTGCACACTGGTTAGTTCAGTGCCTCTGTAGTTATCCCAAGATACATCCCCCTCCCCTAGCCATGGGCTTGGGCCATAATCTGAAGTGCTGCTCCTTCATTCTTGCAGACTCTGATGGGTTAGGTGCACCCAGCGTGCCCAACCCATGAGGCCTTAAGGTTCATGAGGACTTGGGACACAAGCATCTATGTGGCTCCCATCCCTTCCCTCTGGTGAGTCCTCCAGGCAGAGCAGAGACTCTTTGGTGTGTTCTGCTCTCTTTTTGGCGCCAGAGCTGCTTGGGAACAGCTGTGACCCGCTTTCTGTATTCTGTTTAATGGGCTGGCCTCCTCCAGGGAGTTTCCCCAGCCCACACAGGAATCCTGGAGAACTGGATTCCAAAGGACATGAGCTGGGGAAGCTGGACTGGAGATTGAGCTGGAGGTGACAGGTGATAGCACAGGCCTTGCCGGAGGCCTTGGTTTGCTTCTTAGCAAATGGCGCTGTGTCCCAAAGATGAGGAGGGGAGGCAAAAGACCACGAGGGCGGCTGTGTCCCCATCCCCCACTCCACCCACTTTCTTACATCCTCCTCCGAGAGGGGCTTCCTTTATACTTCATGGGGTCTCCAATACCCTCAGAGAGATTAAAGTTTCTTAGACGTTGATGTTTAGAAATGTTGGGGTGGTTTTTCTGATATGGGATGGGCTGGTGTGAATCTTGTTTGTAAAGAACTTTCCTTAGGAATCCCCTCAGCTGGAGACCCAAGATTGGCAAGGGAAGGTCATCCTGGGAGCTCCTTCCCCCCACCCCATCCTACTGCCTTTCTCTAGAGGGCCAAGGAAGCTGGAAGAGTAATTCTTTTTTTTTTTTTTTTTTGGAAGAGTAATTCTTAATCACCAAGCTGCTTATAGGGAGCCCAGCTGATCAGAACTAGAAGGGCCGGTTCTATGGGCTGCGGTGGCTTGGAGTGGGGAGAGGAGGGAGTGCAGGAAGTGCAGACCAGACAAGAGGAGATGTGGCTGCTCTGGCTCCCGGGATGGTTCCTGGATTAGAGATCCGCACACTGCCAAGACCTTTCTTCCCTCTTGGCCAGGGGTTCCATTGAGCTGAGTGCCAGCTCCCCGTCTCTGATCTACATTGCCAGCTCTAGGAAGGAAAGTTTTGAAAGGAGCCACAAGCTGCCTCAACAATTCCATCCCTGACTTTCTTCTCACTCAAGTCCTGAATTTGCAGGGTTTGTGGTAGGATCTGTGATTTTCAGGGCTTCTGTGTGTGCGTGCACAGGACCAGCTGCACACATGGTTTCTGAGGTGGGATTGAGGACTCTAGGGCTCTGAAGGCAAACCCAGCTCCATCTAGCCTGTCACACAGGCCCCTAGCACCTGTCTCAGTTCTTCTAGGACTCGAAGAGCCCTCTACTAACCCTGGTATCAACTTGGGCTTCAGATAAGTGGAATGTCTCGGGTAGGCCCAGGGAATCCAGGGATGGAAAGTTAAGTTCCAAGAACAAAGACTGAACCATGTGGACCTGCTTTAATTTGGCCAAGAGGATGCTAGAGAGTGGATGGGTGGGCAGGAGGAAAGCACAGACGGTTGTTTTCTGTGTCTTCACACTTGGAAATAAGTGATACCCACAGAGAGGGAACGTAGATAAGAGAAAGACCTTGTTGGTCCATGTGATTCAGTGATGGGCCTACACCAAAGAGGCTTGCAGACCTATAGGTTTTCCGTGAGGAAGCCAGCATCAGATGGGTATTTGTCTGAGACAGGGAGTTGACCTTTCAGATACACCTTCCTGTTGGATTCGTGATGCAGGGCACACTGACCTTCCCTCCTAGAGCCGAGCCTCTTGGGGCTGGGGTGGGTGGGTTAACAGGGTGGCAAGTGTATGGAGGGAGAGGTGGGGGTTGGATCCCTGGCTGCAAAACCAGTGGGATTTGGGATATGGGTGAGTGTGGGTGTTGGGGGGTGGAAAGGGGCAGGGGTCTTCTGAAGATAAAACTCTGGAAGCCAAAGGGTTTAAGTCCGCATGGTCTCCTTGACCCATGTTGTTCTAAGAGAAGGTGCTGAAGGTCCCTTCCAAGGTAGTCCTAGAACTGAGTCCTCTTCCCTTATTAAAAACTGCTCAGGGGCACCTGGGTAGCTCAGTCTGTGAAGTGTCTGCCTTTGGCTCAGGTCATGATCTTGGGATAGAGGGCTTCTCCCTCTCCTTCTGTCCCTCCCCACCACTCATTCTCTCTCTCTCAAATAAATAAATAAATAATTTTTTTTTTTTTAGTATATGTGCTGCCGAAGCGAGCACTAAATTTTTTTTTTTTTAAATAAAAACTGTTCAAAGGTGGGATGCCCAAGGCTGGGGGCTTGAGACCCTTCATATATATATATATATATTTCTAACCATCTTGCTTGACAGCTCTCCATGTTCCCTGCCCCATGAAGATGGGCCAAGACATGCAGTGTTTTCCTGCTTTGTGCCCCAAGATGGGTGGGGCTTGAATTATTTATGGGGATGCCTGTCACTTTTGCTAGATGGTGAGCTCCCTGCATGACTGTGCCACAGTTATCTGAATACTTCGAGGAGGAGTGTGGCACCTGGCGTGTAGCTGGTACTCAGTGGCCATTGGGATTCAGTTCTGTGGGTCTGGGTGGGAAATGACCTAGACCCCTCAGGCTGAGCAGAGCAGTTCTGAAAAGGCACCCTACAGCCAGGCAGCAGGAAGCCCTCTCCGCCCACAGCTGGCCCCTGGGGCTCCACCCTCTCTGGCACAGGGACTGAGCAGAGCAAGCTCATTCTAGGGAGTTTCCTCTCCTTTCTCTCCACCCTTTGACTCCAGACCATTGTGTGGCTCTGCTCTGACCCTGTTTCCTCCGTGGCCAGCCTCCAGCCATCCTTTGGCAGCCATGTGGACTATTTGGTGCCTGGTGCTGCTTGGATCCTGGCACTGACCTGCTCACCCAGAAGCATACTCTCTTCCTCTACCAGCTGACTGCATGGGGCTTGGTGGAGTCCCTTTCCCCACTTCCCACCTGTCTTTCTGGTAGTCCCAAAACTGTGGTCTGTAGGGTCAAATCTGGCGACATATCTGAATTGCCTGTGGGGGGAGGGTTGGGGAGGGTTTGTAATGATCAGAATCCAGGGATTCACCCTGAGTCAGACCCTCCAGAAGAGGGGCCAGGAATCTGTACATTTGGAAAAACTTCCAAGATGATCATCGGGAGCATTCGGATGTGGACTTTGTATTAGATAATATTATCCTGTGGACCTTAAATTTGGTGAGTGGCCTGATGGCAGTGTGTTTATATAGGGGAGGGTCCTAGATCTTTAGAGATTCAGGCTGAAGTATTTAGAGGGGAAGTATTTGCATCTTACTATCAAGTGGTTAAGCAGAGAAAGAGAGCCTGCCTATGGGGAAGTGTAGACAGAGTGCCTGCGGGTGGTGAGTGGAACCCAGCTGAAGGTGGTCTTGTGGACAATTTGTATTTGCTCTCTGAAAGGGGACTCGAGAGGAGACCACAGCCTGGGCCACTTAGGTGTGCGACTTCAGAGGGCGCCATTCACACGGTTCTCTTTGTTGTGGTCAGAGGGTGGCATTCACGTAGAATCCAATGCGTGGGTGTGCCTTGGAGTTGTGTGACACTGTAGTACTGGGCCCAGCTGCTTCTTCCTGGATGGGCTGCAAAGACCCAGGCCCTCACCACCCCAACCTCTTTCCTGGGATTTTTTTTTTTCTTTCTTTCCTGGGATTTACATGAATTTTTTACAGCATCCCTAGGAGCCCTTGAGGACGAAGGGAATAGAGCAGTTTCTAATTTGTCAACCCTGCAGAAGCTGGCGGAGAGGGAGCTGAATTGGGGAAGGGGAGGCGGAGGCAGGAAACATGAGATTCTGATTCCTAAAATACTTTGTGTATCCCCACCCGTCCCAGAAAATGAAATTTGGGGCTTGAGTTCTTAGAGGACGCCAGTTCGCTCTAGCTCTAGGTTGTTGGGAACGTTGCCCCTGCCTTCCCTCTTTCCCCCTCTGGATTTCCCTTGGGCCTGGCTGCCACTCTGTACTTTCACTCCGCCTTAGCGGGTGGCTCTCCTGGTCCTGCAGGGTGGGGGTCAGGGTGTGCTGCTTGTCTACCTCCTCACCTTCAGAGTGAGCAGAGCGCTGAGCCTTTCTGAAGGAGCAGCTGCCAGTGTGGCCCTGGGCGCAGGATCTGTCTGCAGGCTGGGCCTCCTTCTCTGCATGGCTGACAGGCAGTCTGGTGGAGACCTGGCCAGGCACCAGGGGACGGTGGTTAGACAGGGGTAGCTTGGCTTTCTTCATCTGAATTCCAGTTTTGGAAGAACCTCAGGAGCCAGGCCCACTGGCTGGCCCACCCGTGGGCCTTTCTTCTCTTTCCTCCCAGGGCTAAGGCTGCTCTAGGAGGTGACGTTGGAATCCTCTGAGAAATTTGACTTGAGGAAACCACTTGGTTAGAATCAAGGGCCCAGAGTTGGAAGGTACTTTGTGAGGTGGTTCTGTGTGGCCGCCCACCTGCCTTTACAGATGCCAGACCCAGCCCAGTGAGGTGATACCCAGTCCTGTGTTGGTAGGACCCCAAGGAAGGGCACCAGCTGCATCCTGATTACCGATCTTATGTCTAAAAACTTTTACTACCAGAAAGCTCTTTTCTTACATCCCAGTTCAAGTATGTTTCTCAATGGAAATGAGGTGAATTTGGAAGTTAAGGAGCTTGATGGTGGTGGAGGTGACAGGTCCATGCCTATTTAATTTTTTTTAATTGAAGTTCGATTTGCCAACATATAGTATAACACCTAGTGCTCGTCTCATCAAGTGCCCTCCTCAGTGCCCATCACCCAGTCACCCCATCCCCCCACCCACCTCCCCTTCCTCTACTCCTTGTTCATGTCCCAGAGTTAGGAGTCTCTCATGGTTTGTCTCCCTCTCTAATTTTCCCCACTCACTTTCCCTCCTTCCCTTATAATCCCTTTCACTATTTCTTTTTTTTTTTAATTTTTATTTATTATTTATGATAGTCACAGAGAGAGAGAGAGAGGCAGAGACACAGGCAGAGGGAGAAGCAGGCTCCATGCACTGGGAGCCCGATGTGGGATTCGATCCCGGGTCTCCAGGATCGCTCCCTGGGCCAAAGGCAGGCGCCAAACCACTGCGCCACCCAGGGATCCCTCTTTTTTTTTTTTTTTTTAAGATTTTATTTATTTATTCATAGAGACAGAGAGAGAGAGAGGCAGAGACACAGGCAGAGGGAGAAGCAGGCTCCATGCAGGGAGCCCGATGTGGGACTCGATCCCGGGACTCCAGGATCACGCTCCGGGCTGCAGGCGGCGCTAAACCGCTGCGCCACCGGGGCTGCCCTCACTATTTCTTATATTCCATATATGAGTGAAACCATGTGATGACTGTCCTTCAATTGACTTATTTCACTCAGCAGAATACCCTCCAGTTCCATCCACGTTGAAGCAAATGGTGAGTGTTTGTCCTTTCTGATGGCTGAGTAATATTCCATTGTGTATATATAAACCACATCTTTATCCATTCATCTGTCGATGGACATCGAGGCTCCTTCCACAGTTTGGCTATTGTGGATATTGGTGCTGTAAACACTGGGGTGCAGGTCCCAGCATTTCACTGCATCTGTATCTTTGGGGTAAATACCCAGTAGTGCAATTGATGCTTATTTAATTTTGAATAAACTATTTTAAGACTATATTTGAGGTACGCACAAGTTACTATTGAGAGCATAAAGAAGCGGCCCTTAATCCCATCTGGGACTAAGAGAAAGCTTCCTGGAGAACGTGATGTCTGAGCAAAGGCTAAGGAGTGAGTTAGAGTCCCACAGGCAGAAAGCAAAAGGGAATTGGGAAGGGCAGGCCCAGGGGAAGGAGGATGTTGAACAAGTCAGCAAGGTATTGGGTCCCTGGCAGTGAATGACTACAGCTGAAAGGAAGATGGGGGGTGGTGATAAAGGAAGCAAATAGAGAGCCTTTGAAGGTGTGGAAGCAGGCAGTGAGATGATCAGGTTTACCTTTCAGAAAGAGCCCTCTGGCTGTTCTGGGGAGAATGCCTTATGAGAGGGGCAGATTAGGAGGAAGAACTGTGAGGAGCCTATTGTAATAACCCAAATGGGAGAAGATAAGGGCTTCCTTAGGGCATCTAGCAGGAAGGACTAGATTCAGGAATACAAAAGAGGCAAAGTCACTTAATGAGGAAGAGCCGGAAGACTTTGTTGACTGGCTATGGGGACACGGCAAAGGACGAATCCAGGGAGGCTGTAGGGTTTCTAATTTGGAGGACTGGCTTGTGCCCTTTGCTGAGGTGGGGAGCCAGGAGGGTGGAGGGGTTGTGGGAAGGAAAGGACAAGGTGGTAGTTCAGTTTTGGGGCATTTGGGGCTTGAGATATGGGCGGGCACATAAACTTGAGGGCAAGATACACCATTGGATACGCTCCAGCGCATGAGTGGGACGCATCAGAGATGAGACGCAAGGTTGCCCGAGCAGAGGGTGTTAACAGTGGCTGAGAACGGAGTCCTGACACCAGCATTTCAGGGGTGGACAAAGAAGGAGGTAGAGAACAAGAAGAAAAAAGTGTCATGGAAGCCAAGGGGTAAAGAGTTTAGGGAAGAAGGGAAGGGTCTGGAAAGCTAAATGCAGCAGCCATGTCTGGGTCAGTAGAAATGCCTGTGGAAGGGCACCTGGGTGGCTCAGTCAGTTAAGCATCTGCCTTCAGCTCAGGTCATGATCTCAGGGTCCTGAGATTGAGGCCCACATGCACAGGCTCCCTGTCCAGCAGGGGGTTTGCCTCTCCCTCTCTGCCCCTCCCCTACCTCCACTTGTGCTTGCTCACTCGCAAATAAATACAATCTTAAAAAAAAAAAAAAAAAAAAAAAGGCATGTGGAATTGGATGGCCTGGGTATTGTTCCTGGGGTGGTTTTTGTTGGAAGGATGGGGACAGAAGCCAGATTACAGTGAATCGAAGGGTAAATGGGAATTGGGAAAGTACATGTGTCTTGTGCTCTTGGAGAGCCTACTGGGAAGGAGGAACAGAAAAGATACTGGCTGGAGGACAAAAAGGCAAGAGAAGGTGCTTAGGGTGTAGGGTGTGGAGTTTTTGTTGTTGTTTTCTCATACTTTCTTTTTAAGGCTAGAAGCAGTCTGAACATGTGTATGTGCTGAAGAGAGAGACCTCATTAAGGAGAAGGGGCAAAGGTACAGTGGGGGAAGGGATATGATCCCGGAGGAGATCCAGTGAATGGGGCAAGAGGACAAGAAGGTTGTGCCTCAGCAGGAGGCAGGAACCCACTCTCCCCGAGACCAAAAGGAAGAAAGGGAGACTGCATGCAAGTGTGGATAAATTCATGCATGAGAGCTGCAGGAAGTTGAGAGAGATTATTTCCAATAGCTTCAGTTTTCCTCTTCATAGTGGTGCCTGGCAAAGGCAAATCCTTCTTTTTTCTTTTCTTTCAAGAGAGAGAGAAAGTATACATGCAAACGGGGTTGTGGGGCACAGAGGGGGAGAGAGAATCTCAAGCAGGCTCCATGCCCAGCGCAGAGCCTGCTGTGGGGCTCGACGACCGTGAGATCACCACCTGAGCGAAAATCAGGAGATGACACCTTAACTAACTAAGCCACCTAGGTGTCCCTAAGTCTTTTTTATTGTGGAGAGAAAATGAATGGAATTTATGGTAAAAAGCATGATTGGAAAAACAGTGGAAAAGAAATGCTTCCTGTTTCCAGTTGAATAGGGGTCTATAAACTTTTTTCTAAAACCATTTGATTGGGGCAGCCCCGGTGGCTCAGCGGTTTAGCGCCGCCTTCAGCCCAGGGTGTGATCCTGGAGACCCGGGATCGAGTCCCACATCAGGCTCCCTGCATGGAGCCTGCTTCTCCCTCTGCCTGTGTCTCTGCTTCTCTCTCTCCTCTCTGTGTATTCTCATGAATAAATAAATAAAATCTTTAAAAAAAATAAAAATAAAATAAAACCATTTGATTTATTATTATTATTGTAGTCAGTTTTGTTTCATGGGTCTTGTCCTGCAGGTAAAATAACCTGATGTGGGGCCCAGTGAAACGCAAGGAGAAGCTGTTCCTCTGAGCTTCAGAGCCATCTCAGAGATGAATTACCAAACACAGAGCTTCCAGGCAGGAAAGATTTGGGATCAAGCTGGACTCAGGGTAGGCAGAGCTGTACTCCCTGTGCCTGGTGTTCAGCATATTCAGGACAGAGCAATCATTCATTCAGCCATCCATGACTAGAAGAAAGAATTTCTATTACCCAAGGCCAATCAGACCTGGAAGTTTTTGTTGAAGGCCCCACATCTGAGTGGAGAAGAGGGGGAGATAAGAGGGACTATGCCTCTGAGGTCATCGGCTCTGTGGCCCTCTCTGAATCTCAGCAGAGGTCTAGCCTCTTTGGGGTGGTTAAGGGGGTGACAGAGAGTGGCAGCCCAGCCCTGAGAGCACTGGGAGGGTGTGTCTCACATCCTTGTGGGACTTGAGCTCCAGGGGAGCTGCACTGACGCTGGGGTCCCAGAATCAATGTACTGATCAGCCTCGGCACTGATTGGAGCCCAGAGATGGTCAGGGGCTGAGCTGCCCACGGGGACAGAGACTCCTGGGAGTCCTAAGCATCAGCCTCATCCCAGGACAGCAGGTGTTCAGGGCTCGTCCCAGCCGTCATGGTGACTTCACACTTGATGTTCCTGGTGTTTACTGCTGATGGAGACTCTGCCTTTTGGAGATTGTGACCCCAAGGACAGCAAGGTGAGCACAGGTTGACCTGACTTCTCTAGAGGGACAGAGAGGCCCAGAAACTTCAGTCCAGGAAATTATACAGCCAGAGAAGAGACAGCTGGGTGTGTGTGTGTGTCTGTCTGAAAATGAGGCCATGTAGGCACCCCTAAGTCTCAGTATTCTCTGGAATGAAATGCTTGGTCCAGCTGGAGCATTTATTTGGTGTCTCCTATCTAAGGTACAAGAACCTTTTCCTGGGGCCAGTTTCCTAACTCCCAGCAACTGTGTTCTGGGTACCTCCATCTGCTCATCCAATTCCTTTGAATTTCAAATAGTAAGACTCCCTCTTACCCTCTGTTGGTAAAAAGTAATCTGTAAGAAGTTGTTGAAGGATGTAGATCTCAACAGGCAGAGAGTCACTTCATATGCCCCAAAGCTGGGCTTGGGCTATTCAGTCTTCGGCGAACTACTTGCTGAGATTCACTAAGCCAGGGATGCCTGGATGGCTCAGTGGTTGAGCGTCTGCCTTTGGCTCAGAGCGTGATCCTGGAGACCCGGGATCGAGTCCCACGTCGGGCTCCCTGCATGGAGCCTGCTTCTCCCTGCCTGTGTCTCTGCCTCTCTGTGTGTGTGTGTGTCTCTCATGAATACATAAATAAAATCTTAAAAAAAAAAAAAAAAAGATTCACTAAGCCAGCCAGCCACAGCCCTCTGGGGACAGGGTTCTTCGCCTGGGCCTAATGGGGAGACCATCAGGGCGGGCACCTCAGGTCAAGTGATACCTTCATCCTAACTCATTTGGGAGCTGATGGAACTTGCCACCCAGTATCTGTCTGAACCTTTTGTCCTTTTGATGTTTTCAACTTTCGAATCATAAGAAACAACATGCTTAAAAAAAAAAAAAGAAAAAGAAAAACAACATGCTTCATGTTAATTACCTGCTGGATAAAGCAGTACAACAATGAGTAATTTTTTTTAAAGATTTTATTTATTTATTAATGAGAGACATGGGGAGAGAGAGAGAGGCAGACACAGGCAGAGGTAGAAATAGGCTCCATGCAGGGAACCCGATGTGGGACTTGATCCTGGATCTCCAGGATCAGGCCCTCGGCTGAAGGCGGCACTAAACTGCTGAGCCACCCAGGCTGTCCAAGAATGAATAATTTTAGATAATTTTATGAAATCATGAACTTCTTAGCTGCTGGCAAAAAGGATCTGAAGTGGCTACTTCACACTCACCTCACAACCTAACCGAAACATATATACACATAAGTCTGTGGTTCTTAGCTCCAGCTATAGACCAGCATCTCTTGGCGTTTAAAAAAAAAAATACTACTGTTCTACGGCAGACCAGTTAAATTAGACACTCTTAAGAGTACCCAGGTATCAGTACTTTTAAAAAGGACCCCTGGTGTTTTTAATGTGTAATCAGGGTTGAGAACTGCTGGGCCAGGCTAGCCTTGTCCTGATAACGATTCATTCAGGGCTATCTTCATGTCATGGCTTCTAAAGAAAAGGATGCTAACGCTGGAGTACATGAAGGGGGCTGCTTTCAGCCAGTGGCAGCTGGCCTGGAGGTCCTGGCTTCCTGTCTGGTGTCCTGAGGGCCAAGGGGAATCGATGTGGCACACCTGTAATCCGTCAGGTATCTGGGTCTCACCTGTTGCCAGGCTTTGTTTTATTACTCACATTGGTTTATTTGGGGAGGAACTTAGTGCAGTCTGAGTAATTACAAAGTCTGTTTCATTGGACTCTATTTCACTTTATAGCTTTACTGAGGTATAATGGACATACAATAAACTGTACATATTTAAGATGTGCAATCTGGTAAATTGTGACGTATTTATATACCCAAGAAACCTTTGCCACAATCAAGATAATGAACATACTTATCATCCCCAAAAGTGTCCTTTAAAGCTTCTTTGTCATCCATGCCTCTTTTCCCACCTTACCTTTCCCCAGTTAACCACTGATCTGCTATCACTGTAGAGTTTTCATTTTCCAGGATTTTATATAAATGGAATCCTACATATTCGTGCTTTTTTGTCTAGCTGCTTTTACGCAGAATAGTTATTTTGAGATGCATCCGTGTTAGGACATGTGCCGGTAACTCATTTTTTGTGGCTGAGTTAGTATCATTACGTGGACAGAATCGCATTGTTTAATCCATTCCCCTGTTGATGGACAGACTTGGGTTGTTTCCAGTTTGGGGATCTGACAAATAAGGCCACCGCGAATATGCGTATAAGTCTTTGTGAAGATACGTGCTTTCAGTTTTCTTGGGTAAGTGACTAGGGGTGGGTTAGTTGAGTCATATGGTAGGTGGATGTTTACCTTTCAGCAGGCTGCCTGTTTTCCAAAGTGGTTGCCCCATTTTATATTCGCCACCAGCAGTGTATGAGAGCGGTCCTCTTTAAATGGATTGAAGAGCCCCTTTTTCTGTCTTCTCTCGCCTGATGCAAGGTGCCTCCTTCCTCCCTCAGGGTACATGGGAGAGAGAGGACCAGACCTCCTCTGCCATTCCCAGGGTATGTGGGAGTGAGGGACCAGACATCTATAGATAAATGGAAAGGTGAATGGATGTATTAAATGGATAGAGTTGTCTGCATTTCTTCTCTCCATTTTTTTGTTTCTTCCCATCTGCTGTAGACACTCGAGGAGCAGGCAGTGACCCAGATGATGTCACCTAAGTCACGTTATTAATTCAAGCCTTTTTGTGACTGAGTGATTGATGTTTTCAACCCCTCACCTGCAGGTGCCCAGACACCATGCTGGAATCCTGCACACCTGACACTGAGAGAAAGTAAAAGACTTCCTTGTCTCCTCCATCCCCCGTCCTCACCATGTCTTCGACTCAGGGCAGTGGGGAACACTGGAAGTCCCTGGAGTCAGTGGGCATCAGCCGCAAAGAGCTGGCCATGGCCGAAGCCCTGCAGATGGAGTATGATGCACTGTCCCGGCTGCGGCACGACAAGGAGGAAAGCAGAGCCAAGCAGAACACAGACTCCTCTCTCATCAGCTGGGACGAGCCTGTCCTAGACTTCTACAGCAAGCCGGCAGGAAGGCAGAAGGACCTCAAGCTCTTACGTGGTCTTTCTGGCTCTGATCCTACCCTCAATTACAACTCACTCTCCCCGCAGGAGGGGTTACCCAACCACTCTACCTCCCAGGGCTCCCAGCCTGGCCCAGATCCCTGGCCCAAAGGCTCTCTGGCTGGAGACTATCTCTACATTTTCGATGGTTCAGATGAGGGACTCTCTTTGTCCCCAGGACAGGGGGACATAGATGGCTCTTCCAAGAAACTGTCCCCACCTCCTCTGCCGCCCCGAGTCTCTATCTGGGACACCCCTCCCCTACCTCCCAGAAAGGGGTCTCCCTCATCCTCCAAGACCTCCCAGCCCAATGACGTCAACACCTTTTCTTTGGCAGAGCAGCCTCCAGGCAAGCTGCTGGGGCGTCGCATCCTGGAAGAGGAAGAGGAGCTGGGGGGTGGGGCTCCGGGGCGCCTGCTCGGGCCTGTGGACTATGACGGTATCAATGATGCGATCACACGGCTCAACCTCAAGTCCACCTATGATACAGAGATGTTGCGTGACACCACCAGGGGCTGGAAGGAGGGCCGGGGGCCCCTGGACTTCAGCGGCAAGGACACTCCCGGAAAACCCGTGGCCCGGAGCAAGACCATGCCCCCTCAGGTGCCTCCCCGTACCTATGCCTCCCGCTATGCCAATGGAAAGAATACGACACCAGGCAAGAACCGCCGGATTTCCGCTGCCCCGGTGAGGACCTCAGTGTGCCTCTTCTGCCTCCCCTCCCAGTGCCACTCGGACACAGAGAGTGGGCCTTCTTTCTGAATCTTTGTTGTTCCAAATTCGAATCTGCTACCGGCTCACCCTGTCAACCTCTCCTCCTCTCTCCCCTGTCTTCTGGCCCCTGGGCCCTGGCTGGGGAGAGGAAGAGGGACACCACTAGAGATGTGGCTCCTTTTCAGGGCTGAGCTTTGTACCAAAACAGCCCTTGCCAGGGCAGGTGTTTGTGATGTCGGTTCCTAGCATGTGCTCGCTTCACAGGGTAAGTTCCGCACCGGGCTCAGGGGATTCTCTGTGACTCTGTGGCTGAATGACCCTGTGGGCTGGAGCAGGTTGCTTCTGCTTTCTGACCTGCTTTGCCCAAAGTGCTGTAGTGCTGAGGCTCAGTCACAGTATTAACCAGTGTTTCGTGCTCAAGAAGTCTGCCTGATAGTCCTAGGCACACAGCTCTGGTCTTTCCTGTCCCAAAGTTTGGTCCTTGCTTTGCCTTCCTCTGTGTCTCCATCTTTCCCTTCCCACCCCCGGCTCTGCCTTTCTCCCTCTCTCTCCCTCTCCTCTCTGGTTCTATTTCTCTGTCTCCCTCCGTGTCTCTCTCTCTCTCTCTCTCTCTCTCACTGCACTAAAATATACATAACAAGGTTTACCATCTTGGCCAATCTGCAAAGTATGGTTGGTGACATTAGCGACATTCACATTGTTGTGCTGCCGTGGCCACCGTCTACCTCCTTTCACAGTAAAAATATTTAAAAGAGGGGATCCCTGGGTGGCTCAGCGGTTTAGCACCTGCCTTTGGCCCAGGGGGTGATCCTGGAGTCCCGGGATCGAGTCCCACGTCGGGCTCCCTGCATGAAGCCTGCTTCTCCCTCTGTCTCTGCGCCTCTCTCTCTCTCTCTCTCTCTCTCTCTCTCTCTCACACACACACACACACACACACACAAATAAATAAATAAAATCTTTTAAAAAATATTTAAAAGAAATGCAGTATGACAATAATGATTTTATTTTCATGAGTGGATAGTGTAAAATGGCATAGTATCTACATAGAAGCACAGGGTAGGTTCCAGGGCAGCTTTGATCTTTTTTTTTTTTTTTTTTTTTTTTCTGATTTAAAAAGTATCAGTAGCATCTCCATGGGTGGGACCTGAGGACACTTGGAGTTTCACCCTTGGGTCTGGAAGCCCTGACCCCAAAAGGAGTCAAGAGGTACCCTTGTGGCTGGAGGTTTCCGTAGGAATGGCGTGCCACTTCATTCCATCCCTGTTTCCTCCTTATCCATTGTTTAAGGGACACAGGGGCTTTCCCACCGTGTGTCCCAGCAATTGGGATCCTTCACAACTCTGGAAAAGCCACATGGTCCTTCCTTCCTGTGCTGCTGTTAAGAGAGTCCCTCAGAGCAGAATCAGCTTCTGGGAGAAGGCACGACTCTGGAGCTCAGGGCTTTTTAAAGGCCCTGCTGTGAGAGGTGGGGCTGCTCCCGCTATTTATAGGGACAGGGAGATTCCTGTTCCCAGCTCCGAGTTCCTCGCCCAGAGCTGGGCCTGCTCGGAGGCAGGCCACCCGGGTAGGTGGTCACCTCTGTTGCTCCCTATCTCTCTTGCCTCCTCCCACGGCCTCACCCTTCCCCGTCACCCCCGTGTGTCACCAGGGTTCTGAGGGGGCCCTGGGTCCAGCGTGTCCTGGAAGAAGCTAGGGCAGAGCCAAGAGCTCGTGCCAGTTCTAAGGGGGGGAAATGCGGCCTTGGTCCCCCCCACCTCAGCTCGGGGCAGGGGCGCATCCCACCCGGAGGGGGCACCTCTCGGGCCCTCGGCCTATCCCGCCGCCCCGCCTCCACCGGGCTTTCGGACGGAGGGACCCTCCTTATCCCAGGCCTGCGGGGCCAGCCCTGGAAATGGTGGGCTCCACATGCCAGCCTGGCACCCCCACTGCCAGCCTCTGCCTGGCAGACTCCCCCAGCCAGCGTCGGGCGATGCCACCAGGGCCTGCCAGCAGGGCAAACGTAAGTGGCTTTTGTTTTCTTGTGGAGCCAGGGAGTGGTACTGGGGGCATGAGAATGGCCTTCGGTAGCCACGCTCTTCCTCTCCCCGGCCTTCCCCTCCTGTCTCTCCGTCTCCGTCAGCCTCTCTGCCTCACTTCTGGGGGCTAATTGCTGACAGTGGCACTATTGTGAGTGGGACCCGGGCTGGAACTTGGCAGAGCAAGGGCCTCACGTGCCAGGGCCCCGCTGCCGCCCTCCCCGGAGCAGGGCTAATGAGAGGGGGCACTCAGAGGAAACAATTTGGATATTCAAATGCGGAGCTCAGTTGCTGCCATCTGCCCCAGGGGTGGGCAGGACGAGACCCGTGAGAGGTGAGGCCTGGAGCTCCCCGGAAGCAGCTGGTGGCAGTGGCCGCGCCCCCGGGCCCCGGCACCTCTGGGCAGGCCTGTCTGGGAGACCTGCCATGCCCGCTCCCCGCACCCTTCCTCCTCCCCGGGCCCCGCCGCAGGCCTGGCAGGCGCTCGCCAGCCGCCAGCCGCCGGCCGCCAGCTGCTCTGCGCCGGGAGGGACGCCGAGGCCCCGCTGACAGAACCCCCGCCACCGCCCTCGTGTTCTTCGGTGGGAACGGGGCCCGGACGGGCTCCCCGACGTGCCAGCCGGGCAGAACCTAAGCCTCTCGGGAACCAGGAGGAGCTAAGCCTCCTCCGGGTTCTCTCCTGCCCAGGAAGCGGCCTGAAGACTTTCTTGCTCGAATAGCACTGGCCGAGGAGGCCTGTGTGTCTGTCACCGCCTCCTGCGGTGGGTCCGGGGCCTCTGCCCAGAGCCCAGCCTCCGTGGGCACGGTTGGGCCGCCCGCTTGCTCTGGCCTCCACACCAGGCCCGGGAAGAGTAGCCGTCTGCAGAGCTCTCCGCCACACCCCTCGAGCACCCCCCGAAAGCCGCCCAGCGACCCAGCAGTGCTATGTGCTGCCTCACCTGGGTTGAGCTTATTAGATGCCGCGCCTCTGCCTCCAACCCCGGGAGAGGAGGTTTGGCCACACCTTGTCCGTCCCACCCAAACTTACAGCGTCAGGTTCTCTCTTTCTGCTTGGTTCCTGGTCTCCTAGGACAGCGGATGTATTATTCCTAAATTTCCCACATTTTCCTGTGCCCCCGAATGTTCAATGCTTGAAAAGCCTTTACATCCAGAGTTTCAGGGTTTAGATCTGGGAGCAACCTGTGGGAACAGGGTGCCGTAAGGGAAAAGGTGCTGAGTCGCCTGTTCTTCTCTTAAAGGTGGACTCACGGCCCCATACTATTGCCAACGGCCATGAATTATTTGAGGTCTCAGAGGAAAGAGATGAGGAAGTTGCTGCATTTTGCCACATGCTGGATATGTAAGAGTTCATGAATGGGGTGCCTGGGAGGGCTCTTAGGGGCTGGGGAGGAGGGCCAGCCCATTCAGAGCTTTCTCTAGGAAGGAAGGAGGGTCATATTGAATAAATCTCAATTCACAGCTACGAGGTGCTTCCAACAACAGGTGTCGGCGGACTTTTTGAAATCTTAGAAGTTTCACATTTTGGACATTTATGAACCCTCCATCCAATAGTCACATTATACTAGTGGCTTCAGGCTTGGTTTCCCTCAGGAGCAAATGCACCACTGATAGAGCTAAGAGTATTTTACCTGGAGCTAAAAGAGAAAGGAAATGGAGCCAGGAGAATTTCCCTTTGAATTTAGCAGGGAAAGCTTTGTCACTGTAGAACTGTCCCTACCATGCAGTGGGGCTTGGGCAACATTTTGTAACTGTAGCCAATATGTCGAGAGCAAGGTTTCCAGGAGCAGCTTCCCCACTGCCCCCATCCTGGCCTGCAGGCCTGGAGAGCCAGGCTGAGCAGCGACAGAAGAGCCCTTGGCCTCAGGGTGGGAGGGTCCCAGCAGGTGTCTTCTCGACTGCTCTCTTCTGAAGGCACAGCGAGGGTCCTTCTCCCTCTCTTCCTGCACAGCCTTCGATCTGGCTCTGACATCCAAGACTACTCCCTCACCGGTTATGTCTGGAGTGCTGTCACCCCGAGCCCAGAGCACCTTGGGGATGAGATCAACCTGAAGGTGACTGTGTTGTGTGACAGCCTACAGGAGCCACTCACTTTTACCTGCAACTGTAAGTGGGGAGGGTGGATGAGTAACCCTTGAGGGGGGGGCCACGGAGGACAGTAATGTGACCTCAATTCCCACCCCACCTATGGCCCCCTGATGAGGGGCAATGGGGAAGCTCCTCCAGGGGACTGGCTCCAGGGCCAGTTTTATGGGCCCCACAGTCACTTTCCCCAAGCCCAGACTGTGTGTTTGCCTGCTTTCTCTGGATAGCAGTTGTGCTGAAGAGTGCTTAGTCAGGAACAGGGGGATCAGCATGGGGACCCTGAGCCCTGCCTGCCCTGGCACTCCTCATCATTGCTCCCCTGCCCCCCCCCTTACAGGTTCTTCCACTGTAGACCTGCTCATCCACCAGACCCTGTGCTATACCCATGATGAACTGAGGGATGTGGACGTGGGGGACTTCGTGCTGAAGCCCTGTGGGCTCGAGGAGTTCCTGCAGAAGTAAGTGAACTGTCAGGAAAGCGGATAGGAGGTGGCACCTACCTTCTGGGTGGTAGCATTGGGAGGGGGCTCCCTCAGGGTGGTGCTGGGCTGTGGCCTGGGGCCGGCAGCTCCTCCCTGATCACACTTTCTGGGCCCTTGCACAGCCACGTCGCACTTTCCCCAGGCACTGTGTCTTCCAGCAGGGCTGGTCGGCTTCTGAGCCAAGTCTGCTGTGGAAAGAGCTTGGAGCTGGGACCAGGCAAAGATGAAGTCCTATCTGCTTGCAGACGTCTGCATGTGGAGAGATGCGTGTGTGGGGCCGGGGGGTGGGGGTGGAGGGGACTGTCAGGGGTTACTTCTCCTAGACGGTGTGTCTCTGTGGCCGGGGACAGATGGAGGACTGGGCAGAAATGCCCTTATGGAACTTAGTGGAGAAATTACAATGGTTCCCTCCTCCCCCTTTCCCTGCCCCTAAGCCTTTCCCCTGCTGGCATGTGCAGCTGGTTATCCTCCTCAGCAAAGGCTTGCCTCCAGCTCCTCTCCATCCAGTGCCTTGCCAGTGGGCAGCCTCCTGGAAAGTCTGAGGTGGACCAGCTACAGCTAAACCCTATCCGCTGCCCTGGGGCTCTGGGTGCTGGGGCAGGGCTGCGGAGAGGGTACACCACCTGGGCTGTGTGGCAGGCTCTAGAATCAGCCAGAAGGCAGCAGATAAGAGAAAAAAACAAAGATGTGCTTTCCTCCCTAAGATTCTGGCTGCCTACTGCCTGCTTCCTCTGGCCACTCAGAGAAAGCAGCCTTGGCAGTGGGGAAAGGAGGGACCTGGATCTCCATCCTTAGGAGTGCCTCAGGAGTGCCAGCACTCTCTCTAGATGCAAGGATGTTTGACCAATGGCTAGAGCAGTTTTTTTTTTTTTTTTTAAGATTTTATTTATTCATGAGAGACACAGAGAGAGGCAGAGAAACAGGCAGAGGGAGAAGCAGGCTCCCTATGGGGAGCCTGATGCAGAACTTGATCTCAGGACCCGAGGATCACAACCTGAGCCAAAGGCAGACGCCTAACCACTGACCAACCCAGGTGCCCCTGGCTAGAGCAGTTCTTGACTGGTTTCTTTCACTCTGGGGAAAGGAAGGGCAGGGCCTTTGTGGTGCCACTCCAGGACCACCATTCAAGTGTGTTCCATGTGTACTCATTTTCCCCGGAGGAATAAGAGGGGCTAGACTCAGGGTCCCCTGGTAGAGAGCGCCCCAGGCACTCTTATAAGGGAATAAGGGGCATAATGGGTCACAGCAGTAGGGCTGGTTTGGGTTCTGGCTTGTAAAACCCAATCCTCAGTTTCTTCCCTGAAATGTAGTAAGGACTGAATGTGAGAATGACCCAGTGAGCAGAGAAGGACCAGCCCAAACGGAAGAAAGCTGGACACTCCAAAGTCTTTGAGCCTCCAGGGCTGAAGGTGGTAGATAAGCTGCCAGATTCTGATGTCCTGCCAAGACCTAGCTGGAGTGTTTAGTGTGAGGTGCAACTGGATCAGTGGTCCTGGGGTCATGCCCCTCCTACCCTTTAAGCCGAATACACACAGAGGAAAGCCTTCCATAGAGAAGGTCAGTTAAGTCCCCAGGGGACCCCAGTGTCCGTCACTTTTGGTTCAGAAGCCCCCCTCTTCCACCAAGGCTCTTCCCTTCCCTCCCACCTGACAGAAAAGCTTAGACCTCTGAGCGCAAGACAGCTGTCTTGGGTAGGGATGGACAGACTCCCTGGGGATTCCAGAAGGCTGTTAGCTCCCAAGGAAACCCTGTGGTTTCCTACTCATGCCTAGCAGGGGCTGATGCTGAAGGGGCGCGGTGGGTCCAGGATGCAAGCTGCTCTCAGATAAGAACCTTGAGACAGTCCCAGGGGAGGGCTGAGTTTCCTGCTGCCTCCTCCACCCCCACTTCACTCTTCCTTCCTCCTGGGGCACTCCCACCAGACACACCAGCCCAGCCGCTTCGCCCCCAGGGTTTAGCTACTGCTCAGCCTTGGTAGGTTGGAGCCTGGATCCAAGGCTTGGTCCTAGCTGGACCCAGACTGGTCTCAGGCCAGTACCTCTTGGGCTTCTGCACATACTCCTCTCCTCTCCCCTCCATTTCTGGCCTAGATTCCCAGCTCTACTGAGGAAGGAAGTCCCTTTCCGGCTTCTGTTACCCAGCTGCTGGGACCCAGCCCAGGCCTGCAATGCTGGCCTGCAGGACAGACTCACTCTACCCCTTATCCTGGGTTTCCTTTCTGACTATGGTGTGATTTGGGAGGGAGGAAAAGTCTGGCTTACGGATGGACTCCTGTGGCCTCCTCCAAAATGTGGGTAGACAGGGTCTCATATGTTGTTGCTGGAGCAGTGAATGGCTTGCAGGTGGATGTGGGTAAGGAAGTCTGTAGAGATTTGTGTTAATCACAGTCGGACAGGACCCACAGAGGGAGGGGAGAAGCAGACTCTTTTGGGCTTGGGAATAACAGACTTAGAATCTTGGTGGGTTTGTTTGGTTGGCCTCAGCACCCCAGTCGCTGATGGTAGGGGGGGCAGGAGATGAGGGCCACGGTGTGGGGAGAGTGTCTCTCAGGGAGCACCACACCCGAGCCAGAGCACAGGTGCATTCCAGAGTGTCCTGCATACTGAGCCAAGAGAATGAGGTTCCATCACTGTCCCCCTGAGAAGTCTCTGTTCCCCACTCACTCCAGAAGGCCCAGCCCTGGGACGATTGTTGTGATGATGATATGGGTAATAAATGCCTGGGAAAGTCTGTGTTTGTGTAGACTAAGGTTACAAGTTATTAGATGGCTTTTTTTAGACAGACTTCCATTTCTTTCCCTGAGCTCTATAATGATAGATTTCCAGGAGCTCAGATAGTACCTCCTCACTGCCCCCTTCTCCCTATTTCTCTCTTCCTGGGATTAAGGTATACATCCCCCTTCCCACTGAGTCCCCAGGGCGCTAATGGTCTTGTCCCCCCACTCCACCAGCAAGCATGCCCTGGGCAGCCACGAGTACATTCAGTATTGTCGCAAGTTTGACATCGACATCCGGCTACAGCTGATGGAGCAGAAAGCTGTACGCAGTGACCTGGCCCGGACGGTTCGTGCGGGGGTTGGGTTTTCGGGAGGCTGCACAGGGATGGGGACGTGGAGTGGGCAGAGGTGATATGGAACACCTTCAGTGGGAGTAGGGTAGGAGCGTGGGGTTGCAATAAAGGTACTGCTCCTCTCTGAATAGGACGCTTCTTACACAGGTGAATGATGACCAGAGCCCCTCCACCTTGAACTACCTCGTCCATCTACAAGAGAGGCCAGTCAAACAGACCATCAGCAGGTGAGAGCAGGTGCCATCTTGGATGTGGGCCAGCCAGGAACTGTGAGGGTACCCCAACCCATAACCCCACTTACCTTTCTGCCAGGGCCAGGGGTTCTTACAGGTGTCTGGGATGAGACCCAAGAGTATTATAGGAGAAGAGCCTCACTCTAGGGTGTGTTGCATTTCTTCCCTCTAGTACTTTGCCTTCGTTCTCCAGATGAGGGGTGGTGAACCTATGGAAAGAGTGGGGACCCCTTTAAACTAGAATCTGAATCCTAAGCTGTGGGGAGGGAGGAAGAGACTAGGTCTCTCAGTACCCTGGGTCTGTCTTGACCTCTCCTGTGACTTTTCCCTGTCCCCAACTCCCCAGGCAGGCCCTGGGTCTTCTGTTCGACACATACCACAATGAAGTGGATGCTTTCCTGCTGGCTGATGTGAGTATAAATCATAGGGCTGGCCCAGCTGCCCAAAGCTCCTCCCCTCCTTTACTGTGATGAGACGGAGGGTCTCTGAGTACCTTTTGTGCACTAGTCTGGCCCTACGTTAATGGCTGCTGTGGGTAGAGGAGCATAAACATGGTCTTAGTCTTGGGGAGCCCATATTCCCACTAGAAAGATGGGACAGTAACATAGAGCTATTAGACAGAACAGGTGGCTATGAGTCATCAAGGGTTCTCAGAGAGTGATAGGAAGACAGAGTAGAGTGCAGGAGGGGGGCACTCTGAGAAGGAGGCCAGATTTTCACTGGTCCTTGATTTGCACTTATACAGGTATTCAGCACAGGATAGGTGAGGGAATTCCAAGTGAGAAAACTTCAGGGGCCCAAGGGCAGAGGAGGATGTGGCAGTGCAGCCTGTCTGTGGTACTGAGATGAAATCCTCCTGGAAATTCTAAATGACAGGACGAGAAATAAGGCTGCCTGGGCAAAGGGGCCTGAACAGGGTCTCTGGCTTCTTTGCTGTTCCCTATGGATTGAGTTTATTAAAGCTGTGTCTCCGGGGGATGTGTTTGTATTATGTGTTTGTACAGTAGCTGCCAGAGGGAGTCTGGGAATAGGAAGAGGCTCAGGGGAGATGGCTGAAAGACCTGGGAGCGTGGGCATGGCTCATCTAATTCAAAAGGAGTGACCGTTGGGGGCTAATGCCAGATGCTTGACAGTCAAGCGTGAGATTCCACTATTCCTCCCGAGGGTCAGGAACCCCTACTCCCCCCAACCCATTCCTTCAACAGCACGGCGGGTGCTGGAGGCTAAGAGTGCTCACCTGCCAGCCTTGCTGTGCCGCCTCCCACAGGGGGACTTCCCACTGAAGGCTGACAGGGTGGTCCAGTCTGTCAAGGCCATCTGCAATGCCCTAGCCGCCGTGGAAACCCCTGAGATCACCAACGCCCTCAACCAGCTGCCCCCCTGCCCCTCCCGCATGCAGCCTAAGATTCAGAAGGTAACGGGCTCAGAGCACTAGTAGGGGGAGGGAAGAGAACAGTATTTGCAGGGAAACTGGGTAACTGGGTGTCCACTTACTAAAAAGATCTTCTCTCCACCTCTTTCCTGCAAGTTTGGAGTTTAACCACAAGAATTCTCGTGTCCCTTCTTCCTGAGGATGAGGGTAGGCTAGGGTCTGCCCTGGCACTGATCACCAGGAGCCTGGGCTGGCCAAAGACTTTATTCATAATCACCAAGGCATTGCCTGGCACTTTGCCTCCCCATCAGGGTGCAAAACCAAACCCTCTCCTGAGCTAGGGGCTCTGTGACTCCCCAGTGGCGGCCGTGGGCCATACACAGGGCCAGCAGGATAGGCACCATGACCTGGGCCGGAGTGGCCTGAGTGGGGGGAGCGTCTCATTTGGGTGGACACAACTTTAACCTTGGCCTGGCTCACTCACTCTATCCATCACATGGCTCTGGTACAAACCATGATGCGGTCTTCCCTGAGGAGTCTCTGCTCCTCAAATTTCAGGCTTGTCTGATCCAGATGAGCACAGCTGTGAAAAGGCCTTCTTCCAGCTGTGCTGGAAAAGGCCACAGCCCTGAAGCTCCCCTCCCTCTGCTTTTCCCCAATAGGATCCCACTGTCTTGGCTGTGAGGGAAAACCGAGGTAAGGAAACTAGTCTCCATCGTTATTCAGCAGGGGCAGCTGAAAGCAGCTCTCTGTCCAGATTTCTTTTGTCCCTGGCCCCTTGATTTATGGGCCTAGGTCTGCCTCTGCATGTGTGTATATCTGTGTGTTTTCCAGCTGGAGAGCACATTTCTTTCCACAAAATGTTATCTCATTATTTTTACTAGTTATTCCTGTGGTGTCCCTGGGAGATGGCGATGAGGTGGTGTCCGTGTGAGGGTGGGGGTGGCAAGGCAAAGTTAGCCCTGGGCTCCAGATGAGAAAAAGCTCTTACTTGTGTAGGGTTGTCATTATTCTCCAGGAGGCTCATAATGCCTGTGTTTCCAACTCACAATGGGCCTGGGGAGAAGGTGATAAAGAATTTTTCACTAGGAGTGAGTCTTTTAAACAGACTTTGCTCTATGAAGCCCACACCTCTGGGATTCTTGGTTGGTGATTCCCAGTCTTTTGGATTTCATGAATTAATAACCTGTTGTTCCACAAAACATTATTTTAGGGACCAACATAGAAATTGACTGCTTTGCTTTTGCCAAGGAATGACTTTTAAAGTCACTGACCATTATCATTCCCAGTATTTCCCAAAAGAAAGGACATTTAACACAAAATAAGTAGCAATAAGTAAAAATAAGGAGAATGTTTAAAGTTGAGCATCATCTTATGAGCAGGTCATGATACAATCCTGCCTTTTTTTTCCCCTCATTTCACTACAGATGGGTGAACTTTGTCATGGCTATTGGAAACCAACTGGCATTTGGGGACTACTGTCCTGGTGTGTACCATCCTAGCCAATGCCATGGCAACAGGATGGCACTTGCTGAGACCTTGTGACCTTTCCTTGTGACCTCTTCCTTTCACAGAGAAGGTTGTGGAAGCTCTGACAGCTTCCATCTTGGATCTGGTGGAGCTATACTGCAGCACATTTGATGCGGACTTCCAGACGGCTGTGCACGGGAGCCGCAAGCACGATCTGGTCCAGGAGGCCTGCCATTTCTCCGGGCCCTTGGCCTTCACTGTCTATGCCACCCACCGCATCCCCATTACCTGGGCTACCAGGTGAGCCCAGGGCTGATTGTCCTGTAGGGAGCGAGCTGAGTTTGACTCTCAGATGGCTTCTCCCTGTCTGGGTGCAACCCCCTGTCTTGAGTTGATGGTGGTCTGTGGCATTGCAGTGCACCTTAGCTGAACCGGATGAGCCGAGTGCCTGAGGGGGATTGCAGGCAGGGACATCCCAAGGAGAGCCAGAAGGTCCCCTGGGAGATGGAGAGGCAGCCACAGCAGTCAGATCCTGCGGGGCCCTCTCAGTGCTGGTTGCATCGGCATCCCTGCCCCCCACCCATCCCAGACCCGCTGATGGAGACACTGCGACAGATGGCAGCTTCCCAGATCCAGTGCATGCCCCAAGGCCGATGACTGCACTACCCTGCAGATGCACAATGGGAGGGGGCGGGGAGGGGGGAGATGACCCTTTGTTGGGTGTTCCCTAGGCCTGCAGGGGTGAGTGAAGGGGGACCTTCATTTGGTAATCCTCAGCTCCTCTGCCTAGTGCCTTGGCATGGGGGGGGGGGGTTGGTCCCACCCCCGCACCCCCCGCCCTTTCCAGACCCCCCTCCCTCTCCCTTCCCCCTCTCTCTTTGTTCCTCACTTAATGTATTCCTCTGGGAGATTGGCAGAGAACAAAGGAGCCAGCCTGGGAAACCAGGGCCTTCTCTGACCTCTTCTGTCAGGCACCTGTCACCAGCCACAGGGACCCCCATGTGTTGGCATTCTCGTCGGCATATGTCGATTGCATCCCCCTCCCCTTGTCACCTGCGCATGCGCACACAGACACCCCCATGGGCTGCCACCGCCAACTGTAAGAAGGCGGCTGCGTGGGCTGGTCCCCAATCAAGAGGGAGGAAGAGCCTGAAGCTGGGCGGAGGGATCCAGATCCAGTTGCTTCTCCTGGAGCTCCTATTCACAAATGCCCCATGACCCCATGCTCTAGCTCCCAGAGACCAAGGAGGAGTCTTAGCTGGAGAAATGGAGCTTGGCACACGCTGGGTGACTGTGATGGGGCTTGGGAGCTGAGCGTCCTTCCTCTCTTTCTGTTGCAGCTATGAAGATTTCTACCTCTCCTGCTCCCTCAGCCATGGTGGAAAGGAACTATGCAACCCCCTGTACACCCGAAGGGCTCACTTTTCCAAGTACCTCTTCCACCTCATCATCTGGGACCAGCAGTAAGGCCCCCCGCCCCCGCCCAAGCCCTGGCCCCGGCCCCTGCAGACCCCACGGAGGAACCCACATCTGCATTAAACCAGTCTCTACCACTAACCCTACCCCCACAAGAGCCCTCAGCGCCTGGAGTCTCCACTTCCCTAACCCTTAGATGGGGACAAGTACCATTTCTAATCCACAAAGATTCTCTGTAAAACATAAAAGATCATAAAAAAAAAAAAAGTTAGTGGTTAGCTTTCATAATAATCCATCGTCTTGATCTTGTCTTCCTTAAAAGGTTTAACTAGTCTGAGGGATTCTCATCCTCTCCCTTCTTCCCAAAGTTTCATATAGACTAGGGAGAGGGGCCTGTGCTTTCTTCCTTCTAGAAGGGAAAAAACAGGTTGTCTAGACAGAAGAATAATGGGCTGGGAGCTGCAGGAAGAAGCCTCTATTTCTAGCTCTGTGTCTAGTCCCATGTTCTCTTTGGCCTGTCTGTGCCTCACACTGTAAAGTGGGGACAGTTGTTTAATTCAGAGGCAGTTGTGGCTGAGATAAAATGAAATGAGATAAATTATAAATATGAATATGAAACCACGAGCACAAGGTAGTATTAATCAGCGTTTATTAGCAAGTGTTGCTGCCGGGAAGAAAGGCATCAGCCAAGCAGAGTAGAAGGGAAATGGAGGTGAACCAAGTGGTGGCACTGCAGGTGTGCACCCGCCCTGGGCCCTCTCTGTGCTGCACCCTGCCCTCCCTCCAGACTGTCAGAAAGCCCCTTGTTGGCTGCCCCCAGCTTCACTTCCCTAGACTGACTGTATCTGAGTCCTTATTTGCAGAGCAGAACTGGAACTTCAGTATCTGGAGTGCAGATGAGAGACTGAACAGGGTGCTTGGGGAGGCCAAGATTGCCAAAATAGGCCAATGCAGAGTCTGTGCAAACAACAGGAGAGGTGGGTTATTTACAGAGGGGCAGCTGGGGAGGCAGACCCTTTCTTCTCTCTTCACACTTATGTAAGTTATAGAGCAGTAAAGCTGTAAATAAAACTAATCAAATAACTGCCAGGGCAGGAGAGGCTCTTTGGAGGCAGGGATGGCTGCCTCAAATGGCTTTGGAATTTCACCATCACCTTCCGATCCTCTGGCTTCAGTGACTACCGGTGCCAAGGGGATCATGCCGTACAGTGCCCCACCCCAGGCAGACCCCACAAAATTAGCCCGAGACCCTCTTGCCATGGAGTATCAGATTCCTGGTAGGCCTGGTCTACCTCAGCCTGCCTGTCCTGTGCGTCTCCTTCCACTCCCTGTCTTAGGTTTGGCCTCGAATCCTAAAGGCTGGTCCCTGCCTTCATGGTCAAGATCAAGGCTTCTGGGAGAAGATGCTACCCTGTAGGGTTCAAAGCACAGGCCTGGGCACACTCCCTTTCTTACTATAGGTGGAACCTTGGGAAGTGATGGGCCTAACTTACAGGGCTATTTGAGAACTTCTGGGACATTGCCGGTAAAGGGCATTGCACGGTACCTAGCACACGATAGATGCTTTCTTCTTCATTCTTGTCATCTTTTTAGCTGGGGGAGCCTGCTCAGTTCCGGTTTCCCCGTTCCAAGTGACTGACGCAGTGACTGATACATGGACATATTTGTACATGTAAATCCTATTTGCATAGCCCTGTTCCGGTGCAGAACCCTCAGTGTTTCGCAGCAAAAGGTACACAGTGTATACACACATCACACAAGCTGTTTTCCCCTCTCCACTGATGAGGAAACAGTGCAGAGGCATGAGTAGTTCTGAGGTTGTGAGCGGCAAAACCAGGACTGGGACCGGCACATCCCAGGAGTCCTTTCTGGAGGAGGCAGCCCTTGCCATGTGATGTTGAGGAATGGCTGCAGAGGGAAGAAGAGGGGTTTCGCAGGCAGGGAGGAGGTTCAGGCCTCAGCCAACATATGGTTTTCCTGACTGACCCCAGGCAATGATCCGTGGAAGAGGCTTTGGAATGCTAGATGGACTCGAGGACTGAGGAGAAGGGGTTTCTGGCTGGTTCTAGGGGTCGTGGTTTCCTCTCTGCCTCCAGATACACAGTGGGAAGCCTCTTCTGGGCTGACAGGATGGGGGTCAGCACCAGCCCCCCTCCACTTTGCTGTGGGATCAGCTGACTGTCCTGCCGCCTCAGTACAGGGATCAGCTAACTCTCAAAATAGGCCCAGCAGCCTCGCTCCACCACCTAGCCAAGCCTGGGCCTGGCATGTCTGCTGGCTTCTGCAGGGGCCCTAATTATAGCCGTGGGCCCCCAGGGGACAGGCAGCTGGGACGGCAGGGCTCTGCCAGTCTCTGGCGGGTGGGAGGGAGGGAGTCTCACTTAGGTGCAGATTTTGCTGCAGGAGTGAGGGGCAGCAGTGTAGGGAGGCTGCTTAATCAGGCAACTCAGCACCTTGAGGGTGGCCACCCTGCCTCTGTGCCTTCTGGTGTAGAACCTGCCCTGGGCTGGCCAGGAGGGCGTGACAGTGTGGACTTTGGCCCAGGGACAGCTTCCCCAAAAGGTAATGTGGGTCCTCCCTCCCTGAGAGCTCCCCTCCTCTCTCTCCCTCACCCCACCCCAGTGCCTCATCCTGAACTTGGAGGGAGTGGCTGGGTGCGCCTGGGGCGGAGGAGCCCCGGAAGAGCACATCTGGACTGGGTAGTGGCAAGGCTTCACTGGCTAGTTTGTGTTCTCTCCCTGCAGGGGCTTTGGGAAACCCCTTCTCTTTATCCCTCTAGCTTTGAACATCTTTTTTTTTTTGTGGGGAGGGGTGAGGTGGGGGTGGGGAGAACAAACCATCTTGTGCCCTGAGGGCTGGGAGAAGAAGGGGATGGGAGAGGACAGACAGGTGGGAGGACTGTCAGGAGGAGGGTGACCTGAGGGCAAAGGACACCCTGCTTCTTCCTTGTTTTGTTTCAGCATGGGAAGTGGGGGAGGGACGAGGGTGGTTCAGTGCAGAAGGATTGTCAGAGGGGCAGCTTCTTGGTGACCCTCTGCAGAAACCCCGGGACAAGGGGCATATGGCTTCACTGTGGGAACTACAGTCACCTCAACTCCAGGATGGCTCTGGCTATCCAAGTTCTGTCCGGTCACTGGGGGTGGCCTCAAAATCGGGATGTTAGCCGCACACTACTGAGAGTCTGCAATTGCAAAAACAGCATGATGTACTTCTGGGAGCATCGGGGGAGGTTTCGCCTACAGTTTGGGACCTGTCCTGGTTCAAGGCTTCCCCAGGGAGCACATCTGATATCCCAAGAGGCAGGCCGCGTTCTCAGCCTCCACTTAACTTCCTGGGCCGCCTGTCCCTTGAAGCCACGAAAGTGGCCCCTCCTGATTTGGTTTCCTCTCCTCCCTAGGATCTGCTTCCCTGTGCAGGTGAACCGGCTGCCTCGGGAGACCCTGCTGTGTGCCACGCTCTATGCTCTGCCCATCCCCCTGCCTGGGAGCTCCTCAGAGGCCAATAAGCAGAGGCGTCTGCCAGAAGCCCTGGGTTGGGTCACTACTCCACTCTTCAACTTCAGGCAGTATGTGGTTCCCAGGGCAGCGGCTTCTTGGCCTCGGGAGGGAAGGAGAGGGATAGAGAGAGGGGCCTGGCTGCTGCCCTGGCCAGTGCCCCTTGGGAGGGTTGGCCATGTGGGGCTCACCAACAGAGTCCACAGGGCCCTAGCCAGGGGACCAAGGCACAGGAGTAGACACCAGGACAGTTGACATAACCAAGAGCTTCTGGGCAGGACTGGTGGTGCAGGAAGGGCGAGAGGGGTGTGGAAAAGTAGTGCTTGGGTAACGTGTCATCTGGCCCTGTCCTTGAAAGGGCCTTAGAGGTCATCTAGTCCACCTCTGTGCCTCTGGGGGCATTCCCACTGCTGCCCCCAGCAGAGCCCCCTTCTCCACTGCATCCTGCCTCAGTGGCAACCGAGGTCATCCAGAGGCTTCCTGAAGTCAGTGTGCTTGTATAGGACCTGGAAGAAGGGAGAGCCTATAGTCTATGGGGAGAATGACAGAGTTGGGTAGTGGCTTCAAAGGCAGATTTTTGGTTGGGGAGGGGGAGGAAAACCATCTCCTTAGCTACTTGTTGATTCTCCTCCCCGCCCCCATCCTCCTTAGAGTCCTGACCTGTGGGCGGAAGCTTCTGGGCTTATGGCCAGCAACACAGGAAAACCCCAGTGCCCGTTGGAGCGCACCTAATTTCCACCAGCCAGATAGTGTCATCCTGCAGGTGAGACCCCAGCTTCAGCTCCCTCCTACCCATTGCTCCAGACTACTCAAGAGTCAGCTCCAAGTTTTCCGCCTTGAGGTTTGGGCTTGGGCAGTAAGAGAAAGTGCTGGGATGTTGGGCATAGGATGCTAATGCATTGGAAGGAACTGGGTGAATTTGGTTGAACCCCAGTGTGCGGAGGAGTTCTGTGGAATCTGTGTGCCATCTCCTGGAGGTTAACTTTGATTTTAAAGAGGCTGAAGGCAGGGCCTGAGCATCTCCACCCCCATTCAGGGCTCAGCTCTTTGGAGTCCTTTGTATTGAGCTTTTATATTAGGAGCCTGATAAAATCTGAGCTATATGCCTGGGGGCCTGAGGGGAAGCCCCCCACCCCTGCCTCCTCCCCGTGCAGCCGGTCACTCAGTGCTCCTGTGGAGTGGGGCTATTCTCTGGGGAGAGGAGGAAGACCTGGAGCTGATCATATCCAAGGTCTTGTTACCGTTTTCTGGCTCCCCTGTTGTCTGATCAATGAGATGCTTTGGTATGGAATGTGGAGTATCAAAGTGGATATAGCATGAAACATAATGATATAGAACAAAAGCTCCAGAGGCAGGCATTTTTGTCTATTTTAATTGACTATACTCAGTGCCTAGGACCTAGAATAACACTTGGCACATATAAGGGTTCAATAAACATTTGTTGATTGAGGGAATGTAGGACCCACTCAGCTCTGAGATCCAGTTTAGGAGGATGAACATCTGGCAGCATAGAGCAAGATGCTATTCTTCTTTTTTTTTTTTTTTTAAGTTTTTATTTATTTATGATAGTCACACAGAGAGAGAGAGAGAGGCAGAGACACAGGCAGAGGGAGAAGGAGGCTCCATGCACCGGGAGCCTGACGTGGAATTCGATCCCAGGTCTCCAGGATCATGCCCTGGGCCAAAGGCAGGCGCCAAACCGCTGCGCCACCCAGGGATCCCCTCTCTGCCTCTTTCTCTGTGTCTCTCATGAATGAATGAATGAATGAATGAATGAATGAATGAATGAATAAATAAATAAATAAATAAATAAATAAATAAATAAATAAATAAAGTCTTAGGAAAAAAAAGTTCTGGCCTGGGGCCTCCCCTCCCCCCCACTGCATCTCCACCCAACCTCTCACTTGCCCTTTCTCCTCTCACTCTCTCTGTTTCCTTCTCATTTTTTGCTGGAAGTGACGGCTGGAAGGGACTTTCCCTAAAGTCCAAGTTCCCACCAAGTCCCAACAGGGTTATTTTACAAACCACCTGCAGGCAAGGAAGGGAGGGAGGGGGGAAAGCAGGACTGCCAGCATGTGACAGGGTGCTGGAGACCTGGGAAGGCGGTGGCCCCCACTCACCTGCCTGTTCTCTTCTCCCTGCTTCACTGACGCCATCCTCCAGATCGACTTCCCCACCTCAGCCTTCGACATCAAGTTCACCAGCCCCCCTAGAGACAAGTTCAGCCCCCGCTATGTGTTTAGTAGCCTCCGGGAGGAAGACCAACGTGTGCTTAAAAACATCATGCAGAAGGAGTCCTTGTACTGGTGAGAACCGGGGCCTTTCCCATGTGCTGCTCAGGCCCCCATCCTGTCTGATGTCTCACCTGCCAGCTCCAAGTTCCTGCCCTCTTGCTTTGGGAGTAGAGGTGGGATGGGGGGGCCGGGGGGGGGGCATTGCCACTGAGGCAGGACCAGTGGCAAAGGCAGCCTCCAGGCTTTTTTTTGTGAGCTGACGCTAGGCAAGGTGGAGAGGCCAGGCTCAGGAGATTAGATCTAGGAATGCCCATCCCCACAATGGGAACCTGGCCCCCTCAGCTTGCCAGAGGACCAGAGCTTTGCCCCACTCCCCAGATATGCCGTCTACTACTTGCTATCCATGGGGACAGCTGGCTCCTGTCGTCACCAACCTGCCCCCACCTCCTGCCCGTTCCACACCCACAGCCTTTGCATTTCTCTGGCCCTGTCACTTTCCAAAAAGGATCAGGTGTCGGGCAAGCTGGCAGCCCTCAAGGGTAAGGGAGTCCAAGCTGATGTCATCCTTGGGGCTGCTTCTCTTACCAGGATTGGAAGGGGTGGGGTGAAGAACCGAGGGAAGGAGGAGCTGGTGGAATGGGGCTCCTCCCCTGCCTGATCTGCATTGCATGATCCTAGGCCACGTTGGGGGGCCGGGGTTGGGGAACGGAGATGAGGCTCATCTCTCCCTCATGTCCCACCCAGGGAGCCAGAGTAGCTGAGTGACTACAGATCCCCCGCTCCCACCCCTCTGCTGACCCCTTGCTTCACGAGCCCCTCAGCTCCCTTCTCCCATTAGACACCTGATCTCAGGCAAGGCTTAGTTAGCTGTGGCTTCTATAAAACCTCCAGCTGGCGGGAGAAGCCCCAGAGGCTTCTCAGCATCCAGACCCTGACCTGCGAGGACTACTGCCCTCTGGTGGCTCATCTTGGGAGTGGTGCTCGTAGGGAAATCCACAGGAAGGGTAGCTGGCTGGGTGCCCTTGACCTGTGTATTCTCTCTCAGTCTGAGATGTCCTCAGATGGCAGGATCAGAGATGAGAGGTGGGCCTTGCTTCACAAACTTTGCTTCTCAAAGTTTGATTGCAATCACCTAGGAATCTTCTAAAAAATACCGATGTCCCTGGGCCCCTAGGGGGCTCAGTGATTGAGCATCGGCCTCGGCTCAAGGTGTGACCCTGGTCCTGGGATTGAGTCCTGCATCAGGCTCCCTGGAGGGAGCCTGCTTCTCCTGCTGCCTGTGTCTCTGCCTGTATGTCTCTGCCTCTGTGTGTCTCTTATGAATAAATAAGATCTTTTATTATTTTTATTTTTTTTTAAATTTTTATTTATTTATGATAGTCACACAGAGAGAGAGAGAGAGAGGCAGAGACATAGGCAGAGGGAGAAGCAGGCTCCATGCACCCGGAGCCCGACGTGGGACTCGATCCTGGGTCTCCAGGATCACGCCCCGGGCCAAAGGCAGGTGCCAAACCGCTGCGCCACCCAGGGATCCCAATAAGATCTTTAAAAAAAAAAAAAAAAAAAGATACTGATGTCCTGGTTTCCCCAGATGTTCTGACTCCATTGGTGTCAGTGTGGCCCAGGCGTGGGAACTTTACAAACCTCTGCAGGTGATTGTCATGTGCCGCAAAGTTTGGGAACCACCAAATTGGAGAGCGTAGCATTCTCTTGGAGAGTGAGTACCCTACCCTGTGGCTTCAGGGCGCTCTCTCACCTCCCTTGCAACCCCCACCCGCAGGCTCACTGATGCTGACAAGAAGCGCCTGTGGGAGAAGCGATACTACTGCCATTCGGAGGTGAGCTCCCTCCCCCTGGTGCTTGCCAGCGCCCCCAGCTGGGAGTGGGCTTGCCTGCCCGACATCTATGCTCTCCTGAAGCAGTGGACCCACATGAACCACCAGGATGCCCTGGGGCTCCTGCATGCCACGTGAGTCCTAACACCACCTCTCCCTGACTACGTGTCCTTCCAGAACTAAGGGTTGGCACTGCCCATCACTAGCCTGAGCCAGTACTGGAGAAAGTGGTACAGTGGGCTAGGAAATCCAGGGGGTTTTCACTTCTCCTTTTTGGCTTTTTCTTTGTCTCATTGCCCCGCAGTGTTACATTGTGAACATTGTCCAAGGATGCTACAAAACAGCTTTACAGTGAACATTCATGTGCCCACTACCTAGATCCTAACTGTTCTGTTTGCTCTATTTGCTTTCTTGCGTGTGTATCCCTCTATCCCACCATCAGTCCATCTTTTTAAATACATTTCCGTGTAAGTTGCAGACATCAGGCCTCCCTCTAAATACTTAGGCCTATGTATATCGTTAACTAGAACTCAACGTTTGTTTTTTCTTTTGAGGCAAAATTTACATGTAAGGAGATGCCTAAGCCTTACCTATATGTGGGCTGGTTCTTGATGCCTGCACACCCCGTGTAACACAAACCCTACCACTTAGTTCGACTCTAACAGGCCTCTCTTCCTTCTTTTCCCTCAGAAGGGTTCTCTGGGGACATGCGCCTCCCAGATTCAGACCCCTGGGCTGCCTTTTCCAGATGGTACCCAGTATTCTTGGCTTCTTTCTTACTGCTCTTGGTAATTAAAATGTACCCAATCCATGTGGCTTGCCCTCAGGACTTTTGGAAACAACGTTTTTGCTAATCTCTGCTCAACTCAATTCTGCTATGGGGTACTCGCTTACATAAAACTCCGTGATTTTCTGTCCTTTGCCTGGGTGGCTTTACGTTAAAGGATGGTCCCAAGATACCACCATGCCCTAATCCACGTAAGGGCTCTTCGACGACAGGAATTTTGAGCATGGTGGGAGTTAAGGAAAATATTTTCAGGAATGGGGTGGAAGACTGTCTAGTTTTCTTTAAATCATACAAGGAGGGCAGCCCCCGTGACGCAGCGGTTTAGCGCCGCCTGCAGCCTGGGGTGTGATCCTGGAGACCCGGGATCGAGTCCCACGTCAGGCTCCCTGCATGGAGCCTGCTTCTCCCTCTGCCTGTGTCTCTGCCTCTCTCTCTCTCTCTGCCTCTATGAATAAATAAATAAATAATCTTTTTTTTTAAAAAAAAAAAAAGGAGTTTGTTATTTAAAAAAATAAATCTTACAAGAAAAAAATTTTTTTAATAAAGTAAAAAAAAATACAAGGAATGAAAATGGCCACTCTCCTGGTCCTTCGTGGCCCCATGCCCACTCTGACCAGGGGACAGGGCCATTCTCAAAAGTTGCTCTCCAGGGATGCCTGCCTTTGGTTCAGGGCGTGATCCCAGTGTCCTGGGATTGAGTCCTACATCCACCTCCCTGCAGGGAGCTTGCTTCTCCCTCGGCCTGTGTCTCTGCCTCTCTCTGTGTGTCTCTCATGAATAAGTAAATAAAATCTTAAAAAAAAAAAAAAAAAAAAAGTTGCTTTCCAGACAAGGTGCTAAGGATCCTTCTAAGTGGGTTTGGCAGATTCTGAGGGCCACTGGCTTGTCTCCACCTATATCTCCAAAGCCCGGGCATGAGGGTGCTCACTCCTATGCTACAGAGTCTGCAGCTCGGTTGTCAGGGGGCTGGGCTCTGTTTCGCAGCTTCCCGGACCAGGAGGTGCGTCGTATGGCTGTCCAGTGGATCGGCTCGCTGTCAGATGCTGAGCTCCTTGACTACTTGCCTCAGCTCGTGCAGGTAGGCAGACCGGCCTCCCTCTGGTTCTGATGATCCTTCTGCAGGCCCAAGTTGGTCTGCATCCTCCTTGTGGAACCCAGGGTCCCTGGCAGGATAGTGGCAGGTGTAGATTGCAGGCCGTCAATACAGCCTCACATTTCCTTTCCCCTAAGGCTCTGAAGTATGAGTGTTACCTGGACAGCCCTTTGGTGCGCTTTCTCCTGAAACGAGCGGTCTCTGACTTGAGAGTGACTCACTACTTCTTCTGGTAAACTGTGTGGGGAGAGGTGGGAGGCAGACATGTGCCTGCCTTCGCTCAGGAATATTGTAATCCTGGGTGTGCGAGGGTGGGGAGCTGAGCCGCCTGGGCTCTAGTATGTTGCTGACTTGCCATGTGGCCACAGGCTAGCACCTTTTCCTCCTGTGGTCTCGGTCCCAAGAGGACCATGTGGATCATCCCTGGCCCTCCTTTCCATCCACACATGGCAGAAACAGAAAGGACAAAGGAGCTGCAGAGGGGCTTTCCCTCCCAGGCTTGGGGTGGGTTTTCCAGGAAGCTGGAGCTGGGTCTGACCCCTCCTATCCCCCAATCCACACACCCTTGCCTGTGATCCCAAGTGTCCCGACCCACCCTGCTCCCTTTGCTTTGCAGGCTGCTAAAGGATGGCCTCAAAGACTCCCAGTTCAGTATCCGCTACCAGTACCTGCTGGCAGCCTTGCTGTGCTGCTGTGGCAAGGGGCTGAGAGAGGAGTTTAACCGCCAGTGCTGGCTTGTCAATACCCTGGCCAAGCTGGCGCAGCAAGTCCGAGAGGCCACCCCATCCACACGGCAGGTGAGGGGGGCGGGGCCACCTCCACCCACTTCTGGTCTTGGGCTTTTTTAACCATTAAGTCATTAATTTGTTCAACGTCCTCACCAGCAGGATGGCACTTGACCGTCTCCGATTTAGGGACTGGAAGAAGGTGCCTCTGTCTCTAACCCACAAGCCACAAATTGACAGTCTGCAAGCTGGATACAGCCCACGGATGGGTTTTGGTTAGCCTGCAAAGTATTACAGTTTTTATTTAACTGTTTGCTTTGAAGGCTAAGCACATTTGTAGAAGTTTATAAGTTGTTCACTGCATGAGAGCACCCAGCTGGAGAGGGCAAACAAGGGCTGAAATCCAGTCTGACGTTGTTCCCTATGCCATGAGTCATAGCTCAGTGCTGCTGCTACCCAGAGCGGGACCTTTATCTGTTTGTATAACCAGGCTGTATTAAGCCAACAGTATTCCTGTTTGCTAACATTTAAAAATTGGGAGAATTTAAAGTGCGGATTGTTGGCCTTTCTTGGCAACAGCCTGAGCAGCGTCACCCCTCTGAGATGTACCTGCCTCTCACCGTGATGTCATCTGCCTCGCCTCTGTAAGCTGTTTGGGCTTGCTGCCTGTGCACTGTCCCAGGCGCCATACCCCAGGCTGCGTGGTTTTCCTTCTTCACGGTCTCCTGGGAGTTGTCCACACTTCTCAGATGGTGGTTTTCACACCAGCTACTACTGGGTGCCCAGCCCCGGGAGAGGCTTGGTTCTGAGTAGAGCTTATGGGCAACCCACTCACCCCTACTGTCCTTCCCTCTCCCTCTCAGGGGATCCTCCGCACGGGCCTGGAGGAGGTGAGGCAGTTCTTTGCCCTGAATGGCTCCTGCCGCTTGCCACTCAGCCCTAGTCTGCTGGTTAAGGGCATTGTGCCCAGGGTGAGTGACGGGGGGTTGGGGCTCTCGGGGCAGGGAGGGCTCAATGGAGGTGAGGCACCTACACCCTGGTTATTGAGAGGTATGAAGAAGAAAGGTATCTTTGGGGCCTCTTTCCAGCTCTAGTGTGTATGGACTTTGACCTGACAGCTGCGCGGGAGGGAGGAGTTGGGTTGGGAGTTGGGTGTCTCCCTGATGCCACTGGGTGTAAGTCCAGGCTGGTGATCATGACCGCAGCTGGCATCTGTTCTTGCCGAGCACCATCTCTGTGCCTGTACTCTTCTGAGTGCTTTACACTGGGCATGGTGTCTCATGCTCACATTTCTTACAAAGTTGGTCCTGTCGTGAGACCCATTTTGCAAAGGGGTACACTGAGGTATAGACAGGAGTCATGTCCTAGGAGGTCGTATGCCGAATACACTGAAGGGATGAGAGAGCAGGTGCTGAAGCTGAGGCTGTAACAAACTGCCCAGGGCCAGTGGGGGTGGTGGTGTGTGTGGAAGGAGTGCAGGCTCCTGAGGAATCTGGCAGAAACTACAAGCTGGTGGGCCGGCGGCAGCTTGACCCATGGTGCGTAGTCCTGAGGGCGTTGTCTTTCCTGACCCTCGTCACTACCGTCTCTCCTGTGGCAGGACTGTTCCTACTTCAACTCCAATGCTGTCCCCCTCAAGCTGTCTTTCCAGAATGTGGATCCTCTGGGTGAGAACATCCGCATCATCTTCAAGGTGAGGACACCTCGAAAGCCTGGTGGGATGATAGTGATAGAGGAGAGTAGAGAAGGGAGTCAAAGGGTGGCAGGAGTGGCCTCAGGCACTTCTTTTCCTGTCATTCCGAGCTACCATCTTCACATGTGAGAGCCTGCCAAATCAAAAAGGAATTCTGCATGGCCCCACAGGCTAGGAATAGGATGTTGGCAGGTGTAGCAAAGCTACTGGCAGCTCAGTTTACAGAGGTGTGCTAGGAGGCAGAGCCATCCCGAGAATGAATGGATACAGGGGTGATCTGCTTGTCCCTGAGGGTAGTCAAGTGGAGGCTGGATGGCTGCCTGGCAGCAGTGTTGAAGAGGAAATTAAGAGAACAGGTGCAGTTTGGACTAGATGAACCCTCAGGTCCTTCCTGATACATTCATACATTCATGATTCTGAGAAGTAAACCATAGTCTGAGAACATGTCATCTGGGGGGAGAGGAGATGCGTGTATGTGACTGTGTAATTTATATGTTGGCTGTGTGTGAGCTCCAAATCCCAGCGATAAATGCTCAGATTTTAAAAGGTCTTAATCAGGAATCTAAATTTGGTTCAAATGGGGCCGCGGGGTTGAAGCAAGAGCCAGAACACTGCATGGGCGAATGTAATTACTGGCACATCTCTGGTCGTTTGACCTGGTGTGAGTGGAGATGGGAGATGGGAGGTGGGAAAACTGGGCGGTCCTCTGTCGCTGTTTGGACCAGCGTGGCTCTCTTGGAGGATCTGGGAGCCTGGGGAGGCAGTGGAGATGAGCTCTGCTCACTTTCTTTCTCCAGTGCGGGGATGACCTTCGCCAGGACATGCTAACCTTGCAGATGATTCGCATCATGAACAAGATCTGGGTTCAAGAGGGGCTGGACATGCGCATGGTCATTTTCCGCTGCTTCTCCACTGGCCGGGGGAGAGGTCAGTTGGGAATAGGGGGAGGGGGCTGTGCCCAGGCAGCTGGCATGAAGGGCACCCCTTTGCTTTACTGCTCTTTTGCCCATTCCCCAACATGGGTTGTGTGCTTCTCCAGAAAAGTGAAACGGACAAGATGATTTCAATAGAAGCTATGGAAGGGCATTAAGAAAAGGAAGGCAGAGCAGAGACAAAGAAACCGGAATAAAACGATGTGATGTAACAACCAGACATGTCGTGTAGACTTTGGGTCCTAACTCAAACTAATCAAGTGTGAAAAGGTACTTTTCAGGCAATAGGGAGAAATGTAAATAAAGACTGGGTTGAAGGCCGATTGTTAATTTTTTGGGTGTGCTAATGGCATGGTGCTTATGCCCTTGTTAGTGGTACTCGAAACATTTATGAGTGAAAAGACATGTCTGGGATTTGTAAAGGGGAACTCGGCTGGCTTAGTCCATAGAGTCATGTGACTCTTGATCTCAGGATTGTGACTTCAAGCCCCACATTGGGCTCAGAGTTTATTTTATTTTTTTAAGATTTTATTTGAGAGAGAGAGAGAGCACGCGTGTGAGAGCGAGCGCACACAGAGGGAGGGACAGAGAGAGAGAGGGAGAAGCAGACTTACCACTAGGCAGGGAGCCTAAGGCAAGGCTTGATCCCAGGACCCTGGGATCATGACCTGAGCTGAAGGCAGATGCTTAACCAGCTGAGCCACTCAGGTGCTCCTGGAGTTTACTTATAAATAAATAAATAAATAAATAAATAAATGAATGAATGAATGAATGAATGAAAAGAAAAGAAAAGAAAAGAAAAGAAAAGAGAAAAGGTACTCCAGTAAGGAGGGAAGAAGCACGGTTGGCTGAGTGAAACAGGTAAAACAAGATTAGCAAAATGTTGATAATTTTTGAAACTAGGTGATCATTATGTGTGAATTCATGATCTCATTCTCTTTGTTCATATATGTGTGTGTATATGTATAAAATTCATACATATATATGAATAATTATTGATGAACATATGAACATTGTTCGTATATGAACATTGTTCGGATATGGCATATACGTATACATATATGTATCTGAAAATTCCAATTGTAAAAGTTAGAAACAAAAAAAGAATAGCAACTATGAGCTTGGGAGAGCAAGGAGCCCTGATATCCCAGTGTGGAATATGAAGCGTGGGAACAGTATTCCCTCTACTGTCCTTTTCTCCTTATTATCAGACTTTATCCAAATATTCTAGAGCCTAATTTCTAGGGAAGCTTGCAGCAAAGCTCCTGTAGTTCTGTCCCCATAGTCCCCATTGCTATTCCCGGGAGTGCTACACCCATGCCTCCTCCCACAGGGATGGTGGAGATGATTCCCAATGCCGAGACGCTGCGCAAGATCCAGGTGGAGCATGGGGTGACTGGTTCCTTCAAGGACAGGCCCCTGGCGGACTGGCTGCAGAAACACAACCCCGGGGAAGACGAGTATGAGAAGGTAAGATTGGGGGTGGGGGTGAGGCTGGGGGTGGGGTGGGTGCCTGACTCTGGCACATTGCTCTGTTATACAAGGTCTGCATGTGCACTGTGGAGACAGCTCAGCTGTGTCAAGAGGAAAAAGACACAGCTGATGGGTGCCTCCACATCTGGAGGGCTTGGGTCAAATGACTGTCATAAGCGGAGAGAAAATCCCCTGGCATCCAGCTGGAAAACCTTTGTTGAGTCCTCCTGGCAGATCGAGTTTTGGGAGGAGGAGGGGGCCAACTTTCAAGAAACTGCCTGGATCTCTCCTATTTGTGCATCCTGTTCCGTTCCTCCTGTGCCCTTCTGTGCACTTTATAGAGCAAGAGTTAGTTGGAATAGACTTTAGAGATTATTTTAATCCAAATCCTCTTTTCACGAATGTGAATTAATATTCACTCAGTTGTTCCTAGATGCGGAGCTGGTTTGAGGCCAGGCTAGAAGCAGGAGCCAGGATTAAGGTTAGATAGGAGACAGAAGTAATAGGAAAGGAGGCTGGCCTGTTCCTTAGGTGGAGCATTCCTAGTTGGTAGGGCTTTGGTGGCCTGCCGTGGTCCAAGGCTTGTCATGGCGCTAATCTGGGTTAACTGAGTTTAGGGGAGGGAACAAGTCATAATAACCACCTCATAAGAGATTTACTATAAGCCAGAATGCTAAATTATATAACTTAACTTCCAAGGGGACCCTGATACTAATATATATGGATCAATGCATTTTATTTATTATGCATTTTATTCCTAAGGGAAAACCCATATGGACAGCCAAATTATAATCAGAAGGTTCAGTGAACATTGAACTAGACGATTGTAGACGGCCTTAAATGTTTGCATATCCCAGGATTTTTTAAATTTTATTTTTATTTCTTTATTTAAAATTTTTTTAAATTTAATTTGCCAACATATAGTATAATATCCAGTGCTCATCCCATCAAGTGTCCTCAGGATTTAATTCCTGGCCTGCTGGACTCTCTTTGTATTCTTGTGCCAGCTCATCATCTCTTATTACTTTAGGTACCACCCACCTGCTGACGTCTTCCAAAGCCATTCCCTCCTCTCTCCCTGGAGCTGTATGCCCTAAGCCACCTGCTTGCTGGATATCTCCCCTTGTACTTTACCCATAACCTCAAACTCCGTATAGGCAAACCCAAGCTTTCCCTGTCTCCTTTTCTCAAGAAAAACCTGCTTTTTGTATGTTTCCTATCAGTAAATGGTATGAGTCTCTGAAGTCACCCAAGACAGAGCCATGGGTCTTGATGCTTCCTTCTGGCTCACCTCGGCTATACCAAGCCCTGTTAATTCTTCCCCCAGCATCTTTCCACATCTGTCCTCTTCTTTCCATTTCTCTCAGCTATGTGCTATCTGTCCCTGAACCACTGGAATGCTCTCCTGTCATCATCTGCTTGATGTCAGAGGTTGTTTTTTCAATAAAGTATTTTTTTTAATTTTTTTATTTATTTATGATAGTCACAGAGAGAGAGAGAGAGAGAGGCAGAGACACAGGCAGAGGGAGAAGCAGGCTCCATGCACCGGGAGCCCGATGTGGGATTCGATCCTGGGTCTCCAGGATCGCGCCCTGGGCCAAAGGCAGGCGCCAAACTGCTGCGCCACCCAGGGATCCCTCAATAAAGTATTAACTGCTCATGTCACACCTTTGCTCTAAGTTCTTCAAAGGCTCCGTATGTCCTAAAAGATAGATCCAATCTATACATTGTTAGATACAATCTATGGCATTGCACACAGATCCTGTTGTAATCCAGGCCTGCTTACCCCTGCAGTCCCATCTATCGCACCTCCCCTCTTAGGATAATTTATGCCCCAACCTAGGAGTCTCCTATTTCCCCAGTAGGAGAAAATAGATGATTTAGATAAATCAAATTTAGATGATTCTGTTCCTTCTGCCTGGAAAGTCAAGTGTTCCCTTCCCCATTCCTCAAAACCCACCCTCTGTGCATTGCCAGTCACAAGGCCCTCTACCCTTGGAGAAGAATAGTGTGAATTCTTTCCTCCCACTCCTCTACCCCATATACTACTTCCCACTAACATGTATTCTTCAGGTATTAAGTGGCGACCATGCAGAGGTGCTGTGCTTGGTGCTGGACTTATAATGTCTTCTGGCCAATGTAATAAGAAGTCATAACAAATGTGATAGAAGAATGCACGGAGAAACTCACTCTGTGTCTTTTGTGTTTAATATCAGTCCTCCAAAGGCAGCCTGTCAGCTCTTCTAGGCTTTCTACTAGAATTGTGCTGGTAGTTTCTTCCGATGACTTCCAGTAGGAAAGAACTAGAGCTATTTGTCTCCTGGCCACTTCCTGAACAAAGAGAGTTGCCCACATCCTTCAAATGAAAATCCCTTAAATCAGGAGAGCTCTCTTGGTCTGGTGAGACTTCCTGCAGCCAAACATGCCACATAACTCAGGTGATGAGACCTGAGTCATTTACCCATGGCCACATAGCTATTCTGTGAGTCAAGACAGGATGCATTCCAGGTAGGGGCGCCTGGCTGGCTCATTGGTAGAGCATGCAACTCTTGATCCTCGCTCAGGGTTGTGAATTTAAGCCCCACAGTGGGTATAGAGATTACTTAAAAATAAAATCTTAAAAAGGAAAAGAAAAAGGATGCATTCCAGGGAGAAAGAATATCTGTGGCAGGAAGACAAGTTGATGGAGATGAAGGTCAAGACTGGGAGGTGATGGGTTGTACTCCTTACTGTGTGGTTTCTTTTCATTCATCTATTTCTCTGCCTTGGAAATAGTCTTTTTCTTCCAGAAGGTGCATTCTGTGATTTCTTTATAGACTTTCTGTTCTTAGATTCCTGTGGATTCGCCATCTGGTTTAAATAGACAAGTCGCTGGGGAGGGGGGCAGTTCTGTGTGGCTAGTTTTGAAACCGGCCTTGTGGAAAGCCAAGAAGCTGCTGGGAGATAAGACCCTTAGACCCAGGAGAAAGAAAAATGAGGGCTGGGTGAATGGGGGTGGCGGTAGGGCTGTTGGGGCTCAATAAGAGAGGAGTCTGCAGGAGCTGGGAAGGCCTGGAACTCCAGGCCCTGAAGGATGGAGGGAAATTTGCACAGAGAGCAGGGAGGACGCACATTCTATATCTGGAAGCTTTCTCTAATTCTCAAGCCTGTACATTCCTTATTGGCTATGCCAGTTTTTGCACTCTGCTGAGGAGTCTTTTCTTGAATCCTTAGAAATTCCATAAACCTCACAAAGATGATTCAGAGGGTGAAATATATCCATTTGCTAATTTCATTATTTGTCCTTCTTGGAGAGACAGATAAGGGGACAAATTACCATATGGAAAAGGTGGATCTAACCCCTTAGCCATCACCCTGCACTCCTACCCCATTATAAACTAAAAAATCTCTCACACAGTTTACCAACTAGAGATGTCTGATTTTTCAAGTGTAAAACGCCCCTAGGAGTGTTAAACTGTCTCAGCTCTTCTTTGGAGTGAAGTGACTTTAATTAGATTAGCACTTAGCTGCTACCAAGAACCCTGGGAATGAGAGGTGTATATGGGGCAGAGAGAAGTCTAGAAGAATTCTGAGCAGGGTCAGCTGCCTCGGTGCTGTGCGTGAGTTGAGATGGTCACAAGCATTTGGGAACACTGAAAGCACCAGTCTTCTTGTCTGTTAGGGTCTCTTCAGTCTGGGCTGGGCAAATCTGGGCTCCCAGATAGGTTCACTGTCTTTCCCACCGATTTCTCTGGGAGAAAGAAAGGTGCAGAGGAAGCTGAATTGCAGATAAAGTGGTGGAGATACACATGAAGCCTTCCATCTCCGTAGAGCCCATAAGACAGGAGAGAGGTTTCTGTGTGCGTGGGTGATGAAGGCTGAACTGGCAGGCATGAGGTGCTGTTGGGGCTCAGGAGGGAGAGAGCGGGGCTGGCTGAATTCAGTCTGGCCGTGGCCCTTGGGGTCCCTTTCTGTCCTCTCCTCCCATCTGCCTGCCTTCCCCCCAGGCTGTGGAGAACTTCATCTATTCCTGTGCTGGCTGCTGCGTGGCCACATATGTCTTGGGCATCTGTGACCGGCACAATGATAATATCATGCTGAAGACCACCGGCCACATGTTCCACATAGATTTTGGCCGCTTCCTGGGCCATGCTCAGATGTTCGGCAACATCAAGCGGTAAGTGATCTCCTGAAGCCCAGCCATGTGTGGAGGGCAAGGAGGTCAAAAGAAATGGTTCCAAGCTGACCACAAGCCCATCATGGAAGGGGCGGCACTGGAGCCCCCGGGCTGAGCAGCTTTTGAAAAAAGCCTGAGAGAGAAGTGAAGAAGTCCTTGCAGGGCCTTGCAGGAGGTGGGGACCAGCTCTTCTCTCTCCCTGCTGAGGACTGAGCAAAGGGAAATGAGCCCAAACTGAAGCAAAAGGGAATACAGTTAGATACCCAGGAAAAATATTGGTAGCTCACGGACAAGGAACCAATGAAGGACATCTCTGGGGATTTTTTAAGACTAAGGTAGGAAAAGAAAAAGTTAGAGAGAGCCCCATCTATCCCGGTTCCCACAGGTAGTGAGGGGAACCATTCCCTGATGCACCCCACAAGGTAGGGGGGCTTCTTCCTCCATGTTGACATTCTACCTGTATGTTCCCTTTGGCCCAGGGACCGCGCCCCCTTTGTCTTCACATCGGATATGGCATATGTCATCAACGGGGGTGACAAGCCTTCCAGCCGCTTCCATGATTTTGTTGACCTTTGCTGCCAAGCCTACAACCTCATCCGCAAGCACACCCACCTCTTCCTCAACCTCCTGGGCCTGGTGAGGAGCTCCATCTCTTTCTGAACAACTCCTTCTTATCATCTGGTGCCATCTTTAAGACTTTCCTGTCTTGATTCAAAGGATTTCTGGAGATCTACTTCTCTGAGGTCTAGATAAGGCAGGGCCCAGACAGCCGGGAACAGTGGTGTCTGCGCAGTGTCCGACTTCCCACCCCAGCCCCTCAATTCCTGTGGCCTTCCAGCCACTGCCCACAGCATCCGTCCACCACCGTCTAGGAGGGCTAGGGAGCCTAGCTATAGAAAATCTTGCCTATGGGAGGAAGGAGCAAACATTTCTGGTTGCCCATTCTCCATTTTTGTTTTCCTTCTAGATGCTGTCCTGTGGGATCCCTGAGCTCTCAGACCTAGAGGACCTCAAATATGTATATGATGCTCTGAGACCTCAGGACACAGAAGCCAATGCTACTACCTACTTCACCAGGTAACACCCTGTGCACGGAACAGTTCTGCCCCCTTCCCCCCCCCGCCATTCATCTCCAGGCTGCCTGATGGGGAGGAGGAAGGCTAGGAAAACAGGTGTAGCTCAGATGGCAGAGCCTAGAGTTGACAACATGTGTCTGCTGTCCTACCTCAGCCTCCGACTTAGGTAAATCGCTTGACTTCTCTGACTCCGTTGCCTGTCTGCGCTTTGGTGCTTACTCTTGTGTATAGAGCTACTGCAATCCCTTAACTCACATTCTTGCCAGGTCTTGGTCAAAGACTTTGCTTATGGGACGTCAATGGATTTTTCTTAGTTCTTAGCTCTCTGGATCAGAACCTTTGCCCTTATCAAAACATGGAATTCCATGATTCCATTTTCCCATACTTGACAGTGTTTCTAGGTACTCTGCATGGAAGCAAGGAAGTGTCTCTGTACTCATGTCTATAGTCCTGTCCCTGTAGGCGATGCCTCCGTTTTGTCAGGCACTTTTCGGAATTTGGCAAACTACATTTTCTCTGTATGTCTCACATAGAACCTCTCCTTTTGGTCTGAAATCTCTAGATTGAACAGTGCATGGTGAGGTTCCAGCGTACTGGAGGTCTACTGTATGTAGACGTTTTCATACTGACCCTGTGGTGGAATCCCTGATTCCTTCCTACCTTGGTTTAACCATCTTTGGCTCAGGAGGGCAGCGAGGGGAGATAAGACCCCAGGATTCACATAAATAAATTGCATATAGATGATTGTGTGCCAGTCAAATACTCTGTGAGGATAATTCACAAGGAAAATGATTCTGAGCTGAGTTAGTTCCAGGTGTCAGAGCATATTTGTTGAGATTGCTCTGTCCCAGCAGTGGGGACTTGGGTCCATGGTGACATCCTTTTCTTCCCATCCTCCTACACCAACAGGTTGATTGAGTCCAGCCTGGGCAGTGTAGCCACAAAGCTCAATTTTTTCATCCATAACCTGGCTCAGATGAAGTTTACAGGCTCAGACGACCGGCTGACCCTTTCCTTTGCCCCCCGAACACACACGCTCAAGAGCTCTGGCCGCATCACTGATGTTTTTCTCTGCCGCCATGAGAAGATTTTCCACCCCAACAAGGGCTACGTAAGTGTTTTCTCCAATATGGCCCCATCTTGTTCCCCACCAGCCCATCATGTTGGGGTTCTGTCTCTTCACAGCCACATAGTGGACAATGCAGTTGTGAGCATCCCATGCTGGATGCAGTGCAGTCACAGATCACGCTTCTCCCCTGCCCCAGTGGGGTGCTAGAATCAGGGAGCTGAATTGGATGTGTGTTCCTTCTGGGTCAAGGGTCCTATGAAACATGTGCAGAAAATGTTTGTTTTCAGATTCCTGCAAATGTACTATCATCTTTTTCTTTGGAGACACTTTTGCCTTTTTCCTTTTGGAAAGTGGGCTTCCCCAACATACGCGCGTGCACACACACGCACACCCCCCTTCCCTTTTCTATTTCCTTACCTACTCCCTTCATTGAGTGTACAGTGTTTGGCAGGTATTTTCTAAGACTTGGACCTTTGCAGGTATATGTGGTAAAGGTGATGAGAGAGAACTCTCATGAGGCCACTTACATCCAACGGACATTTGAGGAGTTCCAGGAATTACACAATAAGCTGCGGCTGCTCTTCCCTTCTTCCCTCCTGCCCAGGTACCTGCCCCCTTTCCTCTCTGCACAGGGGGATCCTGGGGAAGGAGATCGGAGAGACGGTGGGCAGGACTGCTGCTTGGTATTCTTGGCCTAGTAATGAGTGTGGTAACAGGTGTGCCCTCTGCTGGCCGGGTTTCCGGACTCTGTTCAGTCTTGAAAATGAGCTTGGGTCCACATGCCAGGAGAGAAAACTAGAGCTAAAAAGGCAGAGGACTGAGTGGATCTGAAGATGTTTCTAACTTTCTTAGCTTTTAAAGAGTAAAAGGTAAATAGATAAAACGTGGTGTATACATATGATGGAATATTAAGTCTTAAAAGGAAGGAGATTCTGGCACATGCTACAACATGGATGGACCTTGAGGACATGATGCTCAGGGAAATAGACCAGTCACAAAAAGACAAATACTGTGTAGTATTCCATTTATATGAGTCCCTAGAGTAGTCAAAATGCCTTGAGACCAAAAGTAGAAGGGTGGTCACCAGGGCTCGGAGGGAAGGAGGGAGGAATAGGGAGCTGTTTAACGGGTCCAGAGGGTTAGTTGTGCAAGATGGTTGGTGATGGTTGCACAACAATGTGTATCTAAGGCCACTGGACTGTAATGGTTCAGATGGTAAATTTTATATTCTGTGTATGTCACCACAATTCTTAAAAAATGAGTTTTGAGTTTTCAAATGAATTTTTACCTTGTTGAGGAAAACCGTGAGCTCCTCCGGGGAGCCCTAGGACTCTGTCCAATAGCTTGGTTTTCTTGCCTGGGTTCCCTGGAACTGCCACGTGAGATGGGCCAGAGTGTGTCCACCGAGGGAGCCGTGACAGGAATGGGGCCGGCTGCTGGGAAGTGTGGGGCAGGTCGCTGAACATGCAAATGAAATGTGACAAAAGCCTGTCGCTGCTTCCTCCTCTGCCCCTGCCGGCCCCTCCTGCGTTCCCACTGCCCACCTGCCTCGACAGCTTCCCCAGTCGCTTCGTGATCGGCCGCTCGCGGGGAGAGGCGGTGGCTGAGCGGCGGAGGGAGGAGTTAAACCGCTACATCTGGCACCTGACCCACGAAGCCCCTGAGGTGGCCGAGGTGGGTGGGCTCTCCTCTGCTCCCAGCAGTTGGGGGCGCTGGGGTGGGGGTGGGGGTGGGGGTGGGGGGAAGCGGGGAGGGGGCGAGCCTGCTGGCCATCAAGGATGGACTTGACTCTTGGGGTCTGTCTGACTGCAGGGGAAGGAGGAGGGGGCGTGAGAGAGGCAAGGAAGGGGGAGGAAGGGGAGACAGGCGGGAGGAGGGGGAGGAAGGGAGGGAGGGTTGTGCCCAAACAGGCAATGTGCAGCCTCAAGCACAGAGACACATTATGAGACGTTGACGTATCAGAAGCTTCCAGAGTGTGGGAGTGATCAGAACCTTAGGAAGGAAGGGGTTCTAGAGGAAAAGGAGTTTTTTTGAGCTGGTTGAGTGTATTTACCTAGATTTTTTTTTTAAACAGATGCTATTACAATTTGGTGTTATAATGAGCATAAAAACAAATGGAGCCACCAGGAGCCCCATCCCCCTGACAAATCATCTAACCCCATTTCCATGTTTCCTTCTTATTTGTCTATATGCAAATGTGACTCTTAACCATTTATGATCATAGCTTCAAGATCACTCTGTAATGTATTTCTCACTTAGTATAACTTTAAATATCTGTACCAAGTTAATATTTTGACTTGCAATACCAAAATCTCCTTAACCATTTGCTTCTTAATAGTTTATTTTTTTTTTTTAATTCTTTTTGTTTATTTATGATAGTCACACACAGAGAGAGAAAGAGAGGCAGACACACAGGCAGAGGGAGAAGCAGGCTCCATGCACCGGGAGCCCGACGTGGGATTCGATCCTGGGTCTCCAGGATCGCGCCCTGGGCCAAAGGCAGGCGCTAAACCGCTGCGCCACCCAGGGATCCCTCCTTAACCATTTGCTTCTTAAGAAATATTTACATTATGTCCATTTTTCCCCCACTATTAATGCTAGAGTAGGTATTTTCATACATTTTAGTTTTTGTTTTCCCTAATATAGTTAAAAACTTTCTCAAAAGTAGAATTCATGGTCTCTGTCCAGGGCTGGCTTAACTATTTCTCTGCTTGAAAGGTATGTGTGTCCATGGGGAGGGTGTGGCAGAGAACAGACTGCTTTTGACCTGATGTGACCGAGTGTTTTTGGTTTTCTTTCCTTTTAAAAAACTTATTATGAGAACTTTCAAACATACAGAAAAGCGGAGAAATAATAATGTGTACCTATATGTCCACCACCTAAACAGTTAATATTTTGCCGTATTTATTTCATCTATTTTGTAAAAAGATTTTATTTATTTATTTGAGAGACAGAGAGAGAGCACATGAGGTAGGGGGAGGGGCAGAGGGAGGGAGACAAGCAGCCTCTCCACTGAGCAGGGAGCCCGAGGTAGGGCTCCATCCCAGGACCTTGGGATCATGACCTGAGCTGAAGGCAGATGCTTAACTCACTGAGCCCCCCAGGTCCCCCTGCTTCATCTATTTTTGTATGAAGTAATTTTAAAGTCATTCACAGACATCATGACATTCTATTCCTAAATACTCAGTATGCATCTCTGAAAAATAAAGACATATTCTTATATAACTGCAGTATCATTATATCATCCAATACACAGTCCATATTCAAAGTTTCTCTGTCATCCCCAAAATTCTTTTTACAGTTGGTTGGTTTGAGCCATGATCCAAACAAGAAGTACATATTACATTTGGTTGTTCCATTTTTATAGCAAGAAAGAGAAAGAGAGATGAGTAGGGGGAGGATCGGAAGGAGGAGCAGACTCCCTGCTGAGCAGGGAGCCTGACACAGGTCCTGGGATCATGACCCAAGCCAAAGGCAGACGCTTAACCAACTGAGCCACCCAGGCACCCCATAGGCCTCTTTTTTCTTTTTTAAAGATTTTATTTATTTATTCATGAGAGACAGAGAGAGGTAAAGACACAGGCAGAGGGAGAAGAAGACTCCACGCAGGGAGCCCGATATGGGATTCGATCCCAGGACTCCAGGATCAAGCCCTGGGCCGAAGGCAGGCACTGAACCTCTGAGCCACCCAGGGATCCCCACCATAGGCCTCTTTTAATCTGGAATAGTCCCTTTCCTTTTTTTTTATGGGGCTGTTGTCTTTTTTTTTTTTTTAAGGTTTTGTTTATTTATTCATGAGAGAGACAGAGACCGAGAGACCGAGAGGCAGAGACACAGGCAGAGGGAGAAGCAGGCTCCTGACGTGGGACTCGATCCCGGGTCTCTAGAATCACGACCTGGGCTGAAGGCGGAACCGCTGAGCCCCCGGGGCTGCTCTGGGGCTGTTGTCTTATTGAAGAATGACTCTGTCTCTGATTCCATTTCAGTGTGATTTAGTGTATACCTTCTTCCATCCCCTGTCCCGAGATGAGAAGGCTGCAGGCACCAGCCCAGCTCCCAAGTCCTCAGGTATACTGTCTTCTCTGTCATGTCCCTGCCAACCTCTCTGAACCATTCCCAGGGGTAGTTCCTCTTGACCCCGCCCCTTCCTAGTTCTCTTCCCTTTATGTTTCTCTGATCCTTTGCTTACTAGCTCAAGGTTCTGGCTTCCCACTCAGGCTGTGGGTCCTGTAACTCCTCACACAGGTTTCCCAGGGACCGGATATTCAGTTGGTGATCACACACACAAATTGAATAGAACCTTACTTGGTAGTTCCCCCATGGGGGTATCAGGAACCCAACATGAAGATACTGGGATGGGGAAAAGAAAACAGAAACATCTGCACGGCACCAAATGGGGACAGAACTGGGTTCATGACCTTTCTTGAGTTTCTTTGTCCCTCTAGATGGCTCCTGGGCCCGGCCCGTTGGGAAAGTGGGAGGGGAAGTGAAGCTGTCCATCTCGTACAAAAACAATAAGCTCTTCATTATGGTGATGCATATTCGGGGCTTGGTAAGTACACACATGGTCTTCATTTGGTTCTTTATCTCTTGTACTTTTTCTTACTTTGGCAAGTAGCCTAATTACTTTGAGTTTTTTTTTTTTTTTTTTTAAGGATTTTATTTAGAGAGATTGAGAGCATGGGTGATGAAGGGCATGGGAAAGGGGCAGAGGGAAGTTTCCCTGATTTGGGGCTCCATCCCAGGACCCCAGGATCATGACCTGAGCCGAAGGCAGATGCTTAACCCATTGAGCCAACCAGCCGCTCCTACCCTGAGCCTTATTAAAATGAAGATAATGTTAGTATCTACCTGGTAGGGTTGGGAGGGTGCATACAGAGCATATAACAGATAGTGGTAAGTGTTCTGGCAAGAAATAAAGCAAAGAAGGAATACTGGGGTGGAGCGAAGTAGTGGCAGTTTTATAAAGAGTGGTCAGGGAAGCCCTCATTGATGAGGAGGTATTTAAGAAAAGATGGAAGGAGGTGAGGATTGTTCCAAGCAGAGGGAGCAGTTAAACCCAAAAGCCCTGGGTCAGGAGCCTGCCTGGGGTGTGCTGGGAAGTGCAGGGGGCCTGTGGTGGCTGAAGGCTACAGAGCAAAGGGGAGAATAGTGGATGGACAATAGGGTTGGAGAGGGCACAGCACACAGAAGCCCAGGTCCCACAGTCAAGACTGTGCTTTTACCCTGAGTGAGATGGGAACTATTAGAGGCTTTTTGAGCAGAGGCAGGACAAGATCAAATTTATGTTTTAAAAGGATCAGGTTGAAAAAAAAATAAAAATAAAAAATAAAAGGATCAGGTTGGATGAAGCACTAATTGGCTGGCCTTCCTCAAGCACCTTCATCTCTCTGACTCATCTTCCATCTCTTGGGGGTTGCTTGGATCAAATGACAAAATAGACAAAGGCATTGGGTAAGGCAGGAAGATCTCTAGGGACATGATGGCTCCGACAAAACAGACCAAGCTATGGCATGCCCCGAGCATTTGTATGAAAAGAATAGACTGTATAATAGGCAATCAGATTGATGTTTTAGGAGGACATCTAACACTGTCATGGGAGATATTTCTCTCAGAGTGGAGTGAGCTGGGAAGCATGTTACTGTGCCTCACAAGAAGCCAGTTGTGGGGGGTCAGAGTCGGGATCAGGGTATGTTCGCAGAAGTGGGGATAAAGACGCAGACATAGGAATCTTCTTTTTAAAAAAAATTTTTTTTAATTGTCATTTCCTTTGTAGCAAGTGCTCCAGGATGGGAATGACCCGGACCCCTACGTGAAGATTTACCTCCTCCCTGATCCTCAGAAAACGACTAAGAAGAAAACCAAGGTGGCCCGGAAAACCTGCAACCCTACCTACAATGAGATGGTGTGTGGGGCATGTGCTAGGGTAGGGCTGGGGCTGGGGGACCGTGCCTATTGTATTGGAATGCGGCCACACCTATCCCTTCAGTTGTGCTGCTCTCCCTGTTGCAGCCCGCAGGATTGCATACCTGTGACACAGACCATGCTCTTTGGCCTAAAAAGCCTAAGATGTTTCCTATCTGGCCCCTTCCGTAAACAAGTTTGCTGTGACCCTGGGGGTCAGGATCCCACAGCTGGAACGTGGCCTCAGCCCTGTCCTGTTCCATCAGGAAGAGCAGACTGCTGGTCCTTTGGCAGCCCAGTCAAAAGCCCTCACCTGCCTGACCTCTCAGCAAAGAGCAAAGTTCTTTAAAGCTCTTCTTGGGTTCCGAGGGCCTTCTCTATCCCCCTGGACTCTGGTTGGGGGCTCAGCCAGACCAAACCCCCACAGACCTAAGCGTCTCCCTTTTCTGTGTGCTGGCAGCTGGTGTATGACGGGATCCCCAGGGGAGACCTGCAGCAGAGGGAGCTGCAGCTGAGTGTGCTGAGCGAGCAAGGATTCTGGGAGAATGTCCTCCTCGGGGAGGTGCACATCCGTCTGCGAGAGCTGGACCTGGCCCAGGAGAAGACTGGCTGGTTTGCACTAGGATCTCGAAGTCATGAGACCTTGTGAGCCCAGCAGAGCAAACCCCCCTCCCCGCCCTGCCTGGGGACCACCTGCTGCTGGGAAAGCCAGGGGAAGTAGACTCTTCCCCTGCTTGATGTGCCCTTTCCTTGCAAAGGGGCGGGGCCCTTGGCAGGCCTCCCCTCTGCCCAGGTGGGTCAGGCCTCCGTGATAGGAGGTAGGGAGAGTAAGATGCTCTCTGCTATCCCCTCCTCTGCCGAACAAATTTGGGTTGGTTGTGATAAGCAGCCCCTTGGAGGCTGTGAGGTGGCAGCAAAGTTTTAAGTTTACCTTGTGTCAAGGGAGCAATGCCTGGTTTAGGGGTGAGTGGGGTGGGCTGTAGGAAGTAGCATTTTGGGGGAGGGTGGGCGGATATCTTTATTTTTATTTTTAAAAAATGAAATAGTAACGTTGTCCTGACTGGACAGGAAGCCTTGTGAGAAGGGACTTAACATATGCCTCGGAAGGCAAAAGAGGAAGACTGTTTGGATTTTTGTATGATTAAGGTTCTTATTGGACTTTTTGTTAGGTTTGTGTTTGTTTGCTTATTTGTTTTTGTTTTTTGTTTTTCTATCTCTAGGACCTAACTTGGGGAGGGGCCCGGTGGGTCCTCGGTGAGAGCCCTCCCTCTCTGAGGGCAGGTCGGGGAGGGGCAGGGAGGGCTGGTGTGCTGGACAGAGGCCCACATGGGGCCTTTCTGATTTTGCCTCCAAAGGAGAGCGATGTGATACCTACATCTGTAAGGAAGGGCCTTCCGAATGGGGCTCTGCAGAGGACCTGTAATTCAGGGACCTAGGCTCTTTCAGGGAAGATTTTTCCTCTCCTCTTCCCCTGCTTTGCTAGGACTCGCCCTGAAATACTGTCTTCTACCCCTCCATTCTCACGGGCCCTCTGGGGACCATATGGTCTCTGCGAATACGCTGGGGGTGCTCCTCCATAGGTCTGTCTCCCTTCCTTTTTCTCTGGTGGGATAAAGTGCTGCCTCAGCTCTCAGATTTGCGTCCACCCAAGGGCATCCTGGCCCTGGGAAGGGGCCTCAGCTGCAGATGCCAGGGTGTCTTGTCACCCGTCACCCAGTCCTTTTTCATGTGCTGCTTTCCCCAAACTCCATTTCTGTCACATTTTTAAAATAAGAATTTCCCTCATTCTATGGGGCCATAAACCTGTTTAGTCTGGAGCCAAAGGGATGCCCTAAGTGGAGTAAAGGGGCATGGGGTGCGGGATTCCAGTGATGTTCTTTGGTTGTGAGGAGGCTGGATGGGAGGGCGTGATTGGTCCCCTGGAGCTGAGCTGGGAGGGAGACTGGGTCTCTTAGCTCTTACACTCTATTCCCAACCAGACGGACTTCGGATTCACACCGTGCTTTACTCCAGAGGGTTGTATTCCTTAGAAAAAGAGGGAGAGACTTTGAATTTGATGGTAACTTTTTGAACCGCAATCGGCGGAATGTACCCCATGATTGGGGCACAAAGGTAATCGAGGATCCTCTCAACTATCCCTCCCCAGCTTCCCTCTCAGCTCCAAGGTCAGAAATTCCCCCATTTACTGACTCATTCCATAACTGGAGAAAGAAGTTTCATTCACTGAAGCCACAGGGGTAGTGAGGAAATTTAACTTTTCTTTTAGTTTAAAAATGTCAAGGGTAAAGTGACCACTGCGGGGAAGGGCTGGGGGGAAGTGGGGAACAGGGGTGGAACTTCTCCAGATGAATGGACCATAGTTGTGTTACTGGCTTTTTGCCTGTAGCTCATTTTATTTTGACCTTCTGTGCCCCTGATTTAAAGAGGTCTGTGTACTGTACCCACTTCCCAGACATCCTTATATCTGCTACTTTCTCTGGAATTGTATTTTCCAATAAATGACATTTGAGAAAAACGAAACTATTCATTTTCAAGATCTGTCAATATTTAGATTAAAACACCTGCTTTAGGGACACCTGGGTGGCGCCTGCCTTCGGCCCAGGGTGTGATCCTGGAGACCCGGGATCGAGTCCCACGTCAGGCTCCCTGCCTGGAGCCTGCTTCTCTCTCTCTGCCTGTGTCTCTGCCTTTTTCTCTGTATCTCTCATAAATAAATAAAATCTTAAAAAAAAAAAAAAAAACACCTGCTTTACATGATGAAAATAATAATAGCAGATGGACTTACAGATGGTGACTTGGAGATGCCCTTGTACACTCACTGCACTGGGCATTTAACATTTGTCAGCCAAATGTAGCCAACTCGATCAGGTGAGTAGCAGTATCCCCATTTCACAGATGAAGAAACAGAAGCTCAGAGAGATTAAGTAATTTGCCTAAGGACACAGCCAGTCAGCCTGGGGTCTGGAATTTGAATCTAGGACTGACTCCAAACCTTGGGCAACCTCATGGGTAATGTTTAACACAGTCCCTTGAGTTGGTATATTGTTTGTTAGTTTTCAGAGTGTTTTATATATAATGTCATTTTTCAATACAACTATTGTGGAAAGTCAATACAGTTCACTCTGTCAACAAACGTTTACCATGGTTACCAGTGCTACCCAGTGGCATGCCTCGATTCACAAAGGATAGAGGTCCTAGAGTTGTGCATTGGGCCGCGGACCACATACCAGACTGAGCCTTACAAAGATAAATGAAGACAATGCATTTAAGGAGTCTACTGCCTAGGGTTGCTCAGTTGGTGAAGCGTCTGATTCTTGGTTTCAGCTCGGGTTATGATCTCAAGATGTCTACTGCCTAGTGACATTTAACCAAGCACATTTTATAACAGAGGAGACTGAACCTCTGAGATGGCTTACAACTATGAAGTCATTAGAGTAGAGCCGTAGTCCAGATGGAAGAAGGAGGCAATATGACCCTCATTCAAGCATTTCACCCAGAAGTTTTCAAAACCCTCCAGTGGGGTGTCCTATTTCACACTGGGAAATTCTGTGGGGCTTCCAAGGGACTTTTAGTAGTAAACAGTAGGAAGTTTTAGCTATCTGCTGTGTTTCTAAGTGGTTTTGAGATGTCACTGCAGTTCTGGACAAATCCCAGTGGACCTTTTAAAAGTTAGAACTTAAATCTGGCAAGAGTCTTAGTTAAGGAAATTTCTTGGCCAAATGGGGCAGAAATCTGAACCAGCCTGGGGAGTGGGGGGTGGGGATAGGATCTGGGAGCAGAGGAAGAAAGTTTGTGCTCAGGGAAAAGAGAAACAAGCCCAAGAGGCTGGATTTTCTGAATACAGAGAGAGGTGCCAAAAATGAAGTAACCTGACTGGCTGGTTTTTGGGGGCAAAGATTAGATTGGACTTGAAAGGTAAAAAATGAGGCAGCATTCTTAAGTTGGGTAATTTTGGTGGCTGGAACATGTCTGTTCAACAAACCACAGTGTAAGGGCCTTTTTGGGGTCAGGCAAGGCAACCCAGCAGTGTGGTCACTAAAATGACAAAGATGTAGATCCTATCCGCCTGGAAGTCACTGTCCAGCTAGGGAGGCAGATTCAGGGTCTCAGGACGGAGGTAGGAAGGGGGAAGGGCCGGGCAGGCAGAAGGGGGGCTTCCCAAGGAGATATTTGAACAGTTTTAAAGTCAATCAGAACTCCAGATTTTATTATTTTTTTATTTTTTAATTTTTATTTATTTATGATAGTCAGAGAGAGAGAGAGGCAGAGACATAGGCAGAGGGAGAAGCAGGCTCCATGCACCGGGAGCCCGACGTGGGATTCGATCCCTGGTCTCCAGGATCGCGCCCTGGGCCAAAGGCAGGCGCTAAACCGCTGCGCCACCCAGGGATCCCCCAGATTTTATTTTTAGTGCGATGGTGCTACCATTGGAAGGTTTTGAGAAAGGGACTATAGTGGTCCAGTTTATGTTTTACTTTTTTTTTTAAGATTTTATTTATTTATTCATGAGAGAGACAGAGAGAGGCAGAGACACAGGCAGAGGGAGAAGCAGGCTCCATGCAAGGAGCCCGATGCAGGACTCGATCCCTGGTCTCCAGGATCACACCCTGGGCTGCAGGCGGCGCCAAACCGCTGCACCACCAGGGCTGCCCCCCCAGTTTATGTTTCAAAAGGTCATGCTGGCTGCTGCTTGAACCAAGAATGGAAGCAGCAGAGAAGGCTCTTGCAGTGGTCTAGGAGGGAAATGATGGGGTGGGGAGGATGGGGAGGAGTAAATTCTGGAATTAGTGAATTTCAAGGTAGAGCTGATGGATTTGCTGATGGATGAAATGTGGAGTTGAGGGAAAGGGGAAGTGAGGGTGACCCTACATGTAGGGCCTTGGCAACTGGATGAGGAAGACTGGGGGCAGGCATTTAGGAGCATGGGCAAGATGGGCTTGGTGGAGCTGAGTTAAGAGTTTTGTTTCTGGCCCCTGGCTGGCTCAGTTGGTAAAGACTGCATGCTTGACCTCGGGGTCGTGAGTTCAAGCCCCACGTTGGCCATGGAGCCTACTTAATAAGTAAATTTTTTTTAAAAAAGGAATTTTGTTTTGATCCTGGTAAGTTTGAGATGTGTGGATATCCATGTGGAGAAGCCGGAGAATGGAATCTGAAGCTCATGGGAGTGAGCCTTCAGCCTGGAGTTTAGATATGGACATTATCAGTATTAGATTGAGATCACCTAGATTAGGCTAGAAAAAAAAGATGTAGGTGGATCACGCTCTGATACAGGCCAAGATTCAGTGGAGGAAAAGCCCCTGGAATTGTAGGGAAAACAATGCAGAGCTGTCATGGGAGCCTAAAGAAAAGTACTGTCCGTATCCCAGGGCTGCTGGAGCAAAGCACCATAGACTGGGGCTTACACAAGATTAATTTGCTCATAGGTCCAGAGGCTAGAAGGGCCAGGATCAAAGATTTGGCAGAGTTGGTGCCTTCCGAGGGTGGAGAGGGACAATCTGTTCCATGCCTCCTCTACCAGAAGGTGGTTTGCTGGAAATGGTCACGTTTCTTGACTTGTAGGTACATCACCTCAATCTGCTTTCGTGTTCACATGGCGCTCTCCCTGCACGTGAAGGTGTATCCTGCATGTGTGTGTGTGTGTCCAAATTTACCCTTTGTATAGGGACACAATCGTACCAAATTAGACCCACCCTAATGACCTCATCCTGACTTGTGAAGACTATTTCCAAATAAGGTCATGTTCACAAGTACTGGGGGATTAGGACTTCACCATCTTTTAGGGGGACACAACACAGTTCAACCCACAACAGTAGGAATATTGGACTTGGTAAAATGTTCTTGGCGATCTTGATAAAGGTTGTTTGTTGTTGTTGTTTTCTTAAGTAGGCTCCGTGCCCGCGGTGGGGGTTGAACTGGTGACCCTGAGATCAAGTCTGATGCTCCACCCACTGGGCCAGCCAGGTGCCCTGATAAGGGCTGTTTGATGGAGCGGTGTGGACAAAGGCCATACCAGAGGAGGTTGAAGAAAGAATAGGTCATAAGAAAATAGAGACTAGTAACCATAGATGACTCTTGAGAAACTTTGCTGTGGTGGTACAGAAACTTGGAGGGGCACGAATCTGGGAGAATTTTTTAACTTTAAATTTTTAAAAAAGATTTATTTATTTGAGAGAGACGGTGCATGCACATGTGTGCACACAAGGAAGGGCAAAGGGAGGGGGATAATCTCAGGCAGATTCTACTCTGAGTTTGGAACCCAACAATGGGGCTTGATCTCAAGACCCTGAGATCATGACCTGAGCCGAAACCAAGAGTTGGACACTTTACTGACTGTGCCAACCAAGTGCTCCAAGTTTGTTTGTTTTTTTAATTTTTAAGATAGGTGATACTAACTCTGCATGTGAGTACTCCAGAAGCTTGAGGGAGAAGATTATATGTTACAGGAAAAGGGCTAAGGGAGGCCAGAATTCCTTTGGTAGACATGAAAGGATAGGATCCAGGAGGCTCCTTTTCTTGTCATGCGAGTGAAGGCAGAGTAGTGGCTCCAAATGCAGGTAGGTTGGTGGATTTAATGGTGGAAAGACAAAGTTGTTTATGTACAATTGTATCTGGTTTCTCAATGAGGTATGAGGTGTGATCCTCAGCTGAGAATGCGTGTTTATCGGAATGCTGGAAATTGGAAGAACAAGCATTGTGAAACCGTCTCAGAGTGTGCGAGAAACAAAACTACCCTGGAACTATCAACTCTTGTTGCCGTGCCTGGCACTGATGAAATTTGCGATCACAAATATGAAGCAAGTCAGTTGGCATGGCTGAGCACTTTTCTTCAGCAATGATTAGCTTCAAGTGTGTAGACTCAGAATAAGTCAGTAGTTGGGTTTAACTAGGGTTGGAATTTTGCCAGAGAAGGGTAAGAGAATGAGGGGTCTTTGCAAGGGGCTCACGGAATTCATGATGGGTAAGGAGGGAAGGGAAGGAGGGTCTCTGGGGGTTGATAAGCTGCTGAATACGAGGGCAGTGTGTTGGAAAGATGGGAGGTGGCAACTAGCCAAAGTGTGGGATACTTAGAAATAAGATTTTGGAGGTGGTACTGACTCAGAAAAATGAAGTCAGAAGCTACATACCCTTTACAACAGGCCCACAAAATATTTTAAAATAAACATAATTAACTGAGGTTTAAATGTTATCTTTTGCCAAAGTGCCAGTCAGTTTGCCAGTCCCAGGACTTCTTGTCTTCACCAGCACACATGCAGCTATGGCAACACCTTGTTATCTCCGTGTCCAGAGCTCCCCCCTGTCTGCCTGCTAGTTGAGAGCAGGCTTGAGGAGGCTGGTTTACACTTTATTTTCCTGTTGGGACTGACAGGACAAAGTCACATATTCCTATAGTTTTTGATACTTAATGATTGTGGGTTTTTTGTTTTCCCTTTATAATAACTTCCAAGGTAAGGAAAATAAAGTTATGTATTAATTACTAGATGGGGAAGAAGAGGCTCATTCAAGAAAGCTTTAGGACATGTTTTTTGGGGGCATGCAGTGTTAGAGACAAAGTTGAGAACGGAGAGCAAAAGGCTGGGGCAACTGGGTGGCTCAGTGGTTGAGCATCTGCCTTCGGCTCAGGTCATGATACTGGGGTCCTGGCATCAAGTCTCACATCAGGCTCCCCACAAGGAGCCTGCTTCTCCTCTGCCTGTGTCTCTGCCTCTCTGTGTCTCTTATGAATAAATAAGTAAAATCTTAAAAAAAAAAAAAGAAGAAGAAAGAAAGAAAAAGCTTAGCCATAAGGAAGATGTTGTTAAGTTATTAATACTTTTCCATTCATTCAGTGAACATTATTCGTCACCTATTATGTGCCAGTCAACATGCTAGGTAAGGGGTTCCTAAACTTTTTGGTCTCGGGTTCACTTTTGTACTGTTAAAAGTTATTGAAGACTCCATGGAACTTTTATTTGTATTCTATCTGCCAAGAGTTACTGTCTAAGAACTCAAAACTGAGGAATTTTTAAATATTTGTTAAAAAATAATAAACCAGAGGAGATTGGGTGGCTCATTTGATTAAGCATCTGCCTTTGGCTCAGGTGATGTTCCCAGGGTATGGGGATTGAGCCCCATGTTTGGCTTCCTACTCAATGGGAAGCCTGCTTCTCCCTCTCCCTCTGCCCCTACCCCACTTGTTCTCTCTCTCTCTCAAATAAATAAATTAATAAATAAATAATCTTTTAAAAATTCATAAACCCACTACATGTTAACACAGCACTTTTAGGGGTGTCTGGCTGGTTCAGTGGTTGAGCCTTCGGCTCAGGTCACGATCCCCGGGTCCTGGGATCAAGTGCTACATCGGGCTCCCTGCAGGGAGCCCACTTCTCCCTCTGCCTCTGCCTCTGCCTCTCTCTGTGTCTCTCATGAATGAATGAATGAAATATTTAAAAAAAAACATTTAATGAAAAATTATTTTTCAAAACAAAAAACTGGAGAAGAGTGACCTTGCTTTACATTTCCCCAAGTGTCTTTAGTATCTGGCTTTTAATAGAAGACAACTCAAGTCTCCTATCTGTTTTTGCATTCCACCTGTTGCCAGGTCACTTATCATGTATCCTGTAGAAGATGCATGTCCACTGTACACTCATGAGAAAATGAGAGTAAAAAAGGAGAATAACAGGGATGCCTGGGTGGCTCAGAGGTTGAGCCTCTGCCTTCGGCTCAGGGCATGATTCTGGGGTCCTGGGATCAAGTCCCACATTGGGCTCCCTGCAGGGAGCCTGCTTCTCCCTCTGCCTGTGTCTCTGCCTCTCTCTTTCTGTGTCTCTTGTGAATAAATAAATAAAATCTTAAAAAAAAACTTTTAAGAAAAGGAAAATAACAGCTTTGTATTATTAGAAACATTTTTTGGCCTTGAGGGCTTCCTGAAAGGGTCTTAAAATGGGAGCCCCAGATCATATTTTGGGACCCATTGGTCTAGGTATTGGGATACAGCCCTCAAGGAACTGAAGCCAGCAGGAAAGAACGTTTACAGGTATACATAGTGTAGCATGCTGAGTGCTCAAACAGTATCTAATGATAGACTTCTGGCTGGGAAGGTCAGCAAAGACTTCAAGAAGGAGGTGACATTTGAGTTGGACCTTGAAGCATGACTTATATAACAGGGAGCAAGAGGGCTTTCTTGGCTGAGAGAGAGCGCGAGTAAAAGCAGGAAACCAGTCCAATGTTCCAGAGTACTAACATACATGAAGGGAAGTTACCCAAGAGAAGGCTGGTAAAGTGTAGTGGGTGGACAGGCTATACAGAGCCTTTAGTGTGTAGACAACAGGAAACAAATGTTAGCCAATAAATAACAGATTCTAGCTGATGTTTATACTCCTACTCCATCTGGGTGTTAGAATTAGTTCTCTCACCAACCTGTTGAGAGAAGAATTGTTAGCTTCACTCGACAACCAAGAAACTGAGGCGTCAAGGATTTACTTTGCATGCCTGGATCTCTTTTCTATTATTAAGCTGACTTTCATTACTAATACATTTTTCTAAAGTTCTTAGAATCAAAAATGAGGTATTTCCAGAGATATGGATACGATCCTAAAGGGGGTAAAACCAGAGACTGAGGACCTCTCAGTTTCCTAGAAGGAAGTTGGCTGTTCTTTGAATAGCCCCATCGAGGTGGGAAGAGCAGTCTGCTTCCTCCTAGCTCCCAAAATGGTCTTCCTGCCCTCCCTACCTGCTCAATCCTGCACACTCTCCCTGGAATAGACATTCGACTTCAGAGGAGTCAACGAGAAACTTTTGGCAGAAATAAAGAAACGGACGGAGACCGACTCACGACAGAGAATCAAATATAGCAATTAAAATTACCAGACAAAATTCTTTCCAAGGATAATGGTCTGTGCGCCCCTCTTCACCTGTTGCATCCCACCTGTTGCTCTGGGGGCTCAGGATGGCAATAGGACTGCTGGGGAGCCTATGGGGTGACCACTCTGAGGCCCACGTTTCTTAACTCCTCTGAGACTCGGATTTGTCCCACTGAAAGGGGACAGAACCTGAGAAACAAGAGCTCACATTTTCATGGGGGATGTATGTGGGTCAGATCCTGAAAGCTGGGTCCTAGACAAAGCTAAATAGTGATTCAGAAACTGAAAACACTGGGGGTGGGGGTGGGGGATGCATATGAATGACCCGTTTTTCACTTGAGGGTTTGCACTCTTATCATTCACTCCAAATTACTTTTTGTTGAGTTTTTATTTATTTATTTGGAAGACAGAGAGAGAGAAGGAGCAGGGGAAGGCGAAGGGGCAAAGGCAGAGGGAGAAGCAGGCTCCCTGCCCAGCAGGGACGTGACCTGAGCCTCCACCGCAGGACCCTGGGGTCACGACCCGCGCCCGAGGGACGTGCTCCACTGGGTCACCCACGCACCCCTCACTCCAAATTATTAGTTGTCCTAACACCAGACACCGGTTTACGCAGTACTGCCAAGTCCTATTATGCTGAGGTCTCCTGCAGATGATCTGCTTGGCACTCAACGATACGGGAACCCCGAAATATTCAAGTGTAAGGTACGTGTGCACCCTCGGGTGTGTACTGGGACCTTAAAAGGGCTTCCAGGAATTCTTTTTTATTTTTATTTTTATTTTTATATTTTATTTTATTTTATTTTATTTTATTATTTTATATTTTATTTTATTTTATTATTTTATTATTTTATTATTTTATTATTTTATTATTTTATTATTTTATTATTATTATTTTTTTTTGCTTCCAGGAATTCTTGCGTTACCTGGAAACGTTCCCCTTTCGCCCAGATCGCTGGGCGGGGCGGGGGGCGGGGAGCGGGGGGCGGGGCCGCGCGGGGCGGTCTCCTAGGAGACCACCGAGGACCGAGTGCGCACGCGCAGAGCCCGGGCCCGGCTGATGCAACCTCCGGCGCGCGGGCGGGGGAGCGGGGGGGAGCGGGGGGGGGCGGGGCCGGCCGAGAGTAAGGAAGCCGACAGGGGACCGCGCGAGGCCAACCTGCGGCAGCTCGGAGGAGTCCGGAAAGGCCCGCCCGGGGGGCCTTGGGAGTGACGTGAGGTGACGCGGGGCTGCGGCGTCGGCGGCCGCCATCCTGCGTACCGTCCCCCAGCCTGCGGCTGTCCTGCTCCGCGCCGGCCCCGCGGCCATTTTGGGCTTCGCGTCGCCCCGCGCCCGCCTGCGCAGCCCTTCCGGGGTCTCGCTGCCAGGCCTTTAAGGGCTCGTCCGTCGCGGGCGGGCGCCGCGGTCGCCGCAGGAGGCCTCTTGCGAGCAGGACACCTCCGTTCCGCCAGGATGAACGTCCCCTCGGCCAGCGCGCCCAGCGCCTGCCGTTCCGGACTGTGTTCTGCCGCCCGCGGCGGAAGCCGCTCGCCCGTGTGGCTCCTCCGCTGGCCCGGGGACCGGCCCGGGGCCCCGACGCGGCCGCGCGGCGAGCCCGACACCGCTTAGGCCTCTCGGAGCCGCGTCCGACCCGCACCCCGGAGAGACCGCCGCGCACGAGGGCATGGAGCCGGCAGCGGAGGCCTCGCGCCCGCGCTCCCGCTCCCGCTTCCGCCTGCCCTTCCCTCCTCGGCGCCCGCAGCCCGGCCCGAGCCAGGTGCCCGCAGCCCTCGCCCCGGAGCAGCCCGCGGACCGCGGACCGGCTGCCCCCGCCCCGCCGCAGGCTCGGCCCGACCCCTGGACCAAGCTGCTCTCCCCGCTCCTCGCGCCGCTCCCCAGCTTGCTTCGGAAGCTGCTGGCCTGGGGCCGGCTCCTCGGCGGGATGATCCCGGCCAGGTGGGTGGATTTCGCCGCCGGCCACGGCGCTCTCGGCGCGCTGGAGGCTCGGCAGGACCCAGCCGGGGCCCCGGCGCAGAAGCCCGCGTGTTCGCCGCCCCTCGACTGGCTGCAGAAGGGGATGCACCGGCAGTGCTCGTCCCCGGACCCGGACCCGGGCCTGGACCTGGACCTCGGAGCCAAGGCGGGAGCCCCGGACCGCGCCGCAAACGCCCTCCTGTTGGAGCCGCAGCCGTGGAGGCTGGAGCTGTGGCCCGGTGGCCCCCAGGCCCCTCTGTGCTCCGCCCGGGAGCTTGGCTCCTGGCCTCCTGGGCCTCTAAACGTCCAGCGTGTAAGCGGCTTCGGCGTCGTCTCCTATTTGTGGAGCCCCACCCATCTGGACCGCTTGCCCCGGGTGGGGCTCGGCTGTCAGAGCGGCGTGGGAAGCGGCGGGACAGCTGGTTTCCAGACCCTCAGCCCCGAGCGCCGCTGCCTGCCTGAGGAAGCTGGTCCTCCCGAGCGGCCGAAGGCCGAGCTCACCTGCGCCTCCTGGCAGGGACGTCCGCCTCTGTCTAGAGAGGGCCTGCCAGAAATCCACCATCTTCGCATGAAACGGCTAGAATTCCTTCAGCAGGCCAGCAAGGGGCAAGCGCTGCCCACCCCAGAGCAAGACAATGGCTACCACAGCCTGGAGGAGGAACAGAACTTGTCCCGGATGGATCTGAAGCCCGGCGGGGACAGTCCCGCACAGTGTGTTCCCTCTGCTGGAGTCGTTCCCAGAAGGGCCCAGGACCCCGCCGAGGAAGACCCCGTGTTATCGGCCAAAGAGGCTCCACTCGCTTTGGACAGGCAGGGCCCTTCTTCGGAAGGCTGCCCGTCTGCGGGGGTACCTGCTGGGGTACCTGCGTCGAAGGAGCCTGGAGAGGACCAAGTAAGTGTCGGGGACTCCTCAGACCTAGAAGATAGCATTCCCGCCTCCACCAGACCAGCCTGTAGTAACAGATTGATAGATTACATTTTGGGGGGTACGTCCAGTGATCTGGAAACCAGTTCTGATTCCGGAGGTGAGACTTGGGACGAGGAAGCCGAAGATGACGGTTTCGATAGCGATAGCCCACTGTCCGCATCAGACCTCGAACAAGACCCTGAAGGGCTGCACCTCTGGAACTCTTTCTATAGCGTAGATCCTTATGATCCCCAAAACTTTACGGCAACAATTCAGTCTGCTGCCAGAATTGTTCCAGGAGACTCTTCGGACTCGGAGAAGAATTTGTCTGGCAAGTCTGGTCTAGAGAATTCTCCCCAGACTGGAAGCCTTCCTGAGTCTCCTGACTATAATTCCGGGGAGGAAGATGACTGGGAATCTAGTGCAGACGAGGCAGAGAGTCTCCAACTGTGGAACTCTTTCTGTAATTCCGAAGACCCCTACAACCTTTTAAATTTTAAGGCTCCTTTTCAAACATCAGGGAAAAATTGGAAAGGCTGTCGCGACTCAGAGAAGCCGTCTGAGCCCACTGTGGCCATTTCTGATCGTCACACCTTCCTGTCTTGTGAGGTGCAACTATTAGGGAGCCGAGAAAGTGAAGGTCCAGACTTGGTACAGGGTGGAGTCCTTTCTGGAGAAAGACACGCGCGTATCAAGAGAAAAAAGGTTTGTTTTTGTTTTTGTTTTTTTTCTTTTAACGTGCCTGGTAATTTATACTGCTTTGACGTGGTTAAATACAGTAGCATGACTCCTGAAGGCATAAGAGTGTATATTTTGAGGAAGGACTCTATACTTGGATTAAGAAATGACAGCTCCCCACCCCCACCGGACTTAGCACCACCGCCTTCTTCCCTCGTGTGGAATGTTGTTCCTATCCAAATAGAAGATGCTGGGGTAGAATAGATGTTAGCAGGAAAACTCCTTTTTCATTTGCGTTTGTAGCTCTGGGCTGTTTCCATGCAGTCTTCAACTTTTATGGGTCAGGAAAATTACACCTTGTGTGTACACAATTTATTTCTTCTGGAGATTGGTCTGGTCCTGTTACAGCCATAGAGTTTTCAAATGGTATTAATTGTATGTCACTTGCAGACACTTAATATTTTATTTACAGAATAAGTGTCTTCATTCCTCTTAGAGCCCAGAGGGATGATAATACCAAGTAACAAGTTTACCATGAAAGAAGAGACTAAATTACAATATAAAAACTTTGTGACATGTACATGATTTTGATTGACAGTAAAAAAAAAAATACAGGAAATAGTATTGCTGATTCTTGAGAACGCAATACTAGTTATCATTGGCCACTTACAGGTTACTAATCATTTGTAACAGTGATGGTTACTTGGTTTATCTTGAGTAGTTGCCTCTTGTTCCGAAGCTAATCTTGAAGCTAGTCTGAAGCTAGTCTTAAAACTTCGTGGAACATTTTACTCTTTGAATACATTTGTCAGGTTAATTTTATTTGGGGAAGTCCTTTGAATTGCTTTATTTTTTTTTTCTCCACTGTTTTTTCAGCGGAAGTTAATTAATTGGAGAGAAATTCCCCCAAATACACAGGGTATCTTTTAGTGTAGAGGGAAAGTTTCTGTAGTTTACTATACACTTTACTTGGAAAGAGAAAGGAGAGTAAATTATTATTGACCTCAGATTCTGCCGCATGAGAAAGTTTCGTGTGGACAGTGCCCTAATCTGTTGGTTCCAGATGGCTAGCTTAATCCTTTGAAACTCTTCCTGGGTAGAAAATATCTCTACGTGGTGATTACCTTATGTCCTGCCTGTAGAAGCAGAATAAGGCATATTGAATATTTGGTTCACACTTTTTAATGCTGTCATAAAAGATCTTTTTTTATTTTTAAGGGGACCCTGACAATGACCTATTTAGTGAATAGGTTAAAGAACAAAGGAACAACGGAATGAGCATTTGGTATCTGGAGGCCTGTGTTCCCTCCTGCTGAGTGGTCGGGGCCGAGAAATTTGGGAATACGGCAAAGTAACTTGACTTCTCGTGGCTTTGATTCACGCGTTTATCTGCTGAGAGTGACAATTATAAATGTTGTGTGAATTATCGCATGATTTAAATGGGCTGACTGTATAAAACTCCTAAATCACCGCCTTAATTGTAGCTGTTACTGTTCCGAGACCTCAAGCCAGTCTCATGTCTCATTTTAGCTTACTCATTGAGCAAAAATGAGCTGAGTCAAGTAGATGTGAAACTATTGACTATGAACTAGAAGCAACATTTGTTAAAAGATTATGTCTAGAATATGGTGAAATTATTTGGCAGTCTTTGACTACTTGCCTTTCTTTAGGTATATGGGAGTAATGGGTAGTGCTTGATTCTTAGAATGAGACTTTCAGAGAGGGGAGTTTAAAACGCCCGTGTGTAGTGACAACATAGTGCCCATTGTGGAGGCACACTCAAGGTTTAAGTCCTGATTACTACACCGTAGGGAAGCTGTGTGATTGGCAACAAGGCAGGTATCTATACAATGGAAGTGCTTATAGTAAGTACCGTATAGGGTTTATATGAGGATGAAATGAGATAAAAACTGTAAAGTGCTCCGAAATAAGCCTAGCATGTGGTAAACACTATATAAATGCTGTTGTTATTATTTATTTTTAGTGACACAATGAGTTAGTAACTCTAGAATGCAATATCTAGTAAGATGTTACATTCCTGCTAATTGTCCTCGAGGGCATTCCTTAACTTGTTGTAAAGGGAATGAAAGGAGTAGGCCACGGTGGGATTAGCTGATGTAACTATTGAACATATTTTAAAGCATGTATTTACTTTCTTAGTTTGCTGTGTTGTAAAGAAACTTCAATATTAGAAATTAAGTAGGATTGAAAAAAGAAATTAAGTAGGATTAAAAAGGATAGTCATTCATTACATGAAATCATGTGTTTACAATTTTACAATTTCATATATATAGTGATAGCATATTGAGAAGGAATATAAAGAGGGTTTTTATCTCAACTACGAAGTCTCTTTTAGTAACACAGCCATAAAGATAGGTTAATTAGGCTGCATTTTGTTTACTAAGTAACTTTTCTTATAGTCTGATTACAACAGTAATGATATAAGAGTAATACTACACGTTCATGATGTAAAAATTGCAAAGCACTGAAAAGTGAAATTGTATTTAAAAGGGAAAAGGGGGGTGTCTGGGTGGCTCAGTGGTTAAGCGCCTGCCTTCGGCCCAGGGCGTGATCCTGGGGTCCCTGGATTGAGTCCCACATCGGGCTCCCTGCATGAAGTCTGCTTCTCTCTCTGCCTAAGTCTCTACCTCTCTCTCTCTCTCTCTCTCTCTGTGTCTCTCATGAATAAATAAATAAAAATCTTTAAGAAAAATAAATAGAAATTAAAAAAAAAGACTAGAAATCGGTGAAGATCTTTTTAAAGCTTTTGTGCTGTAATAAAAGCATTGACTAACATTGACTAATAACTATTCCAAATATTTCTCAAAAATTGGGAAACATTTAAACATTTGTCATTTCGGAAGAAGAGTGCCACAGAACTGTATTTCCCTGAGTATTAAGAAAAAAACTCCAAAAACTGATGACTTAAGGAAATTTTCAGTTCCCCATCTGGATTCATTTTATTAACACCAAAAACCAAGAGGAGGGAGGCGGGATGACACGATGACAGATGGGGGGCAGGAATGTGTGTATATGTGTGAAGGGAATTAAGATGGCATTTGCTCACTTTTTTTTTTTTTTAAAGATTTCATTTATTTATTCATGAGAGAGAAAGAGACCGAGACACAGGCAGAGGGAGAAGCAGGCTCCATGCAGAGAGCCCTACACAAGACTGGATCCTGGGTCTCCAGGATAACACTGTGGGCCGAAGGTGGCATTAAACCCCTGAGGCAGCCATCCAGGCTGCCCTGCTCTCTCTCTCTCTCTCTCTCTCTCTCTCTCTTTTTTTTTTTTACTAAGTTGCCATCTAATCAATCAGAACTTCCTTTTTTCTTCTGTTAATGGTTCAAACCAAATATTCCTGTAAGATATTTGATATTCTGAAAGTATTAGTAGCAAGAAGGGTGAATTACTTCAATGATGATTTTAAGATCCTAGAGCATGATTAAAATTAGTCTTTGTGTTTATAGGTAACCTTCCTTGAAGAAGTTACTGAGTATTATATAAGTGAAGATGAGGACCGCAGAGGACCATGGGAACAATTTGCACGGGATGCGTGCAGATTCCAGAAACGAATTCAAGAAACAGAAGATGCTATTGGGTATTGCTTGACATTTGAGCACAGAGAAAGAATGTTTAATAGACTCCAAGAAACCTGCTTCAAAGGACTTAATGCTTTCAAGCAATGTTAAGATGATTTGACGGCCTCTAACTCAAGCATACGCTAGCTACCTCTTACTTGAGAGGTTTCTTTTACAAACAAAAATTGGCAGCTGTCCTTTTTTTTAGAGGATATGCAACTTGGATCCAGTGACCTAGTTTAATTTTTTTTTTTTTTTGGTAACTGATCCCACTCAGAAATGTCCAGGTTTGAAGACAAGTCCTGGTAAATGAAGGATGAGATGGTGTGATTTCTAATCCTCCCTTTTTTGATTTAGTTGGATGTATTTGGAGTGTCCTGTGCTTGCTGAGGCCAAAAGGGGACCTCTGAAGGTGGAATTTTGTAGTTCAAAATTTATTTCCTTGGGAAACAATATTTATAGGGTTCAAAGCCCATTTTTTCCATTCTAATTTAAATTGTGTGTACCTACCCGAAAACCCTGGGCTCTCCCCATCCAACATTCTAAAGTTAATGGGCTTTTATGTTTTCTCTCTGTATTTTTATTTCAGTGATGTGGTCCTTTTAACTTTGAGGTTAAGAAAATAATCTTGTATATGCTACCAACTTAAATTATTTTGTGTCACGTTTGTTAAAATGACATTTGTTCTCAAAATGACTTGGGGTGAACGTATGTGGTGGGTTTTTATTTCAAGGTTAAGTTCTACCCGAGATATTTCCAAGGACTGCCACAGAATTTAACATGCGTGGTACTCTCTGCTGCTTGGGAAAAGCTGCATCTTTCTGCCAAATTTTACCATCTCACACGTTTCACTCCTGTGCAACCTGTTTCTTGGAGTGGGTGCTGTGTGTGTCACTGTCGTCCCAGTTCCATGGTTCTTTGTATGTTTCACGTTGTAAGACTCCAGAAAGTAATAATTGCATCATAGACATTTCTTTTTTAAATTTAAAAGTCAAGAATTTTCTTAGGAAGGAAGCTAGGAGACTTCTCGGGGCAATTTGGTTTTGTTGTACATGCTCTCAACAGAAGACCAGTGTTATTAATCCCATGCTTCAGCACCGTCACTTTTCAAACCTGTCAGGGTGACACTAGAAACTTGGAAATGGGTAGTTAGGAATTTCCCAGTTTGCAGTGTAAAATACAGACTCCGTCAGCGTCCACACCTGTTGTGTTCTACGTAGTGAGAGAAGTAATTTGTCTCTACTTTCAGGAAAGGACAGTACTGTAGACTTAATAATAGCAAGTCTTCCTAATTTTAGCCCAAAGCTTCCTTTTGAATTGAGGGCTTTGCGGGGGCTGGTTGTCCTTGGTTTATGTACTTGGCTCTCCCTGGTCTGCCTCTGTTAGGCTGAGGCAGTGTTAGCAGCTCCTTGGTGGTCTGTTTTTACCCCCACGTGCCCCTTGTTGTAGGTAATAGAAAACACGAGTAGAACAGGTGACCTCTCAAGTTTGAGCTTATCTCGGTGTGGGAACAGATTTTTTTGTCAGAAGTGCTTGCAGAGTTAACTACCTCAGTTTACAATCTACCTGGTCGTTATTTTCTATCTGGTTTGCTCTAAGAACTGCCTCCAGTGGTAATAGATATATCCGTAAACAAACACACCCAGAGTACTCAGATTTTTGCAGAGCCCTCATTCAGCGCGTGTTGTGCACCTCCATGGTAGGTGATCACAGGGGACACCCTTGCAGAGTCCTACTCTAACACCGTGAGAACAGGCTGGTTTCTGGCACCAGCTGTGTCAGTTGGAAAGAAGGCATCACCTGCCTTGAATAGCGCTTTCTGAAAATGTATATTCATTCTTTTAAAACCAGACTGAAGTATATACTGTTTTATTTCACAGGCTTAGTCTGAAACCTAGCACCTCCGCATATTTGAAAATAATGGGATAGTTTGACATCTACTGGATTTTAGAAACTTGTTCCCTTGGGATTCCAGCCTCACCACCAAATGAGTAGAAGCTTGGTGAAGGATTCTCCCATTTACTACCCTCCTTTAAAAGAAGTGATAGAGACAGGGCTGTTTTTAAGTTGGACTGAAGGAGAAAAAAATTCTTGTCCTTTCATCCCAATCCTAGTTGTTAGAACACAGTTAAACTTGGAAGTTGTGATTGAACATTGTACACATTTTAAGTCTTGCAATGGTGCTTTAAGTATCAATGTAGCATGTGAAAGGCGTTGTATAGACAGGTAAAATTTCCTTTTCTGAGTGTCCAGTGTGATAACAGCACCTCTTCATCTTTAACTTGAAATCAAAACTATCAGATTTTATTTTTGTATAATTTAAGGAAGGTGAATTTAGGGGACTAGAAGACTCTAAATTGGCTTCTACAGATCCAGTGACTTAAATGTAACCAGTTTGTTGGGATTTTATAGCTAAAATTATATTTGTGTATATAACTTTAACTAATCTGTAAATTGTAATAAATATATTTGCAATTATTAAATGTTACATGATATTTTGGTTCAAGTTTATTATTTTTAAAGATTATTTATTTGTTTATTCATTCATGAGAGACACAGAGAGAGGCAGAGACACAGGCAGAGGGAGAAGCAGGCTTCCCTGCAGGGAGCCTGATGCAGGACTTGATCCCAGGACCCCGGTATCATGACCTGAGCCAAAGGCAGATGCTCAACCGCTGAGCCACCAGGTGCCCCTCAAGTTTATATGTACTAGTATTTTACATTAGTTTTGGACTTACTGAGCAGAGATTAAATCAAGTATTTCCATAGAGGCACTATAAATTTAAGAGGTACTGAACAAATTGCTGTGGTATAAAAAGGTTCTGTGGCATGGAAATTGCACCTCAGCTTATTGAAGGGGAGAAGTTTTATTTTTTTTATTATTTATTTATTTTTGAGGTTTTATTTATTCATGATAGCCATAGAGAGAGAGGGAGAGAGACAGGCAGAGGGAGAAGCAGGCTCCATGCTGGGAGCCCAATGCAGGACTCGATCCCGGGACTCCAGGATCACGCCCCGGGCCAAAGGCAGGTGCCAAACCACTGAGCCACCCAGGGATCCCAAAGGGGAGGAGTTTTAAGGGATAAATAGAATTGCAAACTACATTTAAATTTTTTTAATTTATTTTTTAAGATTTTGTGTATTTATTCATGAGAGACAGAGGCAGAGAAACAGGCAGAGGGAGAAGCAGGCTCCCCGTGGGGAGACCAATGCAGGACTCGATCCCAGGACCTTGGGATTACAACCTGAGCCAAAGGCAGATGGTCAACCACTGAGCCACCCAGGTGCCCCACAAACTACATTTTAATACGAAATTTTGATTCTTAGAGTATGAAATGCCCTTCTTAGAGACTGGGGATTTGATTCAAAAATTGGCCCCAGTCATCCACTTCTGCTACAGAGAAAACTGTAAAATAGAGTAGGCACAGAAGCAGTAAAATAAATTCACATGCTGGGCTTCATGCAGCGTTTCTCTGAAGTAGTAGGGAAATCAACTTTTCTCTAATTGGTGAGTTACTAATAATGATAGCCATGGTATTATAAATCATGGCGCACTCCCATTTACAATGTTGCATCAGGAAACTCAAACTTCGTACCCTGAAGAAAACATTTGGGTCATAGCAAGCCTGTTCATGGATTAAGGCATAATAGCATTCTTCGTTTAGGTACTTAGATCCTAGTTAATGAAGAAAATTTATTACAGATCTATTTCTGAACTGGAAGGAAAGAAACACAGTTGCAAATAATCAGTATTTAGTACAAATTGAATTGATGGCCCCAGGTTATACCTTTATTATCAAGTTGGAGTTAATTTAAGCATTTTTGGTTACTTCCAGGAAGGTTTATGAAAATAGCCATATTCATATCAAGCCAGATTTGTTGCTATGACTCTTGATATCATAGAAATTGTGCTTCCCCCCCATTCTAATAGTTTAAAGCAAATATTAATGCTGACCTCAAAATTTGACAGTTAAAAATTTAAGAATTTGGAGACTTTCTTTAGCTCCTTTATGTACCTTTATGAAAGTATCTAATATAGAAACCTATAAAAGCATTCTTATGTTGTAAAAAAATAAGTATGCTGCCCAGTTCACCTTTCTGAGGTGAGGGACTTAATTTCTTTTTATGTATTAAGAGGTTTTGCTATTTCTTCATTTTACGGACTTTAACACAAATGTGAGTTGTTTGGAATCCTTCTGTTGGTAATTGGGCTCTTTTCCTTACACAGTTTGAATGCTTTGTGATCAATACAAAGCATCAGTCTTTTTCTCCCTGATTTGCTCCAGGGAGGCTAAGTTTGTGTGGGTCAGTTTTGATTTTAAAATACAAAGGTAGCGTGGTATCAAGACCAATAGCAATAGGGGTAATCAATAGGATAAATAGATCTCTTCTAACCTGGCTCACTTTGAGGATTCATCAAGTAAGACTTAATATTGTTTTTAATATGTTTTAGTGACAAGTTTGCCAATCAGGGATTTTAAAGAAGAAACCATTGTACACATGGAATGGAGAATACAGGGGGAGGTGGGAGTATGTGTCACTTTATAATCATTTGAGTTGCATCACAGTATTAGCATGGGCAGACTCGTTAATCTCACCAGGGAAGATAAGGGAAACCAGGTTTATGAAAAGTGGGTTGCCTGACCCATCGGGAAGATACCCTCAGGATCTGATGAGGACAGGTTAAGAAAGCTGGACTACACGGGACGACTTGGGAGTGAATTATCAGGTTTGCTTCTTTTATTATTTTATTTTATTTTTATTAAAAAAATATTTTTGAGGGGCACCTGGGTGGCTCAGTGGTTGAGCATCTGCCTTTGGCTCAGGTCTGTGATCCCAGAGTCCTGGGATGGGTTCCTCATCGGACTCCCCACAGGGAGCCTGCTGCTCCCTCTGCCTGTGTGTCTGCCTCTCTCTGTGTGTCTCTCAGGAAAAAATAAAATCTTAAAAAATATATTTTTTTCACCTCTCCACCTTTGGGGCTCCTCAACCCAGGGTTTTGTTCTTTTAATCTTTTACTCTTCCCTTCGTCTTAAGGGTATCCTTGTCTCCGTCTCCTCCCCCTTTTATTTGCATATATATACATACATATATATAACATATATATGTTTACTATTATTTTATAGATCCTTCCTAGAAGATGAAGCATGAGGACCTCCACAGCAAAAGAACAGAACAGTACAATTGCCAGAGGTGTGCATTCATTAGAGATACTATCCAACAAGAGAGAAGAAAGGACCCCAGAGTTCTTAACTCTCTCCAGAGCTTGCTACATACTTTCCCATCAGAATGTTAGGTTTACCATATATGTGGCTTGGGACGGGATTAATTTTCAGAAATATCCCAAAGACGTTCAGGGTCAGAGGAAGAGGTGATGGTAAAGCTGCATTCAGTAGGCTGCTTTGAGTTAAATCTGCCTTTCTTTCTGATATTTGGTGGCTTTTTTTTTTTTTTAAGACCTTATTTTTAAGTAATCTCTACACCCGACATGGGACTTCATAACTCTGAGATGAAGAGCCATATGCTCTCAGACTGAACCAGCCAGGTGCTCTCAAGCCTGCTTTTTTTTTTTTTTGATGGAGTTCATACATTGTCTCAGAAGGCAAAAACCAAAGAAAACTCATATGGATATATATTTGGGAATGGTTGTCCTTTTCTTTCTCTCTTCTTTCTTTCTTTCTTTCTTTCTTTCTTTCTTTCTTTCTTTCTTTCTTTTTTTACATTTTTAAACAATTTTTTTATATTTATTTTTTTATTGGAGTTCAATTTGCCAACATACAACATAACACCCAGTGCTCATCCCATCAAGTGCTCCCCTCAGTACCACCCAGTCACCCCCAGCCCCCGCCCACCTCCCTTTCTACCACCCCTTGTTCATTTCCCAGAGTTAGGAGTCTCTCTTGTTCTGTCTCCCTTTCTGATATTTCCCACTCATTTCCCCTTTATTCCCTTTCACTATTTTTTATATTCCCCCTTATCTTTATTTCTTAAAAGATTTTATCCATTTGAAAGAGACAACGAGGTCAGCCCAGGTGGCGCAGTGGTTTAGCGCCACCTTCAGTCCAGGGCGTGATCCTGGGTCTCCAGGATCGAGTCCCATGTCAGGCTCCCTGCATGGAGCCTGCTTCTCCCTCTGCCTGTGACTCTGCCTCTCTCTCTCTCTCTCTCTCTCTATGAACAAATAAATAAAATCTTTAAAAAAAGAAAAAGCTGTTTAAAAAAAATGAAAGAGACAACGAGAGAGAGCATGAGTAGGCTGAGGGGCAGAGGGAGAGGGAGAAGCAGACTCCCCGGGGCTGCACCACAGGACCTGGAGATCATGACCTGAACCGAAGGCAGACGCTTAATGGACTGAGCCAGGCACCCCTATTTTTATTTTTATTTTTAAGTAGGCTCCACGCCCACCATGGGGTCCAGCACAGAGCTTGAACTCATGACCCTGAGATCAAAACCTGAGCTGAGCTTGAGTTGAATGCATAACCATCTGAGCCATCCAGGTGCCCCGGGAATGGTGGTCTTTAAAAACATTTCATCATGAGGTGGCCCTTGGTAGCTCAGTTGGTTAGGCATCTGCCTTTGTCTCAGGACATGATCCTGGGGTCCCAGGGTCAAACCCTGCATTGGGCTCCCTGCTCAGCAGGGGGTTTGCGTCTCCCTCAACCTCTGCCTCCCCCACCTCTGCTCATGCTCTCTCTTAAATAAGTAAATAAAATCTTTAAAACATTTTCATCACGAGAAGAGCTCTTCTTTGGATCTCAAATGCACCTCTAAGAGACCTCTCAGGGACCTACCCACAACCCTTCCTTTCCCTTTCAGTTTACCCTTTTAAATTATGTTCATTCTGACGTCTTGCTAACATATTCACCTGTTTTGTGGGTGCTGCACCTCTACTAATCTGTAAACTCTGTGAGAGCAGGGACCTTGTGTGTCTTGTTAATGAGTCCAGAGCCTAGAACTGTGCCTAGTGTGTAGATTTGAATGTGTTGGAGCACCTGGGTGCTTCAGTCAGTTAAACATCTGCCTTTGGCTCAGGTCATGATCTCAGGGTCCTGGGCTGCAGCCAGGCCTGCATCAGGCTCCCATCCCAGTTCAGTGGGGAGTCTGCTTCTCCCTCTCCCTCTCCCCCTGCTCGTGTGCTCTCTCTCAAATAAATGAATAAAAATCTTTAAAAAAATTTTTTTGAATGAGTTAATCACTTTCTTTTCAAGTTTTTAAAAAAATACTCTCTGTACTCAGCATGGGGCTCAAACTCAACCCCAAGATCAAGTGTTGCATGTATGCTCTTCCGACTGAGCCAGTCAGGTGCCCTGAGTCAATCACTTTCCTGAAGTCACCTCCCATGCAGCCTTCACTGAGATCACACCAACACAGCCATACCTGATTAGGAACAAGTGTGCCATGATCCTAGCTGATGTCAAATCACAAAACTGAAAGATCCTTAGAGAGAAGCTGCAGTAGGCTCTGAATCTGCAGAGTGTAATTACATCTTTCCAATGTGAGGAAGGATACCCCGTCGATTAACTCAAGTGTTATTAATAAGGTGCATGTTCACTTATGAATTTCATACGTGAGCCAGTCAGCTGAGACCTTTCTTTTCCAGAATTAGTATTCTGTATTAATACCAAAATATACCTTTTTAAAGATTTTATTTATTTATTCACAGCAGAGGGAGAAGCAGGCTTCCTGCGGGGAGCCCGACGCAGGACTCGATCCCAGGACCCCGAGATCCCCCGGAGCAGAAGGCAGATGCTCAACCGCGGGGCCACCCAGGCCCGGTATCCCAGTATCCTGCCCACAGCACTGGAACTTTCCGCGTATTCACTCGTGGCCCAAGATTGGCTGCGGATTCCTGGAGATGCGCGGTGGACGCCGCTGGAGGCCGAGCCGACCTCGGGGTGCCCGGAGGCCCTTGCTCCCTGGCAGGTGGTTCCCTGGGCATGGGAACAGGCTGGGGACGGCCCTGCTGCCCTGCAGGCCTGCCCGCTGCGGCTCCACCTTTCTGTGGCAACTGCTCCTTGAGAACCAAGATTTGTATGAGCTGATTGTTCGTGACCTCCACAGAGGGAGGATAGTAGGAGATTGGGGGTGAAATCCAAGAGGCTGATGCACGCATATTTGCTGAGTTTTCTGGATCAGGGTTTTTCCAGTTAGGGCCTCCTCTCCCATAACTACCTGCCCAGCGTTCTGCTTTCTATTGCATTCCTGTGAACCAGGGCAGTGGCTCTCGGTGAGCACAGAGGATGGCACGACCCCGAGACAGGGAGAGTCGCTATGTCTGATTACAGAGTTGTGCATGTGACTGGCTTGGAAGGAGGAAAAGATCCTCAGGAACTACTGGGCGAGGGTTTCATGCTGTTCCCTGTTGCCCTCTTAGAGCTGGGAGCCACAGCCAGGTGGATACCCAGGCCTGCCCTCCGGTGAGCTGGCGTTGGCTCCAACCGGCTGCCCACTTCCAGGTGTGCAGAACGCAGGCCACTGTGTGTTTGCATCCATTTTTCCTCTGCCTGCAGTGACAGAGCCACTTTTTTTTTTTTAATTTATTCATGAGAGACACAGAGGGAGAGACAGAGGGAGAAGCAGGCTCCGTGCAGGGAGCCTGATGTGGGACTGGATCCCGGGTCTCCAGGGCTGAAGGCGGACCCTCAACCGCTGAGCCACCCAGGTGCCCCTGGGGCCACCTTTCAACTGTATTATAGTGGTGCTTTTCCTTTCTTTTTGTTTCTGCTTGATTTGACTGAGTAGGGAGCCTCGGAGATATTTTGTTTTGGGGGGGTTTGGGGGTTTTACCTTCAGAAATTCACAGAGGAGTTGTTTTGCTTTGTTTTGTTGACTTCTAATTGCCCCATTTTGTTGACACCCACCTCTGAACAGCTACAACCTTCCCGAGACAGCCCGCAGACAGTCACGGCTTGATTGGCTTGGCGGGTGTAGCCCAATACTGCCTGAGAGATGGCAGTTTTTTTAGAGGAATAATGATTTACAGAAGAAAAGTCCTGCTGGGAAGTCAAAGGGTTGAAGCAGGTGCATGTTCTTGCAATTAATTTCCCAGGCCACTTCAAGCAGGATGACAAGTTATGTTAAGCCAGTGTCCCCTCTTAGGCCTCCCATTCAGCATAGACCCCTTCAGGGTCCTTTGGGAGTATTTACTTTCCTCGATCAGGTTTTATCTTCCCCCTAAAGGCTTCCCTGATGATGACTCCATCTCTGTATCCTCATGGAGTTTATTACGCTGTTTTCAGTGTTACAGCCTGCAGGCCCCTTTCTCTTACTGTTCATGTCACACTGAGTTGTAGCTTTGCACTTCCACTTCTTCCTGCAGACTGTCACCTCTTTGCTGGAAGGGTCCTTAGCATAGTAACCAGAATGTCTTAAATGTACAACATATTTTGCTTTAACTCAAGTGAGAATTTCCATAGCCTCCTCCTCCCAGTGGATAGGCTCCCTGCCAACACACACAATTAAGTGATGTATTGATTCATGTGTCTCAAAAAAGCAATGAAATGTGTAGAAAGCTCTATCTTCACTGTATGCATTATGCTTATTTATAGTACTTAGGATGTTTTTGAGAAGCTAGTATTACTAGTGGTGACTTTAAATTTTTTTAAGATTTTATTTATTTATTCATGAGAGACACATAAAGAGAGGCAGAGATGCAGGCAGAGGGAGAAGCAGGCTCCCTGTGGGGTGGCACACTCCACCACTGAGTCACACAGGTGCCCCAAACTTAATGGCTTTAAATCAGTTGATGTCATGTCTTCATTACTGATATTTCAAGTGACAGCATGAGGTTCACTGGAACTTGATCAGTGTTATGAAAAGCATTTCCTCACTGGGTAAACACAGAGCATTTCCATTACCCGAGAAAAGTTCCCACGTGGTTTTCTTTTTTTTTTTTTTTAAAGTAAGGTCTATGCACAATGTGAGGCTTGAACTCAGGACCCTGAGATCAAGAGCTGCATGCTCTACCAACTGAGCCAGCCAGGTGCCCCTCCCTCGTATTCAACTAACCTGCAGCTTTTGGCAGCCAATGATCTGGTTTTTATCACTATTTTACCTTTTCTAGAGTTTCATAAAAATGGCATTTGACATAGAGTTTGTACCCTTTTGTGTCTGGCTTGCTTAATGTAGTGTAATATGTTTGAAATTCATTTATGGTGTTGGGTATATTGGTAGTCCACCCTTTTAATTGCTGGGTAGTATCACATTGTATGACTGCACCACAATTTATTTATTCATTCACTAGTAGGTGGACAGTTGGTTTGTTTACAATTTGTGGCTCTCATGACTAAAGCTGCTATGAACATTAGACACACATTTTCATTCCTTCTGGATAAATTTGGGAGTGAGATTGCTGGATCATATGGTAAGTATATGTTTAACTTTATAAGGAAACAACTTCCAGTTTTCCACAGGCTGTACCACTTGGCAGCAATGTATGAGAGATCTAGTTGTTCCACGTCCTTTTGATATTGTAAGTCTTTTTAAGTCTAGCTATCCTAGTGAATTTATAGTGGTAATCTTACTCCGGTATAAATTTGCATTTCCTTGATACTTAATGTTAGAGAGCATCTTTTCATATGTTTACTTGTAATAGCAAATATCCTCCTTGGTGATGTACATGTTCAGATCTTTGGTCTATTTTTTTCTTTTTTTTACAGATTTTATTTATTTATTTATTTATTTATTTATTTATTTATTTATTTATGAGACAGAGAAAGCATGAGCAGGCGAGGGGGGCGGTGGGGGAGAGGGAGAAGTAGGCTCCCCACTGAGCAGTAAGCCCAATGTGGGGCTGGATCCCAGGACCTTAGGATCATGACCCGAGCTGAAGGCAGACACTTTTTTTTTCTTTTTTTTAGAGGGTAGACTCTTTTTTTTTTTTTTTAAGATTTTATTTATTTATTCATGAGAAACACAGAGAGGAGAGAGAGAGAGAGGCAGAGACACAGGCAGAGGGAGCAGCAGGCTCCATGTAGGGAGCCCGACGTGGGACTCGATTCCGGGACTCCAGGATCATGCCCTGGGCTGAAGCGGGCACTAAACCGCTGAGTCACCCGGGCTGCCCTGAAGGCAGACACTTAACTGACTGAGCCCCCCAGGTACCCCTTTCTTTGGTCTATTTTTTAAACTAAGATTGTATGCATGTGTGTGTGTGTGTGTGTGTGTGTGTGTGTGTGTGTGAGTGTATTTGAGGCTTTAAAAAAAAAAAGGCTGAAAGTCCTTACCATGTATATACTTTGCCAATATTTTCTCCCAGTCTGTGTGGCTGTCATTTTCATTTTCTTAATAATGTTATTTCAGAGTAAAATTTTGAAATTCTGTAGAAGTCCAGTTTATCAATTTTTTCTTTCATGGTCCCTGCTTTTTGTGCCATTTGTCAAAACTCTTTTCCTAATGTGAGGTTACAAATATTTTTGCTCTTCTGGAAGTTTTATAGGTTTAACTCTGACATTTAAGTCTATGAGTCTATTAAGTGTACTAAGTCCATTTTTTTAAAAAAAGCTTTATTTATTTAGTTTTAGAGAGGGTGAGAGAGAGCACAAGTTTGGGGAAATGCAAAGGGAGAGGGAGAGAGAGAATCTCAAGCCGACTCCACACTGAGCTTGGAGCTCAATGCAGGGCTTGGCCCCATGATCCTGAGATCATGACCTGAGTTGAAACCAAGAGTCAGATGCTTAACTGACTGAGCCACCCAGGTGCCCCTATAATCCATTTTGAGTTAACTTTTATGTATGATATGAAGTAACGGTTAAAATTCATGCTTCTGCACATAGATAATTGTTGAAAACACTATCCCTTCTCCATTGAATAATCTTGGCATCTTTTAAAAAAAATCAGTTGACTATATATTTGGGTTCATGTCTAGACCCTCTATTTCATTGGTTTGTATCTCTGTGCTTACATAAACACCACACTGCCTTTTTTTCTTTTAACCGATGCAGGACTCAATCCCCAGACCCCAGGACCATGCCCTGAGCCAAAAGCAGACACTCAACTACTGAGCCACCCAGGGGTCCCCACACTGTCTTGGTTACTATAACTTTATAGTAAATATTTTTTTAAAGATTTTATTTATTTATTCATGAGACACATAGAGAGAGAGGCAGAGACATAGACATAGAGAGAAGCAGGCTCCATGCAGGAAGCCTGATGTGGGACTTGATCCCAGCACTCCAGGATCACTCCCTGAGCCAGGGGCAGATGCTCAACCACTGAGCCAATCCAGGAGTCCCTTTTATAGTAAATCTTGAAATCACTTTGTCCTTTTCAAAAATTGTTTCAGCTCTCTTTGCATTTGTATTCAAATTTTAGAGCCACGTATTAATATTAACTCTACCCAAAAAAGTCTGCTGAAAAAAAAAAAAAGTCTGCTGAATTATTGAATGGGATTACACAGACTTTAGAGATTGATTTAGGTAGAATTGACAACTTGTAATACTGAATCTTCTGACCCATAAACATAGTATATCATTCCATTTATTTGGATCTTTAGAAATTTTTCTCAGCAGCATTGTGTACTTTTCAAAATACTGATCTTGTACATATTTTGTTACTTTTATCCCTAAATATTTCCCCTTTTTGGATGCTATTATAGATTATACTTTTTAAAAAAATTCAATGTCCAGTTCTTTGCTGCATTTAATATATGGAGGTATAATTTAGTTTTGTATATTGATCTTGTATCCTTGTATTTTTTACATTGATAATCATACCTTAAAACAAAAGGCTTGCCTCTCTTTCCAATCTGTATCCCTTTTATTTCCTTTTTCTTGCATTACTGTACTGGCTAGGATAGTTAGTACATTGTTGAATAAAAATGGTGAGAGCAGGGCAACTGGGTGGCTCAGTTGGTTAAGATGTTGCCTTCATCCCAGGTCATGATCCCAGAGTCCCGGGATCCTGAAATCGAGAGCCTGCTTCTCCCTGTCCTTCTTCCTCTGCCTGCCCCTCCCCCTGTTCATGCTCTCTCTCTCTCTGTCAAATAGATAAGTAAAATAGTGGAAAAAAAAAAAAAAAGAAAATGGTGAGAGCAAAACCCTTGTCTTGCCAGTAGGATTGGTGATTCCTTTTATTTCATTCCTAGTGTTTGTAATTTATGTCTTCTCCAATTTTATTGATCTTTACAAATAACTAGCTTTTGGTTTCATTGATTTTTCTCTATTATTTTGCTGTGTTTGTGTTCTAGTTCCCTGATTTCTGATTTGCAGTCTATTTCCCTCTTTCTGTTATGAATATATATGATATATATATATATATATATATATATATATATATATATATATATATATATATATATCACCTACCCAAGACTATGTAACTAGAAGAAGACAAAGAACAGGCAGTTAAACCCAGCCTGGCTCTAGAGTCCCTGCTTCACTCCTTTTAGGAAATCTTCATAGATGAGGTGGAAATAGGGTTAGACTTCCAAAAAAAAAAAAGAAAAAGAGTACTCTTAATTGGGTAAATGTTGGGGGAAGGGAGCAGTTAAAAGGTAGGGAGGCAAAGGATTTTTTTTTAAAGATTTTATTTATTTATTCATGAGAGACACACAGAGAGAGAGAGAGGCAGAGACGCAGGCAGAGGGAGAAGCAGGCTCCATGCAGGGAGCCTGATACGGGACTCGATCCTGGGTCTCCAGGATCACACCCCAGGCTGCAGGCGGCGCTAAACCGCTGCGCCACCGGGGCTGCCCACAAAGGATATTTTAAGTAAAAAAAAAAAAGCTTTAGAGAAAATGTAACAATGGAATAATATAGAAAGCATGTTGGAGGAATGGCTAATAGGCAAGTCAAGCAGCATATGGGTTGTATGGGATGGAGAAAAGTAGTGGAGGATAAATTTACTATAAATGATAGAGTACTTTGAAGGTCATGCTAGAATTTAGTCTGTTTCATTCTACATGAAGTGACAAGCCAGCAAGGCAGTGACATGGTCAGACTGGTTCTTCTGGATTATGTCCTGGGTCATTTGGTAGCTGGATTGAACTGAGGAGAAACTAGAATAGATCAGGCACAATGTTCTTGAACAAGTTAGGTATGAAGTAATGAGCTCAACCAGAGGTATGGTTAGACCAGAAGGGAGGAGTTGTTAGAGGTATCAGAGTTGGCAGGACTCGGTGGCCGATTAGAGGGGAAGGAGAAATTATAGATGCATCAGCTTTATTATCTTTGGTGACAAAGTGGAGGGTGATGTTATTAATTGAGCTAGAGAATTCTGAAAGAGGTTGGTGGAGGGAGACATTAGAACTCTGCTTTACATGGATAACTGACCATTTTTAGCATCTTCTCTATCTGCAGGAAGCAGCCACAGGAGCCATTCAAGGGAGATTTTGTAGGGTAGTTCTAGTGGGGGAGGAAAAGAAAGGAAGGGCTGAGAGATGGAATTCACAGACTAAAAGCAGATTTGGAACAATTTCCCTAAGCTGAAAAAGGCATAGGGGTTTGGAAGAGGTCTTATGAATTGCCTGATTGGCACACTGTTCCCACAAAACTCCCACTCAGCTATCCTATCCAAACTTTCCCCCAGGTCCAAGCTTGGTAGAGAATCAGATGACCCTTCAAAGAACTGTGAAGGCTTGCACTAGGATGGGGGGTGGACCGAATGGGCAGAAGATTAAAGGGTCTTTTGGACTCCTGGGAGCTCTTATGACTCTAGAGGTTGGGGGAGTGGCTAAATAGTGATTGAGATCAAATCTCCTATCCCCTAGTGGGATGAGGACTCAGAGCAGATCACCTTTTATTTAAGAAAATAAGCAATTATGGGGTGTCTGTTTGGCTCAGTCAGTAGAACACACAACTCTGGATCTCAGGGTCAGTAAGTTCAAGCCCCATGCTGGGTATAAAGCTTAGTTATACAAAATAAAAGGAAAAGAAAAGATGATGACATTTCTTACTTCCCAGCATGTTTATAACTCTTATAACTAGTTTAAAAGTTTGATTTATGTGTCTGTCTCTCAGTAAACCATAAACTCCTAAAGAACCATAGCTTACTTAAGGTGGGCCCAGTGCCTAGCCAGAGCTTGGTTGACTCTCATTAATTTGTTCATTCAATATCCTTTATGAGCACAGTGAGAGACCCCGTACTTGGTTGAATATTCATTTATTCAGTAAAGTTTTACTGAGTACTTACTATGTGCCAAGCCAAGAGCTGAGAACATAGATGTGAACAAGACTGGCAAGGTCTCTGCTCTCAAGCTTACGTCTTAGATGGGGGAGTTGATATACACACACACAAAAATGGAACAAGATCACATCAGGTGATGATATAAGCCTTGAAGATAATGGAAGAGAGAGATCTGATAGGGAAAAACATGGGGAATGACTCTGGAGACAGTCATGAGGGTAACTTTGACCTCATACCTGAATGGTAGGAAGGAGTGAGTCATAAGATGATGGAGGGAGGCGAGGGATGGGAAGAAGGGGGAGAGAAGTAGGAGATGACAGTAGGTAGGAAGCAAGGGCCACATCATGTAGAGCCTACAGAGGAAGGAAATTTGGATTTATTCTAAGAGTTCAAGCACTCCAATTGTGTGGTGCTATAATTGGTAGCACCAATTGGTGGTGTGTGTGGTGCTATAATTCTATTTTCTCTTTGTAAAGGTGCTCTGGCTTTTGCATGAAAAATGGGTGAGCTAAATAAGGAAGGAGGAAGACCAGAAGAAGAGGGTATTGGGATAGTCTAGGTGGGACATGATGGAGGCTTGGACCAGGTGGCAGTGGAAGTGGAAAGAGGGTTTGTCTGGATGGAGATCTTGTTGACTGGATGTAGAATGTTAGGAAATGGAGGAAATCTTGGATGACTCCTGGGGGAGATGACCAACCATCTTGGCTTGCCTGAGACTGAGGAGTTTCCTGGAATAGGGTTTTCAGGGTTGAAACAAGGACCAAGTCCCAGGCAAACCAGGACAGGTGGTCACACTACTCCTAGGTATTTGGGCCAAGCAATGAGGTGATTATTGATTGTGCCATATACTGAAATAAAGAGCACTCCAGGAGAACAGGTTTAGAGCCGTGAATCAAGAGTTCTATTTTGACCACATTAAGTTTGAGATCCTTATTAAATATCCATGTGGAGGAGTAGACAACTGGATATATGCATCTGAAGCCCAAGGGAGAGGCCAGATTCAAATAGAAATCTGGGAGCCAGCAGCAAATAGATGGAATTTAACACAATGGGGGAGATGGCCTAGAGAGAGTGTGTAGGTAGAGTATAGAACCAGATTGAGGGTGAAATTTGGATTTTCCAACATTTTGAGGTTAAACAGAGGAGAAGCAGTTATCCAAGAGGAGTAGCTAGTGAAGTGGGAGGTAAACCAGGAAAATGTGGTGTCATGAAGGCCTAAAGAAAAAAAAGAGCTTAAAAAAAAAAAAAGAAGAGAAAAGAAAAGAAAAAAAGAGCTTCATGAAGGTGGGAGTGGCCAAATACCACCAAGTTAAATAAAGACAGTCCCTGAAAAGAGAGCGAGAGAGAAAGAAAAAAAAACAAAAAACAAAAAGCAAAAAAAACAAGAAGCAGCTCTTTAACTATAGAGAACTAACTGATGGTTACAAGAACGGAGGTGGGGAGGGGTTGGGTGAAATAGGTGATGGGGCTTAAGGAGGTGAGCACAGGGTGATTAAAATAAAAATAGGGAAGGAAGGAAGTGCTCCCAAGGAGTTCTCTCTTTTATTTTTTTTAAAGATTTTATTTATTTAAGAGACACCCAGAGAGAGAGGCAGAGACATAAGCAGAGAGAGAAGCAGGCTTCCCACTGAGTAGGGAGCCTGATGGGGGACTCAATCCCAGGACCCCAGGATCATGACCAGAGACAGAGGCAGACACCCAATCACTGAGCCACCCAGGCACCTGAGGAGTTCCAGTGTTGTTGGGCGACAGGAAAGTCATTGCCATACAGCACAGGACACCAGGCAAGTGCAGGGAGCTCCTCTCTGGGAGGAGTCTGGAAAACAAGAACAGACACAGGTGGTGGAGGTCCACAGGCACAAAGGTACAGGTGGTTGTAGGGGGTTTCAGGATGGGGGGGGCACAGAGTGCAGGAACAGACAGTGGCGCCCAGGGCTGGGAGGAGGCAGGGCCAGAGCTGTCGGATGCGTCACCCAAGATGAGAGCCAAGAAGTGTCTATTGGACTTAGCAACCTGGAAGTAAGTGCTTATTTTGCCAAACTAGTTTTAGCCATTTTCAAGGAGCTGTGGGGACAGAGACCAGACTATGAGTCACTGGGAGGCAGGAATTGGGCCCTAAGAGAAGTGGAAGGAAGGAGGGTGGGGATACGGTAGCTGGGACTGGGGCTTACTGAGTGCATGCATGTGGCATATGTACATGCTTGAGGGAAAAAACTAGAAGAGAGGGAAAGCTTGAAAATACAGGGGAGAGGAGATAATTGAGGAAGATGTCTGAGGAGCTGCGGAGCAATGGGTGGTTGTAAGATTGGAACTTGTGGAAAGTGGAGCTTTGGATAGGAGGAAAGAGAGCCAGACAGGTGGAAACACAGACGGGGTCAGAACAGAGGGCATAGGGAGACTGAACTAGTGTGTTCCAGTCAAGGCCGTGTCCTTCTGACTGCCCGTACCTTCCCCTGGAATGATGAGGGGGCCTGTTATGATACCAGTGGTGGTGAGACTGGCTGCAGACCCAGCAAGAGACACGTTTACTTCCTCTAGCGGCTTGGGGCGATGCTTTTCTGGGCCTGAGAGCAGCAAAGGTGGACAGATTAATCCAGGGGGTAGCTCTGCAGTGCGGATGCGGTTGAGGACCAGTGGTGGACCCTGTGACGGGCCTTGAGTTGGGGCTTAATTGCACAGGAAGTGAACAAGGCTTCCATTGAGAGAGTAGGAGATCTGAGAGGCCACAGGTACTGCACGGAAGCAAGGAACAGATGGGAAGGGAAGAGAGGAATGAGAGTGTTAGAAGGACCCAAACGAGTATTAGAAAGTAGAGTATTCAAGTTTATGTTTTCCAAGTTGAAGTAAATTTGAGTGGTCAGGAAGTTTAAGGCACGGCCTTGGGTGTGAGTGCCTTAATGGAGCGGGGGTGGCTGCCCCCGGAGGCGAGGATATGAAGGTCCTGTGGGGTTAGGACACTGGAGAGTGACTTCACATTGGCACTGAAATCACCCTGAAGGAGAGGCAGACAAGGCATGGAGAGGGGGACACAGAACCGGGGCCGAGGGCTCTGAGAGTGTAGCGCAGTGACCAACGGGTTGGTGGGTTGGTGGTGGCAGAGACAAGAGGGGAGGGACAGGGCTGGCTGAAGGCTGGGGCCATTTTTACACACAGAGAGAAGCATAACGGCTCCTTTGCATTTATTGAACTAAATAAACGGAGCCAAAGTGCCGGGTCAGTTCCAGGAAATGCCCGAGTCAGCGCTGGCTGCCATGTGCCAGGACCCCCGGGGTCAGCACCGCAGGAACGTTGCCTGAGCCCAGGGTTCAAGAAGGGACCCAGAGAAGAGCCACCAGCGGGTGGCCCACGGGCCATCTTCCTGGCTGCAGCCAGCCCAGGTGTCCTGCCCGAGCGGAGGAGGAGGACGGGCCCCCGCACCCCTCCCAGGGGCCGCCAGCGCCAGGGCTCCAGCCCACGCCGCAGTCCCGGCAGGAAGACCCGGCCGCCCCGGGAGAAGCCAGAGCGGATCCTCGGATCCTCGGGAGCCCAAGGGGCACATTTCAGGCGCACTTCTCACCTGGGAGCAAGGGCTCATTAGCCAAACGATCATCTTCCCCGTCTTCCCACACCCATCGTCAGACCAACTTAAAAATAACCTGAGCTGCCTCCCCACCCTCTCACACGGAGGGCAAGTCGCCTCCTGCCTCCTGCTCCGACGGAGCCCACCCCAGCCTGGCCCTCTGGACCCGCCCCATCCCCATCCCCGTCCCCGTCGGGGCGAAGCACTCAAGGCGCACTTCCAGGGCACTTCCAGGGCACTTCCAGGGCACTTCCAGGGCACCACGTCGCTCCTTCTCCGACCTCACTAGCTTCACCTTCCTCAGTTTCCTTTACAGATTCCTTCTCTTTAACTTGACCTTTCAGAGCTGGAGCGCCTCAGTCCTCAGCCCTTAACCTCGGCCTCCTCCCTGTCTACGTGCACTTCCTTCGTGACCTCAACAAGCCTCACGTCTTTTACTATCATCCAATCACTGAAAAATACCACATGTGGACCGCTACCCCTGGGACACTCTCTCGTCTTGGATGTCCTCCTTGGCAACTCCACTTGGGTATCTCGAGGCATCTCCAGCTTAACATACTTGGAACTGAATTAGTGTTTCCCCCCTAAACCCCCCCTCCAGTCCTCCTGCAACCTGCTCCCGGATCAGTTAATGGCAACTGGATCCTGATCCTCCAACAGCTCAGACCAAATATCTCCAAGTCCTTGTGACTCCTCCCTTCCCCTCACAGTCCACTTCAAGTCTCATCTACCACTGAATCCTTCAGTTCGACCTCCAACAGGTTACCCTGAATCTCACCCTTTCTCACTGCTTCTACCCCCAAAACACCACGAACTGAGCCACCCCATGTCTTGCTTGGATTACTGGGATAGCCTCCTACCTGGAATCTGCTTCAACCCTGTTCCAAACAGCAGCCAGAATGAGCCTCTAAAAAGTGTTAAACCGGGCAGCCTGGGTGGCTCAGCGGTTTAGCGCCGCCTTCAGCCCAGGGCATGATCCCGGAGAGTCCCACGTCAGGCTCCCTGCTTGGAGCCTGCTTCTCCTTCTGCCTGTGTCTCTGCCTCTCTCCGTGTGTCTCTCATGAATAAATAAATTTTTAAAAATGTCATTCTTCTCAGTAAGGCCTTTCTGTGCACCCTATATATGGAATATATGGAATGTCAGAGGGCAGCATCTACTGCAGTCCTGTCTCCTTTACTCTCTCATCTGTCCTCCATGCACTCATCGTCGCCTGAGACTATATATCTATTAAACATAAATTCTAGGAGAGCAGGGACTTTCTGTTTTGTTTGTTTGTTTGTTTTAATTCCTGAGTCCTCTGTAGCTAGAACAGTACGTGGCCCATAGAAGGTACCAAATACCTGTGGAGTAACTATAATCGAATTCAGTTGGCTGTAGGGAAACTGCAGGATCCTACAATCTTGGTACCAGCACTAGTTCTGCGGTTTTCATAATCAAAACCTTTTCTCTCAAACCCTGCTAGAAGCACAAATTGAGCAACTAGTTTATCTAGGCTTTTACGTATTTACACCCACGTATCAAATCCCAGCCAAGATGGCCCTTGTGTTTTCCCTTGCATCTTAGTCCCTGTAAGAAAGTCACCAGGGGCAGATGACGGAGCCTGCAGGTGAACATTAACTATGAAACATCAGCACTCATAAAAATTACTATTGTTGTTATTCTTTATAGAGCAGAGGAATCTGGTGTAACCTTGTAACTATGTAAGTCTCTTAGCCAAATATGTTGACATGGTAAGTCACTGTCTTGAAATCTATAACTTTCTGCTAATCAGGTTTCCAGGAGACTGGAGTTGGGAGACTGGAGTTGTGGAATTTGCCATAACTCTGGGTTCTACCTGAGTTTTCCAGTGTCTTCCAGGGGGAAAAGTGGGTTTTGGATGAGATGATCATTAAGATCTTTTCTTGATCTAAAATTGTGGTTTTCTTGAGAGAAGAGCATTCTTATTCTTGCATCACTGAAAAGGCAGGGGTTATCTCATTGGCTTTCCCAAAGAAACATTGTTTATGCCAAAGAAACAGAAGCACAAGACACTGTGACCTTTGTGTTGGTCAGGACTTTTTAGTTTTTAGGGGAAGAAGCCCAATTCAAATGGGCTGAAGCAACCACGGCACCTACGAACTGAAATCCCAAGGGTGGAGCCTCCTCTGGCAAGCCAACCCAAAGGCTCATGGGATGGAAGGAGGCTCTGGGCTCTCTTCATGTCTGGCTCTACTTCCTCTTGTAGTCATTTTGCTTTCAGAAGCCCTTTCCACACGAGGATCCCAAGAGCACCAAAATGACAACTGCCAGCTTCAAAGCCAAGAGGAAAAAGGGCTTCTATCTAAGAACCCTGGGATCTTCTTAAAAAGTAAATCTTGGGTCTCCTGGGTGGCTCAGTGGTTGAGCATCTGCCAGGACCCCAGGATCACGCCCGGAGCCAAAGGCAGACGCTTAACCACCTGAGCCACCTAGGTCCCCCTAAACTGTCTTTCTTGGCAGTATTAATGCTGATCATAACTGAGAAACAAGATCTAAAATGTAAAAAGTCACTGGTGAGAATACACCACAATTGGAAAAGTATTTTCAAAACTGAGTTCTTTTAAATGAGTAAAAAAATTTCAAAATCTCAACCGTCAGCCTTCTCTTGTCCAGGTAAAGGTTCCAGGGAACCCTAGGCTGGATTAGAGACCAATAATGTAAAAATCTTGTGAAGAAATCAACAGGAAGCCTACATCTCAAAGAAGACAGCAGCAGGATACATGTTTTCAAATATATGTCATTTCATCCCCGTTTCCACCCACATTCGGCCCAAGCAGCTGCCCTTACAGGTTGCTCAGGTTGGACTGGGAGTGCACTGGCTGTTGGTATTTTTCCTGGGGGCATCTTGGCAATAATTTTAGTGGTTCAGATCCTTCGCTATCACAGGGGCTGGTAGGTGGCTCTGCACTTTATTGGCAGGACAAGTCTAACAGGTGTTTCACAAGACAAGGGACTGGAGTTGGAGGGGCGTCTGATCCCTGAGGTTCCCAGGCTCCCCAGCTCAGGAACTAAGGGGCACAGATCCTCACCTATGCTTCCCAGGTGCAGCTCTACTTTGTTGTCCAATGCAGCTTTCTCATCTAGAAGCCCTTAGGCTCTGAGAGGGGAGGAAAAAGTTGGGTGTTAGGGGTTTCTGCAACTCTTCTGCGTCTGAGGAATGGGCTCAGCTTCCACCTGGCATCCAGGAGTCTACTTGCATAAGTGAATTCCCAGAGTTGGAGGCAAAATGATGTAATCGCAAGAGTTCTGGCCTGGACATGGGTGGGCAGATCCTTCTCTGCTTCCACTTGGCTCAGTGACCTTAATCAGCCTCTTCTCATCTTAGCTTCTCAGTTTCCCATATTTAACACAAGGATTGGACTAGACGTTCCCTGAGGCATCTTCTGGCTTCACTGTCCAGCAGCGGTATACACACCAAGGCCCCCGGGTTGAGCACTGAGATACCTAGGAAGGCTCCCTGTCTGTTTCATTCAACAGAAAACACTTCCTACACGTACCTTGATACGGCTGATGGTTATATTCAGCAGACCCGTAAGTGAGCCCCCAAGTACAGGACTGTGGTTAGTGTTAAGAGTTGTTCCCAGGCTCTGGGCATCTGGGTGGCTCAGTCGTGTTTAGTAACTGACTCTTGCTTTTGACTCAGGTGGTGATCTCAGGGTCATGAATCTGTGATCAGCTGTGTGCTCAGGGGGGAGCCTACTTGGGATTCTTTCCCCCTCCCATCTCCCTCCTCCTCCTCCCTCCCTTTCTATAAATAAATAAATAAATAAATAAATAAATAAATAAATAAATAAATCTTTTTAGAAAATGATTTTAAAAAAGAGTTTTCCCAGCCAAGACAATATCAGTCATTCATCAAACATTAAGTAGGTGCCCGAGGTTGGTGCTAGGGCTATAAAGATGCATAAGATGAGCCCCTGCTTTGAGGGGCACACAGCCCAATGAAGGGGACAGATGAGTAAATCAAGGATTGCTCTACAGTGCGCCAAGTTCCACTCACTATAGGATTATTAATAAGGCACCAGGACACATAAAGGGTGGATACACCAATCTGGCTGGGGTGGAGTCAAGCAGGCATGGCTTCCTGGAGGAGGTGACATAGGGGCAGGCACAGTTTAGGTGGAACAGGGATCAGATCCCTTAGGGTGCTCACAGGAAGAATGCTCGCCAGCTGCCGCGGAACATGCCGCTTCCTCCAAAGGCTCGGTGTCTCTCTCCTTCGTCTAAGGCATGGGCATGGGTCGGGTCTAACACACGGATTGGAACGGCGGCGCCTAATGGGAGCCCCAGGGGCGGGTCCCGAGTGATGGGGAAAGCTCACTGAGCTCCCGCGTGGATACGGAGATAAAAGGACCGCGGGCTCTTGCGATTCCGCTTTTGAGATGCCAGTTTTGAATGCCTGCAACCTGCATTCTGCACACGGAACACACTCCCTCCCTCCCTTTCTTTTTTCTTTCTTTCTTTTTTTTTTTTTTTTTCTCCTTCCTTCCCTTTTCGTCTTCTGGTGCAAGTTCAGGCGCAAGAGGCACAAAAGCTGCCGGTCTTCGGGCGCGCCCCGCGGCCTCGGCCTGATTCTCCTTAGTCATGGGCGGCTTCTTGGAGGAAGTGCCAGAGGCCGAAGTGGGCGCTGGCTGGGCCGAGAGGCCGCCGGGCCCCGCTGCCCCCGCCCGCGGCTGACCTTTGTCCTCCCCCGACCTCCCGCCGCGGGGCCAGGTCTGACCGCTCGGCCTCTCGCGCTCCGCGCCCGGACACGGCCCCTGGCGCCGCGGTTCGAGCCCCTCCGGCCGACCAGGGCTCGGGGACCCGCCGGGCGCTTCCCTCCCCGGCCCGCGGCTCCAGTGCAGGTGGGCGGCGGGGCGGAGGCGCGACCTGCTCCCGGGCGGCGGGACAGCGCTCGGCGGGGGCGGGGGCGGGGGCGGGGCGGGGGCGGAGGCGGAGGCGGAGGCGGAGGAGGCGGTGCCGCGGGCCGGCCGGGCTGAGTCTCCCGCTGCGCCCCGGCCCCGGCCCCAGCCCGCGGGAGGGAGGGAGGGCGGCCGGGCAGGAAGGCGCCCCGCGCCCCGCATCCCCCGCGCGCCCCGCATCCCCCGCGCGCCCCGCATCCCCTGCACCCGCGCATCCCCCGCGCGCCCCGCGCCCCGCGCATCCCCGCATCCCGGGCGGCCGGCGGGGGCTCCAGGACGCGCGATGGCCGAGGAGATCGCCTGGCTGGACTTGCCCGGCCGGTGGACCTACGGAGTTGACCGCGGGGGCAGAGTCTTCTTCATCAAGTACGTGCTCTCTAGTCTTGCCGTGTCCTTCTTCCTCCGGAGTTGTCCGACTTGGAAGGTGGCGCGGCGGGGGCAGGCGGGGCGGCCGGGAGCGGCGGCGGGAAGGGCACGCGCGACTGAGAAGTTTGTGGCCCCGCCTGCTCGGACGCGGCTCCCGCCTTTTCCTCCTTGGGTCAAAGTCCGGCCTCGGCGGGCCTGCCCTGGGCTGGGAAGGCGGGTGCGGGCGGCAGGTGCGGGCCTCTCCGGCTCCCCGCCCCGCCCCGCCGCGCCGCGCCCCCGCCCCCCGCCAGGCCCTAGAGGCCAGCAGCTGCCCAGAGGAGGGCGGCCTCGACCCCGTGCCCAGCGGGCCCCTTCCTTTCAGCCCCATCCACCGAAAGGGCCAGGGGGACGTGCTTTCTCCTGCCCCCACCGCAGATTCTCCAACAAGAACACTTGGGCAAAGTGACATCACACCTGGAGACCCTGCCTGGGCCTCCCGTCATCCCAGGACTCCACCCCCGGCAGCCCCCTCTCCCCTCCTGCTTCCTTATGGGGCTGTGGCCAAGGGGAGGGAGAAGATGCCCATGCTGCATTTGGCATTCTTTAAAGAGAGGAAGCCTCTGCTGCTCCCAGTGAACATGCCAGTGCCCTTATATTAATTTCATAAGCCAAACTGGCTCTGGCACGGTCTCATCATAGCAGAGTGGCCCCGCTGGTGCTATTTTGGCCCGCTCCTACTGTAGTCCTTCTTTGCCAGGAAAGAAATCTCCCGATAATATGGCAAGTCCAGCAGCGCAGCATTGGGGACCGCTACCCACACGTGATGGTTCTCTTCCTCAAGACAGACACTCACAGAACATCAGAGCTCAAAGGAGCCTCGGCTGCGACCCCCTCACTGCTCAGATGGGGAAGCCAGGGCTGCAGGGGTGGAGAGTACTCGTCTGTGATAAAACCGCTTTTGCTCATCAGAGCTCAGATGAGCCCAGTACCTGATGACTGGAGTGCACGGCCTTCCCCCTGCACCCGCGGCCTTTGTAGCAGCCCCGGGGCGGCCAGCGGTTTCTCGCTGGTGCTTCTCAGCTTCCAGCGGTTTCTCGCTGGTGCTTCTCAGCTTCCACGCTTGCTTTAGGCCCTTCTGTAATTATCATCACCGGGATCATAATTGATGGTGCAATTAGATTATCTTAGAAATTAACTCCATGGAAGTTCTTGACCTTGGGTCAGATTCTTAAATAACAACTTCACTGGTATTAAAACTGCAGTCCCTTTGGTCAATGGTTTGGGACTTTGGAGTCCATAAAAATCACCCAAGGAATTTATGACAAAGGGCTGATTCCTGGGCCCCACCCCCTGAGATTGCGATTGCCTTCTGGGGTGCGGCCTTCGCGGTGTGTTTCCACAAGCTCCCCAGTCCAGGTGGTTAATTCACCTCTTCTCATCTTTCTTCCCAAACTCTTGCTTGCCTTCCAGCTTTTCTTAGTCTCTTACTCTGGGAACATTTGAGTGACCACTATTTGTGTGCCACCCCACTTGGCATTACAGATAAAAGTCCTAAGAAGAGACAGGTTTTTTCCTTGAAGGTTGTGGGAAGAAAATGCAGATACTTAGGTGGAGGAGGGGGGGTGCCTGGGTGGCTCAGTGGCTCAGTAAGTTGAGCATCTGCATTTAGTTCGGGTCATGATCCCAGAGTCCTGGGATCAAGTCCTGCATCACACTCCCCATGAGGACCCTGCTTCTCCCTCTGCCTATGTCTCTCATGAATAAATAAAATCTTTAAAAAAAATACCTAGGAAATAATAGGATATGTTCTAGAGGTATTTTGCATGATGGTCTAGGAACACAAGGAAGAAAGAAGTAGCGTTCTCTGGGGAGTGGAGGGAGGACCTTCCGGAGGAGGAGACGTTTGAGCTGATTCTGGAGCAGAGGACCAGGGAGAAAGGGTCCCTTAGCAGAGGCGTGTGGGAAGAAGGGTGCCGGTGGGTGCCAGGGCATGAGATTGACACACTTAGACCTGGGCTTGGCAGGATCCCCCCACCCAGCAGCTGGGGGTGGGGGGCAGATGATGACTTGAAGATAGGGAGGCAGAGGGAGAGACTTGGCATATGGAGAGCAACTGCCCAAGTCCAGGGGATGGCTGATGGGGCCTGGGTTTTGGCAGTGAGGATAGGGGAGGGGAGATAGGAGAAGTCTTTAGGAGTAGAACGGAGGGTGTTCATTTACTGCCTGAATGTTGGAGAAGACAGAGAAAAGGAAAAATCGAAGACCAATCTCAGACATTTTTTAACTTGAGTTTGACAGAGATCAGAGTATGGGACGAGGCGGAGCAAATGTTCAGGGGGAGGTATTGAGTTTGAAGTTCCTATGGGACCTCTGGGAGGTGATAGCTGACAGACAAGGGGCTGTACAGGATTGAAGTTCAAGAGAGCAGTCTGGGCTAGAAGGGGAGTCCTGGGGGGAGGGTGCGGGTGGCAAGAGCTGGCAGGGTGGGAAGGAGGAATTACAAGGGGCACAAAGAAAATCTGGGGGGTTCACGTCTTGATTTTGGTGATAGTTTCACAAGTACATACACATGCCAAAACTTTAAATTGTATACTTTAGGGCAGCCCGGGTGGCTCAGCGGTTTAGTGCCACCTTCGGCCCGGGGCGTGATCCTGGAGTCCCGGGATCGGGTCCCGTGTCGGGCATTCTGCGTGGAGCCTGCTTTTCCCTCTGCCTCTCTCTCTCTCTCTCTCTCTGTCTCTCACAGGAGGGGATTCCCCAGCTGGGGAAATCATTGCGTAGGGATGGAACCATCCAGAAGTGTGTGATCAAGAAGACGGGGTACCCAGGCAGCACCAGTGTTGAAGGAGAGGATAGAGGAGGAGAGACCAGGGATCTCAGGGTGAATGGCATCAGGGCCAGGGAAGGGCGCTGCCCTAGAAGGCGAGGGAGAGGGGTGTTAGGAGGAAGGAGTGGTCAGTATGGAAAGGCCAAATGAGCTGAAGCTGTAAAGCACCTACTAGATTTAGGAAATAGGGAGCTCGTTATTGACCTCTAGGAAAAATGGTTTCAGGGGAGGGCTGAGGATAGAAAGCAGATTGCAAAGGATGGATGACAGGGAGGCCAGAAAGTGGAGGCAGCGGAAGGGACCAGTTTCCAGGAAGGATGCTGGGCTAGTAACAAGAGGAGCATGAGGCAGGAAGCTGTAAGGGGAGGTGGCATTGAGAGGGAAGTGGGGGTTCAGACTGAAAGACACAGACCAGAGTGGGGCTAAAGGGATGATGATGATGAGAGAGAGAGAGAGAGAGAGAGAGAGCAGTTGAAGATATGAGCCTGTGATGCCCAATAGAATAAGGTTCTAGAAAAGACAGGAGAAGACGGGGAGTGTAACACAGGCAGAGGGATAACCCCTAACTGGGGGAAGGCCAGTTCCTTCCCAGTGTAGAGGCAAGTATTGAGGTGGGGATATGGGTTCTTTGTGGGGTGCTGGTTGGGTGTATTGAAGAAGCTCCTGCTTGATGGTCTCTATTTTTCCTTGAAGTAAGCAATAAGATTGTCCATTGAGGATGGGGACGGGGGAGGGAAAGGGAGGCCAGGGAGGGACTTGAGGCTGGTGGGGAAGCTTTAGAACACTCTGCCAATGGCAGCTGGTGGGGGCCCCAGAAGAAGATTCCAGGTGAGCATGGGGATTGTGGATTTATAGTGACATTGGTCTTCCCAGGTTTGCAGGCCCCTGTCAGCCCAAAGTCAGGGTGTAGACAGCCTGTGACTGCGTCTTTCTGGGCTGAGAGCTGATGAGAGAGTAGCACAACAGGACGAAGTGGTTGATGGTGTGTTGGGGTTGTGGCCACCTCTGTGACCCTGGGACTGTCCATGATATTCAGGAGGGCTCGAGGTAGTTGTGTAGTCTGAGGGAGCAACTGTGAGAGGAGAAGAGCACTCAGGCCGGAAGGTCTCAGGGCGGCTGAAGAGGAGGTGTAAGAGCGTGGGTTTCCACACACACGTACACTGTAGTGCTGGCTCTCTCCTCCCTGGGCTTCCTCTCCCACTGTGGCCCAGGACCAAAGCCCACATCACAGGGCCTCAGGGTGCACATGGCTCCAGGGCCCTGGTGGGCGGGGGGGTGGGGGAGCACTAGAATAGTGACTCTGTTTCTTCTCTCCTTGTCAGAGGGGTGGGTCAGCTAGGCAGTCCCCTCCTATAGGTGGCAGGTGTCCAAACCAGGGGGAACAGTCATGGGGTCAAGTGAAAAGAAAGCATGTGTCCACACGAAGACCTAGACATAGATGTTGACAGCAGTTTTATTTATGATGGCCCAAAGTGAAAACAACCCGAATGTCCCTCACTGTGGTATAGCCTGTGACGAAATCCTCGTCAGCTGGGAAACAGAATCAACCACGAACACGTGCTGCTGCAGGGAGGGAAGAGAGAAAGAGGAAAGAAAGGGAAGGAAGGAAAGAAGGAGGAAAAAAGAAGAAGAGAGAAAGAAGTCAGAAGTCTAGCTTGCATGATTCCATTTATATAAAGTTCTAGAAACTTGAGAACACACAGACTAATCTATAGTGACAGGAAGCAGATCAGTGGTTGCTGGGGGGAGGGTGCAGGTGGCAAGAGCTGGCAGGGTGGGAAGGAGGGATTACAAGGGGCACAAAGAAAATCTGGGGGGTTCACATCTTGATTTTGGTGATAGTTTCACAAGTACATACACATGCCAAAACTTTAAATTGTATACTTTAGGGCAGCCCGGGTGGCTCAGCGGTGTAGCGCCACCTTCGGCCCCGGGTGTGATCCTGGAGTCCCGGGATCGGGTCCCGCGTCGGGCTCCCTGCATGGAGCCTGCATTTCCCTCTGCCTCTCTCTCTCTCTCTCTCTCTGTCACTCATGAATAAATAAATAAAATCTTAAAAAAATAAATTGTGTACTTTAAGTACCTGTAGTATTATATATCTTACTTCAATACAAATTTAATGGAACCCTTCTTAATGGGGTTTATTATATTAATTAAAGTATTAATGATACTTTGAAAGCAGTGAGTGGAGTCCTGTTCTGGGCCTCACAGCCCCACCCTAACGTCTGGATGATACAAGTGATCTGAGCATCCTCTCCTCCGCATACCTGGATTGGCCACAGATGTCAGGTGCTTCATGCTGGGTCACTCATGGCTCTGGAAAAATCAGTGTCACTTGGTTGGGGGTTGAGAAGTGTCGATAGATGTATATGCTTTCTGACTTAAACCCAGAGGATCTGAAGTGTTGGGGAGCCTACTTTGCTGGGAGTAAGATATTAGAATCCTGGCTTCATCACTTATTGATTGTATGATTTGGGGCAAATCATTTAACTTCTCTGAACCTCAGATTCATCATCTGTAAAGTTCCTAATGTGAAGGACTTTTGTCAATGAAAATATTTAGCATTGTAGACACCCAAAGACTGGGTTTACGCAGCCTCCCTCTTTCATATCCATTGAGAAGCTGCCAGGTAAGGACCTCCCATGGTCTCCCCAGAGACTTCACCCGTCACCTCAAATGTCACCTCTTTACTGAAGAAGCCTTCATGCTGTTCCCCTTCCTTAATTTCATCCTGGTTAGCCCTCACTCCTCTATGATGGGATAATGCTCTCTATGCGTGGCTATACGAGGATCTACTTATTTTCACATCGTACTGCAACTATCTTTTTATAAGTCTGTTTCCCCAGTGGGTTAGAACTTCTTTGAGGTCAGGGTCAACTATTATTCATTTCTGAATCCTCGGCGTCTGCTCAGTAAATGCTTTGTGAATCTGAATGAATGAATGAATGAATGAATGGCAGTGTGGATTCGCCCATCTCACGTGTCTGGGATGAGACAGTCAGGGTCGATGTGAATTTGGAGAGGGGTGATCTACCCAGCGAGGCCTCTCTTGTATCTGACACTTTCTTATTTGTGTTCCATAGTGATGAGGAAAAGTCAACCAGCTGGATGCACCCTGGCACGGAATCCCCCATCCAGAGTGGACACTCCTCCAGCCCAGGTAAGGAGCTCAGCTGTCCTTTGCAATCCAGGAAGAAGCAGTGGCTTGAGGCAGCCTTACAAATCCCTTGACCTGACTTTGCTTTTCACTTTTTCTTTTCTCCATGGATGGATTCAGCTTAGCATTTGGACCACCATCTAGGGGAAGGTGCAGGAAGGAGGGTTGATGTTCACCTGACAGTCTTTCCAAGTTTCCAGCTCTACAGTTAGTATGTGGGACAGACTTTGGAGTACACTGATTTGACTTCTCTTTCATCCCTCTGCCCAGTGAGAAAATCCCCTCCATCTTCAGAGCTCCTGACCTAGGCCGAACCCCTGCTCCTGGTGCTATACCATAGAGCCGTATGCCATGACGGCAGTGTTCTCTCTCTGTGCTGCCCAATGTAGTCACCATTAACCACATGTAGCTGCTGAGCAATTGACATGTGATTAGTGTGGCTGAGGAACTGAATTTAAATTTTAATTAATTTAAACTTAAATAGCTCCAGATGGCTAGGAGGAATTCCTTCACCTTGAGGAGAACTTGAAGGAAAGGGAGCCAGGGCCCACATTGATTGCTTACTATGGAGAAGACTCCATTGCTAGTCTTGAAGAAACTCCAAGGCTGGTGGCAAAGTGGGGACATTACAGGCAAGATTTCAGTCTATACTGGGGAGGCAGAGACACCAAGAAGGAAAAGGGCTGGGGTACTTCAAGCAGACAAGCAATCATCCTCTTCAGAATGCCACCACGGCCTTACCCTCACTGGCTTTCCAGCCCATTCCTTGACTGCACACCAGTCATGTGGCTCTAGGAGCTTTGGCCATTCATGGGGCATGGCTGGCACTGCCGGACACATTGGGTTAAGGCATTGGCCCGCCCAGAGCCTACTTTCTTTTAGATTCTGGGCTGGAATCATTGTGTTGTTCAAGCTGGAAGGGACTTCAGGGATCCTGGAGTTCAACTCCTTTCAAAGGTAGGAAAATGGAGGAGCAGAGAGGAAGTGTACATGGCCCAAGGCCGCTCAGCTACTAAGCAAAGCTGCATTGGGGTTAAACGCCTAAGTTCTAGAGGCAGAGAGACCAGAGCTCACACCTGGGCTCTACTTGCTATTAGTGTGATCCTGAGCCAGCGGTTGAAATCTTCCAGGACTTGGCTTCTTCGTTTGTAAAACAGGGATAGGATTATGGAACCTCCGAAGGTAGTAGCAAAGGCTCCCCGAGAGAATCACCATCAATGGAGGTGACTGCCGTTGTTATTGTCATTGTTGTTATTTTTGATGCGAAGCGGGGCCTCTGGACCCCAAGGCCAGGCTGCATTCTGTTCCTGGCTGGGTGTTTTTGCTGCTGTCAGTGTTTCAAAGCTGATCTCATCTATATCATGATGACTCCAGGTGGGATTGGAAGAGAAATCCAAGCCTCCAAGCCAATGATTTCATTTGGGGCTGCAGCCAGCTGGTTGTTTGAGGCTGGGAAGGAGTTAAGATGCCCCTGAAGCTTGCTGGGAGGGCAGCTGCCTCAGCGGGCACTCCGCCTGGACAGGAATATAAGCTCTCTTGGTGTTGCCCAGGCACAGAGGGCAGTGTGGAGGGAAGTTGCTGGAAAAGGCAGGGGACATAATCCACGCTGGCCTCTTTCCCAGGCACATCACAGTGGCAGGATTATTTATGATTCTGACCCAATGGGGATCCCTCTACTTGGGGAGACTGCCAACCCACGCCCTTCTGAATGGGAATGTCCTCCCACAGGGAGAGAGGGAACAAGTAGCATTTATGGAGCAGCACAGAGGAAAGAATGTCAGCTTTGGAAGCAGTAGACCAGACTCACATCCTGGCCCAGACACTTCCTGTGTGACCTTAAGCAAGTTGATTAACCTCTCTGGGTCTCCGTTTCCTCATCTATGAAAATGTTCAAGCTGATGCCTATTACATACTGTTACATACTGTTACTGTGCAAATTAAATGTGCTAACGGCGGTAAAATGTGTTGTGTAGAGGAAGGAAGCACTAAGTGGGAGCTGGTGTTATTTCTATAGACTAAGTCTTGAGAGGGGAGCTGGACTCACTGGCTTCCCTGCTCCATTGAAGCAGCAGCATCACCATCAATAGTAACCATGGAGGGCCCCCCGGGTGGCTCAGCGGTTTAGTGCCAACTTCAGCCCAGGGCGTGATCCTGGAGACTCGGGATCGAGTCCCATGTCAGGCTCCCTGCATGGAGCCTGCTTCTCCCTCTGCCTGTGTCTCTGTGTCTTTCATAAATAAATAAAATCTTAAAAAAAATAGTAACCATGAAATATAGACCCTTAGTAAACATAAAGTAAAATGAATGATAAAAACTGGGCCCACCACTCTATAGAATCCAGGCTCTGCTCACCAGCAGCTTGTGCTCTGAGGCAGCTGATAACATGGTGGGAAAGATTCAGACCAAAAATGAATAGCCATGTTTTATAAAACCTCGTACACAGGGCAAGTGTTTGGCCTGACCAGAAAAGTAACAGTGACTGTCAAGAGAATCCATACCTGTTTTGTAATGTATCAGCCACAGGGCTCTTGCATGCTCAGAAGGAATGATCTCTACAGTGCCCTGCCTGTCCCCACTTCTGACAGTGGGTTCCCTTGCGTTTATCAGAAGACTCCCCTTCTGCTTTGGGGTGGAGAAATCCTGTTTGCCAAGGAAGCAGGATGTTTTTTGTGCAGGAAGGATGGGTAGGACAAAATGGTACCTAATAGAGCACTCTTAGGAGATAGAGGTGCTCAGCCTCTCTGGAGCTGCTCAGCAGGGGCCACCACCACCTGCAAGGATTTCCAGGGCACCTCTGAGCTGTGGTCAGCTTCCTCAGCTGTTTAGTTCTTGCTCACTCTGTGAGCCTGCAATTCTTTGCTCTGAGCATTTCCATGGATTTTTTTTTTCCAGAGGTGCTATTAAAAATATTTTTATAGCTCAATCAGACAGAAAATCAGTAAAGAAACATTGACCTTAAATGACACATTAGACCAAACAAACTTGGTAGATAAGATATTCCACCTTAAACCAGTAGGATCCACACTCTTCTCAAGTGCACATGGAATAATTTCCAGAGTAGATCATATGGTAAAACACAAAACAAGTCTCAGTACACTTAAGAAGATTGAAGTATCAAGCATCTTTTCTGACTACAGTGGTATGAAACTAAAAATAATTACAAGAAGAACACTGGAAAAGTCACAATATATGGAGACTAAACAATGTGCTACTGACCAACCAATGGGTTGACAAATAAATCAAAGGAGAAATGACAAAATACCTTGAGGCAAATGAAAACAGAAATATGACATACCGAAATCTATGGGATGCAGCAAAAACAGATCCAAGAGGAAAGTTCATAGCAATATGGACCTACCCTAAAAAACAAGAAAATCTCAAATAACCAATCCATCTAAAGGAACTAAAAAAAAAAAAAGAATAACAAACGAAGCCCAAAGTTAATGAAGGAAGGAAATAACAAAGCTCAGAGTGGAAATAAATGGAGACTGGAAAGACAATAGAAAAGATAAACAAAAAAAAAAAAAAAACAAAAAGAAAAGAAAAGATGAACAGAGCTGGTTCTTCAAAAAGATAAAATTGAAAAATCTTTAGCTAGACTTACCAAGAAAAAGAGAGAAAGGGTTCAAATAAATAAAATCAGAAATGAAAGAGAAGCTGACAACTGACACCAGAGAAATACAAAGGGTCATAAGACACTACTGTGAACAATTATATGCCAACAAATTACACAACCCAGAAGGAATGGAAAAATTCCTAGAAACGTGCCATCTTCTAAGACTGAATCATGAAGAGATAGTAAATGTGAATACAGTGATTACTAGTAAGGAGATTGAATCAGTAATCAAAAACCTCCCAACAAACAAAAACGCAGGACCAGATGGCTTCACTGGTAAATGAAGATTCAAACATTCAAAGAAGATTTAATACCTATGTTTCTCAAACTCTTCCAAGAAATTGAAGAGGAAAGCTTGCTTCCAAATTCATTTTACAAGGCCAGCATTACCCTGATACCAAATCCAGGCAAAGACACCATGAAAAAAGAAAATGAGGGACACCTGGGTGGCTCAGCGGTTGAGCAGCTGCCTTTGGCTTGGGATGTGATCCCGGGGTTCTGGGAACAAGTCCTGCATCAGGCTCTCTACATAGAGCCTACTTCTCCCTCTGCCTGTGTCTCTGCCTCTTTCTCTCTGTGTCTCTCATGAATAGAGAAATAAAATCTTTGAAAAAAGAAAAAAAAAAAAGCAAAATGACAGGCTGACATATTCCTGATGAATATAGATGCAAAAATTAAAATTCTCAACAAAGTATCAGCAAACTGAATTCGACAATGCATTAATGGGATCATTTACCATGATCAAGTGGTATTTATTTCAAAGATTCCCAGAAATAAACCTAAGCATATATATGGTCAATTAATTTACGACAAATGAGGCAAGAAATACAGTGGAGAAAGGACAGTCTCTTTAAATGATGTTTGGACAGCTACCTGCAAATTGGACAGCTACCTGCAAAAGAATGGAACTGGACCACTATTTTGCATCAGACACAAAAATGAACTCAAAATGGATTAAAGATTTGAATGTAAGACCTGAAACCATAAAATTTCTAGAAGAAAACATAGGCAGTAAAATCCTTGACATTGGTCTCAGAGATGATTTTTTGGAGCTGACTCTAAAAGCAAGGGCAGCAAAAGCAAAAATAAACAAATGGGACTGCATCAAACTAAAAAGTTTCTGCACAGCAAAAGAAACCATCAACAAAATGGAAAGGCAATCTACAGAATGGGAGAAAATAGGTGCAAATCATATACCTGACAAGGGGTTAATATCTAAACTATGTAAAGAACTCTTACAACTCAATAGCAAAACAAACCGCCCCCCAAAACCAAAAAACAAACAAAAAACCCAAACAAAAAAAAACCTATCTGATCAAAAATGGGCAGAAGACATCTTTCCTTTTTTTATTTTTTTAAGATTTTATTTATTCAGTCATGAGAGACAGAGGCAGAGACACAGGCAGAGGGAGAAGCAGGCTCCATGCAGGGAGCCCAACGTGGGACTCGATCCCAGATTCCCAGGATCATGCCCTGGGCTGAACGTGGTGCTAAACCACTGAGCCACCTAGGCTGCCCAGAAGACATCTTTCCAAAGAAGACATATAGATGGCACATAAAATAGGCACATAAAAAAGATGCTTAACATCACTAATCATCAGGAAAGCGCAGTCAAAACTACAATGATATATTATAGCACAGATGTTAGAATGGCTCTCATCGAAAAGACTAGAAATAACACGCATTGGCGAGGGTGTAGAGAAAGAGGAACTGTCTTGCACTGTTGGTGGGAATGCAAACTGGTCCAGCCATTGTGGAAAATAGTGTGGAGGTTCCTCAGAAAATAAAATAATTGCCCTATGATCCAGCAATTCCACTGGATCATAGGAAACAAAAACACTAATTTAAAGAGATATGCACCCCCATGTTCACTGCAGCATTATTGACATAGTCATGATATGGAAAAAAACCTAAGTGTCCATTTTTGGGTGAATGGGCAAAAATATGGTAGATGCATCTGATAGAATACTACCTGGCCATAAAAAAGAATAAAATCTTGCCATTTGTGACAGCAAGGATGGACCTTGAGAAAATTGTACTAAGTGAAATGAGAAAGACAGATATCATATGATGTCACTTTTATGTGGAATCTGAACAGCAAATAAATGAACAAACCCAGCAAAACCCACCGATAGGGATCCCTGGGTGGCGCAGCGGTTTAGCGCCTGCCTTTGGCCCAGGGCGCGATCCTGGAGACCCGGGATCGAATCCCACGTCGGGCTCCCGGTGCATGGAGCCTGCTTCTCCCTCTGCCTATGTCTCTGCCTCTCTCTCTCTCTATGTGACTATCATAAATAAATAATAAAAAAAAAATTAAAAAAAAAAAAACCCACCGATAATGGAAGAGAATGGTGGTTATAGAGGGAAGGGAAGCTGGTTGGGGGCCAGATAGGTAGAGGAGGTCAAGAGGTACAAAGTCCTAATTATAAAGTAAATAAATATGTAGTATACAGGATGGCGGCTGTAGTCAATAATATTGAAGTTGGCACATACTTGAAAGTTGCCAAGAGAGTAAATCCTAAAAGTTCTCGTCATGAGAAAAACAAAATCATCACTATGTATGGTGACAGATGGTCACTAGTCTTATGCTGATCATTTCTCAATGTATCCAAATCACAGATCATTACCCTGTACACCGGAGACTAATTTAATGTTACGTCGATTATATGTCAATTAAAAAAGTTTTTTTAAGTCTCTCCATTTTCCTAACTGACTGATTTCCTAAGTCGTCAGCATCTTGTCCAGAGGCGGCAGAAGCCATAGGTGATCATTTGGGCTGGGGTTTGTTTGCAGGCTTGAGTCCCGGTCTGATCTTGGGTGCTGACAACCCGTGAGGCTTGGGGCAAGTGACCCGCCCTTGGCTCTAGCTTGTGCTTCTGTGATATGAGGGAGCTGTGGGATGATCCTTCCAGGGCAGCCATCTGTGAGTTCACTGCTGTATCCCAGGCCTGGCCCAGAGGAGATGCCCAAGGAAAGCTTGTGCACTGAACGAGCCAACCGTGGAAGGCAATGATCCATTTGGTAACTTCACTGCTCGTAGATAGGGAATGTCCCATTCACTGCCATCCCTCTTATTATTTCCTGGAAACAGACTGATAGGAATAATGGACCAAAAAGGGTGAGAGGGTTGGTTTGAGCCCTATTGGCTTGTCTGTGAATTTTCCTAGCTCTCTCCCTGCCTCATCCCTGCTAAGTGCAGATCGGGTTTGCGTGGTTGAGAAGAGAGAGTCAGGTTATGATTTTGTTTCCACACAGGATTGCCCAAGGGCTGGGAGATGGATTCTACCCAGGAGGGAGCTGTGTATTTCATCAAGTGAGTAACGTGGGCTTTCTTTCTGGTCTGGTTGTTGGGCCTGCAGTCGTCCTCGTCACTGAGGCCTGCTTGGGAGGAGAGGCGCTTAGAAGGTCTGCTCATGCGCAGAAGGCTTTGGGGTGGTGAGGGTCTGTGAATGGCCAGGAGGCCTCAAGGCTTCTGAGCAATCGTGGCAGAGAGAGCTGGGGGTGTGGGGGGTGTGCACATGGGAGGGGCGTCTTTCTCCTGGTCTGAGAGAGCCAGTGTTGGTCATGGGAAGTTTTCCTGGTTGAGGTGGGTGGAGGGAGTGTTGTGCGGGGCGGGATGGCGGGGAGGGAAATAGCTCCACAAAGTAAAGCAAAGAGGCTACTTTAGACACACCCAGGACAAAGGCTCAAAGGAAGGAGACAGAGCACCATGATGCCCAAACAGGCAGGAAGTGGAGCCGGCTGGCGGGAAGGTGCGAGCGAGGGTGCACAGGCAGGTGGGCGGGGGTGGCAAGGCCGACTCAGTCTCTCTTGCTCTCCCGTTCGGGCGCGTGTGACCCCGGAGGTGGCAGGGGTGTGTGTAGTGCTGTTTCTCTCTGGGGGTTGGCCACGCCCTTCCATGGGCTGGGGTACTGGCGCTCTCATGTATGGTGACAGATGGTCCTGTCCCTCGGCTGGGGTCTCTCCATCTCCCAGGCAGGCTGGGTCCTGGCTTTGGTCCCCCAGGCGGGGCTGGGCGCGCACAGACCTGTGCTTGGTCTGGCCTTTGAGTCTACGGGGCTGGGAGACAGTGGCTGCGAAGACAGCTAGGGCGTGGGCAAGGCCGCAGAAATCCCGGCCCAGCCAGCGGACGGAGGGCCCTGCTCAGCCCTCGCCCCTCCTGCGCTCCTTCCACATCTTCATTCATCCTTCAGGAGAGCTCATCCGTCCATCCCCTGCCTCGAGGCCAACCAGCACTACACCAGCTTGGCTGGTAACCATCTTCTTGAAACAAAAATGAAACAGAATGAACAAATTCTCCGCTTTGGAGATTGTTCAGATACCACGTGGCTCCTGTGGCCTGAGCTTTCCCTGAAATTGAACTGAAATCCTCGCTGTGGTTAAGGTTTCTTTCCTCTCTTCTCCTTGGCGATACCATCTGCATGTTCCTTATGTGAATCTGGTGCTTGAGACCATCTTCTGGGTACTCTCACCTGTATGGGCTCATCTTCTCTGGCCCTGAACACTTACCACCAGCTGTGGCCTGGCCCTCAACCTCTCTGATCTCATCCCCCACAACTATGGCGATCCTCGTCTTTCCCTGCATTGTGACAAATTCATTCTTACCGCAGGACCTTTGCATTTGCTGTTTCCTCTGCGTGGGAGCCCTCTCCTCCTGTTTTTGTGTATCTGGCACCTACATATCATTTAGCTCAAGTGTTATCAGAGTGACTTCTCCTGACTACTCCATCCCCTGCCTCACTCTGCTCTTTTTGAGCCCCAACATGGGGCTCAAACTCACAATTCTGAGATCAAGAGTCTCATGTGCTACCAACTGAGCCAGCCGGGTGCTTCAAGACCCTCTTTCTGTTCTTCCTACGACCTGCTAGGAAGTTTGCTGTTCTGAATTTCTTGACTTACCTACTGCTGGTGTTCCCCTACTGCCATGGCAGTCCTGAGAGCAGATTCTGGCTCCTTCGTGTTCCACTGTGTCCTAGAACCTTGCTGGTGCATGATAGGAATCTAAGATGTTTGCTGAAATAAATGAATGGGCAGTGTTGGGGGATCAACAAGCATAGTTGACTCCTGCTCCAGTCACCAGCCCAGAGCATCCTGGGCTCCCCTGGCTTAGCATGCCCAGTCACGAACTCATCACCTTTTCCTCGCCAACACCAGTTCCATGTCAGAAGCACCACGGGAGGAGAACCCTCAGAGGCAGGCTCAAACCCCACGCCTGTCAATTCTCCGAAATCTCTCTCACCCCATGGCCACAGCCTGAGTTCATGCCCACATGGACCCTCCCCTGGATCATTCTAGCAGCTTCCAGAAGGATCTTCTTGCCTCCAGGCCATACTGCTGCAAGAGTGCTTGTTTTCGACAATGCAACTTTGGTCACATCATTCTACATGTAACACCTTTCATGCTTCCCATCAGTTGTAGGAAAAGATCTGAATTCCTTACTCAAGCACTTGAAAGGGCTTTATAAATCTGGCTGCCTGGGATCCCTGGGTGGCGCAGCGGTTTGGCGCCTGCCTTTGGCCCAGGGCGTGATCCTGGAGGCCCGGGATCGAGTCCCACGTCGGGCTCCCTGCATGGAGCCTGCTTCTCCCTCTGCCTGTGTCTCTGCCTCTTGCTCTCACTGTGTGCCTATCATAAATAAATAAAAAAAATAATAAATCTGGCTGCCTGCCTTCTTTCTCTAGCTTCACCTCCCATACTCCCCACTCTTCCAGACCAGATCATTTGTGGTTCCCTCAACACACACCTCTCTTCCAGGCTTCCTGGCCTTTTCCAAGTGCTTATCTCTCCTCTTACAGAGCTTGTATCCACCTGTGCACACTTGCTTTTCCTTGAAAATCCTGCCCATGACATCACTCCTTTAGGGAAGCCCACCTGTGTTATTATTGTTTCCATGTGTGCTATTTTCCCTGGATTGGTGGTTCACAGTGTTGAGTGTGCATTGAAATCACCCGAAGGGCTTGTTAAAACACATTGTTTGGCCCCACCCCTAAAGTTTCTGTTTCTGAAAGTCTGAGAATTTGCATCTCTAGCAGAGGTTCCCTGGTGATACTGATCTGCTGGTCCTGGCCCGGCACTCTGTCTGGATGGAAAACTCATCAAGAGCAGGGGAGGCGTAGGGTGGCCATAAAATCTGGAAACATAGACACTATCGTTTCATTATGTATTGTCATGAAATCTCAACGAGCTATTAGTCGTTCATGTCTTTTCCCAGAGGAGGTGGCCACCCCTTGCATCAAGAGTGGCAAGAGCTGAGCTTCACTACATCAAGCCTCACGAGAGCATCATGAGGGAGGTGCTATCATCCCTAGCTGTTTTAGCAAGGAAGGAGAAAACTGAGACTTACAACTGCGATTTAAAACTGAGTAAAAAAATATGTTCAGTGTCACGAAGCTTCTAGGAAGTGAAGCTGGGATTCAGCCCCTGTCTGCCTGATTTCGCAGTCTGTGCACCTAGCATCACGCCACAGCTGCCTCCAACATCTTTGCTGCCATGCTCACACAGTGGTGTTGGTGGGGAGTGTTCCAGAAACCCTGACTGCGTGAGGGAGGGAGGGAAGGAAGGAAGGAAGGAAGGAAGGAAGGAAGGAAGGAAGGAAGGAAGGAAGGAAGGCTCTGACTTGCTCATTTTCATGGTTTCCTGTACGATTCTTTCTCTACAAAGGTTTGTGACATTTGGTTGGTGGGTCAGTTAGAAACTCTGAGGACCCCAGACATGGATCCCAAGAGGTAGCAATGAAAGTCAGATATACAGACAGCTTGAAAAGCCACTTCTTTTTCCTTCTGGTGTGGAGGAGTCAAATTTCAATGAGCACACATTGACATTTGCCCAGGATCAGATGACTATGATGACTGTGTGTCGATAAGCCCTTCCCTTCGTGGTGTTTGAGAGGTGACTCTCATGGTATCTATGATGTCATTGCTCAAGTGTGCCTGAGGTTTTGAGGGTGCCCCTGACAGGCGGTGGTGCAGAGAGGAAAAAAGCCAAGGGTTAAGATGTGGGTGAAACCCCCGGCTGGCCTGCGTGCGGGTACTGCTTCGATCCAGAGGAGGGCACCAGAGCATGCATGATCAGCCCCAGGAAGGCCTTGCCGTCGGTCACTCCAGGACCATCTCCACCATCCCTCGCCACATCTCAGCCAGGATGGACCTGGTGGCTCAGACACCCGGATGTGTTACACCCCATCCCCAGGCCCCTCCCCTTTGCTTCCCGCTGCAGCAGCCCCCTGTGGAGCTTGCCAATTCTCTAAGAGGGCCTCTCTCTTTCTCTGAAGTTGGCAGGGAGGGAGACATGGCAGTGATGCTTTCTGCAGAGCCCGAAGAAAACACTGGTTCCAGTCTGGGCCCCTGCCGCCCCCTCCGCAAACCCCTGCCCCCATGGGCTGCTCTGTGCTGTGCCAGGGGCTGCAGACGGTGGGGATGCAGAAACCCAGGCCTCTGCCCACCACCCCTGCCCCTCTCTGGCCCCCGACCCGGCGCTCATGGGAGTCATCAGAGAGACTCAAGCCCGTGGGACCCCAGAGGGCGCGGCTCCCTGGGAACTTCTGCTGCGTTGTCTCCAGAGGTCAGGCAGGACAAAGGAGAGAAGTCACAGGGGAACAAATCTGACACTTAGTGACCCCAGAGGCCCATAACCTCCCAGAGCAGCAGAGAAAGAGACAGATGAGAACAGGTCCTGGAGGGTATTTGGCTTGGGGAAGACAAACCCCATTTGCAGATGAAGTAAACTGAGGCCCAACAGCCAAGTCACTTGTTCCAAGTCGCTGAGTTGGTAAGGGGTAGAACTGGGCTTGAAACCTCAGTAGGTTTTGGACTTTCCCCTTGGAGCCCCAGGGACATGGATTCCAGGGGCTCTTTCTTCAGGAACCTCCCTCTCTCACGCCTCCTCCTCACACTCTCCCCACCTGAGTGTCACAGAAATCTTCCTTCTCCACGGCTGGGCTGGCAAGAGACAGCAGGTGGGTTGGGTGAAGGGAGTTTCTTTTCTCTCCTCCTCTTTACCCATTCTTGCTGGGACTCTAAGGCCCCCTGCTGTAATGTCTCTGTGACCCTGCTCCCCTAAAACCAAGACCTGCCCCAATAGGAGTCCTCCCTTTGGTCTCTTGTGCCTCCAGATTGCCCAGAGGCATCCACAGGGCCAGCTCAGACCTCTCGGAGGATCTGTCTGCAGCCCTTGCCCTCTGTCTGCCAGAGAGGAAAGCCTCCCAGCAGGCCCTTCTGTCCATCTCCTGCCTTTCTGAGCTGCCCAAGGATTGTGTGGGATGGAGCATGGGGTCCTTGTCCCCTTCCCCACCCTGCCTGTCTCCCACCCCGGGATGCTGTAATCTCTGATCCCAACCCTGCTTTGCTCCATTGGCTCCTCAAGGCCAGAGAAGCCCCCAGAACCCCTGGTCTTTGTTTGGCTTGAAGCCGGCTCTCCCCCTGCCTGCAGTGGGCCGACCTGCCAAATCCTGGAGAGCCAGGGCAGGTGGGCTGGACTTAGTCGGTACTGCCTGGCACGAGGCCTGCACCTAGGATTTCTCTGCCCCTTCAACTGGATGCCTTTCTCAGAGCCAATGAACTCAGCATCTCAGCCAGGCTGGGGGAAGGAGAGGGGGTGACTTAGGGATCCCCCTCCCCACCAGAGCTGCAGGCAGGTGCATACTGCTCTAACCTGAGATCTCAGCTCTAGCTTGGCCTACTCTGGGGTTGGAAGCACAGGCCTTGCAAGAGCTCTCTCTGAGGGTGTGTGGGAGTGGGGTGTGGATCAGACCCCCTGTAACGACTCCCCTCCCTGCTAACAGGGTTCTTCCTGCACTGGGGGAGGGAAGCTTGTGCTCCTGCTCCTTCCATAGCAGATTCTCTTTAAAGATAAAGACTTCAGTTGGTTAAATGATGCTTATACTCAAATCATATTAAAAGAGACCCCCAGAGAAAGAGAAATAGTGCATTTTAGTGAAGAGAAGCTTAATTTTTAAAATCAAGTTGTTGCAATGACGAATATTTGAAAAAGATACAATAGTCAGGTGGGTGAGCCCTTGCAGATGCCCTTCATCCAGCTCCTGCTTCTTGAAATCTTTCTGTGTTCAGAAGTGGCCCCAGGAGCTTACCTGGTTTGGTCTACAGCTCCGGAGTCTCAGAAGCACTGGGACTGACAGCCAGTGACCCTGCCTGGAAGTTCAGGTGGAAATATCCCATCTTCGTTCCATCTTTCTCATCCTGGTTATGAAACTCAGTCTTCCCCTTGCACTTACCCATGTTCGCAGAGAATCTGTTATTGTTCCAGCATGCGCAGAAATGTGAAGAGAAGGAAACCGAGCCAGAGAAACAGAGAGATTGCAAGAGAGATCTTTTAATGGCACGGGCTTGCAGAAATGGGGCTGCAGTCCTATTGTCTGAAGCCCTCCCTCCGCCTCTGAACAGACACAGGCACCCCCTGGCTTGGTGGGCGTCCCTGCCTAAGATCACTGGAGACCATTTGGGCTGGAGACCTAGGAGGTCCTGGAACCTTGTAATGGGCTCCAACCAGCTCCAGAGGTTATTTCATGAAATTACATGTACTGGGGGAGAGGGGATGTGAAGGCACCAGGGCCCCTCCCAAGCCCTCTTGACACCCAGAAGTGTGCCCATCTCTAGGGTAGAGAGCCACAGAGAAGAAAGGGAACCATGGCAGGTCTGGTGAGTCCTCATGATGCCAGACCCCCCGGGCACCTTCTGGTTCCCTGCACTCTAGTGGGAGAACAGCAAACTGCGGCGTACATGGAGGAGGGGGGCCCTGGATCCCCTTTAAGGGGGGCAACTCTTCTTGGTGATGGGAGGCTAGGAAGGCTGTGCTGAACTACTCCATCCTCCCCTGGGCAGGATGTATGGGTGGTTAGCAGCTTGTCGCTGGTGTGGATGGAGTTAAACCTTTCCAGGGACTATTTACTCCTGATCCTAAGTGACAGCTTGGGGAGGGAGAGTCACGTGGCCCTGAAATCCCCGCGGGAGCCGATGGAGCATGCCCAGCTGCTTCTGCCTGGGAAAGATGCTGGATCCTGCAGTCACCACAACAGCATCCTCTCCCCGCGCCAGGGACCTGCCAGCCAGAGAGATGACTGATTAGAACGATTCAGATCCAGAGCCCCGCTCTTCAGAAGGGGGCCCTGAGGGGCGGGGGAGGAGGACCCCAGCTGGAGCTGGGGGAGGGGTGCCTTGGGGCGCGGAGAGTTCTAGCTTTTCAACGCGGGGCTCACACCTCTGAAGCCGGTGAGTCTGTTCTGATGCATCATATAGATGAGGCGGGAGGAGGAAGGCTGTGCTCTGGTCAGGCTGGCAGCCGCCCGCCGTGTGAGTCTGGGCTGCTGGCACTGCGGTGCCACTGCCTTCCCCATCCCTCATTCTTGGCAGCCTTACTTGGGGATCATGGATGCTGAGAATGCTAATTATAACCCGCTCTGTGCCCTCACCCCCACCTCCAGAATCCCCAGTAAAGGCTGATGTTGGAATTTATTGCATTTGAATTGCATCTCTTGGGTGAGGCCAGCTTTGGGGCTGCCAGCTTCCTAGGGTCTAACTGGGCACCCCCCCACCCCAGCCTGGCGAGAGCAAAGAGGCCAGCCCCACCCTGCCTCTGATCTTGCCAGAAGTGAGTTGAGAGCCAGTGGGAAGGAGAGATGGAAGGGTTCCAGGGGTCAGGCTCGGGTCAGCCCCAGAGACTCACCTCCCACAGTGTGGTGAGGGGTTCGGGGGGCCACTGAGGCTCTTGGATTGCTAGGAGCATCTGATCTCTGGGATCCCAGAATTAGTGGGGAGCACCAGAGGAGCTGAGGCCTGGTACGTAGGCCCGAGGGGATGGGTTTATCATGTGGGATCAAGCTGCAGCTAGCAGAGCCTCAGTCTCATTGTGTGAGGTTCTGGGCAAAGGAACAAGGTGGTGGAGCTGGCAGAGAGGGGTGGTGAGAGATCAGGTGGGGGGTAGGGAGGGAGGTAGGTAGGAAGGCGGCAGGAGAGGAGAGAAGAGGCTAGAGAGATGATATCTATGACCAGGGTCGAGCCAGAGAAGGGAAGAGAGGGGGCCGGAGCCTGGGAAGGCCAGAGATGGGAGAGCCAGCCCCAGGGCACAGGGGTGGGGAGGGCTGCAGAAAGGGGAACACTGTGCGGTGCGAGGGGGTGGGGTTAGAGTCTGAGCCGGAGAAGGTGGAGGCCTTCTGAGCTTGCAGTTCTTCCCCTATCCCTATAAACCCCTTGCCCTCCATCTGGCCATTTGAGTGGCTTGCTCTGTTGGGGATCCCTGAATGCCCAGGGTGGGAGCCCTGTGGTCATGTCTCTGCCTGAGCTTGCTGTCCAGATGGGCTTGTCCAGATCCTCAGCACCCGCCCTCCAAATCCTCCAAATCCCGGCTTCCAGGCCCCTCTGGGGTGTGTGGAGCTGGGGAGGATTTCTGTGGCCTTCCACCTCAGAGCAGCTGCATTTCAGCTTGGGCTGGAGATGAGCAGATTCTGGTGGTGGAGAGGAGGCAGGAGGGAGGCTCTGCCACTCAGTGGGGGTGCTGGCTCCTGGCAGGAAGGGGTGGTGGCCTGAGGCTGGGAGCCATCGCCAGGTGCGGGCCGCAGGAGGGGCCAGGGCAGCCCCTGGGTTTCCCCACGGGGCTCACGGGGGCGCAGGGTGCTGGGCTGCAGAGGGGAATCCTTAAAGTCCTTGGTTTCCCAATCAGTGGCGAGGTGATGGCTGTGCTAGTGCTGCCGGGTAATTAATCCTGGCGGGCGGCTGCACGGCCTCCAGACAATGGGGTTTGGGTTTTTTTTTTTGCCGGGTTCAGCTTTTTTTTTCCGTCTTCACAGGAAGGTGACAGTGCAGGACGCGTTACACTGATAATTACTTTTAACGTGTCTGCCTAGATTATTGAGTCGGATTCTGGCCGCTCCGTGTAGATGAGATGATTGCGGAGGAAGTGAGCAAGCGGGGCAGCCCGCCCCGGCTCCCAGGCTGACAGCAGGGCCTGCCCGGGCCAGTGGCCTCGGGGCACAGGAGATGGGCCCCAGGGGTGCCCGGGGGCAGTGGGCAGGGGCTGCTGCGCCCAGGGGGGTCCGGACCAGGGCGAAGGGGCGCCCCCTCAGCCGCTGTCTTCCTCGCTGGCCAGAGCAAGGTTCCCCAAAGCCACTGGCACCGAGCTGGGCGCCTGGTGGGGACCCAGCCCCCGTGGGTGCCCCAGGGGAGGGTCAGGAGGAAGAGGACCACCACGGGCGGCCGTCGGGGGCTGCGGGCGCTGGTTGTCAGAGCCTTGGCGCAGTGGCTGGAGCCCTGGGCTGACCTGGTCTGGGAGCCGGCGCCGTAGGAGTGAGACGACTTAGCCAGGCCCGTCTCCCACCTCTTAAAAACACACTTAGAGAGGAAGGAAGGCTTCGGTTGGGGAACGTTTAGAAATAAATGTGGAACAGAGACGAAGGGGACCTGAGGCAGGCCGAGTGGGGCCCTCCCCGGGGCAGTCAGTCATCCAGGTGGGCTCCTGCCCAGCACCCGCACCTCCCGATGCCTGCCAGAGACCATTCGGTCTGGCCTCCCTCGGATCCCACATGAGCCCTCTGTTCCCTCCCTGGTGGGAGCACCAGCCTCCAGCGACGGGGAGTTCATTACCTCACCAGGCAGCCTCCTCCATGGTTAGAACATTCCTCTATGCAGAATCAAAACCCACCCACTTCTAAGCTCTGCCCTATGGTTCTGATTCTTTGAAGCAGCACAAAGCAAGTCAGCTCTTTTTCCCGTGGTGATAAAGATGGTTTTCTTCATATTAAAATAGCCTATAATAATGTGGGGATGTAATATAGTTTATGTAACCAGTTTTGTATTGGACATTTAGGTTGTTACCCTTATTTTTCTTTTCCAAATAACATGAACATTTGTGTATGTCAGGCTTTTTCTGTGTTTTGGATTCTTTCCTTAGGATAAATCCCAAGACACAGAATTAATGCGATAAAGTATATACATTAAAAAAATAAAAAATAAATAAATAAAAATAAAAAAATATGATTCTGAGTTGAGAAGTAATAATACATACTCATTAAAAAAATAGAAAAACATATAGAGAAAAGATAAAAATTACCCATAATTGTCTGTCTCAGAGATTTGGTATATGATTTTACCATTTTGATACATATATGTTTTTATGAATTCATATACAGACATGTAACTATAGTATCAAAATATGCATCTATACTATTAAAATTTTGGACCAAGTATATATATTTTTTGTCACTTATATCGGTGGTTTTCCTAATGTTTTATTATGTATCTGTTCTATTTAATTAACCCCTTCGTTAAAGTAGGTGTTTCCAGTTTTTGGTTTTAGAAGCAGCAATGCAGTAAACATAGAACTATCTGGATCTTTGCACATATCAATGGTTTTTTCCCCTTAGGTTACATTTCTAAAAATGGAATCGCTGTGCTTTTTTATTTTTATTTTTTTAAAGTTTTTATAGTTTAATTTTCTGGTGCTGGTCATCACAAATGCCCTCCTTAATCCCCATCACCTGTTTCACCCAACCCCCAACCACCTCCTCTTTGGGATCCACCAGTTTGCTCTCCACAGTTAAGAGTGTTTCTTGGTTTGTTTCTCTCTCTCCACCTCCCTTTGCTAGTTTGTTTTGTTTCTTAAATTCCACGTATGACTGAGTTCATATGGTATTTCTCTTTGTCTGACTTCCTTAACTTAGCATAATTCTCTCTAGCTCCATCCGTGTCATTGCAAATGGCAAGATTTCATTCTTTCTGAGTAATGGCCAAGTAATATTCCATTGTGTATAATATATATAAAATGGAACCATTCTTTCATCTATGCATGGGCACTGGAGCTGCTTCCATATCTTGCCTCTTGCAGATAATGCTGCTATAAACATAAGGGTGCATAGATAATGCTGCTATAAACATAAGGGTGCATTCAAACAATACCTTTGAATTAGTATTTGTGTATTCTTCAGGTAAATACCCAGTAGTGCAATTGCTGGATCATAGGGTAGTTCTATTTGTAACTTTGTGAGGAACTTCCAACCTCCAAACTGTTTACCACACTGACTGCCCTAGTTTGCATTCCCACCAACAGGGAATTGCTGTATTTTAAAATATTTTGACATATTTTGCCAAATTCTTTGTTGGAAATTACTAATTTACATTCCCGGCAGTTGCACTTGAGAACGTGTTTTGTTACACGAGCACTAGCATTGAGCATTACAACATTTTCATTGCTTTCATCCATCACTTCTTCATTGTTTTAACCTATTTGTTTGATTAGTAGTGAGATTTACAGTTTTATTTATTTATTTTTAAAGATTTTATTTATTTATTCATGAGAGACACAGAGAGTGAGAGGCACAGACACAGGCAGAGGGAGAAGCAGGCTCCATGCAGGGAGCCCCATGTGGGACCCGATCCCGGGTCTCCAGGATCACGCCCCGGGCTGAAGGCGGCGCTAAACCACTGAGCCACTGGGGGTTCCCAGATTTACAGTTTTAAAATTAGATTTTTAAAGTATGAATAATCCATCTGTTGTCATTTGTTTGTCGAGTCTTTGGTTTTTCCTAAAAGGCAGTTTAGTGCAGTTGTCAAGATGGCAGTGACAGTGGCCAAGGGAATTGGGGTTGAATCTGGGCTCTGTCACTTACTGTGCGGTACAACCTTGACAGTGACTTAATCTCTCTATGCCTCAGTTTCTCCATCTGTAAAATGTAGGTAACAATGTTACCTATTTTATAGACTTTATTTTTTTAAGATTTTATTTATTAATGAGAGACACACACACACACACACACAGACAGAGACACAGGCAGTGGGAGAAGCAGGCTCCATGCCGGGAGCCCGACATGGGACTCGATCCCGGGTCTCCAGGATTAGGCCCCGGGCTGAAGGCAGTGCTAAACCGCTGAGCCACCCGGGCCGCCCTTTCATAGACTTTATTATTTTTTTTATTATTATTTTTAAAAATATTTATTTATTTATTTATTTATTTATTTATTTATTCAGAGAGAGCGAGAGAGAGGCAGAGACACAGGCAGAGGGAGAAGCAGGCTCCATGCAGGAAGTCCGACGTGGGACTCGATCCCGGGTCTCCAGGATTAGGCCCCGGGCTGAAGGCAGTGCTAAACTGCTGAGCCACCCGGGCCGCCTTTCATAGACTTTATTTTTTATTATTATTATTTTTTTAAAAGATTTATTTATTTATTCAGAGAGAGCGAGAGAGAGGCAGAGACACAGGCAGAGGGAGAAGCAGGCTCCATGCAGGAAGTCCAACGTGGGACTCGATCCTGGGTCTCCAGGATCACACCCCGGGCTGCAGGTGGCGCTAAACCGCTGTGCCACTGGGGCTGCCCTTTCATAGACTTAAAAAAAAAAAAAGATTTTATGTGTTTATTCATGAGAGAGAAGCAGAGATACAGGCAGACACAGGCAGAGGGAGAAGCAGACTCCCTCTGGGGAGACTGGTTCAGGACTTGATCCCAGGACCCTGGGATCACGCCCTGAGCCAAAGGCAGATGCTCAGCCGCTGAGCCACCCAGGCACCCCTATTTCATGGACTTCTTGTGGAGATAGGTGAGGTCACATTTGTGGAGCAGTTGGAATCATCCCGAGCAGACCGACACACGTGTTTGTTATTATTACCTAACTATTGTTGGTTTGTGTGAAAAACACAGAGATCTGAAGACAGTATCAAGATCTCTCTCCCTCCAGGCCCCCCAGGCCTCCTTGTCCTAGGCTAACAACCCCTATTCCTCCAATGACCCCACTTCCTTTCTCAGTCTTCCCTGGAGCCTCACAGGAGGTGTGGTCTCACCAGCACAAAACATGGGGAGGCAACCATGCCCCATTTCCAGGAGGATCCCCTGGAATGTCATACTTCTAGGCACTTCTGGCAGGTGCCTGGATGAAGGGTATTTGGCTCCTCCAGTGTCTTCTGTGAATAGGACACTGTGCTGGAGGCCTCTCCCCTGTGTATATCCTTCCTGACCTCTCCTTATCACATCTATCCAGAGTGTGCCCCATTCCTGTGAGCCCTCTTTGCACTTCCCAAAGTAGCAGTAGGCGATCTGATAAATTAATTCTGGTCTGTGTGTTAGTAAGAGAGAGTGGGTACACGTCCTGTCCGGGTTGTAGAAAGAATGCCCATCTGGAACTTGAAGACATAGATAGACTCAAATTCTGGTCCAAATTAGCAGCTGTGTGATTTGTAATAAACCACTTAATCTCTCTTGAGCTTTTGTTTCCTGTTCCGAAAAATGTAGTATCATTACCCATTTAACTAGTTGACCGCCAGGAGGGTGGTATTTATGGAGGTGTTTTGGAAACTACAGATAATTATACCAATGTCAGTTACTAATAGACGTGTGTGTTTGAACGATGTATATCAGAAGGTAGTACTTTAACTCGAAGATCAGACCAGAACCAAGGTGGGTTGCTAGGAAATGTGTTTAGGGCTGACGGCATTCATGGTGACTGTCAAATCCTCCTCCCTGGTTTATATAGTCCCTCTTAAGGGTTGATCCTGACTGTGTGAATTCAGGAAATAAGGTGGGGCACATCAAGCTAATCTGATCAACATTCATGGATGTTCAGGCTTTACTCCTTCAGGGCCTAGGGTCTCTCTCCATGGTGGAGGTGAGGTCCCTCCTTAGCTCTGACATTGCCATGTCTACCCCATCTGGCTCATCATTACCTGAAAACCTGAGTCTGTAATTACAAGGGCCAGTTTGCTTTTAATTAACCTAATGCTTGCTATTAGCCTGTTCAATTCACCCCAGCCTCTGGTAGTAGGGTCATTTTTCTGATTTTGCTTGGTTTTTGGGTCCTCTTTAGCATCAGTGGGCCATCCAGAGACATCCAAGCCTGCTTGCCTCTACCTACACCTGTGGCTGCCAGGCTGAAGAATTGAAGAGGTCATAGGGGGAGGTGGGAGCATGCCAACAGAGGTGTGGATTTGTTAGCATCGCAAGTGAGGTCCAGAGCCAGGTTCCCTCCTTCTAATCCAGTGCTCTTCCCCTTCTGAGCTTCAATTTCCTCATCTCAAAAATGGGAGTAACAATTCCTGCCCTGTCAGCAACACTGAGGTCCAAATGAGCTAATGTAGGCAGTGGGTATGTGTGTAAAACCATGCTACGAGAAACTGCTTTATCACATCTGATGTGAGAGCCCTGTGGAGTTATACAAAGTCTCAGTGTCCTTGGACCCCTGCCTGGTAATTCCTGGTTCCATTGTCTTCTCATCCTGCCCTCTCTCCTCCAAACCATGGCTGATTCGAGGGCATTGGCACAGAGCAGGTTCTCAATAAGTGTTGGCTGGTTATATGGAGCTTTGGGTGGGAGGGAATTCGGCTCAAGGAAACAGTCATGAGAAAGCCTTTGATGGTGTGTGTTTGGGAGGGCATTCATTCCCTGTGCTCCTCAGCCTTGCCCCTCATCCCTCAAAAGTGCGTTGCTTCAAGGGGAGAGATGGTCTTAACTTGTCTGCCTTTGGGATGTTTCCTACAGAGCCAGGCACATAGCAGTTGTTTGGTAACTGCTTTTCGAATGAATGAATGGAATGGTTGAGTGAATGAGTGAGGCAGGGTGTTGTGGTAGAGAGAGCGTGGCATTGACCGTCTGATGAATAGGGCTTGGAATCCTGGCCTCACCACTTTCTTCTGGCAAATATTTACTGTGTGTTCATTATGTACCAAGCAGGTACGAGGTTACAAAAATGAAATTTTAAATTCACAGTCTAGTAAGAGAGCAGACATGTGAGCAAATAATTGTCCTGTATGTGATAGAGACATATGCTACCTATGTTGGGGAGCAAAAAAGAAAGTGATAGAGTTTCCTGGAAAAGAAAGGATTCCTGAGGAAGTGGCCTGAAGCTGGAGCTCATGAGTTTCTCACGAGAACTAAACCCTCCTTTGCAGGGGTAAGGACGAAATGAAATAAAATAATATGAACAAAACATCTGACACTGAGGAATCTTCTTTTTAAAGATTTATTTATTTATGATAGACAGAGAGAGAGAGAGAGAGGGGGGGGCAGAGACACAGGAGGGAGAAGCAGGCTCCACGCAGGGAGCCCGACATGGGACTTGATCCCGGGACTCCAGGATCGTGCTCTGGGCCAAAGGCAGGCGATAAACCGCTGAGCCACCAGGGATCCCCACTGAGGAATCTTTTAATAAATGTTAAAATTGTTTCCTTGAAGGAGGAGGGGGGCTGGTTGGTGGGGGAAGGACGGGAGTAAGGAGCCCAGGAGTCTCCGAAGCTGACCCACAGAGCTGCACTTCTTGGCTCTGCCAGTTGAGAGCTGTGTGACTGGGGGACGAGTTCCCTGACTGCTGCAAGTCTCAGCTGCTGTGTTTGCAAAGTGGGGACAGGGCATGTGTTGTCCGAATCAGTGGGGAGGCTCTGCACAAGGCCCCTAGAACAGGCTTGGCACACAGTAGGTACTAGAGAACGTGAGCTCTCGGGTTATGGCCAGGCTATCTCGTGGAGAGACTCCATCCGCAGGCAGACGTTGACTCCCAGATCTGCTCAGAAAGGAAGGCGGGTGAGGGGCGCCCTGGCTCCAGCTGAGCTTGGTCTGAGCCGCCCCACAACTCTGCCGGGGGTCGGGTCGGGGAAAGAGGCCTGTGGCTGCCGCTCCGGAGAGCGGGGAGCGGGGAGCTGGCCTCAGGGACACTAAGATGTGGTCCCCTGACGGCAGGAACTTAATTCCCTCAGGCACGTAGGCCCAGCCCAGGCCAGGCCTGCCAGCGCCGCATCCCAGGGTCCTGTCACCTGACTGGTCCCTGACCTTCCTCAGCGAGGCAGCCTGGCGGGCCTTGCTGGGTTGCCATGGTAACTGGCAGCCTCCCAGCTGGGTTGCCCGGGTAACCAGTTAGCTGGTATTGGGGGAGGGGGAGGGAGGTGTGGGGGGGTGAGCCTCCGAGAGGCAGAGAAGGACAAGGGCGGGACCAAGACAAGACAAATCCCAGATGCCCCCAGCACAGCCCTCTCCTCTCTCCCTCATGGGATTGGGAAAGCCGGAGAAAGGCAGGTAGGAAAGGATGCGGTGTTGTTTCCTGCCGTGCGTGTGCGTGTGCGTGTGCGTGTGCGTGTGTGTGTGTTTTGTGGGGTGAATTGTCTTGGCCAGTGCAGGATGCTTGGAAAATTTGACAGGGTCTGGCAGGATTTCCTAGGCAGGGATAAAGGCAGTAGGGTCCAGAGGGGAGGCCGTGGACCGTCCAAACTCAGATCTCAATCCTGGCCCCTCTAGCCCCTGGGCAGCTTCACCCTCTTTGAGCTCTGATTTCCTCATCTGTAGAATGGAGGTGCTAACAGAGCTCCAGGGACATTGTTTGGGACAGTGGCTGGCACTGTCAATGGTGGTTTCCTGCTCTCCTTCTATTCTGACTTTCTATTCTGTGGATGCTTTCCAGCCGCCAAGGGCTCGGATGTGGGGCCCACCCTGGTCCCTGTGGCAGGGAGGGTCGGAGTCCTTGTGAGCCCAGAGGCGCGGCTCTCGCCCTCAAGGAGTTTGCCATCCTCTCCTGCTGAGGACAGGAAGCAAGGTCTACAAGTGGGAACGTCCACAAGGAAGTTTTCAAAGTAAGACCTAACTGAAATTTTTACTGCAACCGGTAGGGATACCTTTTCTGTCAGAACCCAGTAGACACGTGTGTGTTACCCTAACTGTGTGTGCTGCCTGCTAGCTTCCTGTTATGTTTTAGTCTAGTCTGGCCTGTTTTGTATCAAAAAAAAAAAAAAAAGTCTCAACTCTTGAGTTCGATTTCACATGCACCAGTGGGTCACCACCTTCAGTGTGAGAAGCCCTAAGAGAGAGAGTGGAAACCAAAGTTCCCCGCGGGTGCGTGTAGGACCTCAGGCTTCTCTCACCTTCCATGAGTCATGTCATCTGTTCGGATCCTTACGACTCTAGTCTGAGAGGTAGCTGAGGCTCAGAGGTCATATGACTTGGCCAGGGTCACACATGCAGTTTGCCCAGGGTTGTAGAGCCACGCCTCGAACCGAGGTCTCTGTGGCTCAGGTTCATGGGGCATCCCTGAGTGTGCTGGATCTGATGCTGTGAGAGGAGTCGAAGGGTTCTTCTTGACGGGGGGATACTGGGATCTGAAGACCCAAAAGGATCTGTCCCAGCCATCTCGAAATCAAGGCTCTGGAGCTGAGACCAGAACCCGGTGCCTCTTGTCTACTGTTGCAGAGAGAGGAGAGACTGGGCGCCCAGGAGAGCTGCCGAACAATGAGGCTGAGTGTGGAGCAACTAGTGTGTTCCCCTCAGTGGTTGTGACGTAGCGAGTCCAGAAGGGAGGGAGTGAGCCTGGCTGCCCTGAAGCCCACCTCTCCCGACAAGCTTTTCTGGTTGCTGAGCCAGGCTGGGTACAGCTGTGAGGAAAGATTCCGTGTCGGGGTCCTGAAGCCATGCCTAAGGCCTCAGGCTTCTGGAAGATTTTCGGACAGGAAAGACTTAAGCCAGTCCCCCGAGAAGCAGAGCGTTTGATTGTCTACCTCCTGAACTACAAGGGAAATGATGGTTGGCAGGAGGCCTGCCAAGGGTGGACTTGACCACAGAGCAGGTTCTGCTGGAGGAGTGGCTGGAGGCCGGAGGGCGGGAGCGGCTCTGGAAAACGCAGGCAGAATCTAGCCCTATAAATATTTACTGTGATAAATTCAAGATAAAGCCTGGAATAAGAATTACGAGCACGTGGAGGAGTCCGTACGCTGGGCTCTGTTTTCATCCATGCTGTGAGGATGTAGCCTGTCTCTCGACCCCTCCGGACTCAGTTGTCCCGTTCGTTCGTAGGGGCTCAGTGGCTGGTGCTCTTCAATCCTCTCCCTCCACAGACTTTGCCCTTTGCAAACAGACCGGGCGAGGCATTCACAGCAGAGAGGCATTTCCTTTCCGTCTGGGCGTTTGCCCTTTCCAGCCCTACATGTCGCCCACAGCACAAAAAGCTGCCCCACCTGCCAGGTGCTAGAAGAGGGGAAAGAGGAGTAGCGTGGTGGGGCCACAGTGTGTGCAGGGGCTGTGGCCCTGGGGAAGCCATGGGGCAGGGTACGCTTCACCTCTGGCTTTATTCTTGGCTCTCTGGGATTATTGCTCATTTATTCAGCACCCGCTGATTTGAACGTCAACATTTCCAAAGGTAAAAATGAGAGCAGTTGGGGGTATCTTGTCCGGGCCCCTGATCTCAGGCTCTTGCTGCCTTTGTAACGTATCAGGCCAGGGTGATGGGTATGTGACCAGGAATTCTGCCGGAATTCAAGTGGGATGGAAGTTTCTGTCTGAGGCTGGGTGAATCGAGGCTGGGGAGGTAGGTTTCCAATAAGAAGAATCACTGGCTTAGGATCACACAAGGAGGCTGTGCCTTTGCTTGAGGGTAAACTGATTCACACTCTGAAGTTGGATGAGTATCTTAAAGGGGCCCCTTATCTCTGTACCTGTATACTCTGCATGGACCCAATATACTGTAAACTATATTCCCTCCAGCCTGTCGAGGGGGACTTGACTCTTTATCTGTGAAGAACTTGTATTTCTTAGACAATGGGCCACTTCAGACCACATTGAAAGGTGGGGGAAGAATCAGAATTAGAATTTTTAAAAAAGATTTTATTTATTTATTCAAGAGAGACACACAGAGAGAGAAGTAGAGACACAGGCAGAGGGAGAAGCAGGCTCCCTGCAGGCAGCCTAATGTAGGACTTGACCCCAGGACTCTGGGATCACAACCTGAGCCAAAAGCAGATGCTCAATAACTGAGCCACCCAGGTGCTCCTGGAACTAGAATTTGTGGATGTGTCTGTATTTCCTGCTCAAACTCCCTCCTTACCCCTGGTGTGACCCAAGTGTGAACGCAAGCATATTAGTTTGTGTGGGGATCATGGAGATGGGTGTGGAGAGGTAGCATGGGACCGTTCGTTTGGCTCCACTTTATTGTGACAGCCCCCGATAGTCATGGCTCATTTCTGGCTGCTCAGGGGTGCCCAGCTGGCCACCTCTCCCCCAGGTGCTCAGGCCCTGTGTCCTGGGAGATGCCAAGGGTAGCTGCTGCCACCTGGAGCAGCAGGAGTGTGTACGTGTGTTCCTGGTATGTTCATGTGCATATAGGGACACCCATCAGCTGTTCTTGGTCTGAACAGGGGCCCTTCAGACCATGCATAAAGAAAGTCACCTGGGCATTGCTGAAGCAGAGGCTTGGAGGCAGAGCTGGAGGGTTTCTTGGAGGGAAAGTCAGAGAGCATATCCAGTGTGGGTCCCTACAGCTCCTCCTGCCACACCCAACTGAAGGAGGGGGTTATCTAACAGAGGAAACTCCTCGAGGAGCTATAGCCTCCTCTTGCAGCGCTGGCCTTCTCAGAACCCAGAAACCCTACGTCCTCATTTAAACCCAACTTAACCCTCCAGGGGTAGCCTGCAGAGTGGGCTTGACTCATTCCCTTCTTTTCCCTGTCTGCTGCTCTGAAATGTTTTGGGTCTGCTCTGAGAGGCTTTATCACTGGGGTCACTTTGTGTGACTACCAGCTGTACAGGGCTGATGCTGTGGGGGGGCTGTACCACAGGCAGGTACACATGGGTTCTGAGGGAACGGACGTGGAGACCCTATAGACCTGCCTCATGGTGGCAGATCGCGCCCATGAAGGAAGCAGGAAAGCATAGGAAAAATCAAGACCTCTGGAAGAGCAGATGGAGAGCGTGTACCATTGGACGGGCTCCCTCTGGCCAGCCGTTCTGGAGGCAGAGCGGCAGGGCCACGGCGACAGAGACAGTGTCTAGGCCTCGAAGACACTGTTGAATCTAAGCGGAAAGCCTGGTTGGTCCCAGCATCTCCCAAATCTGCTGTTGTCAGAACCAAGGCCTAGTCAGGAACACTTATACTTGCTAAGTTATATTTTTAAAAGTATTCTTTTATTGGTTGAAACATCCAGTTGGAAATAGAAGTTGTTCTGAAATATTTTCATTCACATATGTTCCTCTCTCTGATAAACGTCTGTCTTTCCACAGTGATTAGCATAGTGTCTGGACACAGCTGGTGCTTGACCACACCTTCCCCCACCTTCCCTGGGCATTACGCTTGCGGGTGGAGCGACGTGCAAGAGGAATAAGATAGGAAGCCGCTCTCAGCCCGGATCTTTCTGTGGGCTGAGATTTTAGCTTTCTCTACTTTCTGGCTCAGAGCCAGGATCCCTGTCTCCCAGTCACTGGCTGAAGGGTTTACAGGGTAGAGTTTGAGGATATCTTCTACATCCTTCTCTGCTTTTCTCCTTGGAGACACGGCTTTGTGCCTCACCCTGGGGGTACTCAGATAATGTGAATAAGATGCTGGCCCACTGTAGAATTTGGGTTAGGAAACGCCAAACCTCTTTCATTCTATTTATGATGATTGTATATTTTTAATATTTCTTTGAGAAGGAGCGAGGTATTTTTGGCCAGCTTAGAGGAGTTTATCACTCCCACAAGAACCTGATAACAGGTCAGGGGAAGGAGATGTGAGCAGAATCTCTTTTGCATATTTCCCACAATCCTTCCTCCTGCTCAATTTCTTAACCATCCTGGGCAGGTTGTCGTCCGGGCATTGCTGTCACTTTCTCTCCTTCACACACAGAAGATTCTGTGGCCAAGTCCAGGCTAAATGTAGCTCATTTTAAACACTGTGCTCGGGTGTCAGAGTCTTTTTTTCTACACAGAGAGACCAGGACAGGAGAGTGACCTGGAATCTCAGCCTTGGAAGCAGCCTTGCATTTGGTTCAGTGCTTCCCAAGATAGGAGTCACCTTTCCAGGGTCCTTGACACGCGGTCAGCCAGCACCACTGGATTCCCCCAGGGACTAGCGGCACTGCTCGGGGAGGCACCCTTGCTCCCTGTTGGACAGCTTTAGCTCATAACCTTCCTTAACACTGAACTTACATTGATCTTCTACCCTTTGTTACATTTGTCTTGATTCTTTGGTTTTAAGAGTCAGAAAAGTGTCGAGAGACAATATGACAACAGTAGGAAAAATATAGGCTCTCAGGCCGTCTGCCTCGGCCTGCACTTGACTTCACACTTGCCACCTGTGTGATTCTTAACCTCTCTGATTCTCAGTTTATGCATCTGTATAATGTGAGGGGTAATGGTACTTACCTCATAGGGTTGTTGAGAGGATTAAGCCAATGAATACATGTAAAAAGCTTGGAACAGGGAGCGCCTGGGTGGCTTAGTCGGTTATAAGTGTCCAACTCTTGATTTCAGCTCGGGTAATGATCTCAGGGTTGCAAGATCGAGCCCCACACTGGGCACTGTGCTCAACAGGCAGTCTGCTTGAAATTCTCTCTCCCCTTCTTCCTCTGCTCCTCCCCACCCCCCACATGCTGTTTTTCTCTCCCTAAAATAAATAAAAATCTTTTTTAAAAAATTAAAAAGCTGAGAACAGGGCCTGGCAACTACAAGACACTTGGCTCATGTTAGCTGTCGTTCTTTTAAACTGTCTAGAATTGAATACAATACTCCAGATGTGGCCTATTCAACAGGACCCTGATGCCCTCTACTTGATTGACAATCTATTTCTATTACCTCAGACTAAGTTTGCAAATCACAGTGTTTAAGTTGAGCTCACTGTATTGAAATCCTCAGGTTCCTTTCCCGTGGACAGCTGTTTAGACCTCCTCTCTCCTACATAAAAGGTGTTATGTGAGTCAGCGGGAAGGTCAGCATCAGGGAGAGCCCAGAGTATCCCTTCACGTTGGTTCCAAGCGCACACAAACCCTCACTGATGCAGCTGGATCCTTTTTGTAATGCCATTCTGCATCGCATGTTCTATTTGGAAAGTCTCTTGACCCACACTGGCCTGAAATGAAAGTCCGCTCCCCGTGGGTCTTTTCTCTCAGTGGGTCTCTTTCACTCTTCTCTGGTCCTCTGATGCACTTGGTTATCGAGTGAGCTGAGCATGTACAGTCAGGACCTTCCTTACCTCTGAATCCAGCTCCTCTACTTCCCAGGCTTACCAGGGAAAGGACACAGGCACCCAAGCATATCCAGAAGGCCTGGATTCAGGGTAAACCTCCGAGAGCCTCTAAACCCTTCCTCTTCGTGGACCAGCAGCATCTACATCACCTGACAGCTTGTTAGAAATGCAGAATCTCAGGCCTTACTTCCAACCTACCAAATCAGAATCTGTGTTTGGCAAGATCTCCCAGGTGACTCATATGTACATTAAAACTTGAGGGATGCCTGGGTGGCTCAGTCAGGTAAGCCACCAATTCTTATCATGATCTCAGGGGTGTGAGTTGGAGCCCCACGTCAGGCTCCGTGCTCAGTGCAGAGTCTGCTTGTCCCTCTTCCTCCTACTGCTTGCGTGCTCGCACCTGCTCTCTCTCAACTACATAATCAAATTTTTAAAGAAACCAAATAAAATAAAATTTGAGAAGTACTGCCCTGCATCGTTACTCAGCTTGGGGTAGGAATGAGGACGAGGGAGGGAAGAATCCTGTCTTCCAAGATCTTGAGATTTGTCCTACTGACCAGCCTCTTAAGGACAGACATAAAACTATTTCTAGGATATTTGATCACAAACTGTCCACATTCTCTGTCTGCCTCTTGGAATGCTAACAATATGGTTTTTCTAAAACATTCATGCACTTTAAGAAAATATAGACTGTAGGGATCCCTGGGTGGTGCAGGGATAAATCATAAAAAAAAAAAAAAAAACTAAAAAAAAGAAAATATAGACTGTATGTGTGTTTTCCCCATTTTATTAGTAACATGCTCTTGAGCATACTTCAGAACCTTTGGATCGTAAGTACAGTTGGAATCATTTAAAGGTTCAGTGGGGCTTTGCAGTTATGAGCTATTTCGTTTTGTTGCTGTTAGGCCATTATTCTAGTATATGGAATCCTGATTCTGCCATAAGCGTGTTAGCTGTGCAGCCAGGCTTTGTCACTAGGAAATCCAGTAGCCTTGCCTTCTGAGCCTTTATGCAAATCATGGATGAAACCGTGGAACATAGCAGGGTCACAGCAGAGCCTGTGGCGCACCCGCACTGTCAGAGATTCATGCCTCCGTTCAGGCAGCATTATTCAGTGCAGTGGCTGTATCCCCACAATCGGATGAGCTGGTTTCAGTTCCAGCTCTGCTCTCTGCTGCCTTTGTCACCTTTGGCAAGGTGTGACCGCCCTAGATGCCCGTTTCTTCTTCTGTAATTGAGGAAATTGAGGTAGTCATCTGCATCCCCTAGGGTGCATTAAAGAAATGCATGTGCCTGGGCCTCCCCCTTCCCCCAAGATCCCCATCCAGATGGTCTGTGGTAGCACTGAGGCATTAGTATTTTAAAAGCTCTCTAGGAAAGAAATAAAAAATAAAAAAAATAAAAATAAAAATAAAAAATAAAAGCTCTCTAGGAAAAATAAAATAAAAATTAAAAACCAAAAAAACCCTCCAAAAACGCTCTCTGGGTCATTCCAGTGTGAAGCCAGGACCCAGAACCATTGAGCTAGATCATCTCTGACATGCATGCTCTGCCCCTCTGATCTCAGAGGCTCCCTGGTGCCTGGTAGACATTTTCTGGGGGCTCTGGCCCCACAGTCTGAGCTCTGCTGGCTGTGGTCCATCGAGTGAAGGCCTGGCTGGATGGTGTAGAACAGTGGCCAGGCACTGGGCATGCCGTGTGGGACTACAGGACACCCTTGCCTTCCCCAAATCCTTGGGATAGCTGCTATCAGCCATGTGCTTTCCTGCCCTTCTGCTCTGGACAAAAGGATCATCTTTGACTTCTCTGATGTTAGCTTCTTTCCTGTGTTTCTGAGTTTGCTGCTTAAGAAAAGTAGCCAAAGGCCAGTGTGAGTCAGTTCCAGGCTAAGCCAGTCAAGATGGCTCCCTGCCTGCTTCCTCTCTTTACCCTATGTTTCTGTCCTCCTCTGTGACTCGGGAGGTGACAGCACCTCTGAGGCTTCAATCGTGCATCTCTTTCCCTTCACAGACCCCCATAGGCCAAGGGCTGCCCTGTGTAGGAGCTGCGGCAGCCCCCCAGGAACCTTGCTGGCAAACCCATGAATGCACTCAGACCCCTCTGACTTGACACTGCGGGGGTCAGAGCACCTGCTGGCCCAGCTTGGCTCTTCTGGGACAGGACAAGACTGACTCCTGTCCCAGGGCTCAGTGTGTCACCATAAGCATCCCTTCCCTGCTTCTGCGGTAGGAGTTCGTCCAAGAGCTGTGCTATCTTGTGTCCCCTTCCTCCCCATGGTTGCTGCTGGGGACCCGAGTGTCTCTGCAGTGGGCTTGTTAATTGGTGCTTCAGCTGGTTGATTGAGTCTAATGGGGGTGAACATTTATTTACCCCGGCAGCCGCCTCTCAGACAGCCGTTAATTGCAGGCACGAGAGAGATAATAATTATGGGATAATGGGTGGCTTTTGTGTGAGTCCTTCTCCTTGCACTGTGTCAGCAAACATGAGGGTTTGTTTTCTAACATTCAGCTACCCTGCCGAGGGGATGCCACAGCCCTGCACACTCTGTCCCTGCTCCCTCCATCCTGTCGTCCAGCGCCACTGCCCCCCCACCTGCCCCCCAGCCTGTGGTTTTGTTCCTGGCTGACAGAGAGAAGGTCCCGTCTTCCAAAATCTCAGCTCCTAATTCCTAGGCCATTGTGACCCCAGTTTTAGGATTTGTGAGGGTTGACTCAGTGCCTTTTTGGAAAGTAGTACATTTATTCATTCATTCATTTATTTATTTATTTATTTATCTATCTATCTATCATCTATCTATTTATTTATTTGTTTGTTTGTTTATTTATTTATTTATTTATTTAGAAAATGGTCTATGTGAATGCCAGACTCTCTGCCTTATTCCATGGGCTCTTCTTATCTTTGTGAATATTTTTACAGCTGTAGTTAGTGTGTGGCCATTGTCCTGGGTCATGCATTTCTTTTTCAGTGTAATGTTATTTCACAGAAATACTTCCAGATATGCCAACAGCACATAGACTTGTCATTTTAAATAGCTATAAATAACTCTGTCGTATTACTTCATTACTGTATTGCTTTTCTCTTATTACTGGGAATTTGGGTTGTTTCCAATTTATTGCTATTATGAATAGCTCTGGTATAAACATTTTTCTATGTTACCGATTTCCATCCCCTCTCCTGAGTTATTTCCCAAGGGAGTAAAGTGAGTTATGAGTTATATTGACCTGGCACCATGTCGGGAAGAGCGGATGGATGGGAGATGGAAGCTGGACCTGCTGGGGGAGCTGGGCTGTTCCCTCCCCACACTGTGCCAGCACACAGCTCCTTTTCACCTTCTCCCCATCCATTTCTCCCCTGCCCTGGCTTCCCTAGTAACAACCCAGCTTAGTAGACACCTGGTCCTCTGCTTATGTATTGACTGCCTCGAGGTGTAGTGGCTTAGAACAGTAATTGTTGTGACCTCTCGGGTTCTCCGGGTTACCTGGGCTCCGCTGGTGTTTACTTGGGTGTCTCCTGCCCTTGGAGTCATCAGAAGGCTGGACTGGGCCAGGCGGGCAGGGTGGCTTCTCATATAGCTATCTTTGGTGCTAAGGAAATTCAGTAGAAGTCACTTCTGGCTGAGGCCATCAGGCCAGACCCCATGGAAGGTGTGTGTGCGTGTGTGTATCTAGGGCTGTTAACCTGAGCACTTACATATACCCTTTCCATGTGACCTGGACTTCCTTCGGTGGTGTGGCAGTTGGTTTCTAGAGGGAGTGTGTCCAGAGAGAGTATTCCAAGAAATCCAAGTGGAAGCTTAAGGCATTTTTTTTTTAACTTTTTGAAAAGTAGTCTCCGTGTCCAATGTGGGGCTTGAACTCTATGTCCAGCGTGGGGCTTGAACTCACAATTCTGAGACCAAGAGTCGCACACTCCACCCACTGAGCCAATCAGGCACCCCTTAAGTCTTCTTTAAAAAAAAAAATTATTTATTCATAGAGACAGAGACGGGGGGGGGGGGGCGGGGAGGCAGAGACACAGGCAGAGGGAGAAGCAGGCACCATGCAGAGAGCCTGACGAGGGACTCGATCCAGGGTCTCCAGGATCACTCCCTGGGCTGCAGGCAGCGCTAAACCACTGCACCACCAGGGCTGCCCCCTTAAGGCTTCTTATGCCCAAGCCTCAGAGTCACACAGCATCACTTCTATTATATTCTGTTGGTCCAACCAAGTCACAAGCTTGCCCCAATGCCCTGGGAGGGAAAGGACTCCACTTCTCAGGAGAGGAGTAGAAAAAAATTTGCTGTCACCTTTGCTCCTCCCACCTAGAAACCAAAAACACATATTGATTAGGATCCCATGAATCCCCTTAGCAGCTGCCTCAGGAGAGGCCAGAAGAAACCTTGCCCCTTCAGGTCCATTCCAAATCTAGCCCTTCCCAATGCTCCAAAGGCATGTGAGCTCTTCTCAGAACTATCCCCATAGCCCTATGAGGGTCATATCTCTCTTCCTGCAGTCTGCTCCCCTCCACTGTCTAAACTCCCAAGGCTCTGGATCTTTGGCTGCCCTGTCCTACAAAACTCTGACACACCTCATGGCATTCAGTTACTCATGGCTTATGGGCTTGGCTTTCTAGATTGTAACCTCCTGCTTGAAGGCAGGCACTCTGTCCTAGTCTTGTCAACCTTCACACCCTACCCTCATGACCTAGTGAATTGCCTAGCATGAAAAGGGCTCCCATAAATTCCCTTTTTTGTACATTGGACACTCCACTGTCTGTTGAATGAATGACTAAATTATCTTATCGAAAGGTGGGACAGGGAAGCGAACAAACATTTACCCGCACCATGTAGGAGCTTTATACATATAAATTATCCTATTTAATTTTTATAGCCGGCCAGAAAGTACATAGTAGTATCTCTGTTTTACAGATGATGAAGCCATGGTTCCAAGATGTTAAATGGTCCGAGGTGACATTGTTGGGTCACGTAGTTAAGAAGTTGTAGAGCTGCAATTCAGACCTATGTGCCTGGGAACTTAGGGCAAACCTTCTTTCCTGTATCCTTAACCTCTTAGAACCTCAGTTTCGTCATCTGTAAAATGGGGAGGATAATACTGGTTTGTTATCTGGATGAAGGGAAGTAAGACCCGCTAAGCATCCTGTGTTTAAGACAGACTAGCCATTCACTTCATGTGGCCTATCATGACGTGACTTCCCATTCTCAAGGGTTTGGCAAACACTGTACATTTGGGATAGCTTTATGGCTAGAGGTGGTTGATGGACCTGCCCTGCTAACATCTTCAGGTTTGTGCGTTGTTCACCAACGCACACATTATTATTCTGGTACACGCTTCCCAGCTACTCCTTCCCTCCCTCTGGAGCATACAGAGAGTCATTTCCCCTGGATTCTCCTCCACTGAGCAACCTCCTACCTTCTTTCTAATCACAGTGCAGACAGCCAGGTCTCAGCCACCCAGGCAGCTTCCTTGTAGCAGCTGGGCCTGGAGATCCCACCCTCCCACATTAATTGCTTTTGTTTGCTCTTTGAAAATTAATTCCAACAAAAGCTCATTAATTCTTTTCCTTTTTCCTCATCCTCATGCTCATGTGCTCCCTTCACCTCTCCTCTCTGACTCCATTTTTGGGTCTCTCTCAGCCTCATCACATATGAGGACCCTGCTCAAGATGAAAGTACAGTGGGGGTGTTCCACGGGAGGAGTTACCGCATGGACGAGGAGGTTGCAGCCCTAGGAAGGGGATTTCATGGTAAAGCTGGGGACAGCAATAATTTATGTCTTTCCTTCCCTGATGCCCTTCCCTCTTATTGCTTTGGCTCTGGCCTCATCATTCTCTGGCTCGAGATGCTGCCTGGGAAGGGAGAGCTGACTAGGCTAGGCGTCCACTAGTCTGGTCTGGTCTTCTGTCCCTTCATTCCAAGCTCAGTTCTCTCTCCCACTCCCCTGCCTGGCCACTGATATATAGCATGGAGTTGCCAGAATCACAGAAGGCAGAGGAGGTTGGATTTTTTTTTCCCTTAACTCTTCTCACACCCTTCCCTTCAAAGATCCAAACTGAAAAGTCTGGGAGTCCAGAAAGACACGAGTTTCTTGGAATTCTTTCCTCCCAGTGCATTTGGTGGAGCAGTGCGCTCAGGGGAAGTGAAATGGAATCCATCCCAGGAGACTGCCCACTGGGAGCCATGGAAGAGGCCTCTCCAGACCCCACTCTCTTTATCTCTCTGGTCCAGCATGAGCAGGGGGCTCCTCACAGGCGGTTGATAGCTATTGTGATTCTGTTCCAGTCTGATTCTGTTCCTGGATGCCTGGAGTTTAACAAATCTTCAAGTGCAGAAAAGCATTTCCTATATCCATGAGGCTTTGCAAATGCATGTCCTTTATGCTTACAAGCCCACAGTGGGGTCAAGTCAGGAGGAAGAGAGCAGAACTGCATGCAAGCTGGTCCTTTGATGATTCTGCATAACACCTTCTACCACACACACACACACACACACACACACACACACACACACACGAGACCCTTCCAGGGCATCTGGCCTGATCACCCTAGCCAAAAATGACCTCTCTTTCCACTGAATTCCTCTGGCACCGATGGCTTATAGCACTTACAGGAAATCTATGCTTTTAATTTTAGGGTGGTAGTAGAAGATCATATTGGATAAATAAATGGGGCTGGATTATAAAAGGCCTTATATTTTGAGCTAAGAAATTTAGCCTCTATCCTGTAGGCAGAGAGATACACTGAAGCCTTTTAAGCCAGGGTAGGACAGAACTGTCATTTAGAGTGAGCAGGGAGACCAACTCAGAGGCACACTTTCATCTTCAGGGCACGGGGGCTTGGGATGACGCGATTCAGGCAGGTTGCTGGGTCATGTTTATTTTGTTTTATTTTATTTTTTTTAAAGATTTATTTATTTATTTATGATAGACATAGAGAGAGAGGCAGAGACACAGGAGGAGTGAGACAACATGGGAGCCCGACGCGGGACTCGATCCTGGGACTCCAGGATAGTGCCCTGGGCCAAAGGCAGGCGCTAAACCGCTGAGCCACCCAGGGATCCCCATCATGTTTAATTTATACTCTAAAGACTACATTATGGACAGAGAAGGTCAGTTAATAATGAGGGCTTCTGATGACATACTCAGAGCTATTTCAGGGGCTCAGGAGGGGAGGTTGGGAATCCCAGACTTAGGGTAAATCCTCAGGGGAGAAAGTTGAACTGGTGACTGAAGGCAGGAGGGTTACGGTTACAGCATAGAGGGGGGATTAGGTAGGTACAAGACCCCTTAGAAAGCCCTTTTTGGCACTAGAGAGGTTTACATTGGGTCACTCCCATATGTAGAGGCTTTTGCCCTGGAACACCATAGAGATGCCTCTTAAAGGTGACCCAACAGAATGATTTCCTGGCCATCAAAGTAGTTGAGGCAAAGTGACAGAGGACTATGGTAGAAGAGTGGCCATGGCTCAAGGGGGAAAGAAGGTACAGAGATGCCCATGTCACATATGCCCTGTCATCCCCAGGCTCAGATGCCTGGCTCAGAATAGCTGGCCTTTCTGCCACCCGCCCTGGGGTGGGGGGGCTCAGCCCTTGCTGCCCAGATAGAAAAGGGAATGACATGGCTCCTTGTCTGTCAGCTTTCTCCTGAGGTCACTTTTGTCTCTACTTGTGGAAACTGGCACTATCTTCCTGGCACCGCTGTCCCTGGAGCTGCCATCCCCAGTAGCTCTGGCAGAGAGTGGAGAAGGGCGTAGCTGTCTACTGAAGCTTCAAAGATGCATTTGAGAAATGGGCTCCTCCTTCAGACTGTTCTCTAATCCTGAAAAAAAGCCTCCCCCCTACCTCCCTTGCCAAGAGGGCCTTCTCTAGAGCCTTCCTCTGGTGGGGGAGGAAGGAAAGGACATAGATGAAGGGGCCCAGCCTGGGTGTCTATACATTGAAGGGAGTTGTCTGCATGCTGGGCAGAGGCCAAGCTAAACACCCCCCACCCTCCACCAGCTGCCCCAGCCATCCTGTTTTCCTGGCTGGGCTGAAAATGGGAGTTGAGGGTCGGCTGTAGGTTAACCCTTGACAGGCCAAATGGAAGGAAGGAGTCGTGTGGGAAGGGTCTCTGATTCCTAGATAGATGGTCTCATCAAGACCGAGTCTGGAGCCCACCTCTGCTGGTGATCTTATTAGGAGTGAAGATGTGTTTTATAGATGGAGAGGTCATTTAAGTGGTCAGGGTCTTTCACTTACTCCCCTCAGCACGGAGATCGCAGGTTTCACTGAGCAGGATGAAGGGAGTTTTGCTCCCAACCCACTCTGTGCCTACCCCACCCAGTTCCTCCCTCTGAGATGGAGGGAGGAGTATTAGCTACACAGTTCATCTTGTCCCCCTGCCCATGAGTAGGCTTGCTTGGGGGAGGTTTTCAGGGCCTCTGAGCTGCAGTATATATAGTCCATATGCCTGCTTCACCCCAGCCCAGACCTGCTTCCAGGGAAGGTTCAGGAGCTGGGATTCTTTTCCTTCCCCACGCCTGCTAGTCAGCATCCTGTTACTTTTGGCCTTCTGTGTCTCAGACCCAGAGAGAAATGGCTCAAGGCTGGACCTCATCAGAACTCACAACCTCAGAGTGACCCTACAGTGTTTAATAGGCTGACTGAGAAGTTGTTGTCTAGCAAGAGCAAATGAGTGGACATTGCTTAAGTTTTTTGGAAGTTCATTGCCAGGGAAACCTTGGGCTTGCCTTCATACGGTCTGCCTTTAACCCCCTGAGGTCCTTGAACTTGCCCAGTCCAGAAGTGGGTTGCTAACTCTTGGTCCCAAGAGTGGCAGGAGAATAGGGCCAAGGAGGCTCCTCCCAAGAGGACCAGCCCTCCTGTCTGTTCACCAACACCCGTGAGGGCCAAGGCCTGGGCTGATCAGCAGGAAAAGAGTTGGTTCTCAAGCCTCAGAAACAGGGCTTCTGTCCGGGCATTGGCACTTCCTGTAAGATGTGTAACTTCAGATCATGCACTCTCCCCTCTGAGCGCCAACTGTTTGATTGGCTAAGATAATAGGGAGAGATAATCATGTAAGATAATCATGTAAGGCTTTCCTCCTCTGGGTTCTGAGAGGCTGCATGATAAACAGTCAACATGTATGGAAAGCTTTGCAATATCAGAGATTGTTATTAACCTTATGATTTGTAGGAGATGCAGAGAACTCTTGGAGTCATGGGTTTGAGATCTTACTCCTTGTGGAAGCTCCCTCCCTGCGGCAGGAAGAAGGAGCCATGTGGTGGGATTGCCTGCTCCTCCGAGCCAGCCCCCTTTGGGCCAGGCCCTGGATGGGTAGAGAAACCCCTGTCACCCCACAAATACGAGCCGTAGGGGCGGATCATGCCACCCTGCCCTGTCCTGTCTTCCCTCTTCTTTCTCACTTCTCCTTGCCAGCATGTTCCATTTCCCTCTGATGAAGCTGGGGGCGCCTCTGGCTCTCCTGGGCAGGGTGCCTGCAGGCCCCAGCCTCTGTGTTCTCCGGCTTGATTTGTCATTTGCCTTATCCTTACTTGGGCTGCCTTGCAGAGCAGGCCAGAAACCTGCCTCCTCCTTCCTAGGTGTGGCAGGAACTCTCATTTACCGTAATGATACCTTGTGTGTAGAGTGCAGCGTGTTTCCTCCGGGAGCCCGGAGCGCTTTTCCTTCACATGCTCCCATCACTCTGGACATGCAGGCTGAGGAAAAGATCACTGAGGCTTGAAAACTGAGGCTTGGAGCTGTTCGGTGGCCCACCTTGGGTTGTGCAGCCAGCAAGTGGCAGAGCCAGGATTTGAGTTTCAGAGTCAGGACTGCCCCCCAATTAGTTGAGGGGGGGGTCCCTAGAGAGTCAGCAGGGGGCTTGCTGGCCCACTTCCTCGCTGCCTAAAGGGTCAGTGTTCACCACCCGCTTGATGCCTGCTTGCCCTGACTCCGAGGTAACCTTGGGCTCCGTGGTCCCTGAAGGTCAGTGAATGTGAGGAGGTGGGAGGCAGTCATCTTACGATCGCCCAACATGGGCATCAATATGGAACAGGCACCTTGGATGAATTTTAAGTGAACCCTGTGTCCCCCCAGTGGGCAGCTCTGGGCAGACTCCTCTGGCTCCCTTGATTGGCCACTGGTCTGAGGTGGAGCCTCCCTCCTGGCACTCTGCCCTCAGGAGGCAGGTGGATCAGTCCACTTGTCTCTCTTCCAGGAGCAGGCTGCTAGGAGGTAGGGAAGGGACCTTCCAGGCCATGTGGTGTGTCTGCAGGCTGGCTCCCACACACCCCTCCTGGGCTGGTAAGGGCTGGGAACTCCCCCTGAGAAAATTGGGCTGGGCATGGCCCCTGGGGCCACCAGAAGCGTGGGGCTCTAGTGTGGTGTGGGCAGTTGGGTGACCAGTTCCTGTGGGTCTCTGGGACCCTCCCCGCTCCCTCAATCCCTACTGAGCTTTCTCCCCCTCTCTCTCCTTTTCTCTTTGCTTCTTTCACTCAATTCTTTCCTTAGCAGATCTGAGCTCTGGAATGTGCTGGGTCTAGTGCCTTCCCCTTGTATTTCTTACCTTCCCAAGGTCTTCTCTGACACCCCGTACCTTCTTTCCCTCTCTTTTCCGAATTCTCCCTCCCTATCTCCCTCTGTCTTCTCTCCTCTCCCGTGAACCCTGTGATCAGCAGCACCAGGAAGTACTGAGGGAAGGAGCAGCGTAGGAGGCACCCAGTGTTTACCCGAGGTGGGGTTGACTGTAGCCTGGGCCCTTCTGCAGGGCTGGGCTGGGCTCGAGCGTGGGTTTAGGTGCTTGGCTCTTCTGGGGCCTCTTCTTCCCATACCTTCTTCCTTCTCCCCCTCTCCCCTGCCCTACTCTGGCATCTAATAGAAGCAGAAAGGCAAGAAGGCATTTGCCCCAGCCAGCACAGATGCTGCTTTGTGGAGACGCGAGTTCTTTTCTTTTTGAGACCCCAGGGTAGTGAGAGGCCAAATTCAATGGGGGGCTGGAAAAACTGTTTTCAGCCCTGAGCCAAGGTGGTCTGGGCAGAAGGGGGAATGTTGAATTTTGCATCCGAAGATTGAGTGCGGCTCCTCCATTGTCTTGTAGTGGGACCTTAAGAGGCTTGCTTTCTTTTTTTTTTTTTTTTTTTTTTTTTTAAAGATTTTATTTATTTATTCATGATAGTCACAGAGAGAGAGAGAGGCAGAGACACAGGCAGAGGGAGAAGCAGGCTCCATGCACCGGGAGCCCGATGTGGGATTCGATCCCGGGTCTCCAGGATCGCGCCCTGGGCCAAAGGCAGGCGCCAAACCGCTGCGCCACCCAGGGATCCCGAGGCTTGCTTTCTTTTACGCAAAAATGGCCCTACCTCTGTCCAAGGATCTGGCTGTAGAAGGTGAGGTGTAATGTCTTCACTGTTCCTGCAGGAAAGGGAAAAGCAGCCTACGGGGATGAGGGGGGCCCTCCCAGCATGTTCTCAAGGGGGGAGCCCCAGGGGCCAGAGCCAGTGGCCTGGCCAGCTCACAGGATTTTATTGCACTGTGCTTATATTATTACCACAGTGATAATTACAAAGGGTCAGATTTTTATTAAAAACAAACAACCAGGGGATCCCTGGGTGGTGCAGCGGTTTGGCACCTGCCTTTGGCCCAGGGCGCGATCCTGGAGACCCGGGATCGAATCCCACATCGGGCTCCCGGTGCATGGAGCCTGCTTCTCCCTCTGCCTGTGTCTCTGCCTCTCTCTCTCTCTGTGTCTATCATAAATAAATAAGTAAATCTTAAAAAAAAAAAACAAAAAACAACCAGGGATCCCTGGGTGGCTCAGTCATCTTACGATCGCCCAACATGGGCCCAGCCCTTGATTTTGGGTCAGGTCAGGATCTTCATGCTGAGCATGGAGCCTGCTTAAGACTGTCTCTCTCGCTTTGCCCCTCCCCCACTTACCCCTCTGCCCTTCCACTGCTCATGCGTGCACTCTCTCAATCTAAAAGAATAAACAACAACAACAAAAAACCCTAACAAAAAAAAAAAAACCTCTTTGTATCATAGAAAATTGCAAACATATACAGAAGTAGAGAAGATAGGGTAATAATCTCCATGTTCCCAAACTTCAGTAATTCTGAAGTCGGCTTATGGCCCATGTTATATTAGTTATACTTCCAGTTTTTTCTACCTTCTGATTATTTTGAAGTAAATCCTAGATAGCTTATCATTTCACCTGTAAAGAAAGGGACTCTTAAAAATAAGTGTAATTATCACATCTAAATGGAATTAACAATTCCTTAATATAATACAATTTCCAGCTAGTATGCATATTTCTCTCATTATTATATACATTTTTTCCTATTTTCTCTTTAATTTGGATTCAAATAAGTCCGTATGCTGTGATTGGTTATCATAGATTTTTAACTCATTCTTAATCTCTATTCTTTCCTTCTCTTTTGCAACGTTTTGCTAAAGAAACGGGGCAGTTTGTCTTGTAAGAGTGTTTCACATTCTGAATTTGGCTGATTGCATTGTCTCCATGTCATTTAATGTGTTACACTGTCCCTATATATCCTGTGTGTGTAGATACATTTAGGGCTGAATCGAATTCAGGTTCCTTTAATTTACTTACTGGGGGGAATATGCAAATACCTCTTGGTTGCAGGGTGTACATGTATCAGGAGACATACAATGTCTGAGTGTCTCTTCTTTTGTGATGCTACCAGCCTTGATGATCACTGCCTAGATCCTTTTATTCATTACAGGCTAATTGCCTATTAATGACTCTCTCTAATTAGATGTTGCTCCAGCCTCCCACAATAAGTGAACCCTAACTTTGGGAAGAGGCCTCCTTCTCCCTATTGCTGTGAAAGCTGAGACCACATGGCAACATGGTGGCTCACTCTTCCCCATTGTGGCCTCTCTGGATCACTAAGACCAGCATCCCATAAATACCAGCTTGGGAGTCCTGGAAAGAGTCCTTTGCATTTCCATTCAGTCAAATTTCAAGTCTGTGCTGATGGAGAGAGTCAGAACAAGACACTCTAAATAACATTTCCTATTAGCTCTGAAATACATACAGTTCAGCCATATTTAATCAGATTAATGGTCAGGCGTAAATCTTCTCTGACTACCCCCTGCACCCACCCCTGGCTCATGCTACTATCAGTGATCTAATAATAACTCTTCATACTTGTGTAATAGTTTATAGTTTGCTAAGCATGTGCATGCATGCGCGCAAACACACACACGAGAAGATAAGAAGGAAACACTTGAGGTCAGCTTGCTCGAGTGTGGATTTCAATCTACCACTTTCTAGTTGCTTGGCCGTGGACAAGTTAGCTAACTTCTATCTGCATCACTGTCTCTACCTGTTTTACAGGGTTCTTATGAATATTAAGTGAGATCGTACAAACAAAGAGCTTAGCACAGTGCCTGACACACAGTAGGTGCTCAGTCATTGTTAGTGGTTGCTATTTGGCACACCTGTTTGTAGTGACCTGGTCTGTAACTGAGAGGATCTGCAGATGCTGCCCAGGACAGAGTAGTGGCAGAGGAAAGTTGACCGGTTATCACAGATGTGGGTTTGTGCGCTGCTTCTAGGACCCATCAAGAAGGAAATCCAAGCAGCATCTAACGGCAGTTTCTTTTTTGTTCACCCCAGCCTCTATCATCTCAAAGTAGCCAGGGCTCCAGCTTGAATTTTATTTTATTTTTTTTAAAGATTATTTATTTATTTATTCATAGAGACAGAGAGAGAGAGAGGCAGAGACACAGGCAGAGGGAGAAGCAGGCTCCATGCAGAGAGCCTGACGTGGGACTCGATCCAGGGTCTCCAGGATCACACCCCAGGCTGCAGGCGGCGCTAAACCGTGCGCCACCGGGGCTGCCCTCCAGCTTGAATTTTAACGATGATGAGGTGGTATCAGAAGTCAGGGAACTTGCTCTCAGAAACAGAGTCAGAAGACTGTACCCAGAATGGGAAAGGAAACCTGGCCACCCTGGCTGTCTGATACCTGCTCTGTCCTTTCCCCAGGAATGGGAGCACGCGGGAGGGAGTAGGGAGCAGGAGGACACAGGGTTTGGCTTACACTCCCTCTTGTATTTTTCCCTTTTAGACAACTGGGCTGTGTCTTACCCTTGAGAAGGCCCCCTGAGGCCTCAGGTCTAGAGAGCCAGGTGGACAGGCCTGCGCCCCAGGAGCTTGTGGTCCCCTGGGGCCTGGCATAGCTGCTTGCCCATCTTCCCATGCAGATCAGAGATGGAAATCTGCAGTTAGACAATTAGACCCAACAACCTGCCTGGGCAGAGGAGGAAGCCTACTTACAAGGTGTCAATCAACCACGGGGGCTCCCAGTGCTGTCATTGGCCTAAGTGGGCCAGAGACTCCAGGCCAGGAAGGGCTCCAGAGGTGGGACTCCTAGAGGGGAGGAAAGGAACGGGGGAGGGAGACTGGTAGACACCAAGCTCATTTGCTCTGCATTAGCTCCTTATCACTGGCCAGGTCCAGTAACTCTCTGTGCTGGGCAATATAGACAGTAAGGCACCATTTTGTGGGCCTTGAGAGAAATGAAGAAAGGAATACTGGGGAAGATAAGTAGTGATCAAGGCCTCAATACCAGGTGGGAAGGAGAGGTAGGAGGGCTGGGCAAACAGTAAGCACTGGCGCTACTTTCTCAGGCATCAAAAAAAGAAGACTGGTACATAATGAACAAGATGAAATGCTATATTTTTGTTTCACTGGCCTCCTGCCTGTTATATCCTTGAACTACTTCTTTTGCAAGGCACTCAGCCTTGTGACTCAAGCATGTGAGCCCAGAGTGGCAGAGTTTCCATCCCGGGCAGAGGAGAAGGGGAGGGGAGAGGCCAAGGAGAGGCAGAAGCCTAAGTGTCTGCTTTGCCTGTAATTCCACACTACAGAGGCAGCCGTGCAGAACAGCCTTCTACGTGTGCTCCTCCGGCCTCGGCATAGGCCCCAGGGTCTGGGCAGTGAGCAGAGTTCAAGGGTGCACAGTCGTGACTCGCTTCGATCACACAGCCAGAATGGGGGCAGTGGACACGGAGTGAGGTCAGATTGAACTTTCCCCCCGAGTCCCGGTGCCTAGCTCTGTGCCGGCAGAGAGAGGGCACTCCTGAAATGTGGAGGAAGGAACGAACGAGCAAACCAGTGAAGGAAAAGGAAAGGGGGTTTGATTACATTTCTCCTTAGACGACTCTTTAATTATCTATCTCAATCCTTAGGGGTTGGACTTAGGGCTCAGTAGAAGTTATTTGTCAGAAATGTGTTGTAGATTGAAGTAAAGCTTGATTATCTGTCCCACAGAGCCGTGCTTTGTGAATTAACTGGGATTTTGGCTTCTCTTTTCCTTATCTCCATCTCTCTGCGTGCGCCCACTTGGGTGGGGTGTGTGGGGACACAGAGCAGGGCAACCATACCCGGAGGGCTCAGAGTGTGAGCTGGGGCCTGCCAGTGGATCTCCACTCCCTGTGCCGTCCTGTCCCTCCTTGGGTTCTGAGGCCGGGTCTCAGCCACCTCAGTTTCTTTCCCTGTGCTCTGCACATGGTGGGTCCTGATAAAACATCTGCTGAACTAAGAAATGACTGACTTGGTGGAGGCAGGAGGGAGAAACTCTCCATCTTATCTCTGGCCCTCGATGGAGGCAGACTGCCTTTAAGGGATGGAAGAGATGAGTATCCATTCCTGCCCCTGGTTTCCATGAACCCAGGGGCCCAGTGTGAGGCTGGGCTCTGTTTCAGCTGGCAGGAGGGGCATGGAACTGGAGCCTTCCCTCGGTCGTAGAGAAATTCAACTACAGCAGGACTGGACACGTCGTGTGCTCAGCATCTTGCCCCACAAAGCAGCTTAGGAGAAAATTAAGTGGATTCAGCCAGGGGAAGTTCAGCTCAGTGTGCTGGACTGGTTAGGGAGGGGGCTGGGTAGGGCAAGGACTGGGGGCACTGTCCCTTTTTCTGCTCATTTCTGTGTAGAAGTTAATCACAGCTCAGCTGTGCTTGGCATTGGTAGCCTGGAAATGGCCCTCATTGCTTCTCCCCATGCCCATCCCTTGCTCACCCCAGCCACTGAGATCATTGTAGGACAGAGTGACCTCTGGGGACAGCCAGGAACCAGAGTTCTGCTCTGTGGCCTCTTCCTGGGTTTGCTCACAGGCTCCTCCAAGAAATCCCCAAGAAGGACCTTTCTCAGAGTTCCGGGTCCCAAGCAACTTTAGTTCATCTCCCATAGTGTTGTGTCTTGTAGCTAGGAGGTATATCCAGTTCTTCTGGAGGAAGCAAGGCCCAGCGAGTATGCCGAGGGCTCACCGGGATGCGCGTCTGGGCACTCAGCCTCCCAACCAACCCTGCAACCTGAGCCTTCGATATTCCTGAGCATGAAGATTTCATGTGGTGCCCATGGGTGCTTTGCCAAACCAGAGGCTTAGTTCATGTGTGAGTGTTTCGGCAAGGCGACCAATATGTCTCGGTCTTAGCACCAGAAGTCCTGCCTTTGAGAACCACTCGGTGCTGGGCAAACTGGGACAGTCAGCCACCCTGTGCCAGGGGGTGCTTTCTCTGCCAGCCCCTTAGGCCCGGTTTGCACTTCTCTGTGTTATTTAAATCACAGGGAACATTTCTTCCCACTGTTCAGCTTCTGTGTGATGATCCTAAAGACAGGGACTGACAGATAATTGGGCAGAGGTGTGACCTACTAGACATGCACAAGGCATGTCTTCCTTATCTCTCAGGAGTCCTGAGACAATCACACTAGCTGTTCTCTCCGCCTGCAACTGGGGCAGCTGAAACCCAGCCGGCCTGGCTCTGGCCTGTCCGTGGCTGAGACCTCTGGTCAGAGCCTGCCTGTCCACATCTCCTGTCCTCCGGATAACTCCCAGCGACCTCTGGTTCCTGGTCTCCTTTACCCTCACGAGTCCCCTCTGCCAGAGGACAAAGATATGTACAGGTGACACACTACCCTTTTTTAATAAATGAAAAAGCTGAAGTCTGTTATGGAAAGTTTAGTAAGCCCCCAAGCCAAGGTCACGTAGAAGCACAAAAGACCGGAACCAACTTCCAACCCAGCACCTTCCAGCTTTCGTGACTTCCAGGAGAGTCTCCCTGCCCCAAATGCCTTCTTCTGCCTCTTATCCCTCCCAGCTCAGATTTTGTCAGAGAAGCTGGGCCTTAGAGCTGATTATTTCTCCACTCTCTTTCTTTGGCCCCTGGTCCTGTCTAGGTGGTCCTGGGACTTTCCTGTCTCAGTGTCAGCCTCCTTTCGGACAGAGCACAAAAGTTAGCCAGAGCTGGAGCAGCCCAGCCCGGTCCTTCCCATCCTGTCCCATAAAGGGGTTATTCACGGAGGCCCCTCTCTTGATTCTATTTATAAGTCTTCTCAGCATGTTTTTGTTCCAGTGACAAACACAGCTCTACCCTCCTTAACCCCGCCCTCTCCTTTGGCTTTGGTTAAGATACCAGAAGTTTCCTTCCATCCTCTGCCCTTGGCAACCCATAGCCCTGGTGCTTATCAGGCCTGTCTGGCCATCAGGTCAGAGACAAGAGCTGCTGTTTGGGGGTCAGGCCCATGGGTAGTGGCAGGACTCTGGGGTGTGGGCACTGGATAGGACCCGGGGCAGCTGAAACACAGCCCCCTGCCTGCCACCCTCATTACAGTCGGGGTAACTCATGCAGGCTCATGCAGAACCTCAGGGCCCGGGGCAGAAGTGTGACTTTAGTCATCATTCAGCACTTGTTGGAACACTGCCTCGGTACGCATGTAATGAGAAGTGAGTGATTACTGTGGATGCAGGAGCCTATGACCTGGACTTGGCCAAGGTGGTGGAGAACATAGCTCTGGAGCCAGGCTGCTCCGGTTCCTTCCCAGTGCTCTAGATGTTTAAGCTCATTTCGTCTCCTCCGTGAAAGGGACGCGATGACAGCCATCTCACAAGGGCTGTGAAGATGAAAGGAGCTGCATTTAGGACTATGCCTGATGCACAGTACATGTTCATGGCTGTTACTGCTAACTCACCCATACCCTGTGCCCCTGGCCTCGCCAGTGAGTCATTCATCCCATTCGACAAATATGTATTGAGTGCCTGCGATGTGCCAGGAATACAAGGATAAGCTTGTTCAAAGTTTCTAGTTACACCAGCACTTCCTAACGCCCTCCACTTTTCTCAGCCTTCTTTCTTCCCTGAGGTCCAGGGGCAGTGACAGAGGTTGAGAAATGGGTGGTAAAGTAGGTCCCATCCAGCTCTTAAGGATCTTCATCTGCATGGTGGGGGTGGAGGCCACTCTCCTTGGGAGTCAGGGGACCCAAATTCTATTGATGACCTGGCTGGTAACCAGCTAGGGGCCCTTGGACAGGTTGCCTCATCTTTCTGGGCCTCTGCATCCCCATCTTTCAAATGGAATAATAACGCCTTCTGTCCTACCTTGTAGGGCTGCCATGCAGATATAATAAGATAATGGAAGCACAAGTAAAAGTGCTTTGGTTTGTTTTTTAAGTTTTCATTTATTTAAATAATCTCTATACCCCATGTGGGGCCGGAACTCACAAACCCGAGACCAAGAGTCGCATGCTGTTCCAACTGAGCCAGCCAGGTGCCCCAAGTGAAAGTGCTTTGTAAATGTTGGGGCAGGGATGGAACAAAGAGGAGACCATCCCTGAGACAGCTCCCAACTTATGTGCAGATGTGAGCCTCCCTCAGCAGAGGGCTTGAGTACAAACTCATTGAAGGAAGTGCCTGGCACATAGTAGACAGTCAATAAATGCTTGGCCCATCATTGTCAACCCTTAGTAAATGTTTGTCAGATTATTGAATGTGACAAATGGATGTAACCAACATAAATGCAGGGAAGGTGTCAAGTTCTGAGAAAATGCAAATCAAAGGCAAGATCAAGATTGGGTATGGTCTGTTAGGGAAGGCTACCTGGAAGAGATGGTGTAGATTTAGGATGGAAAGAAGGGAAAGAACTTGTATGGGTAAGAGGACATTCCATGGGACAGGAAGGGCATTTGCAAACTCCTCAGGGCCAGCAAGCTTGGTTTGTTTTGTGGTGGGGGTGGTCTCACAGAAGGAAGGAATAAAGGAGTAGAGGATGTTGGGAAAAAGCCCTTGGAGCTCAGGCAGAGGAGTTTGCATGGGCAAGAGCCACAACTGGGTTCTGAGAGAAAACTGTGTGGTGGGGGAATGTGCAGGAGTGTGGGAAAAGTGTGGTGGTGGTTGGTGGTGAGCCGACCGCAGGAGGCCCATTCTCTGCTGCCCCCCCCCCCCCCTTAAGGGCAGGATCCAGTGGTGGATAGCTCTGGGTGATAGGGGCCATGGTTGTGGCCACAGGAGCCTGGGACCACCTGCCAACAGCCACTAATGACCCCTTGAAGTGGCAAGCGCTGGCTGGCAGCACTCTGGCATGCGATCCCACTGGCTTCCCCAGGCAGGGTGGGAAGCTGGCTGGCTTATTGGTGTTCTGGGAACCTGCTGTTGCAATGGAAGGAGAAGGGAATAGAGAATTTCCAGAAGGCCACCTAGGCAGCAGGGACTAAAGTCACACAGTTTAGAGCCTTGATGTTGATAATCATTATTTCCTTGTTTAAAAAAGAAGTCTTGGCACACACAGGTGCTCCTTCTTTAGTGTATTTAAGTTGGACAGCCTGAGACTAAGGGCAAGGGAGGGTCCCATGGACTGAGGTCCCACCTAAGCTCTGCCACTTACCATGTGACCTTGAGCAAGTTTCTCAGCCTTTGTGGGCACCACTTTTCTCATCTACCAAGGCCTTTGTCAGAGAGTTCATTCGAGGACTAAGAAAAATGGTGTGTAGGAAGCACTGCAAGAGATTACAGTGAAGGGCTCAGGAAGGGGCCATGGTTTCTGCTCTTGCACTCTTCTTCCCAATATCCCTTAGCCCTCCCTAAAGGAGAGGAGGTAGAGCGTGCATTGCAGGCCCCAGGGGCAGCTCCTGGCACCTGCCTTTCCCGACTGCAGCAGGCAGCCCCTCTGCACCCACACTGTCCTGAGCACAGGGCACGCCACACTGTGGGACTGGCTTCCTCACCTCTGTACCCTGGCACCCAATGGTGCTTGGCTCAGAGCAGACATTTACTAGTTGCTTGTTAGGTGAATGATGGTTTTGACATGGTCCTTTTTATTTTTTTCTTTAGAAAGAGAGAGAAAAAGCATGAGTAGGGATGGTGGGTTCCAAAGGCAGAGGGAGAGGGAGGTAAGCAGGCTCCACACCCAGCACAGAGACCCACATGGGGCTCGATCTCAGGATCCCGAGATCATGACCTGAGTGGAAACCAAGAGCAGATGCCCAACTGACTCAGCCCCCCAGGTACCCCTGATGGGTCCTTTAACAGTCTTGTGGGTAGATTCATTAACAAAGAATTAAGAAAAAGAAGCTCAGATGCATAGAGAGCTTTGCACACAGATGCAGGGAGGCTGCCGGTGTGGGAGTGGGTGGGTTTGGGCTGATCCTTGAGGTCAGGGTGAGGGAGTAGAAAGGGTGTAGCTGGTGAAGAAGGAACAGCGAGCCCCGACACTGAGATGCAGGGGGCCCCCTGGATCTGGAAACACAGCAGCACTGCAAGTGGCTGAAGCACAGAGAACACTTGCGGGGTCTCAGGAGAAGAGGCCAGAAGGTAGGCTGGCTTGTGAAGAGCCTTGACGCCCAGCCCAAGAGGGTGGATTTAATCTTTCAGGGGTGGAAGCAGGCACAGGGCACAGTTTGTTTCTTCTCTTCCCTTGCCTCCGTCCTCACGGCCCGGTGCAGATGAGGCTCAGAGAGGCTTGTGGCTTGCCTGAGGGTGCACAGCGGATTAGCTCTAGGGGCAGAAAGGGAGCTCAGTGCCCTCGGCTCCCACTTAGTAGTGTTTTATGTCCTGTTGGTTGACTTGACTCCTTCTACTGCCCTTGAGGATGCTCCCAAGGGTCATCAGGCCAGCCTTGGCCTCTGGCTAACACTGTCACGCATTCTACCCTTCAACAACAGCCTTTCCCATTCAGAGAGCGCAGTGTGATAGAGCTCAGACCCTCCTCCCCTTTATCCTACTCAGTTCTTTCGCATGAAGAAGAAGCCACAAGATCCCCGGAATAGCTGCCTGCTTCATTTCCAGGTACCTGGCTGCCTGGCATGTGCCAGATTTGGCTCAAGGACTTGTTTTTCAAAAGAGATGGGGCAGCATTTACAGACTGTAGGGGCCTTATTCTGGATATTTTGGAGAAGGCCAAGAACACTCTCTGTCCCCCCATCCTCCCTTCACCTGCTCCAGAGATCTAGTTCCAAGGGTTTACCCCCAGGGCCAACATGCCTTGCACGGAATAGGTCACTTCTGTCAGAGCGGGGGAGGAGGATTTACTGGGGAGGGGAAGTTTCTACCAGCTCTGGGAGGAGCCCGGCCTTCCTGGGACCTGCTGTCACTTATATCCACCTGTGACGTGACCAGGAGCAATCCCCCCAGCCTCTCTGGACCTCAGTTTCTCCGTTTGTTGGCTGGTTTTGTTTCGTCATCAGTGTTTGAAGTTTAACACAGAAGGAAAAGATCCAAACAAAAGTCCTGGATTTCACCTAGGAGGAGGGGGTATTGGCCAGCTCTCCTTGGAGAGGACAGTAAATGGGGACGCTGGGGATTCAGAGGAGATGGTCCAGAGAGCTGATGGGACAGAGGCTTCAGCTCCTCCTCCTGCTCAAGCTCTGGGGTTCCCTGAGCCAAGTGACAGACAGCAGGCAGCCAGAGGGAGGGGGGCCTCGTCCCTGATCACAGCCCATGTTGCCTTCTTTCTCCTCTTTCTCCCCGTTGGAAGGAGTAGCTGGGTTTGATGAAACCCACGGTTCCAAAGGTAAACAGAGTGCCTTGTGTGCGGGAGGGGTTCTCGTCGATGTCAAGGGGGGAGGGAAACAGGAGCTGGCGGGAGAACCAGTGCCACCAGGCTCTTTGAGACAGAGGGGACCTAACTTCCCAGCTCCCCAGCACCGGACACCTTCCCAGTCTTCACAGGGTGCTCACGCACTCACAGGGTAACCGCTGGCAAGGCTGGGCATCTCAGGGCTGGGAAACAGGACAGCAGTGCCCCTCCTGGCATCTCGGGGCTGTGCAGAAGGTAAAACTGGACATGATCAGAATAAACCTGGGTCTTCTAGAATAAAGAGTGTGGGAAAATCTGATGTCTCTATGCAAGTTCATACTGGAGAAATTAAGCAACTACTTAGCACATCTTATGGTTATGAGCCTTGTTACCTGAGCCTGTGACTTCCAACTATTGTAGTAGAACTCTCTGGACTCTCTGGTGGGAGCCTGGAAGTGCTGTATCCCCAAATCAAGCCATTGGAAAATTAAATTGCTTGCTCTAGAGGAGAGGGCAACCTGTCTTATGGCAGGCTGTCGCCTCAGAACCTTCTTAGGTCTGGCTTTCCCTCTCCTTTGCAAGAAGGTGGCATCAAAGTGAAGCAGACAGTGTAGTATGACTGTTAAAAGTCGAGATTTGGGAGGTAGAATTCAAATCCTGACTCTACTACTTACTAGCTGTGTGGCAACCTAATCTCTCCGTGCTTCTGTTCCTCCTCTTGTAAAATGGGAATAATGATACCCAGCTCATAAGATGGTGGATTGAATGATTCAATTTGGGAAGCACTTAGCATGATGCTCTCAGTATCTGTGCTGCCCGGCCGTGTGTTCCTCACATCGTCTTGGCCTCTCTCCCTAAGACGAGGTGTGCAAACACCTGTGAAGCCTTTGAGACTTGGGAACTGGTCTCTAAGTTAATGTTGTCCTTGGAGAGACACCTCTTAGCTTCTCCCAGAGCAGTGGTTTTCAGGTTTTTTTCACCATACTACAGAAAGATGTTTACCTTGTGTACAAAGAAATGCACACACCTGTGCACACACACACACCCTTATACGTGCATAGAAATATATGAAATTAAACTTTTACATAGCACTTGTGCCAAGTGTTTTTCCAAATGCTTTATGTATATTAACTAACATAATCCTCACAATAACCTTACGGAGTGGACACTGTTGCTGTACCCATTTTAAAGATGAAGAAACTGAAGCATAGAAAGATTAAGCAGCGGAGTCAAGATTCTAATACTCTGTGTGCACGTGCACATGTGGGTTACAGCTTTTAATACTTTTACAGACTGCTGTGTGTTCTGATATTTTCTGTGCCATTAAATTTTTAAAATGCCAATCTTGATTTATTTTTTAATTTTATTTATTTATTTTTACTTAAAATATTTTATTTATTTATTCATGAGAGAGACAGAGAGAAAGGCAGAGGCACAGGCAGAGGGAGAAGCAGGCTCCACGCAGGGAGCCCGATGTGGGACTCGATCCTGGGACCAGGATCACGCCCTGAGCCAAAGGCAAACGCTCAACCACTGGGCCACCCAGGCATCCCACCAATCTTGATTTAAATTGTAATTCAGAAATTACAGTGTGGGGGCACCTGGGTGGCTCAGTTTGTTGAGCATCCAACTCTTGGTTTCAACTCAAGTCATGACCTCAGGGTTGTGGGATCAAGCCCCGCATCTAGGCTCTGCAGTGGGTGTGGAGTCTGCTTGAGATTCTTTCTTTCCCTCTGTCCTTCCCTGACCTTGTGCATGTGTGCTCTATCTAACAAACAAACAAACAAAAAATACAGTGTGAATGTCACTGTCCTTTGGAATCTACTCAGAAAGCAAGGAGGGTAGTGAGGAGGACACTCCTGAGAGGAAGGAGGATGGAACATGACAGGCTCGGGTGGCCTCTTTTCAGAAACAGGTGTAGCTCTAGCTGGGAGCGCTGGGGCTCTATGGCAGTGGGAAGGTACCTCGTGGTTCCCAGACGTGGGGCTCTGAAGAGAATGTGCTCAGAGCCCAGGAGGTGGCTGCAGCTGGGGTCAGGTGTTCCTGGAGCCCTGGCTGTGGGGATTTTGCTCAGGGTTATTCTTATCACTTCCCAGACTCAAACCAGGGAAAGGCGTTGCAAGCTGGAGCCCCTGCCTGGAGCCCAGAGTGTGGGGCTCATTGCTGAGGGCTTGAAATACCTGGGGGTCTCTTTATGAACTGATTGATATTCTATCAACATCCACTATGTTTTGCTTTTAGGCTTGACTTTTGAAATATTTTTATGTATATTGAGTTATTTTACACTCACAAGGGGCTGAGTTAGATAAACATAGGTTCCCATTCTGTTCCATAAGTAAAGGAAGAGAGGCACAGATATTCTGTGATTTGGCCAAGGCGCAGAGCAGACTAGAGCACAGGGCTCCAGGCCTCCAGTTCTGGGCATTGCAGGTTACATGGTAGATGATGTGATTCTGTGTTAACCGTGAAGTGGATGCAGAGAGGCCTCTTCACATACCCGGGTTCATCATTTGGTTCTTCTGTTCTTCAGCTCTGAATTCCCACTGGGGAGTTACGGTAGAGTCATTCCCACCCTATCCTCTTCGAATGCAGAACTCAGAGAAGTGAAGAATGCACTGCAGCCTCCATCTGTCCATGGTGTCCTTTTTTAAAAAAATATTTTATTTATTTATTTATTTGACATGGGGGGAGGAGGAACGAACAAGCAGGGGAAGTGGAAGGCAGAGGGAGAGGGAGAAGCAGACTTCCCGCTGAGCAGGGAGCCCGATGTGGGGCTCAATCCCAGGACCCTGGGTTAACCAACTGAGCCACCCAGGTGCACCACGGTGTCCTTTCTATCTGAGTAAATCTCAGATAAATAAATCTCAGATAAATTTTGACTTCCCCAGTGGCGGATGGGTTTAAATCCTAGCCAGCCAGGTAAAGGTTAACCCAAAGACCAGCAGGCTGGAAAAGGTGGAAACCAGGGAAACTTGTAGACCTTCTAGAAGGCCCCTCCGTCTCTCTGGAATGGGTCCGCTAAGATGCTACTACACCTGTGGAGCAGGAGGAAGGATAAGATCAGTTCAGGAGGCCCTGCCCACTCTGAGGTGTGCTGAGGGACCCTTGCCTGCACAGGTCATGCCCTGGCATTTGGGACAAGGGACCTCTGTGGAGGTCAAGTACTCCTAGGCCAGCCCATTGAGAGCATTTCTCCTGGGTCCCTGTTCTGAGCCACCCACAGCTGTCCTTCAGGCAGCTGTCTCCCCAAGCCTTGCTTGGGTTCTTGTGGGGACCGGGAGTGCTCTAACACCCACTCTTACATCCTGCATCAGGAAAGCCAGGCTCTCCCTCAGCCAGCACCTCTCCTCCACTCATCAGCCCTGGTGTTACTTTTAATAGTTTACAAAGTTAGGAGAATATTTTTCCAAGCCATAGTTGCTCCCGAAGGACCCTGCCTTTCTGCCTCTGGAAGTGAGCCTTCAGAGATCATTTCATCTATTGATCACTGAGAAACTATTAATTGAGCAGGAGCTACTTTGCATGGTGGGACTCCACAGCCTGGCCCCCAGTACTCTTCCAGCTTCATTTAGTGATGGGGATGAAGGAGGCCATGAGTAGACAGCAGCTTCAGTAGTGTGCACAGTAAACACACACTCGCTGTTCCTTCCTATTGTTACTCTTACCTCCCAGTGTAGCCCCTGACCTAGCCAAGGGGCCTGAGCTTTCTCTAGCTCTTCACAGCGGCTCCCTTCTAGAATGCCCACCTTCTGTCTCTCAGAAGCTCTTGTCCCCATGCTGCCACCTCCCTGACTCTTCCTTCAAACCACCCCCATCATGGGCTGCTTTGAGGATGGTTTTATGGGTTTTGGTCTTTGTCCAGTCACTAGATTGGGGGTTCTTTGTGTGCAGGGACCTCATCTTCTCTTAGATCCTAACACTGTGGATGCTTAAGACATGTCTAGGTAATGCTTGACCGATACCTACGCATATCTTCATGGTGGGGATGGGGTACTTTCTGTGGCCTGGGGTATTTAACAGGGGCTTTCTGGAAGAGATGACCTTTGAGCTCAGCCTTACAGCAATGTCCACCTGCCTCTCCTGGGAGATTTACATTCAACAGGCATCTAGGATGGAATTGGGGAATTTTTTTAAAGTTTATTTCTTTATTAGAGAGAGGGGGCATTCAGGGGGAGCAGCCCAAAGAGTGAGAGGGAGAAGTAGGCCCCCCTCTGAGCAAGGAGCCCATTCTAGAGCTTCATCCTAGGACTCCAGGGTCATGACCTGAGCGGAAGGCAGATACTTAACCGACTGAGCCACCCAGGTGCCCTGCAGAATGGGTTTTATAGAGGAGTTCCTGGGTTATCAGATAATTAGTTTGGCTGAGCTTAACCTTAAAGGTTGGCTGGTTGTGGTGGCTGAAGAGGAGTGGGACCTCCTCGTGAGAGGGAGGAGGCGTCATGGCCACACACAGAGTTGCTTACAGCCTTTGGGGAAATACTGAGAAGCTTTGGCCTCGTTAGAAAATCGACATACAGGGCGGTGGAATATGCCATTTAAAAGATGAATGGGGTGGGAGGTCCCTGGGTGGCTCAGTTGGTTAAGTGTCTGCCTTTGGCTCAGGTCATGATCCTGGGGTCCTGGGATGGAGCTCTGAGTTGGGCTCCCTGCTCAGTGGTGAGTCTCTTCCTCTGCCTCTGCCCTTCCCCTGCTTATATGCACGTGCACACGTGCTCTTTCTCTCTCTCTCTCTCTCAAATAAATAAATAAATAAATAAATAAATAAATAAATAAAATCTTTTAAATATATTAAATAAAAGATGAATGGGCATGTGCTGCAGTGAGCTTTGGGTGCCCCGGAGTTAGGCCTTTCTGTATCCAGTAGGGGAGGGGACAGCCACTGGGAATTTCTGAGCAAGAGGGTAACATGATGGAAACAGGCATTAAGTCCTGCTCTACAGAGGGAAACTGGTGGTATTTCTAAAGCACAAGGCAGAGTCCTAAACTTTCTCTTATCACTTGTTCCAAGTGCTTCTTGGTGTCTAACCTAATGTTTCCTGCTATAATCAAAGTCCAAGTTGTCTCATCGGAGTTGGAAAACAGCTGGACAGGGCCCAGCAGCTGGAAAGAAAAGTTATTCTCCCATTTCTGTCAGAGAGAACCCGCATATCCTGGTGGAACAAGAGTGTGTGCCAGGGTTCTGGGCCAAGCTGGCAGAGTCCTGGGGCACGGAAGGGCACTGGGGCCTACATTGATACAGGGGTGTGGTTTTGGAGTAATTGGAGCCCCCATGGGATTAGAAGCCCTGGACTGGTCCTGAGGTGCTGTCCACCCCCCTTCCACCCCCCACCCCCAACACAGGCATACACTGTCCCTTTGAAAAGCTTGCAGGCATCAGTACAGGCGTGCCTACCCTCCTCTGCTCCATTGTGAGGGTAGAAGAGATGAGACTGAAAGAGGTCTCTGGGCCTGGCAATAAGGGCTTCAAAGAAGAAAGACAAGTGTGATTCAGGGAAGGGCAGAGGAGAAGAGACGAGGAGGAGGGTCTCATTCAGCTTGTTGGGGTGCCCATCTGACACCTGAGAGGGGGATCTGCCAGGATCAAGGGAGGGGGCAGGTGTCTGTAGTTTCCAGTCCCCCACTTTGACCATCCCCAGGCTGGGGGGAGTGGGCATGAGTTCAAGTCTGTCTTGTCCTCCAAGGATCCTCCTCTGCTGTTGCCCTTGTCCCATTTCCTGCCCCTGTCATCACAGCAGCCTCTGTGGGAATCCCAGGACTCCAGTCTCTAAAGGAGGAAGTCTTCTTGAGCACAGAATTTCTCACCCACCCCTGGGCTCCCAGGGCAAGTGGGACATTCCATTTAAAAGGTGAAGCAGGAACAGGTGAGTAGACAGTGCAGAACAGAGAGAGGACTCAGAGACACAGGTGGGAGGAGCGCTGAGCCACCTCTGCTCCCTGCCTCCACCCCTGCCACCTTCCTACCGACCACTCAAGGGCTCCTTCCTTCCTGTGTCCTGACCCCAAAATTCCAGCACAGCAGCAAATAGCTCTGGGACACCTAAAAAAGCCAGGTAGGCAGACATCTTCTCAGAATACCCTGTCCTCCCTCTCTGAGGACCTTCACTTTCCCATCCACCTGGGGCTACCATGTCCCACAATTCTGGGGGTACCATTCACACTGTGCTCTATGTGAATAGCACCCCCTGGGGGTATGCCAAGTCCAGGAAGTCAGTGCCAGCAGATAAGTAGGAGGGCAGAATTGGACACTTTTCTATGTTCCAGGCAAACAATAGGGACCTTTCCAGGAAGCTCGGGGGAGGGAGTTGACTGTAAGAGGATCCCTGGGTGGATGCTCATGGGGTGGCTTGAACAGGTTTCTGCGTTTTCTGCTGATTGCTTAATTAGACACCTACATAGTGCTCTCGGCTAATGACCACGTCTCCCAGGGAGGTGGCAGATAAAAGGGTGGGTAGCTTGAGAGTGTCAGGTGAAGGTCTCAAAGACAGCTACCTGAGAATGGGAGCAGGAGAGGTAGAGCATTGTGGAATTTCCTTGGGCCAGTCCAGACTAAATACTATGGAGAAGAGGGAGTGTCTTTTCCGCAGCAACGGAGAAAAGAAGCAGTGGGCTCAGGGCCTGTTTCTGCCTCCAACATTAACATCCTGTGTGAGCTTTCAACTCCTGGCTGTGGTTTGCCCTCTTGAGAAATGGGGAAGGTCATCTCCTGTGGCTCGGTAGTCACGGAGGCCAGATGAGCCCAGACATGTGCGCATCTCCGGTGGTAGGCGCTCCGAGGTGGAGAGCAACCAGGTGTGTTTCCAGGCCCCTACAGGGTAGGTTGGAAAGGGAGCCAGGTAGGGTGGAGAAGGGCATCACCGAGCACCATGAACTCCAACCGGACAATCTGGAGCCACTCGGGGATCTGAAGCAGAGCTTCAATAATGGGCTAAGGACCAGGCTACAAACATTTCAGAGCTGCTCAGAGGGTATGGGAGAGGCCAGGCAACATAGGCAGTTCTCTGCTGAGGGGTGGAGGAGTGGCTGAATCAAAGTGTGTGTGGTTCCTCAGCGCCTAGCCCCAGCACTCCGCAGCCCATCTTCCCAGAACTGGGGTTGTCAGGCTGGGGGTCATAGTGGCCCCCAGCCCTCTGTTGGGCAAGTCAGACAAATGTTTGCCAAAAACAGCTTACATAGGGCAGGTGGCAAGACCCAGGTCAATGTTGTGTTTGTGCTGCCCAAACAATGCCATGCTCCATGGGCTCCTGAGCACCACAGCCCTGTTGGGAGGCCTGGAGCTGAGCCCCTGAGAAGCTTGACTGATGGGAACCACAGCGTTGTGCACCATGGGGGAGCTAGACTGATGTCACCCTGCCCCTAAGGGTGTCTCTGGGGTGCCGGAATCCTGGCTTTGACCTGTCTTTGACCTCATTCCTGCCATCCTGGGAAGGCCTGAATGCCTTATGAGGATGGATCTGGCAAGGGGCTGCAGACTGTTAGAAGTGGTAATTTCCCCCTATGCTTTTGATGGAAATGATGGAAATACTCATTTCTGCCCATTTCAGAGGTGGAATGAGGTTGACAAAGATAATCAACTGTCATGGAAACTTTGGACCTTAGGGGAAAGACTGTATTTTGAAGCGAGGCAGGCCTAGATTTGAAATTTGGCTTTAAAATATACTAGCTGTGTGACTTGGGGCCAACTAGCTAACTCCTCTACTCATGGGTTCTCAGTGGCGTAAAATGGGACATTAGGACCCTCATCACCATGGGTGATTGTGAAGTTTCTTCCTGTAAGGAAATAAAACCATTCCTTTTACTGCATAACCTGAATGCTTTCATGTTGAAAAGCAGGAAAAGGGACTACATTCAGTTTCATTCAGTAAACATTTTTGAGCAAAGGTATTTGCAGTTTCAAAGAGTCAATGATTTTGTGTCTTTAAACATCTTGGAAGGAAGAAATATTTGAAAACTCTATTATATTTGGCAGTTATCATTAGTTTTTTTGTTACCCGCTCAGAAAGTCTTTATCTGTGTAGTTCCAGAACTCAAAACAATGGGTGGAAGCAGAAAGCATGCTTAACCACACTCTTCAATAGTGGAACCGGCTACCTTCAAAAGTAGTGGGCACCTCGTCCCTGTGCAAGTCCAGGCAGCAGGTTCATCTTTCGTAGGTGCTGGAGAAAGTGTTTCCTGCACTGCAGGGTGGAAGGGAAGATTGCTCAGTACCGGGGTCCCTCCTGAACATGGGAGCGAATTCTGAGATCACCCAGATTCCCCAGCTGCGGATTAGGGGAATATTCCCCACAGGCCTTCTGACTCCCTCTCCAGAGCACAGCCCCTTTTATCTGGACCAGATTGACTCTAACAGCTCTCTTCTTCCCTAACTATTTATTCTTTACTATGATCAAAGACTTTGTGTCTATGCACACTCTTGCCCTGCTACGTGTCTCAGAACCAGCTTCTATTCTGGGTGGATCTTTTCCCTGTGTTCTACACCGTCTCTAGCTGGATGAGGGATTAACAGTCAAGCAACTATTTATGGCATTCCCTCTAGGTACGAGGCACTGGTGTAAGAGCAGAGAGGGAAGGCAAGAAATTAATAGTCCCAGTCCTTAAAAGGCTTCAGTCTCTCTTTTGGAAACAAGCTTGACACAAGTAGACAGTCAACAGAGGGTAGAAGGCTGAAGGACAGGACAATGGAGTGGTAAAGGGCCATAGTAGGCATGCTCCGGAGAGAATAGATAACTGTCATGGGCTGAAGCAGTGCAGTGAGCTGGGCCAGTGGATTTTGGGCACCAGATTACTGACTTGGGTGGGAGAGACACAAAGTCCACCTGGTGGTTACAAGCCTGTTTGGGACAGTTAATATCAATGTTGATAGAAGAGAGCTTGGATGGTGAGCTCGTTAATAATTGACCATATTTAACATGTGTAGGTTGCATTATTCAAATGGTACAGAATAATTTCCAGTGAAAAGTTTCCCTCTTACTCTGTCATGGATCTGCTCCCAGCTCCCTCCTCGGAGGTGACCCCTGTTACCAGTGTCTGGTGTGTCCTTCCTGAGATGCTCTAGGCCAGCCTAAGCCAAGACCCATGAGCTAAATCCAGCCCACCACCTACCTCATGTTTTATGAGCCATGAGCCAAAAGTGGTGTTTATATTTTAAATGGCCGAAAAAAATAAGATTTTTGATTCATTAACATTCTATGAAGTTTGTGTTTTAGTATCTACAAGGAGAGTCTTGCTTACAGCCACGCTTATTCATTTATGCTTATTTGTTTATACTAATTGATTTCTGCTCATTTGTTTATGCTATTTGTCTACACGTTGTCCATAGCTGCTTTTGTACAACAAAGGCAGAATTGAATATTTGCATCAGAGACTATATGGCCCATGAGATATTTATTGGTCCTGAAATATATGGCCCTGAAAATATATACTCTCTAATCCTTTACATAAAAAGTTTGATGACCCCTGCTCTGTAGAATCATATAGGTAGTTACAAATTATTTCTTAACCCAAATGGTAGCATACTAAGTTAATTGCTCTGCCACTCACTGTCTTCATTTACTGTATCTTGGAGACTATTTCACATCAATACTATAATATGGCTAGTCATGGCATGGTAAATCTTAATTGGATTTTAGGCGTGCTAACTTTAAGGCAAAGTTTAGTTACCCTCAAGGAAAATGCCCAATAAGTGGTTGGGCTCCAGGGCGAATGAAGCTTGGAGCATGGAAGTGGAGATGTGAGAAACGTCTATGGGGAGGTCTCCAGTGAGAATCTGTGACCTCAGCCTATAGATGAAAGATTTCACTTTTTACAAGTGAAGCGTTGCATTCTGAGCACCGCACAAGGTCAACTATGGATGTTAATAGTCAGATGAACATAAAGACCATGAACAAGAAACATTAAACCAACACCTGAAAGAATAGTGAATACTAAAGGCAACTTAGAGTTACCTTCTTGAATGAGAAGCTAGTAACAGGTGGTGTGCAATAGTGAACAGAGCAAGAGGGTAGTGGATCTGAGTGCCTCCTACTCATTCACCACTTCATACCTGTCACCTTATTTATTTTTTTTAAATTTTTATTTATTTATGATAGTCACAGAGAGAGAGAGAGAGAGAGAGAGGCAGAGACATAGGCAGAGGGAGAAGCAGGCTCCATGCACCGGGAGCCCGACGTGGGATTTGATCCCGGGTCTCCAGGATCGCGCCCTGGGCCAAAGGCAGGCGCCAAACCGCTGTGCCACCCAGGGATCCCCCTGTCACCTTATTTAAATTGTTACTCCCTCGGGTAGTATCATTTGCCTCACTTTACAACCTAGGAAATTGAGGCCCAGAGACGCTAAATGATTTTTCTCACAATCAGTGCTTCAGGTGAATGTCTAGTTGTATTAAAATGTGAGTCCATCTGACTTTTTTTTTCTGTGTGACTTTAAAGACTTCTCTTTCAGTTCTACCATCCAAGATGCCAAATCAGATGGAGAGTCACTCCCCAGCTTTGACAAGCCATTCTTCTTCCTGTCCTCAGCTCCCTCATCTGCAAAATGGGGCAGTTGTCTCCGTTCTTTTCCTTCCCACTCTCACGTGGCCTAATTCTATCGCGGGTGAACCATAAGGGAAAAGGGGTGTCTCCATAAGAGCCAGATGCAGAAAATCGGAGGAGGAGAGGAAGGTGAGTTCAGCAAACAACATAGGGCAGGCCAGTCATCTGGAATCTGATCCTTAAGAAAATACTATTCTTTGATGTGAAGGAGGAGTCTAGAAATCTCTCCTCCTAAACTGAGAACTTGCCCATCACCCTTGGTGCCTGGTACCTGAGCTCCGCTTTAGCACCTGGGCGTGCCCTGCTGGAAGGGGTCGGGCCTGGGGCTGGAGAGATGTGGACAGCGCCTGACAGGTCCTTCCTGTGTCTGCCAGGCTCTGCTTGGCTCTGCGCTCAGGGTTTCTGGAGGAGCTGCAGCTAGAGGGCTGTCTGATGTTACCCAGTTGCAAGCAGGGTGGGGAGGGAGGGGAACGAGAGCGGGTGAGCCATCAGACCCCAGGAGCCGGGGGTGTGAGTGTGTTTATATAGGACTCAGCCAACCTGCAGTTTCAGATTTCAGACCCCCGCTTTATCAGGAGACTTGCCCCTTGTTTTCAGTCAATGCTGGTGCCGGGAGAGAGCTGACACCAGAGCCTTCCTGGAAGGCTAGGGAAGTTCTGGATTCCCCGGCTCTCTCCCTGTCTCCTTCCTTCTCATGGGAGCTGCATCGGCCACCCTTGGCAATTTTCTCTGATCTGGAGTGTTGTCTGCTTCCTTCCCAATCAGCTGTCTGCGTCTTCCTGTTGGTTCCTGAATTCCAGCATGGGAGGTAAAATCTGGGGTCTGGGGGACCTAAGCTAGGAAGAACTGGAGCTACCCAGACTTCCCGTGGCAAGGAGGGGGGCAGGGAGACACACATGTTGGGCAAAGGGGAGTGGTTCACAATGAGAGAGAGAGAGAGAGAAGGAGGAGGGAGGCAGGAGGGAGGGAGGGAGAGAGACAGAGAGAGAGAGAAAATATGTGTGTGTGGGCGTGTGTATTGGCACTTCTATTATATTTGGAAAGCAAATTTCCTTTTCTTCCTTCTTTCATTTAATTCCTTTCTCTACTAACAAATAAGAATATCCCATGAATGTCCATCTTCCTTGAGAGTCTCCTATCAAAAAGTTAGAAAAACCTTCTGACTTTTAGGATGTGTATTTCCTCCCGTGGAGGTAGGGGGCTACAGAGGGAGCTTAGGGACATGGTTCTGTACCGGAGGTAATGCTTCTGGAGGACTAATGCCCCTAGAGCCAGCCTTGGTTTTTGCAGGTGCTTGGAAACACTCTCCCTAAAAGCTAACTGTAAGTCCTGTCGTTGCCTGTGTTGTGGGAAGGTGTAACCGGTCTGGGTTCTAGCGTGGTCTTCATGTGGAATTAGCTTAAACCAAGCTAGAGAGATCAAAGCTCTGAGAGACAAGTGCCAGGAGCATTTTCTTCTTGGTTTCTCAGAATTAGGCAGGATGTAGGCCAATGCCTGGGGCAGGGGGTGGGTGGGTGAGAGGGCAAGGGGGGCTTGGCATTCCTCCTGAAAGCAGAGATTTGGGTGGGGAGGTGATTGGTGGGTAGTGGGTAAGGCTGGCTGCATGTGGGGCTGCCTTTCCGAATTTGCGTCATGTTTCTCAGTGGCCAGGAGCAGAGACCAGAGCCTTACCTCCTTTGGGGTTGGTGGGCAGGCAGCCTGCCGTAGCTGCTGAGACCCGTTTGTACTGTCATGACCATGGGCAGCACATGCTGTGTGGTGGGGCCCAGCAGGGATGGTGTGTGGGCCAGACCAATGAGACTAGGCAAGAGACTGGAGGTGGCTTTTGAAAAGCAGATTTAGAGTGATGAGATAAGCTTTGGGAGTGGACTGCGGCAAAGTGAGCTGGAGGCAGAACATGGAGTGGATGGAAAGGAATAAAGAGGGGATCAGGGAGTCCCAAGCTCTGGTACGTTCCAAAGCTGCGGCCAGCCAAGGAACCTCAACTCTCAATATAGATGTAACCTCAAATAGGTGAGAGAACCAGGGTTTGTCTACTGACTTCTGGATACAGTGAGATAAGTGGGTGAGAGTCGATGTGGGCAGGGCAAAGGGCAGTAAAGACACATTCTCAGCCAGGAAATTGTATAGTGCAGTTAAATCTGGGATGTAATCACACAGCTATTTATTAGGGAATATAATTAATGGGTTGTATATTATAGTTATTTTTGAAACTGTGGGTATTAAAAAAATTATTTTGGGGGGGCACCTAGGTGGCTCAGTCGGTTGGGTGTCTGCCTTTGACTCTGGTCATGATCCCAGAGTCCTGGGATTGAGCCCCATATCAGGTTCCCTGCTTGGTGGGGAGCCTGTTTCTCTCTCTCCTGCTGCAGCTCCCCTTGCTTATGCTTTCTCTCTCTCTCTCTCTCTGTCAAATAAATAGATAAAATCTTTTTTAAAATTATTTTTTATTTATATCACCATCTACTCCCAGAGAGATTTCCAGTGTCTTTTTTTTTTATTTGACAGATGGTGTGATGCATAATTTTGGCCAACAGATAACAATAACCCTTCCTTTTATTCAATTGTGCAGAGCTTCCCAGCACAGAGTGCGCTTTCACAGACGCTGTCCCATTCTGGCTCGGTTCAGCAGATGTTTACCAATCGCTTTCCTTTCCTGAGTATTGTGTTAGATATTGAGCACATGGGTGGCTCAATATCTAACAGATATGGAAATACCTGGTACTGGAACACACGGGTGGCTCAGTTGGTTAAGCGTCCAGCTTTGGTTTTGACTCAGATCATGATCTCCTGGGTTGTGAGATTGAGCCCCGTGTGATGCTCTGCACTCAACAGGGAGTCTGCTTGATATTCTCTCTCTCTCAAACCTCCCCCCCCTCCTTCTCCCTCTCCCTCTCCCCTGGCTTGCGCTTGCATGCATTCTCTCTCAAAAAAAACAAAAACAAAAACAAAAAAAAACCTGGTTCTGTCCTCAGGGGTCTCCTTACAGTCTAACTGCAGTCCCATAAGGAAGACAGAGAGAATATCATTCCTTCCACAAAGATGAGGAAACCACACCTGAGAGGTACCAAAGGACACATGGTTAGTCAGCAGATGGTCAAGGATGAGGATCAAGATCCAGGGCCCTTTTCGTGTATTCCCTCCACACCACAGTACTGCGCCAACTTCCCTGTCCTCTTCATCCTCCATGCCTTCCCCATTGGAACGACGAGCAAGAAAGCAATAATCTGTGACTGCCAGAGTGGAGCAGCTGCTCCCTGGAAGGAAGTCAGTTCTCACTGGGCCCCTAACTGTATGTCTGAAATGACATCCGCGGGTCTGTGTCTGTGTCATGCTGCTGGTTTGCTGCCCTCGACCACTCACCAGAGGCTGCCTTTATCTCTCAGATAATTTTTGACTTGGTGGGGCTGTCGTCTTCCCTCTTCTCCCTGTCTTATCCCTGACAGGCAGGGGGACTGTACCATCCAGGGGTCACCGGAACTTGGGAGGCTCCACGTGGAGGTAGATGCTCACTGAACACTGGATTCATGAACACAGCAACCAACATTTGCTCAGGTCTTTGTAGCTGACAAAGCACGTTCACATAAGCAAACAGCATGTTTGTTGATTTCCTCCATCTCCCACATTTGTCCAGCTCAGGTCTCCTGGAAAGGTCCAAATCTCTAAAGCTTAGGGTTTTTCTCTTAATTTCTAGTCTTAAGCAGAGAAGTCATCTGGCCTAATGATTATCGATTTTTGGTCAGTGACAGAGTTTTCACCAATCTGAGGTGAAATGAGAGAAATAAGGAAAACATACTGATTTTTTTTTTTTTTCCCCAAAAAGCAAACTATATTCAGTTCAAAGGTTTTCTTTCAAGGGCTGGAGATATGCTCCAATTTTTATTCTGGGATTATGGCTTTTTTATTCTTTTCATGAGCTGGTGGTGAGAGTAGATGGCAGTTGGGCTTTTAAAATGTCCTTATTTGGCAAAATAAAAAGCTGGCAGCCTTATAGTGGTTCCTTAAATTTCATTTTCTGAAATGTAACTGGTATACGAAATCCAAAAATCTTGCCTCCAGGCAGGACCTTCTCCAAACAGATGAGAATCTCTCTGATAACAGCTCTTTTGGGCAGATTCCTGAAAACCTGGATTTGGGTCTTGTCACCACTGTTCTTTCCCTGTGGGTCCTTGGGTCATGATAAACTCATAATGAGTCTCGGGTTTCTCATTTTTAAAAGTTGTGGGAGGTTCTTACCTCCCAGACAAGGCCACTCACTGGAAAAGGAATGTGCTCTCACTTCCTCTTTATCAGAGAGCCAGAGACTCTCCCTTCGCTGAGGGGCTCCAAGATCAGGCTTTGCCGGTTCCTATTCCTGAGGTTATCTTTTGGAAGTGATGGAAGTCATCTTCTATCCTTGGAAGAGAGAGGGAATTTGTGGATCAGATTATGGGAGCAGCGTGAGGTATATTTTATATTTGGTGTCCAGTGTTGGTGACTTAGATGGTCAAGAGGTAAGGGCATTTAAAAATCTTGCGATCGATTTTTCAAAGGGCGGATCTTCCTGAACTCTCAAGAATATAAACGGTAACTTTCCTTAAATCTGCAGGCTCCTGGAGGCATTAGAATGTCTGAGGTGTTCAACCTTCTGAGGAGTCAGGCCTGGAATAGCAAGAAATATGTGGGAATCTCCAGGCAGCCCAGCTGCCGGACTAAGGCACGTGGTTGGGTGTGTACATGTGTGCAGACCCGTAGGGGAGAAAGCATTAAAGGGAAAATCGGGTTGAAATCACCCTAGACATTAAACTAGATGCTCTTTATGAGATTTATTCTAGGACCCTTTTTCTGAAAGTAGATGCCAAGGAGTCTCTTTGTAGGAGAGAATTTTCTGACTTTCCCCATTTTCGTGTCCTGAATCAGGAGCTCTCCCAGCCTAGGAAAGCAGCTGGGGTTTGACTCGGGTTGTTAAATCTGAGGGGGTAACACCCTCACCTCAGGCTTGCGTGGGGCAGAGGGAGAAGTAAAACAAACGGGTGAAAAAAAACAGGAGGCTTAGGTTCTGACCTGGGGGACCAAGCCCAGGTGAGTAAAATGAGGGCAGTGAATTGGATTATCATCATCCTGCTTAACTCTGCACACCTCAGCTCTCCATTTGATTGATGATAGGGCCTTTCCCAGAACTTCAGGTAAACTTACTGCCCCAAGAAGTGAAGTCTGCAGGTGTGTGCCCAGTAACTTGTCGGAAAAGTGTCTGTTGGCTTGAGGTGGTGGGATGAGACAGGTATCCTTAAGACAGAAGATCCAGGGTCAGAGCTGAGCAGCCTACCTGGGATGACGTGCCTCGGAATGGTGAAGTCCTTAACAATCACCAGTAAGTCCCTAAGATGTACAGCTAGAGCCAAGAGATCTGAGAGAAGCAGTTGCCCAATAGTGCTCACAGTTATTGGCCAGGGTAGGCTTCCCATTTAAAGCCTCCTGAGGCCATGAAACGGGCATCAGGAGAAACATGCCAAACCTGTTCCACTGTGTGCTGGCTGTGTTGTTTCTCACCCAGACTGGCCCCTCTTCATCATCTTTCTCACACTCAGTGTCGTCTTCTTCCTTCAGCCCAGCTCTCCACCCCTGAGTGTTCCCAGTGGCTTGGATGCTTGTTCCCCTGGGAAGGCCTCTAAGGAGTGGGTAGCACAGGTGAAGCTGTGGGGTGGTGATATGGTAGAGAGAGACCTGGAAGACCAATGAGGTGGGCAGTCAGGAGGCATGCTTGGAATACTTGGGCATGTCTCTACCTGAAGTCCAGCCAGACAACAACACATGGCCTCTGCCAGTTCTGTTCAGGTGGAAAGACCCCGCATTCTTATGGGGCTGTTGGGCTGGTCTTTGGATCCTCTCTTTTGTGCCATGCCAACTTGCCAAGGACCTGGCTCGAGGCTGCGGGAATCCAGGGACCCAGGAAAGATCCAGATTGCGATGAGCAAGTGCTTTGAATGACTGTCAACATCTTTAGCCTAAATTACTCTGGCGGCTCTCCTGAAACCTGTGTCTCCAGGGGCTGGAGGAGCAGTATAGACAGCTCTACAACTGGTCATCTGAAACCTTGAGGCCTGTGGATCAGAATGGCAACGTGATGCACATGCTGTGTACCACATCAAGCCTCCAGCCAGGTCTGGAGCAGCTTCAAGATCAAACATATTAATATTTCTGCAGCAGGGCTTATCTAAAGAGTCACATAACTAGGATAAATAAAGGCTATAAAGTGTCTCATGCTGTGCGGGTCACATTGTTGCTAATTAGGTTCAAGTCAGGTTGGGGTCTGCCATCCACTGGGTTAGGAAAAACATTCAGTTTTCAGATGGTTTGTGGATTTGAGGGTGCTGTCAAGGCATTGTGGTTCTGTACTGCCTCGTAGAATCCTTTTGGGTAGAATTAGCATTCCCATTTTACAGAGGAGGAAGCTGGGGCTCAGAGAGGATCAATAACTTCAGCCAGTTTGGGTGATTCCAGTCCAGAGCTATCTGCTTCCAGACCCAGGCTTCTTCCTCCAAGGTATGACACACTTTACCTCTCTAGCAGTGAGTGAAAGAGAGTTGAGGCTAAGGGTGGGGAGCTCTGCCTTTGGCATCATCCCCAGTGAGGGAGGTGCTTTCTGCACATCTGATCAGGATCATTTATTGGCTTGTTATTATTTAAACATTGACTTGTGGGATCCCAGTAGGCTAAAAGCTCAAAAGAGAGGAAACTAAAGTTCAGTCAACTTTGTGGCTTACAAGAAGAATCCAGCTGGCTTCATGGGGGCTGAGAGAGCCAAGAACAAACGAGGTCAAATTGGGTTTAGAGAGAGAAGCATCATCTGCAGTGGAAACAACCCCCGTGCAGAACCCGTGGAATGCACAGTGCTTCCCGCTTCCCCACCCATTGCCTGGCTGTGGAGGTCTTGCCTTGAGTAGAGACTGCTCTTATGAGAAGGACTGTCTGGAAGGATCACAAAAGCCAGATAAGGGTGAGAGTGATGTGCAGCATGAAATAAGAATTCAATTAGAGGGTCTCAGTGATCTTCATTAGTGATGTGAAAAAAAGGTCAAAGGAAATGTTAATTTAATCTGCTGAAGATACACCATGTGCTTTTAACCCTTCATTGGAAAGATAGGCATTGGTCTATCGTGAGGCCAGTGGCATAGATAACCTCCCTCCTTCTACCTTCTATGTGCTGTCAGAGGACAGCTGCCTTTCCTGGGCCATCTCTAGGTCAGATAAGGTCTGAACTCCTAAAATCTAAGTCCACAGGTGTCCATGGTACTCCTGTGTGGTGAGGAGCCTGCTGCCAGTGGACTCTGCTCTGGTAAGGGAGTGGCTGTGCTGTGCTGTGCCCTTCACAAGGAAGATACCCATTAGGAAGGGTGGTAGGTTCGTTGCCATAGAACCAAAGAACATCTGCTCCAGCCAACTAGAGAACAGATGGGAAATAATTATTCTTAAAGGGACCTTTAGCTCATGGAATTGGTGCCGGGAAGTAGTTTATCTGAAGAAGACCTGAGGGGCAGATCAGACCCCTTGGCCTGAGAGCACTGTGAGGCTCTTAGGCAGCAAAGGACCCACATGTGCTCTGGGAAGTGTAGGAAAAAGAAGACAAATTTTTTTTTTCCTCCCCCGAATAATGGCTGTCCTCTGAGAACATGTCTCAAAGCTGAGTCAGCTTGTTGGCCCAGAGCTCCCTGACTCCCTTTGTCAGCAGTGGTCACCTGCCATCTTCCTTAGGGATCTTAACTCCCCACTGTGGTTACTGGCTCCCTCCTAAATATCTTTGGAGCTTTTCTAAGCTGAGTAGTAGTAAGCCTTCCTGTTTTCTCTGACCCTTACTCTCATCCTTGCCCTCTCTGATGACCTGATCTCCAGGCTGGCCTGGTTTTCTGCTACCCTTGGGCAAGGTTCCCAATCTCTTTCCTTCTTCTTTGCTTACCTTCCTTTTCTCCTCATACCAACCAAATGCACAGACTTAATGAGACGTTGGGTCCTCCAGAAGTCATCTTGTCCTTCTTTCTGCTATTAATCAGGACTTCAGAGTACATGCCACTGAAGCTACTCAAAGAAGCTTAACCCCCCAAAGAGGATTTTATTGTAAGGGTCAGAGAAATGGCTGAGTCACGTGAACAAATAGAACCAAGAAGATGAGTGCCACAAGTACAATGTTGTTTTGCTCCCCTCCCTATGCTGACTTCAGTCTTTCCTCTCACTGCAGAGAGGCTGCTCAGTTTCATGGTCAGTCTACAGGGTACGAAAGATGGCCTCCAGCACCTCCCTGGTGTACAGGTCCCCTGGAGAAGGCCTGATCTCTTTTCTCTCTCAGTCCAGTTCCCATTCCTGGGGAGAAATGCGTTGAGACCAGGTAGCAGCTACCTGTGTAATGAAGAGTAATGTTAAGTTTAGGAACACAGCTGTTAGCACTGTAACCATGTGGGTATTGGGGTGGGGGCAATTTCTAGAAAGGATGTGTACTTTCTGGTACACGTTAACCCTTCTTGGGTCTCCAAGCCTCGAAGAGTTTTGCTTGAAGACTTCACACACCCCTGACCTCCCTTGTTCAGCTCTTTTCCTGCCTGATCATGGAGACTGGTAGGTACCTAGTCGGTAGCTAGCACCATGACTGAAGGAACCCAGGGCATAGCTGTGGTGTCACTACCATTCCCTGTAAGTGGAAAAGGCATAGAACCTGAACCTCGAAGGCCATTCAGGCCCCCACCTTACCCATAGGTAGAATTCTATCCTTTTAGTAAAGTCCTTTATAAAAGATTTTATTTTTCCATCAGACACTAGGATGTCAACATCAAAAAGCCTCACATTTGGAAAGCCCATTACTGTTTCTAAATTCAGTTATTCATAATGTAATTGAATCCATTGTCCTTCATTCCATGTTGGGCTCATGAGGAAGACCAATGCCCACCATCTTGTTTAGGTTAGGATTGAATCAGTGCCTATGAAATCATCCTCTTGCATGAGACAACGGGAATTTGGGCCAGGGTATAGGGGATTTGGAACCATTTCTGGCTGGCTGCTGCCTTTTATCCAAATGAACCTCAGAGAAGTGACAGATTGTACGGGGGTCAAATTATATACTCTTTTCATGTCGCTACACCCCTTTTCCTTCATGGCTTCCTCTGCTAAACCTCTCCCTTCCATCTGCTGTAATGACAGACCTGGAGCAGAAGTCCTGGGGTTGGAAGGCACAGGGGGGAGGCAGGCCCCACTTGGCTGTGCTCTGTGAGGGGCATGTGGGAGGGGAGGGGGAAAACTGAGTACTTCCCTCTGATCTTGCCTGACTCCCTGGAGCCTGGGAGGTGGGGGTATCTCCTCGTGCAACAGAGGGAGGGCCCACAGGGGCCCAGGGGCTGGGCTATTTCTGTAACACGGAACACATCTGCAGCCAGCCACAGAGAAGGTCAAACTCTGGGCGCAGGGCTGGAATGCAAGGGGCCAGGCGGTGGGGAGGGCTATGGTTTCACCCCTTCTGGCAGCTTGGAGGGCCCCTGCAAAGCCCTTTGGGGAAGGTGGAGCTGGTGGGGCAGGGAGGGACTTGGTCCTTGGTGCTGATGGTGCGACGCATTGGAGGGGGGTTGGGGCATGGTGCAAAACCCAGATACCTATTGCACAGAGGCGGGGAGGAATTTAACTCCAAGGTGTGGGGGCACTAGTTCACGCTCTCTGCCGTGAAAAAACTCAGGTCAGGCAAAGCATGGTGTGAAGGGAAAGTGAAATAGTGCTGAGGCAAAGGCAGTAAGGCTCAGGCAAGCACAGGTGAGTGAGTGTGTGCAGTGCTCAGAGATGGGGACAGGTGTGGGGGTGAGTTTACTGTGAGCTGTGCAGTTCAGTCCCAGGCCCCTGCCAAGATAATTTGTATTTGTAGTCTTTTTCTTAATGAGGACCCCTCAGGGGTACCTGGGTGTCTAGGTCAGTTAAGTGTCTGCCTTTGGCTCAGGTCATGATTCTGGGGTCCTGGGATCAAGCCCCTGCTCAGCAAAGAGTCTGTTCTCCCTCTCCCTCTGCGTTCTCTCTCTCTCTCTCTCTCTCTCAAATAAATAAATACATGAATAAATCTTTAGAAAAAATGAAGACCCCCCTCAAATTGTATAAGCTTTAGGCCCCACAAGAGCTCGCTCTGCCCCAGCATCCCCATGCATTGAAACACTCACCTGCTCTCATTCCCTTGCTGCCACTTCGTGCAGCCCCGCCCTCTAGACGTACTCCTCCTGGTGTCTCCCGTGCCTCACCCTCATTTCCACGCAAGCCTGTCTGTGCTCTGGGGCTTCTCGAGTATCTGTTTATAGTTAGGAAATTGCCCTGTTCCAGCTCTGCATTTGTGACAGAAGGACCATCCTTGACCAAACCTAGCTACTGCTTGACCTTTGACCACCCTACTGTTGGCCTGCCTCTTTTTAGCACCTTCAATGAATAATCTGTTGGTCTATGTTCCTTCCAGTGCTGTGGGGCTTCCCTAGCTGAACCCAAACCTCTGTGATGGGGATAGGGCTCCCGATGGGAAAGTAGTCCAAGAGATATGCTCTGTCAGAGAACCTGAAATCCTCATGTCTCTGTGGCCTCTTTTGTCCCTCTCATTCACTTTCAGGGCGAGGCAATTCCCTGTCTCCTGTCCAGTGGGCCCCAAGGGGCAAGTACTTGCCCACATTGTACCACTGAGTGGGTGCAGTGCAAGCTCTAGAACTTGGGTCTTCTCAATTAACTCCTGCCCAGTGACATTATCCCTGGAACTGACTTGCTTTTCAACTTCCAAGTATGATATGACACAGGGAAAAAAGAAATATCCATCTCCCAGTTCAAAGTATGCCAGGAGCAGGTCTCCCTCCCATTTGAGATTCTTAGTTGTTGATTTTTCTGACTCCTAAGGATAGGAGGACAGGCGACCCCTGCAGATGATCACTTGGTTTGAGGTGCCTAGTGACTTACAGGCATTACAAACTAGATTTAGGAATTGCTAAATGCCATCCTGATGAATAATTTCTCTAAGAGCAATTATTTGGCCTCCATTCTTATGTATCCGAGTGTTAAGGGGCTTTACAGTCAAAATTAGGCCATTGCTTCCCGTGAATGAACAGTCCAAGACAGAGGCACAGATAAGAATGATTACTGAACATTTACTGAACATTTTAGTAGGTGCCAGTGCCTCTCTTAACTCTCTACTTGTATAATCTCATGTAATCCTGTGATGAGCCTATGAGGTAGATGCGTATGTCATCCCTTTTTTCACGGATGGGGGAATGAAAGCACAGAGAGGTTGAGCCCCTCAATGGAGGTTGAGAGATTGAGCCCAGAGCCTCTTAGTAACTGGTAGAGCCAGGATTGGAACTGGGGCAGTCTGACTCCAGAGCCAAAAATCTCAGGACCAATGCAGATTCAACTCAGTAAAAATAAACTAAAGGATTAGTTTGTAGGATGATGCATGAGAAGGGAATTTCAAGTTGCACAATTGACATGAAGTGGGAAGGGAGCCAGCTTTGGATGGCGTCCTGAGCTGTAATCCCTCCTCTCCTGCTTCCTCAACCCATAGCTCCAGGCCACTTACTTGACCTCTCAGGTCCTCCTCTGCAGGCGGGACCACAGTACCTACCTCGGGGAAGGGAAGCAGAGAATCTGCTTGGGTAGGTGTTACAATTTCCTTTTCTTTTCTGTGCCAGTTGTCAAGTCTTCCTGGGGAGGGCGAGGAGTGGATTTGGGAACTCAAAACTAATCCTTGTTTCGGGAGGAAAGTGTCCAGCCCATTCTCCAATACCCAGTCTTTCGGACGAGACTTGCTGCCAACCCCGTTTCCTACTGTTCCTTCCTGGGACTGCCTGGAATAAGAGCCAGAGAGGTTAGAGAGAGAGGGGCGTGGGCTTCATGCAGCTCTCAGGCAGCTATTATCCTCTGGCCCTTCCTTCTGCAACATCTTCTTTTTTCTTCTTCTTTTTAAAAACAAGGATATTCTCTTGCATAACCCCAGTGCAAATAAACAAATTTAAAGACCTTAACATTGGTGCAGTACTAGTACCTAATATACTGTCCGTATTTAAATGCTACCAGTTGTCCTAAGAAAGTCATTAGAATCCGATCTAGGACCGTATCTCTGTACTCCACTTTAACCTACAGTTCCTCAGCTTTTTATTTGTTTGTTTGTTATTCATGCCTTGAGGTTTTTTTCAAGTGTGCAAGATCCCTCCTAGCCCTGTCTGGGCCTCATCCTGTCTTCCCAGCAACCTCCCATGCCCTCTAGCCTCACCTGGAGCAGTGCTGACTAAGGACAGGGATGGGAGGGGATCTCTGGGTGGCTCAGTGGTTTAGTGCCTGCCTTTGGCCCAGGGCGCGATCCTGGGGTCCCGGAATCGAGTCCCGCGTCGGGCTCCCGGCATGGAGCCTGCTTCTCCCTCTGCCTGTGTCTCTGCCTCTCTCTCTCTCTCTCTCTCTCTGTGTCTATCATAAATAAAAAATGAATCTTTAAAAAAAAGAAAAAAAGGACAGGGATGGGAGTATCCTCGTAGGTCAAGCATTTAACGGTGCCCAAAATAATTATCAAGAGCAATATTTTTTAAAAAAATCAAAATTAGTGCCACAATTTCATAAAGAACAAAATATCAACAGTTTAAAGACAAGATCAATAGCAGTGCCACTCTAAGCCATACCGGAGCCTCAGACAACAGGGAAATTCAGTAATACGGATCTGTTTTTTACTGAAAATACGTCATTTGTCATGGCTTTTTCTCTTGCGTAGTCCATGAATAAGATATTATTAGTCTTGATTACTGAGTTTTTGGCTGCCCCTTGCATTTTGTGCCCTCCTTGCCCTGCAGAGTAGGTTTTCCCTTCCCATCACCCTGTCCTCAGAACAAGGGGGAAAGAGAGAGAGGTGGGTCTCCCAGCCAGCCACTGTTCTCATGTCCCGGCCAGAGTGGCGGGGGACGGAGGCTGGGGCACAGAGAGAGGAGGAGGGAGAGGAGGGGTACAGAAGCCTGGAGCCCAGCCGGGTCGCTGGCCTGGAGCCCTCTAACAGCTTCCAGCTGCTTCCACACCCACCAGACTTCCTGCCTTGGGAGTGGTATTTGGTTGTCCTCCTCCCCCTTCTCATCAAATGTGTGATCTAAGTAGATCCTTGGATCCTCTCATCTCTAACAGTCTCTTCTCTCTTAACGCTGCATGGTGCCCCTTAGTGGTTCCTCTTCTGACCCTATATCTGTCCCTATTTTCATCCATCCTGGGAGCCCATTACAGGTCTGTAACTCAACACTGTCCAAGAGCATGCACCTGGGCCAGGGTGAGTACTGGGACATTGGTCCATGTTCCACACTCTGGGAGCTGCGCCAGGGTGGAGGGACTCAGGCGTGGTGTCAGCCCCACTGCGGACAGGTCTTGTGGCAACAGGAAAGAGCTGCGGACCGAGGTTAAAAGACCCCACCAGCGTCTAGCCTTCCCTGCCATATGACAGGTGGGTTAACTTAGCCAGGACTCTTTACCTCCTTGAACTTTAGGGTTTTTGTTAAAATGGGAGGTGGTAATATTTTTCTGTCTACCTCATGAAACCATAAAAGAACTAAATGAGATAACAATGAGAATCGTAAAGGGTTATACTTAATATTTTCCCTCTGTCATAAAATAAATAATCCTTATTTTTATAAAGACCGTATTCAAATCTGCCCTTTCTTTCTTTCTTTCTTTCTTTCTTTCTTTCTTTCTTTCTTTCTTTCTTTTTTTCTTTTCTTTTCTTTCTTTTCTTTCTTTGCATTCTTTTTTTCTTTTCCACGTTATTGGGCCTAACTCCATGAGAGGTGTGCAGGCTGATTGAGGGTTCATGCCCCTCCTAATCTTGAACCAGCATTTCTGTGAGACTAAAGCAGATCACTAGCAAAGCTGGAACCCCCGCCTACCCCCACACACACTTGCCCACATTCCATCACAATGTAAAACAGAGTGCGTAGGACCCAGGAGTAGTGATGGGTTGTTTTGTTTTGTTCTAATATTTCAAATGAAAGTTTCTCCACTTGTTGAGGTATAATTAGCTCAAAATAAACTGCATCATACATTTAAAAGATGAAATTTGATGTGTTTTATGAAACGACAAGCACAATAAAGATAATACGCTTGTGTGCATCACTCGCTGATTTCTTCCTGCCTCTTTGAAATCCTTCCATCTACCCCACCTCCGCAAACCTCTGATCTGCTGTCACTTCAGATTCATTCCCATTTTTAAACTTCATATAATGGAATCATACAGTATACATTGTTTTATTTGAGGGGTCTGGCTTCTTTCACTCAACATAATTATTCTGAGATGCATCTATGCTGTTGGGTATATCAATAATTCATTTCTTTCTGTCGCCAAGTCCTATCCCATCGTATGGATGTAACACATATGTTGTAGTCCCCTGTTCATGGATATTCAGGGCTTTTTGCAGTTTAGGGCTCTTACAAACAAGCTGCCATGAACATTTGTGAACAATCTTTGTGTGGACATACACTTTCATTTCTTTCGAGTAAATACCTAGGAATCAATGGATTGTGTGATAACTATACGTTTAATTTTTTTAAGAAACTGCCAAACTTTTCCAAAGTGGATGTACCATTAGCATTCTCATCAGCAGTGAATGTGTTTCAGTTTACCTAAATTCTTATCAAACACTTGGTATGATTTGTCTTATTTTAGCTATTCTAGTGGGTGTGTGTAGTGTTATTTCATTGTGGATTCAATTTGCATTTCCCTAATGACTAATGATGTTGAGTGTCTTTTCATGGACTTTTCATGGACCACATGGTGGGATGTGTGTTTAAATCTCTTGCCCGTATTTTTTTTTTTTATTGTGTTGTTTGCCATCCTAATATTTAGTTGTAAAAGTTCTTCATATATTCTTTTTAATATTTTTAAATATTTTAAATATCTTTTTAAATATTTTATTTATTTATTCATTCATGAGAGAGAGAGAGAGAGGTAGAGACACAGGCAGAGGGAGAAGCAGGCTCCATGCAGGGAGCCCGATGTGGGACTCGATCCTGGGACTCCAGAATCACACCCTGCGTTGAAGGCAGGCACTCAACCGCTGAGCCACCCAGATGCTCCTATAATAAGTCTTGAAGCCAGAGAGTCTAAGACTTCTAACTTTCTACTTTTAAAAAAATATTTTACTTTTAAATAGTCCCTACAGCCAACATAGGGCTCAAACTCATAACCCTAAGATCAAGAGTCGCATACTTAGCGACTGAGCTAGCCAGGCGCCCCTAACTTTGTATTTCTTTTTGAAAGTTTTTTAGTTATTATAGGTCCCTTGCATTTCTATATGAATTTCAGAATCAGCTTGTCAATGTTTACAAAGAACTTATAAGATTATGTAGATTCAACGCAATAGAAAAATACAAAAATATAGGGAGAATCAATATCCTAGCAATATGGAGTCTTCTGATCCATGCAAACATTATATATCTCCTGTTACTTATATTTTATTTAATTTCTCTCAGCATTGTTTTATAACTTTTTGTATATAGATCTTGAACATCTTTTGTCGAATGTATTAATAGTTCATATTTTTAATTCTATTGTAACTAATGTTTTTAAAATTTTGATTTCCATTGTTTGCGGCTACTGTATAGAGGTACAACTGATCTTTCTAAATTGACTTCATAGGGCAGCCCCAGTGGCGCAGCGGTTTAGCACCGCCTGCAGCCTGGGGTGTGATCCTGGAGACCTAGGATCGAGTCCCATGTCGGGCTGCCTGCACGGAGCCTGCTTCTCTCTCTCTGCCTGTGTCTCTGCCTCTCTTTCGCTCTCTCTGAATAAATAAATAAATAAATAAATCTTAAAAATAAAAATAAATTGACTTCGTATATGGAGCCCCTCCCCACTTCTAAAAACTCAGTTTAACAGAACAGGAGCCTGGAAACACTGAGGTGCTAGCCATTTATATATGATAAGCACTTAAAGAAGCATGTAACAACATCAGCATCTTTCCCTGTTTTAGGTCAATTAGTCATTCCATTACAGCCAGACCTGGCCTTAAAAGGGTGTGCGAGGAGGGGGCACTGTGGTGAATCTGACCTTCCGCAGTGCTCTCCTAGATTGCTGGGGGTATTCTTAAGGTCAGAGGAAGTGGGAATGCAGCACAGCCCCTTTAAGAGACTAGGGCCAACTAGCCACCAGGCTGCTGGGAAGGCAGCCTGGGAGATAAGATAAGGCCCTAGGGCTGGTGTAAGCCAGGGTCCAGAGCCACAGTGGCTGGGCTACTGATAGACAAACAGGAACCAGGGGTGATAAGGAGGAGGTGCCAGCTACTAGACCTAGGCTGGCAAGGGGTGGAGCAGCCAGCTTACCCACTGGGGCCTAAAAGGCGAAGGGGATATTAATGGTGGGTGTGCAGGGGGCGGGCACTTGCATTCTCCTGTATCCTATATATTTACGATCATGTTTTTAAAACCCTAATAGGCCGTATTCAAAGGACTGACATGTAGTAAATATTCAATAAATATGTTTGTTGAGTTCTTGATGTCCTCTCTACTGATATCTTTATGCTCTAGTAAGATGCTCTGATAAGCATCATAAAGTTTTGAGATTACCTGGTTTCTTGCTCAAACTAGAAAGACCCTGGCAAGGACTTATTCTGAAGAGCCTGGAGCTGCTCATTTGCACATATCTGCGTAGATTTGCATGTGTCCTATATGTAGGTACTTTTATGCTGGATTTAGATTTCCCCAAATCAGAAGCCTATTTTTAGAGGAATAAAGAGGAGATTTATCTCTACTTATTCCTGCCCACCTTGCATCTGCATCCTCTAAAGATGCAAAAAAACAAAAACAAAACACACACACAACAGAACACAGTTTCTGCACCTCAGACATATAAAGAAGACCACCTGTGGCTGGCATTGTTTATGTAGATACAAACAACCCTTTGCCTGTCAAGGTGTTTCATTTCTTGGTTTCTATTCAACTCCTGGTTCCACTCTCCAAACTCCTGAGTGAGGCCGGGAATTACGAAGGCAAAGAAACCCTGTAGCTAGACAGCCAGGGGCTGAAATGCCTAGAAGCCTTCAAGGATTGTTCACTGTACCCCGGCAGGGAAGCTGGAGGTGCGTGCATCCACCTGAAACCACCTTCCCACCGCTTCCCGTCCCAGGGCGAGGGATGCCTTGGACTACCTTTGTCTGTTCTCCTTCCTCCAGGAATAAATAAAAATATCGTCCCTTCCCCCAATCCTGGCTCCTCCATTGGCCTGCCAGGCAAATATTTCATAATGTGGGCTCATCCAATTGGGCACCATGCCAGAGCCGAGCGCCTCAGGTTGCGGGTGTGCTCCAATCAGGCGGGGCAAGCCTGGGTGGGACTAGAGGGCTCTCGCTCCCCACATGGGAGGCCGGCATTACTCAGGTGGGTGCCTCAAGGTGGAGTTGCCACTTGCCTGGGGCTGGGAAGAGGGGACAGCGCTGTCCATCAGCCAGCTTGAGCCAACCCAGCACTGAAGGGGTTAAGGCCAGTCGGCCTGTGTGGCTGTTAATGATTGCTACCCACCAGGGACCTGGTAAGCATTAAAGGAAACCTTTTCCCTATTCCTGAGTGTGAAAGGAGTCAGGGCAAGAGCAAGCAGAGGGGACGGCTAAGGCGAAGAGCCAGCGAGTGAGTGGTTATCTGTCCGCTGACTGTCTGGGAGGCTCTGGAACAGGTAAGGGGACACTAGGTACACCCACTCCATCAGGTAAAGCGGGCTTTTGTTACAACTGGATACAAATCCTCAGCTAGGGGCCAGATTTCGTATCGTGCTATTAGAAGGAAGTGCTGAGGGCAGTGGTAGTCCAAGAGGGCGAGCCACTTGGCACAGAAGCTGGAGATACTAAGCATTGTCTGTCCTGGTGCCGAGACAATGGTTTCCTGTGGCCACCCTGCACACAGAGCTGGAGCGGCTGCTCTTCCTCCCTCTCTGAGCCATTGTCTCCAGAGAGGGGCTCAGGAGCCCTGGGCAGAAGTGCCGTGGGCTTCTGGCAGGCTGATTTCTGGGGACTGGCAGGAGGGGAGGCAGAGGGGGCCCAGCCAAAGAGGCCGGGATAGCTGTGGCTCGCCTTCCATCCTTTTTACTCAGCATCAGGTGTGGAGAGGCGGAAGGCAGGGATGGGAGGTGGTGCAGAGAGTTGGCAATGGGGGTGGGGTGGGATGGGTGGCTCTTAAGTCATTAAGAAGACAGAGTTTGTCATTTGGGAGCCAGACAAATCCAGAAAAAGAACACCAGTCTTTCGGGTTCAGGTGTCTCTTGTTGCCTTTCTCTCAACTTCCTATTCAGGTCGATCCTTCTCTCAGTTTCCAAAACGTGTGTTCTTTGACCCAGGCACCTCCTCCTGACAAGGGCACAGGGAGTGTGGACCAGAGCTCCTGGGTTTTGCTGGAGGGGTTAGATGGACTTTTTTCAGCTGAGGGTGGTGTGTGTGTGTGCGCGTGCGCGCGTGTGCACGTGTGTGTATACACTTACACATGCACATATGACAAAAAATGAAAGCCTGATCTGTCTCCAATGCAGAAATGTTGCCTTTACCCCGGCTTAGCCAGGAGCGCTTTCTGTCCCCGGCCTCTTTCTTGGGATGAAAAAGGTTTGCGGACATAATGATGATGTTAGGTGGCCCTGGAGGGGTTTGTTGGGTAGGAACAGAGCACTCCCTGTGCCCGTCTTGAAGGCAGATTTGAGAGATAAGGCTAACCCAACCCCCTGGCGGCTTTCTGCTGGTCACTGCCTCTGGCTGGGCTGCCTAGAGGCAAACAGAAACCAGGCACAATAAGAGGGAGGGGCCAGGCCTGGGACCCAGAAGGGCAAGAGCAAAAGCAGCCAAGTTTCTGGGCATGTGAGCCAAGAAAGGGGGGAAGTAGGAATGGGAGGAGTGGGGCCACTTGTGTTCTGTCCTGTACTGAAAGAGTAAGCCATACATGGGTCTGGGCCACCTTCCATGCTCATGTTCCCAAGGGGAGACACACGGAGGAACTGGCATTCCCAGGCAAGGAGGGCTTCCTGGGCATGCAACCTGCACAGTCACCCCACAAGCTCCGAAGAGCTTGGTTTAATGCTCTGCTGTTGCCATCCTGACATTCATAATTTTTGAACAAGGGGCTGTACATTTTTATTTTGTTCCAGGCCAGGTGAATTATGTAGGCTGTGCTATCCCCAGGCCCAGCCAGAAGTTGCAACAGCAGCATAGTTGCTCACATGCTCCAACAGGTGTAGGCAGACTCACCTGTTACTCAGGTGTCACTTACCAAGACGGCTCCTGTCCTGGCCAGGACCAGCCCAGCATCCTTCTCGCTCCCCTTCTCTCCACTCCCCTCTCCAAACCATTCTGTTTTTCCTTGTTGCAGCTTCCTGCCTAGTCTTCCTTCAGGGCTATTGCCTGGCAGGGGAACAAGGGTGGGGACAGCAGTGTCCCTGACCTGAATCCTTCCTTCCTGTCTCCCTCTTCCCTTTCCTCTGCAGGCCTTACCTGGGCCCTGGGCTGGGGTCTAGGCCTAGGAGTGCCTCTCCGATCTTCCTCCCTTCTCTCAGCCTGGGTGATTGATGAAGGCACTCTGGCACCTGCTTCATGTGCTGTTTGCTTGGGAACAGATTGTTGCCCTGCGATCACCACAGGCTCCAGGTCTGGGTGCTGGGCTGGGGGGCGAGGAGGTGCAGGTAGAGGGGAAGGCAGACTCCCATGCCCACCCGCAGTCCTTGGCGGCAGCCCCTCCAGCTTTTCTCCACGTGACTGCTCTTCCTTGCTCTAGACTAGAGGACCCTGCAGACCCTGCAGACAACCTCGTTCCTCATCTTCCCTCTGGCCTCTGCCAGGAGTTGGCCAGTCCACGAAGGAAAAGGAAGGCAGGGGAGGAACAGTTTGCCACCTCTCTTCTCCCCATCAGCTGGTGCTGCGGTGTAACCTTCTCCCAAGGCTCCACAAGCCTGCCCCCAACAGGGCTGTCAGTAAGAACATTCTCAAACCTTGAAGTGGAGTCTTGATGCTTATGATTTAAAATTGATGGGTTATCCAAATTAATTTTGGTGGGACTTTGAAATGTATCATTTGATTTAAAATGTTTAACTTTGTTGTTGGCGGCTGCTGATTTCCCTTTATTTTTGGTTTAGCTGAGGACTAGAAGGGTGTCTGTATCCCCTGAGGACCCTGAGGACCCCTGAGCACATATCAGTGGGTAGATGGACAAACTGGTTTGGAAGTAAATGTTTCAGTCAAAAAATAGCCCCACACTGTCCAGTGACTGTTACACAGTGGCAGAGTGCACTGTCACTGTCCTGCCCAGGGTGGTTGCCCCAGCGACTGGACTGTCCAGCCACACAGTGAGATGGGGCTAGCATGACTGAGGAACTGAAATTTTAATTTTATTTCATTTTCATGACTTAAAATGTAGATAGCCACCTAGGACTCGCGGCTCCTGAGTTAGATGGCACGGCTTTGGAATAACACTCTTAAGTGATTTCCTTTATTTTATTAATAATTATAACATCAGCTATTTGCTGAGCAGCTATTATGTGCTGAGCATTTTCCTCTGTGCCTTATGTTTGTGATCTTGTTTAACCCAACCACTCTAGTATCGCTCCATGTTCCAGAGGGTGAAACTAAGACCCAGAAAGGTAAAGTGATCAGTACTGGCCAGCCACAGAGACTCTGAACTCTGACACCACTGCTCTCAGCCTTTTCCTTAAGGCTATTGCACACTCTGTCCATTCTTTGTCTCCTCACTTTCCTTCCCTGGGATGGCAGGGCAGTTGGCTACAGTTGTCGTTGATCCACAGAGTTGGGGGGAGGTGGGATGGGGAAGACAGCAATGGCTTTCCCCAGGGACAGCCGTTTTCTGGCTGGTTCCAGGGGTGGCCTGTGTTCCCAACTCCCTTTGGATCCTCCCTACAGCAGCCAGCAATCTGAGGAGATTCCTCTGCCCTCAGAGCCTTGGCAAACTCCCCAAGTACATGGCAAGTTCCAGACTCCTCGCTCCTGGTTGAAGGAGGTGTTGAGAATTTCCCATAATCCATCTGTGTCTCACATGCCCATTACTCCCAGTCTAGGAGAGATGAGCAGCTGAGACCTCCCTGGAGGGCAGGCACAGACACGGTTCCCCCCACACCCCAGAGCAGGTGAGGGGCAATACTAACACTAGAGTTCTGCTGTCATCCCACCTGCCTTTGCCCCCTTGCTCATGTGACTTCCTGAGGTGGGGCGCTCCTTCCCCCAGAAGCGGTTGTCCCGGCTCCTGCTCTTCTGTTCCCATTGATTTATTGCTCTCCTCTTCCCCAGACAAAGCCCCTGCTTCATAGACTCTTATCAGAGTCGGCTGGCCAGTTGGGAGGGGCCGCAGAGCAGATGGAACCTGCCTTCACATCCCCCAGCAAGAGAGATTTGAAGCTGAGCCCTCCTGCCTCTCACTCACAGTTCAATATCCCAAAGCAGAACGGCACCTGTGCTCCCACCACTGTGGCGGGACCCTGGGCCTGCCTCTGCTACTGCTTCCCCAAACAGCCCTTCTGCTCTTTTTTTTTTTTTTTAATTTTTTATTTATTTATGATAGGCACCCAGTGAGAGAGAGAGAGAGGCAGAGACACAGGCAGAGGGAGAAGCAGGCTCCATGCAGGGGGCCCGACGTGGGATTCGATCCCGGGTCTCCAGGATCGAGCCCTGGGCCAAAGGCAGGCGCTAAACCACTGCGCCACCCAGGGATCCCCCCAGCCCTTCTGCTCTTAATGGTGCACAAGGTGCTGGCCGGGGTAGGGCAACAGGGAAGGCCCAGGCGGTGCACAGTGTGTATGTGGCTGCCCTTCCGGAGCTCTGTGCCTAGGCAGGTGCTGTCAGACTAACGTGTATGGGTGCCCCCACTCCACGTCACACACAGTCCCCACAGGGTTATGAGTGAGAGAGTCTGTGGTTTCCATCCCTGTGTTTTTGCAGCCAGCCAGGTGGAGCTGGCTGTCTACCTTCTGAATCATGAAGCTCTCTCCCTCTTCTTTCTTAGAGACCAGGAACTCAGGTGGGACAAATAGCAGGAACTTTGTCTTCTCTCTCCTGTCGCTATACTTGGGGCAACGGACCTCAGTTACCCTGACTCTAAAATGGGTCTCGCCTTCCTCCCAGTGTGAGGACCAGACTACGTGAGCTTAATGTTTTCCCTTTGTTCCATTCCCCTTTGTTCATCTGTGTTGTTCACTATGTAAGGCATACTTAGGGCCATTGTTTCATTGTTAAAACAAGGTAGCTGAGGTGCCAAACAACTTGACCCTTGCAAATTGCCGCATTGGCAACCGAGAAGGCATTTGTAGCTTTTGAGGGTGTGGAAGGAGGGCCGTCAGCCTGGTTGCATTGCTGTCTGAGCACTTACTTTGTGAAATTCTTTCCCTTGGGGTGGGCTGGGCTGGGCTGGGCTGGGCTGGGCTGGGACTGCTCTCGGTGGGACACCAGAACCAAATCTGCTGAGCTAGGAATGAAGAGAGCTGGTTCCAGTGACCTTGCAGAGGCCTGGAAGCAGACAGCTGGGCGGCCTCAGCTTCTGAAGGGTAGGGGTGTGGGATTCAGCTCAGAGCTGGGGGAAGGGGTAATTAATTATCGCCCTGTCCCTTTACCTCTTGGGACCCTTGCTGACTGCTGGGAGCAGGACACTTGGAGGCCGAGAGGAGAGCTTGGTGCCTTCCCCCTGCTCCCATCTAGCTTAGCTGGGGCCACTCAGGAAGTAGAGAGGAAGTAAAGATGGAGTCAGAACATTAGTGCTTCCTTCATTTCCTTCCCAGAATCACAGTTCTGCACATTTGGAAGAGCTGTCGGTGCTCTGGCAGTTAATGCATGGCCATCCCAGGAAAGATATTTCAGCAATTCTTCATCCACCAGAAAGGAGACAAGCCTGGCCTCCCAGAGGGCCCAGTGGTACCCCGATCTCCATGGGGGAGAGGGTGGGCAGGAGGCCGCTTGAGAGGCTTGACAGAGCAGCTCTTTACCAACAAAAAGGAAGAATCTCAACATGTTAATAATGGGCATGGCTATGCCAAGTATCCGTCCTGCTTATCTTCAATTTTCAGAAGGCAAGTGGAATCCCACAAATTGAAATAGTGTGAAGATAAGATTATCCAAGCTGGGGTACAAGATCGGCACAGAGTCCCCGTGAGGTTCCCAAGTGATATTCACCACCGCCCGCTCAGCTCCACACACATACACGTGCCCGCACGCACACACACACACACACACACACACACACACACACACACACACGGTGAACTGTGACCCAGACTAAAGAGTACACACGAGTACTACCCTTACCCTGCTGTTCGAGGCTACTTTCCAGGCCCAGGGCAAGGACTGGCAGGTGATACGAAGAGAGACCAGAGAAGGACACAGTGGGGAAGGGAGGAAACTGGGCTCTGGTGCCCTGATTCGCCATCTCCATCCCTTGGCTACTGAGCCAGCTCGTCTGCTTTCTGAGTGAGGTAGGGGCCAAGCTCTGGTAGATGTCCCCCCAGCACCCCGTAACTGGCCATACTAGGTAAGGAAAATGACTTTGGGCTCTTTGGGGGTGGGGATGGGGGTTGTGAAGATAGGCAGAGTTAAGCAGGAAAGAGGGTAGCACAAGTCTTCCCGCCTGGACACTCAGCCCCATGGCCTAGCATTGTAGGACATCCCAAGCTTGCCTGGGGGAGAACACCCTGTTCTTGGCATTTTGGAAATTACCGTGGCATGGGAGGGGGAGGGTGCAAGGGCAGAGAGGAGAGGAGAGAAGCAGCACGGATGTACGGCTGGCAGCCGGGTCTCCAGAGCTGCCATGACTGGCATTTTGGCCCTGCGGGCAGCACGTGGAAAGCCACCGGGTGGAGGGGCTCCTTCTCCCCTGCAGACACCCAGAAGTGCCAGCAGGGCCTGACCGCTTTTGGCCTCTGCTCTGTGGCAGCAATCGGCAGGAGGACAGAGGGACTTTGGGGGGAAGAAGCTGGCTGGGGTGCTGTATTTTTCTCTAGGAATGACGGGGAGAGCTTCGGGATTCAGGCGCACCAGCACTGTGGGAAAACCAGGCCGAGCTGGTTTTGATTGGAACAGAATGCTGGAGCAGATAAAGCTCCTTGAAGGGGGAGGTGGGGAGCAGGAGCCAAGCCTCTCCCTACTTTCCCCACCTCTGTCAGCAGCAGCGGTCCTCTCTGGAGCACACATAGTCTTGCTTGGAATTTGCTAGCTGGGGGAAAGAAGGAAGTGGGAGGGATGAGCCACAGGCAGCCCTCCTTCCCACTGGCCCCGTGTCCTTTCCCCACCAAGTGAGCTGTGATGCCAGAAGCCAAAGTGCTCTCAGGATAGGGAAGCCTTGCCAGGGCTAATTCTCTGTCAGCAGATTCTCAGGAGCTATGGAAATGAAGCAGCTCGGCGGAGGGCAGATAATCAGGAGGCGCCCAGAGGGCAGGAGGAGTGGAGTGTATTTTCCTAGTTGTTCAGTGTCTATCGCGGTGGAGCTCCAGGTGTCCAGCCTGGGTGTGCAAACACGCATGCCCTGCGAGGGGTCATGAAGACTCGGGCTGAATTTGCTGCTTTTGTGTCTTGTTTTGTTTCACATTTGCTGCTTTTGACTGCGTAGTGCCAGGTAGCCCTCCAGGTACATGCTGATTCTTGGGGAGGATGTTTGGAGACAGATCACTACTTGGTTATCTCTGTGGTGAGGCTGTCACTAGGACCTAAAGGCGACTGTATCTGGAAGTAGGAAAGCCTTGACTAGATACAGAGAGGGATGCTTGCAAAGTGGGTAGGATTGGCCTCTGTTCTTTGTAATTGATTGGCATTGGCACTTCTGGAATGCCGGCCCCCTTCCGCCCCGCATGCACAACCCCTGCCCCATATGTGGCCTTCTTAGGTGTGTTTTCCATTTTCTAGCTCCGGCACCTGGCATATGTCTTGATTTCTTTTTTTTTAAGCAAAATAGTCATAGCCATTATCTCTTATGCATGAAATATTTCACATTTTGAAAGTTCACAGCTATTATTTCATAGAATTAGAAGGTACCTCAATCTTTGAGAAAATGAAGAACCAAAGAAGTCACGTCACACTGCTAATTCATGGTGGGTCTTCGACTGAAAGCCTGGTTTTGCCAAATTCTCCCTTCACTGATGGCACTGCCATTGAGGCCACCTTCTTAGATACAGCAGATATGGTGACCACCTAGTGGGTGACCCAGCAGGCTGTCCCTGCTTCCGCACAAAATCTCCTCTACTGCTTGAGATGCTCCCCCTTTACGGGTGAATTCAGGAGGTCCATCTGGAGATGAGTTTGTAACCATTTGTCCCTGAGAAATGGAGACCTTGACATTCCACCCCCCACCCCCGGAAAAGGAAAGAAGGGTGAAGAAAACTTGTTACCTAGCCTTGTTTTCCTTTTTAACTGGTAAATTCCTCCTGACGTCTCACCTAAAACGAAAGCCTGTCAATTCTGTGCAGTTTAGTGGTGAAAGAAAAGAACCCCAGCTGGGCATCCTGCCTGCCTGAACCCTGAGGGCTTCTGAGCGCTCACCAAGCAGGGGGAGCCCCCAGCCTTCATCCCTCCTGCCTGCGCGGATTTCACTGAGCATGGGAGGGGTAATTTAACTTACAACTTAAGCAAAGCCTGTGGGAGGCCCCTGAGCTCAGCTGGAAAAGAAAGGGGGTATTTTTGCCTTCTAGAGGAAGAAAACTCATTTTCCCAGTGCACCCCCACCCCCTCCTCCTGTGCATATGAGCTTAATTTTCTTCCTCTCCTAATGAAGATGGATCAAAGCCAAGCTATATATTCAAGAGGGAGCCAGGCAGGGGAGCTGAGTGAGGGGGCGAGGGGGCAGAAACAGAGCTTCTCTCGCGGAGAGGAAGTAATTAATTTTAAGAGAAGACACAGATAGAGAAGCTCTTGGTAATAGAGCGTCGAACTCCAAATGCAGGTGGCTAAAACGAAGTCAGAGCCTGGCGAGCTTCTTTGTTTGTTCATTCACTCCTTGATTCAACAAATATTTGTTAGGCACCTCTTGCGCACAGGCGGAGACCTCAGGGTGGCATCAGCCCTGGGCATGAGCCCAATGCCCATAACCATAGCGGGGCTTGGGTAATCGGACGGAGAATGGGAGAGGTAGGGTCTGGCAACTGAAGCCTCTTGTCACCATGTGCAAAAATACCACAGAAAGGTTGAACGCGGTGACCGTCTGGGTTTAGGATTCGCTACTTAAGTAGCAGCAGCTGTTGACGCCAGCTCCATCCAAGCAGCTGGGCTCCTCAGGGTCCGGTAGCCATGTGGTCCATTCGCTTCTCCATTCACCGATTGCTCTGTTCTCTGGCTGAGTTCTGACCTCAATCCAAGAAATTAGATTAGCCCTTCCCTTTTGGTGTCTGTTGTGACATCATGACAGGCTACGATGACAACAGGCTGCCTGGTGCTGCTGTAAAGAACCATGTGGGCCAGGAAGGATCCTGTCACCTGAAGACAGAAATGGAACGAGACGGAAAGCCAGAGGGGCTGACATTTGATTTCAAAACAGCACATCCTGGCGGCAGAAGGTCACGGCGGGTCCGGAGCCTCCTTGGCTGGAAGCCTTTGTAAGAGATGGATTGCAGACTGAACTTGCCTGGAGGCAGAGGGAGGGAGACACGGTGACCTTCAGAAGGCCCCACGCCACAGGGGCCCCTTTCCCCAGGAAAGGGGGAGACCTGACTGTCTTCCGCCACGGGGGGTTCAGGGAACGGCGCCGCGATGCAGACCTCCTGGGCCCCGAGCGGGTCTGACAGCGGCTGGGACTTATCAGATGGCATCTGGGAAGATTTTCAGAAGTAGACACGCGGTGCCCCTCTGAGCCTGTCTGATGCCCTCTTCATCACAAGCTTCGGGGGGAAGCTTTCCTTTCCGTTCACCAGAGCCAAGAAGCCGGGTCCTTGCCACCAGCTCGGGTTCCACGGCGCCCACGCCCGTGTGCACCACACGCCCCGCAGGCGCTGCGTCTTCAGGGAGCGGCGGGGGACGCCGCACAGAGGCCCAGAGGCCCCGCTCGCTGCGCCCTGTCTGCACAGAAGTCTGGGCAAGCTCAGAGGAGCGTAGAAAGTTCACCCCAGCTTCCAGGCAGCGGCGGCAGCGGCGACGACACGGCATGCACCGGGAGCCTCCTCTAAGCCCTGTGCCCACAGGAGCAGAAGGGGCTCCGAGAGGCCCGTGTTCCGGGCTGCGGGGCCAGGGGGCAGGGAGTCCGCCTTCCTGCGGGTCGGGCTGGCGGGGCGTCCGCGTGCCCGTGGGAATGCGGCCCCAGCCTGCTCTGCCCGCCCAGCTACTCTGTGTCCTCGGCTCAGTGAGGTCGGGCTACCTGGAAGGTGTACACCTGCTCCGCGCACGCCCGCCTCTCCATTTCAGCATTTTCTCCTCGGGGACCTGAACCGGGAGGATTTCATCCTTGCTCACTTATTCTGCCTCCAGCACTCAGACGGCAGCACTGGCGCTGGATGCTAGGAAGCCACAGGCCCTCCCCAGGACACCTGGGCACCCCCCCACCACCACCTGGGGAGATCCCCCCCCACCGGCACCGGAGCCAGGAGGAGGGGGATCCAGCAGTGCCCGCCTCACGCCCTGAGCTGGGGCACCCAGACCGGAGGAGGACTTACTTCTCGGAGGGATGGTAGGAGCAGGGTGGCTGGCAGGTCCTCTGAGGCTGCCGAACAGGGAACAGAGCTGCCAAAAGGATGTTGAAGTTTCGGGCTGATCGTCGGGTCAGGTAGGGATTTCTTCAGCGGACTGTGAGCGGCATTCAGCGAGCAGGTGGGGGGCAGCTCGTTGGGCTGGGGGCTTCGGAGTGAGGGCCCTGCCGGGCCTGACCTGGAGAAGGGAGAAGAGTTAGGTCAATGGCTGCTGCATTGCAGTGCTTGTGAAGGGGAAGCTATTTTGAAATTGGTAGCGCCGGGATGGAGAGAGGACGTCATTTGTAGGGGTTGCTGGGTAGGAGAGTCTGGGGCAGGGAAGAATTCGCTGTACCTTGAGAGACCTGTGCCGGCTGACAGCAGATTGTGTGTGTGCCTCTGTGTGTGTGTGTCTGTCTGTCTGTCTATACCAGTGCCTGTGGGGAAGGTTCCAGCAGTTAGCACAGGAACATGTAGAGCAGAAGGGGACTCGGGGGGTGGACGTGGGAGGTGGGGAGCAGGCGCTCTGTGCCACCGGGAAAAGCAGAGATGTTGGCACCTTGAGCACCTTATTTTCACAGACTGCTCACCCCCAGCAAGGGGGAGAGCCAGGGATGGGGAGGACTGGAAACAGCTACCATTTCTTGCAAAGATGCCCTGCAGTTAAGTTAAAGAGAGCATCCCTGTCAGAGGGAGGAGGAAATAAAGTTTGGGAAGCGGGGAGTAGCTTAGCAACGTGCTGGAGGTAGAGCCCAGGCCTGGAGGCTCGCTTTCCTTGGCGGCAGCTGGTGTGCCACCTGCCAAGCAACCCTGGCTGTTCGTTGTAGGAGAGCTCAAGTGGCCTGGTGTTAGGACCCCCGAGCTTGGCGTGGCCTCAGCAGGCTCTGTCCAGGCGCCTGCCTCTAAGGGTGGATTCAGCCTGCTGTGGGCTCTCCCTGTCTCTGGAGAGAGATGTGTAAAGAGGACCTTAAAACCCATCCAGCCCCTCCACTGGCTGGATGCTGGAATCCTACAACACACTTGCCAAGTGGTCACCTGCTTGCAGAATCCATCTCAAATGGCTGCCATTTGTGGCTTAGACCCACGGCACCAGCCCCCGTCCTAGTTCTATCTGCTACCCTTCCTCCCCTATCTCCCCCCAAAGCCACCGGGAAACTAGCCTGACATTCAGCCAGCCAGAGAGCCACAGCAGGACTTCCCAAAGGCACATCCATGACTCTGCTCCGCATCTGCCTCTGCACAGACCCTGCTTCCTGGCAGGCTGTCCTCCCGGCACCCACCCCACTCCCAGGCCACAGCATCCCTTAATTAGATCTGACTGTTGAGCCGGCACTAACCTCAGTGCCCAACAGGCCCTGAGGTCTCAGCTACATTCCAGCCCCTTAGACGCAGAAAGCCTGGACTCGGAATAAGAATGGGGCCCCAGCCCAGGCTCGGGGATGGAGTTTCTTGATCTCTGGTTTTCCTTAAAGAAAGAGATGCTACGTAAAATAGAAGGAGTCCAAGGTCACAAGAGAATTCTTTCAGCAAATAATGAGTGAGCAGTTTTTATGTGGAGCACTGGCAGGAGCTGTCCCTGGGAGAGAACCTGCCACACAGGAAGTCTTGGCTGCTGGAGGCACCCACCCACTCACTCATGCGCACTGTCACCACTGAAGGGGTTAAGTGGGGCTTATTTCCATTCTCTATCTGCAGTTAGCACGGACTAGTGAAAGGTGTCTTTCCAACCCCCCACCAACCGCAGCAGCTTTTTTACAGCCCAGCCCTCCGGCCTGCCTCTCCTGGATGGCAGAGGAACCGAGGGACCATGTTCTACGGGGTCACCCCTCCCTGCCACTGCCCAGGGCCTGCCTACCCTTTGCCTTGTACCTCTTGGAGAAGGAAGAGGATCTTTATCACAACTTCTGTCTGTTCTTTGCCTCCACAGCCACAATGAAAGACGGAACACATTTCTACACCCAGTGACTGGCCAGGTCCCAGAAGAAAACAAAAAATTTAACCTAAAAACGTATGTCTGCCCCTGTGAGCTGCTTGACCTTTCCACCCTTCGCTGCCTACTCCACCCCCCTCCTCCCACTTTGCAGCTGGGAAAGGAAGGGACCTGATGGAGAGCAGAGGGACTTAGGGTCTCTAACCCCAGTCCTGAGAAATGGAAGCTCCTGAGGGTCATCTAGCTCCATTGCCTCACCTACTTTTCCTAGTATCTCCCACATCTCAGGCTGGTGCCTCCCACAGGTTGTGCTGGGAAGACAGACAGGTCTGAGATGGGCCCATCACCCAGGGGCCTTTGAAGGAAGTGCTGAGGGAAGCTGATAGAGCCCTGAGAGCCAAATGAGAATTCCTCTCACTGTGTATTTTGGCTCAGTGAATGAAAGGGGAAAAAAAAGATAATTAAATGACTCCCATAGTCCACTGAGCCATTGTAGCTTTTCAGTTAGAAGGAAAAGGAGTTCCAGAGTCCTGAGGTCTAGTTTTTTTTTTTTTTTTTAATTTACAAGAAAGAAAGGAAAATGTCCAAGATTACCGGCATGTGGTCACAGAAGAGTGGTGGGAACAGCTGAGGTGATGTCTTGATAGCACTTAGGGGATCTAATTTTGTGCTGATGCTGGAACAGTGGGTGGCAGGGTGGGGAATGCGGATGGGGCCTTTCTGTTCTTTCTGGATTTTGACTAGTCTCTTTCTTCTCTTTTGGTCCACCTGAAATCAGATCGGCCTTGGACATGTCCAATAAAGCAGGTGGAAAACGCCCGGCTATCACCAACAGTGACGTATCCAACCTCAACATGGTGTCCGAGGTTCCCTCAGAGCGTCCCGGTGTCCGGGTGAGTCTGGCTTTCAAGGCAAGCTGGTGGGCAGGAATTCTAGGAAACCTACGAACCTGTCCAGCTGTTTCCATAGGCTCTAAAGAGCAGGTGAGGTGATACTAAAGGAGTGGAGAGTGGGAAGGGAAGATGACTCATATCAGAACTTTGTAGGACACCAATCTCTAGACCAGAGTTTCTCAACCTCAGCACTGTTAGCATTTGGGGCCAGATGGTTCTTTGTGGTGTGGGACTGTCCTTTCACTGCAGGATGTCGAGCAGTGTCCTTGGCCTATACATGCCAGTAGCACCTGCCCCGTGACAACCAATGTCTCTAGACATTGTTAAATGCCTCTTGGGCGACAAAATTGCCCTGTCCCCTGCCCATTGAGAACCACCGATTTAGGGGAACAGCCAAAGAGGAATAATTCATGAAGGATATGACAATCAAGAACTCAGAAAGGAAAGAGAGCCTCAGGAGGAAGAAGTAATCCAGAAGAATGTGTAATCCAGAAGAAGAATGTGGCACAGATGTAGAATAAGATAAGGGCTGACTCTGTCCATGGAGTTTAACAATGGAAACTATGGGCAGCCCCAGTGGCCCAGCAGTTTAGCGCCACCTTCAGCCAGGGGTGTGATCCTGGAGACCAGGGATCGAGTCTCTCATCGGGCTCCCTGCATGGAGCCTGCTTCTCCCTCTGCCTGTGTCTCTGCCTCTCTCTCTTTGTGTCTCTCACAAATAAATAAATTAAATCTTTAAAAACAAAACAAAACAATGGAGACCGTGACAAGCGGTAGGATGAGGGCAGAAGGCAGCTGGAGAGAGCTAAAGGAGAGATGGGAGGGGAGATGGAGAGCCGATGAGGAGTAGGAGGAACTAGTCTTCTAAGGAACCAGACGGTAAGTGGTGGTGTAGTCATACAACGAAGTGCTCTCCCAAAATTAAATTGGACTGGAGGATAAATCTTGAAAATGTAATGTTGAGTAAGAAGCAGGTTGCAGAATATGAAGACCGTGATATCATTTATGTGAAATGTCCTACATGAAAGCCATATGACAGATGTACATGCTCGCAGTACAAGCATGTAACCATGGACAAGGCAGACTAGTTCTGGGTCACCAGTAGCCTCTAGGAAGGAAGGAAGGTAATGAGATTGAGGAGTGGCTCAGAGGGAGTTTCAGCTCTATTTGTCATGTTTTATTAAGGGGAGGAAACCCAACATGTAGTGTTAATTTATTCTCTACTTTTCTGAAATATTTGAAATATTGAAAAATCTATATTTGTAAAAAAAAAATAAAAACTTGACTGTTAGGGGGAATGAGGGGCAGGAGTTAAAAGCTAGAAGATATGCAACATGGCAGGAAGTCTTCTTGGCCCATTTTGTTTTGTCTCAAGATGTGCGATTAGGAAGGGGAGTGGCCCAGCAGATAGGTTCAGGAGGAAGGGGACAGCCGTGAGTCTCATTTCCGTGGAGACAGAAGTCAGATGCAGAGGTGCTATTAGCCTGCATAGGGAAGAGGCACTTCTGAGCTGCATAAAAAAGGTACGTGAAGCTAGGAGCTGCGGGTCTAGGAAGTTAAAGACATTCCCATCTGATATCCTCAACTGCTACAGGGAAGTAGGAGGTAGGGTTTTCTGCAGAGAGGAGTGGGATGGATGGAGAGGCATTGGAGCTTGGGAATATGCCCGAGGTTTGGAGAACAGGAACAGAGGTTGACAAGGGGCATATGAAATAATGTGTGATAATGTCAAAGGATCATCTGAGGTCATAGTCTTGACTCTGGGTGGCTACAGACTACAGATGTGTATGGTTTTCTGCCAGCGCCGCTCCCAGCCTGGCTATGAAAGCAGGAAAGGCAGTTGGTTGGATTAGCCTGAGGTGGAGCGTTGCTGGGAGGCTGTGATGGAGAGATAAGGAGGCGAGGGTATGGAGCGCTTGGCAGGAGAAAGGCTGAAGTGGTGAACTCTGGGAGCAGCTTCCAGGCCACAGGGCAGAGGTGAAGCGATGGCAGATGACACACTGAGAAGGAAGGGAAGGATTTGAGGATTTGCTTACTCTTCGGGTGGTGAATAACTTCCTCAGGTGCCTCATCCCAGCCTTTTATGTGGAATTTTGCTAGTAAAGTTTAAAAAATAATTTTATCCCCAGTTTAGGGTGCACTTTATAATAAAGCCCAATTTCTTCTTTCCTTCTGCCTGTAAGTATGTACTAAGTGCTTGTGGTACCCAGATACCTTGCTAGGCTATGGTGATGGAGAGATGCACAAGACCCAAGTTCCTCCCTACAAAGAGCTCAGAGTCTAGAGAAGGAGCTGGGAAGCCAGCAGCTCCATTGCAGTCTGACAAGCTCTAGACTGCAGGAATGGCAGAAAAGAGGGATGGCTCGCTGCAGTGAGGGGGTCTGGGAGGTTTTGTGGAGTCAGAGGGCCTACCTGGGCTTAAAGGATGAGTGGGATTTGTCAGGAGACAAGGGAGCTTAAAGGATGAGTGGGATTTGTCAGGAGACAAGGGAGATGGGGCTACCCATATCCCCTATGGGAAAGCAAGGTAAGCAAAGTTAGGAGACATGGGAGAGAACCACCAGGCATTTGGCCTGATGACGAGGGATCCGTCAGCTAGAAGAGCAGAAGGCAAGTCGTGGGCCTGGCAAATCCCATGGATCTGTCCTCATGTGCTGTGCTGAGGAACTGAATTCCCTTCTAAGGATGAGAGGTAGTAAGAAATGTTAAGAGAGTGTCATGATGATACGGTGCTTTAGAGAGTGACCTTACTTTGTGATAGAAGGTGTACACCGGGAAGAGATGATGGCCTGAGAGGAAAGAACAGGTCCAAGAACCATTAGGAACATATACTCATCCACCCTGTGCAAATGTTGTATAAGGAGTGATGAAGGAGGGAACTGTGTAAGGTCATCAGGTCAAGTCACAATCCAGGAGGGTTCTGAGTTCAGGTTTGGCCAACTGGGTGGATTGGAGTACCATTTGCCAGGTGAGAAATACAGAACAGGCTTGGATAGAAAGAGGATGAGGGGGCAGCCGGGCTGGCTCAGCGGTTTGGCGCCACCTCCAGCCCAGGGCCTGATCCTGGAGACCCGAGATCGAGTCCCACGTCGGGCTCCCTGCATGGAGCCTGCTTCTCCCTCTGCCTGTGTCTCTGCCTCTCTCTCTCTCTGTGTCTCTCATGAATAAATAAATAAAATCTTAAAAAAAAAAAAAAAAGAAAAAAAAAGAAAGAGGATGAGTTTGGTTTTGTGCTTTAGTCTTGGTTGGATGACCAGTTACAAAAGGGTGGGTGCTAGGAGACAGGTCTGAGATATGGATTAGAGGATTTTCAGCATATTGCTGGTAGACGAAGCACCGGGTATAGATGAGATACATAGACAGTGTAGAACAAGAAAAACGAGAATTTGAAGTCTGGCTGATGTCCACCAACAGAGTAAAGGCAGAGACTGAGAAGGAGCGGCCACAGATGGAGGAAGGAATACTGTCACAGAAACCAAAAGAAGAATTTCAGGAAGGACAGAAAAGTCACGCTGTCCAGTGTTTTTGAATGGCCAAGGACTGAGCAGCTTTAATCCAATGACATTGCAATTGCCACTTCAGGAAAGAGGTGGAGAGGGGATTTAGGAGTAAATGTGAGGAGAGGATGTCAGGACTCTTCCCAGGAGCCTGTTACTGTGGAGGAAGAGAGGGGAAGCAGGGACCTGAGGACTGGAAGGGGACGTAGGATTGAGGGTGAGTTCTGGTGAGTGTGGCTTTGTGAGAGGGGGACGGACAGACCGACAGACTGAGGCTTTAGGATGGAGAGAACTGAGTGTGTTTGCTCAGGAGAAGGAAAAGTTGAAGACATATTTGAGAAGAGAGTATCAATGGAGCAAAGTCTCAGGAAATGGTGGGTGGAACATGTTAGCCTTGAAAAGGAGGGCGACAGCTCTTCTTTTGACATTGGAGAGAAAGAGGCAACAGTGGTAAGGACAGTAATTTTCTAGGTAAAAGGGTGTGAAATTGAGGAAGTGCATGTCTGATGGCCTGGCTAACTCCATGGAGTGGAGCTGGGTCCATTGTAGGGAGGGTGTCAGGTGCAGGGCTTGGGGTCAGGCAGGGCAGGGAGTGAAATGAGAGGGCTGGGCGGGGCTGAGGTTGGGGACTGGGGCTCTGCGCTGACCCCATCTGTACTGCAGTGTGCTACTCATCTGGCAGAACCATAATCATGGACCATAATCTGGCTGTGAGTACAGGAAGGGGATGATTGATATGATTGCTCAGGGATTTTGAGTTTTTGAGAAGCTCCAGCAATGACAGTGGATGGTGTGTTGGGGAGTACAGTTGACTTCTCCCAATGTGGAGCCTGGGCTTCATAGGGAAATAACTGCAACCAGGACATGGCTGATAGATCCAGAAAAAAAGGGAAGGACCGAGGAGCTGGAGACTCCTGTGGAGTAGAAAAAGGTGGTGGTGTTGAGTAATGGAGTGAGAAAGCCCAAAGGATTGGATGGCGTCAGGACATGGGAATACCAGAATTGAAGATGTTAGTGGCGAAGGAGCATGGGCGCCTACCAGGTCAAAAGTGCAGCTGTGGGAGTGAGTGTGAGGGTAGCAGCAAATGCTTTTGGAATTGATGCTGTCACAGTACTAATGTTAGGGTATTGGATCGGCCATCATCAGGGACAATGCCCAGTGATAGCAAGCAATGAAGAGGATAGGATGATTGGTACCAGAGTCCTAAGGCTCTGAAGGAATGATCTAGAAGCTGACCGCGATGAGAAGAGCTGAACAGTGGAATATTAGGGATGCGTCCAGAGAGATTATTGCCAGAATGTGGAAGGATGACAGTGTCCATGTGGCAATAAGGAGCTAGGAGGACCCCTGTGTGTCCTCCCTGCTCCCTGCAATGTCAGACATTCGAGAGTGAGTAGGACTCCAAGAGGATGATGATGCAGGGAATTTACTGGCATTTGAATGGATCCCAGAAAGCACTATGAAAGAGGTGGGGAGTCAGGCAATAGAAGAAAGACAGCCCAGGAGTGAAATGAGAAATCTTATTTTCTCCTTAAAACAACAACAACAACATTGAAATCCGTACCGCGTGAGACAGGTCAGGCTATTATTTTGAGCCCCATTTTAGAGACAAGAAAGAGAGTCAAAGAATTGGGAATCTGTACCCTTGGGTTAGGAACAGATCCAGGAGTCACACCTGGTTCTCTTAGCGTGAGGACACCCCAGGTGAGGAGAGAGCTACAGCTCCCCTTCAGGGAGAGCAGAGAGGAAAAGATGAGGAAAGTCAGGCAGGCTTCTCTGTGTGCTCCCCAGGCAACCCGAACGTCCCGCAAGGCCATCGCCTTTGGGAAGCGCTCACACTCCATGAAGCGTAATCTTAATGCACCTGTCACCAAGGCGGGCTGGCTCTTCAAACAGGTGAGACTTCCTCTGCTGTCCAGTTTCTCCTCATCACTCTGACGCCTCTGTAGTTACAATAATGTCCATGTTTTGCTAGAAGCTGGAGAAAAAGGTGGTGACCTCCTATGGACTATTTTTGGGAGGTTATATCTCTGCGAATGAATCTCCTACTTTTATAAAGACCGAGAGAGGTTGAGTATATTCCCAAAATCACACAGGAAAATTAGTGTCGGATTTGGGAATCCAGCCAGGTCTCCTACTGGGCAGATGGAATGACAGACATATGCTGGGCCGCCAACCCCATCAGAGCATCCCACTGGCTCATTCTCTGTAGGCCCCTCTTGCTGTGAAGGAAGGGGTGTGTCCTTAATCCTGGGGTCCACTAATTCTTCCCAGCTTGACTTCACTGCCCTCCCTGTCCACCCTCTGCCCACTCATCCTGGCTCGCCTCTCATCCCTTTTATCTTCTCCAGGAGAGAAACAGGCCCGGGATGACAGCCCTGGAAGGTTACAGACAATAATCTAATGTCACTTTCCTGTATCTGAGGTCTCAAGGGGGGTTGGCTGCCACTTGTCAGGGACAGAGCTGCAGCCAGAGGCAGGATGGCCTTATAGTTAGTGCCGCCCCCCTTTCCCTGCACCCGCTCTCCCATGCCCAGCTCACAGCCCCTCCACCTGTCTCCATGTGTCCCGTAGGCCAGCTCTGGGGTGAAGCAGTGGAACAAGCGCTGGTTTGTCCTGGTGGATCGCTGCCTCTTCTACTATAAAGGTGAGCCTGCTCCTCTACTGGGGCTTGCCGGGGCCACAGGAAGGCAGGGCCCACTGCTCTTTCTCATTCTGCAGGATCACCAGAGTCTGCTTCCAGTGGACATGGGTGGGGGTGGGGGGTGAGGGTACAAATATGCCCCACAGCCTCCGGCACCTGTGGGGCATGACGGCGGGATAAAGACAGAGCCTGCTCACTCACATACTGACTCTCTTGCTTCACCTTCAGCCATATTTACCAGGAGCCCTCGAGGTTTCAGGCGGAATTCTAGGTCCTGATGGGGGACACAGTGGGCACAGTGGGCAGACAGGACAGTCATGTGATAGATGGTGAAGTCCTGGGCTGGGCTGTGGGGTAGGAAAGGAAAGTGGAAGGTCCCTGGTCACTACTAGCAGGTGACCTACCGACCAGCCTGTGTGTTGTTCTTCCTCCCGTCCCCCTGGACCGTCTGAGCTGACCTATGGAGGCAGAAATCTCCGTTTTGTTCACGCTATGGCCACAGCTAAAACAGCGCCTGGCATGTAGTAGGTGCTCAATTAGTGTTGAGTACATGAATAATCCTCTAGCTTCTACGCTCTGTGTGCACCCCAACACTCACTCTCCCAAGCCTCTCAGAGAGAGAGAGAGAGACCTAATAACATTGGTGACGCAGACTCTAGGAAGTTATTTTTAAAATATGTACAGCCATGTTGGGTCAAGGAGGTGCTGAGGGACGTAGTGAGGAAGGAGGACAGTCACAGCCCTGCCACACCAGTGCGGGGCCACAGGGAGAGAAGGGTAAAATGGTCTTGTAGCAGGAGAGGCTGTTTCTGTTCCTCCATGCCCCGGGAATGGCAGAGCCCTGACCTCTCTGGGCCTCCTGGGAGCCATTCTGTGAATCATTAACTTTCACAAACAAAGGTTGTACCAGTGACCTTCCAGAATGCTGCTGTACCTGTAGGCCACCTGAACCCCAAGAACAGAAACCAGGAAGGGGCTACAGAGACAGAGTCCAGTCACATAAAAAAGCCTAAGACTAGGGGAGAAGCATCTGCTCAGGCCTGGGCCCTGGTGCCAGGCCTCTGGGACCCAGGGCTGGCTGGAGCCAGAGTACGACCGAAGCTGAAGGGAAGCCAGGCTCTCTGCAGAAGAGAAACTCAGCGACTGGCGTGAGGGTAGGAGCTTAAAGGTTGTGAGCTTGAAGGGCATTGTGGTGGGGGCCACCATCTGCTGAGAGATGCCCTCACAAGACCCCCTAAACATGGGCCTGGACACTACCAGGCAGGAGGCCATCACCTCCAGAGGACATTGGAGGTGTCCTGAAGCCGCCCTGGGTCCCTGGCCCCGGGTTCCTCTTGATCCTCTAGCGTAGCCTTCCTCTGGGTGCCATGCTGACTCTGCACAGGAAGCCAGACCTTAAGCCAAGGATCTTGTATCCGTGATGATGAACAGGAGAAGGGGAACCCATGAGTTTATCATCCCTGAGCCCTCTGAGCCCTAACTGAGGGTCTCACAGGGTTTCTAAGCTCAGGAAGAAAGAGCTATTCCAGGGAGGTGGGGAGTTGCCCCCCACCTGTTCCACAGAGCGCCTCCCACCTTCTGTGGCTCTGACTGACAGCTGGGGTCCTGACCAGCTCACCCCTGAGGCTCCTTTGGAGATCCAGGATGAATTATGTAGCAGCCTGCTTGTTCACCTGCTGCAGGAACTGGAGGGCTGAGAGGTTCTGCAGGGGCCACATAGGGGAAGGCAGAGCCCTGGCAGGAGAAGACAGAGCAAGCTGTCGGGTGCCTGGGAGAACCTTAGACACAGCCCCCCAGAGACACCAGAGCCGAAGGGGGGACTCTCCACACTGCCATGCCCGATCCTGTTATTGTCCTCTTATGTGTGTCCCTGTTGGAATTTCTTGCTGGGGGAAGCTGCATAGAGAGGAGAGTGGCTAAGAATGTTTACCAGGGAGAGGTGCCTGCCTGGCTAAGGGGAGAGCATGAGACTCTTGATCTTGAGGTGGTAAGGTTGAGCCCCACAGAGGGGTGAGGTTTACTTAAAAAAAACAAAAAACAAACAAAAAAAAAAAAACGCTTGCTTGGGAGTCAGACTTCTTGGGTCCAAAGACCAATCCACCACTCTCTGCTGAAGTAACGTTGGACAAATGACTTACCCTCTCTGTATCTCAGCCTTCTTACCCTTTAAATGGGGTACGTGACCAGCAAGTACCTATTGCTGTTCATCATCATAGGGCCGATAGACTCTTCCCCTCTCTGCCCACGTGCTCACCAGGCACATGCATCTCACCTGTGCCTTTTTACCCGACAGATGAGAAGGAGGAGAGCATCCTGGGCAGCATCCCCCTCCTGAGCTTCCGGGTGGCTGCGGTGCAGCCTTCAGACAACATCAGCCGAAAATACACCTTTAAGGTCAGCTGGCCTTCTTCTCCCGGGCCAGGGGGGAAGGGAGGGCTGCTCTCCTAGAGCATGTGGGGAATGGAGAAGGATCCTGAGCCGCCTCCTCAAGGAGTCCCAAGTGGCAGTGGAAGGAGGGAGTAGGCGGTGGTCCCTGGACTTGGTGCAGGCTGTCGTGAGGCTGGGACGAGGCTCTTCTCTCAGGAGTCAGCTGGGTGGCTCTCCTCGGGTTAGGCCGGTAGATATGGGCTTCAGTGGTACCACGGGTTTTCCTAGGAGCGAAGTACTTCACCCTGAGCCCGTGAACCCTCTGCGCAAAGGCCTGGCAGCAGAGGCAGGGGCCGTGGGCTGGTGGGGTTCTAACATCCCTTCTAGAAAGGAATCCTCCCTACGTTGGGCCCAGGGAACTAGACCCCCTGTCAAACTCACTCAGATTTCATCCTCTAGAGAAAATTAGGAGTTGAGTTTGATTACGATCAAGAAACGTGAACCTCATGCAGACTGTAGTTGACGAGAACGATGAGCGCGGGAAGACGGCCCTCATGCGCCTGCTCAGTGTCACTCCCCGGGAACCCCTGGGGGATCCAGCCATCAAAGATGTGCTTGCACCTGGCTCATCACAGGCCAGTGTTTTTCCACATTTAAAAATTCATGACCCATTAAAAACAATTAAAAATACCCGTGCCCCTTTTGTATTTTATGATGCAAAGACCATAGGCTCCTTTTCATTTCCAAATATAAAATTACGATACCAACTATGCATTTTCTTAGTGCACAGCCCTCCCTCCCCTAGTTGAGAATCACTATCCGCGTCCCTGAAAACCTAAAGCTATGGTGTGAGATGATAGGAATTGCCGGTAACACCAGGTCAGCATCAGAGCCTCTAGGACCTCAGAGACTCTGCCCTTCCTGTCCTTCACACCTAGTCACCTGGTTCTGGAAAAAAAAAAAGAGGCAGCCCACACAGGTGCTGCTCCAGGGGACAAGGAGGGATGTCTCTGGCACATAATTAGTTCCTAGCCTCCTAGGGTCCTGTCTGCCCGAGGTGTGAACAGAATGAACAATTAATAAAACTCTGGCTCCTGGGAGCCAGGTCCTAGCTGGGGAAGTAGAAACAGGTTGTTTAACCAACAACTATGCACATTCGCACCCACACACCCACACAGCCAAGCAGCCTGTCTCACCTTCCCCTCCAGACCTGTGCACAGACAACATCCACAGCTGGGCTCAGCACTCTGGCAGCAGCAGGCCTGCCATCAGCGTCCCAAGTGGCTGACCCACATGTGCCCAGCCGCCCCTCCTCCTTCCCCTGCCCCCCCCCACCCGCCAGGAGGGCACTGCCTCTTTAAAACCCAGCTCTGAGGGTGGTGCTCGGTGGCACACAAAGGGTTACAATTGTGGTTTTTCCGTGGCCCTTTCCCAAGGAAAGGAGAGGAGCCGAGAAAGATGGGAGGCTTGTCCGTTGTGGCCACCAAGCAAGACACTTGGCTGGCTAATAATGAGCTTGGGCACTATTCCTGCCCGGCTACTGCTGAACGCCTTACCCTCTTCCTAACCCAGCCCCATGAGGCCTCAGGGGGGACTTCACCCCCTGGGGTAGTTCTGTGGCCCCCTCTCATGGTGCCAGGCTGCTGTCGCCTCTGGCTGCCCATCAGCTGCCCTGTCCTTCCCCAGGCCCTCCATCTTCTCCTGCTGCAAACCATTGTTCTCATGCCTCTGTTTTCTCCTCATTTCCTTGTGGACATGTTTTGTCCTCCAGCTTGACCATGAGCTCTTCGAGTGCAAAGAGAGCGTCTGTATCCCCGTGACGGGTGTCCAAAGGACAGTTCTTCACACACAGGGCACTCACTAGCAAACTAATTCACTTGCTGCCCACTCTCACCAGCCCCAGGTCATACCCACAAGTCCCGCCTGTGTCTCTCTCTTAGCTACCACCCCGTGGCCTCCATGCCAGAGAGCTTGCCCGGACCCCTGCTCTCAGTATCACTGTGCAGTTTCAATCCTGAGAGGCCTCCTTATAGCTCCACCAGCTGCTAGCACCTCCCTGCAGCTGCCCACAGTCTGGGGCCCCTGCTGGAGGGTAGACATTGGCAGGATCCAGAGGAAAGTCTTAGGGGGAAGTAGGATGTCATTGGGTCACGACGCCTGTTGGAAAGGAATCATGTGCTGGGGGAGGGTGGTAGAGTGGAGTGAAGGTCCAGCCGAGAAAGCACTTGGAGGGTGTTGGTTTGACCCTGCTGCTTAGGAGAGCCCTGGGGCTTGGTCAGGAGAGCCCCGTCTTCTCTCCTTCCAACCCTAAGAGACTGAGGACTTCACACCTGAGGGGTCAGGGACCGAAGTGAGGTTCACATCTGAGACTATTAATCCCTTGGATTTCTCGTGTTGAGTGGGAAGAAACCAGGCTATCTGCTTTTTCTGGGAGATTGAAAGTCTCACTGGGGGCGTATACTGAGGTCCCAGAAAGAATTCAGCTCTGGAGCATCTCTTCCCTGTAGCCTAAGAACTTTGAGCTTCCCTCCCCGTTAGGCAGGCACGTCACTTCAGGCCAGAACAAAAACCTAGGTCGTTTGCAACTGCAGAGCTGGTTGGGAACAGGGCTCAGATCAGCACAGGGATGCCCTGAATCCTCCCGCCAACAGCCCCAATTGCCTTGGGGCAAGCTCTCCACTCCTCGCTCTTGGAGGGCTATGTGGGACATGGCTGTGTGCTGCGGCCCCAGTGGCGACAGCGAGTAGAAGGGGTGATCTGAACGGCTCCCCACTTCCCTCTGCTCGACGTTCCTGCCACGTCATCTTCTGTCTCTCTCTCTGGTGTCTGGTTGACCTGTTCTCTGCTTCTCCTCCTTCTGACTGCATGAGGACCCCTCCTCTGGACAGGAGCTCTCTTCTGGGTTCCCGCCTGCCGCACCTGCTTGCGGCCGCCAACTAGGTAGCGTGCTCTAACTGTCTGTGCATGTCCGGTGCATGCGCAGGGAGACGGAGGCCTGGCTGTCTCTCTGCACAGAAGAGACAGTACGAGATCCTCAGAAGCCAAGCTGGGCCATGACTGGCATGTGCCCCGGGGGCGGGGTGGGGGGGCATCTCTCCCAGACATTGGGTAATTGCCCTTCAAATCAAAGATGGAATTTGATGGGAAAGTGGGCATGGTAATTGTCCTTCCTGTTTGTAATCACCGCAGGTGGGGCAGGTAAGCTTACCTGGCTACTGGACCATTTGGGGGTGTCCAGAGAGCTAGCCCATATGCCAGCTGGAGCACTTAGCATAGCTGGAGGCTGTCCTCCTCACTGTGCTCCTGACCTCCATGTGGGGAAAGAGCTACAGGTCAAGGGAACAGCCTGCCTGACCACCTGTTCTGTGGATGTGTGTGTCCTCTCCCTACAGGTGTCTACATGCTGGGTGGATGAGGCCAGGGCCAGTTCCACGCACTGCCTCTCCCCACAGGCCGAGCATGCTGGGGTCCGCACCTACTTCTTCAGTGCCGAGAGCCCCGAGGAGCAGGAGGCCTGGATCCAGGCCATGGGGGAGGCTGCCCGAGTACAGATCCCCCCAGCCCAGAAGTCGGTGCCCCAAGCTGTGCATCACAAGTAAGTAACAGGGCACCGGGCATGGGTGTGAGGAGTGCCAGAGAAAGAGGAGTGAGCAAGCACCCCACTCTATGACCTCCTGAGCCCAGCATGCTGGCTTGAACCTCTGAGAACACCTGAGAACACATGAACTGCTCCTTGCCTCTCGGCAGGTACCTGGCTAAGTGATTTCCGAGCCTGGAGCCTCTCCTCCTCTGACTGGCTCTTCCTCTTCTCTCTGGGCTGCTGGAGGCCAAGAGAGAAGTCAGGTTTCATTGGGGCCTGGCCAGGAGCCAAAGGCCAGGGTCATGCACTCGTTTATTCTTGATGTGCACGTTAAGCCCATGACCTCTGGAAGAGGGTGGAGGTGGGTTCAAATCCCCACTTGGCCCCTTGCCCACACTGATAGCAGTGTAAGTTGCTTCACCTCTCCCAGCCTGAATTTCCCCTCCTCGAAGACGGCAGTTAGAATCCTCCCTCACGGGGTGGATGAGTGGCCAGCACTTAGCCCATGGTGCCCAGTCCCCTTCCCCACCTGCCGCCCCGTAGCCTCGGGGCCTGTCTTTACTGAGTATGTATGTTAACATACACCTACCTCAAGGTAGATGTTAACAAGCATCCAGAGGAAGGAGGTTTTATGGTATAGACTCCAAGTCTATTTTAGTGTCTTAGAAGTGTTTACCAGGCAGTGTTGCGACAAGGATGCCTGAAGATGTTGGATTTGGGCAGCCGCAGGGAAAACGCTGTCACGAGATTCCGTCTTCGCTTCAGCGGAGGGGCGCACTTCCAGAAGTTCGCTCATTTCACTCATAAATATTTACTGTAAATAGATATGTGGAAGGCGCTGTGTCGGGTGCTAGGCAAACAAGGGAAGACAAGTCTACATGCTCCCACCTCGTGGAGCTTATGTTCTGATGGAGTCAGTCCTGGAAGAAGCTTATTCTGGAGAAGGGAACCCGCACATCTCTATGCCGAGGTTGTTTGAGGCAATACCTGGCGCCTGCTCTGTTTGATCCCACAGTCCTGCCGTGGGAGGGACTCCTGCACCCACCCATTCTGCCAGCAGGGAGCCCAGGACTCACTGAATTGAAAGGACTTGCATAGGACAGAGGGCTGACCTGTAACAGGCCTCATAGCTGAAATGTCATGTGGCCACTATGAAACTTTTGTGTAGTGTATATGGAGCTCAGGGGGCTGGAGCGGAGGCAGGCTGTAGAGGAGACAGGGCTGGGGGGGTTAGGGTTGGCCGTGGCTTTGGAAAGCTGGATCCAATGCACTCAGCAAAAGGAAGCAGAGAGTGACCTTGGAGAAGACGTGGAGGGTAAAACTGGCCCACTGTGCATAGGCAAGATTGGAATAGGTGTTCTAGTGATCGCCCAGGCTGGAGCAAGAAGGCAAAATGGGGGGATTTAGGAAACAAATTGGAATTCACTGAATCCCATGTCCGTCGCTACCTTCCTGCCCACCCTTCTCCGCTCCTTCTTTCCCAGTCTACAACCCCCTACCCAGCTCCATGCTGGGCTGGAGTCCCTTTAACATCTCCCTTGGCATCCTGCAGCCACGAGAAGCCAGACTCTGAGAACATCCCACCTAGCAAACACCACCACCAGCCGTCCCACAATAGTGTCCCCAAGCCCGAGCCAGAGGCCAAGACTCGAGGGGAGGGTGACGGCCGGGGCTGCGAGAAGGCCGAGAGGAAGCCTGAAAGGCCTGAAGTCAAGAGTGAGCCTCTGGTGAAAGCCAACGGCATCCAAGCCGGACCGGAACCAGCCTCAGAGCCCGGCAGCCCTTACCCTGAGGGCCCGAGTGTCCCAGGGGGAGGGGATCGGCCTGCACAGCCCAACGGCTGGCAGTATAGCTCGCCGAGCCGACCAGGGAGCACGGCTTTTCTGCCTCAGGACTCAGAGAGTGGGGGGCACCAGCGGAGCTTCCCCCCACGTGCCAACCCCGACAAAATTGCCCAGCGCAAGAGCTCCATGAACCAGCTTCAGCAGTGGGTGAACCTGCGCCGAGGGGTGCCCCCACCCGAAGACCTCCGGAGGTGAGTCTGATGGGGTGCAGGTAGTAACATGTGCAGCAGCCCCATGCTAGAAACCTTCTGGAAGCCAGGCTGAGTTGAGATACCAGGAAGACCCCAAACCCAGGGTTCCCAGCTTGTCCAAATCCTCTACTGCCCCGCAGCTCCATCCGTGGAGTCTGACGCCTTCTCGATTCCTGCCCTGTGTGCTCTCCTCAGAGACAGGGAGAGGGCACTCAGTGCCCCTGCACAAGGATGCCGGTGCCCAGGAGACATGCAGGCACTCGCTGGGAGGGGCTTTCGAGTTCTTCCAGCCAGACAGCCGTCCGTGCTTCCGACCCTCTCACGTCTTCTGTTTCATTGTTTCTCCCACCACAAGCCTCACTGACCCCCAAGCCAACTCACCCCATTTTTGAACAGCTCTAATTGCTCAAGAGTCTTTATATGCAGTTCAAAAAAGGGAAAAGAGGGGCAGCCTGGGTGGCTCAGCGGTTTAGCGCCGCCTTCAGTTCAAGGCCTGATCCTGGAGACCCGGGATCGAGTCCCGTGTCGGGCTCCCTGCGTGGAGCCTGCTTCTCCCTCTGCCTGTGTCTCTGCCTCTCTCTCAATCTGTGTCTCTCATGAATAAATAAATAAAATCTTAAAAAAAAAAAAAAAAAGGAGGGGGGGAAAGACACAAAATGTAGCCACTCACCAATCCTGGTTCTGCCTTTTAGACCAATTTGCTCCTTGTCCAGTGATGGGCTTTCAAATATTGCAAAGCCTTCTTTGGGCCTGATGGCATTCATCGGGGCAAGCGGGGCTGCTGCTCCTTCCCTGTGGGTGTAGGCAGCTCCCCAGACCACACCTGATGGACACAGGAAGCCTGCTCACCGCTTGGGGCCCCGGTGCCTGTGGCCTGCCCTGGGGAGAGCACCTCACTTGGGATGAGTCCCAGAAACAACCTGGTCCTGCCCATGACAAGAACCTCAAACCAGGGAACTGCCCTCTTGTCCCTCCTGTCTCACCCTCCCCAGGTGCCTCACTCATGCACTCACTCGCCTTCTTTCTGCTGCTCACCTCTCTGGAAAGGATCTGATGCATTGGTTCATGCTGGGGTCGAGATAGCTAATAAGGCTTAAAGCTCTTCCCCAGGGAGATTTCATTTTATAGAGACAGAGATGGAAGCTTTGGATGTGAAGTTTCAATTTCTAGCCTCAGGTTGCTGGTTGAGGGAGGAAGCTTCAAGGGAGCTTCCCCTGTGCCCCTGGCAGCTGGGCTCAGTGCTCAGGCAGTGGGGACGGGGGGCTTTGGGGGCTCCCAGGGTCAGCGTGGGGCACCATCACCTGGTCATACCCTCCTGAGGCTGAGAACCTGAAGGTGGGGCTGGGGCACAGGGAGGGGCAGGGGTTGCGCTCATTTTGTCTGCCTTCCCTCTCAGTCCCTCTAGGTTCTACCCTGTGTCCCGCAGGGTCCCTGAATATTACGGCCCCTACTCATCCCAGTATCCAGATGATTACCAGTACTACCCCGCAGGGGTGCGTCCGGACAGCATCTGCTCCATGCCGGCCTACGATCGCATCAGCCCTCCCTGGACCGGGGAGGACAAGCGGCTCTCCTTCCGCAACGGAGGCGGCCCTGCCTTCCAGCTGCGGGAATGGAAGGAGCCCCCGGGCTACGGGCGGCAGGACGGCCCCGTCTGGCTCCCCGGGCCCTCCCCCTCCCGGCAGCCCGTCTACTACGATGAGCTGGATGCCACGTCGGGCTCCCTGCGCCGCCTGTCCCTGCAGCCCCGCTCCCACTCCGTGCCCCGCTCGCCCAGCCAGGGCTCCTACGGCCGCGCCCGCATTTACTCCCCCGTCCGCTCACCCAGTGCCCGCTTTGAGCGCCTGCCGCCTCGCAGTGAGGACCTCTATGCTGACCCTGCTGCCTATGTGATGAGGCGATCCATCAGCTCCCCCAAGGTGAGCCACCAGCCTGCCCCTCCTTCCTCATCTCCTGAGATCCCCCAGAAGCCTACTACCATCTGCAGAGAGGAGGTGGAGGTGTGGGGGCATCTGGGACTTGGGGACACACACTGTATGTTGGCAGGAGCCACAGTGATGCCCAGGGGAGCCACTGCCAGTTCTGTCGGTGGGAGAGCTGCTTGGGGGAATCTGCTCTACCCTACCCTGAGTAGGAACACGGCTGTTGGTGCCCATCCCAGGTCATGCCAGGAACCCTAATTCTGTGTAAGACGGCAGAGAGGGTTCTGTCTTTTCAAATCTTGAGGACCGGACAGGTCAGTGCAAGGATACTGCAGTGGATAAATGCTGTCCATTTTAATTTGGCATCTGCTCTGGGACGGGATACAAATGTCCCTAACCTTGAACTTCAATTGGTGGGGAAGTCTGTGTCCCAGCTGGACCCCCTCACCTCTCCAATTCCCTTTCTCTTCCAGTATGATTACCTGGGAGACAGGCGGCCAGTCCCTGCAGGACTGTTCCCCTACAACTACCCACCATCCCCTACGGTCCACGATAAGATGGTACGTCCTCTCCTCCCATCCACTCCCCGCAGAACCTCTCCTCCCCTGGTGGGGCCAAAGTAGGGCAGCCGCAGGGATACTCTGTGCCTCATGCCTGCCCCTCCTGGTTTTTAGCAGCCTCTGGATACCTCCTCCCTCCTGGCCAGGACTGTGACACCAATGCAGAGTTTGATGCCAGGTACCCCATCCCTGTGATATGAGATAGAGGAGCAGGGATGAGATCTGGAGGCATCTGATGTCCTGACCCTCCAGACCCCAGAAAACCTTCCTGCCAGGCATGCAGAGGGGCCTGGTCGGGGGTTTGGATTATGCACTGGGAAGAAAAATCAGGCCTGAGTGTCCAATAACAGGCATTCTCTCCAAGTCTGTCCTTGCCTGGAGAGTTGCTTTTGGGGAAAGAGACAAGTGATGGTGTGATTAAGGAAGAAAAAATTTTCCATATTATTATGTCTGTCCCTTCTTTTCTCCCTGCTTTCTACTTGTCTCTCCCTGGAATTGGTTCTCCAGAGGACTTTTGTCTCCACCTGGAGAACCAGATGCAGATGCTCCACCTGGGAGGTTGGTGAGGGCCACTGGAACTGACAGGCAGAGAGAGTCCTTGTCCCTGAAGGCCTGTTGCAGACCCCTGTCCCCATCTAGCCCCAGGAGGCCAGGACAGAGGAGCCTCTGCAGGCGTGGCAGGGGCCCTTCCCTTTCTTTCTTCCCTTTGATCCTTCTCTGTCCAGTCTCTAGCCCTGACATGCAGCACATGCACCCATCTAGAAACGATGGATTCTTCCCGAAAACTCGGGAGCTGCTAGGGTGGCCAACCAGTTTGTTTCCGTGGTGCTTCCCTTTCCAAGCAGAGGGCCAGACGGACCAGGAGCCCTGGAGCTGAGACATCTTGAGACATGCCCCCAGCTTCACCCCTGACCTTCCCCAGAACTCCTTGAGGGCAGACTGAGGCCCCTCTTTGACCTTGCCCCCCAGCTAACTCTTAACTGCTTTGCTTCCTTTTTATTGTTTTCTGTTGTCTTGTTCCTGTTTGTTTGTGTTGCCGTTGGGTCTCTGGCTCCGGGTAGGATGAACTTTTAGACCTTCAGTTGCAAAGAAACCTAGAGTATTTGGATCAGCAGGTAGGCAGAGCTGGTGCGCCCTCGCCATCCCCCTGCCCTCCTGTCGTGTCTCCCTGCTCCTCCTCACGTCCTCACCTTCCATCCGTTTGACAACCTTTGTTGGCACCACCAGGACACAACAAAGTGGCTTATATTTTGGTTTGCGCCTTCACACCCTTTCTCCTCAAAACCCTTTAGGGCAGCTGGGATTTTCCTGGGGAAAAGGAGAATAGGAAATGACCCCATGAATAATGAATGCCACCTCCTATTTGTTCAGGCCAGATGGAGCTGGGGGAAGGGATGGCAGGCGGGAATTTGCATTTCTGCTGGAGAGAGTGGCAGAGGCTGTGGAAGGGGGGTGGGGGGTGAGCAGCCAGTCTGGTCCTAAAACACTAGGGATTCGGTGCTGCCTAAAGCTGGGAAATGATCTATCCTCGTTCACTGGTTGTTCAACTCCACAGTTTGTAAACTGAGGACTACAGACTTGCCCTCGGATGGTTTGGGTTTTGTTTTGTTTTAATTACATGAGTTCCATACATTTGTTAGTTCCTCTGCCAAGCTCTTTGGCATCCGGGGCGTGCGTTCTCGAGAATAACGCATGGTAGACAGAGGGAGTGTTAGCAACCTCCTTTCTTCTGGAAGATATTCCAAAGATAAGTAATTGGCTGCGGAGACCTGGCTCCAGGCTCTAAGCATTGGTTTCCTTGTCTTTTGAAATGGAGGGCTCTGATACTGTGTTGAGAAACACTGGGAGGTCAGGATGCTGCGCATCTGTAGAAACGCAGACTCTCGTGTCCAGATCCGTGCTACAAATCACAGGGGAACTGGCCATCACCAGCGTGGCCCAGTGGAGGTGACCCAAGGTGGTGAAAATTACAGCCGTAGAAGTAGTAATGGCAGCAGCCACCATAACGGGGTGCTTTCTCTGGGCCTCATACTGTTGCTGAGTTCCTTATGGATCCTAATGCATTTGATCTTTTATCACGACCCTGCAGGGTGGGAACTGTTGTTATCCCCCTTTTAGAGCTGATAAAACTAAAGAAACAGAGAGGTTAAGTCACATGCCAAGGACACACACACACACATGCCACTGAATAACGGAGCTTGGAGTGTGACTGCGAGCTTTCCAAACAGTTTACGGCTGAGCTAATATATGAAGAAGCAGGAGTCACACCTCATCAGGATTAATTTATAATCTTAAAGTCGCAGAAGGATTTCAAGTTGAAATCTGAGGCTATTGCTAGAACTGCTGTGGTTCTAGACCCAAGTCATATGTCACATAACCTGTCACCTCACAGGCCTCCAGGCTTTGGTGGGATCATCCTCATAGAAGGCCTTGGGCCCTGGAAAGCACTGATATCCACAGTTTAATCAGCAGGGACAGCTTCCAGCCCTCGTGGACCTTGACTTTAGTTCTAGAGGCATCATGTGGTATCCACACCACTGGACTGGAACACTCCACATGGCGAGGAGTCTCAGGATGCCATCTCAGACCAGTGCTGGGAAGCACCAGCTCGGCCCTACAGGAAGCAGAGTCTGCAGTGCCCGGAGTAGTGAGGAGCAGGGCTGAGTGGACTTGGCTCCTGGGCAGGCTTTCCTTTATGTAGCCCTCTATAGTGCCTGGCGGTGCCGGCGTTCAGTGCCACAGCAGAGCCCGTCCTGGAGCCTCTGCCCTCATGAAGAGGCTAGGACCTTAGGCTGCAAGCTTCAGAAATCTCTTCAGAGGACCTTCTCTAGATAAAGGGTAATAATCTTAAAAGGGACTTTTATATGGTAATAGTCCAGGGGCATCTGGGTGGCTCAGTTGGTGAAGTGTCTGACTCTTGATCTCAAGCTCAGGTCTTGATCTCAGGGTCATGAGTTCAAACCCCATGTTGGGGTCTATGATGGCCCTGGAGCCTACTTTAAAAAAGAAAAAAAAAAAAAAAAAAAGTCCAGAATGTGGACTAGCCTGAGCTCTGCCATTTACAATGGTTTTTGTTGGGTTTTTTGGTGTGTGTGGTTTTTTTTTTTTTTTTTTTTTTTTTAAACTTCAAAATGTTGCTTCATCTCTCTGGGCCTTTGTTTTCTCAATCATAAAATGGACATTGTAGAACCTGCCTTTCCTGCCTCCCAGAGTGGCTAGAGGATCAAGTAAGAGGGTGCATCAGAGCACTGTGTCAGGCAGTGGTGAGGAGTGCTAACGCTGCCGTGACTATTTGATTCCTCTTCTTCTGAAACTCAATTTAAAATATTACTTGGGCACCTTTGTGATGTATAAGGCACTGTGCTAGGTGCTTTCTCATAAGATCTGAGATTTGGGGCAGACAGAGGTGACACACAGGAATCCTAGAGGCAAAGCCCACCTGGGCTGAAAGATCCCCAAGGCACAGTGTGAATGGGAGCAGGCCAGGGTGAGAACAGTCTTGCTTTCCTCCTTTATTGCTTCACATCCACTGGTTGAGTGAGAAGGAAGACCCGGGGGTGTCCAGGAAAAGCCTGGACCTTCTGTGCCCACTCAAAGCCTCATGTATTAGCAGGTGTGCCCTGTCCCTCCACAGACACCCCACACACACACACACAGGATAGAGGCATGGCACACAGGCAGCAAACACATATACACACACCATCCACCCCACGCATACACACCCCATATACAATGAACATGATCTCATATATGTGGGGCTCCAAGAAGATAGGGACTCACCTGAGTTCAGATCCTTACAGAAAATGTAGCTGACGTCCTGTCGACTTAGCTCTTTTACATGCACTCAACCTCCTACCACAACTGTTCTTTGGAAAGCCTTGTAAATGACACTTATGTCATAGGAAAAATATTCCAAATGGGCTAAAGAGGTAACAAAGAGATCAGATCTGAGGAAAGCCTTTCAAAATGCAGTGGGCCATGCACATGGGGGTGGCTGAGTGCCCCTGGCCTGTCCACAACACACAGAGGCAAGGCCGCCTTTGGGTTGCCCCCTAAAGCAGTAAGAGGAAAATATGTGTGGGACCAACAAAGATTGGGGAGATAAGAGCCAAAAACTGAGGGCCCCCTGAACTATGACCCCAGAAGCTCTGCCCTAAGGTGGCTCTATCTCTTCCCCCACTCACTTCCTCTTCCTAAAAAGCTTTTTCCATACAACTTCCCTCTTGTCTCCTGCTACCCTCTCCTGCAGCTCAGTTGAGTTAAAGGGACATAGCCAAGGACACTCCCTAATCGATTCACTTTTTGATGCTGTCACGGTGGAACCAGTGATGGCATCTCTAGTTGATTTGTTTGGCTTGTCCTCCCTCCCTTCCTCCCCCGCCCCCATCCTGCCCTTCCCCACCTTTCTTTCTTTCTTTCTTTCTTTCTTTCTTTCTTTCTTTCTTTCTTTCTTTCTTTCTTTCTTTCTTTTTTTTTCCCCATCTCTCTTTCTATTTCATTTGGCAAATAGTCTTTCCCCTTCCCATGTTCCTAATGATCCTTGAAACACAAAGATAACATGTTGGAGAGCAGTGTTCCAGTATCTGGTGTCCCTTTAACATGGCTTGCTTGTTTTGGCCTCCTTATTTGCTCCCTAGCGTCATCCAAGATCGGCATGGATGCTACCAGCCCAGCTCTGGAAACCGTGTTTAGCAATCCTTTCTACTCTAGAGCCAAGAGGTGGGCAGGGGTTGGGGAGAGAGAGCTGTGCCTACCTCTTTGCGAAGGCCCATCCAAAGAGCAGCCCCAGGTTTTCTTTCTCAGCTGTTTCATTTAGTCCAAATTTGGGGAGATGGGTTTCCCAACTGCCGGTGTGGTCTTTAACCGAAGCAGTGTGAGGAAAGAGAGCTGGGGCAGGGAGTTGACCTTGGTCGGTGTGGATGAGACCCACACCTCTAGGGCATTCAGGAGAAGGGTCTCTTCAGAGCCACGAGAGAGGGCACAGCAGCCCCTAGGCCCCTTCTGTGGCCTTTCCTCAGGACACCATTGGTGCTGGTCCTGAGACTGGGTTCACAAGGGGTGAGCAATGGGTAAGGCTGAGCAGAGGGAGCTGGAGACCCCAGGAAGAGCTGCCCTTTCCTGTTTCCAGGGAAGTGAGCCCAGGCGGGAGATGGGGAGATAGATCTGTGGGGGTCAGAGTTTGAATCGTCCATTCCTTCCTCTGCTGCAGATGAGTGAGAGCGAGACTCTCATCAGTATGGTGAACCGAATGGTGGAGAACTCCTCCCCCAGGGCCCAGATCTTCATGCAAGTAAGACCTCTGCCTGGCAGCATGGTCCCTGTCAGCACCATTTCAGCTGCTTGTGCATGGTCAAGTCAAGCCATTTGGGTTGGGGCTTGCTCTGCCCAACCTGCTCATCCACCAGGCCTCATCTCCCAGGCCCCGCCTGGTCCCCTCCTCTATCCAGTCCCACTGTGTCTCCTCCATTCTTCATGTTCATGGGTAAACCCAAGGCCCATTTCTCAAACCATCAAAACAGCCAGTACCAACATGCCATACCATGCCAGGGATCGCAAATCTGCTTTCTGATGTCCAGGATTTGTTTCATATTTGGTATCTTCTTAACAGACGTCTTTGGGGTTAAGGGCACAAGGAACCATCCAGTGCCCCAGTTGTATAGAATGTCCTGTGGTTAGCAGATGTATCACCAAGGGTGGGCAGCATTTGCTGGACCCAGAAATACTTCTGGTTTAAGAACGAGTCCTGTGACTGGTGTGCAGTCCACCAGAATAATCATTCTCAGATGTTCCTGGTGTTCATCCCATTTCCCTGTGTCTCATCCTCAAAACCAGCCAAGGGGTAGCTGGTGTTCTCATGGTTGCTCCCAGTAAGCCATCTGGGATAACCATACCCCCGGACTCCCTCTCGACATAGGTCTAGAGCTTTGGGAAGAGAGAGGAGATCCTGACTATTTGCTGAGAAGCATCTCTCTCCAGCAGCATAAGTGTTGGGGAAGAACCTAGCCGGGGCCACGGCAGGCTTCCCAGCTAGGGACAAAGAATTAGTGTAGGTGCTGGGAATGGAAGCTGCCAGAGCAGAGGGACTACAGTCTCTGACGGAGCAAAGGCTGTCTGGTTTCCTGTCCTCACGTGCCCTAACTGTCCCCCTACTGCTGTAACCGGCCTCATGTTCCCGCAGGTCCCTCCATACCCAGAAGTGTTCCGGGACGGCCTCCACACTTACAAGTTAAACGAGCAAGATACAGATGTAAGAGCAGCTCTCCTGCTCCTCCCTCCTCCCCAGCCCCTCCCGCTGTGGTCTCATCCTTGCTCTCCTCCGCTGGGGCTCTTCCTGCGTTCATCTCTGTCCTTCTGGTGGCTCTTCAATCCCTCTGACCCAAGTCCTGTCTCATGAAGACAACATTCTGCCTGCCGCGTCCTCCTGTCCCTTCTCTTCTCATCCTTAACCCTGCCTCCCATGCTGGCTGCGTGTGTTGCCCTACTGAGCCCTGGGCCATGTTGTTGACAGTAGTGGGATCTGCTTATTACAGGAGCACAGACTGTGTTAGGAGGTGTGCCAGCCAGGCTGCTCTCCGCCCAGCATGGCAGTAGTCCCTGGATACTGGAGGGAAGCACACAGCCCTGCCCCTGGCCTCAGGGAGCATCAGGGTAGCAGGAAATCCCAGGTGGCAGCAGGTGGCAACATATGATTCATGGACTAAAGGGATTGACAGTGGGTTCTGCAGGAGTGCAGGGCACTGCGACCATGTGGGCTGGTAGCTCAGAGACAAAGCAGGTAGCATCTGAGCTGCACCTTGAAGTTAAAAGGCCCAGAAGACAAGATGTGGCTCAGTAGAAAGGAGCCACGGGGGTATTTGAGGAATGACATAAATAACTGTGAGGATGTTGGAAAACATTAAGTCTTTCCAGAAGAGAAGTTAGGCCTCACATGCCTCCTCCCCATCACAACTGGTCTTGCCTGAGTGGTGGACCTGCCCAGTTGGTCTGGGAGGGTTTCCATCCAGGGCCAGACCTCAGGAGGGTCCCAGCATCAGCCATCCTGAGACCCTGGAAGGAAGGGAGAACAGAGTCCTGGGAGCCTGGGGAACCAGTCTATGTTGTCCACTGATTTTCCTAAGACTGCTTGTTCAGACAGACACCCCGTGGACTCCTCTAATCCATGCCCGCCTGGGAGGCCTAGGCAGTGAGGCCGCATTATCTCCTCAACCCTGGGGACTGGAACCCCCGGGAGGAAGGTAATGCAGGAGCTCAACATTTAACTCCCCTCTCAGGCTGACTCACTTTCTCAGAGAATAAGCATATCTCCCCTCCCAGTAGGTCCTTGGGAGACGGGAGTCTCAGTCTCCCAAGGTAAAGACCATATTCCTGTTCCCAGGAGCCTGCAAGGCCAAGGTGAAGAAGGTCTAGGGTTCCTCAGCAGGGGAAAGGAGGTGGTATCCAGAGGCCAGGCCCGTCTAACCCAAGTCCCAGGCCCCCATCAAACCATGTCCTTTACCCCCCTTCTCTCTCCCTCCCTTCCTCCCCACCCCCTCGGGCCCCCAGAAGCTGCTGGGCAAATTGTGTGAGCAGAACAAGGTGGTGAGGGAACAGGACCGGCTGGTGCAGCAGCTCCGAGCTGAGAAGGTGAGAGCCGGGGGTCGCCTGGGCTTGGGGGCACGTGGGTAGGCTGGCATGGACAGGTGTGGGGGTGCCGTCTCCACCCTAGGCTGAGAAAACCTTGTCTTCTGCCTTGCCCTGAACCTGAAGTGCTGAAGCTCTTCCGTGGCCCTTGCCAGTGAGGGCCGACTCCATGAGGTTGCCCAGGTTGCCAGTTGAATTGTGGGGGCTCAGGCCTCTGCTGCTTAGAGTCCCAGAGAGGAATCAGCAGGGCGGCTTACAGCCATTTCCCCTGCCTTTCTCCAGGAGAGCCTGGAAAGTGCCTTGATGGGGACCCACCAGGAACTGGAGATGTTTGGAAACCAGCCTGCCTACCCGGAGAAGCTGCTGCACAAGAAGGAGTCCCTGCAGAACCAGCTCATCAACATTCGGGTGGAGCTGTCCCAGGCCACCACGGTAGGTAACTGGGAGCAGGCTCTCTGCACCCCCTCCCCACGCTCACGCCCTACCCCCCTCCATCCCCCTGCCAGATCAGCGAGGTCACGCCTGGACAGAACCACCCTTCCCGGGCTGCGAGCTTTTGCTTCCGACTCTCCTCTGCGGGCCAAGAGCACAGTGCTCTTGCCAAGAAGGGGCAGAAACAAAAGGCCTTACTACTGTCTTGCGGATAGGCAGCAGGTGTGCCAGCCCGCTCGCTCCACAGAGTCTCTGCCAAGGAAACGGGCTTATTTTCCACAAACAGTGCCTGCACTGGGATTCGTTCAGGGCAGCGTGAGGTCCAGGGCTCCTTATCTCCTCGGCTGCTGTCACAGCTTTGCTGCCTCCCTCTGTGCTCTCCCCTGGAGAACTAGGACACCGACGGTAGTGCTGCTGGCCCGGTCATGTGCTGTGGACACAGGGCAGACCCTGCAGGACAGGCTGCTTGGACGGTAGTTCTGGGGCGCAGCAGCAAAAGGCCCAGGAAAACATGGCCCAGAAGGGAGGAAAGTCTCTAAAACCCAGGGAGCAAACTTCTCTGGGTTTTCTCTCTTTGTGCTCTCCACTTTGTGTCACCCAGTCTGGAGAGAACAGGAGGGGCGGGGGGCATGGTCTGATCCCCTTTGGGCCTATGCCCACATCTGGAGAGGATTCTGGGTTCTCTACTTCGGCCTGCAGTTGGATGGGCCACTGCATCTCTTGTGAGGCCAGTGATGGGCTCTCATCAGAATGTCTCAGCCCTGCGCCTTCCTCCTGTCCCTGTGTGCCCTCTTCCTCAGCCCTGCCAGACCCCAGGTCCCTGGGCCCCAGCGCGGGGCAGGAGGAAGGCCTTGGGAATGGCCATCCTCTCAGTAAACCCACTTCCCGCTGCAGGCCCTGACGAACAGTACCATAGAGTATGAGAGCCTGGAGTCCGAGGTCTCTGCTCTGCACGATGACCTCTGGGAACAGCTCAATTTGGACGTTCAGGTAAAGAGGGCCCTGGGGCAGGAGGGGTGAGTGTGCCTTCCCTTCTCCTTGGGCCAAAAGAGACCCAAGTGGCTTCCTTTCTTGCTTCAGAGATCTCAGATACTTGAGACAGGGAGTCAGTCCTGAGACAAAAGACAAGGTTCAGATCCACGTAAAACAGATGCTTTCAGGATGGAGATGATGTGGATTTTTCTTTAGTTGCATCAAATCATGAGGAAGGAGTAAAGGGAAACATGAGAGAGCTAGGTTAGACATACCTAATGACCGGAAGGATTTAACACGTCCATACAGATACAGATGTAGGTCTGGATGCGGGTTGAGATCACATGCAGGTGTAGATGTGAGTACATACGTGCAGCTGTCTCTCGTGACCCCAGAAGCAGTGGGCCGTACGGGAGCCAGCAGCTCAGGACCTTTATGATAGAAGAGCGGCTTTCCTTCCAGGGCCAGGTTAAACACACTCTGCTCGGAGGCAAGGCACATACTGACCTTAGGACATTCCTGTTGTCCCGACTGCATCTTCTCCAGCTAGCCAGCTTTGCAAGCCCTGTCCATCTGATGCAGTTCATGCCCCCGTTCCCCTAGTTTCCTCCGGGTGACAAAACTCACCGCCCCCCGCCCCCCAGCCTCGTAGCTGGTTTGGGGAGGGGGAAGCGGGGGGGCTCCAGGTCCAGAGCACCGAACGCCTCCACGTCCTGTGGGCAAGCCTGACTTCCAGCATGCACACTTCAGGAGATAGGAAAGCACCCTGGTCAAGAGCACCAGCTCTTGAGACAAACATCCAGACGCAGGTGGTGCTCGCGCTGCTTACTAACAGAGGCTCTTGGGCACGAGTCTCTTCATCTCCAAAGTTGGGACACTTGCTGCCTGTGCCACACAGAGTTCTGGTACAGCTGAAAGGGGTTAGTGTATGCAGAGCCCTCCACGTGCTGCCCGGCAGGTGGGGCGAGAGTGGGGTGCAGGTGCTCAATAAGCAGTAGCGATGATTTTTCAAAGAATGAAAACTCTGACCGCATATAATCCACGACTACTCAGACATACATACATTGGGTGTCAGTATTTCAAAAGGGCCGTTTGGATAGAAAGAACATTAGACAATTGGAAACCCTTGCCCATGACAACAGGAGACCATTAAGAGTCCCCCAAGAGGGGCATTGGCTGCAGGAGCACCCTGATCTTCCGGGGAAGCTAAGGATGCAGCTGCGCGCTTGCACGTGCACGCACACGAGGCTCCTGCCTACTGCTGGCCCAAAGGGACGCAGGGAGAAGGCCGGGGCAGTCCCCGAAGCCACTTTCCTTGACCTGCTCTTGTGCGGTTCCAGAATGAGGTGCTCAACCGGCAAATCCAGAAGGAGATCTGGAGGATCCAGGACGTGATGGAGGGGCTGAGGAAGAATAACCCATCCCGGGGCACAGACACAGCCAAACACAGAGGTGGGTGCTGCCTTCGCCGCCTGAAGGGCTCACCGGAAACACTCTGCTGTCTCTGGCTTCCATCCCACATCTGTCAGCTCAAACCTCTTCAGGCCCTCACACTGTCCCCAGAGCTAGTCAGGGCCTCCAGAATCTTCCTCCCTTATTCCTCCCCCTCCTCCCAGGACACACCAGACATGCCACTCAGAGACACTTGACCCTGATGGTCTCGATTCCACCCCAGAAAAGGTCAAAGAGCACTTGTGCCCCACCAGCTCCCCAAGCCCATGGGCCAGGTGGTGATCTGAAGCCACTACCTTAGTGTCCTCCTGAGGCCCTAGGACTTGGTGTTGGCTTTCTTCGACATCTCAGGGGCAACAGTGTCCTTTCCATCTGTTATCTAACCCCTGCCCAGCATGCTTCCTCACCGCCAGCCTGCATCCCAGCCCCAGCCTTAGGCAGGCCCGTGGCCCTGAGGCTTCCCTCCACGTCCCTGGGTCCTCCGCTGCCTCCTCCACCTCTGGAGCCCACCCACATGCCAGGCCACACCCCTACCCTGCCCATCCCTCATCTCTCCTCTCTGCTTGCCCCCAGGAGGACTCGGCCCCACGGCCACCTACAACTCCAACAGCCCCGCCAGCCCTCTCAGCTCCGCCAGTCTCACCAGCCCCCTGAGCCCCTTTTCTCTGGTGTCCGGCTCACAGGGGTCCCCCACCAAGCCTGGGTCCAGTGAGGTAAGCTGAGGAAATGAAGTAGAAGGTAGGTGGGGGAGGGAGGATTCAGTCCTCATCAGCCCGAAGGATGCAGACTGCACCCAGCTCTGCCCCGGAGGCCTCCTGTCCTACTCTTCAGCTTTCTGTCCGCGACAGGGGCGTTCTTGCGCCCAGTTTGGTGAACTTCCTTCCAGATTTTTCCTTCACTTGCTCTCATCTGCATTTGTCATCTTTAGCTCCCTTCCAGGGAGGTCTGTCTCGGTTAACAAATATACAGTGAACACTTAGTGGGAATGTCAATCCGGGGTTGTTCCAGCGTGTGAGAGGGTTGAGAGTGGGCGTGAGGAGCAGCTTCCGAGCTGGTCAATCAACAGGTGTCTACAGGGAGTGATGGATGAGCTGAGGCCCTCTCAGAAACGTACATGTGCGTGCCCAAGGCCCTTCTCTTGGGGATCCCAGCATCCACTGGGTACCAGGACTGACTTGTAGGCTCGGCAGTGTGTGTCTCAGTACTGACTGTGAATGCCCCGATGTTCCAAAGAGATGGTGGAGCTTTCACTGGACTATTAAGCTTTGGGACAGGAGAGGAGTGAGGGGGACACATCACAGATGGGAGGGGAGTGAGGGGGACAGGGGGTTGCATCACAGACGGGAGAGGTAGCAGAAGCACAGACACAGGGTACGAATGTGCCCTGGGTGATGGTGAGGCAAGGAGCAGGGAGCCTGGAGGAGAATTGGGGAACATGGGGCACAGTGCCAGGTGGGGCTGAGCCAAGGAGGGCCTTCACGGCCAGGCTGAGCCCCCTCCAGAGCTGGAGCTCCCCCCCAGGCGGCAGGTGGGAGTTGGGGGGTCTAGGGCCCCCCCAGGTCCCCATGATGTCATCTGTCCCTTGCTAATGCTCTTCTCTCCTGCTCTCACAGTGGCTGCTGTCCTTCTTCCTAATGCTCTGGCTTCTCTCTGCCTCAGGAGCCTGGCCCGCCACGGCCCCCCCTCCCCAAAGCCTACGTCCCCCTGGAGTCTCCTCCAAATGTGCCGCCACTCCCTAGCGAGAGCCGCTTCTGGCCACCCCCCAGCTCCCCTTCCTGGCACCGCAGTGGCGAGCCAGCCAGGGGTCAGGTACCCAGCACCCTTGGGTCCTGGAGGGCAGGGGCGGAGGGAGTGGGGCAAAGGGCCCGGCAAGGGGCAGGGCAGGACACAGAGCCACTTTGTCCCTGTTGCACTATGAACTTCCCTGCAGCCATCCAGTCGGACTCCGGGGTGAGGACAGGGATGGCGGAGTCCCCATTTGGCTCTCTGGGGACGGAGGGGAAATGAGTGTCACCACGCCCAGGGGCCAGGGCAGCCCCCGACGAGTGGCGGTGTGTCCCACTTCCCACCAGCACGAGCCGGCAAGGAAAATTGAGGGCCCCGCAGCTACTGGTGCCATTCCGATCCCTTCCTGTCCACCTCAGACCCCGGTTCTTCCACGCTGTCTCTCTCTCTGCCTTGCCTGTGTCCTCCTGGGTGTTCTCGGCCCTGGCGTGTAAGGATACAGGCCCTGTTCTGCCTCCCCAGCCTCTCTGCCCAGGAGGCAGGTAGTTAGGGAAGAGGTTGCTTGGTGAGTAGTCCTGTGTCTAAAACTGGGAAGATTCTCATCCATCTCAGCTGCTGGGATCCACACAGCCCCCGAGGGGCTGCCGAGAGGGCAGAGCAGAGCAGGCTTTCCAGACCAGGGGAGGCGGTGGGACTTACCCACGCTCTCTCACTGGACTCTAGCTGCTGTTTCCAGCCTCTGGCCCAGTCTTTTGAACTGTCCCTCGCTGAGGCTAGACTCTTTAGCTGCACTATGGGAGCATAGGGGGCTGCCAGTGGTGTCGGAGGCCCCCTCTAACCTCATGATTCTGGAAGCCCTCAAGCTAAATGTACTTCTCTGTCCCCCAGAATCTTGGTACCAAAGCCCAGCTGGTTCTTTTGCTCAAGTTTTGGGTGAGTTCCCAACAGAATCTTCAGAGATCCTTGGCCTTGTAGCCTTCTCCAGCATTCCTCCTCTCCGGCTTACAGCAAGTCTGTGCTGCTTGGCAATTGCCAAGAGGACTGGTCAGGTTGAGGGGCCTCTCTGCTGGGCCTCAGCTGAGAGCCTCCTGGAAGCTCTGAGCCCTCACTTCCCAAGATGACCCAGCATTGGCCAGCCTTAAGGTGGCATGGGTGGGAGGCTCCATTGCGTCCCTACCCACTTCCCAGCTGGCACACTTAGAGTTTTCTCGTCCTGTGTTTATGCTCCAACCATTGCAAAGCAAAGAAACATCCCTGAGTGCCAAATTCCCAGCAGTCCCTATAGCATTGACCATCTTCTCGTTTCTACCCCCAGCCCAAGGCAAGCTATGAGCAAAGCAAGAAAGACCCCTACCAGACATCACCCCTGGACACCACTAGAGACATCAGCCTTGTGCCCACCAGGCAAGAGGTGGAGGCAGAGAAGCAGGCAGCTCTCAACAAAGGTACTTCCTGTCCCATCCTCCCCTAGAAGGAAGGCCAAGTGTCAGGAGCCCAGACAGGGGCTCTCACAACCAAAGAGAGCGAATGCGCACCCATCCTGGGCCTTTCCTCTCTGCCACAGGTGGGACTCAGCCTCCTCAGGGAAGCAGGCTTCCCTGTCCCCCTGCTCTGCTGCTCTCCAGAAGGCCCACTGGCTGTTCTGTCTCCCTACAGTTGGCATTGTGCCTCCTCGGACAAAGTCACCCACTGATGAAGAGGGGACTCCATCAAGGGTGGTGAGGAGGAGTGCTAACGGACTTACCAATGGACTGTCCTCCCGGGTGAGTATGGCCTATGGGCCCTGAAGCCCGGCGGGAGCCCAGGGTCATCTGTGTATCCACCCATCTGTCCACCACTCAAGAAACCCAAGGCAGGAGGCGAAGGCAGGGACAAGTGGGAGAGGGCAATAGCCCCACTGGAGAAGTCTTCCTTCTCCATAGGAAGAAGACCTCTATGGAATCTTGTCCTATCAAGGGACAAGACAGATACACATAAGAAAGAAGAATAGTTAACAAAATTATTATTATTATTTAAGATTTAATTTATTTGAGAGAGAGAGAGAGAGAGAGAGCATGCATGAGTGTGGGGGAGAGGAAGAGGGAGAAGGAGAACCAGACTCCTCGCTGAGCAGTGGGCCCCAACTCAGGGCTTGAACGCAGGACCCTGAGATCATGATCTGACCCAAAGGCAGACGCTTAACTGACTGAGCCACCCAGGTGCCCCCTAACAAAATTATTATAATGTGCCAGTGATGGGAGACAAATCCAACAAAAATCAGCAGTCAGAGTCAAATGTGCTGACCACAGGCAGTACGTTCATTTCCCAGGGCTGTGGGAAGTTGAGATAGCCCCCCAAACTCGGGGGCTTAAAACAACAGAAGTTTATTCTCTCACAGCTGTGGAGGCCAGGAGTCCAAAATCAAGGTATCAGCAGGGCTGGTCCCATCCATCCCATGCCCGCCTCCTAGCTTCTGGCGTGACCGGCCATCTGCAGTGTTCCCTGGCTCGTAGACACAACACTCCAGTATCTGCGTCCACCTTCACATTGCCTTCTACTCTCTGTCTCCTTTTGTCTCTTATGAGGACCTCTAAGATTGGATTCAGGGTTCACTCTAATTCCAGATGATCTCTTCTCAAGATCCTTCCCTTAACTACATCCACGAAGATCATATTTCCAAATAAGGTCATATGCACAGGTCCTGGGGGCTTAGGACCTGCATATATGATTTAGGGGCCATTATTTAAACCCACTACAGACAGGCTTCCCAGAGAAGGGACATTTAAGGCATTAGGGCAGGTGAATAAGCTGGGAGTGGGGGATGAGCACCTGTCAGAGCCCTGTTCTCCCTGCTGCAGCAGGAGCGCCCCAAAAGTGCAGTGTTCCCCAGCGAGGGCAAGGTCAAGATGAGCGTGGAGGAGCAGATGGATCGCATGCGGAGGCATCAAAGTGGCTCCATGAAGGAGAAGCGGAGGAGCCTGCAGCTCCCAGCCAGTCCAGCCCCTGACCCTGCCAGCCGGCCCACCTACAAAGTGGTAACGTCCCCCCAGCCACCCGCGGCCATGGCTCAACATCTGCCAACGCTGCCCACTCCCAGCTCGTGACCGGCCTGGCCGGGCGGTTGGGTGAGGGGCACAGAGAGAGAGGGGCTGGGAAGGACCCATGCTGGGCACTTGGGAGAACTGGCCGAGGCTTCTCCCCACTGGGCAGAAGATACATTGCAACAAGCATTCCTTGTATATATTTAAAGAAAAATAACTTACAGAAAGGAATGCACCGATTATTTTAGTTGAAATGAATTACACAAAATTCAGTTGATAGAGAATAGTGCGAAGTTCACCCCCCAGGAGGAGCCATCACTTAAACATATTTCTAGAACATTTTCTGTGTATTTACCACTGGGCTGGATCTACTGAGGATAATGCTGATAGTGCACTGGTGCATGGCACTGCACAATTCTCGAATCTCGTGTTATTTTGTTTAGATCTTTCAGCAGTGCCAGGTTAGGAATGATCCCCCCTGTTTTAGAGATAGGGAAACACAGGAAAAATTAGGGATTCCTGGACCACTTGACTGCTGAGTGTGGAGCTGGGAGTAGCCCCAGGCATCTGCCTACTTTTTCTTTCTAGCATTCAGAAATACAGGAAAATAATGATTAAAAGTCCTCCCTTCAAACAGCTTACATTCTCCTTGGTGGTTTGGAGATCCCATAATAGGAAACCACTAAAGACCAACGTAGGACACACTAATCCAACTGCCTAAAATATGTGACACATAATATGAACACAGAGGACCACCAGATGAGAAGTAACAAGTATGGATGAGATGCACTGATGAGATTTTTGCCTCTGGGCCTTTGCAGGTGGGCAGGCCTTGGACAAACAGCGTAGGAAGAGGATAGTTTTGCCCTGCAGTGAGAGCCATGGGGTGACAGCCAGATCGGGTGTGATGAGCGGGGACAGCGGGAACCCAGGCCTGGTTTAGGGCTGTCTGGAGGCATGGGTAGCAGAGGACAAGCTGCCGGCAGTGGGACAAAGTCCCTCTGTGGTCATGATGGTTCTGTCCCCCAGGTGCGCCGTCACCGTAGCATCCATGAGGTGGACATCTCCAACCTGGAAGCAGCCCTGCGGGCAGAGGAGCCTGGTGGGCAGGCCTATGAGACACCAAGAGAGGAAATTGCCCGGCTTCGCAAAATGGAGCTGGAACCCCAGCACTATGATGTGGACATCAATAAGGAGGTGAGTGAAGTCCAGGAGGGCAGAGGGGGAGAAGAAAGCCTGGGGGGTTGGCAGGTGGAATGGAGGTGCTGACCTGGATCCCTTCACAGCTCTCCACGCCAGACAAAGTCCTCATCCCTGAACGGTATATTGACCTGGAGCCTGATACTCCCCTGAGTCCCGAGGAGTTGAAGGAAAAGCAGAAGAAGGTGGAGAGGATCAAGACACTCATTGCCAAGTCCAGGTAATGTGTCTGAGTGAACCTCAACATTCTCTGCCCACCCTAGCACCAGGGGCACTAGTGCCACCGAATCCAGCCCCCCAACCCATGCCAGTGGGAGCCCTGAGTCTCCCAGGCGGAGAGCGAATGGAGGCAGTGGCTCAAGGCAGCAGACCAGGCCCAGCCCTGTGGCAGGGCAGTGACGCTGCCATCGAGTTCCAAAACAACCTGCTGGACACGGGCATGTGCTGTTGTCAAGACAAACTGATGGGTTGCCCACTGGTGACTTCTCTTCCTCATCAAGGCTGCCCTAAATGTTCACTTGAATCTTCTAATTCATTTTAAAACATTGCGGTGGGGGGTCCCGAAATGTGTTTTGCCTGGGTCCCACTCACCCCTGGGGACAGCCTTGCTGGGAACCAGAGCCTGCCCACTCACAGGCCTCTGGCCACCTTGCCAGCCTCAGTTCACAGCCCCCCCCCAAGCCCATTGGACCATCCTGTCCCCCCACTCCATGTCTGTGTGTCTGTGCCTCTTCAGTATGCAGAACGTGGTGCCCATCGGCGAGGGGGACCTTGTGGACGTGCCCCAGGACTCAGAGAGCCAGCTGCAGGAGCAGGAGAAGCGGATTGAAATCTCCTGTGCCCTGGCGACCGAGGCCTCCCGCAGGGGCCGCATGCTGTCTGGTGAGAGGGGCCGGGCCTCACTCCTCCAGGGAGACCGGCTGACCAGGTGCAGGGGAGGAAGCTCAGTGCTGTGAGGGGGCCAGGGCTAGAGAGGTGCAGGGCCAGTGAGACTTTCCTCAAGGTCAAGATGAGCATTTATTGAGCACCAGATACTGTGCTAGGCTCAGTGGGGTACAAAGGGGCCAGAGTTGCATCCAGGAGCTCAGAACTGTGATGACCCTTCTCGCCGCTCTGTGGAGGAATGGCCAGAGGCCATGCAGGGAGCAAGGGCACCACTCTACCTGGGCAGCTCAAGGAAGGGCACAGCTAAGAGGCAATACCTGAGCTTGGCTGGGAAGGGTCAAAGTATTACCAGCTGTGAAGTGAGGGACAGGCATTGCAGGCTACCCTCTCACTTCCCATTCTTGCTGCATGCAAATAGGAAGGTGAAAATGGGGCTGGTAGCCAGAGTTGAGAGCAATAGTCAGGCCCTGGCTACTGATCCAAACCCACTTTTCTAAGAAAAGATGAGCCTGAGGAACGGACTCATACTGATTCAAAAGTAAGAGGGTTCCGAGTAGACACAGTGGGGTGAAAGTCAGCCCGAGATACCGCCCCAGAGAAAGTGAGAATGGAATCAGGAAGAATGGAAGAGACTCTTAATGGGAGGGGGCAGGATAGAGGAAGTACAGTGGTTACCGTCATGAACCCAGGTCGGAGGGAAGACAACAGAATATGTCCTCCTCCTCCTCAGAACAAAAGGTGGTTGGGACAGACAGGGGGAGCTTTGAAGCTAGTCCAGAGGGGTGCCCGGGAAGGATGCCAGGTTTGCAAGGACTTGAGTAGAAGGAGGAGGCAGAGAGACAGGTATGTTAGCCCACAGTGACAGTCGCCTGGGTGAGGGGCCGGCCATCAAGACCGTAGCCAGGAGCCCAGTAGAACAGCTAGCGTTTCATGGTGATCAAGGGGGATTTGAATTCTGGCTTTCTGAGACTCCATTCTCTCATGTAAAATTCAAATCGAAATAGCTGCCTGGTGGTGTGAGGAATGGTGATGATAAATGCGAAGCACCTAGCACAGTGCCTGGCACTTAGTAAGTGCTCAATAAATGGTAGCCACATGTGGTCATGGTGGTGTTGGTGACTGCGATTGGATTCGTTGACATAGCAATAGCTGGAGTAGAAATAGGATCTGTGTATGGTTTTTCTCACTCTTTTAAATATGGATATTTTTAGGAACCAGAGGGTTTCAGGCTACAACAAAGGAAATTTATGCCTTAAGGAAGAACCTACCGGCAGTTAGGGTCTAATGGACATTAAGTGGGCGGGCAGGGAACACCCTTGGAGGTATTTCAGAGAGAGGAGGTCGGTTGGGCTGGATTGAGGACAAGAGAAGGGATGGGCTTCAGATAGTCCCATCTTGCAGCCAAAGGAAGCAGAACCAGTTTGGCTGCACAGAGGCCTCCATCCTACCTCTCTGTAGTTCAGCTGTAAAATGAACTCGAATCTTCCAAAGATCAAATTCCTCATGCTCTAGGCAAAAGGCAACTTCCTGTTTCAAGGGTTAGAGCACACAACACTGTTTTGAAAACTTCCCTCTGCCCTCGCCCCAGTCCCTGGCTCTCTCTCTACTATAGTTTCTCAGCCAAAGGTTCCATGAAAACAAAACCCACCCTAGCCTATCAGATTTCCTTCTCGATACACACCAGCTTACATTTCAGGATCTGTGCGCTGAAAGCAAACCGTCACTTTGCTTTTGCCAAAACCCCAACTATTTAAAAAATGGCATAGCAGGGCCAGACCTCAGACTTAGCCTACTGTCCCCACTGTCCCTTGGCCTCTGGCCCAGATTCCCAGAGCTGCAGCTCTGCCAGGGACAGAGAGGACTGTTTGTGGGCATGGGTTCAAGCCTGGGACTGTGTGTATGGGAGTGCTGGTCACGGGCCATAATGACGGTGCAGAGTGGAGAGGAGGTGCCCCAGTGTGGGTATGTGGCGTGGATGGTGTAATGCTTGTCAGTATACCCAGAATGTACACACTCAGGCATGAGGTATATGGGAAGGTGCGACAATTTTACGTTTGTACGCGGGGCAGGATATCATGTGCAATGTCCGTAGGGGGTGACGTGTGTAGATACACATGTATTTGTGTATACTCAAGTGCGTGGGTGAAGGGAATATTTGAGTGCAAACATAGAACTATGTGTGTATGTGTGTGCAGAATGTCTATGAATATTGTTCAGAGACCATTATTTATGAGTACAGGTGGTATTTAGTAAACTCCTGGAGTTTGTATATGTGTATGTGAGTGTACAATATAAGGATGGAGGTAGTGTTTATGAATGTACGTATTTAAGTATAATTGGCTTTTTTGCAGTATGAGGAGTGATAAAACACATTTGTGTGTATGTTGTGCACAGTGTATACATTGCGATATCTGTAAATGTGTATCTGTGTGTGCAGGATGGGAGAGAGCGTGTCTCATGAAGGTGAAGGATGTGACCTGTCCAGCAGGTGTGACCAATTACCAATGCAAGCAGATGTGGTATTACTTGTGAACACACAATCATAACATCGCATCTATCCCATACATAGCTACTATCTGTGTGAATTTTAACTTTCTTTTTTTTTTTTAAAGGTTGTCTATTTTTTTTTAAGATTTTTTTTCCATTTATTTGAGAGAGAGCAAAGTGAGTGAGAACATGAGCAGGGGGAGGGGTGCAAAGGGAGAGGGTGAGCAGGGACCCCAATATAGGGCTTGATCCCAGAACCCCAGGATTGTGACCTGAGCCAAAGGCAGATGCTTACCCAACTGAGCTACCCAGGTGCCCCTGTTTCTTTCTTTTTTTAGATAAAGATTTTATTTATTTGTTTGAGAGAGGGGGGAGAGAGAGAGAGAGATAGAGCATGAGCGGCAGGGGGGGTGGGCAGAGAACAACCCCCCACCACCACCAGCAGGGAGCCTGATGCAGGGCTCCATCCCAGGACCCGGAGATCATGACCTGAGCCGGAGGTAGCCACATAACCGACAACCACCCGGGAGCCCCGTGAATTTTACCTATTTCAATAGATATGTTCCTAATACACCCTAATATACACTTAAAACTTCTCTGCCTTTATAAAGGAGTTATATTTAACATAATTCATCTTTCTTGCTCTTGTTCATTTAGTATCATTATAAAAATCCATGTTTTTGCTGATCCGTTGAAGGGATGCCCTCTGCAGCTAGAGTTGGTACAGATCATAACTATGCTACGTGCTCCCAAACTGTTGTATTTTTAAAGGTATTATAAGCTACATTTTACAAGAGGCTTTTTCTCCTCAGTTGTACTTTTTTCTATCTTCAGTGGGCCTCCTGGAGTCCTCTCTCTCCCCTAAATTTCCCTGTTTCTTATCTTCCGTGGGGTAGACATCCAGCAGGTCAACTCCTATCAGAAGTGTGTAGAAATGAGAGTAACTGGACTCCAAGGAGCTTGTCTGTCAATAACTGTAAGAGCTTCACCACGTGCCCGTGGCAATAGATATTTGGCTTTCCTGAAATAGCCCTTGCTTGGTTTTTTGACTTTTTGATTGTTTTAGAAGTTGAAGTTGCCAGATAACTAACCACTGGGCTCGCCATACAGACATACACACAAATATGTGTTTTGAAAGCGTTTGCGAATGTGTTTGTGTGTGATGTTACACGTGTGTTGGATCACATGGAAGCGTATGGGTTTGGAAGTGCACAAACACACACATCTGAGTTGTGTGCAGTGAGCGTAGAATACTGTTGGATCCTGTGCACACACTGTGTATTCTGAGCAGACTCCCCTGCTCACGAGAAAGCTCCAAGTCTTACATACATCTATGTGTGTGTGTGTGTGTAGGCAATGGGAGCTGCACTGGCCCTTTCCCCTACTCAGATGGCAGGGAATTGATGAGGTCGGGGCAGGGCAGGATGGGGAGCAAGCGCTTAGGAAGTGGGATGCCAGGATCCTTCTCTTGGAGGAAACAGTGTGACCCTGGCCAAGGTCTGGTTCTCCTCTGAGGCCAAGTGAGGACGTTCTCTCCGCCAGTCTGCTGCCTCACAGTGGCACTGAGGGTGCCGAAGGGTCTGCAGCCTGCACAGAACTCATGCCTCCTAATATGGCCCCCCGCCCCCTGTCATTGTCCTTCCACCTGGCTCTTCCCAGCGTAGAGCCACGGCCGTAATAGAGTAAAATCCATTCATTCCAGTGTCACCGCTTGGAGGCCTGCAGTGCTTTGTTCAGGGGTGGACCAAAGTTCGCCCTTTCTGGATTGAAGGACAGGGGGTCCCCAGGGATAGTGGGAGGCAGGGGGTGTGTTTCTGAGACCCCGAGCTGGTCTAAGTTCACAGAACTTGCTTCCACCGTCCCTGGAATCATCTCCGCTTCCGTGGAGATGATTCCCATGGTGATAACTTGGATGTAGTCGTTACGGGGGCCTGATGATCTGGCTTGGTGTGGTTGACTGCCCCCGTCGTCACCATCGTCCCTGTACCGGTGTGTGTGAGGTGCGTCGCTTGTTCCAGCCGCTCCGTCCCACGTTGTACGGATGGGAGTGGAGCCCGGGCCCAGAGAGGCCGGCCTCGCCCACGGTCACCACTGGTCCTCGGCTGAGCCTGCGGGGCCCTGTCTCCTGGGGGGTGGGGGACCCACCCTCCTTCCCAGGCCCACTCTGCCTCAGCTCTCCTCTCTGCTTGCCTCCTGCCTGGCTCCCCGCTGGGGGAAGGGCCCACTCGCTCTGGGTGCCCGGCCTCCCCCCCACCCCCTACCCCTATTCACCTCCCTGTTCATTTCTGTTTCCAGTGCAATGTGCCACCCCAAGCCCTCCCACCTCCCCTGCTTCCCTGACTCCACCAGCCAACCCCCTATCGTCTGACTCCCCACGGGGCGCCGACAGCAGCCATACCATGCGGGTCTGAGCTCTGACGTAAGAACTTTTCTACTGTATTTCCTCCACCACGGTGAGTGGGACCCCCACCCCTCACCCCCGGGAGCCATCTACCACCCCCCTCATTCCAGCATCGCTTTGCCCTCACCCCCAGCGTCGCTCTCTCCCCTCCATCCATCTGCTTGAGCCCGCAGCATCCCCGCCCCCCTGTCCCCCCATCCCCGCCACGTCCCCTTGGCCCCGTGCAGTGTTGGACCAGCACCAGCTGGGAGGGCCGCCTCTTGGATGCCGCAGTGCCGGTGGGCTTTGCTTCTCCAGAAGCAGACAGGGACAGAGCTGAGGCCTCCCCTACCCCGTCCTGGGCCAACAAGCCTCCCACCTGTTGAGATACACAGCAGTCCTGCCTCAGAAGCCCCCAGATTTTATTTCTCCCACATGGCCCCTAGATTTTACTGTAAATGAAAATAACATTGGAAATTCTGGCCAAAGGCCAGGTCCCTTCGTTTCCCCTGGCACACAGTCGCTCAGTGTCAGGCAAGTGGAAAAGAGCACGGACTTCCATTCATTAGCTCCCCTCTCAGGGCTGGGGGTGGCAGGTGGGCCGTGTTCCACAGGGTTCCGCAAGAAGAGACTTCTGTCTCCTGGGGAAGCTTGACTGGAGCTGTTGCTCCTCCAGGAAGCACCTTTCTCACCCGTTTCTCTTTTCTTTAGTGCAAGCCCTGGCCGAGGCCAACGCCATGAAGCTCCACAGAGCCACGTTCTGAAGGTCCCCTCTGCCTACTGAGGTCCTGACTCCCCAGCCTGGCCCCCCCGCCCCTGCGCTCCTGTGGGAATGCTGCAGGGAGCCAGGCTGGGGCCAGGGTTGCTGCCGAGACTTACCTCAGTGTCCACATGCCCACCACGCCTGGCCCTGAAGCCCTTGCTACTCAGATGGCAGCACCAGGCCAGGGCTTGAGATGGTGGGCAGAGAGCACCCTCCCAGCGGGCGCCTCCCAGGGGCTAGGCCTGGCCCCAGCTGGTGGTGCGATGGCCCTACTAGAACATTTCCTGAGGAAGAGGATGCCCCGGTGGGAAAGATGCCCTGGGCTGTCTTGGGTTAGGTCTGGAGTGAAGAGAAGACGGACACCCCTGACATCGAGGACAGCACGTGCCAGCAGGTCCTTCCCCCGTCATTCCCATCCTGCCACCCCAGCTGTACCGGGGGCTTTGACACATCTCTGCTCGTGGGTGCTCCTTTGGGGTCTGGTGGAGACCGACCACCCTGCTTGAGCCAAAGACAAGGAGACCAGTGACGAGGAGAGGCTCCTCGGCTCCCAGAGGGGACAGTGCTGGCTGTAGGTGGAGAGCGGCACGCAGGTCTGTGCAGCGTCTGAGGACAGGTTGAGAAGGGGGAGAAGAGAGAAAGAGATGGAGGCAAGTGGGAGGACAGGGAAGCAGTGGGGCTCGTTTGCAAGTGAGAGGATGAGACAGAGGTGGAAAGGGGCTGTGGGATTGGTTTCCCCAGGATGGAGCGTTAGCTTAAGTGCCAAGTACGTGCCGGATGCCAGCTCTGCTCCCCCACCTGCTCTCCCGGGTCCACCGGCCTGCCCACACTGGCTCTGAGAGGGCCCACCAGTGAGCACATGGTGGCCTGCAGCAGCAGCCGTGGGGACAGTTGTGGGGAGGCTGGTGTGGCTGAGTGGGTCGGAGATGGCCCTTCCTGGGTCTGGGCCTGGTGTGTCTGCCTTCCCCTCCTAGGCTTGGGGGCAGAGAGAAGGACCTGTGTCATGTAGGGTGTAGTCAGCCTTGGGGCCTTTCCTAACCCTGTTTAGGACATTTTCTTGTCCGCCTTGCCCCTGGAATGTGCTGTGGGCCAGCTGAGAGGGTGCCCTTGAAAGGAAATGCAACCTCAGTCTGCAAGGCTAGGGCCTTGCAGGGCCCCGTCCTGCATCGTGAGCAACCCCTAGGAGGACCAGGTGAGGCTGTAGGAAGGACTCCCTTCTGGCCTGGCTTTCTCACCATCTGCCTACCCAGGGAGGCCGGTGGAGGAGACACAGAAGCAAAGATGGTTTTTCCTTCTCGCCGCTCACCTTGGGAGGACTGTAGCCAGAGAGGAGGGAGGGGAGAGTGAGACTGGAAAAACCTGGGCCCCAAGGCCAGCTCTTTGCCAGAGTTGCTGCCGGGAGACTTCAACCTCCAGTGGTCCCAAGAACAACTGCTTTATCTGCCACCAGTTCTCCTCCACGCCTTCACAGCTGGGACGGTTACTGGTTCATATGCAAGTAAAGATGGCAATTCATTCAACAAATATTTATCGAGCCCCTTTTATGTACCAGGCACTGTTCTAGGTACTTCGGGTATTCTCGTGCTTCTGAGGAATTGCAGGCTGGGGAATTTCACTTCACTTTTTAGCAGATTTTTTGAACATGACCTTTGGCTACATTTCCCATCTTTAATGCACATGAAGCACCCCAAACCTGTTTTTTCCTCCCCCCACAGACTGGCAGGTGGGATTGGCCCTCTCCCTCTTTCCAACACCCTCCTCCCTCCACAAGAAGCAGCTGTTTCAGGGCCTCCATGCCTTCCCCTTTCGTTGTCTGTCTCCTTTTTTTTTTTTTTAAGTGATATTTTTAGAAATACGTGCAAAATACCAAGGGTTAATGTCTGCACCTCTACACTTCTCTCTCACCTCTTATTTCATAAAGCTGGCTCTTTATGTTGCTTTACATGCCTTAATATATGTTTTATGAAGATTATACATATTATAGATATATACATAATATATATATTTGTTTGGACGTCTGATCCTTTCCCAGAACTCCTGCCCAGGCCACTTCCCTCCTTTATTTTCCACACCATTCCTAGCATGTTATGGCCACACCCCATGCCTTTTGATCCAAAGAAGGGGAGAGGACAGACTTATTTTAAGACAGATCTATTTTACGCTTTTGTTATAAAAGCAAATCTATTTTCGAAATGTGCAATGTCTGAATGGAATCAGCAAACGATATGAAGAGACTGGGTGGCTGCCTCTCGGTCCAGCCCTACATCCCTCCCTCTTCCCTGGCAGCTTCCTTCTCCCATCCCTCAGTCTGCAAAGGGCTGGTCCCCAGAGCTCGCCCGAGAGCATTTTACCAGGGCAGGACGTTCTCTTGGAAGTCCTGGTCCAAGGATCTGATTACACTGTCAACTCTTGATGAGCCTCTCGGGTTACAGGATGTGAATCCTCTTAGAGGAAATGTTTACAGCTGTGTGCACAGGAGTACACCCGTGCGGGCACACACACTCACACACACACCTCCAGTGTTCTCCTGGACCACCTCCTGTCATCAGCCTACTGGAGAGGGCAGTCAATGGCAGCCTATGCCAAATGGCACCAAGAATTCTACTCCCCAGTGGAGTAGGAGATACAGGACAAAGGCCAAAGGAAATATTTCAGGACCACAGGTCCTTCAGCACAGACACGTTCAAGTTCCTTGGACTTCTCACACTCCTTGATCCCTTTCTGGTCCGGGTCACATCAATGACATCGGTCTGTCTCCCTTTGTGACCTTTCCTCTGGGGGCTCCAGTTAAGGGAAACGGTACCTCAGTCTGGCATCCAGACCGCAAAGTCGGCTTCTGGGCTGAAGTGGGTCCCATGGGCAAGGTAACATCTCAGCCTTGCCCAGGAAGCCCCCAGGACTTTCCTCTGCAGGCTGCCACTGGGGTGCTGACCTCCGCCGGCTCAGCCTTCCAAACTGCTTATCAGCTGACAAAGTAGGTAAGGGGCTCTCGCCTTGCAAGGATTTGGGCAGAATGGAATCCAAGGGTTTGGGACTGTCACAGAGCTCCTAGCCAGCATTTGAAGCCTGACTTCCCAACTTTGACATTTACTGGCTCCCTGTTCCCAGCCTGCAGCATCTCCTTATGAAAGAATGGGGCCCAGATGGAGGCCCAGGGCTAAGTAACCCACCGGGGGACAGCCCTGGTTGCTATTCTAAGGCCTTGCCTTCCCAATTAGCACATTACCTCCCTGATCAATAACCAAGAGGCTGTAATCAAATAATACTACTGTCACTTTAAAGATTTTTCTGAGGTCGCAAGCTGTGCACACTTGCTCTCCTGCCTTGGTGAGAGGCATGTTCTTGGGGCAGGGCTGACTATAGCAAGACGGAATCAATCCCTTTCCCCTTTAGGCACCCCCTTACCTGGCAGCTCTTAAAACTAAGGAAAATATGGAATATACATATAAATATATATACATATATCTATTTATGCACATACTGGGGCCAATTTGATCTGCTAGTATTAGACAATAAACCATACAAGGAAATGTATGATCTCAGTGTCTTGATTTAGTATAAAAGTGACCTTAGAAGAAACATTAAAGTTAGCTAAACAGAGGCCATCTCTGTTGGGGGACCAAACATCTGTAGCCACCCCTTAGCATCTTTCTCGCCAACAAGCCCCCTCCCCAGGAAAGGGCATCCTGACTGCTAGGTGAGCATCTGCTTCCCTGCTCCCCAGCATTCTTTTTAGATCTAGGTACTGAAGAATCCCAGTGAGCTCTGCATTTGTATCTTGCAAGTTTGTATAAACTCAATACAAGAAATAAAATGAATGGTTTGTACAAGTGGCCTGTGTCTCGCACTCTGTCCGTGACTGCCTGTGGCTGGCCTTGGTGGCTCATGGTAACTTACGAGCTTGGCAGAAAAAGGTAGAGGGTCTGGGGTTGGGCCTTACCTGACTAAAAGCAAAGCTGGGCCCATGGTATGTTCCCCACCACAGTCCTCTTTTCTGTCCCAGTAAGCCCAAATCAAGCCTTGTCCCAAGGTCCTGTGTAATGAGAGTTCCCAGAACAGTGTTCAGATCCTGGAAACTTCTCATTGATTTGTCTCTGAGACTGAGGGTAGAACTGTAGAAGAAAATTAATTCTTAGGCTTTCTCGATTACTACACAATGCCCTATATTTCTGCTTTGGGGTACAAGAAGGTGTTTTGGTGAGCAGTATCAGAAAAGCCACCCAAATTATTCTCATCCAGCCTCAATGCCTTTGGTTTATGTCCTTTGGCAGGTGCTACTAGTTTTTTTATTAGTGTTTTTTTTTTTAAAGTGGTTACGGGGGGGGGGGTTTGTTGTTGTTTTTAAGACGAGAGTATTTTTATTAAGATTTTATTTATTCATGAGAGACACAGAGAGAGGCAGAGACATAGGCAGAGAGAGAAGCAGGCTCCCCACTGAGCAAGGAGCCTGGTGCGGGACTTGATCCCAGAACCCGGAGATCATGTCCTGAGCTAAAGGCAAACACTGAACCACTGAGCCGCCCAGGTGCCCCTGTTTTCAGTTATTGATCCTCGGTGTGAAGGACTTTACCAGAGCTGCTTATTTGAAATCTTCCCGTGAGTAAGAGTGAAGAAGCCCTGTGAATTCTATTCAGGGGACAGTAGAGCGAGAAAGCGAGCCGAGGATAGTGGAAGTCCTCAGCCAGGCCCCTGTAGGATGTCTGGGGAGGAGAGCTGGGAGCATTAATGCTTCAAAGAAGAGAAGAAAATTGAGACATGGGATGGGAAGGCAAGCCTCATAATTCCTGATTTTACCTTGCCCTGGTTCTGAGGGCCGAGTTCAAATTCTGGACATCTGTTCTCATTCCTAAAGAGCTAGCAGTGTGTGTGAGTGTGTTTAACAAATCATTGAGGGATCCCTGGGTGGTGCAGTGGTTTAGCGGCTGCCTTTGGCCCGGGGCGTGATCCTGGAGTCCCAGGTTCGAATCCCACGTCGGGCTCCCAGTGCATGGAGCCTGCTTCTCCCTCTGCCTATGTCTCTGCCTCTCTCTCTCTCTGTGTGACTATCATAAATAAATTAAAATAAACAAATCATGTGAGTATATTTTGGGTTTTTTAACACCCCCAGGAGAGCTATAAGCTCTGATGTCCTTTGTGAATCAGACAGAATTGGGCCCTGACACAGACTCACAACAGTGGCCTCTAGAGCTGGAGGAGGTGCCCTGGACAACCTGTGTCTCTACCTGCAGCGCCCTCTGGGCCAGAGCCCATGGCTTGGAGAGGAGGGGGGACGTGAGAGCACAGGGCACCGCTGGGTGTCACTCTCCCCACAAACAAGGGCTGGCTCCTCTTCGAGAATGTTGCTCTTGGGTCTCTGCCTGCCGCAGCAGCAGGCCCCCCATCAGCCCTCTGAGCACCGGGCTGCGGTGGTAAAAGGGGGTGTTAGTCAGGAAATGTAAATGAAAAAGCGCCTTGCAGAAGGCCCTTAAGAAGTGGGGCTGTGGGGATCCCTGGGTGGCTCAGCCGTTTAGAGCCTGCCTTCAGCCCGGGGCCTGATCCTGGAGTCTCGGGATCAAGTCCCGCATCTGGCTCCCTGTGAGGAGCCTGCTGCTCTCTCTGTATCTCTGCCTCTGTGTGTGTGTGTGTGTGTGTCTTTCATGAATAAATAAATAAAATCTAAAAAAAAAAAAAAGAAGAAGAAGAAGAAGTGGGGCTGTGTAACAGCGCAGTCATGTGTTGTTCTTGGAGAGATGCACACCCCACGGGCTGGGGCAGGCAACCAGGATTCAGATCCTGCTGCTGCGGAGACCTGGGCCTGCACCACGTCCCCCGAGCCCCGAGCCTCTGCTGCTGCCTGGCCCTGCTCCTTCCAGCTGCCTGAAGATGGGGCAAGTCCCTAAAGTTTTGAGCCTTAGTTTCCCTGTCCAGAAAATGGGGATATTAACCACCACCTATGGAACTCACTAGAAAGTCAATAGAGAAAATCAATGAAAAACACCTTGGGCCACCTGGGTGGCTCAGTCAGTTAAGTGTCTGCCCTCGGCTCAAGTCATGATCCCGGGATCCTGGGATCAAGCCCTCGTGGGGCTCCCTGCTCAGCAGGGAGTCTGTTTCTCCCTCTGCCATTCCCCTTGCTTGTGCTCTCCCTCCTATAAATAAATAAAATATTTTTTTAAAAAAGAAAAACACTTTGAAACTCAAATTCAGAGCCACCTGGATAGCTCAGTGGTTGAGCATCTGCCTTTGGCTCAGGGTGTGATCCCAGGGTCCTGGGATCAAGTCCCACATCGGGCTCCCCATAGGGAGCCTGCTTCTCCCTCTGCCTGTGTCTCTGCCTCTGTGTGTCTCTCATGAATAAATAGATTAAATTTAAAAAAAAAAAAAAAGAAAACTCAAATTCATTTACAAACGTGATGAGGCTGCGGTGACATTGTGGAGGCCCGTTGGGGTCATGATGAGGGACAAGGGAGAAATGTCTCCCAATGTCCCCCTCTTCACTGCCTCCACCACCTTCAATGAAGAGTCTGCTGGGCCCCCACCACCTAGCCCTGTGAGCTGTCCCTGCCCACCTTTACTATCCCTAGTGCCAGACTTCCAGGGTTTACCTCCTCCTCCCTGGGGTGGTCCCCACAAAGCAGATGCTCCCAGGAGTGTGGGCTGTGGACAAGCCCCCTGGGCCCCACTCCAGCACCCAGCACGGCCATCGGAGAACCAGGCCGAGATGGCCCACTTGGAGGATCAGCGTTCGATCCTTCCAAGCCCACAGGTGAGCTCCATGGTGGGCTATTTTATACACCTGGGAGCAGGTTAGCACCACATTTGAGAGAAGTCTTTCATATAACAGCATTTAGAAGTAAACTATCGCATACTAATCTAGTAATATTAATAACAATAGTGATTATAACTATACTAGAGTAGTAACAAAGACTCGTGCCGTGTTTACTACGTGCCAGCTACTTCCCAGTCCTTGCTCTAGCTCCATGTGACAGGTACTATCATCATCCAAGACGCTGAGGTGCAGAAAGGTAAATAAAATGTGTCAGGTCTCACCAAGCTACAGCGAAGTCCGGAGCACTCTGACTTCAGAGTCCAAACTCCTAACCGACCAGTGCCTTCAATGGGGGTGGCAGCATCCCTTAGGGCAAAGTGTGGAAATCTGGGGAGCTGAGGTTACCTCAGACAAGAGGTAACCTCTCTCTCGACAAGAGACAAGATTTAGTGGCTGCAATGCACAGGGTAGATTTCCAAAATAATAACCATCCTCTATCCTGTATGACTTTAAAATGTATAAATGGACTAAACCCCCTTTCAGGACGTTAGTCATGTTGCAATTCATAATAGTACTAAGAAGAGGCACCTGGGTGGCTCAATGGTTGAGCGTCTACCTTTGGCTCAGGTTGTGGTCCTGGGGTCCTGGGATCGAGTCCCACGTCAAATCCCATGTTGAGCTCCCTGCAGGGAGCCTGCTTCTCCCTCTGCCCGTGTCTCTGTGTGTGTGTGTCTCTCATGAATAAATATGTAAAACCTTATTTTAAAAAATATTCACTAGAGAGAGAGTGAATGGGGGAGAAGGAGAGAATCTCAAGCAGACTCCCTGCTTCAGTGCAAAGCCCCACATGGAACTTAATCTCAGGACCCTGAGATCATGCCTTGAGCCAAATCAACAGTCCCACACTCAACGAAGTGAGGTGCCAAGGCGCCCCTAAATTGTTGGCTTTTAAATCAGTTTCATGAATAACTCTGTAAATTACCAGATGGTCGGTCATAACGGAGAAGAAGCTGAAGTGGAATCGTCTCAAAGTTGTTGCATAAACTGCTGCATGGATTGTGTGCACGAGGTAGTGTCACCCTCAACTATGGTTCATGAGGAGGATTCCAAGACGGTCTGGTCTCCCTGAGCAAGCACAGGCTCCTGTAAATAGTTAAGGCGGGGGGGGGGGGGGGGGGTCTGAGAGAACCAATCATTAAAACAAAGATACTTGAAATGCACGAGGTTTCATTAGAGAAATTTATTTCATAGGATTGCCATTCTTTACATTTTTCCGGTTTTTGCAGCCCAAGGACAAACACCTATGTCTTAACGACTGAAGGTGTAAAGGTTTGGGGGACTCGCTGGCTTTCTCCACCACTGGACCAGGCCCCCACCCTGCAGCCACTGGCCCTGAGGGGCTCGCATCACATTTTCCTGTCCAACCCACCTCCAGTCCCCATTGCCTGCTGGGAATACCCCACCTCCAGGGCGCATCAACACGACAGCATTTCAAGACAGTGATGCATGTGTCCGATGACGCCCGCCCGGGGGGAGCACGGAGAGCTATTTCAACAACACACACAGAGGACCTGCTCCATCTGCATTCAGGGCGCCTCCTCCTTGTCTCCACCTCGCCTCGCTGTGTTTTGCCTCTTTTGATTGAGGCCGTTTCCCTCTTTCTCTTTTCATATGCAAGTAATCTGGTCTGTTACTACTTACCCAACAGCTTCTATTCTTGGGTTCCTTTCCCACTGCTCTCTCATTCTCTCGGGCTGGCGCAGGGAAAGGCTTTTGTTTTGCACGTAAGGACTGTGGTTCTCTATTCCTCTTAAATTTTAAGCATATTTATTCTTCATAAGTAGGTGCAAGAAATCTGCCTGTTTCATTTATGTCTTCTGGGTAAGTCTTATTGAAAGACATCGTGCTTTATCATAAATTCTCTTTTTCCTTCTTATAATTAGTGTTTTGTTTTTTAAGTGACGTGCAGAGACTGCTCATCTCTACAAAGTTCATTTCAGGATGGAGGGGACATTACAGAGGGGATGCTGGCTCACGGAGTTTGAGAACCGCCGCTCTGCAGAGGTGGAGACGAGGTTAGAAACTATCCACCCCTCTTTTTGCAGGTCTACAGAGGAAGGAAAGGATGCGCCCTTGTCTACACAGCTGGGGGATGGACTAGAACCAGACTTCTGGAAGCATCCAGCGCTGCCCCAAGCCCAAATTCATCTTGCATCCTGCCTCGCTCAACCTCACTATCCGAAGCTGAACTCCGCCGGGGGAAAGGAAGGAGGTCGCAGCCCTTGGGGTCCAGCTCCCCAGCCCCCCGACCGGGCCTGCCCGCAGCGGGTCCGCCTAGTGGCCGCCGCCCCCTGGCGTCCATCCTGGGTACCAGCGCGAAGCCCGCGGGCTGCACCTGCAGGATGAACTGCGGAGTTTTCCGAAGAGAAACACGGATTCCAAGGCTTCCCACAGCCGCCGTCGGACCGGAATAGGAGCCCGGGAGCCGAGGCCCCCTCCCCTGTACCGTCCGGGTCCTGCGGGGAGCTCGGCGGCAGCTGGACCCGGCGTCGGCAAGGAGCGGGGCGCTGGGGGCAGGTGGGCCTCGCCTCCTCCAGGTAGGCGCAGCCGCTGCCCTCGGTGCCCTCGGTGCCCTGGGCCACCAGCGGGCCGAAGAGAGCCCAGGAGGGGGAGAGGTGGGGTTTGGAGCCGGAGGGAGTTAATGATTTACCAGAGGCTCATTTCACAATTTACCAAGGGTCAGCTTCCCTGGAGCAGGCACAGGCCTGGCCCCCTCCGCTCCTCGCCCCGTGGCACTTCGACGGGAAGGCCCCCAGGCAGCCTGCGGCATGATCTCCATCAGCGAGTGGCAGAGTGAGTGGAGGGCCCGGGGCGCGGAGGGCGCAGGCTGGATGGGAGGCTCCTGGCTGGGGGCCGGGGCGGAGACACCTGCAAGGCGACCTCTGGAGCCTGAGGCTCGGAGCTGCTGTGCTGGCATCCTCCGGGCAGCAGGGCCAGGACTGGGTGTGGCTCTTCCACCTTCCGGTGGGTGGGGGTGCTCAGGACCCCTGGGTAGCCAGAGCCTGGGGGGGGGGGGACAGCAGGTTCACCGCCCCCCCAAGCTGGTCCCTTCCCCATCATGCTTCTTAGATCTGGGATGCTGCAAAGGTGGACTCAGGAGGCTCTGCCCATTGAGACATTTTCCCCACAAACTCTCAGGATCTACTGTGGCCTTGGGCTGTCGTCGTCCTCGGCGGCGTCTTCTTCTCCTTCTCCTCCTCCTCCCCCTCCCCCTCCCTCTCCTTCTTAGTCTTTTAAGTAAACTCAGCCCCAAACGTGGGGCTTGAACTCATCACCCAAGATCAAGAGCTGCATGCTCTGCCGACTGAGCCCGCCAGTCACTCCTTCTTACCAGAAACTAAACTCCACTCCTGTCCCCAAGTTACCATACCCTCACCGCTAAATACCCTTATCCTTCCCCTTCCTCTGAGGGGAGATGGCAGGGAGGTAGTCCACAGATCTGGCAGGGGCCTGGAGAACTGTGATTTAAAGCATCTGAGGCCCAGGGTCTCATCGGTGAACTGGTGATAATATCCATTCACTGAACAAATTTGTCTCCACTATGTGCCAAGCACTGTGTTGGGTGTAGAGCACACAACAGTGCACTGAAAGAGAACAGATATGTTCCTGCTCACATGCCAGAGTGGGGGAACACGTAATCAACAGATAAAGAAATTAGTGTATAGTACGTTAGATGGTGATGTGTCCTTCAGACAAACATGAAATAGGGTATGGAAGCTAGGGAGAGTGAGGCAGGAGGGTTACTGGGGTGTATAGAGTGGTTAGGAAAGGCTTCGCTGAGAAGGTACCTTTTATCCAGAGACTGACATGAAGCAAGGAAACAAAGCTATGCAGCTGTTGGGGGTGGAGGGGTGGGGGTGGGGGGAAGTTCCAGGAGAGGGAACAGCCAGTGCAAAGGCCCTGAGGCGTTGGTATACTTATTGTGTGGTATGGCTGCAGCAAAATGAGTAAAGGCAAGAGTGGTAGGAATTTAGGTCCAGGAGGTCACTGAAAGATGAGGCTGTGTAAGAACTTTGGTTTTATCTCCACAATATGGGAAACAACTGGAAGGTTTTGTGCAGAGAACTGAGTGAGTGAGTGAGTGATATGGTTTATGCATATTTTTAAAAGATCACTCTGGGTGCCAGGTTGAAAATAGGCTGCAGAGGTGTGGGGTCAGCTGCAGGGAGGACAGTTCTGAGGGGAGGAGACATGATGGAGAACACCAGGATAGTGGCAATGAAGTGGTGGCAGTGGTCAAGGCTGGATCACCTTTGAGAAAATTGCTGGAAGGATTTGCTGATGGACGTGAGTGGGAGAGAAAGAAGCAGAGAATCTGCTAGTATTTTTAGCCTGAGCAATTAGAAGGGTCAAGTTAGGTTTTAGGCATACTGAGTTTGATGTGCTGGCAGACATCCAGGTGACATGTCAAGTAGGCAGTCAGGTATGAGTCTGGAGCTCAAGGTTGAGCCCTGAGTTAGACAAATTTGGGAATTGCCAACATATAGATGGTATTTAAGACCACAAGAGTCCATGAGGTCACCTAGGGCATGGTTTCTCAGCTTCTCTACTACTGACATTTTTTAGCAGAATGATTCTTTGTTGCAGGGTGTGTCCTAGATGCCACTCCCAGTTGTGACAATGAAAAATATCTGCAGACATTGCCAAATGTCCTCTGGGGAATAGAATCGCCCTGCCCATCCCTCCAGTTGGGAACTATTGACTTACGGAATAAAAGTATAGAGAGAAGGGAGCTGTGACCTTGAGTCTGGTGGCAAGCCGACATTTTCTTAAGCCAAAGTGCGCTAAATCCTGTGAGAGGGAGAGCTGAGGAAACCAGATTTAGGTCAGGTAATGGTGAGGGGACTCAGTTTCCCCCAAGGAACTTTAAGACCTAAAGGATGAGTGTGCCTCAGGCAGATAACAGAGGAAACCGCATATACAAAGGCCCTGCGGCAGGAAGGCTCATCATAGAAACAGTGATAAAGGAATGGAAAGGAGACAGGGAGGGAGGGAGATGAAAGGGGGAGGGGGGGAAGGAAAGGAGGAAGGAAGGGGAAGGGAGATGTGGTGAGGGTATGGTAAGCAAGGGGGATGATGGCAAGAGAGGAAGATGAACAAGCAAGTCTCGGCCCCATCATGCAGGGCCTGTGAGCCAAGGTGTGGCTGGAAGGACACCGAGTCGAAGCCCGGTGGGCAGCCAGGAAGGATCCTAAGCGGTGTCCCAGCACAATTGGATTGTATGCTTTCCAAGACCCTTGATTGCAGTGTGGGGAAGGGACAGGAAGGACTCCCTGGGGAGTGTGGTAGGAGTCCAGGAAAGAGCTGATGGGCTTGGAATTGAGCAGTAAGAGTGCAGAGAAATGCACCACTTTCAAGCTACCTTAGGGAAGAAGAGGCAATAAAACTTAGCTGTGGGCTGAACAGAAGAGGGATGGCAGGAGCAGGGGGCCAGACTCAAGGATGGTCCTGGGGCTTCTGCCTCAAGCAGCTGGCTGGGGGAGGGCGGCCAGTGACATTTTTATTCATCTGGGGAAAACCAAGAAGGGCGCAGGGCTAAGGACAAAAGCCCAACAGCTGGGTTTGGACCTGTTAAGTTCAAGATGCCTCGGAGAGAGAAAACCAAGCAGAAAGGCCAAGTTAGCAGCTGGGTATGAGTTTGGCAGCTCAAAGATAGGCATGGGCTAGAAAGGGAAATATCGACGTTGTCAGCGCATGAGTGACAGCTCAAGACGCGGGAATTCGTGTGAAACAGAATGAGACGAGAAGCGAGCTTGGGCTGAACCCCTGAGCGATTGAACCCCAGGACAAAGAGAAAGAAGAAGAAGCCGCAGAAAGCGTGGTCTGGGCAGCAGGATGAAAGTCAAGGATACGGTGTCCTGGGAGCCAAGGGAGGATATTTTAAGAAGGGAGCGGCCAGGTGACAGGTGAGAGCCGACATCCTTCTATTGGATGTGGGACCTCAGACATGGTTGGTGGCCAAAGCCAGGGCCATTCCTGTGGACGGGCCTGGGGGTGCAAGTGAGTTGGTTAAGGCATTTTTTTTTTTAATTTTATTTATTTGAGGAAAAGAGAGAGAGAACAAGCAGGGGGAGGCGCAGAGGAACAAACTGACTCCTCACTGAGCAGGGAGCCTGATGTGGGGCCAGATCTCAGGACCCTGAGACCGTGACCTGAGTGGAAGTCAGCGCTTAACCGACTGAACCACCCAGGCGTCCTGAAAAGCACATTTTCTGGAGCCAGAGAACTGGGTTCAAACCCTGGTTCTGCCAGCTACTGGCTGTGTAGCCCTGGGCAAGTGACTTAACCTCTCGGTGAAATGGGCCTAACAGTGCAGGAGGGTTTCCGACCTAACGAACTTCGTAGGCCATTATGAAGACGAAGTGCAAGTAAATATATGCAACGTGCTTAGACTGTGCCTGGCACAGGGTGCTCATTTGCATTAGCAGTTACCACTGTTAATCACTGTTGTTAATTTTTTTTTTAAGATTTTATTTATTTATTCATGAGAGACACAGAGAGAGAGGCAGAGACACAGGCAGAGGGAGAAGCAGGCTCCCTGTGGGGAGCCCGGTGTGGGACTCGATCCCGGGACCCTGGGATCATGACCTGGGCCTTAAGGGAGGCTCTCAACCACGGAGCCCCCAGGTGCCCCTTCACTGTTGTTAATTTTGAAAGTGAAGGAAGGCTCTTTCTCTTCCCATTCCTGTCCTTCCTCTTCTCATTCCAGATTTGGTCCTAAAGCCATGAAGGTGGCAGGGGGAGGGTGGTGCCCAGAGCAGGAGTCAGAGCCCCCACCGGGTGACAAGGGTGTTCACACTGAAGGCGACTGTCTACCAGGCAGGGTGAGGAGGGCATCCTGGCAGGGTGGGGATAGGGGCTGGAGAGTGACTCTGGTGGGGGGCCCAGCAGATGCCACCGGGTGGAGCGACGGAGGACACATCAGCTCCAGCTCACCTCTAGCAGGGGGAGCGCTGCCCATCTGGCTGGCTCCGGGGCAAGGTGGCTGCAGGCACTTGTGACACTCGTGGGGACATGGACTCTCCCGCCCTCTCTGCCACTCTTGCTGCCCCAAGGAGAACTTCGGGAGCAACCCCAGTAGGTAACAACTGAAGCTACAGAGCTCCTGCCATTGAGAGGCAGAGCAAAGTCTGAGGCTGGGGTACGAGAAACACACGTTGTGACTCTTCTGTGAGGTTTCCTGTCCACGGTATAATTTTCCCACTGAACGCTGGAAAGCAGTAGGCTGCTCCCATCACAGGAAAATTCCGGAATTGAACCAGCCCTTAGGAAAGAATGTGGGACAGTGTAGAAAAGTAATAACTGTGCAGGGCAGTATATCATTATTGCCGGAGATAGTAGAATACGGGAGAGAAAGCATAGTGGGAACCTGAGAAACTTGCACTGTCTCTACAAAATGAGCAAGAGGCTATTCTTAAGTGTTTACAGGATGAGCATATGGATATTTTAACACAACAAAATGAAGGGGCGCCTGGGCGGCTCAGTGGCTGAGCCTCTGCCTTCAGCTCAGGGTGTGATCCCGGGGTCCTGGAATCAAGTCCCACATCGGGCTCCCTGCATGGAGCCTGCTTCTCCCTCTGCTTGTGTCTCTGCCTCTCTCTGTGTGTCTATGAATAAATAAATAAAATCTTTAAAAAAGAAAGAAAGAAAGAAAGAAAGAAAATCCAATAAGATATTCACGTTGTGTTTCCACACTAAAACATTTACAAAAGGAGATAGAAGGGAAGGTCATATCATCAGAATGAGAATCGATGGTGTATTTTTATGGCAGGTGCAAGCTAGTAACAGGTACTTCTATTTATTTTTTTTAAGATTTTATTTATTCATGAGAGATACACAGAGAGAGGCAGAGGCAGAGACACAGGCAGAGGGAGAAGCAGGCTCCATGCAGAGAGCCCAGTGCAGGACTCGATCCCAAAGGCAGATGCCCAACCACTGAGCCACCCAGGTGTCCCAACAAGTATTTTTAAAACAGGCATAAAAACTTAAAATTTTGCTATTCAGATTAAAGAAGCAGGGTTGCAGTCTTCCTCCACTATATCCTAGCCTATGTAAAATTATCGTGATAAAGTAGTTGGGCTCTGAGATCCTCAACTTAGTGTGTTTGAGGATTTTAAAAAAAAAAATCATGCAATATGGAAAGATAATGCAACCTTTGTAATGACCAAAAAGGCTATACTCTGCTCGGTGTCCTGGGTTCTAGGGCCTGTAATTCAAGCAGGTGTTACTGGGAAGTAAACGTAGGAAACAAATCTTTATAGATCACAGAGGTTTGTCAGAAAAAAAGAGGAATCAGCCATAGAAGATGGAGTCTGGGCAGCTGGATGATGTGATGAGAGAGAGGATGTTGCCTTGGGTCCTAACAAAATCCAGTTCTGCCAAAAGGGAGACCCAGTGAGACTGGCACATTTTTCTGTACTATGTGTTAAATGAGGTTTTGGTCTGTAATTTGAATGATAAGTCTCATCCCTATTTTTTTTTAAGATTTTATTTTTAACTAACCTCTACACCCAACGTGGGGTTCAAACTCTGATCCCGAAGTCAAGAGTCACATGCTCTACTGACTGAACCAGCCAGGCGCCCTTAATCTCATCTCTATGTTTTTAATGATTCTTTTAAAGAAATCCTTTGGCCTTATTTCTGTACTGAAACGATCCTAATACTCTTAAAATCTGTACAGTAACAGATTATAAAAAATGGAGGGAATAGTGTTGTTTCATTTTCCTTCCATTATAAACAGAACTTTGCCAGTTAAGTCTAGTCTCAAAGATTTTGTTTTTGTTATATTTTTACATTCTGCCTCTGAACAACCAGACTTTTAACAACCTTTTACAACTGTCTATAAAAGCATGGCAACAATACTAATTCCGTAGGTATTGTGAGGACCAATTCTAAGATGTTAGTTAATGAGTCCAGTAAAAGTTTTTTCTTTAAAAATTACTTATATGGGGTGGCTGGTGGCTCATTGGTTAAGTGTCTGCCTTTGGCTCAGATTGCAATCCCCAAGTCTTGGGATCGAGCCCCTCTTGGGTTCCCTGCTCAGTGGGGAGCCTGCTTCTCCCTCTCCTTCTGCAGCTCCCCCTGCTTGTGCTCTCTCTCTCTTTCCCTGTCAAATAAATAAATAAAATATTCTTTAAATTATTTTTAATAAAATAAATCAAAAAATAAAAATTACCTATATGTTCCCTTAAAAAAAAATTAAACCAACTTTAATTTTTAAAATGTAAGCCATTTTTTAAAGTTTATGTTTTAGTAATCTCTACACCCAACGTGGGGCTCAAGCTCACGACTCCAAGATCAAGTGTCGCATGCTCCACTGACTGAGCCAGCTGGATGCTTCTAAAAATTAAGTCATTTTTAATAAAGTTATACATGGGGATCCCTGGGTGGCTCAGCAGTTTAGTGCCTGCCTTTGGCCCAGGGCTGATCCTGGAGTCTCGGGATCGAGTCCCACATCGAGCTCCCTGTATGGAGCCTGCTTCTCCCTCTGCCTGTGTCTCTGCCTCTCTCTCCTTTTGTGTCTCTCATGAATAAATAAAATCTTAAAAAAAAAATAAAGTTATACATGTTGTATTCTAAGAAGACACTCTTAACATATCATACCATATCATTTATAATAAAAAGAAAATAAAGCATTCTAGCTATATGAAGTAGATAAAGTAAGTTGCAAAACTGTACAATGTAAACTTGAAGTGATACAATATCATCAGTAATTCTTTCAAAGAAGGCAACAGAATTCCATTTATAATGCCATCCAAAAGATGGGGCACCTGGGTGGCTCCGTGGTTGAGCATCTACCTTTGGCTCAGGGAGTGATCCCAGGGTGCTGGGATTGAGTCCCGCATCAGGCTCCCTACAGGGAGCCCGCTTCTCCCTCTGCCTATGTCTCTGTCTCTCTCTCTGTCTTTTGTGAATAAATAAAATCTTTTTTAAAAATACCATCAAAAAACAAAAAATAAAAATAAAAATACCATCAAAAAGAGGGGCACCTCAGTGGCTCAGTTGATTAAGCATCTGCCTTCAGCTCAGGTCATGATCCCAGGTCCTGGGATTGAACCTTGCGTGGGCTCCCTGCTCAGTGGGGAGTCTACTTCTCCCTCTCAATCTGACTCACTGCTCAGTCTGTCTCTCACTCTCTCTCTCTCTCTCTCTCAAATAAATAGAAATATTTTTAAAAATCATCAAAAAGAATAAAATACTTAGGAACAAATTTAACCAGGGAGGCAAAAGACTTACTGAAAACCACTAAATGTTGCTGAAGAAAAATTTAAAAGACACAAATAAATAGAAAGGCATCCCTTGTTTATGGATTGTAAGATTTAATATTGTTAAAATGTCAGTACCACCCAAAGCAATCCACGGCTTCAGTGTGATTTCTATCAAAATCCCAAAGGCATTTTTTGTGGAAATAGAAAAATCCATCGCAAAATGCATATGGAACCACAAGAGATCTCAAATAGTGAAAACAATCTGGAAAGAGAACAAAGTTGGAGGTCTCACACTTCCTGATTTCAAAACTTATTACAAAACTACAGTAATCAGAACAGTGTGGGACTATCATAGAGATAGACACATAGACCAAGGTGACAGAGTAGAGAGCCCAGAAATAGACTCGGGTAAAAATGGCCAAATGATCTTAAACAAGAGTACCAAGACCATTCAGTGGGGAAATGGCAGTCTTTTCAACAAATGATGTTGGGCAAACTGGACATCCACGTGCAAAAGAATGAGGTTGAACCTGTACTTTATACCATCTGCAAAAATTAACTCAAAGTTTATCTTAATTCCAAGTAAAAGCTAAAACTATAAAGCTCTTAAAGAAAACTTAGGAGAAAAGCTTCATGACACTGGAATTGACCATGATTTCTTAGATTGGAAACCAAAAATATAGGCAACTGGGGGAAAAGTAGTTAAATTGGAGTATAACAAAAGTCAAAATTCTGCTGCATCAAAGGACATGACCAACAGTGAAAAGTATATAAAGAACTAATTCAACAACACAACAAAAAAAAAAAGCCCCGAATGACTTGTTAAAATGGGCAAAGGACTTGAATTGAGAGTCCTCTAAAGATATACAGATGGCCAACAGGCACATGAAAAAAAGCTCGACATCGCTCATCAAGGAATGCAAATCAAAACCACAATGAGATGCCACCTCATGCCCATTAAGATGGATGCTATCAAAAACAAAACAAAAAACAATGTTGGTGAGGATGTGGAGAAATTGGAATCCTTGTGCCCTGTTAGTGGGAACGTAAACTGGTGTGGCTGCTCTGGAAAACAGCATGGAGGCCCCTCAGAAACTTAAAAATAGAACTACTGTATCATCCAGCAATCCCACTTCTGGGTATATACCCAAAAGAAGTGAAGGCCGAATCTTGAAAAGATCTTCGTTTCCCCATGTTCACAGCAGCATTATTTACAGCAGCCAAAAGGTAGAAGCCATCCAAGTTCCACCCGCAGATGAGCAGGAAAATAAAATGCCTTATAAACATACAATGAATTATTACTCAGCCTTAAAAAGGAGGAAATTATGATCCATGCTATAGCGTGAATGACCCTTGAGGCTGTTGTGCTAAGTAATGTTAACCAGTCACATGAAAACACTGTCTCATTCCCAGATGAGCTACCTAGAGAAGTCAGATCATAGAAAGAGAAAGCAGAGTGGTGGCTGCCAGGGGCTGGCAGGAGAGAATGGGGAGTCAGTGTTTATGGAGACAGAGTTTCAGTTTTGCATGATGAGTCCTGGAGATGGACGGTGGTGACGGTTGCCCAACAATGTGAATGTACTTCACACTACTGGGTGTACACTTAAACATGCTTAAGATGCTAAATTTGATGTATATTTTATCACCATTTAAAGTGGGAGTGTAATTCAATTTAAAAATGAAGCGGCCCAATGAATGGTCATTTGTTGACTATCAGAGTAGCAAAGATAAATAAGAATTGACCATTTTGTGTGATGGAGAGGGTTTCAGAAAAAAAGCAACTTCATATCCTGTTATTGTTACTACTCTCCCTGGGGGAAGCAATCTGAAATATGTGTCAATATGTCATAGATGGGGATCCCTGGGTGGCGCAGCAGTTTGGCGCCTGCCTTTGGCCCAGGGCGCGATCCTGGAGTCCTGGGATCGAGTCCCACGTTGGGCTCCCTGCATGGAGCCTGCTTCTCCCTCCTCCTGAGTCTCTGCCTCTCTCTCTGTCTCTCTCTCTCTCTCTCTCTCTGTTACTATCATAAGTAAATAAAAATTTTTAAAAATATGTCAAAGATGTAGCCCTTGAACAAAAAAGGGATCCCTAATATCCTGCCCTTGTAAGCTGTGCTTGCTAGCTCTCAGCAAACTCCTGCAGCTTCAGAACTTGCCCTGAGACATAAAGCAAAACCACACGCTACAAAGTGGGATGGGGCGCTGTCGCTGTGGGTCCAACCTGGTGCAGAACTGCCCAGTCACGGGACTGACATCAGAGGAACCCCAGGGGCATAAGGATGGGGGGCGGGGAGTGGGCCACGGCGGGAGGGGAGGTACAGAATGTGACGCTGGGGTACACACTCCCAGGTGAGCACATTCCATTTTTCCAACCAAGTGTGAAATGTCATCAGCTGAAAGCTGGGAACCGGGGCATTTAGAGAAGGAAGCACACAGTGTGAAGAGTTGTCTAGGAGGGCAAACCTGTTCAGAAACTGAGAAGGGGATCCCTGGGTGGCTCAGTGGTTGAGGATCTGCCTTCAGCCCAGGGCATGATCCCACGGTCCCAGGATCCAGTCCCACATCGGGCTCCTTTCATGGAGCCTCCTTCTCCCTCTGCCTCTCTTTCTCTGTGTGTGTGTGTCTCTCATGAATTAATAAAAAGAAAGAAAGAGAGAGAGAGAAAAAAAGAAAGAGAAAGAAAGAAGAAAGAAAGAAAGAAAGAAAGAAAGAAAGAAAGAAAGAAAGAAAGAAAGAAAGAAAGAAGAAAGAAGGAAGGAAGGAAGGAAGGAAGGAAGGAAGGAAGGAAGGAAGGAAGGAAGGAAGGAAAGAAAAGAAAAGAAAAGAAAAGAAAAGAAAAGAAAAGAAAAGAAAAGAAAAGAAAAAAGAAAAGAAAAGAAAAGAAAAGAAAAGAGAGAAAGAAATTGAGCAGGACAGCTGGGCAGTTCTAAGCCTTTTCGGGGCTGATAGTCCTGAGCTGTGAGTGGCGCCCACCTGCCTGGGCATGAGTTGGACCAGAGAGGACCACAGAGACCCAACCCTGGCCATTATCTGGACAATGTAGCATTTGCAAACAAGAGGCAGCTGCAAATAAAAAGCAGTAAGGGAAGCACTAGCAACCTCACAGAGCCATGGTGAGGACAGGATGCCACAGAACTGACCAGCAGTGTGCCGGTGCGAAACCTAAATCTGTGTCTGCCCTTCCTTTCCCTTCCCATCCCATTACCCTCCCCCAGCATGGAAGCTGAGAATCCTGGGTGGAAATGGGACCACCTCATCCCCCACCCCCCGGGGGGCAGCTGTCCAGTGGCAGTGGGGGAAGTTTCCAGCATCCCAACCTGCTCCTCAAAGTCCACCCCACCCCAACCTTCTTGCCCATTGCAGAGATTGGTGTGGGTACCACTGGCTTCGGCATCTTCTTCATCCTCTTTGGAATACTCCTGTACTTTGATTCGGTGCTCCTGGCCTTCGGAAACGTGAGTCCCCCAGCCTGCATACCTCCCCTCACCAACCTACCTGAGGTCTCTACTGCCTGGGAGGCCAGTCCCAAGTTCATTCGGATTGTGCCCATCCAGGGGTCAACAACATCAAGTCCAGGCAGGTGAGGGTGTCTGGGGATGGACAGTGAGGTGTGCTGGGCACAGAGAATCTGAGGATGTGGATTCTCGTGGGAAGCTCTGGGTGAGGCCCCACAGGTATCAAGATGAATCGGCTGCCATCCCTGCCAATGGAATACCCTTATCTAGGGCCAGGGACATAACATGAACAGACATGACCAGGAAAGAAGGCAGGGGCAGCTATAAAGTCACAGTAAGATAAACACATCTCATATAAAACAAGGTGCCTGAAGGAAAGAAAGCATGCCCAGTTGGAGAAGGATGAAAAGGAATTTAGAAAATAAATGGGTGTGAAGGGGGATGAAGCCTTTCCAGGCAGATGGAACAGCAAGAGAAAAGGTATAGAGAAAGGGAGAGAAGGCATGGAACATGCTGGAAGGAAACCAGAGTGTTCCACCTAGGCACTCCTGAGGGACCCTTAGGACCCAAGCTGAAGACAGAGCCTGGCCAGACAGTGGAGCCCCGATGGTTCCGTGTGACTCTGGGTACGGCTGCCTAACCTGTATACACCCCAGGGTTCACCTCTGTAAAATGGAGAGAATCTATCCATCCCGCCTTCTTTGTGAGGCGTGATGAGAAGTGAAATCATGTTATGAAAAAGTGCTTGGGATCCAAGAAGTTAGGTTGAATTGGGTGAGCAGCTGGAGAGCAGAGTTCTCCTTGTCCACCCCTATCTCTGGGAAGCTCTGCTCCTAACAAGCAGAAATTACTCAAGGCTCTGGGACGTTGCCACACCGTGGGGTCACCCTTTCTAGTGTGTCTCTCCTTGAAGAGTTAGAAAGTCCTGCCCCACGTCTGATGTGGGGCGCCAGGCCTGGCCCCCCAACCCCACGGCAGGTGCTGGCTTTGCTCTCATGCTTCTCTCCCTCCCTCCCCGCAGCTACTGTTCCTGACCGGCCTCTTGCTCATCATCGGCCTGAGGAAGACCTTTTCCTTCTTCTTCCAGAGGCACAAGCTCAAAGGGACCAGTTTCTTCTTGGGGGGTGTGGTCATCGTGCTTCTCCGCTGGCCCCTCCTGGGCATGTTACTGGAAACCTATGGATTTCTAAGCCTCTTCAAGTGAGTGCAGGTCTCCTTTTCCTGGATGAGCCCATCAGGGCCCCTGAGTAGCTGAGATCACCCCACTAGGTTTGGGCAGCACAACCCGCAGGGTGTGCAGAAGCTGGGACTTTATCCTGCAGATGGGAGCCATGGAAGGATTGAAAAGGCAAGTGGGACATCAGGCAGACCCTTAGAAAGACCCTTTCAAGAGCGGGATAAAGGACAAATCAGGGGAATCGGCCCATCCATCAGCAAACATTAAGCACCTGTGGGGTTACCTGTCCCCAAAGAGGGGACACAGGGCCTGCCTTCAAGTTGACCAGCAGAGAGGAAGGACAGTGAACTAGCACTCCCCTGGCCTCTCATGCCCCAAGGCCATCTCTACAACCTCCTGCTTGACTGCTCTCTATAGATAAGGACACCAGCTCAGAGGGGCTGTCCCCTGCCCAAGGTCTCACAAATAGTAAGCAGAGGATCTGGGATGGATGCAGGCATGCCTGGCTGCTGGCCCCACATGCCTCGGCCTGGCCGGTGGCAGCCTGGCCTGCTGAAAAGCTAATCAGAAGTCAGTGAAGATGTATGGCCACTGCCAGGGCCAGGAGGGATCTTAGAGGAAGCAGGACCCAAGACAGGCCCTGGGGACAGGCAGGCTTTCAGAGGAGACTGGAAGGTGTTTAAGGAAAAGAAAGGATGCTGGGGAAGGAGGGGCGAGGGAGGCAAGACTCCCAGTGTCTCTGGGGACAGGGATGAGGGGGAGCTAGAAGAAGCATGGCTTGTGGAATCATGGGAAGGAGCTGGGGTCAGGACCCTCCATTTGGTCAGTGCAGCCTTGAAAAGACCTTGATTAGCCTGAATGCCCCAGACCTCCTAGACATCATACAATGTGGCTTCAAGAAACTAAATCTTCTCACACAAGCTCTGCCATCCACTTATTTAATACTTAAAACTGTCATCATTCAGTCATTTATTCAGATAGTCAAAAACATAAAAAGTACCTAGTGCATATGCCAAATGCAGAGCTAGGTGTAGGAATGTGGTGCTAAATAGGGAGAAACTTCCTGAGGAACTTGAAACCTAGTTGAGAAGACAAATTCTGACAATAGTGACCATATATCAAGAGATTAGATGCATGAGTGCGGCCACTGCAGATTCAGTTGTTCAAACCAACAGCAAACCTAGACAACCCTGACAACAGCACCGTTGTCAAAAATCGCCAAAATCGGAGTTGTAAGGGAGGTCAGAGATGCCGGCGAACCTCAGGAAACGAAGCCCAAGGAAAGGATTCTCAGCCAGAATCCAAATTTCTAACCCTGTCGCCTGTCGCCTCTCCACACACGGGGCTCACTCCGCATGCCGACCTCAGTGGCTCCAAGCCCTTTGAAGGATCCCACTTATGTGCCTGGCAGGCCTTGCCAGGGTGTGTCTGATAAGCGTGGGGGTGCCAAGAGCACAGGGTGGCTGCGTGCACGGGGATGCCGCGGCGTGTGGGGAGCACAGCCTCCAGTGGCCCCCTGTGCCTGCAGCCCCTGAGACCTGCAGCAGGTGGTGCACACCCAGTCCAGGGATGCAAACTCCGTCAGAGTAGCACAAGCAACAGCTCCCCCAGATTTCTTTACATAAGGCCCTATGATGTAGACACTATTATTATTAGCGTCATTTACAGCTGGAAGCTGAGATACAGAGAAGTTAAGGAATTTGCCCAAGTTTATATGACACCAGTACATGGTAGAGCCAAGATTTAAACCCAAGGAGCCTGGCCCCAGTCCCTTTATTCTTGACCACTTCGCAGGATTGCCTCCCCAAAACCAGGGGTGCAGAACCAAGCCTGCTCCTGGTGTGCCCCGGGGGCCCGCCTTCTTGGGAACCAAAGCTGGAGCCTTTGGGTGCACCTCAGCCCAAATGCCCTCCCCTCTCCCCCGAGGCCATCACTGACCCCTCTCCCCACCCTCTGCTCTTAGGGGCTTTTTCCCTGTCGTCTTTGGCTTCCTGGGCAATGCCTCTGACATCCCCTTCCTGAGTGTGGTAAGTGGATTTTGCATGTAGCTTGGTGGTGGCCTTGGGGTGGGGGGCCCCGCTGAGACGGCTGCCCCTGTGCTGCGGACCCTTCCCCATCTCCCCCAAGCTCCTTTCCCCAGGCTGACCATCTTGGGCTCCTCTTCCCCTCCCCCACACCCTCTCCTCCACTTGACAAGAGCAGATGAGGAGAGGGGATGTGGGAGCGTTGTGTCTGGGCATGGGTGTAGAGGAAAGTGGCTATTCATAGCTCCTTATTAGAGCCAAAGAAACAGTCAGAGAGCCTAGGTGACCCAGCCAGAAAGTGCTAGAGATTTCGGGGGAGCTGGCTGAGTCTGTGCCCCACGCACAGAGAGGATGTCTGACAGCCAGTGACAGCAGAAGCAGGTGCTTTGCTGTCCTTGGGGCAGGCGTGGGGCAGTGGTCCCCAGGCCTTACCCCTCCCTCCCTTTCCCTAAAGCATATTTTCTGACAGAATAGAGCCCTTCGAGAAGGGCCCTGCAGCCAGCTGGCTCACCCCTGGCCTCCTCTCTCTGTCTGCACTTGGTACCGCCCCAGCTCTGAGGGCCCGCTCCACAATAACCTAGATGGATATGGAGTGTGCTCCTCACTCTTTGTCTAAAGTAATGATTCTTGGCTCCCACAGCTGTTCCGGAGGCTTCAGGGCACCAGCTCAATGGTCTGAACAGCAGGGATGAGCTCCTTGAACTTGGATCATTGGTCGAGGGGGCTGGAAAGGAAATGGGGGCCGCCCCCACCCTGCATTGACTCATCTCCCCCATCATACTCAGACCTCTCCAAGTCCAGACGGAAGGACAGAGTTAAATGACTGACCTCAGATCCCCAAGTCACCTCAAAAGGCTGTGGGCATGTTTGACAGCAGAGATGAGGTGGGGGGCAGGTGTGGACACCAAGACCAGACTGGGGCTGGTATCATATCCTGCCCTGTATTTCTGGGAGGAAAGCAAAGATTAAATCGCCAAGCTGTGTGTCTGAGACTCGAAGTCACTGTCTCTAGCCTCTTGAGTCTGGTCCCTGGCTCGGGGCAGGCCGACACAGCATCCCACGGAGTGAGGGGCAGGCCTGCTCTTGTAGGCTAGCATTTTTATCCTGGTGGTTAACAGGCTTAATGAGCGAGATAATATGTGTGTAAACCCTGTTAAGCCACGGGCATCAGACAAGTGATGGGTATCAAGCCTGCATACTGGTGGGAAACACTACTCAACCATTAATTAACTGGCTGTCTGCATAACACCCCCGCCCCCAGGTGGCACCCACGTGAGAGAGCTTCCTGTCTGAAGGTGCAGACATAGCCCCTGCCTTCAAAGAGCCCAAGACTGATGGAGGGGACATCCTCACTCCTGGGGAACCCCTCGGCCCAGGGTAAAGAGTGTTCTTGCAGGCCCAGGAAGGAGACCAGAGTACCTTGCAGTGACACACTTAGTAAACATCTGTGTCTACACGAAGGACAGGAGCGGGTGCCGAAGGCACAAAGGAAAGCCCCGTGGCTGCCTTCCAAGCAAGGTCTGCAGAGATTGCGGGGCCCAGGAGCAGCAGTGTCAGGTGCTGTACCCGAAAGTCGGCTCTGGGTTCGAAAGTCGGCTCTGGGTTCTCGGCATTTCCCAGGTACACCCACCTGCTGGAGCCGCCACTTTATTTTGGTTCCCTAGCCCCTCCCCCCCAGGTCAGACCCGCCTTTCCCTCCCCTTTGTCCCCTTCATAGGCTCCCTTCTTCCCTTCTCACGGGTACTTGCACCTCTGGTGGGGAGAGCAACAGCCCCCACCTCTCCCCCTCAAATAGTCCATTTTCCTGTCCTGTGGGGCAGAATGGGTCTCCAGCTAAGTGGGTCTGGGGTGAGGGGGTGAGGAGGATGGAAAGACAGGTGGGAATCAGAAAACCAGCCCTGAGGGGTTTCTGGAGGGAGAGAAAGAGGCTTATTTCAGTCCTGAGAGCCAGGCGGTGGGAGGCAGGCAACGCTGTGCTCTCCGAGGGGCCTGAGGGGGAGGAGGAGGAGCGGTGGGCCTGTGCCTGGAGACGTCACCCTTGGGCTCTATAAGAGGGACGCGATCAGACCACTGGTGAGCCCAGCTCCCCTGTCTGTGGGTGTTCACCGACCCCAGGAGCACCTGGAGACCCCACGGAGCTCTGACCCCGCTGGACAGAGCCAAGGTAGGCGCATGGGGGCACCCACACTGGAGGGGGGTCTGCCCAGCCCCAGGGAGGCTCCCTGCACGGGAGCTGGAATTTAGTTCTAAGACTGACAGACACATCCTGGGTAGGCAAAGGGGGTGCTGATCTTTCCTGATTATCGGGTTGGCCAGATTAATCTGGGATGTCTCAGTGAATAGCCTGACTGGCATCTATCAAACCAGGACCTTGGGGATCCCTTACTGTGGAAGGAATAAAAGCAGTGAGTGAGCTCTGGCTGGGATCAGAGGCACAGGAGCTTCTGGAGGGAGCTGGGGAACCCTCAGGGCTCAGGGGCTCCATAGGACTCCTCTGAGAAGTTCCCCCAACTTCTAGACGGCAAGTACAAAGCTAACAGAAGAGCCCCTACACACTAGCCCCCCCCACCCCCCACTAAAGACCGGGAGGTGCCCCAGGAAGGAAGCCGCCTCCCTTCACAACCTTTCCCCCCACACCTGGAATCTATTACTCACTAGGTATAAAGCCTGGGCCGGGAGCGCCAGAATTGTCCACAGCAGACCAGCCTCTCTGAAAGTCGATGGGTCTTTTCCAAACAGTTCAACTCTAGCACGTGTGCTAGATGCTTCTGCGCTAGAAAGTAAACTAAGACTTGGGGGGATGGGTGTGTGGGGGTGTGTGTGTGTGTGTGTGTTCTCACCTGGGTATCTCTGAGGAGGAGGTGCTACGGGTGGGAGGAGCTTGCAAGGACCCTAACCTGGAACCACACAGCCTGCCCCCCTTCGCCCCCCCTGCTCCCGCAGAGCAGCCGTGGTGCTCCACCTGCCATGCAACGCACATTCCCCCCGGGCTCAGCCTACTCTGGCGTGAGGCACTCCTCCACCTCACTGCTCTCTTTCTCTCCAGCGAAGCTCTGCCCTCCGGCAGGCTGCGGGACCTGTGGGTCCCCTCCACGGCCAGCCCCTGTTGGAAACGCCTTCCTAATCCTTGTATTCATGCGGCTGACCAGGGCTCAGAAACTCAGCTCAAACCCACCTGCCCCCGCTCCAGGAAGAGCTCCCATGGGCTCTCAGAGCTCCCTGGGTACCCGACGCCTCCAGCCTATCGCTGCCGGTGTTACTGTGAAACGGTCACCTAAGACGACTCAATTTCTTGAGCTACGTCTTGGGGAGGGGCTGGGAACAAGCAAGGCTGTGTCCTAGTAGCCTGGGCCCCTAGCGCCTAGCAGAGCTCCTAGTTGGCGCTGGGATCAGGAATGATCTCCGAACTGACCTGGACCCTGCGCTCCCATGGTTTGAAGCCATAAAACAAATGGTTTCATGCTCTAACAGACTGAGCCCGCCTTTCCTCCTTGAGTGCAGAAAGCCTTGTCTGGGTTTCAGGGTCACAGAATCAAAGTCTGTAAGGAAAAGAGACTATCTGAGGGGATAGTCGGTGGCCAGTCTGACACAATGCTCTTATTTCACAGAGGAGCAATATGATCCAGAGATGGGGGTGACTTTCTCACATCCCACAGGGAGGGGACCAGAGCTGGGGCCAGATTTGAGTGTTCTTGATCCTATTTGGACAGTCTTCTTCTCTGCCCAGTGCCCAGGTCCTGGAGAGGAATGGTGGTAGGGGCAAGAACAAAGGTATGGACAGGGCTAAGCAATCATTAGCAGCTGATGGGCATCCATGAGAGCCCCACCCTCCCCCACTTGCCCCCCTGGACCACAGTGGCTCTGGCCCGCATCCTTTTTGTCCAGCCTTTGGACCTGCCTCCCCATCAGTTGGTCTTTACTCATGTTTGTTGGACAATCTCAAAGTGCCTGACGACTTTTTTCTTTTTTTTTTTTTTAATTTTTTTTTTCTGACGACTTTTTTCAAAGAGAAATTCAACTTGGGAGGCAGCTGGGGTGGGGGCGGGGCCCAAGAGGGAAGGCAAAGGGGATGTAGTGAGAGTCAGGGTAAGCAGCTCCCACGGCAGCAGCCCAAAGCAGGAGGTCGATCCAATCTTCTTGGAGCCCGCGCTGAATAGAACAAGGAGACAATTGACCGGATAAATCAGGGAAAGTTTTTTCTCTTCCTTGTATTACAGACAATAAGACAATTTAACGACAGTCCTCAAGGGTTATGAAAAAGAACACGATGATTGCCTCTTTTTTTCCTTTTTTCTTGAAATAGGAAAAGACTGAGTGTCTGTTGCAGCAGGAGGGAGCTGGGCCAGGTTCAGGAAGGTGCGGTCTAACAGGAGGGTTGGTCACTGAAGTCCAGGATATGTACAGGGCCCAGCACGGAGCTCCCAGCGCCCCACCCCCACCCCGAAAATATCCGGACCTCAGGGCACTTGCCCAGTGGAACGCCTTGCCCTGCTTGCCTTCACTCCCTCCTCCTCACTGCCACACACTGCCCCCCACTCGGGCGCTTTCCTCTCCACGCTGGGCTCTGCCCCAGCCCCCAGCCCACACCGTGCACCTGACTTAATTCTCTCTCCCTCCGTCTCAGCCTCAGGACACTGCCAGCACCTGCATCATCTCACCAGGATGAACTCCCTGGTTTCTTGGCAGCTAATGCTTCTCCTCTGTGCCACTTCCTTCAGGGAGACATTAGAAAAGGTGGCACCCATGGAGACTCCTGGACCTGCAGGTATGCATTGTCTGGGGAGAGGATGGGAGGGAGCACATGAGTTGTTAGAAAATGAGGGTTACCGTATTTTTCAAAGTGAGGCTAGTCTGTTGATGTGAGTTTAACACTGCATTTAAGGCTAGTACATGCAACTTATTTAGGGGCCCCATTAATCTTGCAGGTAAGGGATGGCTTACTGCTCCTTATGGACATCAGTTAGCTCACCTAGGTTTAGGTGCTTGTTAACCTAAACCTTCGTAGCTCCTTCGTGGTCTTCTCACACTGTGTTTTCTCTGCTCTACGCCAACCACCTGTCTGAGCAGATCCCTTGGGAAGGAATTTACTATGCACGTTTCTTTATTTTTTTATTTTTTATTTTATTTATTTATGATAGTCACAGAGAGAGAGAGAGAGAGAGAGAGAGAGAGAGGCAGAGACACAGGCAGAGGGAGAAGCAGGCTCCATGCACCGGGAGCCCGATGTGGGATTCGATCCTGGGTCTCCAGGATCGCGCCTTGGGCCAAAGACAGGTGCTAAACCGCTGCGCCACCCAGGGATCCCTATGCACGTTTCTTTTATCAGTAATCTCAGACCCTTTCTGGGGGAATTGGAAAAAAAAAAAAAAAAAGACCTAAACCAAAGGGCAGATCCTAGGCAAACTAGCTTGTAGCTTAGCCTCTCTGGCCCACAGTTCCTCTAGGTATGCAACTCGGAGCATACCCTCTACCCATAGGAATCGTCAAGCCCATAAGCTATCCCAGAGCAAAGAGAATACACACACCCCCCTCGTCATCCCTCCCTGGCCCTAAGCAGGCTGGAGGGGCATTCTAGGAGATTAGCAACAATTCTGAACCATGCCCACACTCCTGCAAAGTATGCCAAGGCCCTGAGGGGCAGGCTCAAAGCCAACTACCCCCCCTCAACACACACCCACTCACACAGCAGGCCTCATTTCCACTAATCTCGTGCCACAATTGGCTGGGGTTCTTGTCTACTCAGAGCTAGTTGCACTATTTTACTGCCAAAAATTATAGTGAATTTAACAAGCCTTTTGCATATGAAGTGCCTTCCAAATTAGTCTTGTTAGCCCCCAGCGGGAAGGGAAGAGATTATACCTACAGTGGGGAGGTGAGCAGGTTAGGGTGACCCAGATCATTTCCTATTCTTCACCGAGTCCTTTTGTAGCTTATTAGGGGCCACAGTCATTGTTGCCGGGTGTGGGGCACAGTGTTCCTAGTTCTATTCTCGTTTCTGTAGCTGCAAGCTTTTCATCTGGTTTGACATATTTAATAAGCATTTGAGGCCCTACTACATTCAGGTCACTGTTTCAAGAACTCAGAGATGGAGCTGCATGAACCTGGCTCTGCCCCGCCCCAGGGAGCGCAGTCCCGTGGGGGAGCCTGATGCAGAGAGGCCGGGACGGGCAAGGAGCCAGGAAGAGCAGTAAAGCCGAGTGTCCAGCAAATATTGCAGGCTTATTTCCAACCTCTACCCTGTTCGCTTCCAAGAGGGAAGTCATGCCACAGAAAAGATATTTCAGATCATTGTGGAGAACCCTTGAGACCGAAGCTATGTTGAAAGAGAAAGGAGCCAGTGGCCTCACCGTCCGGGCCAGGATGCTCCTGCGGGTGGTGGGGTGGTGCGGGGCCTGGGGCCCTGTGCCCTCCCGGTCGAGGCGGGCGGGGAAGGGATGGAGTAGAGGTTCCTGAGCCAGGCCCGGGCGCCGCCTCACCGCAGCCTCTGCGTGGCTCTCCCCTAGGCCAGCGGCTGGGAGCCCAGGCCCTCCCGGCCCCCTGGGAGCGGAGCCCGCCGCGCGCCCCCCAGCGCCACCTGATGCCCGCCCGCCGGGGCGCGGACCTGCCCGCCTACAACTGGAACGTCTTCGGCCTGCGCTACGGCAGGCGGCGGGCCGCGACCCCGGGGCTGCGCGGGGGAACCCCAAGCCCCAGGCTCCGGGTCCCGGTGGGCTGGGGCCTGGGGCTGCGGTCCTGAAGAGGCATAAAGGAATGCTGCGACACACCCGGAGTGCGACCTGGGGCTGACTTTTGCAAGCAGCACAGACGAGACCGCTCTCATTCTACCCTCTTTTGGCTCTTTCCATGGCTTTAAAATGGCTTTTAGTGTTACCCAGCAGAGGTAACAGTGCTTTTCCAACTAGCGATGTGTTGCGATGCCTGCCTGCGTGGCTCAGCCCCGTGGGCCTCTGCACTCTGCCCAGGTTGTGATCCCAGGGTCCTAGGATCCAGCCCTGCGTGGGCCTCCCTCTGCCACTCACTCGCTCTCAAATAAATACAGTCTCAAACTGGAGATGTGAAGGACCCGGTTGTTTTCCCCCAATCTGGGGCAGATCAATTCTTACAAACACACGCACAATCACTAAAAAACCGAACATTTTAAAAATGACTAAAGTGAAACCCAAACTGGATGCTGCTCTGGTGTTTCAGCAATATCAGATTTCTATCGAAATTTCATTTTTAAAAAAGGATTGCATTTATTTATCCGAGAGAATGAGAGAATCATGAGCAGGGGACAAGGGCAGAGGGAGAAGCAGACTCCCCACCCAGTAGGGAACCTAAAGGCATTCCATCCCAGGAACCCAGGATCCTTTTTATTTTTTTTTTTAATTTTTATTTACTTATGATAGGCACACAGTGAGAGAGAGAGGCAGAGACACAGGCAGAGGGAGAAGCAGGCTCCATGCACCGGGAGCCTGACGTGGGATTTGATCCCGAATCTTCAGGATCGCGCCCTGGGCCAAAGGCAGGCGCTAAACCGCTGCGCCACCCAGGGATCCCAGGATCCTAACCCGAGGGGATGCCTAGGACTGAGCCACCCAGGCGCCCTCTATTAAAATTTCTGAAGCTGTTCTCTTAATTCCTAGGCTTCTCTCATTGCCCACAGCTTACAACATTTTGCAGACGGGCATGAGCCGCAGCACATGCTCTGAGTTGCACTGATCTAGGCCCAGGGGAGACAGCTTCAGTACACTTCCCTTTCCTCGGGAAGCTTACAGCCAGTTGGACAGCTTGATCTAGAATTCGATGCCAAACTCTGCCCTGTCCACTGAAGTTTAAAGATCACAGAAGCCCCACAGTCAGACTTCTGCTAGAGCGCTCAGACCCAAGGCCCTGATGCATGCAAGGAGTGTCAGCAGTGGCCGGGGTCATCCATCCCCCTGTCCCAGGGAAAGCCCTGAATGGGTCCAATTCCTTACTTATCTGCATCCTTGAAATCACCCAGAGGGCTGGGCATGTCGAAGCCCCATTTCACAGGTGAGAGCCCTGAGCGATCCATAACTCCCTAAAGACACACAGCCATGAATCGCAAGCCTAAGAGTCTCCTGACACCAGCACCTGGCTCCCCCACGTCATTGTCACACCTGAGAGGGAAGGGTTCCATCTGAGTCAGCCATGCTGGAAGTCAGGAAAGATCAGTCTGCCTTGTGGGGCATTCTTGGAGACCCCCAATAGCTGGGGAGTTGATTGCTGTAGTAAGTAAAGGCTTGTCGGTAGGGAAACTGAGAGTAAATCCACCCCTCTGCCTACAGGAAAAGCCAGCCCTATTTGGCAGCCTGCAGCTACTCCTACCCTGCTTGGTCTAGGATAGAAATGTTCTTTCCCAGAAGGATTATGGGGCCACCGCCATCCCGTGAAGTGCCACAGCGTTCCACCCATTACAGAAACCAAGACTCCACTGAATGGAGGCCAGACATGTTGCTATGGCAATGAGATAGGCTGCCATGGGAACGGGACAACGTGCCCCACCCCCATCTCTACCCTGAAGCCGTCTTCCAGGATCTTTCAAATTATCGCTACTACTGTGAGCTCATGTCAAAGCATGGCATGACAGGGGGCTGCTGTTGATATTTGGAAGGTGCTTCCTCTCCCAAACAGCCTAGGGTGCGGCTCTGTGCCTCTGAGAGAGGAGTCAAACTCCATACCTATTTGATAAGTGAGTTATTCTACTCCCTGAACCCAATCCTTTCTCTGATGAAGACTGTGGCTGGGAAGAGGATGAGGGGGTCTCTGAAATGTGCTCTTAGGCAGCCCAGTTTTACAAAATTCCCTGCGACCCCCCAAACCCTTCCTCACAGCCTTGAGTTTAGGCAGATGGAAGATAGGAGTACGTGCGTGCGTGTGTGTGTGTGTGTGTGCATGCACATGAGTGCTGCTTCAGGGACAGGGTCCTTCTAAAAAGCAAGCCTGTCTGTGTGAGTGATGGTCATACACATGTGTCTGTGTGACCCTGTGTGTGCATGGGTCCCTCTAACTACAGTTCAGGATTTATCAGCCCCCACTGCTACCCAAGTGCCCTCGAGGATGTCTGTTCTAGCTGATCTAGAGGGCCTGCTTCAGCAGGCAGCAGGAGGGGGGCTGGGTCCTATGCTTCTTGCCCCAGGAAGATGCCAGGCTTTACAGCTCTGTATCTTGGGCAAAAAGGATCTTTGGTTTCATGGGGTTCCCAGCCTGACGGCTCCCTAGATTGGAGAGAAGGTTCAGGGCAGGCTGGAGGCTGTGAGGGGCTAGAAACATTCCTGGACCCGGGGGATCCTATTTGCCTATCCAGACTTTCTGGGTGAGCTCAGGTAGCTAGGACACGGGAGTCCAGAGACACAAAGGTAAGGCTGCCTAGGGGCACTCAGACCCACTCCTTCCTGCAATCTCTGGACAGTCCCCAGGGGATGAATAATCCTAATCTGAAAGGCCTGGGTATCCCTCACTTGAGGAAGGGAATGCAGGAGGGTCTCTTCCCAAACCCCACCCCTTTGGGGGAGTCTGTTAGAATAGCAGGCAGTTGGTCTCACACCCTGGTGGAACAGAATAGGGGGGCAGGGACATTCTTGCCTCTAGGACTACTCTTAATATACTGACGTGAAGTACAGGAGTATCCGCAGTATCCGCAGTGTGCTAAACTGCCCCACTTCATCCTCACAACAGCTGCAGGAGGTGAGCAGTATCATCCCCGTTGGGCAAGAGAAAAATTGAGGCTTGGGGAGGATGAGTGGCATGTCCAAGGTCACACAGCAAAAAAGTTCCAGAGCCAAGGCCTGCCCCCTCCAGTTTCACTCCAAACACCACAGTCTTCCTACACCCCACGGTCTTTTTTCCCTTCTCTCTGGCCCTACCGTGCGTCAGGCTACCCCTTTTCCTGAACGATTTATCCTAGGAAGTACATCTGGCAACCAGGGTAGTTCCAGGCCAATCCTTCTCCAGTCTGCTTCAATAGGCACACAGGCGAGGTTGCCGGTGCCCAAGCAGGCCTCCCCACCTCCAAACTCCTGTCAAGGGCCAACCATCTGAATCTTGCCCCTGTTTTCTCTCTCTGGAAGCAGCCTCCCCAGTCCAGACTTGGTCACAGGGAGTAAAGGGTGGCCCGGCCTTCCTCATCTTCTGTGGCCACTTCCATTTTAGAGCCGCCGCCAGAGCCCAGAGTGTCTCCAGCAGGGATGGGGGCTGGGGTCAGGACATACAGCCCCAGGTTCACCACCTTCTCAGGGTTTGGTTTTTTTTTTAATTATTTTTATTTATTTATGATAGTCACAGAGAGAGAGAGAGGCAGAGACATAGGCAGAGGGAGAAGCAGGCTCCATGCACTGGGAGCCCGACGTGGGATTCGATCCCGGGTCTCCAGGATCGCGCCCTGGGCCAAAGGCAGGCGCCAAACCGCTGCGCCACCCAGGGATCCCACCTTCTCAGGTTTTGTTTGATCCTGTTTTCTCCAAAGCTGCCGATTTTGTCTTAACAACTGTCCTTTCAGTTTATTACCTTTACAAAATGTTAGAAAGGACCGCTTTTGACAAATGGCTGGCTGCTTACTCCCAAAGCCCCTGAAAAACACCAAAGGAGCAGAGAAGCATGAATTCTCAAGGACAAAGAGAAGGGAGAGGAAGCCACAACAGATGAGAAAGGACAAGCAGATTTTGAAGACAAAAATTAGGCAAAGGGCTTGGCAGAATGAGGGAGACTACAGCCTCAAGGCCAGCAAAGGGGGTTCCTGATGCACGCCAGGACAGTCTCAGGCCTGGGAGGTCCTGGGGTGAATCCTGGACTAGAATGGCAGGGGGAGGGGGTGCTGGCTGGAAATCAGCATATGGAAAACCAAGACTTCCCAAGTCCCCTCCCCCTCTCCGCAGCCCACGCAGCCAGGCTACCTACACCCTGGGAAGGGACTAGAGTTTCATCCCTTAAGGACACAGTGGAGACCTCGAGTCACGGTGACACAGGCACAATGAGGATGGAGCTGAAGAGAGTAGCTATAAAGAGAGGGACTGTGTGACAGTCTTCATAAGTTTGTCTATCCAGCCCCATTCCAAATCTCTTTCCCCAGATGTAGGTAATAGGAGTCCCCTCCCCATAGAAAAGGCCTCAGATACTGATATTGGACATGGCTGTCTTTGTCTACCTGGGCTGCTCTAACAAAATACTAGAGACTGGGTGGCTTATAAACAAGAGAAATTTGGGGCGCATGGGTGGCTCAGTCAGTTAAGCGGGAGCTTTTGGCTCAGGTCACCATCCCGGGGTCCTGGGATCAAACCCTTGCATTGGGCTTCCTGCTCAGCAGGGAGCCTGCTTCTCCCTCTCCCCTCTGCCTCCTGCTCCCCTTACTTGTGCTCTCTGTCAAATAAACAAAATCTTTAAAAATAAAATAAAGTGGGGTACACCAGCATGAGCCTACTGTGCATACTGAATTTCTAGGGCACTCCAATCTGGATGGAGGCCAAACCAAAAACAAAACAGAGAAAAAAAAATTTTTTTTAAACCCCCAAACCACCTAGTCTGTAATTAATATCCACAGGGGGCATAAGAGAATCTGTATCCATAAAACAAGTAGTGGATGCAATTAGCCAAGGAATAACCAAGGATCAGAAAAGGCCCTTGGAAGTAAAAAATATAGGAGAAAAAAATGTGTAGGGAAATTGAAGAGCTGGAACGTAAAGTTAAGGAAATGTCCTAGAAGGTAGAACAAAAAGAACTCAGGGAGGGGCACCTGGCTGGCTTGGGAGGAAGAGCATGCAACTCTTGATCGATCTTGGAGTTGTAAATTCGAGCCCCATGTTAGGTGTAGAGATGACTTAAAAATAAATGTCTAAAAAAAAAGAGAGCTCAGGAGATTAAATATGCAATGCTTAGAAAACAAACAGAACTTGCAATATGCTACTAATGTGAGTTCCAGAAGAGAGAAGAGAAAACAGGAGGGAAGAAATGATCAAGAAATCAATGCAGGACGATTTTCCAGAATGGAAGGACACGAATTTCCAGATTGAGGGCATCCACCCAGTGCTCACCACATGAACAGAACAGACCCACACCAGGGACAAAGGGAAGGGGGCACCAGCTCCCAGAGATAAAACCACAGGAGCGGAGTTGGGACTTGGAGTGGCTCCAGACTTGTTATAATCTGAAAAACAACTTCCAATTTCAGAGGGAAAATAAATTCCAACCTAGAATTCTATTCACACCCAAACTATAAAGAGTAAGAACGGAATGGAAACATTTGTAGACGTGCCAGGCCTGGAAGTGCTTGCCTGTCAGGCACGCGTTCTCAGCAAGCTCTGGGAGCACATGCTCTGCTTCAACAGAAGTGCAGCCTGAGAGAAAGGAACCCCCAGAGCCTGGACACAAAAAGCCAGGTCGGTGGGGAGCAGCAAAGAGGTCCCCAGACAGTAGTGTGCAGCCACGGGGAGCCCGGGTGGCTCAGTCATCAGAGAGTCCGACTCTTGGTTTCAGCTCAGCGTCATGCGATAAAGCCCCGGGTGGGTCTCTCCACTCATGGCACAATCTGCCTGAGATTTTCTCTCCCTCTGCCCCCTCCCTGCCCGCCCCCCCCCCCGAAATAGTGTGCAGCCAGCCTGGGAGCACGAGGCTTTGGGGAGAAAGTCCCACTGACCGTGTGTGAACACGGCAGCAGGCAGAGAAGGGGTCTGGAGGATCCGGGCAGAGTTCACAGGCTCCTGGGAAAACAAGGAGTGGGAAAGATGAAGGGGTATTCTGCGATGAACTTCATGAAAAGCAAAAAATTACGTATGGAAAAATTACATTAGACACTGTGAACAATAATTGAATTACAATGATGTAAATACTGGCTTTTGATTTTGCCAAAATTGGAGGGATGGAGTATAAGAGAAGTCTTCATCTGCCATGAAAGATGATCAATAAATAATGTATGAAATTGGAAAATGAAGACATGGACGGATCGATAACCTTAAGAAGTATAAACGGCCACCAAATAGAGCAAATAGCCCAGAGAGTCAAAAGGCCTTGTCTCTGTGCAGCCAGACTAGGGGCCGAGGAGTGGGGTGGGGGGGGCCTGGGAGCTCGGGCCGGACTGGTGACCGCTAGGTTTCATTATCAGCCTTTTGGAGCTATTGCTTTTTTAAAACTAGAGTATTTCTTTTTCTTTTTTTTTAAAGATTTTATTTATTTATTCATAGACAAAGAGAGAGAGAGAGGCAGAGACACAGGCAGAGGGAGAAGCAGGCTCCACGCAGGGAGCCCGACGTGGGACTCGATCCTGTGTCCCCAGGATCACACCCCAGGCTGCAGGCGGCGCTAAACCACTGCGCCACCGGGGCTGCCCAAGTATTTATTTTTCTGATAAAAAGTAAGAAATGGCTGGCTCAGCATATGACTCTTGATCTTGAGGTTGTGAATTCAAGCCCCACGTTGGGCGTAGAGCTTACGTAAAAGAATAGATGGAGGGACACCTGGTTGCTCAGCAGTTGAGCGTCTGCCTTTGACTCAGGGCATGACCCCGGGGCCCTGGGATCGAGTCCTACATCGGGCTCTCTGCATGGAGCCTGCTTCTCCCTCTGCCTGTGTCTCTGCCTCTCTCTCTCTTTCTGTGTCTCTCATTAATAAATAAAATCTTTTAAAAAAAGAGTAGATGGAAGGGAGGAAGCAGGAAGGTAGGAAGAGGCCTATTTTCTAGGAAGTGTGTTCCTGGATAGCATTTCCCTAACAGCCCTGCCCCACCCCAGCCATCCTCCTGCTGGTGACACATCCATGCACAAAACCCTCGGCACCACCCATCAGACCCACGGCCTGCATCACCACATCACCACATCCCCACAACACACACACACATACACACTCTCCTCTGAGCTGCTTCACCGGCATGCCCTCCTCTGGCAAAGGGATCTTCCAGTTTAAGCTTTTTTGGACAATGGAACATATCTCCGCTGCCACTTGGGGGAAAGCAGTTTATCATGTTTCTTGCTTTCGTGCCTCAGGGATCGGTGCCTGGTCCCACAACACTGGGTGTGTCTCATCTCAGGAGCTCCCCTCTAACCAGGCTCTCCCACGAGCCCCTACCAATCCTCTCTTCCCCCAGGCCCCCACAGCTCCCAAGACCTGTGTGACCCCCCTTCCATTCTCCTGGGTAAGCACTTGAGCAGGCTTCAGGTTGGGATCACCCCAACCCTGTGGCTGAATTCCTGCTCCTCCAAGGTCCCCAGAGCCAGCGATAGAGATGCTTGGTTCTGCCCACCCCGGTCCCACAGCTCCAACGTTCTGGTCCGAGCCCCGGTGCCTCCCCAGGGCTCTCCTAGTAATTACTCCTGGAGGGCCCACCCACACATGGCAGCCCAGGCCGGTTATTAAACTCCATTCTGGGTCTTTCTTTCCCTTGAAAGGCCCCAGCTGCTCATCGCACTGAGCTCAACGCCCCCATCTGATTGAAAATTCCTCCAAGGAGCCAGCTGGGCTCTCCGGACCGGGTTGTTGAGCGTGATGTGGGCAGGAGGTCAGGAGAAAGAAAGACATGTCTGGTTTTTTGTTTTTTGTTTTTATCTTTTCTCCTGCTTCCCTGTTCGCTCTATATGGGCAAAAGCAGGACCGGCCCGAAGGTGCTTATCTCCTGAACTTGAAGGCTCGGTAAGGTCCATTTCCACCCCTTACACCTTCCTCAGGGCAGTGGCCATGGCAAGAGTTTCCCACCACACCAACAGCAGCCTGTCGGGCTCTAGGAGCTGTCAGCCTTGTCTCCCTCCAGCGTCTCCCTCTGCTCAGCACACCCAGCCCTGGTCACCACGCGCGAATCTCCTTGGATTTGATATCAAGGAGCAAAGTGGGATTTGGGGCCATTTTTAGAGAAATCCTGGGTACCCCTTGTCTCCTGAGAGAGGCCTGGCCTCCGGCAGGCCCAACCCCCCCGCACACACCCAGCCGTGGGATCTGACCGGAGGGCCAGGCTGCGCCTGGATTTATGCCTCCCCTGACTGGTTCTCACGTCTGGGCTCTGCCCCTCTGGGAAAGGGCAGGTGCCATACAGCCCTTCCCTGCAGCCTCCAGCCTCCGCCAACATCACAACCCTGACCTTGAGGTGACACAGCCCGGGGTCTACATGTGGGATCCTGGGGAGCCTCCGTGAGAAAAAGTGGACCCTGGGCTGACAGAGCTTGGGAGATAACCGGAGAGGGGTCCTGCCCGCCCCTCCTTTCCACACCACGGCCCGGAGCCCTGCATAGCCACAGGGCAGAGAGGAGAGACTCCCGTGGGAACGCCACCCCCCGCCCCGGGTTATCCCCACCACCGTGGAAATGGACGAGTCCAGGTCGGGCCCCTGAGAAGGAGTCTGGACACAGCAAAGCCTAGATCCCGGAGCTGACCGCCCAGGGTTGGAGCATACCTCCCACAGGGCACTCACTCTCATCGGGTAGGGCAGACTGCATAGACGGCTCTTCCTTGGAAGCAGGCTGCACCTGGACTCTCTCCTTGCCACTGCCCCCAGGGCCTCAGTTCTGTCCTGTGGGGCTGCACCAACAGGGCTGACCCTGCTTCCCTGGGAGAAGCTTTCAAGGGCCCATGATCCCTGGGGCTTCCCTCCTGGCTGCCCTCCTGTCCAATGCGTCCCTCTCCTGCGGGCTTATCCACACTTATTTACACCTATGTTCCACTGCTGGTGTCATCTGGTTAGAGAGTGCCTAGGGCCAGGGGGCACCCCGACCCTTGAGCTGGACCCCCTGGCCCTGCCCTTGCCACAGGAGAGCCCTGTGAATCTAAAATGTACTGAGGCCCCTGCTGCCCTGCACCGCTGCCGGCTGTCTAAGCCGCAGCTGGGCCCTGGGCTTCAAGGAGCTCCCGCCCCCCCCCACCACGGGAAAGCAGCGCTCCCTACTGTGAGGCTGCAGCTCAGCACCTCCTCTTTTGAATCCCATGGCTCTGCCAAGCACATCTGACCCCTGCAGCCACACGGGCTGGGCCAGGAGTCACAGGCTGGGCGCTCCACTTGTCCCTCACCCGCCCAGTTGGAGCTCTCTGAAGCTCCAGCTGCCTCCTCTGAATGGTGGGTACCAGAGCACCCCCTTTCCAGGGCTGCCAAGAGAATAGAAAACACCTCACCATGCAGGGTAGGTGCCCCGTAAAGAGGCCTGGGGTCACTGGCATTCAGAGGCAGCCTCGGGGCTGACCTGTCTCCCCACTCGCTCCAGCTCCTCCTGCTCTGGGGTTAGGGGAGGGGCACAGGGAGAGGGTGGCCAGTCGCCTGCCTGGCCAGGACAGGTCCCCGTCTTGTCAGTCTCTGCAGGAGACAATCTCATTCTGCAGTCGCTGTCCTGAGATTCCCGACTGATCCTCCATCAGCAGAGCACCTCGAGGTGGGGAGAAGTGAGATTCTGGGGTGCCCCCACCATGTAACACAGGATATGGCCCAGGGGAGATGCAGGGCCCCGCTGTGCCACGCACCGGCGATAAATTACCTCCTAGGTCTTGGTTTCCTCTTGTGTTAGAGGAACGCTGGTCTGCTCGCCTCCCAGGGCTGACGTGGACGTTGGGAGGAGACCCTTCTCCCTCCAGGCTCTTGGACCTCCTCCCTCCCAGTTGTCATTGCTGGACGTGCAGGTCTTACCCCTTCATTTATCAAAGACTTTGGCTTCTGACGTACAGCCTTCCTCTACCCTATGCCCTCTGCAGTCCTTCTGGATGACATCACGATTCACGCAGACGGTGACCTGGCCAGCACCCTGGCTGGCCTCGCTGCTCCTGGAGGGTCCTCCTGCCAATGACCTCATCCCTACATCCTGCTCTGGCTTTGCCACCACTTGTCACTGTTCTACCTTAGAAAAGACTCTCAAACATCCCACTCTCGACCAGCTCTTCGTCTGTCAGCTTTAGGCTTCAACTGTTCCACCCTCTTGTCCTTTCTTTGCCCAAGGCCCTCCACTTCCTTCCCCTTCATTCATCCTATCCCGTGATGTTCTGACTTCTTTCCCACACTCCGCTTGTAGTCCACAGTCTATCGTTCAGTAACATTTTTGCTAGGACCCCAAATCCCTCTGTCCCTCCTCTTTGATCACACCTGGCACCACCCCAGCCCTGGATGAAGCCAGCCACACACCGTCCTGATGTCCGCACCTGAGCAGTCAAGCACTGTGGTGGCTGCAGGGAGGCAGAGAACAGGGGAGACTGGCTTCCTACAAAGGTGCGATCTCCAGACATTAAATGTCTTAATTCCTCCCAGAAAACCTCTTAGTTTCCCTAGTCAGCTCCTTCTCACTTTCCATAACTATCTCAAGCCTTCTCTGTGTCCCTTATGCCTCCAAGCCCCTCCGATCCCCAAGCCCCAGCGGAGGTCCTTACTCTCTACTTGTCTGAGAAGATAACAGTCACGGCACAGACAGACCCTCGGCTTCCAGTACCTGGCAGGTAAACGACTGTGGGCATGCGCCCTGCCCTCTCATCTTCTCACTCCTACCTGCTCAGGAACCTTGCTATGGTGATTGGGAGGATTTCTTCCACTACACCCTCAGCATCACCAGGCACCAAGAAACCTTCCTCCCCCTTGCTCCCCATATCTCATCTACCACCCAGTTTTATTTCCTAAATGTTTCTCAAATCTATCCAATCTTTTCTCTCTCCAGCATGCCCACCTCTCCTAGTCCAACCTGGTTCTAAGGTAAACACAGCATAGAACTCAAGAACTTTCATGGTTGAGGCACCTGCATAGCTCAAATAGTTAAGTGTCTGACTTTGGCTCAGGTCATGATCTCAGGGTCCTGGGATACCCAGGATGGGCTCTGTGCTCAGCCAGGGTCTGCTTCTCGCCCTCCCCAACTCGTCCCCTGCTCATGCTCTCTCTCTCTCATATAAATAAATAAATAAATGAATGAATAAATAAATAAATAAATAAATACATTTAAGAAAAAGAAAAGAACTTTCATAATTTGACACTCAAGTCAGCTGCATAATGAGCTCTGGGACATACTGCCTAAGCTTACAGGCCAACTGCATCAGTTATTGTCAGTGTGATCCCAGGCAAGTTCCTTTCTGAATCCTCCCGTATCTGTTTCCTCATCTATAAAGTGGAATAATAAAGGAACCACGTCATGTAGTTATCAGGAGAGTAGAACGCATTAGGCACTTAAAATGGCATCTGGCACATAATAAGCATACAGCAAGCATTTGCTCTTACCATCTTCTGCCTCTCCATCTCATGTCTCATCCCACTTCTTGTCTAGTCACACTGGCTTTATTTGGGCCTTATTCTCATCATGTTTCCTCTCTCCACAGGGCCTTTGCACATGCTGCTCCCATTGGGACTCTATTTCTTTCCCTCTTCAGGCTATTCATTGCCTGCCTGTGTAGCCTTGCTCCCCATATCCCATCTACCACCCAATTTTATTTCCTAAATGACAACTCAAGTGTCCTTTGTTTGGAGATGCCTTCCCAGAGCCCCCTGACTGTACTGGTCGTCATTATTATTTTATATTTATGTTGTGATGATAATCTATCTCTCCTACAGACTGTGAGATCCATGAAGGGCAGAAATGGTACTTATTTTTGTCACCTTTGTAATCCTAGCATCTAGAAAAGTGTCCGACAAATAACAAATGCTTAATGAATATTGTCTAACGAATAAAGAGCACTAAGGCCTATTCAAATGCTTGATAAATATTTTTTCAATCTGACAAGACAGATACCCCACGTTGAGGGATTTTAAAAATTTTTCCCCTGGCATCAGATACTTCCTTCACTGCCGACCACAGTGCCTGAAAATTCTCCAATAAGAGTTTACTTGGGGGGGGGGGGGTGGCACCTGGGTGGCTAAGTAGGTTAAGCATCTGCCTTCAGCTCAGGTCATGATCCTAGAGTTCTGGGATACAGCCCTGCATTGGTGGGCTCCCTGCTCATCTAGGAGCCTGCTTCTCCCTCTCCCTCTGCTGCTCCCCCTGCTTGTACATCCTTTGTCTCTGACAACTAAATAAATAAAATCTTAAAAAAAAAAAAAAAAAAGAATTTACACCAGATCCTTCTGTCATTCAGTAAGGGTGTTACAATCTCAGAGGACCAAACATGTTTATTGGCCAACACATTAGTAACAGAGATTAGCTCCTCTAAGTCTTTTTTTTTAAAAGTAGACTGAGGTGGGGCTTGAGCTCACCACCCTGAGAACAGAGAGTCAGATGCTCTATTGACTGAGCCACACAGGCACCCCATTTCTACTAAGTTTTTACTGCTCCCAGCTGGTGCAGAGAGCACCACCCTGGAGGCCAAGAACAAAAACTAAAGTGTCTGGCACCCTAGGAGCCACCCAGCATCTCCTTCATGCTGCAGATTTAGGGACTGAGGCCCAGAGAGGGGAAGGGAGGGGCCCAACGTCACACAGCAAATTCGTGGTAGAGTCAAAACCAGAACCCAGGTCCCAGACAGCCAGCCCAGAGCTAGTTCCCCAGTTCACTCATTTGATAAGTGCTAAACACCACTTTGGGCAGGAAATAGACGCCCGTACACAGGTTCATCTGATCTGGGACAGCTGAGGTGTGTGCTCTCCCAGAAGGGCTTGCCTCGCTAGGTAGAAGCCCATAGCAGAAGGACAGCCAATGCCAGGCTGAATCGGGGCCTGCTTGAAGGACAAGGGGTGATATTTGAAATGTGCCCAGAAGGATGAGCAGGAGAAGCCAGGAGAGGGCACCGTAGGCTGAATAAGTAGCACCCACCCGGGACTCAGGGGCCAGTGTGTGTATGGAGAGCAGTCCCAGGCTGTAAGCAGGGGCTAGGGGACAAGAGAAGGGAGCCGAGACTGGGCCCAGAAGGCTGTGCAGGAAGGCCACCTCACCTTCTACAGCAGGTGCCCGAAACCCCGGAGGGCTGCCCTTCCCTTGCACCAACGCTAGGTCCAAGGGAGGCAGGCATGCAGCCCTTCCCCCAGCTCCCTGCCTCCAGAGAGCCCCACAGGGTGCTGCCCTACAGGGCGCTGCCCTACAGGGTGCTGTGGTGTCCTTCCCCACCAACGGCTGCTGCTGACCAGGGCCCCAAGTTCCCGGGGCCTGGCTTTGTCCCAAACAAGCCAGCAAGAGTCCCCCATGTTCCAGAAGGAAATTGAGGCAGTCAGGGACACAGCTAGGGTTAATGCAGAGGATGGAGCTGAAGGGTATGCATGGTGGTGTCTGGCTGGGAGGTGGGAAGCTGAGGTTTGGGGGCCGTCTCACCCCTGACCGCTGCAGTTCCCTGTAGGCCTCTGCCCCCGTCAGGGGGTTATAGGGCGAGGCCGCCGTGGGGCTGCTGGCGTCACAGGGCACAGAATCACTTTCCCACAGCCCTTCTTCCCCTGGTTCCTTGACTGCGTCCTAATCTGGTCACCCTTCACCCACCTAGCCCCGTCCCATGGGGGGGATTTATTACTGGCTGCCTTGTATCTACCCCAGGACAATAAATCAGGGCAGAGCAAAACCGCAACCAGCCACGCATAGAGCACATAAAAGGAGAAGGGGAAGCCACAAGGCTTCAGCAGAGCACCCAGGCCAAGCACCATGGCCAGATGCACAATGCCTCGCTGGGGACTCCTGCTGGTGCTCTGGGGCTCCTGCACCTTCGGGCTCCCTGCAGACACGGGAGCCTTCAGACGGTAACTGGGTGGGGGGGGCGGCGGGGAGTGTGGGGGGAGTGGGGCAGATGGGGACAGGAGTTCCCACCTTCCTAACTCCCTCGGCTTCCAGATGGGGGGTGTCATCCATCCTCACCATCAGCAGGGCAGGGAGATGCGGTCCTGTGGAGAGAGAGGACTCGCCCAAGGTCACACGGCCAGTGGTGGCACATTTCTCAGACTGAAGAGCCAGGTCATTTGATCTCTGCCCAAAGCTTTTGTTCCTTGCACGGATCACCAGGGGTGCTGTGGGGACCCGGATGATTAAGACCTATCTCTTGCTCTCAAGCCTCTCACAGCCTAATTATTAAGAAGGGGGTGGCATGGGCAAGCCTGCCAAGGAGAAACTGTACAGTGGTTGAAGACGAGCCTTCTAGAGCTAAATTGTCTTGGTTTAAATCCTGCCTCACCAGCACCCCTCACTAGCTCTGAAAGCATGAGCGAGTCACTTAACCTCTGGAGGTCTCAGTTTACCATTTTGAAAACAGAGATAATAACAGTGTCTACTTCGCAGATCGGCTTTGAAGATTTAATGAGATAAAGGATGTATAGCCTTCAGCGTGATGCCGACAACGCTGTAAAAACCCAGCTGCCAGTCGTCCTATAGGGTGGATTGTCACCAATGTTAAAAGAAAAGGCTTAAGGCAGTCAGGAGGAGGGAGGCATAACTTAACACCCAAATCCAGGCCCAGGCCCTATGGGAACTGGGCTCATTACGTTCGTTAAGGCTGGGGTGTGGGGAGGATGACAAGGGACCTCAAAAGGAGAAGGTCTCAGTGTGGGGAGAGTGGTGGAACCTGAAGGCCTCAAGGCAAGAGGGCAAGAATCTTTTTTAAAGATTTCATTTTTGAGTCCTCTTTATACCCCATGTGGGTCTTGAACTCACAATTCCAAGATCAAGAGTCACATGTTTTAGTGACTGAGCCAGCTGGGTGCCCCTAAGAGGGCAGGTTTTTTTTTTTTTTTTTTTTTTTTTTTTTTTTTTTAAATTTATTTATGATAGTCACAGAGAGAGAGAGGCAGAGACATAGGCAGAGGGAGAAGCAGGCTCCATGCACTGAGAGCCCGACGTGGGATTCGATCCCGGATCTCCAAGATCGCGCCCTGGGCCAAAGGCAGGTGCCAAACCGCTGCGCCACCCAGGGATCCCAAGAGGGCAGGTTTTAACAGCCATAGGCATTTTACAGGCTTAGCACCTAGGATTTCACAGGATCTTTTCACATGACCCAAATTGTCCTCCCGACAACCCAGCAGTCCCACTTTAAGGTGAGGACACAGAGGCTCCGGGAGGTAGGTCCCCTATGAGAGGCTGAGCCTCAGCACACATTGGGCCTTTTGTTTCCAAATCTTCTTGCCCTGCTCTGAGGCTCCCAGAGGGCCACTGCTAGGGTAGGGGTGTGGGGTGAGAGCGTGTACCTGAGCGCAGCCCCCACCCCCAGGGTAAAGACAGAGCAAGGTAGAAGCATTCTCCCCTGTTCTCTTTAAAAAGAGAAGAAGGGGTTGGGGGGCCAGGAGAGCAGAAAGAGGCTTTTGAAACACAGAAGGTCGCCACCTGCTATGTGGGCAGGGTCCTGCAAGGCACTTTGGGAGCTCCGAACACAGGATCCCATTCTCCAGATGCTTTCCTAGCCTCTCGTACACACACTCTCCGTTTATTGAGCAGTGGGCTGCTCATTTGATCTGCAGTGAGGCGGGACTACGGTTTCATCCCTTTTTTTAAAAGACTTTATTTATTCATGAAAGAGGCAGAGACACAGGCAGAGGGAGAAGCAGGCTCCCTGCGGGGAGCCCAATGTAGGACTCGATCCAGGACCCCGGGGTCATGCCCTGAGCTGAAGGCAGATGCTCAACCACTGAGCCCCCCAGGTGCCCATGTTTCATCCCTTTTTATAGAGGAGTTAATGGGGGTGGGGGCTCACAAAAGGCCCAGAGGGGTTCGGTAAGCTGATCAGAATCACACAGTAATAGGGGTTTCAGCATCCGCTCACAACTACTGTATCCTCACCACCAGACAACACCGCCGCCACGAACGTTAGGCTGTGCAGCGCTGGCTGTGAGTGCCCCAGGAAAAATGAAGCAGGAGCCCAAGCAAAGGTGGGGAGTGGAGGGGAAGGAACTTTCTGAAAGGAGAATGGGAAAAGTAAAGGTCCAGAGCAGAGGCTGTTCAGGGTAGATGGTAGAAAATGCACCCTCCTTGGGATCAGGCCTTCTCTGTTCCTCCATTTTTCCCATCTGTAAAATGGGAAGAATCACCCACCCTGTGGGATGGCTGAGAATAAGATCATAACCGTGAAACTGCTTTGTGAACAGTAAATGGTGACATGACTGTGACAAGTCATTTCCATTAAGATGTGGCGCTGGCTGGCAGGAAAGCTGCATTTTGGCCCGTGGGCATGAGGGGGTCCGGGAGTGCCGGGTGTGAGCAGGAAAGGACAGTAGAGGTAGACCAGCATCTGGAAAGGAAGACTGGTTCTCCGTCAACTGGGCCGCAATCCTGGGACCTCCTGGCCAACAGCTAGGGGCATCTCCCTCCAGGCTTCCACAAAGAGCCTTCACAGGGGAGCCCTGGGGATGCTCTCTGGGAAACAACCAGACACAGTGCTTCGAATCCCTGCTCCACCGTTTCCGAGTCACCTCATCCCTACGAGCCTCCAATTCCTCATCACACAGTGAGGACAAGGATGGCCTCATGAGGGCTGCGTCAGGGCGTGTGTAGCGTTTGGCACTCACCAGGTGGCCGCTCTGGGTGTGCTTTCCCCACCCCCACCCCACCCCCACCCCCGGCGTCTTTGATTCTGCCTCCCAAAGGTGAGCGGCAGGAGTCAGGGAAAGAAGCATAAAGCCTGGGACTCCAGCTCAAGGACATCTTTCCAAGGGCAGGGGGCACGGGGACTCTGGAGACGCTGGCTGCTTCCCTCCCTTGCCATCCCCCCACCCCTCCACCCCCTCCACTGCACCACCCCACCCCTGGACTAGCAGATCTGGTCCAGCCACCCCCCCCCCAACTCTGGCCAGGTGTCTGCCTCGAACCCAGCGCAGAAGGCCCTGCAGGCGGCAGTGGGTGCCTGCTGCCACCTACAGGCCGCCCACAGCACTGGCTCCTCGGCCCCCTCGAGGGGAGCAGGCCAGCCACCGTCTCTCACTCTCGGGGCGGTCATCGGTCATCGGCCATCGATGACCATCGTAGCTTTCTCCTCTTCCTCCTCAGGCTCCTGGCCTGCTGGCGCTCCTTGAAGGCAGCGGGAGTCCTGATCCGTCCGTCTCTAGTACCTCGTGCAGGGCAGGCCTGGAGCAGGGCTCAACGTGTAGCTATGGAACGAGGAATGAGAGAGCAAATGGCTTTGTAGAGCTCGTGGTCAGAATCAGACAGTGTTGAGGATTATTTAATCAAGGGGACTTGCAAATTCTCTCTGAGAGGCCCGAAAGCACAAGGAGCAATTTGTAGGTGTCTGGGCGAGGGCAGAGAGTCGTACTAGAAGCTTCGGGGCCTCCACCATTATTGTGGGGGAGTACAGAGCTCTTCTGGGTTTTCCCTCCTCCGCCCTGGGCCAGGATCTTCCTCAAGAAAATGCCCTCCATCCGGGAAAGCCTGAAGGAGCGAGGCGTGGATGTGGCCGGGCTTGGGGCTGAGTGGAACCAGTTCACCAAGAGACTCTCCTCTGGCAACAGCACCTCCCCCGTGGTCCTCACCAACTACCTGGATGTGAGTGCCCGGCTGGGGCCTTGCTGCTCCATCTCCTTGCTCTCTGGGCCCAGGGCTTTCTTGGCTCTTTCCGCGCGGTCTCTGACGGGGTTGCTGAGGTATCTGGCAGCCCGTGACATGCCCATTGCAGCGCTAGGAAGGCTGAGGCATGGAGGGCAGAATGGAGCCCAGAGGCAGAGTTAGGCTGGGAACCCCAGAATCTAGGCTCTGGGCCTCGAGTGCAGGTGACCTGGTGGGCAGGACCGGAACGTGACCGCAGGGGCTGGCTTCTGTGACCGGGCTCCGCACAGCAGGACTGCTGATGGCCTCAGCAGCCCCTCGAGAGGTGGGGCGCCTTCCTGCTTCATTTTCAGCAGATTTATTTTGCCCTCTTGTCTCACTTCCTGAGAAGTCATAAGACTAAGGCGGTGCTAAGCCTTCCACCCAGGCCCCGCCGAAACCTGGAAACCCAGAGAAGGCTGTGAGGCCTTCGCATCTCACCCCGAGCGCCAGAGGGGGCATCGGGCAAAACCCCGAGGCCCAAGGCTCCCGAGCTCTTCCAGCTGCCTCTTCCGTTCCCTCCCTCGCTCACAGACCCAGTACTACGGCGAGATTGGCATCGGCACCCCACCCCAGACCTTCAAAGTCGTCTTCGACACGGGCTCGGCCAACCTCTGGGTGCCCTCCACCAGGTGCAGCCCTCTCTACACAGCCTGTGGTGAGCCCCCTCCGCCGCTCCTGCAGGGCCAGTGGTCCCTGTGCCCAGGCCCGCTCTGCGCCTAGCCAGGCCTGCCTCGCTCCCTCTGCCCCCGCTACCACCGCCCCCGAGAGGACAGACGAAAGTGTCCCCCATTTTCCTGATGCGACCGCCAAGGCAAATGGCAAGCATTAGGGGTCCCCAGCCCAGCTACAAGGCCATCACTCCCCTTTCCTGAGATCGGGCGAGGACTGAATTCTCAGACTCACCACAGGCCCTGGGCGTCTTCTACCCCTTTCCTCAGCCAGTAACCTCTTGCTGAGTGCTTGCTGGGACCAGAATCTTTTCCTCATCCCTGCATTCGAAACTTCTGTGACGTGCTTCATTCGAGACCGTTCTCATAGATATGGGCACATGACAGGAGCCCAAGGAACACAGTCCTTGGTTGGTGAAACACATTTTCAAGCCTCCAGCCTCAGGGCCACCCCACCCCGCACCTAAGTCCTCCACCACACGGGCCATACACCCAACGCACCTGCCTGCAAGGCCCCCTGCCCAGGGCTCCCTTGGACATACCTGAGCCTATGTCCCTCTGCCAGAGATTCACTGCCTCTATGACTCCTCGGAATCCTCCAGCTACATGGAGAACGGGACGACATTCACCATCCGCTACGGATCTGGGAAGGTCAAAGGCTTCCTGAGCCAGGACATGGTGACTGTAAGTGGGAGTGCCCCTAGCTCATCTGACCCCTGCCCTTCTCGTTCCCAGACCTCTCCTGCCACCCAAGGGCCCATACTTGGGTAGGGTACAGTTCAGCACACCTTGGAGCCTGGGGATTTGGGGAGCACCCCACCTTGCTGCCTGCCAGGGGCTGGTGAGTCAAAACAGCAGCACCCAGGACAGAGCAAGCCCAAGCTCCTGGCTGGGCACCGGATGATTGATGGGGGCCTTTATCTCTAACTCCCGTCAGTACTTATCCTAAGCCCTACAGCCTGCAATCAGCTGACCTCCTGAGGTCCCCTGGCTCTGGCTGGGCTTTCAACCAGACCTGGACTGAAATATCAAGGTCAGGTCAGTGTCAGCAGTCTTAGGGTCAGGCATAGGTTTTAAGGTCACAGTTGAGATTAGAGTATGGGATTAAGGCCAGGGCTTGGTTTTCTTTTTCTTTTGGTTTGCATCTGACCCTCTCTGTTCTGGGGTTTCTCCGGCTCCTGCTCTGTCAGAGTTATGGGAGGGGTACGCATAGAACGTGGAACAAATCAGTAGGAGCCCTTACCCTCCCCTTGTCTGTGAAACAGGGGAGAAAGCCTGGCTTTTTGAAGAAATCCTTACCCGTGCTGGGAGTAGGGAACTTAGGCCCAGTGCTGCCGGTGTGGAAGCTGGGGCCCTGGGGAGGGGGTGTGAGAGCTCCTGGCATCTCTTCTGTTACTGCCTGGCAGTAGTGCCTCCTCAGCCTCTGCCCCTCCCAGTCCCGGGGTAACCTCGGTTCTCTCTGGACCCCCAGAGCTTGCACGAGTAATAGAGGAGAGGATATGTGCGGGTGGGGGGATTGATGAAATGCTCTCATCCCAAATTCCTCCACCCCAGGGCATGTGGGCCCTAGACTAGACCCTGGCCTGGGGCGGGGCAGGAGGCCTGGTCTCCTCTGGTCCTTCCTCCCACAGGTGGGCGGAATCACAGTGACACAGACGTTTGGAGAGGTCACAGAGCTGCCCCTGATACCCTTCATGCTGGCCAAGTTTGATGGGGTTCTGGGCATGGGCTTCCCTGCACAGGCTGTTGGTGGGGTCACCCCCGTCTTTGACCACATCCTCTCCCAAGGGGTGCTAAAGGAGGAGGTTTTCTCAGTCTACTACAGCAGGTGAGCCTGGGGCTCCAGGGGCTGAGTCAGGGGTGGGGGGTGGGGGGAGGGTAGGAGGCAGGAGAGCTGGGAGAGCAGGAAGAGAGCTGGGGCTGGAATTTTTATGTGTTCATGATTAGGTGGTGTTCAATCCATATGTAGAGCTCCACTCCCAATATGGAAGCCACCACTTAAGTAAAAATTTTTTAAAAATTCAATATCTTTTTTACACTATCCATATTTCAATTGCTCAGCAGCCACAGTGGTAGCACAGATCCAGAGCAGTACTCATACAACTTTCTACAATGATGGAAGTGTTCTAGAGCAACAGGAAAATGCAGGGTCGGGGGGATGGAAAGTCAAGCGTTACTATGAGTAGCCCATGACCCCTCTCACACAGAAAGCTGACTTCATTCATTCATTCATTCATTCGCTCACTCATTGATTCAACAAATATTGGATGCTTATGTGCCAAGCACTGTGGGAGGTTCTGGGGTGCAGCCACAAACAGGTGTACAAGACACAGTCCCTGCCCTCACAGACCCCACAGTCTGGAAGGAAGACAAGAAACATCACAACATGATGGGCGACAATGGGGAGCATGAGGCTGAAACCCATAGGTGCCTTTCAACTGTGGACTGAGCTTACATGCACAGTTCAGCTAGCCTTGGGGAAGCCACTGTCCACTGTTGAGCAGGGCTGTAATCCACACCAAGCTGTTGGGTGTGGAAAGATAATAAGAGCTGGACACAAGGCATCATAAGAGTAGGAACACAAGGCTAGTGGAGGGAGGGTCAGGGTCCAGAGAAATCACACAGGTAAAACGGAGACGAGCAAAAGGGAGAAAAGAAAATGCGAGGTGTTGAGAAAAGACCACCAATTGGCCCTGCAGACAGGAGGAGTCTCAGGAAGAGCTGTTTTAGAGATGGAGCATGGCCAGATGGCCAGCAGTTGAGAGGAAGATGGAGAGATTCGGTAGGGAAGGGAACATCAGAAGAGGGTGCTGGCGGAGATGCAGGGAGGAGTAGAGAGAAGGGTGGGTATTTGGAAATGCTGCAGGAGGCTGGAGCGCGCTTGCAGGTAGAGGGAGAAGCCAGTGGAAAGCAAGAGACAAACCGTGGGAAGAAGGAGATCACTGAGGGCACAGGAGCCTGGAGGCCATGGGAAGGAGGAGGATCCAGCAGGCAGAAAGAATGGCCTTGTTGAGAAGGAGAAGAGGCCTTGCCTTCACCTTGACCCTGAGACAAGAAGGAGGGACCATCAGAGGGATCTTGAAATGTCAGGAGAGTCGCAGAGGGAGCTGGTGATAGCACGTTGCACCTCGGTATGGAATTTGTAAAAGGGCAGTCGAGCACGTTCGCTAGCATGACATGCGTACACCTAAACTCTCATGCACACATATGCTGGAAAACCGTCCCACACATGCACACTGGAAAGCAGCCCACACACACACACACACACACACACACACACACACCGGGGGCAGGTCCTGAGCTGTGGAAGGCATCGTGCAGCAGGGAGGAGAGGAAGGCAAGGGGGTCAGCTGTGGACTGGGCACCAGGAGCCTGGCTCCACTAACCCCACCCACCACTTGAGCGACTTCAGGCAAGTGCCTTCACCTAAAGGGTAAAAAAAGTGCATCATACCCACCACCACCACCTCCAACAAGAGGCCTATGAGGCTCAGCTGAAACATAGGCCTCCTTTCTGCTGTCTTTCTTTCTCTACAGAAATTCCAAGTAAGGAGCTGAGACCCCCTCACATGGCCTTGACCCTCCTGAACACCTGGTCCAGATTCTATACACCACCAACCCCAACCCGCCTTGGCAGGCCCAGCCTCTGCTGGATGCCGAAGTTCTCCATTCCTCTTTCTAGTTCGCCTCCTACCCCTTACCCACCCCCACTCCACCCAAGCACCTGCTCAACCTGCAGCTCCCCAAACCCAAGCGAGGGCGGGGCCAACTCTCATCTTGCTCTCTGCTTGTGCCGGTTCCTTCTCTGTGGGGATGCTTTATTGGGTGCAGCTGAACCTCCTCTGGTCTGTCTTGGGGAGGGGCAAGAAAGGTGGACAAGTGGTGTTCTTGCCGCTTCCCAGTCTTGCCATCCTTCCCGTCTCCCCTGTACCCTGGCCCAGCTTCCTTTGTTGCTAGGTCTTGAAGTTAGAGGTTATGGGTCTTCAGGAGCTCTGATCTTCCCTTTAGGAATTCTCACTTGCTCGGAGGAGAGGTCGTCTTGGGAGGCAGCGACCCCCAGTATTACCAAGGGAATTTCCACTACGTGAGCATCAGCAAGACTGGTTCCTGGCAGATCAAAATGAAAGGGTCAGGAGCCTTGGACCCTTCCTGCTCTCTGAAAATGCTGCTGCTGCTAGGGTGTGGGGCTGGGAAGGAGCAGTGCTACTATCTTGTCCTCTCTCCTCATACAGTCACTTCTCAAGGCACTGCCAACACTGGCTCTCTGAGTGCTCTGTCCAGGGCCGGGAACACGGAGCTATGAAGAGCAGAGGGGAGGGGGAGGGGGGCCACCGAGAGGGGGTGGTGGGTCACCTGAGGGAAGGGCCAGCACCTCTCCTTCTCCCGCACACGCCTTGCATCCTCTGGCACATCTCGGGACCCCCAGCAGGGCCTCACCATACCGGTTGGTGTCACATCAGCCTGCTGACTGATCCTCTAACTGGCCTCCCCCAGGGTGTCTGTGAGGTCGGCCACCTTGGTCTGTGAGGAGGGCTGCATGGTAGTGGTCGATACCGGTGCATCGTACATCTCGGGCCCCACCAGCTCCCTGAGGCTGCTCATGGACACCCTGGGGGCCCAGGAGCTGAGCACAAATGAGGTCAGAAGCTGGGGAAGCACCACCTGGCCCAGGACCCAGATTTACCCCAGGAAGCATCAGGTCCCAAACAGGGCCATCCTGGGCCTTCCCCTCCTCTCCTCTCTCTTCCCACGTGTGGCTTGGTCCCCCAGGGAGGGGGTGGGCCATGCACCCAGCCCTGCTGGGCTGTGTCTGCTGGTAGACTTCCCACACTCAACGGGGCTCCCTTTGCCTTCCCCTCAGTACGTTGTGAACTGTAACCAGGTGCCTACACTCCCCGACATCTCCTTCCACCTCGGAGGGAGAGCCTACACACTTACCAGCAAGGACTATGTGTTACAGGTGAGGCTCTGAGCTGTCCCTCCGACAGGGTAGGAGGGTGGGAGGGTGGGCAGGGACCCTTTAAAAAGGACAAGGCCTTATGCATGGATCACCTGCCACATCAGTGGTTCTCTAACTTTAGCTATATGTTAGGGTCACCTGGGTGCTTTAAAAATCCCAGCAATAAGGGGTGCCTGGGTGGCACAGCCTGTTAACTTCTGACTTGGTTTTGGCTCTGGTCATGAGATTGAGCCCCACGCTGGGCTCCACACTGAGCGCAGAATCTACTTGAGTTTCTCTCCCCCTCTTCTTTTGCTCCTCCGGCTCGTGCTCTCTCCCTCTCTCTAAAATAATAAACGAGGAAATAAATCTTTTTTAAAAATCCCAGTAACAAGCCACATCCCATACTTATTAAATCAGAACCTCTGGGGGTGGCACCTGGCCATCGGTGTTTTTCAAAACTCCTCAGGTGATTCCAATGTGCAGCAATGTTTGGAAATCACTGCGCATCCCCTTATCTGCATCTTCCAGGCAAATGCCCCAGTAAGGCTCTGCTCCTTACTCGACAGACTTAGAGTAGCTCAATACCTTTCCTCGGGTCAGAAGGTCTGCCAGACTGTAAGCTCGGGGAGGCGGCACTTGGCCTATGATGCATCGTTGGCCCAGTGTCTAGCTCGGTACTGGCATCCGGGAGGGCGCATGATGGCTTGAGAGGGCCAGGGCGGAGGAAGTGGATGGGGGAGGAAGGAGGGATGTTGCTGAGGACAGCTGCGGGGGTCAAAAGGCAAGGAGAAAGCCCATGGGCCAGGCAGTGGGGAAATCCTCTTGCTTCCCGCCAGGATCCCTATGGTAATGAAGACCTGTGCACCCTGGCCCTCCACGGTCTGGACGTCCCACCGCCCACTGGGCCTGTCTGGGTCCTGGGCGCCAGCTTCATCCGCAAGTTCTACACGGAGTTTGATCGGCATAACAATCGCATTGGCTTTGCCTTGGCCCGCTGAGGCCCTCTGCTGCCCAGGTGGGCCTTGCCTTCAGCCCTGTTAGAGCTAGAGCACCCTCTGGGACACTGCCCTGCCTGTGCCCTCACGCAGGGGCATGGGGTGTGGAGCTCCTCCCAGGCGCTCGCCTTGCCTCCAGCGCCAGCTCTTCCCTGCTTTGAGAACAAACAGAATAAAGACTTCATGTTCGAAACCCGTTGCACCTGGGCTCACTGGGGTCTGAAGCAAGAGGTGCAGCCATGTATCATGTGCAGATAAGACTGTGACACAGAATGACAAACTACACACTCACCTGCACACACAGGTTCCTACATACACGGATGATGCCACTGATCCCCGCTCAGCTGGAGTTGGTTGTTTACACACACAGTCAGATCCATGCTCCCTCTAGTCCCTGCAGGACCAGGGCTCATGCTGTGATAGTGTGCTGTGGGTCAGAAAGATGCTCCTAGTTGGCAGAAGCCTGCCTCAAGCTCAGGTCCCATTCTGCCTCTCGTGCACTGCAAACCCTCTCACCCCCTGGTCCACGTCACCATTTACACATGCAGTCCAAGACATCATCACCTGAAAATATAGCACGTCAGAGACATGACTGATAGTCCCTTTTTGCATGTGGGAAAACTAAGGCTCAGGGAATGGAAGGCATTTGACCAAGACGACTCGTTAAAATGTGAAAAGTTGAGATTAGAACTCAGCCCAGATGACTCAGATGCTAGGGGCTTTCCACCTTACCTGGTGCGGGTACACTTTCACAGGTACAGAGCTGCACACACCTAGCAAGGGGACACGCACACAAGCAAGCACACAGCCATGCACACTGCTGCCCCCCCCTCCCAACAGACCTGGGGCGCTCACATGGGACAGGCTGAAGTCTTCTCCCACTCTTGCTCCACCTACTATGGCATGGAGTGTATACGCTGGGGAATGAGACGCAGCACCGCCCTGAAGCCACAGACGCTGTCCCTCTTCACGGTAGTGGTTCACCCCTCTTTTGACCAAAAAGAGGTGAAGCACTGAGTGGCCCAACCAGGCCTCCTGGTAAACCTCATACCTCTAGAATTGCAACCTCTTGGGATTGTGCGGGACCCTGGGGCTCCCCAGGGCAGATTCCTGGAGGCGGGAGCTGTCTGCGGGGTCCCCGTGCAGAGCCAAGAGCATGAGCCTTGTGTTCAGGACCGTGGAGCCCAGCCTCAGATCACCTGCCCTTATTCTGTAAGCTCTCTTGTCAGCCTGGCTTTATTTCCTCACTGCAGAAAAGACAGAGTTGGGGTCAGTGAGTGTCCTTTCCAGCTTGACATCCTGGGGCTCCATGGTCTGGAATAGGCAGGTTTCTCCATCACCTCCCTGAGCCGTCCAATATGATAGCCACATAGAGCTTTTAACAGTAGAATCAAGTGTCACAGTGGCCACATTCCCGGTGCTGGACAGTCACATGTAGCTAGCGGCCACTGCACTAGGCAGCTCGGATATAGCAGAAGGCATATCTGCTATATAGGCAGCTCCCAGTACCGCAGCAGTTCCGCTGGGCGAAGCTGGATTCTGGACAGCAGTAGTGACAGCGGCCTTGTGGTTAGAGGTTCCTGAAGAGGCCAAAGGACAACTTGCAGAAACAGGAAAAGGCCCCTTCTCTGCAGGCACTTTTCTGGATGGCGCAGGCAGAGCTCTCCCACCCGGGCTGAGGACAAGAGAGCTCGGTTGCCCTTGGCGCATCCACCAAGCGCGGGCATCACCCGGCGTCGCCGGCCTCCCCAGCGAGGACACGTGTGGGCGGGGGAGGAAGGGCAGAGCCCCCGCTGGAGGGAAGGGCCTTTGAGGTGCAGCAGGGGACTCCTGCAGGAGCGCAGGGACGGGGAGCAGGGACCTGGGCGCGGGTGGCGCGCCCCAGCCGAGCTCTAGACGGCAGCCGGGTCTCCCACCTGCGGGCTGGGGCAGGGAGGGGCGCAGGAGGAGGCCTCCCCCGGCCCTGCCCGAGCTGCCCGGGGAGAGCGGCCCTGTGCGGCGAGAGGAAGGAAGAGCAGCCGCCTCGCAGCTCGGAGGGCGGGGGGCGCGCCCCGGGGCCGGGGGGCGGGGCGGGGTTGGGGGCGTGGCCAGCTCAGGCCCCGCCCCCGTCCCGCCCGCGTCACGGCCTCCGGGGGGCGTGGCCCCGCCCCGCGCTCCAGGTAGCGGCGGCTGCGGCGTGCGCGGCGGCCCGCGGGCCGGGACGGAGGCGGGGCGGGGGCGTTCCCGGGCGCCCGCCCCCGCCCGCGGTGAGGTCACAGTCGCGGCGGGCCCCGCGTCCCCGGGCCGGCCTCGGAGCGGGCGGGGGCGGGGGCGGGGGCGCGGGCGCGGGCGCGGGCTCCCGAGCCATGGGCTGCCCCGGGCCCCTCCTCCACGGCCCCCGCCGCGCCGGGCCCCCCCGCAGGGACTAGCGCCCGCGCGGCGGCTCCGAGGGGGTGGGGCTGCCGGGCATGGCCGTGCCCCCTTCGGCTGCTCCGCCGCGCTCGCCCCTGTACCTGCGGCGGCCGGCGCCGCGCCCGCAGAGCTCATGGGGCATGGAGGAGAGGGCGGCGGCCGGCGCGGGCTGCCGGGAGCCGCCGGGCGCCCCCAGGGCCGCCGCCGTGCCCTGCTTCGGCCTCTCGGTGGACCAGGACGACATCCTCCCGGGCGCCCTGCGCCTCATCCGGGAGCTGCGGCCGCACTGGAAGCCCGAGCAAGTTCGCACCAAGGTACCGGCGGACGCGGGGCCGGGCCGGGGCGGGGCGGGGCTGGGGCCGGGCCGGGCCGGGGCTGCCGCCGCGCGGCGTGCACGGGTCCTCGGGTCCCTCCGGGCGTCCCAGGGGCGGGGCGGGGCGCTGCAGCGGGTGTGCTTCGCCGCATCCGTCCCGGTCCCGACGCGGAGCCGGAGCCAGGCTCGCAGGTCCCTCGGCCCGCACGGCGCCCTCCTGCCGGGGCTCCCGGGCTCCCGGGCTCCCGCACCTGCCCACGGTCCGCGAGCTGCGCGCCCGGGCCCACCCCGCCCCCACCCCCTGCCCCTGCCCCTGCCCCTGCCCCTGCCCCCGCCCCTGCCCCCGCCGCCCGGAGGAGCGCGCGCAGCCGGCGCTGAACTTTCCAGGGAGCCCCCCCTACACGCTCACACGCCCCTGCCCCTTCTCCACCCGGTGATGGGCGCAAAGCCTCCGGGCTCTGAGCGATTCCTGCGGGCCCAGGAGCCACCGTGTGGGATTCCGGCCGCCTCGGGCCCCCCGCCGGATGGGAGCCCTCCCCGTCGCCCCAGGCCCAGGCCCAGCGCCCCCGCACGACGGGCCTCCAACCCCCAGCCGGGCACCTACTCCGGGACACAGATGCGGGCAGAGCCTCCCACTGAGGGGCCCCAGGCAGGCCCCCCGCGGGTCTGCATCCTCCTCAGAGTCCGCACCTGCCCACCCTCTCCCAGTCCCTCTGGGAGCCGCCCGTGGAGGCAGGAGACCCGAGCTGGGCACGTGCAGCTGCTGCTGGGCCTCCTGGGTGGGGAAAGGCCAAGGTCCTCGCCTAGTGCACAGGCTGGCAGACTGTCCTGGGGGAAGGATGGATGGGCAGCATTTTCAAAATAAAAGACTCACCTTGGTTGTAAGGCCCAAAGGCATCAAGCAGGGCTGAGGTTAGTTCCAGCGCCGACTGAACATGCCACGTGCCAGTCTCTCCCCTGGGCCTCAGTTTCCCCATCTAGAACGGGTTCAGATGTCCTCTAAAGCCCCTACCAGCTCTGTCACACTGCACCCCATAAATTCTGCGGTTCGTTCCTCCTGTCCCAGTACCCAGAGAGTCTGTTCCCCCCAGCCCATGGGCTGCTGTCTCTTCTGGTTTCCCTAAGGAGCTCTGACCCCCAAAGCCCTCTGGTGGGTGCCAACATCAGTATTTCCCACACCTCTGCTGCTGGATGGGGCATGAGGTGCAGCAGAGTCCACAGCCGGGCAGATGGTGAGAGGCAGCTGGGTCGAATGGACTCGTCCTAGGCAACTCCAGCCCTCCCTGGCCACGTTCTGGCCCTGGAGGTTTCTTCCGGGGATGGAGGAGTGAGAAGGGGAGGGGGCTTCTCCCACCAGAGAGCGGAAATTCCTCCATTGCCAAATCCCATCTTCTGGGGGCAGACCCAGGAGAGATGAGGGTACCTGGGCTGAGGTTTTCTTCTCCAACTCTCAGGCTGTCCCAAGCACTGAGGAGGGTAAAGCATTAGGAACAAGGCAGAGCTCTTGCCTAAGCTAGAGGGCCAAAGGATGGGGGGGTTCTGGGTGGTTGTGCTGTGCATTCAAATGAGCACCTCATGCTGGAGCTGGGGAGCCACGGGGTGGGCAAGAGCAGAGACCCCGCCCCACGCACTCTTGTGCTCCCCTCTTCCCATGCTAGCGCTTCACTGATGGCATCACCAACAAGCTGGTGGCCTGCTACGTGGAGGAGGACATGCAGGACTGCGTGCTGGTCCGGGTGTACGGGGAGCGGACGGAACTGCTGGTGGACCGGGAGAATGAGGTCAGGAACTTCCAGCTGCTGCGAGCACATGGCTGCGCCCCGAAGCTCTACTGCACCTTCCAGAATGGGCTGTGCTATGAGTACATGAGGGGCATGGCCCTGGGACCTGAGCACATCCGGGAGCCCCGGCTCTTCAGGTAAGAAGGTTGCCCGGGGTACCATTCATTTCTACTATTCCTCAAGTCTTGGCCAGCTTCCTTGGTGTAGAATGGAGTCCATGAGTGAGTCATAAGGTCTATGAACTTCTGAAATTGCATGAGAAAAGTGTGTGTTTCTAAAAAAAAAAAAAAAAAAAAAAGTGCGTGTTTGTGCATTGCTCTGCAGAGAGGGGCCATAGCGTTGTATGGATTTTCAGTGTGTCTGCTAGAAGGGTGAGCTGCCTCTTGGGAGGCAGGTGAGATTCTGGTAAACCGGGGACCAAAGGTCCTGGTTCCCTAAATGCAGCAGATCTCTGCCTCCTGGCCTCACGCCTCAGCCCTTTGCCCACCCCATGTTTGACCTGGAAACATCATAGAGCCTTGGAAATGAAATCTGAGCCAATCCCAGAGTGCCCAGGATTTCCTGCCCCTCCTCTCCTGCCAGGAGCTCAGACATGCTAGAATGGGCCCAACCAGGGTGAGCCTGGTTTCAGCAACCCAGAGAGACATCAACCCTCCCCCAGTCTGAGCTCCTTCCAGGTTCCCTGACAAAGTGGCAGCCCAGGTTTGGGAAGCTGCCAAGGCTTCCTTCCAGAGGTTCACAAGAACCCATGGTCCCCTGGGAGCCTCTCCCTTTAAATGCCTGGATGTGAAGGACCCAGGAAGTAGACATAACATTTAAGCACCGTGGATGCCTCTGTGGGGTCTGGAAGTGGGGGAGCTAGAGAGAGGCCCAGAGTGCCTTTTCTCTCTTCTAACCATTCTGAGCCGGATGTCAGTTAGTATCCACCTTCCTTCCTCGAGTGCCACACCTGCATGCACAGCACTCAGACTATAGCGAGGTCCCAGGCAGGCTGAGGACACCAGCACAAGGGTTGGCCTGGGATCCTTGGGATCAGTCCCATCCCACCCACGGGGAAGAAGCTTTCCAGATACCGAGAAGAAACAGTAAAAGCCCATCTAGGGAACAGACCAAGAAGTTTCTTTGCTTCCTCACCTGCTACCCGATTAACCCCAAGTAAGTGCACCTGGCCCTATTTGCAGGGGAACCCCTGGCAGGTCCTTGAGGGATTTAGAAGGTAGTCAGATGCCTTCCACTCTAGTGCAAGAGTAAACCAGAGCATTGCCTCTGGGGCTGGTCCTTAGGCCCTAGGATATTTACGTTGAGTCCAGTGTTGTATCTGTGTGTCTGTCTGTCGGCGGGGGACATACAAACCTGTTCAGGGGTCTTCTCAGGTGCCCGCTGGGCACGTAGCCTGGAGATCGGAGGTGAGAACAGGGTGGGGGCCACAGGAACCCTGGCCAGGCTTCTCCCATGCTGTGCTCCCAGCTCCCCTTCAGTCTTGTGTAAATAAGCTCAAATATTGGCAGGTCCTCACCAGGTCATTCCCAGTCTCCAGCCACCTCTATGAATGTGGCACTGTCCCTCGTTCTCTAGGGGAGACAGTTGTCACTGTCAGGAAGGTTGAAGATGGATGCAGGTTCAATAATGATTTTACATTTGGGGTAGAGCCCGAAACGGATAGGCGTAGGAGGTAGGCTCTTCCCTGATGATTTTCCAAGGATAGACCATCGGGTTTCTCGGGTGAAGATGGATCTCTGAGGCAAAGGCACAGAGGAAGCCCTGGGGAGCCACGTCCTGTGCCCCCCTGAACCCCACCTCCCAACCTCTGCCTGCTGAGGCTTTGCAGCATAAAAATGCTGAGTGTTGAGGTTACTTTCATTGCTTTTCCAGACAACAGCCCTATTGATATTCAAGGAAACGCTCTGTTCATGCTAGTCGGAATCTTCTTTTGGGAAGGGGAAGGGAAGGCCTGGGTCTCAGGTCTGTTTCCCTGCCTCTCCTAAGCCCTGGCAGGCTTCCTCCTGCCCTGGGGCCTCAGCCTCTGAAAGCACAGACTTCATCTCTCACCCACTCGGTGGCTGTCACGCCCCCTGCCCCCTCCACCCTCCGGGCGGTGGGAGCCTTAAGGGCTTCCAGAAGAGCCCCTAGACTGCCCTGTGATCCTACAGGGTGATGGCCTGCCCCTTCCCAGGACCTGGCAAGGGGAGGGGTGTCCCTGGAACAGCTCAGTAACAAGGTTTCAAACAGCCAATGCCTTTGTTGTCTTTCCCAGTGATTATTATTCGAGCAACAGGCAGAGGCGAAGGAAGCTTGAATGTTGGAGGCTTGGCAGCCGGGTTGGGGGTGGGGCTCCAGAAGGGAGAGCTGGCGGAGGACTGGGGGAGCCTGGCTGGGACGTAGGGCCTCAGACGCCTCAGTCCTTATCAAGGCCCTCCCTCTCTGACCGGTCAGTCCTCCATCCGCCCCCGCCCTGTCCCAGCCCCCTCCCCACCGCCCCCTCCTCCTCTCTCGGGACCTTGGATAATGTCCACAGGAGAACTTGAAAATAGAACGCTGGTTTGTTTTGCGTCCTTGGCACCCAGCCGCCAGCATCAACTCCCTGCTGCAGAGGAAGGGGCTGCCCTGGGCCGGCCTGTTTCCCTCCCCACCTTGGCCAGGCTGATAAGAGGCCGGCATTTCTTTGCAGTCTGGCATCCTCACCCCCTGGTCCCTTGGTACCCTGCATTCACCACCTAGGGCATGCATCAGAGTCCTAGGAGGGAGGGGGGCCCTGCCCCCACCTCCAGGTGACCCCTCTGTCCTCAGTGGTTGCTGTGGGTACACAACCTTGGGGTGGGGCAGGGTCATTGACCTGTGGCCAGTGGCCTGCTGCTTCACCTTCCTGCTCCCCAAAGCAGCCCCAGCTCCAGTTCTGGAAAGGTCACTGCTGGGCTAAAAGCCTTACGTCATTTTCATGCCTTCTGCCGAGACCTTCCCCCCCCACACACCCTTTTTTTTAAAAAGATTTATTTATTTATTCCTGAGAGACACAGAGAGAGAGAGAGGCAGAGACATAGGCAGAGGGAAAAGCAGGTTCCATGCAGGGAGCCCGATGTGGGACTCGATCTCAGGACTCTGGGATCACAACCTGAGCCAAAGGCGGACGATCAACCACTCAACCACCCAGGTGTCCCCTGCCGAGACCTTCCTCCTGCAGGAGCTAGGGCTCCTAAAGTATCTGGAATAGTCCCACACTCGGCCCTCTGGCTAGCCCCCAGCCCTAACCCTGTAGGACCCCTTTCTGGGTAGGAGGGGCTGAGCTGGGATGGGCCTGCCGCACATTGATACTTTGTCCTTCATGTTTTCTGTTGTAGGCTAATCGCCTTAGAAATGGCAAAGATTCACACCATCCATGCCAATGGCAGCCTGCCCAAGCCTACCCTCTGGCACAAGATGCACAATTATTTCACCCTTGTGAAGAATGAGATCAACCCCAGGTACAGAGATCTGGGAGGGTTTGATGCCACCTTAATGTGACGCCCTATCCCATCCCACACAGAGGTTGAGAGGCGTCAGTCCTGACTTCTGTCTCCAAGCAGAGTTGGGCCGATTGACTGAGTCTCAGGAAGTCAGATCCACAGCTTTATGCCTGTGTTGATTTCTTGTGGAGTCTTCTGGTTGTGGTGGAGGCTAGGGTTGGGGACTGCATCTCATCCCTTACTTAAAGGAGACTGAGGCTCGGAGAGTAAGCTTTTCCCAGTGTCAGGAAGGCTCGTCAGAGGCAGGGTTGTGTCCTAGCCCAGGGCTATTTCTACCTAAGCTGCCTTCTGAGCAACCAGAACGGAGAGCCTGACCCCTGAGAATGGGCTATGAGTTCATAGTCAGAACTCAGCTCGTCAGCTGACAGGCCCTTGGGACAAGACTCCTGATATTTGCCTGGATACCTCTCATGCCCCCACATGCTCCTGGGGACCCCGCTCCCCACCTTGTCCAGACTGACAGCTCACCATTTCCTCACTGCTCTTTCCAAGGAAGGGGGGTACTCCACTCATCCTGACATTGCCCTTCGGGGTTACCAGGCAGCTAGGCTCTCTGGCCGGCAACCCGTAAGTCCTTGTAGCCATCTGCCACCTGGCTCCCCAGCAAAGCAAAACCTTGAGTGCTAGAGGAGGCTTGCAGGGTTGGAGAGAAGGCTGCGTGACCCTTGCCTCCTCCAGGAAAAGGCAGTAGTGAGTCTCTGATCCCTCCATGTTCCCTGCTGGGTTGAACATCACCCTTGTTCCAAAGGTTCATGGGAGTAGGGTACAGAAGAGGTTTGGGAGGCGGAGGGTATCTCCTTCCCTCTAAGATGACAAGACAATAATTAACTCTGTTCCAATCATGTGTCTCTGTCACACACACACAAGCATGACTTTATCTGGATCCTCCCACTTAATGATTATCAAGCACTGCTTTAGGACTATTTGTCCAGGATGGCCCACATTCAGACCTTCGATGCCAAATGTTATCTCTGGGACAAGGACTGCCTATCCCCTGAGGGCTAAGGCAGCACACGGTGAGCAGGATCCTGGGGTGTCTGAATCAGCGGAGCCTCTGATTGTGCAGCTTACCACTTTCATTTGGCAGATGGAAAAACTGGTCCAGAGAGGGGGTGGGACTTTCCAAGGTCAGTGGCAGCTCAAGGGCTAGAGTCAAGCCCTGATGCTCAGGCATGACCCTTGCCACTTTAGCTTCCTTTGACTGTACTATCACTGTGTAACCTTCAGGGGTGACCTTGTTGGGAGCAGAGTGGTCCCCGGAGAAGAGCTGACCAACTACCTTGGCTCTTGTCATACCTTTGACCTTGGGCAAATCAAGCTGTTTAACTTCTTGGAGCCTCTTCAGAGGTAGAGGCCTGTCTTAAACTGCCTAACCTGCCCCAGGCAGTGGCAGTGATGAGCAGTCACCTAGAGGAGATAAAACTCTTGAGCTCTGGTCACAGCCTAATAATCCTGGTTTAGTCAATCTGTAGGTCACAAACATTGACTGGGATTTAAAACCATGAAAAATATGGATAGGACATTGGCCCTGCCCTCAAGGAGCTTAGGAACCACCTGAATAAATAGGACCTGCCCGTGCATAGTGACAAAGGAAGACGGTGTATCATGCATGCGGAGGTGGGAGAACCAGGACAGGTCCTCCTGGCGGAGGTAGTGGGGCAGAGCTCTGGCACTCAGGCTGGCAGAGATGGTGGGAATGCTTGGCTCATGGGTGGTGAGTGGATAAGGGTGGCTGGACCTGGCCTTCAAGAGGGATTGAGAAGGGCTCTGGGAGATAGAGCTGCAGAGGTGGGTGGGAGCTAGACTGGGAGGGCCCTTCCCTGCCAGGTTAAGGAGCCAAAATTTCATTTAGCCGACAGTGGAAAGTCATTGTGGAGGCATCTGAGCCAGGGCCCATGATTGTGGTTGAGGAAGAAAGCTCTCTGCCGTTGTAAAGGACAGAGTCAGGTGGGATTTGGGGAGGTGGGGGTAGGGATTGGAGGTACGGCTGATCAGTCAGTAACTGAACGGGCAGGATCCATGGGCAGCTTTTGGTGGGGGAGAGGATGGAGTAGGGGAAGAGTCAGGAACCCTGTGGAAATAGATTTGGTGGCCTTGCTGTTTGGTTGCGCAGAGAAATGTCCAAGGTGGTTGGGAGAATGAGGGGTAATCGCTGCTTCGGGGGCATTAGGAGGAGATGCGGGTGGGTTGAGTGGTAGAAGGGCAAAGGTCGTGAGCCAGGAAAATCCAACACCAAGTCCACTGTGGGAGAAGGTGCTTTCCCCTGCTCAGCTCTGGACAGCTGAGTGAGCACTTGGCAGGCAGCAGTCTTTTCACCAGGAGGAACCCCCAGGCTTCCTTGGGAGGGGGGCCCAGCCCCTGCATCCCCCTCCTGCTGCCTCTAAGGGATAGAGAAGTAGGAGGAGCAGGTGCCTGGGGTGTGACCGTTGCTGCAATGCGGTGGTGGTTACTGTTCTTTCAACGCCACAGCCTTGAGAAAGTCTGGTGGTGTCAGGGCTGAAGGTAGCAAAGCTGGCGGGGTTTCAAGCGCTCAGGGGAGGGAAGCTGGGCAGCCAAGGGAGGCTGCCCAGGGAGATAGAAGGCCTGGATGGCTCCCACAGTAACTATCTGCGTGGCCTTGGTGGGCGGGGTAAGGTGGGGGTCAGGCGGAGGTCAGGGCCTGAGCAGTAGGTATCTCCGATGTCAACGTCATGTTTTTCAGGCTGAGACCTGGGCAAACCAAAGGAGGCCTCCTAGTTCTTATCTTTAGATGGTCTTGGGCCAAGGGAAAAAAAAAAGAATCTTGAAAGGTATCTTCTTACAGAGAGCCAAGACTGAGACGCGTTTATGCAGACTGGTTGACACAGATGAACGCCAGTGAGGATAAAGGAAGGCCTCCCCCAGGTCACCCCCCCGATAGACTCTCCCCAACTCAGAGTGGACTGTGCAGAGCCCCGGAGGCTGACCGAGGCTCTCGTGGTTAGGGGTTCGGCTTGACTGTGGGTCCGTGGACAGTCTGAGGACTGTTTCCCTTGAGTGAGGGGGAAGAGGGTCCAGCTGTACACGAGATTTCTGAAAGCAGGAAGGCCTCTGCCCTTCCTTGAGCTTCCATTTCCTCAAAGAGTTGGACTAGAGGCCAAAGATCCTCTTCAGCTCTGATCTTCTCAAAGCCTGGGAGGGAGCCCGCTCGTCCTTTCCCAGCGGGACAAGGGGGTTGCTGTGTTTTGGCCACTGGGCCAGGTGAGGGGGTGACAGGGGCATCCTTTGGGAAGATCGGGAGGACATATCTCATTCTTACGTACGCTGGCTGCCCTGGATAAGAGAGCAAACAGGAGATACTTGGAGCAGAATAGGAGATCAAACCCCAGCCTCCTCCCCTCCGCCCATTGGTAGCTCTGGGGTTTTAAGGGCTGTGCTAACTATTTGGCTCTTCAGTGCACACAGACCTGTGTGCTTCCTGGAGACCAAAGTTCAGGGCATCCCAGCACAGTGTGCCATCACCACCTTGCACATGGCCTCTGCGACCAGCACCGACTGACCCATCTATCCATTCTCCAGCATGTGTTTCTTCCAGCAGCGATGCTGCTGATGGGGGATGTGCTGCGGGATGGGGCAGGGCGGAAAGAGGGGTGGCCTCTGTTATCTTTGTTCCTGCCCTAAAGCTGTCCATGCGTGCCTGGTCTGACCTGGATCTGGGACAAGGACACACACACACAAGCTCCTGTTCCCTTGGTCTTGTAGGAGTGAGCCCAAGAAGCCATTTGTTAAGTGGGATTGAGTGGTTTCTCTGTGAGATGAGATGTTAGGCTTTATGAGCTTTCTGGTCCTTTCCACCTGTGACACAAGCTGCTAAAGCAGAGAAGCGACATACCTCTGCCTCCTCAGGACTGTTGGTGCTGCAGCTGCTCCACGGGACACTGTGATGCCTCCACAGAGACTCTGGTCTTAGAGAGCACACCCTCCCCTAGGAGTCTTCACCAGTGCCCCAAGAGTGGGTCTGTTTGTGACTCTCCCCTCTGCCCTTGTTCTTAGTCTGGAATAACTGAGTGTGGACACGCATTTTCACCTCCCATTCTTTCTCGGTGCCTCCTCCCTTACCTTCCTGTCCCTTTCTCGAAGTATCAGGGGTGCCATGGGATCAGGGACATACTACTTTGCAAAATGCTCTTGTGCCCATGTTTTAATAAAGCTGCTTTGAGTGACGGCAGGAAGTCAGGACATCAGGAAGCCTTAGTACGGAATGATGCAAAGTAGGGTCTGCAGGGCGGGCCGTTTGTCCAGAGGCCCTTTGCAGGAGCAGGTGACGACAGGCCCGGAGCTCAGGGCTCTAGAGGCCAAGCATCCACCTGTCTACTGTCAGCCTCCCCTCACCGGCTGCCATTCTTGCCACTGCCCAGCCTCTCTGCAGATGTCCCCAAGGTGGAAGTATTGGAACAGGAGCTGGCCTGGCTCAAGGAGCACCTGTCCCAGTTGGACTCCCCTGTGGTGTTCTGTCACAATGATCTGCTCTGCAAGAATATCATCTACGACAGCACCAAAGGTACGGCTTCTCTGGCTGGGCAGCAGTAGGGCTGGGCCCGAGTGATCAGCTGCCTCCGGGGCTCCATCCCTCAAACTGGTACTTGGCCAAGCCAAAGGAGACCTTGTAGTTTAGATCTCAAGTTAATTTAAGAGAGAAAGGGAAAAAGAAATTTCCACTTAAAAAAAATCTACCCTGAGAAAAGAACTCACAATCGTGGTTTGTGGGGGTCCTCGATGTTAGGACCATTTTCCCTGACACTACTGTGGGCTTCTGAGGACATCTTGGGTGGCCCAGGCCCTCACAGAGACAGAACTGTTCTGTGTGCCTAATGAGAGCTCCACCCCCAGGGAGCACAGACCTTTATCTTTGGTCCTTAGCCACGCTGAGGACAGATGCCTTTCTGTGAGCAGAGTCCCTCCAGGAGGACAGCTGGAGGGCAGATGGACAAACAGCTGCGAAGGTGGCCACTGAGGAGGGTGGTTTGGGCTGGGTTGCCCCAGTAGCCACCCAGGGTCAGCAGGTACACTCCAGAGGTCCAAGCAAACTTGACCAGGCCTCGTCCAGATCTCCTGGGACGGACCCTCACTGCCTCTCTTCTACCTCACAGGCCACGTACGGTTCATTGACTATGAATATGCCGGCTACAACTACCAAGCTTTTGACATTGGCAACCATTTCAATGAGTTTGCAGGTGAGAAGGAAATTTCTATTTGGTCTTTGCCTAAGATGTTTCCCTTACAATGGATGGCCAGGCCCAGAGTGAGGATTAAGAGGGGGTTCTGTCCTCGCTGGGTTGGAGGCTTGAGAGCCCCTGTCCTCTAAAATCTCACAACTGGGGGATCCCTGGGTGGCTCAGCGGTTTAGCGCCTGCCTTCGGCCCAGGGCGTGATCCTGGAGTCCCGGGATCGAGTCCCACGTCGGGCTCCCGGCATGGAGCCTGCCTCTTCCTCTGCCTGTGTCTCTGCCTCTCTCCTCTCTGTGTCTCTTATGAATGAATAAATAAAATCTTAAAAAAATAAAATAAAATCTCACAACTCATGGAGGGGAGGTATAGCCTGCCTTGAGGGAGCTCCAAGTCTCATGGGGGAGGCTGGACCCACATACACAGAGCAGACCCCTGCCAGCCCATATGGCAGTTTGGTACCAGTCAGGAGAATGTGCCCTCTATGGGATCCCCAAGGATACTCGGGTTGGTATGTGAGTTGGAAAAAGACCCTGGGGTGCCTGACTGGTTCAGTTGGTGGAGCATGGAGCTCTTGATCTCGGAGTGGTGAGTTCAAGCCCCACATCAGGTGGAGCTTGCTTTAGAAAACTAAAAAACCTGGGACGCTTGGGTGGCTCAGCGATTGAACATCTGCCTTTGGCTCAGGGCGTGATCCTGGAGTCCTGGGATTGAGTCCGACATTGGGCTCCCTGTATGGAGCCTGCTTCTCCCTCTGCCTGTGTCTCTGCCTCTCTTTCTGTGTCTCATGAATAAGTAAATAAAATCTTTTAAAAATCTAAAAAAATGGAAAAAGCCCCTTTCTCTAGAGGGGCAGACACAGCCCCTAGCAGGCAGGCCAACACAGGACAGGCATAGCCTCTGTGTGCCCCTTTGCGCAGGCTGCTTTCTGCCCAGCATAACCTGCATGATTATGAATAAGGGTCCTCCGTGCAGAGAAGGGGCCGAGCGAGCTGGTGGCCTGATGAGAATAGGTAGAACTAGTTAAAAGTATACTTTGCACCTTGGCTGTCCAAGTTCAAATCCTGGCTTTGCTGCTTACTGGCTGTGTGACCCTCAGGCAGGTTACTTACCTTCTCTGGGCCTCTATAAAGTGGAGATATCAATAGTATCTACACTTCATAGTATCAGCATGAGATACTCAAGTGCACTAAGCATCCTGTTGGTGTCTGCCAATACTAGGCAGGGAAGCCTTCTGCAACTAAAGGAGACTGGCGGAGGAATGGAGAAAGTTAGATGAGGGGTGCTTTGTAGGGGTAGCCAGTTGTTCAGTAAAGCCAGTCTGTACAATAGAATCATTTGTATAAAAGAAGCGGGGCAGGTTTTTCCAGCTTGAGGGCTTAAATGTTAAACAATTTGATGGGGCTGGAGAGGCAGCTGATGGAGGAGCTGGGCACAGGCTGGAGGGACATCGTCAGGTGGTGCAGGTGCTCAGTGTGACCTCGCCAGCCTCGGTGGCTTAGGATTGGTGAGGCACACGGGGGCAGCTGTGAGGCTGCTGCCTGGCCCAGCCCCAACCACTCCCCAGCCCCTCCAGGCCAATCGTGTCCCTTCCAGAACCCCAGGTGACCAGGTCTGTGAAGCACTCACTGTACCTGAGGGTACGACTCCCCAGGGTGGCTACCAGCTGCATCTAAGAACCCAAGGGACGATGGGGCCACAGCTGGGCAGGGCAGCTTTGCTGTGGGGTGTGGCGCGGAGCAGAGGCCGCCAGACGCACTGGCCTTTCCGAAGGAGTAATTCATAGGCACCTTAAGCCCTCTTCACACACAGCCAAGTCCAATTAGAATTTCTCCAAAGGGGCAGATTGCATCCTGCCCCCAGGCTGAGAATGAAGGAGGGCGCAGGGAAGGAGACTGGGAGCTGGGGAAGTAACACTCCTGGGTTCTTGGGAGCAGGAAGGCCCAGTACTGGGAGGCAGGAGATAAAGGAGTTCCAACCCCAAACTCACCTCCAACTGGCTGACCTTGGGCAAGTTTCTTCTCTCTGGGCCTTGGTTTCAACAACTGCACAAAGAGATTGTTTTCCAACCCTCCTCTGGGGGCCCCAGGAGACTTGAGTGTTTTTCTTCAGGAGTCTGAGGGAAGCCTGGGAAGGATAGGGAGGAAGAGGCAGTGGGCAAGGTGGCCTGGTCCCGGTCGTGTCTTCAACGAATGGCTGCTTGCCATCCCCACTGTAAGCCAAGCCTCTGCCACTGTGCTAGGGATGTGTCTGGGTCGTACTGGGCTGGCAGCTTGAGGACTCAAGGGAGGGCAGGACCGGAGGGAATTGAAGCCATTGGTCCCGGGCCGCTGAACCTGGCTGCATTTCTGAATCATCTGGAGAATTGGTTGGTGGGGTAGAGGTGCCTGGGAACCTGTGTTTTCACTAAGCTCTCCAGGTGGTGTCTTTAAGTAGCCAGCTCAGCACTGGTCGGGGAGACAAGGTTGGAGACCCACACCTCTAAGTGAGAGACTCCCGAAGTGGGAGGGAAGGCTTTGTGCAGTGTTAACCAGTTAGCAGCCAAGCAGAGAGGAGTTCCCTGATACAGGGCACGGAGGGGACAGTGATGCTATCTGGCGGTGGGGGGGGGGGGGGGGTGTCCCTGTCACACCCAAGACCGTGCCTTCCCCTTCAACCAGTCTGCCTCTGTGCTTTCCTCCAGCCCATGGAAAGCAGCGCCCCGCCGCACCACACGTGGGGTAGGTTTGGTGGTCAAGAGGTTGTAATCCTAGGCACAGCCCCACAGGGCAAAGGACCCAAAGATTTTGAGGGGATCAGGGAACACCTGCTGAGCTGGAGAAGTGCCCCCCCCCCCCCCCCCCCCGTGGGTCCATCTCTCAGCATCTGCTGCATGGCCGCTTCCCCATCAGGTGTGAACGAGGTGGACTACTGCTGGTACCCCGGGCGGGACACCCAGCTGCAGTGGCTACGCTACTACCTGCAGGCACAGAAGGGGATGGCCGTGACCCCCAGGGAGGTGGAGAGGCTCTACGTGCAAGTCAACAAGTTTGCCCTGGTAAGTGCCCGAGCCTGGCAGAGGGCAGGGGCCAGAGGGGCGGGAGGAGGGGCCCACCCCGGCTCCTCCCGGAAGAGGCAGAGCCCAGGGTTGGGTGTGAGGTCCTGGGACCGCAGCCTCTGCTCCTGAAGCCAAACCTAGGGTGCGTTCTGGGAAGAGCCCTCGTGGGCATCCCCGTAATACCGAGATGCCCTGTTCCCTGTTTTTCCCTACCTCATCAAGTCTCTTCCCTCTTCCTAGGGAAAGACTTCCGAGAAAGATCCCAGTTTCGTATTTTAGCAATTCTCTCATTTGGACAAGTAGTTCTCTTAGTGTCTGACTTTAGCCTTTCATGCTGCAGTTAAACGTAGTGGTCTTATTTTTTTAAGCCTTTGGAGGAGACCGAGAATGTCAGCTCTATGCCTCCCTGTTAACTACCTCCACGGACTCAGAACTCCACGTAAGCCTCTCCCATCAGGCTCTTCCTCCTCAAATTACTGAGCCGTCAGTTCTGGACTTTGAGTGCCGTTTATCCAGGGCACCGTGTTTGTGCCAGGTCTCCACTGGGGTGTGCCCAGGGGATTGCTAACTAGTCTTATTAATGTCAGCCGTGTAGAAGCACGAAGACAAGTCCAGTGCCCTGAATTTCACAATACATCATGGAGCTTAAGTAGAATCTTTACTTAGCTGTCATTCTGGATTACCTCTCCTATTTTCCTCATTGGCACAAAACTGCTTCTCCATCAGGTTCTTCCTCTTAACTGTTCCATTTATGCCTTCCACTTGCTAAATCTTTTGATGCAATCCTTTATACTTGGCTAATCTATTCCCCTATATAGTCCTGAAAAGTAGAGGGAGGTGCTATGCAGCCAACCCCAGAGCGAGCAGGACATGGGGGCGGGGTGGGGGGGCCCTGACCTGGGACAGTAACGATGTCACTGCGGTTCAGCCAGGGGCAACGGGGAGCAGGTGCTGCCTTCCTGAGCCTGGGGTGGCCTGGCCCTGAGGGCACCTCTGGCCAGAGGGGAGAGCAGTTGAATGCTTAGTTAAAGCCCTCACTCAGGGCTTCTTGCTCACCCACATCTATCCTTCTCTCCCAACCCAACCCACCTCCTGACAGAAGAGGGAAAGGGGTGGAGGTTAGTTAAGGGGGTGTTCCTGATGACCGCAGGACCGGGTCTAGTGCAGTGACTCATTTCATCCTGGTATGTTGGCCTTGAAAGCCCTGGGAGACTCCCCTGGGTGAGGGAGATACCAGGGAAGGGTCTGTGCTTAGGCTGCAGAATAAGCTGAAAGCCCTAGAAGCACCATCCTGCAGATCCCCACCTGAGGCAAGTAGAACTCTACTTTTTTCTTAAGGGAGTAAAGCCCCCAAATGCTGTCCAGTGACTTGACATCCACAATTTCCACAACTTGTGCTGGGGAGACCCTGTCATGCCTGCCAGCATCCTAGTTGGGTCTTCCAGAGTGACCATTTTCCGTGGCTCCATGGGGTTCATGACAGGCAGAAGTGGTTGCCTTGCTGACTCACTCTGGCCTCTTTCCAGGCATCTCACTTTTTCTGGGCACTGTGGGCCCTCATCCAGAACCAGTTCTCCACCATCGAGTTTGATTTCCTCAGGTGAGTGCCGGGGACAAGTTGGGGTGGTGGGAAGTGGGCAAAGGTCAGCTCAGAGAGAATATCCAAAGTCCCTTCTTCTGCTCTGCTGACTTGTCCCCATCCCAGCCACCCCATATCCAGTGGGGTCACCACTCTAGGGGAAGCATCAGCGATGCTCTGGACAGTACTCAGAAGTTCTTGAGTAGATGTGTTTTCCATACTGCATCGGAGGACCTACTCCACTGCCCCTGCTCTGCTGCCAGTGCTCTTAGCCATGGGGCCTGGTGGCGAATGGAAATGCTCATTTTATAGCAGAGGGGACAGAGGTCCAGAGAGTGGAAGTGAGTCACTGAGGTCACTCAGGCGGCTTAGCACTTACTGTGTGGGGGTATTGGACCCAGCTCCTCCTTTGGTGAGGTACCAGGGCCTATACCGAGACCATACTTGAGTACTGGCTGCTGGCTCCATCATGTAAAGTATGTGTGTCCTTAAGAACTAGGAATAATTTTGTCCTCCACTCTGGTCTAGTCTTGCCTTTCCCTCCCCACCCACTCTCAGCTGGAAAGGAATCAGTCCTCTGGCTTCAAAGTGCTTGCAGTGATTGGAGAAAGGCAAGTCAAAGGCACAATGAGATCTCACCTCACACCCAGGATGGCTATTACCAAATAAACAGAAAACAAGCTTTGGGGAGGATGTAGAAAATTGGAACCCTTGGGCACTGCCGGTGGGAACATGAAATGGTTGTAGCTCCTGGGGGAAAACCATACTGCGCTTCCTCCCGAAAGTTAAAAATAGAATTCCTGGGCGATCCGGCATTCTTACTGCTGGGTGTGTCGCCAGAATTGAAGCAGGGTGTCGGAGAGAGATTTGCACACCCATGTTGGTAGCATCATTTACAACAGCCAAGAAGTGAAAACAATCCAATGTCTATGGATGGCTGGAGGGGTACGCAAAATGTGGTCTACACACACAGTGGAATATTAGCCTTTAAAGAGAGAAAATCCTGTCCCATTACAACATATGAACTCTGTGGACATGCGGAGTGAAATAAGCCAGTCGCAAAAAGACCAATGCTATAGGATTCTACTTACATAACTGAATTAGTCAAGTTCGTAGCAACAGGGGAGGGGTTACCTGGCTGGCTCCGTCAGTAGAGCATGCACCTCTTGACCTGAGGATCATGAGTTTGAGCCCCACGTTTGGGTGTTTACTTAAAAAAATAAACAGTAGTTTTTGCCAAGCACTGGGGGGAGGAGATACGGAAAGTTGCTCTTTAATGGGTACAGTTTGTTTTGCAAATTGAAAAAATCTTAGAGATCTGTTGTGTAACAATATAAATGTACTTAACACTGCTGAACTGTTAAAAAAAAAAAAAAATGGGGGCGGGGGGGGGGGGGGGAGAGGACTGCTCCAGTCTGATCTAAGAAGAAAAATAAAATAGCTGAAGTAAAAAAACAAACATCCACCTGCCCTGGGGTTGAGCTGGTGAGTCTTCCTCACGGTGTTGAGTTCCCCCAGTAGGACCCACCTGGCTTTCCTTCTCACCTGGGCTCCCACCTTTCTGGTCTTCTGGCAGGTATGCAGTGATCCGATTCCACCAGTACTTCAAGGTGAAGCCTCAGGTGTCCGCCTTGGAGATGCCAAAGTGACCAGCTTCCCCATCTCTCCCTTACCCATCTGCCTGGCCAGACCTGTTCTCCAGGGCTCGGTTCTGCTCTGGGGTCCACACTCTTGGACAAGGTGGGAGAGGGGACAGGTGGGTGTCCAAGGAGAAGGCTCTACCCCTGCCACCAGCCCCCAGCAGATGCTGCTGGAGACCACATTCTTTTGTTGGGAGGGACCCAGCTCTGGGGGTCCCCCTCACCTTGCCAGACTTGAGGGGGTAGTAGGGGGTGGGGATGGGGAAGTGCCTGTAGTCAGCCAGAGCCCGGACCACACCACCCCTGAGAAGCCCAGTATTCCTGGCCTCAGGCCATGCTGGAATCTGGGCGGCCTTAGATGTGTCTTTGACCTTCCTGGCTTGGGGAAAGGGGGAGGTGGGAGGGCTCCTTTCTACCTCCAGTGCCCTGAGCCTCCAGCCCATCTCCCCCTGCATGCCCCACGTGGGAGGTGCTGATGAACCCAAACCAGCATCATACCAACTGACAGATGGATGTACATATCTTGGGGGGAAGGTCTAGAACTGGGTTCAACGGCTCCCCCCCCAAAGCCGCCTCATCTGAGATCCCTCCCTTTCTCCAAGCCAGATCCAGTCCAACAACCCCTTCCCAAACCTCAGCCCAAAGACCTCTGCTCTCCCCTCCCATCCATGCCCGTTTTGCTCTGTGCTTGTGTTCAGTCTTTCTGCCACTTGCTGGGAGGGAAGGCAAGGGAATGGTGATGTCCTGGGCCTCCGGAGCTCAGCTCTGCTTCATGCTTGGCCAGAGGGCGATGTAGCCAAGAGTGAGGCGGCCAACAGCTACCAGCAGCTTCCTGCCTTGTTCCCTCCTGTGCCCTCCAGGCCCTCATTCCAAGGATTTGTCTCTCCCTCTCCACCTTCTGTCCTGAAGCTGACCCAAGAACTTCCCACTAGGAAATGCGTAGTGGGAGTCCGGGGGCAGGGACTAGGGTCCTCTGGGGCTCGCCCGGCCTAGGAGAGCCTGGGTAGGATTGGTTGTGAAGGTGCTGAGCTCACGGCCCCAGACTCAACGGCCTCCACCTCCTTTCTGCCCTCACAGCCTCCTGGCTCTGGCCCAAAAAGTGATTCATTTGTAAATTATCATGGTTTTCTGCATTAAAATGGCCATTTCTGGACCACTCTGTGTGTGAGTGCCTATGGTGAGGGCTTGACATAGCAGATAGGATTGATCAGTTTTCCCATGGGGTGCGGGGAGGGCCGCTACAACTCTGTTCTCTAGGTTCCCTGGGGCTGCACACTTCCTACCACACCCTCTGTGCACCTGGCTCACGGGGCCTGCGGCTTCTGGTCTGGGATGGGCTTGGGCAGGGCTAGCGCTTTCAGCACTCGCTGCCTTTGACCATCTTCCTAGAAGATGAGCCCAAGAGGGTGTGCTACCAGGGAAGGGAGCTAGGCTGTGGCCTGGCCAGGTGGGAAGCACTCAGGACTACTGGCTGTTGAGGGGGACGGGGTGCTGCTCCGCTGGAGAGCAGTCAAGGAGGACTTCTGCAGCCCGTCTTTCTCAGAAGGTCAGAGGGAAGGGAGAGCAGGGGCACCCCTCTCAGCAGCCCGGGCAGTATAGCTCCGCTGCCTCCAGGGCCCCCCAGGAGGGACCCAGTGCCCGTCAGAGCGGGGAGAGCAGTGGCTGCCTGCCAGGTAGACTCTGGCTGTTTGGCTTTTGCCGGCAAAAGTACCGGCTGCCATGGCAACCGCTGGAGCAGCCGCTGGGGCCTTCAAGGTCACAGTGATCCAGTGTGGCCAGGCCCCCAGGGGTAGCAGCACCAAGCCCAGGAAGAGCACGTGGGGAGGACGTGCGCGAAAGGTGGGCCCTGGCCTACCTGGGGCCGGGCAGGTAGGGCCCCCGAGGGGTACCGTGGGGTCAGGTGCTCGTCAACTAAAGGGCAGTGCCCACCCTCCTTGTTCCTCTCAGATCCACCTCTGGAGCTGAGGGCAGAAATAACCACTGTGAAGGCAACTTCGTTTCCAGCCTCCTGGGGCCTTGATGTCACAGCGTTGGAGACGGTGTTGCAGTGGTGAGCAGGGAATGGCTGGGACAGGGCCCCCCAGGTACCATCCTGTGCCCCTACGGCCCCAGCCACCACCTGCACCAAGGGAGTGAACCTGCAGGCACCATCCCACTGCCTTTGAGAAAACACACTCATTCCTCCAGTGCTCTGGGTGGGGGGTGGGCTAGTGAGGGGAGCATGGGGGGAGGACAGGTTAGGACACCCCTCCCCCTCGAAGCCTGGAGTCCCGTCTGTCCTTTCACTGCCACCCCAGACTAGCCAGCACCCCTGCCCCCTGGCTTCCAGCACCAGGGCTTGGTGACTCCTGGGGGTGGGGCGGGCCCAGGCTCCTCTTTCTCAGACCTTCGCTGGACACGTAACAGGAGCTCCTCCGGGCAAAGCACACCAGGGCAGAGGTTCATCTCTGCTGGGCTCTGACCCTCGGCCTTTGCAGGAGGCACAGAGAGGGCAGAGAATGCCCCAGCCTTCCTGGTAATGACCGGGACCTTGTGTTCCTGGCCTCACTGCCTACCTGACCCTATCCTGCCTCTCCCAGGGCAGGGCAGGGTAGGCCAAGGGCTCCTGGATTAGGAGGACGGTATTGGCCTCAGGCCCCCCTGAGGCCACGGAGGACTGGGGAACTAGGAAGTAAGAGGAACTCAGGACTGGCAGGAGAGGAGGAGGATGGCTGGAAGGGTCCTGACAGACTGGCCTGATTGGGTTAGGAACGCAGTGCAGGAGGTGGGGAGTCCCCACCGTCGGGGAGACGGACAGTGCAGGTTAAAACAGCAATTCTCCCCCCCCCCCCCCCCCCCCCGGCCTCCCGACCACTAGAACGTGGGCGCCACAGGCAGCCTCGCTGCTCTTCCCAAGGACCACCTGTGTCTTTCCCTGGGATGTGTTTGTACCCACTGGAAACATGGGGTAGGGAGGACAAGACGAGGAGGCCCAAAGCTCTGGGAGGGCAGGCTGGGAAAAACCAGCAAAGGCCAGCCGCCAGGAGGCTCCCTAGCTCGAAAGGCCAGGACCTAATTCCTGGGGGAGTCTCCACCCAAGTTAGAGGCCCTGCCGCGAACCACACCAAACTCCCTTCTCTTACCACCACCTTTCTCCCACCTCCTTGGCTGTGGACACAGGACCTCTATTAATCCAATCCAAGGCTCAGCCTTCCACTAGAATTACCCTTCAGCTTTGCTGCCCCATTCCATACAATGGGATTTTTTTTTTTTTATAAGAGTTGGTCTTTTTATTGATCATTGTCAACAAGCACTTTGAGAGCCTTAGTTTGTCATCAGCCCTTTTAAGTCTAATGGGCTGTTACTTCTCTAAGTGTTTGTTCGGTGTTTGGAATCCCCATTCAAACCAGAGGTCACAGAGCCCTGAAGCACATCCTTAGCAACCTCGCTCCGTTGCTCATCCTGGAGGGCTCCTAAACGGGCTCTGGGCGTCCTGGGAAGAGGCCCACAGTTCTCATTAGATTTTCACTGGGCTCCTTCTCCTGAAGCAGATAAGGACTATGGATAAGACTTAAGCGCGGTGTTTTCAGATGCTGAAGCCAGAGGGGAGATCTGACTCCGCCCCAGCCCCAGCCCCAGCGCAGGCCACGGGGCTAGTTCTAGCATCCTGACTGCTTACTGCTCTCACTACTCCCTCTTCCTTAGGACTGGGGTAGACCATGTGTGGTGAGGTCTAGCTTACCTCCTGGAGGCGGGGGCAGTGTCGTCTTCAGGGGCAAGGCTCTCTGGGTGGCACCTGTCTCCCCAAAGGCTCGGCCTGGGCCCGGGCCCCTCTAGCCGCCGAGACTGCCTCCCAGATCCCCTGCCCGAAGCTCCCCAGAGTTGCCACAAGAGGGCAGCGGTGCCTGCGCTGGCGACACGTTTTGAAATTCTGGCCTGAGGCCAGCATCCTTGCTTCGTGCTGCCCCCCCCCCCTCGAGGACCAGATTCTGAAATGGTCGGTCTTTATTATGCCAACAGAAAACAAAAAAATTCCCCAAGTGTAAACAGGAGAAAGGTGCTGGTTAAGTTACTCATCATTATCTTATTATTAACAAAATAAAGCACTATCTATGTTTACAGTCATAAAAAAAAACAGCCTGGAGAGAAGTTGGGGTTGAGGGAATGGGGGAGGGAGGGTACAGAGGAAGGAGAGAAGATTTTGGGGGGTGGGGGGTAGGCACAGATGCCACATCTGCCCCTGTGGGGTTTGCAAGGGCTGTTCTGGATCTTTGGAGTCAGGTGCCAGTGGGATTTCTTAGGGAAATAACTTGTCCATGGGAGCAGGGGCTGAGACAGATTCCCCGGGGTGCGTGGGAGGTGGAGGTGGGGGGAAGCCCTGGCCCTCCAGGGCTTCTGTCATTGCCAGGAAGGCAGGCACCATCAATCCTCCGGTCCCCAGCTCCTGGCACACAGGTTGGGCCCAGGGCCTGGGGCCCAAGACAGAGCCCCTAGGAAGCTGAGCACATTCCATATTGCTCAGAGCTAAAAGTGGCTCTATGGGAACAGGCCGACAGGGGAGAGAGCATCAGGGAGGGAGTAAAGGAATGGGCAGGGGACGTCAGGGCAGCTGGTGGGCGCAGGGGCCTTCTAGAAACTCAGATGGTCCAGCGGTGTCCAAAGGGCAGAGGCAGACACCGAAAAAGGGCGATAGAAGAACACCCCACAGAGAAACAAGGACAGAAACACACGAGGACACACAGAACCTGAGACACCCAGACTGACAGAGGTAGCAATTTGGGACGATGAAGCACTGAACGAGGCCCCCAGAGAAGCAAGAGTGGCCTCAAGAGACACACCCATGGGAACGTAGCAACAGTGCCTGGCACACAGCAGGCGCTCAATAAATATCTTGTGCAACGAATGAACAGATGGAAACAGACGTGTGCATGTGCGTACACATACCTATCCGCGTGCACACACCTACACACAGCAGCCAGAGGCACAGCAGGCTTGGCAGAAGATGAAGACAGCGAGGGACGGCCAGACCGTTCTGCACAGAGTACAAGGTGATCCTGTGATAGAGGAGCGATCTGGGAGGGGGTGGGCGTTGGTCCTACAGAGGCTGGTCCAGCCAGGACAAGAATGAGAACAAAGCATGTGGCCCCAGGGGGACAGGTCTGGAGCTGCCACATCCCTGGGGTGAGCAGACTTGCAGGAGGGGGAGGTCACACAGTGTCTGCTGGCCAGGAGCCCCAAGGGCCAAGGCGCTCAGCCCGGACCACTCTACAAGTCCTGCCCAGCTAGGCCCGCAGCTCCCTGGGGGTGGCCACGGGGCTGGGGGGCATCCCCCCTCAGGAGGGTATCTACAAGTACACAGCTGTGCCCCTCTCCCGGGCATGCCCAAGTCCAAGTACCAACATAGTCCAGGCCGGCTGGCTGCGCCCATCGGCTCAGGGCCGGGTCTTCCCGGGAAGGAGGCTGGGCCCACCCAGCTAGGCTCAGTCCGTGAGCACCACCAGCTCCCCGTCGCTCTTCTCCTCGCCCTCTGAGTCCTCGTCCTCGCTGTAGCGGTACAGCTCGCCCTCCGCCACCGAGTGCCTATCTTCTGTGGCCTCCCCCTCCTCCCTGAGGCTACAAGTGTTGACGATGACAGGCATGTTGGGGTCCAGGCTCCGGGGCACGTAGTGCTCCACCAGGGGCTGAGCCAGGGGCATGCCTGCCACCCGAGGGTACAGGACGTCAGAGGAGCTCATTTGCAGCTGGCCAGCCTGTGGGCTATGGGGCAGAGAAGAGGCACAGAGTTACAGATGGACCGTCACTCTGCACCCCAATATAGCTTCCTCTGCCCACCGCACATCCAAGCCACTTTAGGGCGTGCTCCCCCGTGCCACCACAACACTTCTGGCTCTGGGGCACACACGCTGTCCCCTCCCTGGCCTGCCTGCTGATGGCCACATTCCTTGTCCGCTGGCTCTGCACAACACGGGGGCCATGTGTGTGTTCAACAGATATTCCTGGAGGATCATGTGTGAGTCCAGTGTTTGGAAGTTACCTGATGGATTTAAATGGCCCAGGGGCTTTCCTGTTTCAAAGAATCCACCAGGGGACCCCTGGGTGGCTCAGCAGTTTGGCCCCTGCCTTTGGCCCAGGGCGTGATCCCGGGATTGAGTCCCGCGTCAGGCTCCCTATATGGGGCCTGCTTCTCCCTCTGCCTGTGTCTCTGCTTCTCTCTCTCTCTCTCATGAATAAATAAATAAAACCTTTAAAAAAAATAAAAGAATCCACCAGGTCAAGCCAGGAATCCCCCCCCATAAGCACCTTCATTTTTAGGTACCCAGGAATGCCCACACGCGTACGTGCTCCCAGCCAGACGGCACCCCGGAGGCACACACAAAGGTTCACCATGCACAGCAGCCTCTCCCAAGAGCTACGTGAGCAGCACAGTTCACACACACGGTCTCAGCCGCCTCAGGCCCTACTCACGGGGTCACATAGCTCTGGCGGGCATCCTGGCGCCGGGTCCTCATCAGGGCTTTGTACTCGCCCACCCGCAGCCGCTTGCCTTCCACAATGCAGGTGCGCTTGGGCCTCGGCTTGTACTTATAGTCGGGATACTTCTCCAGATGCTGCCGGCTCAGCCTCGCCTGCTCCTCGTAGTAGGGCTGCTTCTCCTGGTTGGTCATGGACTTCCAGCGGGAGCCTGGCCCAACCCCCAGGGGCAGGCATTCAGTGCCAGGCCCTGCCAACCCCGCTCCCAGCCCCCTGCAGGCCCCAAGATTTTGATCCCCAGGTGAGTCAACAAGGTGGTACATGCGCAAGATGTAGTGAGGACCGGACCCAAACTGGGTGCCCTTTGGATGTCAGCTAAGCAAATGGATGAATGAAGCTGGCGTGTATTTGGGCGTCTGTACAAAGAGCAACCAAATCCCAAACTACCCAGCAACTTCTGAAAGGCCTCTGGTCAGCATGATTTGCATAAACAAAAGAACAGTCAACCCCAGGCCCCCAACAACAGACAGGTCCCCCTACTTAGGACAAAATACCTTGTCAACTGAGACCATTGACAAGACACAGAGGATCCTCAGTCTAAGGACAACTGCCAACTTCTAGCCACACCGACCTGCCCTATGTCCCTCCTTGGCCTTCAATCAGGACCTATGATTTATTTCAAAAAAAATAAAAACCTTTCTAAAAAACAAAACAAAACACAAAAAAAAACTTTCTACTGGGGCAATGGCTGGCTCAGTCAGAAGAGCATCGGACTCTTGTTTGGGAGTCTGAGCCCTATGTCGGGTATAGAGATTAAATAAAATTTGTATAAACTTCCCAGTGGGGATCCCTGGGTGGTGCAGCGGTTTGGCGCCTGCCTTTGGCCCAGGGCGCGATCCTGGAGATCCGGGATCGAATCCCACATCGGGCTCCCAGTGCATGGAGCCTGCTTCTCCCTCTGCCTGTGTCTCTGCCTCTCTCTCTCTCTCTCTCTCTCTGTGACTATCATAAATAAAAATTAAAAAAATTAAAAAAAAAAAAAAAAAACTTTCCAATGATAGCTGAAGAACAGCTGTTCCTGTTTCCTGCCAGAGCCAGAGTTCCAAGGATCTGGGCAAACAGTGGAATAGGTCAGGGACTAAGGAATGTGTGCTCACACCTGTACACACGCACACGCCCACATCCCTGAGTTCTCGGGTGCAGGTGTGAGGAGCCCTACAACAATCCAAGACCCCAGAACCTAGCCTCCACACATCCTCCCTGACCCGCACCCTACCTGACTCCTCTGAAGCTCAGGATGCTGGGGACTGGACTGTCACCCAGCAAGGAGGCAGCTATCTCCTGCAACCAGGTCCTCCTAGCATGGCTCCTGGAGCCCTGAAAGCCCCCCGGAGACCCCACCCACTGGCCCTTACCAAGGATCTTGCTGATGCTAGAGTTGTGCATGTCTGGGAAAGCCTGGAGGATCTTCCTTCGCTCATCCTTGGCCCACACCATGAAGGCATTCATGGGCCTCTTGATGTGGCTGCTGTTGCGGGACTCCGGGAAGTGGCGGGAGCCTGGGGGACAAGGGTGGGGTCAGGAAGGAGAAGCTTCCAGGGCCGACGGTCCATCCGCTACTCGACCACGAGGGGGCGATGGCGAGGCACCCACAGCCGCTCGGACACCATCCGGAGCCCTCAGCAGAGGCCCAGCCCAGGACCCAGAGACACATCTGGGACAGGCACAAGCTGGCCCACCCTGGCCCCTGTGGGAGGCAGAGGCGGGCCCTTCTGGCCACCAGCCCAGCACCCAGGGCGCTCACCATCCATGTCGCAGCCCAACATGGCTTCTTCGAGGGGATGCACACAACCCTCCTCCAGCCGCTCCTTGGCCGGGGACGTGTCCAGGCTGATGAGGTCCTGGGGTTGAGGGAGGAAGTCTGTCGGCTCCTCTGCAACGCCCCATTCCCCTCCCTCACCCCTCCCTCTGCTGGCCTCAGACTGAGTCTTCCCCCACCCCAGCTGCCCCAGCGGGTCCCTGTGCCCCGGTGCGGGGAGTGGGGACCGTACCTTGCGGAAGGGGGCGTTGGGGGAGCTCTCTAAAGCGCCGCCGTGGCCATGCAGCAGCTGCCGAGCATCCTGAATTGCTTTGGTGACAGCATCCCCTTCGCCAAGGAAGCCTATGGGAGAAGGGGGGAAGGGGTAGCAGAGGGGGTCAATCCGGTTCACACCAAGCCACCCCCTGAGAGTCCTTCACCTGGGTTGGCTTCCCCTCCCGCCCCTCCAGGCGGCTGCGAGGCATATCCCCAAGGGGCCGCTGCTCGCTTGGCGTCACTCAGTGGCCAACAGACTAGAATGGAGGATGGGCTCCCTGAAGCGGCAGGGTCCCTGATGTGGGGGTGCCGTCAGCTCTGGTCAGGGGAGAGGAGGTGGGGGAATATTCTGAGACTCGAAGTGTGGAAACTCAAAGCGGGTCTCAGCCCTTGTCTTACAGAACCGTAAACCCACAGAAGGGAAAGACCTGCTGAACATCCTAGGATGCCCTCCTGGCAGAAAGCTTACCTAGGGGCAGGCTGGGCGGGCTGGCCTGCAGGTCCCGCGTGGGGGCCCCGTGGCTGGGGGGGCGGGTTCCACAGTTATTCATCTTCAGGCTGGGGGAGCTGGAGGCATTGGGCAGCTCCGGGGCCTTGGGCTTGGCCGTGAGGTTCAGAGGCTGGGAGGGCTCCTGAGGGAGACCCAGAGATCAGAGGCCAAGAGACAGACACCAAAGGTGACGCCCCTCCCCGCCACGGAGGGACAGAGGGGACCCGTGCTAACAGAGAGGAAGACAAGCCTACTGGGAACAGATGAGGAGACAGCAGGGACAGGTGGACCAGAGCAGGGGTCCCACCACCCCCTGGGCTGGCAGCCCCCGGCTGGCAGGTGGGGCAGTACCTGCAGAGGGGGGTGTGCAGCCATGGCCCCGGGCCTCTTCACCACAGGGGCAGGGGGGCTGTGCAGCAGCGGCAGGGGGTACTCCACTATGGAAAAGGCAGCAAGGAGAAAAGTCCTGGATGAGCACAGAACAGCAGACAGCCTGCTTGATGACGTCCCGCAGCACCAGGGGGCAGGGGCTCCCAGCTGGCCAGGTCTGCTTCCAGCCAAGGCTTTCCCTGGCCCTAGATGCTGAAGGCCTCCAGTGGCCTCATCCCCTGCTGCGTTGCCCACTGATCCGCAGCTTCACCCTTCACTGCCCTTCCCAACCCACTGAGCCACAGGTTCCAACCAAACGGTGAAATGAGACTGTTACCATCTGCTCACTCTACTCAGACTTATGTTTCGTACCTACCACGTGCGGGGTACGAAAGCTGCTCCCCATGTACGGGCCTGTCTCATGCAGTATCTCCCTAGTGTGTGGCACAGACCAGGTGCTCAGTACAGCATCCCATTTTACAGAGAAACTGAGACCGGGAGATGAAAAATGGGTGCCCACATAGCTCAGAAATGGGAACACGGACATGGGAACCCAAGTCTCTAGACTCCACAGTCCATCCTTTCCTCTTTACCTGGCACCCTTTCCATTCTACCTGGCCTAGCCCACTCACCTGCAACCCAGCCCAGCATCAAAGAGTGGACAGTTCAGGTGGAGAGATAAGCCGTAGATACAAATCACTGACCACGTGGCCGGTAGGGACACAGGCCGCATGGGGAGCACACCAGAGAACTTTGTTCCAGTTGGCATGGCTGGAGCAGGGTTCTTGGGGGGAGCGGTGAGAGGTGGGCTAGTGGCTGCTGGCAGGAAGGTGGAGGGGAAGCAGCAGGTGAGAGCCGAGGTGTGGGAAGGGAGCCCAGCCTGTGATGGGCAACGCTGGGATCTTGTGGACTTCACGCTGTAGGCAACAGGGCATGTCTAGGGCTCATGAACTAAGCAAAGGCATCATGCACTCAGCTTGGGGAAGGGTCATCTGGAAGCCCATGGGCACCCTGCTTATTAGGATTCTGGAGCCCACAAACCAGGTGGCAGTCTGGCCAATTCAGGGCTTCCCACAGTTCATTTCCTGCCTCCCTTGTCCAGAAAGCATGGGGTCAGACGTACTCCAACCCCCCAGGCCCTGCCCTCCTCACTCTGGCAGCTCTAGTCACCTAGAGTTGCAATGGGTTTGTGCTGCTGGCCTGCTCGCCCTACCTCCTCCGTCGGAAACTTCCTCGAGGGTAGAGCCTCACTGTGTCAGTCCTTTGTGGACTCCTCGTGGAGTCCCCACCCCAGAGTGCCCGGTGTAGACACAGGCAGGAAGAGAGTCGGTGCTGCTGACCCCCGGAACAGTGCCCGGAGCCCACAGGCCTTGGCGCCAGACCCACAGGAACTCATCTGCCTGCTCCCGCGCACCACATAGGAGGGGCAGACCAGAGGGGCTCCACCTAAGAGCAGCCCCAGTCCCTGGGGCAACCATGGGCAATATCCCTGCCCTGTCCCATGACTTTTCACAAGGAACCCATGATTGTGGCCTACGAATCCCTTCTCTGCCTCTGTCCCATCCATCACCTCTGCCCAGTGCAAGCTGTCATTCTGTCCCTGGAACCACCCCAGCAGTCCCCCTACCGGTCCACGCTCTGGCCAGTACCCTCCCCACCGACCCTCTCTGTTCCCAATCACCTAGTCATTATGACAACACACCCTCCGTTCATTCATGCAGGCATGCCTGCGTCCTACAAAACAAATTCCTTCGCCACCCTGTCCCATCACCCCCATCAAGCTCTCCCCTCAATTCCAAAACCCTACAGCTTCTGGCCTCAGGCTTCAGGGCCTCTGACTCCATTGCCCTCCAACCCTCAGCTCCCAGCTTCACTCCTGCAGTCCACTTTCTGGGACCCAGCTAATTTCTGACCTCCTCAGAAAGCCTTCCCAGATCCCCTAGTTAATGTCATCCTGTCTCCCTCCCCAGACCGTAAATTCCTTGGAGCTCAAAGTTCATGTTTATCTCCCTCTGCTCCCCACTCCCCACCCCCGTGGCCACCTGACAACACAGCATCTGAAAGGTGGCTGGTGCTCAGTCTGTGTTCACTGAATTTCAGTGGCCGGGCAGAATGGGCACGGCTGGGGTAGGACAAAGTGTGAGTTTGGGAAACGCATCAAACCTCAGCTAATGTCCAAGATCTGACTTTTCTGGTCCAGCAAAGGTACCAGAGCTGGGACACTGGATCTGGATTGGCCAAATCCACTTACATCTGGAAAAAGTACTTCATGGTTTTCAAGTGCCTTTGCTTTTCATTCTCCCAGTGAAGTTCAGAAAAAAAGGGTTCCTTCTTCCACTGGACAGATCCAAAAGCAAGGGCCGGAAAGGCCACATGGCAAAAGACTGCGTGAGCGTGTCCCAGGCTCCTTCCTGGGCCTCAGAACAGCCTCACTTGTGGCTGCGCCCCCAACCCGCACTCACCTGGTTTACAGGGGATGGGCTGGATAGGCAAGGCCAGCTGGGAATCAGGGGTGACAGACAGAGGCTGGTGGCTCGGAGGGAAGGCTGGGATCATGACATAAGGCATGTTGACCTGCTAAGAGCAGAGAAACCGTGTGTGAGTCCCTGGGGACCCACACAGCGCAGCCCAGGCCACACAGCACGGACCCAGACACGAAAGAACAGACACTGGCGTGAGGCTACTCTTTGAGAGGCTCCATCTGACCCCACATCACCTGCCTCTCCTTGCTCTCGGCCCCAGCTGGGGGTGAAGATACTCTGGCTCCTCCCTTCAAACAGAGGAAGATGGAGGTACAAGGGTCAAGCAGGAATGAGTCGTCCCCACCACCACCTCAGGGCCACGGCCAAGTGATTCTGCTTAATCTGCATCCATCCCTCCCTTTCCCTGGCATGTCCAGGCTGGCATCACCTCCTCGGCCCCTGGCCACCCTCCTTTGTACCTGGATCTGCTGCTGGAGGAGGTTGATCTTATGTTGCTGCTGAATCAGCTGCTGTTGCTGTTTGGCGATCTGGCCGCAGGAAAAAGCAGGGGGCATGGGCATTAGCCTGTGCACGGCCCCCGCCGCACCCTGCCCTCCCATCAGCGAACGCCGGCCGGGGCGGGGGAGCAGCGGGACCGTCCACCCTCAGAATGCACCCTCCCTTTGCAGGGGGCTCCCTCCTCCGTCAGAGGCCATGGCTGGAGTTAGCGCAGAGCCCAGCAGCCCCTCCATGACCTGCCCCCAGCCTCGGCCCACATAGCCAGGCCTGCCCCCTAAGCGCTCCCCTCTAGGCCCTGACGAGTCCCTCCTCCCACAGCAGGACAGCCAGACAGCACGCTGGGCCTACCTGCTCCTGCTGCTGGCGGGCCAGCTCCATCTGCTGTTGCTGCTTCTCAAACAGCATCGCGGCCATGTTCTTCTGCTCTGAGTGCGCGGTCAGGAGCTGATCCCGCAGCGTGGACAGTTGGTGGATCATGACCAGCAGCTGGAGCTCCTTCTCTGCCAGGCTCTCCTGGGTCCCTGCTCCATGGTGAAACAGCCACTGGTGAGAATTGTTGGGTTTCTGTCCCTCCACCCCCCCACCCACCCATCAGGTGTTTGTTGAACAACTGCTACTTCCCAGACACCCACCCCCTCACCCCGTTAGAGGCAGAGGGAACAGAGAGGGTGGAGACATGATCCTTGCCCTGGAGGGGGCCGGCTTGCTGTCCGACAAGTAGCTGCCCTAGAAGCTCTGCCCCGGCAGCCACCGCTTCAAGCCCCTGGAAATGCCAACCGTGTAACAGCTCAGTGTCGGGTGTCCTCAAGCGCCCCAAGCTGCAGGGTGAGCATGGATAACTATCCCATAGAAGGGACCAGAGCGAGACAGATCTGGGTTCAAATTCCCACTTCAGCCCATCCTCTCCGGGAGCTGTCAGGTAAGTAACCGGCTGCTCTGCACTTCGGTTTTTTTACTCTATAGATGAGCCTAAGAACGCTCAGTTCACAGGGGTGCTGTGAGGGTAAGATAATGGCAAAGTGGAGTCCAGGATCTGGCACATGGTCCTCACCCAGCACTTCCCTGCCCTCTAGCTGAGCTCATGTTGGATGCAACTGGGCCAGGCTGCAGACCACTTACCTCAATCCCTCCAGGAGCCTTCAAAAAATACACACACATAGGCCACCCCACCCCACCCCCACCCCGGAGTTCTCACTCAGCAGGTGGAGGGGAACCTGGGCACTGGTACAGTTTTAAAGCTCCCCTTGTGGGTGCGACCAACCACAATGGAAAAATGGGCACTCTCAGGAACCAGACAGCAGCTCTTAAATTCATTAGTGGGGTCCTGGTGGCCTAGAATTAATTTTCAGCACCAAAAGAGCACATCCAGCTCATTTGATATAGTTAGATCCAGTTAGATCTGGGAAGTGGCAGTGACAAGCCTGAGGTCTCAAGGGTCCCTGGGAAGAGTCCAAATCCATACTCATGGAACATGATTCTACCAGGTCTCTCCTGCATGAGAATGAGCCACACAGAATGCTCAGTTGCCAGGTGAGGGGTGGTACTGACCCCCCAGGGCCGGGTGGAGCCAGAGGGGCACAGGCCAGGTAGAAGGGGACCAACAGCCTCCAAAATTGCCCTAGAGACCCAGACTGCATGGCCAGGCTGGGAGAAGGGAATGGGGTTCAGACATCCTATCCTCCCCTGCCTACCCACATGGGCCTTCACCTTTGACATCTTTGGCTTCCACAGAACTCCTTCCCAGAAACCTCTCCTTCCAGTCACTGGACAGCAGCTTCTCGATGGCAGGCACAACTGGAAGATGCCAAAGCGATGAAGGAGCAGCAGTCCCAGCACCTCCCGCCCTACACCCACCAGGACAGACATCTTACGTTATTTTTAATTTTTTTCCAAGATTTGAGAAGGAGCGGGGGAGAGAACAAGCACAAGCAGGGTGAGGGGCAGAGGGAGAGGGAGAAGCAGGCTCCCCACCGAGCAAGGAACCCGATGTGGGGCCTGATCTCACGACCCCCAAGATTATGACCTGAGCTGAAGGCAGGCGCTTAACTGACTGAGCCACCCAGACACCCCAAGACATCTTACCTTCTTTTAAATTTTGGTTGAAGTCTAGCTTCTCCTGGCTTCCAGAAGCAGCCTCAGAACCCCCCGGTTTCTTGGGTTCCGGGGACCCATTGCTCTCTGGGGAGCTGCAGTCCTATAATACACACTGGATGTCACTGTCACCCTCAAGAGAAGAGAGCAGACCACAGAGGGAAACGAGTAGCCTGGGGATGTGCCCCAGGCACCCCCCACACCCTCCAGGGTAGGCCCCTCCCTCCCCACCTTCCCAACTTTTGTTCTGACTTTGCTGGATATAGCAAAAGCACAAAAGGTTTGCAGACAAGAAACCTGGATTTCAGGCCTGGCTCAGTGACTCATGAGGCCCTTGATCACCTAAAAGACTCTGAACTTCTCTGAACCTGACTTACTTCCCTCTTCTGAAAATGGAAATATTAATGCCTCTCCTGTCGGGATTGTTGCTGGGACCAAAGAAGTTAATGCACGTGAATGAGGTTCACTGCTGTAGGGTCAGGCGGCATGTGAGCTATTAACAATTACTCCCATGCACCCAGCCACACTGGCAGCAAGTGGGTATGACACCTAGGACCCCCCCACCTCACCGCTCCTTAGGACAACACCCCACCCCTCATCACCTGAGTCCTCTCCATTCTTTAAGACCTACCTTGAGGCCTTATCCTCCAGGAAGTCTTCCCCATCACTACCCCAAACCCCTAACACCTCCCACAGACCCTTCCAGGTCTCGTTTTCATTCACTTGGCTTTTAATTACACAGTCTCCTTTTAACATCTCTTGCATGGAATCAGGGTTTTTAAGAACTACAAGAATCCTTATGGCTTGTGTCGTTCATTCAGAACTCCTTCGTTTTAAGGGTGAGGGATTGCATGATCTTTAGCATCAATTTATCTCAGCCTCAGGTAATAAGGCTGATTTTCTCCAATCCTACAGGAGTTCAACTTTGAGCAGATGTATCCTGTCTCTCCAGCTAGTCCTCTGAAGTAGGCCCGGTCACACATGGGTGAGCAGTTATCAGGCGAGCAAGCGCGGGAGTGAGACCATACAGTGCTCAGATAGTCGGCCTAAGGTTGGCAGCCCCGCCCCCAAGTCTTGCCCTAGAAACCAAGGTTTCTGCCTCCTGTCTGTCTGCCCAGCTAGGATCCTCAAGGAGAGGCTGGGATGGCATGTGGGTGTAGGCTATGGAGGCAAAGTGGGGACACTGACCCAGGAGCCCCGGGGAAAGTGCTGGGCACCTGGGCTGGAGCTTGGGGGTCAGCGCCATCCTGGGGAGCCCGGGCTGGGTCTCCGAGCTGGGGTTCAGCTCCAGCGGCTGAGCCCTGGAGAGCCTCATGGCAGAGCTCCTTCTTCCCTTCTGACTTGACAGTGCAGTTCACCATGGTGCCAACGCCATCTGGGGCCAGCAGGGCAGAGCCAGGGCTCCTCATGGACATCCTGGGGGAGGAGGACGAGTAGAGTGAAACCGATGATGGACACAGAATCTCCACCCTCACAACAATGCAAACTTCCATTGGGAACCCACAGTGGAAAAAAAAAAAAAAAAAATCAGAAAAGATTCTTCTGTCCTGCATTCTTTTTTTTTTTTTTTTTCCCCTTAAGTAGGAAGGTCTAGGGGCACCTGGGTGGCTCAGGCAGTTAAGCATCTGCCTTCAGCTCAGGTCATGATCCCGGGGTCCTAGAGTCCTGGGATCCAGCCCAGGGTCCAGCTCCTTGCTCAGCAGGGAGTTTGCTTCTCCCTTTCCCCCTCCCCACTGCTCATTCTCTCTCTCTCTCTCTCTCTAATAAATAAAATCTTAAATAAAGAGGAAGGTCCACAGCCAATTGGGCCCGACCATCAGCAGGCCCTTCCTATTGCAATGTAGGGCTGGTTGGCTGAATGGTCCACCCAAGGAGGGCAGAGATGGTCAACTGGCAGTTTCTGAGCCCAGTAAAGTCAAAATTATATATATTTGTAATTAGCTAACAAAATTTTAAAATCATGAGACATCTCGTAATCTAATCTGGATTTGAACTTCTCTTGAAGTTGATCTGGGACAACTGGCTGGAATTAAGGAGCCGGGACTCCTTATGGACAGGCCAGTTTTCCTTAGTCCCTACCACTTCCTACTGCCCCCCAAAAGGGGAATCAAGGGTCAACGACCCGAATAGACATTTATTCTTTTGTTTTTCTCCTAGAGACAAGATAAAAGCAAATTGTTATTTATATCCCCTTATCTACCAGAAGTGGGAAAATAAATACCAGGCTGAGAGATGTAGGGCTTGAAGAAAAATATTTTCCTCTAGGTAGCTAGAATCTTTCATTTAGACTCTCTCATTGGCCCCTGTAGGAATTTGCAATCCCCAGGGGATGCAGACTCTGCACCCACTGCTCCCATCACTGCCTCCTCCCCTGTCACCACTGCCTGGGACACCTGGAGGAGCTGAGCAATTGAAGGATCCTGGAGACCGAGTGCTGATGGTCATGCCAGGCAGGCTCAAAGCCAAAGCAGCAAAGGCCCACAGCTCACCTGCTCCCCATCCAAAGCCACTGTGACAAGACCAGTGGGGACACCCAGCGGTGGTTTTCAGGTATCTATAGGTCCTGCACCCGCTATATAACCTTGGGTGAGTTACTGAGCCTCTCCACACATGTTTCCTCATCTGTAAAATGGGCATTCGTGAGGTCTAGGGATTGCTGAAATTTGTTTTCAACAGTGTGCGGCACTAGTACGCACTCTTGTTAAACCACTGCTGGCTAAAATGCATTCCCTAAAAGGGACCCACAGTCTAAGCATGGGGGTCAGTCACGCATCACCCTCACCTCAGATACTCTGTGGGTGGAGCAGGAATCTATTTTAACAAACCCCATAGGTAATTCTGATACACACTAGTTTGAGAAGCACTGATGAGTACACATTTTGATATATCTGCACGGGCATTACATTTTTAAGAGGGAAATGTAAGGCCAAAAAATCAGATATAGTAAAACATCCCTTAAAACTGAATTGCAGGGCAGCCCCGGTGGCTCAGCGGTTTAGCGCCTGCCTTCAGCCCAGGGTGTGATCCTGGAGTCTCAGGATCGAGTCCCACGTCGGGCTCCCTGCATGGAGCCTGCTTCTCCCTCTGCCTGTGTCTCTGCCTCTCTCTCTCTCTCTCTCATGAATAAATAAAATCTTTAAAAAAAAAAAAAAACTGAATTGCAGGTGTAATACTGTGTCAACTCTGTACAGCAAAATGTTTCTCATAACCTAGGAGTGAGGCGATGTGTTCATGTCGAACTGAACGGACATTATAGTTGAATAAAGTGCGTTTGATTCGATGCCATCTAGACCAGAGCAGACTTCTCCTGCCACTTTCAAAGGGCAGGGGACCCGGGGGCAGGGGGGACCCGGGACCGCGCATGGCAGGACAGACACGACCCTGGATGGGCTGGCCCCAGGGCTCGGGGTCCAGCCCCCGGGTCCCCCATCACCATGCAGGGGGCCTGGACCGCGTCCAGGAAGCCAGCGGCTGGGCCCATCCGGGCACAGGGAGGCGCGGCCACGCAGGCCCGGGCAGGAGGGGCGCAGGGGGCAGGGGGCGGGGAGGGGGTATTATCCCGAAGCTGAGGGCAGCAATTACATAACAAACAAACCCGGGGCTCAAGCTGTGAATTAATCAAACCGCTGAAAATAAAACCTTCCTCTCAGGAACTTCAGACAAAAGAAATGAAAACAACCAGGCTGGCTGGAAAATAAAAGGCAGCTCGGCTGAAAAGGGGACAAAAGGAAACCAGACAATAGGGTGTTGGACAAAGGCAATAAAGCCAAAGGAAGTGTGACAGGCGGACAATGCGGGCCTGTGGGCTCGTGATCCCCGACCGCTCTGCGCCACCTCGTCCCACACCCACAGCTCCGCCGGGCCTGGGCAGGCCACCAGGTCGCCTCTGCGCTGCCCACTCGGGTCGAGGGGCTTCTCCCCTCCATCCTGGCCCCGACCTCTGAGCCTTTCCCCTGGGTTGGCGGAACGGGGCTCCCCCAAGGGCCAGGCCGACCAGCTCTGCACCTGCACCCCCCTACCCCGGGGCTAAGGGTGAAGGCAGAGGCGATCCACAGCCTAACTCACTGGGAGCACACGGCCCACGACGGCCCACGACGGCCCACGACCTGGCCACGCACCACACGCGGCCAGTTACCCTGCAAAAGCAAGTATCAAGGGCACCCCGGTTCCAAGGCTGAGGGTGAGCGCCAGAATGGGACCTAGCTCGTGGATAAATGGTTATGGATTAGATGCTGCAGTGATGTTTTGGATACATGGAGTTAAATAAAATACTGTTTTCACTTGTTTCTTTTTACACCTCTTAATCTGGTTACGGGGGAACTTAACATCATGCATGAGGCTCACGTTGTGTTTCTGTTGGAAAGGGCCGCACTAGGACATCTATCTCCCTTTGAGCTCTGATGGCCTTTTACCCACACTTAATTACCTGTATATATTGGGAAGCTTGCCCCCTGGGGCTCCCAATCACTCCTCCCAGGCCCTGGCACAGCCCCTGCACACCCCCACCCCCAACAAAGCAAAGGACTCCTAGTGGCCAGCCAAGCTGGCTTGGAGGTGTCTGTGTCTTCACCAGCGTGTGCTGCCCACCAGACACCCTGCCAGATCTTGCCTACCCAGACAGATCTTGCCCCTTCCACTTCCACGGGCGTCTGCCTCAACTGTGGGCACTGGCTCTTGGTTGGTCCCTTAGGACCCATTTGTTGATGGAGAAGCAACAGCCCAGACCTGGTGGGTTCCTCTCAGGTACCACGCAGTTTGCGGGGAGAGGGTCCTTGGGCACCTCCTTCCTTCCCTCTCGAGTTCTGGGAGCACAACCTGCTCAAAGAGCAAGCCATTCCCCTGCCCACAGAGATGAGAGTCCCTCTGAAGAGGGTCAAGTGCCAAGCTCTGGACCCTAACCATCCGCTCTTTTTTCTCAGAGTGCAGAGCAAAAGCTGCATGTGATAATCTAAATGAGGACAGAAAGGAGAACCAGGTGGGGAGTATGGAGCTGACAGGTGGTCCCTGCACAGGCAGCTTCATCTCTGCAGGCTCTTGTCTGTAAGACAAGGGTACCCGGGGGATGGGGGTGGTCAACAGTACAGGCTTTCGGGTTCCTCAACCAGGTTTCAAATTCCTGCTCTGCCACCAGCTGACTCTTGTGGCCTTAGGCAAGTTAGTTAACTCAGCTTATCTCCTCATTTGTACAATGGGTATAAGAATCCCTGTCTTGGGGATCCCTGGGTGGCTCAGTGGTTTGGCGCCTGCCTTTGGCCCACGGCGTGATCCTGGAGTCCCGGGATCGAGTCCCGCCTCGGGCTCCTGGCCTGGAGCCTGCTTCTCCCTCCTCTTTTGTCTCTGCCTCTCTCTATGTCTACCATAAATAAATAAATCTTAAAAAAAAAAAAAAAAAAAGGAATCCCTGTCTTACAGGGCCCGTGAAGATCAAGTAATAGAGGGTACCCATTTAAGTGGTCATATAGCCCAGGATGCTCCTAGAGTCAGGTGGTTGAGAGGAAAGTTGCCAGGCGTCGGACAGACCTGGGTACATTTGAAAGCCAACCCTGCCCAATCAATTGCTGTACAATCTTGAGCAAGTGACTTAACCTATCTGAACTAATTTCCTCCTCAGTAAAATAAGACCCAATATGAAGGGGTGAGCATTCCATTAACACTTCAGACTTTAGGGATCCCTGGGTGGCGCAGCGGTTTGGCGCCTGCCTTTGGCCCAGGGCGCGATCCTGGAGACCCAGGATCGAATCCCACGTCGGGCTCCCGGTGCATGGAGCCTGCTTCTCCTTCTGCCTATGTCTCTGCCTCTCTCTCTCTCTGTGTGTGACTATCATAAATAAATAAAAATTAAAAAAAAAACACTTCAGACTTTATAATATGTGCCTGTTTTACATTCTTAGGACACTCTCTCTAAACTTGGCCATTGGGAGACTTATCACAGTTGTTAAATATCCCTTTAGACACTTTATTTCTGCCTCGCCCAGCAGCCTGAGAACCCACCCAACACCCCCACCCCAGGGCACTGTGGAAACATAGCTGGGTTTGCTCATCATTATAGCCCTAGAGTCTAGCAGAGTGCCTGGAGCAGAGTAGGTGCTCAACAAATAGTCATACAATAATCACAGAGTATAACAGTTCAGCAAAACAGCACAAGGCAGACCTGGACACATAATGAGCAGCAGCTACCACAAATTTTCCAACTTATGAGGGGGATATGTCCCAATAAACCCACTGAGAGTTGAAAATATCATTAAATCAAACATGCATTTACTCCAGCTAATCACGACCAACATCATGGGCTTAACCTAGCCCACCTTAAACGTGAACACTTACACGAGACTGCAGTTGGGCAAAAATCACCTAAACAAAGCCTATTGTATCATCAGGTTTTGAATATCTCACGTAATTTACTGAAAACTGTACTGAAAATGAAAAGCAACAGGCACAGAGTCGTTGTAAGGGCATCTCCTGGAGGCCCGGGAGCGCTGCCGCTGCCACCCAGCGTCACGAAGAAGCATCAGACGGCTTAACGGCCAGCCTGGGAAAAGATCAAAACTCAAAAGTACGGTTTCCACGGAGAGCATATCGCTTTCTGACCATCATAAAGTTGAAAAAACCATAAGTTGAACCATCATCAGTCAGACCCACTGTGTTATTATGCAGAAGCTGCGCTCTGCAGTACAGGGCTCACCAGCCTCCCCCGCCCCCCGTACCCCCCCCCCCTCCGCGTCCCTTTGTGTTTACCTTGGGACAGGTAAACACTTCCCACACCTTTTGGACCCTATTGGAGTCTTCCCTGAAGTCTCTTCTTTTCCAGAAACCAAAACAACCCCTCCAATTCCTTTATCCTAACTTTCTCAAAAAACACACTCCATGCTTCCATTACCCACAAGATTTCTCAGGAGGTTTTGAGGTCAGCAGCCACACCTGCTCCTCTCTCCAGAGGTCTAGAAGCCAGAGGACCCTCGATGCACAGGAGCTGTTGAACTACCGGGCTGCCCCCCTCCTGGTTAGAAGCCACAAGCCCAGAGGACACTACGGTCAGCCTCCCAGCTGGGTGGAACTGCTCCTGGGAACCTGGTCTCCTCCCTCTTGCCCAGCCTTACTCCTATTTTATAAATGGAGAACTGAGGCCCAGCGAGGACCAAGTCACGTGGCTTGTTTCAGCAATACTGTTTCCGGGCTAGAGGCAGAGAACAGGGACACAGAACCAGCTGGGATACAGATCAGCAGCCCTGCTCTGCCCACCCTTCCCTTCTAGGCCACCCACTCCCCAGGCCCTCCGCTGCCTTCCTTCTTGGCCTTATCTCACCTGAGCATCCGAAAGAGGCGAAGGCCTCTGCGGGGAGACGGTTCAGGCCATCCTCCTCCCTGATGGGGCAGTCTTGAGTCTGGGAGCTGATGGTGGCGGAGAGACCCTGGGCCCCTGAACCCAGTGCCCAGCACAAGGCATAGAGAAGCACCTGCGCTCCAAGGGGCCAGTGGCTCAGAACACAGCTCTTACGGGACAAAGCTGCTAGCAGGCGCTGGTCCTCTCCCTTCTCTCCCCACACCAACCCTCTCCTGGGCCCTCCGACCCCCACCCACAGGCGCACGCGCAGGAGAGCCCTTTTCTACCCAAAACAAATCACCAGCCGCTTCCTCTCCCAATCAGCCACGACTTGGCCCAGCTGGATTGGAATCAAAGGAGTTTCACCCTTAGCCCTTCCTCCCTCTATAACGACAGCCCCCTCCCCCCCAAATATCTAGATGCAGATAAAGATAGAGATAACTTCCAGTCATCGGAGCATGACGGGTGACTCAGACCCAGGGGTACAGGAAGACAGCCTGAGCAAACAGGCAGACCCCCCGAGGAGGGCCATGACCACACTTCCCACTGGGCACACACCAGACCTACAGACTCTACTGTGGGCTCCCACTCCCAAGCTCACCGGGTGGGTGGTGCCAAAGGGCACTGCCAAGGAGAGATCCACAGGGCAGGGGTGGGGCAGGGCCTGAGTCCCAGGGGAATATCACTTCCTCTCAAAGCCCCAGAGAGCCGAGAGCCTCAGGCAGCCCTGAACAATAGCCCAAGGCGTGGGTGCCCAGAACTGTGCCCCGGTGCCACATCCTGCCATTCTTCTCCCAGGCCGCACCCTGCCACCCTTCCTGGCTACGCCCGATCCTATCTCTGATGTTTATTCAGAGCTGGGAGCTGAGCTGGCTGCAGGCTTGGGGAAAAACTTTCCTGAGAGGCCCCCCTCACCCTCTCCAGCCTCCGAGGACCCCAAGGGTACCAGATCCAGGGCGTGTGCTGGTCTAGTCTAGCCCAGCTCAGGAGAGGGCTACAGCCAATACCCCCAGTCCAGGGGCTGTTCAGGGCAGGCCAAGGTGGCATTCGCAGGACAAAGCAGCTGATATCAGCCAGTGGAAACCCCATGAGCTCCTGAGCTCCTGCCTCCAGCCTCCAAGAGCCAGCAAGCCTCCCCTGGAACCTCTGGCCCAGAAGCCCAGTTCCAGCCTAAGCTTCACGAACTACCGGTTTGAGCTGAACCCTCACCCAAGGGCACAGCACGATCAAAGGAGCCAGGGAGAGACCGTACTTGTGATGGTCCCATCCCTGGCCCCATCTGGCTGTCTTAGCTCTCGAAGGCACCTGAGTCTTCTCCCGGGCCGGGAGGAGAGTCCAGGAAAAGATGGGGCCCATAGGTTGCAAGTGCTATTGCGGTTCCCAGTGGGATGCACACCTGCCCCACCGTTCTGGGGAAAACAGAGTTGACCAGGTGTTTCCTGGAGCCCCTTCTCTGGGGCCCCTCCTGCCTATAGGACTGGATGCTGTCTCCAGCCCCCCAGAATGCTAGGGGGCCCTTGCAGTCTCTCTCAGTGACCAGGTCTAAGCCCACGTCCTGGGCAGGGGAGTGTGTCTGGTCTTCCACGCCAGCCATGCCTGCCCAGGGCCAGCACACAGCAGATGGTGCAGCCAGGGCTGATGGGCTTGTCAAAGGCCTCCCTTTGGGGACAGTCCCGAATGTGAACTAAGGCCAAGGGGAGGCCAAAAGAGCACTGCACGCAGAGCACTCGCTTGGCTGGCAGGCAAAACAGGCAAGGGGCTGGCCTGGCCACATGTTTCTCCATCTTCCCCAAGGCCCCAAGGCAAGGGCACCTGAAGCCAGGTCTTTTCCCGTGGGCTGATACACCATCACTTCCCCTCTACACCATCCCATAGTAGGATCCAGTAGTAGGATCCAGTCCAGCACAGACAGAGAGGTCTGCCACAGTCTTCACTGTTCCCAGGATTCTGGTTTGGAGCTTTTTCTTTTCTTTTTTTTTTTAAGATTTTATTTATTTATTCATGAGAGACACAGAGAAAGGCAGAGACACAGGCAGAGGAAGAAGCAGGCTCCCTGTGGGGAGCCCGATGTGGGACTCGATCCCCGGACCTGAACCAAGGCAGATGCTCAACCACTGAGCCACCCAGGTGCCCAAATTCTGGTTGTTTTTGACTTGAGTCACAGCCAAGGAAGAATCAGTCAAAAGAAACCTAGGCTGCTTTGAGAGCTTGGAAAAAAAGACCTGACCTCTCAAAAACTCCATTTCTTTATGTGTAAATGGAGATCCCAACATCTACTTTGTGATTAGAAGGTAGCAAAAACTCAGAGGACCTGGCCCAGAAGAGCAGCTCAGCAAAGGCAGGAGGGGGATGCCCCTCCTCCCTAGCACACCTGGCAGGTCCCAGGCTCCCGGGTCCCCAGCTCTCCATGGAGACAGGAGGCCAGGGGTGACCCTCCAGCATTGCTGGGAAGTGTCCTGGCGAAGCCAAAAGGTTGTCTCTGTGGCCACCGGCCCTGTGTTTGAAGCCTGGCTCCAACCACATGCTACTAGCTGTGGGGCCGGCAGGTTTCCATTTCTCCATCTCTAAACTGGAACAAATAATAACTGTCTCATAGAATTATTCAGAAGACCCAATGTGATGTTTGTAAAAATCAGAAAAAGTTTGCTCCCTGAATACTCCCCATCACCCTTTGAGGAAGCCTCCCCCAACCCCTGCGGGGCTGAACACACAGAAGACCCACAATGAGGCAGGTCACCCTCTTCCTCCTGTCATCTACTTATAGGCCTCGTCCCTTGGGTCATGTGTCACCACCCCACGTAGGCTGTCCCAGTGTTCTGCGCTGTCCCTGGCCCCCCCGGAATCTCACCTGGTCAGGGCCCGCCCACACCAAATCAGACACTCAGGCCCCACACGGCGCCGACAGGCCGAACAGAACCCCGAATTTGCCAAGGAAACTCCATGTACTCAGAGCCACTGCTTATCTGGCCAAGCCACCATGCCCTCCCTTCCCCAGCCTGTGACACAGAGCTCTGCAGCATTGAGGAGCTCCCTCATTTCCTCTGGAGCCCAGGGCAAGTGAAGTGTTGTTCCTATCAACTCCTGCAGTCCCCTGCCAGCTCCAGGAGGGGACAGGAGCAAGCGGAACAGCCCGAACACACCCGTGTTTACCCACCAGGCTGGACAGCACTCAGCTCTACCCTAAGGTCAAGTTTAAGCCATGTGGTCGAAGCTCTCATGGCATTCGGTGACACGGAGGCTCTGGAGATTCATGCAGTTGGTCCAAACCCCAGCATCCCTCTGGCTAGTGGCATGGACAGGCCAATCCCTGCACTCTCAAAGCCCACAACTTTGCTTACTTACAGCCAATAGCGCGCTGGCAGGGAGTGAGGAGGCGATAGAGGACAGGCCCGGTGCCTGCAAGTACTGAGTCGAACCACTGCCATGGGTGTCCTCAGCAGAAGCTGAAGCTGGGGGGTGAGAGGCAGATGACTGGGGAGCCACCCAGTCCCACATCGCTCCACGAAGGGGCCGAACAAGTGCCTGAGGCTTAATTTAACCTCTTTACATCTCAGATTCTCCATCTGTAAAGGGTGTCAAGAAGACCCAACTCTCATGGTTGTTGGAGAATTACGAAGTAGTGTATATGAGCAGCATCTGGCTGGCTCAATTGAAGAGCGTAACTTTTGATCTTGGGGTCGTGAGTTTGAGCCCCACGTTGGGTGTAGAGATGACTTAAAGAATAAAATCTTAAAAAATAGGTAGCATATATGGAACACTCAGCAGGATGCCTGGTAGACGGGCGCTTCCTCTTGTTGCGGTTGAATGAACGAATGAAGCAGTGAGCCTCCAGGGAACCTCTGCCAGGCAGACTGCTCAGCCCAAACCAGGATAGGTCTCAAACGCCCTTCTTAAAGTCATTTCAAACATCAGCCTTCACACATCTATAAGCCCACGGCCCCTTCTCAGAGCGGGCACCTGCACACTGCCTCCTGGGAGCCCTCGGGGCTCCGGAAAGGTATAATTCTCTTCCCTCTTCCTGCCTTGGCCACTCACTGCAGAGTCAGGGAAATGGGCCCATTGAATGAGATGGGTAGTTGGTACAAGACTGAAGATTACATAAACGCCGGTCACCAAGAAGGCCACCATGCAGTGTTGACAGGAAGAGAGCCTTGAACCCAGAAGGCTGGCATGCAAATAATCAGCAAATCCACTTTGGCCTCATGCTCCCCCCCCTCCCCCAATGGGGATGTGTGTTCCTCCAAAGGCTCCACACAAGATACACCTTGAGAGAAGGTCTGGGGGCTTTCTGAGCAGTTCAAGAATCTAGCTTCCAGCTTGAGCAGATGATGAGGAAGCAAGGTGCCCTCAGCACTGCAGGGGTGGGGGTGTGGGCCTGCGGGCTGGACCTGGATACACCAGCCTTACCTCTGGGCACTGGCTCAGGTCTGCGGCTTCCCCCATCGCCTCCCCTGCCCCCACCCCAGGGCTTTGGGTGGGACACCACCTGTGCCTGGTATAAATCTAATCACCACCATCTCCCCCAAGACGAGCTCACTCATCGGAAACCCCAATTCAGCAGCTCCTGCTTAAACAGCATTCATTCTGCAGGCGAACAAAGTGTTCCGTTCTTTTTCTCTGCAAAGGCCGTGTTTCCTCTCCCATTATCTACCCCATCGGCAGCCAAGCCTGCCACAAAAGCAAGATTTTTTCTTTCTTTTTGTTATTTTCGTGGTCCCCTTTATTTATGGGTGGCTGTTCCTTCTTGCAAGGCTTTGGCTCCTTTTCAGAAGGGCAGGCAAGAAAGGGGTGGAGTGAAGTATGATAGTGTCTGATTTCATCCAAAATGCTCATCAAGCGATCCCCCACATGGTAGCCTGCACCCCAGTCTGCCCGGGACCCCACCTGGCAGCACCAGCACCCTTCCTTCCTGGAAATGGACGCAGGACCACTTCAACCAAAGAATCCTAACTGGCAGAGTGGTGGAATGAGGTAGGATTCTGGGAAGGATCCTGGCAGCTGGAGCCCACAATGCTAATAATAAAATAACAAGGAGAATATTCAAAATATCTGATCAGTGATGAGCACTGACCACCAGATGGGACTCCACGGACAATGAGTCGGTAGATGCCAGCCACAATCACTGGCTGACACTCTGGTATGGATCAACTAAGCATCCCCCTTGATCAGAGCTAACATTTAATGAGCCTTTGCTATGTGCCAGCACTGCCAGAGTCACGGTCACTTACATTAATTTATTCAGTTTTCATAATAACCACCGGAGGTACACCCATTTTACAGATGGAGAAACCAAGGCACAGAGGTGATTTGAGCCCAGCAGCCCAGTGTTGGAACCCAGCTCTCAACCAGACAACAGGAACCGAGCACACAATATGTAACTGTCAGCTTTGGGAATGAGCCTTTTTAATTCTTTCAACAGTCCGTGAATTAGTTACTATTATCATCTGTTTTACTGATGAGGAGACGGAGGCTTAAGGAGGTTTAAGCACCTGCCCAAGGTCACAGCCAATGAGCGGTGACCAAGACACTGAACCCAGAGCCCTTCCTCTAGGGACCGGATTTTAGGGTCTTCTCTGCTACAGATCGGAGGTTTCAAGAGCCACTGAAAGTCATCTCCTGGAGGCAGAAATGTCTGTCTTCCACCCCCAACTTCCACTGTTTCCATGATGGGGGTCAAGGGACCCACATGTGAGAAGTCACAGGCAAACTTGGGCTGACAAAGCCCTGGTTTCACAGGTTTGCAGGCCTTACTCACTCCTGCCAGCTGCAGCAGGAGACCAGGTCAAAGCACAGGGGACGCTCAATGTAGCCTGCCCACACCACTTGCAGAGATAAAACGATTCAAAGCCAGCATCCTACCATAGTACCTTCTGAGGGAACGAGCGGCGGCACTCTGGAAGGCGCACGGCTGCTCCAGCGCCCGAGCTCCCTTATAGGTACCGCTTCTTTGTTTGCTGGCCCTCTTTCCATGCCACCTACCCCCCCCCCCCCCCCCCCCCGCCCAGGCCTCCAAGCCTGCTCCCTGTGCTTTCCATTCATGCCTGACCTCCACGGCATCGAGCTGAACCTTGTGCTCCATGGTCCCTTGTAACACATGCACCTAATGAATGGTTGTACTCATTCTTATTTTCTTATCATTTTTTTGCCCTGAATGTAAAAGGGATGTATGCTCATTGTAGGAAATCTGCAAAATTTAGGATAAAATAGAGAAATGTGAGAGTCACCCATTTCCCATCAACCTGGAGGTGGCCACTGATCAGAATGTGGCACATCTTCATCAAATCTTTTTTCTAGACACAGTTTCCTTTTCCACTATCGAGCTCATAAGCAAGTTTTATATTACTTTTCTCCCCATTTAATAGTCTATCAGAAGGGGGTGGGCACTTGGGTGGCTCAGTCCACTAAGTCTGCCTTCGGCTCAGGTCATGATCCCACATCGCATCAGGCTCCCTGCTCAGTGGGGAGCCTATTTCTCCCTCTCCTTCTGCCCTTCCCCCTTGCTTGTGCTCACTCGCTTGCTCACCCTCTTTCTCAAATAAATCTTTTTTAAAAATGTTTATTAGAGGGGGTTTTCAGGTTTCTAAAAACCTGAAATTATTGTAAACTAGAAGATCAGCTGTAATGTTTGCACATCTTCCCCTCTATGGCAGCACCATCTTTGTACCCAATGCCCAGGGTTGAAATGGTTCAACTCTTGAGAAAATTTCATTACTGAAACCTTCTCTTCATCCCCAAGGTCATACATTTACCCTCTAGACACCTCTGGTGGGTCACAGCCACAGCCATTCTGTTCCTGCCACAGATGGGAAGGAAAGTCCCCTGACAGCAGACAGAGCAAGGCAACAGAAGGATCTCATCTGCCTCCTCTTTGATGGGCAGGGGATAGAGCAGCAAAGGAAGTGCAAGATGGGGGGTGGAGGCCAAGACGGGGTGCCTGGAAGTTTGGGACCAGGCCTGACCGCTTCTACTACAGGGAGGGCCTGTCTCAGCATTTCTCAGGGCTTTGACTTCCCCTTAAAAAAGACGGGAGAACTATGATGAGATACCTCTTCAAATCCATTATATGATGGACTTTTTTTTTTTTTTTTTTTAAAGAATTGGCAAGGATGTGGACAGTTGCTGGTGGGGATATAAAATGATGTAACCACCACAGAAAACAATATGGCAGGTCCCCCCAGAATTAGATATAAAATAACTGTATCATCCAGCTATTCCACTTCTGGAATATACCCAAAAGATTTGAAAGCGGGATCTTGAGGAAATATTGGACATCATAAGCATGATTCACAACAGCCGAAGGATAGAAATAATCCAAGTGTCTATGGAAGCACAAACAGAAAAGATGTGGTGTGTGTGTATACAGAATATATATTGTACGTAGAGGTACGTATACGTAGGACTGTTATCAGCCTTGAAAGGAAGCAAATTCTGACACATGCTACAATGAGGATGAACCTGGAAAACATGATGGTAAGAGAAATAAGTGGGACACAAAAGGACTAATATTTGATTCTGCTTATATGAGGTACTTGGAATAGTTAAATTCACAGAGACGGAAAGTAGAACAGAGGTTAGCAGGGGCAGGGAGAGGGGGGTAGGGGGAGTTGTTTAATGAGGACAGAATTTCGGTTTGGGATGATGCAAAATTCTGGAGAGGGACAGGAGGATGGCCGTACAACGTGAATGTACTTCCCACCCCTGTACAATTAGAAATGGTTAAAATGATCAATTTTGTTATTGCATCTTTTGCCACGAAAAAAAAAGATGGAGAAGATGAAGGTGCTAATAATTTACACTTTCACGGAACCTTTAATCTTGCAGATGGGCAGAGGGAAGAGCATAAACACAGCTTTAGAGACTGGGGACTCATGTCAGACTGGGTGTCGGGGGAGCAGCGGGGCTGGAGACCGGCTGCCTTTGGAGAACCCCATGCTCACAAAGCCATAATTAACATCACTAATTGAAGTGTCTAGAAAAGGCCAGAGCCAGACAGTGCCAGACCTGCCCCGCCAGCTAGATGGCCTTCCACTCCATGCCTTCCGTGCCTCCGGGAACATTCAAAGACTTCCACCTGCCAGGCAGAGACAGGTGTACTGAGGGCCCTTCCTCAGCAGGGAGGGAAAGGATCTGGGGGCAGGAAGAGGGGGAGAGGAAGAGATTAGGTTCCCTTCAAGTTGGATCCCTGGTCTTCCCAGAAATCCTTTCCTCCAGTGTCCCTCTCAGGGTGGCAGTTTCAAGGAAAACACAGATCTGGCTCCACTTGCCCTACACACCTGGACCAGTCATCCTCCTTGCAATGGGCCTCTCTCAGCATCATATGGAGAGGACACAGAGACACTGGTCCCAATAGAAGCTCTATACCAGGAGGTCTGAGCTGACAGAGGCAGAGGATGGGGGACGGATGGCACAGACAGACATGGGAGAGGGAAGCGAGCAGGGTCTCATCTTATTCCACAGACACTGGTTTGAGGGCCACCTGCATCACCCTTTCCTGCTGGATGAGTGACAGACTGGGACCAAAGTCCCATCCAGCCCTTAGACTGATCTGCTATTTCCATTTTCTATTTCTGGTGCCTTTCCTGGTAAAAATATTTCAGTTCCCACTTAACCAAGTACACATCACAGGGTCCCAGTGTCTCTAAGAGCTGCCTGTGCTCTGTGGCCACGCTGAGGGCAAGTCCACAAGGGACCCTTGGGGACTTCCTATGGAAACCGAAAGGCCACCCAGCATCTTTGTCCAAAGGGGAAAGAGGGAGGAGTTCCCCTCCTGGCCCTTGTGTCCCCAGGCCCTCCCTCTGCCCCCATTGGACCATCAGAGCCATTGTTTTCCATCCCCACAGTCACTGCCCTGACCCAGGAGGTGGGGGTCAATGATGGGATCACTGGAGGCACCAGCTCTGGTGCTTAAGAAGAATTTAACCCTCTCCTTCCAGGTTCATGACTATCCACACACACACAGGCCTAATTGTATGGAGGGAAATATAATTGTAGACGGGCTCCAGACAGGCCCAGGTGAGACTTCTGAGTGCACAGTGGAAACAGCACTGAATTTGGAGGCTGAGGGTCTGAGATAGAGCAGTGGCTCTGATGCAAACTCCGAATGCAATCCTGGGCAAGTCCTAATTGTCTGAGTCTGTTTGCCTAGCTGTAAATTGGGAGTCAAAATTCCCACCACCAGATTGCTAGGGACCTCAGCACAGCGACTTTCTAAAAATGTCAAAGTGCTCCATACACTTGATGGTTCACGGAGCCTCATCGTACTAGGGAAAAGGAGCCTGATGCTTTTAATTCACGGTGGGGCCCGGACCCACCATCCAACTTCCCAAGGTCTCAGTTCTTCCATTTGCACATGGGGTCAATTATTACTTCTCCCAGAGATAAATTTTAAGTGGGGGAGGGCTCCGAGGTCTTTGGTGCGGCTAAGTGCCTGGTTTCCACTTGCCGGCTGCAGCCCAGATCAGCAGAAAGATAATCACAGAGTGATCACAACAAGCTCAGCACTTCAGATATTTTCGGCGGCAGCAAGACCCATTTTATAGACGAGGCACCTGAAGCGAAGGGGTAGAGGCAGAATCCTCCTTAGATCCGCAGGAGGGGCGCCAGGGTGGCTGGGGGAGCGCCTGCCGTCAGCCCGGGCGGGATCCTGGGGACCCGGATTGAGTCCCCGCGTCCCGCATCGGCCTGGCCTCCCCGCAGGGAGCCCGCTTCGCCCTCTGCCTGTGTCTCTGCTTCTCTCTGTGTCTCTCATGAACAAATAAAAACCTTAAAAAAAAAAATCTGCTGGACTCCCAAGTCCAGAGCCACAGAAACCTGGAGAGGAGGCGGCAGCCCAGAGGCACAGCCAAGGCCGCTGCCCCTCTCCACCAGGAGGGCTGGGTGCCGACAGGGCTGGGTGCGGAGAGGGCTGGGTGCGGAGAGGGCTGGGTGCGGAGAGGGCTGGGTGCCGACAGGGCTGGGTGCCGACAGGGCAGGGTGCCGACAGGGCAGCCTCCACTCCCGGCCGGTCCTTCTAGGCAGTGCCTGAGCTGCCCAGAGTCCAAAGGTTAGTTAAAGGCTGTTTATTACTATGAATCATCGCAACTTCCCTGGCAGTTGGGTTTTGTGGACGTGCGGGTTTCATGCCTCGGGGCAATCCCAACTACAGGCGAATTTCAGAGATTTAACAAACATCTATCCTACTTGGCGTAGAATTGTTCCCCCGTAGTGACCAGTCTAAGGGGTGACCCTGTGCAAAGGACAAAGAGCGGTTTGCTCTGAGCCGGGTGGTCACTTCTGGGACACCCGGCGCCGCCCTCCCGAGCTAGAGCGTGGCAGTCCATACCCTTCCTAGGGCTGCTCCTCCGCACCAGCATGGTGGGGTCCACACCCCAGCCCGCCACCGCCCCACGCCCCCACCCCTGCTCCAAGCTTCTGGAACACCTGGGGCAGCGGTTCTCACCCTTACTTCTCTGAGTGAACGGGTCCCGCTGGCAACAGGATAACCAGAGCGACAAGAGCAGCCAACACCAGGGTAAGATTCCCGCCTGTGCCGGGCGCGCTCCCTCGCACCCAGCCCTTCCAACACGCGGGGCATGACCGCAAGCAGCCGTTTACAGTTGCGGAAGCCGAAGCACAGAGAGGCTAAGTAACTTGGCCAGGGCTGTGCAGAAGGTGCACCTGCGGGTCGCAAGTAAAGGACAACTGTGGGAGGTGGAGGGAGGTGTCCCCACCACACTGCGAAGAGGTGCTCTCCCCATTTCCCAGATCCCAGAGACCATGCTCAAGACCCAAGGGAGGGCTGTCTGCACATCCAGCTGCACATCATGGCCACCCCAGCACTGAGCCCCAAAAAGCCACAGTGGCCGAGATCCTGGTACTGGCTCTCACTTACTGGAGGCTTCTGCACTCCCACCCCTGTACCAAGCCCTGTACTGGGCACATTACTTGCCTGAATCCTTGTAACCTTGTGAAATAGGTATTTTATTCTCGTCTTGCTTTGTAGATGAGAAAACTAGGCTCTAAGAAAGTTCGAATATTTGCTGGAAACCACACAGCTCAGAAGAAAGAGTCGGCACTCAAACCTCGGTTTCTCCAGGGGCACCCAAGGGGCTCAGTGGCTGAGCGTCTGCCTTTGGCTCAGGGCGTGATCCTGGGGTCCTGGGATCAAGTCCCACATCAGGCTCCCCAGAGGGAGCTTGCTTCTCCCTCTGCCTGTGTCTCTGCCTCTTTCCCTGTGTCTCTCATGAATAAATAAATAAAATCTTTAAATAAAAATAAATAAATAAATAAATAAACAAACAAACAAACAAACAACCCTGGGTCTCTCTGACTCCACCTTGCAGCCTTCCAACCCAAGGCTGTGGAGGTGGAAACGGCTCCATCAGTCCTGGCACTCTGGCTAACTCAGCTGAAATGCATTATTCCCACAGTGCCACTCTGTTTCCTAGGATTCTCTGCCTCACCTCCCCAAACACATTTCAGCTTCCCTGTGGGCAGGGTCTAGTCTCCTCTCCCCCTACCTCACCCAATTCCTTCACATGGGAGGGCTTGGTAATGCTTATCCATTCCCTGAGGATCACATTTACTCAAAAAATTGTATCAGACCATTGCCTTTTAAAATGACGTCTAGAGATTAATAATTCTCAACCCTGGGGCGCCTGGGTGGCTCAGTCAGTTAAGCATCTGCCTTCAGCTCAGGTCATGGTCCCAAGATCCTGGGATCAAGTCTAGCATTGGGCTCCCTGCTCAGTGGGGAGTCTATACTCCCTCTCCCTCTCCGCCCACCCGCTTGGGCACTCTCTCTCTCTCTCTCTCTCTCACATAATCTCCCATTCTCTCAAATAAATAAATAAAATCTTCAAAAAAAGAATTCTCAATCCTGAACCATGTAAATTTGCCCATTTGTTAAGAAACGGCACATGCTGTCTTTCCCACGAAAGCTGGCCACACGTATTTACTTGGGCCCGGAGCAGGACCGAAGCCCAGGGCAGCATGGGTCTGGGCAGGCAGGGAAAAGGCACCCCCCAGAGCCGCCAGCCTTAGCCCCACACCCTGGGAGCCCACTAGCCTCCTCGCATAGAAAGGAAAGTTGTCTCGATTACCAGATGATTCAGCATGATTTGAGGCAGCAAAAATGTCTTTGAATGGGAAGAAAAAGAACAGGGTTCTGTTAGAATTTTTCACAGAACAATGAAACAGAAGTTTCAGTCTGAATGAATGAGCTAGCCATTGGAAAAGTCTCTGAAACATCCTCTGGTTCCTCATTGTCAACACAGTCCTAGCTCCTTGACCTGCTCCGACTGTGGCGGGCCCTGCCTGACTGCCGTCTAAGTCTTTTCCACCCTGCAAGGCTCTTGGTGGGTGGCTGAGCCACCGCTGTTCTTTACAATCCAAAAGTTACCTTAGCAGGACACGGCGGTTGCCCTGGACCCCAGGTCTGGTGCTGGGCCCAGACTATATGCTCCATACACAGTTACTGAACTTAACTGTGCAAAATCCAATCCTGCAGCTCATCCTTTGATGAACCCCTGGAAAGAGCCTTGAGCTGGCTGGACAGGAGGACAGCAGCTCAGAAAACAGAGGACAAGTAACCTGTCTTGGGACCAATGGTCTGGCCGTCAGCTGTGTGCGGAAAATAATCAGATAATAGTCCAAACCTCACAGCTGGAAACCAGGCCCGTTCTCTCACTGCCCAGTGCACATGGTCCTAGCCTGGGCTCTTCCCAGGATGCCACAGAAGCTTCTATCCTTCCAACAAATCTGCCCTTTACCAACCATCCAACGGCACTAATCAAGCACCACTAATCAAGCACCTGGCCAGGACGCCAAGTAATCCCTTTTGAGTGGTTCGCTCTCCCCAAAGTGGCCTGGGCCCCTCCCAGCCAAGAGGCAGAGGCCAGGAGAGGGGGCACCACAGTCCCTAATGCTGAGAAGCTCCCCTGCCACCGCCCAGTTCCCTGCCCTTTGGCATGAGGGACCCTTGGGGGACACCAACTCTTTGAAGAACAGCTAATGAAGCTACTTCTCATCCAAGCCCAATAGTTGGGGGAAGAATAAGACGAACTGAATGGACGACTGGGACCAACTTACGTGCTTGGGTGGAGGAAGGGAACCTGCTTCCAGGAATGGGGCCCAGCGATGAGTCCAGAGGGGCGTGGAGGACAGACTGGGGGAGATGGCGCTACAGGTGCCACTCCTACCTTTGCATCATCTTCCGGGACCCCTGTACCACAAAGCCCAGGCACCCACAGAGCTCTATCTATGGCCCAATCTCATGGCCACCAAGCTCAATTCCATCAGCTCAGCACTTTTGCAGAAAGGGTGGGTTGTTTTGCTTGCATGCCAATCTTTCCACGGGTCATCTTGCCCACGCCCCCTCTTCCGGGGTCCTCTTGCACACCGTTCTATTTCCCTTTCCTTGTTGGTGTCTTCTCAGACCTCCTCTCTTGAGAAACTCTACGGTGGCTCTGTTCTGAGCATCACAGCCCTGACCCCACTTCATAGAGAAATCTGGAGCCAGAGGCCCAGTGAGCATGCGTGTGGAGGGGAGCCCACTCACCCAGCTCATATGAGCCATGTGGGCTCACGTGGGGATGCCATGCCGTCCGGAAGGGCTCCTCCCCACACAGGATGGGGCTCAGGTCGGCCCGATGCAAAGTTATCCCCAAGTGCAGGCCAGGACACCACATAGTCCATCGTAAATTGCTGACCTGCTCCCCCTTCCTGTCCAGACTCTTGCTGTAGCCATAAGAGTCTTCCCTAACACTGGAGAACAGAATGTGCTTGGCTGGAGAGCTGGTGTCATAAATTGCTAATAACAGATTCTCAATCTGAAAAACAAAATAATAGAAAGCCTGACCCTTCCTTTCTGCTCCTCTCATCCTCAACACAGTTTCCTGCAAGGCCAAGAAGAGAAAGAAATGTCTCCTTTGGCCACAGAGTGGGAATCAATTCCTCCCCTCCCCAGGACCCCAGGAGATCAGTCTCCTCACCAGCCTCTGCCATCACCAGCACAAAAACCAGGCCTACAGGAGCCTGTTCTGGGAATGTCTTTGTTTCCCAAAGTCCTCTCTCATTTCTAACTTCACTTTATCCTCAGATTAGCTGAATACCTGCTAAGTGCCCAGCACAGGTAGGAAGGTGCCCCAACCCCCATTCACAGATGAGGGGTGGCCCGCTGGGGAGCAGTGGGGGGCAGAGGAAGCTGGGCAGTGGTTTTGAGGCTGACCCAGCCCTCTGGGCTCACCCCAGGGAGGGCCCATAGCCAGACTACAGAGCCTGACTGGAGGCTGACTCTGTTCACAATCACCTGCCCTGTATGAGAGCCATCTGGGGGGAAGGGGACAGGAGTGGGGAGGCAAAAATGAGCAAAAGCCAGAAGCTACCATCTTTGGAAAGAACAATAGTAAAAGACAAATCTGAAAGTTCCCAAGGACAGATTACAAAACTGGGGGATCCCTGGGTGGCGCAGCGGTTTGGCGCCTGCCTTTGGCCCAGGGCGCGATCCTGGAGACCCGGGATCGAATCCCACATCAGGCTCCGGGTGCATGGAGCCTGCTTCTCCCTCTGCCTGTGTCTCTGCCTCTCTCTCTCTCTCTCTCTCTCTCTGTGACTATCATAAATAAATAAAAATTAAAAAAAAAAAGATTACAAACTGTGTTCAGGATATAGGTTATATGCAAATTGCATGTAAATATGTACATGGCCCTTGGACAAATCCACATGTCACTGCTGCTCCTTCTGCCCTGCTCAGACTCAGGCAGCCTCCAGGCTCCCTGACCAAGCTACCTGACCACCTCACCAGGGAATCCCAGGCCTTGGTCCCCAGCCCCATCTCCCAGCACTTCCCTCTACACCAGCTTCTCCTGGCCTCCTCTAACCTTGCAGCCACCTGAGAAACTGGAATGTAGAGGAGGAGGAGAGACAACGGGGCAAAAGCCCCCACTGGGCACAGCCAAGGTGGCAGGTGACAGAGGAGAGGTGGAGAATAGTAGCCTCCACCGAGGTGAACATCCTTCCAGATCTGGTCTTGGGACGGGCAACCTGTGACTGTCAGAGGAGACCAGCCTCATCCCTGCAGATCCAGTCAGCGTAAGATTAGGAAGCCCCACAACTTGCATCCCTAAAGTTCAAATTTCTCATCCACAAAAAGAGTTAAATACTCTCTGGCCTCCCCACTTCCCTGGGTTTTCTCAGGCACCCGAAGGTAAGCCACCCGGAAGGAGAGAGCAGTGTGCAGATGACCGGCCGTGACAAAGTGTCTGACTCCCCATCTGGATTTCAAAACTGCAACAAACATCACCCGGGTGGCTGTCATTGTCCTCATCTGACTCTTTCTCGCCTTCTCCTAGGAGGAGTCAAGTCAAAACAGTCCTTCCCATGTTGCAGATGGGAGGAGTGAGTTTCCAAGAGATGAAGAGATAGGCCTGAGGGCACAAGAGCTGGAGCAGGGCCTTGGCCCCAGCTGCCCACCAACCCTCAAACACCAGCATGGCATCCAGAGGAAGAGGTGAGCGGGCCCCTGGGGGGCTTGTCCCCATGGGAAAGGCAGGACAGGGCCCCCACTGCCTGAAATACTGGGAGCCACAGCCCCTGTGCCACCAGGTCCCCCTACAGTCAGACAGGCCTGGATGGTGCCCCAGGGAAGGCTACCTACCACCAGTCCTTTGGGACCCAGGCCTCCCGAGCCTCCAGGGGTCACTGATATGCCTGCGAATGGACAGCCTGGCCCATTTCCAACCTGACGATCATGAAAGGAAGACAGACTGCCATTTCCACATCACAGATACAGAAACCAAAGTCCAAAAAGGTTTATGACTTGGACAAGACAGAGAGGGTAATCCCAACAGTTCCCTTTATTGTGCAATTGCTGTGCATCAGGACATGGTACAACTTTTTCTAGAATCTTCACAGTATGTTGCCATAGGGGAGATGCCATTACCTCGTTTTACAGATAAGAAAAATGCAACTCAAAGAAATTAGGCAAATGGCCCAATATATCGTGACAAAATCCCAAGGCTTCAAATCTGGAACTTTCTGACTATACAACACCATGGTATTTTCACTGAACTATCCTGCTTCTAAACTTAAGAATACTGGGACGCCTGGGTGACTCAGCGGCTGAGCGTCTGCCTTCAGGTCAGGGGGTGATCCCAAGTTCCGGAATCGAGTCTTGCATCCGGCTCCCTGCATGGAGCCTGCTTCTCCCTCTGCCTGTGTCTCTGCCTCTCTCTGTGTGTGTCTCTCATGAATAAATAAATAAAATTTTTTTAAAAATAAATAATAAATTGAAGAATATTCCAGAATGAGATTGAGTTATTCACAATGTCTTGGTGTGGGGAAGAGGTGGAAGAAAAAACCAAAATGATAACCAAAATTGGCACCTGATCCTGGCACAAGCTAGGGATGAGCCTGAACTCCCTCACCGCCATGCTGGCCCTTCTCAGTCTGTCCACCCCCACTCCACCCCCCACCCCAGCTGTCATCCTCAAATGCCTGCAAGGCAGGCAGACATGCATTTTCACACTGCTGGGCTCCTGCTAGAAGACCCTTCCTACATTCTTGACCAGAAAACTCCTACATCTCACTCAAAGCCCAGTGCCAATATGGCCCTTTCTTTAAAAATCACTCCCTGGGGAAAAAAAAAAAAAATCACTCCCTGGGGCACCTGGGTGGCTCCGTGAGTTAAGTGTCTGCCTTTGGCTCAGGTCATCATGGTCCCAGGTCCTGAGATCAAGCCCCAAGTTGGGCTCCCTGCTCATTGGGGAGTCTGCTTCTCCCTATCATTCTGCGCTCACTCTCTCTCAAATAAATAAATAAAATCTTTTAAAAATTATAAGTAAAACAAAATTAAAAATCACTCCCTGATAATCCTCAAAGAGCTGATTGCTCCTCCAGGACACGCCAGAGGCTTTTGACATCCCCGGTCTCTGGTACTTCACTAGACTCCAACCAAGTATTCGTTTACCTGTGTATTCCTCAGGCTCCGGCTAGATTTGGGCCCCAGGGACATGGACAATAACAGCCTTCTCTAATACAGCCCTTGCTAGACAAGATAGCACAGCAGACATTTCCTCACACACTTGACCATCACACAGCCCATGAGGCAGTGACAATTATCACCCCCACCTTACAGATCAGGAAACTGAGCCTCAGACAGGCTAGGTTACTTGTTCGGCACCAGACCACACAGGCAGTCCGGCTCGAGTTGGCCTGCCCATGCTGGTCCTGAAATACTCTTGCTCGCCTCCCCATCCCTAGTGTGGTGCCTGGCACTCAGTAAAGGTTTGTTTTATAAAAAGGTATGGACGGAGGAGGGTGTTGTCTCACCTCACCCACCTCCAGCCCCCAATCTCACCTGGAATTTTTTTTTTTTTTTTTTTTTTTTTTGAGACAGCGTGAGCATGCAGGATGGGAGGCGAGGGGCAGAGGGAGAGGCCCAACCAGGCTCTGCCCCCAGCGAGGAGCCCGACGTAGGGCTCAATCCTACAACCCCGAGATCATGAGCTGAGCTGAAATCAAGACTCCCAAGCCCATGGGATCCCTGGGTGGCACAGCGGTTTGGCGCCTGCCTTTGGCCCAGGGCGCGATCCTGGAGACCCGGGATCGAATCCCACATCGGGCTTCCGGTGCATGGAGCCTGCTTCTCCCTCTGCCTGTGTCTCTGCCTCTCCCTCTCTCTCTGTGACTATCATAAATAAATAAATAAATAAGTAAATAAATAAATAAATAAAAAGACTCCCAAGCCCAACCAACTGAGCCCCCCCAGGCACGCCCCTATCCAGAATTCTTTGGTCCAGGTCTCCCTGCTTCTGGTCCATCACTCCTGACATTCAGTGCTTCTTTCTTCCAAAAACGTCCCGGGGCTTTTTCTAATTCTTCCCTGAGCACCACTAGCAGAGGCAGGGGGTCTTGCTGTCTCTCCAGCGGGAACCTGAGACCACAGTGGCCTCCTGGCCCATGGATCTGCTCAGAGGCAGGTCTCCTGCCAATGGGGCGGGTCTCCTGCCTATGGTGCCTCACCCAGACTGGTCTTACCTCTGCCTCAAGCAAGAAAAAACAAGCACCAAGTTGGGGGGAGGGGTGCTGTTGGGAGGTCAGCACCTGCCCTCTCCTCGATGCCAGCACCTGCTGGCTGACCTGGTCACTGGTCTCTGGCTAGGCCTGAGAGCCAAGGAGAGGGGGGCTGCTCCCCGGGGCCAGAGAGGAGGAGACAAGAGGCCCTTTGTGTCTGCAGAGCTCCTGAGACACCTGTTCTCCCTCCTGCCTGCCTGTGGCCTCCCTCCCTCCTGGCGGGCCTGTGTGCAGCCTTGTTTACCCTGCAGCCCTGGCAGCCAGGCCCAGCCTGCTCCCAGTGTGGGGCTCCAGCAGCCCCTGCCAGCACCTGCCCGGTCCTGGCAGCCCCGGGGGCCAGGGGCCAAGCACAATCACCCTGCTGTTGACACAGTTGTTGATTTTCAGGAGGGCAGGGAGGAAGGGGAGAGGAGGAGAAGCAGCAAAGGCATCTGACGCCAGCCTGGCTAATTTGCAGTTGGTCCTAGCAATCCCGCAGGCCTCCAGCCCCAGCTGCCTGGAGAGGCTGGGGCTCCCGACCTGGGCCACCCGGGCCACATACCACAGGCAGCCCTGCACACACCCCGGACGTGTTGGCGCCGCCCCCCCCCCCCCACCTCCCGGCTTGCACACCCTACTCAGGGCCAAACAAGGCCCCAGGTTGCTGGGAGCCCCGAGCTACCCTGTCTTCAAGGGCCTACCACACCCCCTCCCTCCAGCATCATGATGTCCTCTCGGGCCTTGGGGTGGGTTAGGGCCACCTGACTGACATGCCCTTGGAGACCCAGGCAGGGCTCCTGGGAGACCCGGAGGGATCTGTCCTTACAATCTTCTCTCCTTTCTGACTTGTTCTTGCCGAGCGATCTCCTCCTCACCCTCCGGGTCTTTGGGTTTCCTCTTCCAGGGAGCCTTCCCTGACTGCCCAACTCCTCGGTCCTCCTGAAGCACTACAGCCTGCACTTCCCCACTCCACTTGTCAGTAACTCATGACTTACTTCTCTTTACCTTCTCCTCACTGCCACGTGAGGCTGTGCTGGTCTCTCAGCCCCAGCACAGCGAGGCCCCGCTGCAAGGCAGTGCTCCCTGCAGACCCACACGGCTGCGTGAGTGGCCTGAACAAACGGCCCCTCCACCTCCACCTCCACCCCGAGTTCCCACTCTGACAGTCACCTCCTGAATGAATAGGGCCCCATGGCTGGTGGAAAGGCTTCGAGAACGACCCACCAGCACATGAACCTAGATTGGCAAATCCACTTAGCCGGTCCTCTCCTCCAAGGTCAAAGTACAGGACCTTGAAGGACAACAATGGGTGAATTTTGTGCATGAAGGAGGGAAAAAGGAAGGCAGGGGTGCAAGGAAGACCTTGTGGGTTGGATGCCGGCAAAAGGGTCTGAGGCAGAGGCTGTCAGGCCGGGAAGGAACTCGAATCTTCCCCCTATGCACCCCCACACACCTGTCAGACTTCCCAAGGTCCTATACCCATCAGGAGGTCCCTCACTCCTGCGGCCACCTGGCTCCTAGGGCCAACTGTCCCAATAGGACTCAGGTGGTGTTAGTCCAGCTCCACAGACCCTCACTAAACTGCTCACCACACGCACAGACACGCTCACCCACAGGGCCTCCCCTCAATTCTGTTTCCCCAGTCTCCCAAGTCAATCGATGCCCAAAAAGGGGTAACAGATAGCTTCCACCCCAATCACTTCCAAATTTGGGGCGTCATTTTGAGGAGAATGGATCTAAGGCTAGGCAGAGCTGGTAGAGAGAGGGAATTTACATTATAGAAACCATAGGTCATGGGCAGCCCAGTGGCTCAGTGGTTTAGCACCGCCTTCGGCCCAGTGCCTGATCCTGGAGACTCGGGACCAAGTCCCACGTCGGGCTCCTTGCGTGGAGCCTGCTTCTTTCTCCCTCTGCCTAGGTCTCTGCCTCTCTCTCTCTCTGTGTCCCTCATGAATAAATAAAATCTTTAAAAAAAAAAAAAGAAGGAAAGAAAGAAAAAGAAACCATAGGTCTGTAATGTTCTGAGCCAGTTCCAACAGGGTCAGGATGTACAGCTGTGCAGACTGCACTGCACAACACCAAGAGCCTCATCCATCCAGACAACTTAGATGGCTGCGAAGTCCATCCCTTGACTTCCTCACACACCAAGGAGGTTGTCCTGCTACTCACCTCTATTCTAGGCAGGAAGTGACAGATTCCCCCTCCTCCGTCCTTTGACCCATTTCCTGGCTAGGGCGCCTTGAGTGATGGCTCAGCCCTTTACCCCAACAATGACGAGCCCCACTTAGGGGATGCCATGTCCATGACTCCACCACTCCACCACTCTGCTTTCTCCAGCCCCTTACCCTGGCCAGACTCCCCAACATCAATCACTCCTGGTGAAAGGATATGGCTGCAGATCCATGCTCCGGGTGACACCGCAGGAAAAGGAGGGAGGGAGGGTCACTGCCCGCTGCCCTGCCCCTCCCTGGGTAGAATGGACTTGAAAGCCCAATCTTGTCAGGCACTTGGTCTGGAGAATTGAAGGTTATGGAGAAGGGATGAGAGGAAGGCCTCTGGCTCTCCTGGGCCTCCTAGTCCACTTTCCTTTCCTTCAAGACGTTGGTTGAATGTCCCCAGTCTCCGTGGGGCTCTCAGAGGCCAGAGGGGCTGAGCAAGGTCTCTAGAGTGCAGCCCCCCCCAGCATGCGTGTGCGCACGCGCACACACACACATATACACGTAAGCACCCCGGCATGCCTTTGCCAACCAGCCAGCAAGAGGGGAGCCAGGCCATCCAGAGACAGTGCAGGGGCTGGCAGGGCTGGCAAGGCCACTCCCTCTGCTGTCGATACCTCCCTATTAATTCTCTACTCCTCCCACCCCACCTGCCTCTGCAAGCCGCTGTACCAGTACCCAGGCCTCCTTCCAGCCCCTCCCCAATAACCTTTCACTTGGCCCTCTCTGCCCTTCCTTCCTTACCCAACCCACCCCTCCACAGACTGGCAGGAACCAAAGCCTCACAGGGATGAAGGAAGGACTTCAGCTCTTCCAACAGGGCTGGAGGTGGTTTCAAGAGCTTCACACCCCACAGGCAGAGACCTCTGCTCCCTCCACACCGAGGAGTGTACAGGGCCTGCCCTGCTTAGCCTGTGCAGCCAGGCAAGAATTAACTCTTTGGAGTCGGGCGAGGGCACCTTAAGGCAGGATTTACTCCCTTAGCTGCCTCCTGCCAGGTCCCAGGGCCACCAGGAGGGTGTGAGCCAGGGGGCATGGGCCCAATCAACTGTCCTGCTGAAAGGGTTATAGGATTCTTCTCTTATTCCCCTCTTTCTGGAGAATACTCGAGTGTGGGTCCCAACTTCCTGTCTTCCAAAGAAGAAACACCACTTTTCTGCATCTCTGTGTGTCGGTTCTAGATAATATTTTAAACCCTTCCCATTCTGATTACAAGAGTAATGCGAATCATTGTACTACCTTTGGGAACTAGGGAAACACAGAAATAACAGAAATACGAGCCATAATTTTTAAAAAAAGAAGTCACCAAAGGGTGGTCTAGGGTGGCTCCCCAACCCCGCCAGCTACTAGAGCTGGGGATGGGTCTGTCTGGCCTGCTACCCGGCTGGCCTCCAAGCGGCCACCTGCCCTCATCTTGGACTTACGATGGCTAATGGGGGGACACAGACCCCCAGGAATTGGCAGCGGGGTGTGTCCAGAGTGCCAAGGAGCAGCACCCAGCCCCAAGGTGCCCCACTCCCTTTGTGGGGGTAAGGGACAAGGCCTGGACCAGGCCCTCTGGGAACTAGTTCTCACCCTATCCAGTTCCACAGGCTGCACATTCCATTCTGAGTCAAGCAGGGGGCGGGGACTGGGGGAGGTAACAGTCTGGTCTCCTGGGGGCGGATCCCCCAGAGAGCTCAAGGCCCTGAAGGGATCAGGCCTAAACCACCAGGCCGGGAGGGAGCCCCAGGAGTCCGGCCCAGTCTGTGGCCCCTTCCCTTTCTCCTCTCCACAGACCAAAACACCAAAACCCTATCTTGGACATGTCCCTGGAAGACAGGGGACAATGTGGGGGTAACGCTAAACCTCCCCCCACTTCCAACCTGGCCACAATCCCCAGGGATGCTTTATGGGGCTTTGGGTCAAGGCCACTTAAATGCTAAGGTTCTGGGCAGCCCGGGTGGCTCAGCAGTTTAGCGCTGCCTTCAGCCCAGGGCCTGATCTTGGAGGCCCCAGATCGAGTCCCTGCATGGAGCCTGCTTCTCCCTCTGCCTGTGTGTGTGTGTGTGTGTGTGTGTGTGTGTGTGTGTCTTTCATGAATGGATGAATAAAATCTTAAAAAAAAAATAAATATTTAAAATAAATGCTAAGGTTCTGCAGTGGGCGGGGGGTGGGGGTGGGGTGGGCAGGGAAGTCTGAATACAGAATGTGTTGGAACTGAGTTCAGGTTTGAAGGCCTGTGTCAGGCTTCCCAGAGTGACAGAAAGGGCAGGGCAAAGGGTCTATTTAGGAGAAAAGGTGGAAGCTGGAGCTACTGTTCCCACTTCTTCCTCTATCACCCCATACACACCTCTACCCTCAAAACACACTCCCGGGCACCTCAACCTTTGAGTACACATCTCAGCAGCTGCTGGCTCCCCCAGCCCGTCCCCATGTGCTCTTGGTGCTGACATGCCAGGCCACACACAGACACAGAGCATCCTAGGCCAGGCCCAGGCCTTGGACTCGCCTGCAGATGACCTTGGGAGGAAGTGGGGAAACCCCAGCCACTTCCTCCTCACCTCACAGCCTCTTGGAGATCTGACCACTGTCCTGTCTGGGTCTGGGTCTGGGTCTGGGTCCATCCAGATCCTTCAAGACAGCACCTAGTGGGGGGTAGGGGGGGAAGACTGGGCAAGGCCAGGGCCACAGGGCCCCTTGGCCGCTCCCAGATGAGGCAGGCCACAGAAGCAGGGCGGAAGAGCCAAGAACATGCCCGGAGCAGCAGGTGGCAACTGCCAGGTTCTATGCTGCGGGCCGGGCCAGAGTCCTGGGGGGCCTTCACCTTGAGGCCTGAGCAGGAATGGCCTCAGGGGTCTCTGGCTAGGTCCATGGGATAGAACAAGCAGTCAGGCCCAACTAGACCCCCTCTCCCACTCCACCCACTCTTAGGAGGAGACCACCATGTTACTGCTGTTCAGAGAGTATTTGAATTTTGTAAAGGAACAGAGTCACGCCTGACCTGAGAAGCAAGCAGAGGTCGAAGATGGTCCTGCTGAGCTGGCCTGCAACAGATTTCCTAATCAAGGCTTCCCAAGGAGCTGGAAGGAGGACTCCAAGGAAGAGGCAGCCAAAATGAAGGTGACCCAAGCAAAGACCCCATCTAGGTCATGCCCTCCTGCTTGGGAGCAGGGAGACAGAGAGAGGACAGGAGAGGTAAAAGCGATCTCCCATGGGTCCTGGTCCCTTGCCTGGTGAAGGGCACTGTGACAGCCTTCCTGGCTAACATATCCAGGTTCAAGAAAGGAGACTAGCAAAGGGTGAGGACTGCAGCGCGTTTGGACAGGAGCGAACCCTCTTAAGCAAACACTGAGCACAAAAATAATTCCCATTCAAAGCACGATTTACTGTGGGCCTGGCTGGGCCTTCTCAGCACAGAGTCTTATTCAAAGGCTCCCCCTTCACCTCTGAATGTGGCTGGGGGAGGGGTAGGCAGGCCCAGTGATTTGAATTCCACTTTTTCCAGAGGCTTCCTGGCAACCTATTGGGAACTACCCAATAAAGTACAATCTCAAAGCACCCCTGAGGGAGGAGTAAACTAGTGTAGAGTGTCAGCTCCTCAAGGGCAGGAACATTATTTTTTTTTTTTTAAGATTTTATTTATTTATTCATGAGAGAGAGAGAGGGGCAGAGACACAAGCAGAGGGAGAAGCAGGCTCCATGCAGGGAGCCCGACGTGGGACTCCAGGATCAGGTCCTGCCCCGAAGGCAGGCGCTAAACCGCTGAGCCACCCAGGAATCATCCCCAAGGGAGGAACATTAGATGCTCTACAGGAGCAGGCCTCTCAAGCCAACACTTGTCCGACATGGGGCACCACTGCAGCCTTAATGGATATGAGCCTCCAGAGCTGTAAGAGTTTAAGTACTGTTGCTGTTACTGTCCCATTTCACGGGACATGACAGGAAAACAGAGTCTCAGAGCTGTTAAGTGATGGACATCTCTCCCAGCTCTAAATTCTTACTGGATACATCCTGTTGTCCTGAATCTGCTACTTATCAGAGCAGCAAAATGTTCAGGGTGGGGATCTCCCCCACTAAGGAAAGAGGGGCTAAGGGGGAAGCTGGCCAGTGAGATGCTTTCAGAGTCCAGGCAGTATTGGAAATCGCCTTCACCGGTACTGACCCCAACACTCCTGGATCACAAAATCTGAGTTGGGGATAAAATGCCTTCTCTAGGGCAGCCCAGGTGGCTCAGCGGTTTAGCGCCGCCTTCAGCCCAGGGCATGATCCTGGGGATCCAGGATGGAGTCCCAAGTCAGGCCTGTGTCTCTAACTTTCTCTCTGCCTGGGTCTCTCATGAATGAATAAATAAAATCTTTAAAAAAAAAAAAAAAAAAAAAGAATGCCTTCTCTAGGCAAGAGCAAAGAGTGGCTAATGAAACCCACTGGCTCCATCTCCCAGAACAATTTGCCCTCCATTCCGAATCGAATCGGCCTCCTAGCTAGACTCTTCTGTTGCGCTCTCCTTCAAACTCCACTCTATTAGCAGCCAAAGTGACCTCTCTTTTTCACATTTTCCCCACTTACTAAAGTAATTCATGACCATTGTCAAAGACTGGAAGAACCAACAGAAGAAGGAAATAAAAATCACCCATTGTCCAGCACCTGGAATTAGCTCTATAAGCATTTCGACGCAGCCTTAGTCTTCTTTCCTTGTATTCATGCAGGATGGGTGTGTGCATAGATACAATTATCTGTACAAAATTAGTACTATACCAGATAGTTTTATATAGGGCTTTTTTTTAAACCCATTTTATTATATACATTTTCCAAATTATAAGCTATTCTTTCTTTACCTACGCTTTTTGGGGTTTGAATTTTTTGGCATAGTTGATCTAGGTACATGGCACTACATTCAGGCAGGACAAAAGGGTCCCAGAGTAAAAATACCATCTTTCCTCCATCCCATCCTATCCCTCACCCGCGGTTTCCCTCCCCGGGGGGCAACTCTGATTACCTGTTTCTTATATACTACATAATCTTTTAAAATCATCTATCAGATCATGTCATTCCCCTCCTTAAAACTCTCCCACGGCTTCCCATCACAATGGCCATAAAATCCAAGCTCCTAACCCGTCCTACCAGGTCCCCTGGGACCAGGCTCTCGCCCTCCCCCGATTTCCTCCAGCCACACTGCTGTTTGCAAACCCTGATCTGGCCTCAGGGATTTTTCATTCCCTCGGCCTGGAATCCTTTCTTCAGTCTTTGTGCAGCTGGCTCCTTCTCATCCTTCAGGCCTCAGCTCAGCCATCCTCCCCCGACAGCAGCTTTCACTGGCCTCCATGTATGGCCACCCCTGCCGGCCTGCATGCACGCAATCTGTACCACATCACCATGCCTGCCGTAGCTCTTCCCCATCACGTAGGGTCTCATGTTGCCTCGGTTACTTATTTCAAGTTATTTAGTCCACTAGAAAGGATGCTCTATGAGGGCGGGCACGCTACCTGTCCAGTTCACCCCTGAAGCCGCACTGCCTGCACATAAGCATGATACATTTCTGTTCAAGGCATGAATGGGAGGAGCGTGATGTTGGTTCTCATCACTGAAAACAACCCACAGCCCACCAACAGGATCTCTGAGCACCAAGCACCAATCTCCTGGCTGCCCTCCCCCATGCCCCGGGCTGGGGCCTAGAGAATCAGGGAGAGGAAAGAGCAGCCCATTGTCCAGGCAGCATCCACCTGCTCCTCCCTCCTTATCATCCAGCTCATCCCTTACTGGTGCTGTGCATGTGCAGAGTCCAGAATCAGACAAGGAGCTTGTGAAAAACCTGATTTCCTATAAAATACTCTAAGTGTATGTGGAAAGTTGAAGGTCTACCCAGGCATCCAGTCTACCCAGGCAGCTGGGATATTCCAGGCTCCCAAGTGAGCCCCAACAGCAAGTGACACAGATGCTACATAGGGAGCAGAGCTTGCCCTGGGGAGCAGCCTCAGCTCATCCCATCAGACACCCCTCCCCACCCCCCCACCCCCCAGACACCTGGGCTCCTCTCTCTGGAAATTCACCCAGCCCCAGAGACACAAACGCACATCCAATCCTGAGCCAGCAGCCCAAGCCAGGATACTCAGGGGACACCCTCGTGGAGACACTTCCTTCCTGGGGCCTGATTTCCACTGAGAAAAGACTGCAGGTGGGCCAAGATTGATTTTTAAGAATGAGGGAAAGGAAGGAATGAAGTGCCTTTCACAAAAACTGTGAAATAAAGGGGGGGGGGGCAAAAAGGGGGGATGATGAAAGACTTCACAAGGTGGACCTAGACAAGGAGTAGCGAGAATCTGAGGAGCCCAAATCAGGAAAGGGTAGGAAGTGTGAGGTTTCTTTCCTTCCCAGAAGTGGACAATTGTTATAACTGATTAAAGGAGCACAATCCCGAAGCGCCCTTCTCGGTTCTGTTCAAGGTCAGCCAAGTACTAAGGGCAGAAACAGCGAGCATTTCTCCAGCACTTACTATGTGCCAGGCACTGTTCTGTGAACGCCAGATGAGCAACCCGTGGCACAGAGCAAGGAGGTTAACTTGCTCAAGACCATGTCGCCAGGGGCAAGATCTAGGACCTACTTCCGTTGCCCTGAGTCTTCACCACTAGAGGCTTTCCGTGGTCGCACTAGGGGGGCCCTTCCCTTCTGGAGTTCATGCCTTCCAAGCCATTATCCCTCAGCTGATCTTTCCATTCCAGTCTCAAAGATGTGTGTGCGTGATTCTTCTCTGCCCCTTGTGCATCTGGAAAAGTTAAGGGACCCGCCCGAGCTCACGCTGCCCACTGGAGGGGAATCAGAACCAAAGTGAGGGGGATCCCTGGGGGCCGCAGCGGTTGGGCGCCTGCCTCTGGCCCAGGGCGCGATCCTGGAGGCCCGGGATCCCACGTCGGGCTCCCAGCTTGGAGCCTGCTTCTCCCTCTGCCTGTGTCTCTGCCTCTCTCTCTCTGTGACTATCATAAATAAATAAATAAAAATAAAGTATAAAAAAAAAAAAAAAGCAGCAAAGTGTGTTGAACCCCGGAATGCGGGGCGCTACTTCCTACGCGCTGAGGGCGCACGCTCGAGACCCGGGCCCGAGCTCCGCCCGGAGCAGCAGCATCTCCCCAGGCTTCGGCCGGACCCCCCCGCGCCAGCGCCCCGGCGCCCCGCCCCGCCCCGCCCCGGGTTCCCACAGTCCCGGCGAACTTCCCAGGAAGGCTCCTCGGCTTCCTCCCAGCCCCGGGCGCGGGGGCCGCTGCCAAGTCGCCGCGGAGTCCTCGCAGCTGCCGTCGGCCCTCGGGGCCCTCCCGGAAAGGTCCGGGGCTGCAGCTCCACGAGCTCTTCCCGCCCGGGCCCGGCTCGCGGCCCCCAAGGCGCCCAACGCCCCGCCCAGAGGCCGCGGAGCCCCGTCCCGCGGGCGATCCCTGCGCGTCCGGGGCCCCGCAGCGGCCGGCGTGTGTGCGCGCGCGTGTGTCCAGCAGCCGACGCGCACACGCGTGTGTCTGTGTCTGTGTCTGCGTGTGCGTGTGCGTGTGTGTGTGTTTACGTGCGGAGCGCGCGGTGGGAAAACAATGGGAGCGGCCGGGAGCACAGCGACGGGCCCCCCGCCCCCGCCCCCGCCCCCGCCCCCGGGCAGGACCAGCTTCGCGGCGAATGCGAGAGGCCGAGATTCACCTCGGACTGCAGAGGCGGGAGGCGGGGGGCGCAGGGAGCAGGGGGCAGGGGGCAGGGGGGCGGGGGGCGGGACGCGGGGGGGAAGCCGGAGCGGCGGGAGCAGAAAACAAACAGGATGCGGAGCCGGCGGTGCGCGGCGCGGCGAGCCCGGGGGGCGGGGGGGATGCGCGGCGGGACCCGGGGCCGCTCCGCTCCTGGCGCCGCGCCCCGCGCCCCGCGCCCCGCGCCCCGCGCACAGGTCGCTCCAGCTTCCCGCTGGGACAGCCCCGGGCCGGGCGCCCGGACGGCGGGGAGAGCCAGCCCCGGGCCCGGCCGCCCGGCGAGGGGGAGGGGCGGGGAGCTCCCGGGGCCGGCGGCGCGGCGCACGCGGACCTCGAGCCCCCGCAGCCCGCCACGCGCGCCGGGGCCACCGCTCGGCACAGGGGCCCGGGTCGGCCCGCGGGGAGCGGCCGCGGGCCGGCGGCGGGGGCCCTGGGGGTCCGCTCCGCCCCGCAAAACTTTGCAAAGGGAGAAAACTCGCGGAGCCGGACCGCGGGGCGCGAGTGTCAGACTTGGCAGGGCCGGGGGGGGCGGGTGGGGGGGCAGGGGCGGGGGCGGGGCGCGCACTTACTACTCGGGCTCGGGGCTCCGCGCTCCTGCGCTCCGCACGGTCCTCGCGCCGCAGCTTCCCGCTCACATGCCCCGGCGGCGGCTCGGCCCGGCCGGGAGCGGCAGCGGCAGCGGCAGCGGGAGCGGGAGCGGGAGGCGCTCGGGGCCGGGCCGCCCTGGGCCCCCGGCGAGCTGGTCCGGCCGCGCGGGCCTCCGCCGAGCCAGGCCGCTCCCGCGCTCTGCCCGGTGCCCTGCGCTCGCCGCCGCCGCCTCCTCCCGCGGCCCCGCGCCCCGCCGCGCCCGCCCGGCTCCCGGCGCCTCGGCTCGCCCCGCACCCCGCCCGCCCGGCTCAGACCTGGGCTCGCCGCAGCCGGGAGGGGCCCCAGGAGCCGCCGCTCGCACGGCCGGTCGGAGCCGGGACCCGGAGCAGGGCGCCCGCAGCCCGCAGCCCGCCGCCCGCCGCCGCGAGGCGACTCCACGGCCTCAGCGCAGAAAGAGGGAGGGAGCGCCGGAGCGGGCAGGGGGAGGAGGAAGGAGGAAGGGTGGGGAGATGCGGGCGGAGGGAGGGACGCCGAGTTCCCTCCGCCTCCCCGCAGCCAGGTCCACCCCGGCTTCCTCCGCCGGGAACCTGCGCCGGGAGGGACGACGTGGATGCCGCGCACTCGCCGTGCTCAGGTGCGAGGGCCGCTCCCGAGACTCCCCCCCCGCCAGGGCGAGACCCCAGAAGTTGTCGGTGCAACTCCCGGCCCCCTGGCCGGCCCCACAGCCGCGGCGGCGCGATGCAGCCCCTGGCCCGAGCCTCCCGGGGCGCCTCCTGCCACCTGCAGCCAGCCCGCCCCGAGGCCGAGATCGAGGCCGAGGCCGGCGACCACTCTCCAGCCCTGGCGGTCGGCGCCCTCCCAAGTGTCTGTTTCTGTCTTCCTGAGCCGCTTCCATTTAAAGGGTAGATTCCTTGAATTCAGGGTATTTATGAAATGCCTATAATATGCCTGGCCCAACAGGGTGCTGAGGGCACCAGGAGGAATGAGAGGGGGTGCCCTGCCCTTTCCAGAGTCCCATTTTGTGAGGGAGACACATGAGTGATCGTGTCCTTACAGGGAAGTGGGGGACTGCCAAGATCACACCCATATAGGGGGCTGGGGTTGCCAAGGGGTCAGTCTTCTATCTGAACTGGGTCTCAGAAAGTAGAGCAGGTTAAAGGAGTGGCAATGGGGAAACTGCAAATAATGTGCCCACAGTGCAGGTGGCCAGTGTCTTCTCCGCAGGTGAGGGTCAGCCAGGCTCCTAAAACCTTCTGAGGGCTCTGGAGTTCCTCATTCCTCATGGCCTTCCTTACCCGACTCCTTTCACTCATCTTTTAGGTCTCAGCCTAGATATCAATTCTTCCAGAAACGTGTTTCAGCAACCCAATCTGGGTCAGGTGCTCCATCTATGTAGGGGCTCCCTACACACACACCCCACCCTGTCCCTGGGTTGTACATATTTGTGTGACTCCCCTCACTGGACTTCAAGGTCCCGGAGAAGAGCAGGGACATCCATCGCTCTGGCTCACTGTTACATCCCTTGTGCCTAGTGACGGCTTGGCAAAGAGCAGGCCCTTAAAAAAAAAAAAGAGCAGGCCCTTAATAAATATTTGTTGATTGAAAGGAATGGGAAGTCACTGAGGGGATTCTAAAGAGGGCTTCTGGTGAGATCAGTCTAACTGAGGCAGGGAGGCCAGTGACCAGACAATAGCAGTCACCAGGTAGAAATGATACGGATAGGAGATCCCTGGGTGGCTCAGCGGTTTAGCACCTGCCTTCGGCTCAGGGCATGATCCTGGAGTCCCGGGATCAAGTCCCACGTCGGGCTCCCTGCATGGAGCCTGCTTCTCCCTCTGCCTGTGTCTCTGCCTCTCTCTCTCTCCATCTCTGTGTGTGTCTTTCATGAATAAAGAAATAAAATCTTAAAAAAAAAAAAAGAAAGAAGAAAGAGAGAAAGAAAGAAAGGAAGGAAGGAAGGAAGGATACAGACCTCAGCTAAGCTAGGGACAGGGTGGATGAAAAGGGAACAGGGGGATTGAAGAGGGACAAGTCAATATTAACTCTTAACCAACTGCCTTTTTTTTTTTTTAAGATTTTATTTATTTATTCATGAGAGACACACAGAGAGAGAGAGGAATCTGTTTGTTGGAAGATTCCTAGGAAGAATCTAGGAAGATTCTTTCTGTACTACCACACCATTTCCTGGGAACACCCAGCAGAATGACACTATTTAACCTAGTGGACCACTCCCTCATCAAAATGCTCACTTCATGGCCCCATATCCCCCCCCCCCCCCCCCCCGCCGGGTTTGTTCTGACTTCAGTGGTCATCCTTTCTTAGCCTCCCTTATTTATATTCCTTCCTCCACCTTGTCTGCAGGTGGGTGTTTCCAGTGGATTCCCTTCTGCATCCCATTTTCCTATCTCTCCCCCTTCTCTCTGTAGATTAAATTTTATGTTTCCATAGCTTTAAATACCAACTATTGGGGCCCCGGGATGACACAGTCGGTTAATTGTCTGACACTTGATTTTGGCTCAGGTCATGATCTCAGAGTTGTGAGATCCAGCCCCCACCCATTAGGCTCCATGGGGAGTCTACTTAAGACTCTCTCCCTCTGCCCCTCCCCAGCCAGCCGGCTATCTCAAATAAATAAATACCAACTATGTGCTAATGATTCTCCCAGTTATTTGTTGTTTTTGTTGTTTTGTTTTTTTTTAAGATTTATTTATTTGACAGAGAGAACCAGAGAGCACTAGTGGAGGTGGGGGCGGCGGCTGGCAGAGGGAGAAGGAGAAGCAAGCTCCCCGCTGAGCAGGGAGCCCTATGCGGGGCTGGATCCCAGGACCCTGAGCTGAGGACAGATACTTAACCAACTGAGCCACCCAGACGCCCTGATTCTCCCAGTTTTTAATGTAAATCTCCCAAACTACTCAGTGCACCTCAGAGTCATGTATCCGATCATATACACAGACATCCTAAATTTAACATGTTCTGAGATGGATCTTTAAACACTCCTGCCCATGCCCATGTACAGCTGTACCATCTTTCCCATCACCGAAAATGGTACTACCTGGAGGCTGGAGCCTAAGACCTAGAAGTCATCCTTGATTCTTCCTATCTTCCTTTCTATCTCCACAAGTATGTCCCAGTCCTCTTCTTCTCTATCCCCACTGTCCCCACCCTGACCCCGGTCATCATCATCCGTCAGCTAGACCACCACAGCCTTACTGCTTCGGAGAACTGAGACCACCTGAATTTCACTAGGGCTGCTTACATCAACGTGACTTTAATATTTGTTCAAGAAATTTATTGCCCAGGAGGATAAGCCCACAAACTAGTAAATAATTTCATTATTTTGCTCCAGGAACTTCCTGAAAATCAATTTATCTGAACAATAGACTACTCAAACAGCCCCCTTCTTGGGACAATAGTTTGCTTAACCTGGCAAACCCCTAGACTATCAAACAATTGTTCCTTTTTCAAGACCCTTCCTTTGCTATATTCTCCAATCCTGAACTGTTATCTTACAAACTGCCCAATCCCAACTATCTCCATATTGAAAGATCTGCCTTTAACCAGACTTCAAAGCCTATAAATACCTCTTTACCTGGAAAGCACTTCCCCAAACTCTGCTCTTCCCTGGGGCAGGCTCCCTTTCATCCTCTGGTCTCAACATAAATGTTCCTTTCTTTATCTTCTCCTCCCTGAGATCATCCTCCACACCTTACTCTCTTGCTTCATAGCACTCACCACCATTGGTACTTACTTTATCTGTTTTCTGTTCTCTTGTTTTTTTCCTGCTTCCCCTTTAGACTATGAGCTCTGTGAGGAAAGAACCTTGTCTGCTCTGTTTGCCATTTAATTTCCAGAGCCCCTTGTAGATGCTCAAAAAATATTTGCTGAAAGAGTGACTTTGGCTCTGGTGAGTGTGATCTCCAACACACCCGAGCTGGCTGCCTGTTTCTGAGACCCCGGTGGGGACTGCGGAGCCCAGGGCTGCTGGAGTTCCCCACTCTCCCTTTAACCTCCAAGGTTAGAGGCAAAGGGGCAAGTGGGAGAAGTAGCACAAGGATTAAATTCACAGAACGGTGTGAATTGCTTTCCTCAGTGGTATAGGAGCAGGTGAGAGGAAGAAATCTCCAGAAAGTGAGCCGAGGAACTGGGAGAAGGAAAGAGCAGTGAAATCCCTGCTGTGCTTTGCCTTTCCTGCTTTTCCCCGAGGGACCTAACAAAGGACCATTTTCCCTATGAGACCAAGAGAAGGGTACTTGGTTGGGTCAGGTCCGGGTAGGCCTAACCTAGTGGAGCTTCTCTGGGTACTCACTCTTCATCCTCAGGACTGAGCAAGTGCTTTTCTACATATCTACAGCCAGACTCTCCAGTTAGAACTGCTGAGCTCAGATGGCCCTACACCGTGTGGATGCCGCAGGATCCACCTTTCAGAGTCGGACATTCCCTTTGGGCTGAGCTGGTGGGCCTCTACTCAGTTCTATTTGAATTTCTCCAGAGAGAGTCCCACTTGGGTGTGGAAGCAAATCAAGAAAATAACAGGTTAATTCACAGAATGTTTCATTTGCATATCAGAATCTGAAAATATGGGATGCCTGGGTGGCTCAGCAGTTGAGCAACTGCCTTTGACTCAGGGCACGATCCCAGAGTTCCAGAATCGAGTCCCACATCAAGCTCCTTGCATGGAGCCTGCTTCTCCCTCTGCCTGTGTCTCTCATGAATAAATAAAATATTAAAAGAAAAAAAAAAAAAGAATCTGAAAATATAAAATCTGGAAGGAATCAGCCTTCCAGAACCATCTCCTCCATCTCCTCTCTTTGTGCACAGAAAGGAGAGGGATCTTGCCCAAGGCTGACTCTTAACACACATGATCTCTTTTTATCTATCAACAGTTCTGTGAGGATGAGGACTGTTCCATTTTACAGTGGAGGATAACCACACTCCAAGGTGGGAAGAAAAGTTTCCAAGACCAAGACCACATGGTGAAGGGGTAAAGGCTGGCATTTGAACCAGGTTTTCTGGCCTTCAAATCCATACTTTTTCTGCTATGCCATGTTGTCTTGTTTCTTAGGGGGTTTTATGGTCCTTAGACTCGGAACCATATAAATTAGCACTGGAATATTATTCAACAGCCTCAATTCTAGCCTAGGCCCTAGAACTTGAATCAGCTCAGGGGCGCCTTGGTGGCTCAGTTGGTTGGGCGTCTGACTCTTGGTCTCCACTTGGGTCTTGATCTCAGGGTCATACATCACGCCCAGCATGGAGCCCACTTTAAAAAAAGAAAGAAAGAAAGAACCAGTTCTCTGCTTTTTTTTTTTTTTTTTAAGATTTTATTTATTTATTCATGAGAGACACAGAGACAGAGGAGAGGGAGAAGCAGGCTTCCCTCAGGGACCCAGATGTGGGACTCAATCCCTGAACTCCAGGATCACACCCTGAGCCAAAGACAGAGCTTAACTGCTGAGCCATCCAGGGGTCCCCAGTTCTCTGCTTCTTATGTGACAATTGGCCACCTGTCCCCCAACTTCTTCAGGACTGTCTCCCAAGGAGACATTCACTCAACCCATATCCCACCCCCAACACACTTGCATGCACACACAGGGGCCTCACTCAGTGTGCATAGTCCCCTAATGCCAGTGACATGAGTCCTTTCTACACAGACACATGTACCATCTTCCAAGACTTCTTCTCCATTCTTCCCAAGTGGGGAAGCGGGCTCCAGTATCACTTCTCACCTCCAGAGCTAGCAAACATTCTCTCCCTACAAATTTAACTATTCCTAGTCCGAAGCCCTGGGGACAAAAATCAGGCTCCATGTCTTACTGATCAATTTGGAATGGGTGCAAAGGCAGTGTTACCTTTCTCTGAGGGCGCCCACACACAGTACTGGCCTTGCACAATAGGTGTTTTCTTCTCTTCTCCTTCCTTCTCTCCAGTCCTTCCCACAGAGGGGGGGCCTTGGGCCCCACCTGAATTGGCAGCTGATGATGGGAGGGAGAGAAAGAAGTGAAGGGGGTTGTTCCCTTCCCAGCAGCCCCAGGAATTTAGGAGATCCTGAGGTGGCCTCCTCATTCCCCTCCACCACCCCCCACCTGATTTATACTGCCCCACCCCCACCACCTAACTTTTTTTAACCCTCTTTCCTGTCTTGAGGAGACCTAGATCCTCATCCTGGGAGGGACTGGCAACAATTAACAAAGACACCATGGAGTAAAGACAATTAACAATCCAGAAAAGAGGGGAAAGAGAGGCTTTGTTCTGGTCTCCATGGCAACAGGGGGGAGGAAGGAGGAGGAGGAGGAGGAGGAGGAGGAGGAGGAGGAGGAGGAGGAGAGGCCATCCAGAGAGGCCCATACTTTCACTTTCCTTTCATCCCTCCCCTGTACCGCCCCCTTGGGTTTCTGCCAGGGAGACAGGGGATCTTGAAGAACACAGGACTGGGACAGGCCCAGTCTGCAGGCTGGAGATTCAAGGTGGGTGACTGTAAGGTTCACGCCCTAGCCGAGAACTCACTGGGGAATTAAGGCTAGAGAGAGTGCCTCAGGGCCTGAAGCGAAGACATCTTCCCCTTCCTTCTTCTTTTCTGAAGGGCTTATCTTGTGCCAAGAACTGTAAGCAAGCCTCTGCTCTGGACAGCTTGTGGTCAAAAAGAGCTTGAGTGCCTGGTGTTTCCTTCCTGATCAGAGTTAGGGGGTAGGATGGCCTCCACAACTTGCAGGGCCCACTGCAAAATGGTACGCAGCACCCCTTGTTGCAATGTTATTAAGAATTCAAGATGGTGGTAGCAGAGCATTAAATCAAGCACAGGGCCCTTCTGAGCACAGTGGCCTATGCCACTGCACAGGCTGAGAGCCCGTGAAGCCAGCACAGACAGAAGGCAGCTGGGAGCCTGGGCTCTGTTTGCCTGGTCAGCGTGCAGGCCAACAGGCATGCCTGTGCATGTGTATGAGAGAGAGGGAGAGAGAGAGAGAGAACACTTCTGGGCAAATCTTTACTTGGATTTCTATTTCCTCAACTATTACCAAGGATATTGAACTAGATGACCGTTGTCTCTTCTATGGGTTTGTGTTTCCTCTTCTTCAGGAGAAGAGGAGAAGGATTTTCAAGGCTTCTCTCTACTGCTCACAGTTCTTGACTTCTACCTCTGAGCAAAGGAGAAACCAAGTACAGAAAACCTGTTCCCAAGTGCTCTGGTCCAGCTCTCCCAGGCTTCCATGTTGGGAAAAGGCAGAAGGCAAAGAAATACAAGCTCTCAAACCCTGCTTGAGACCGTGCTGTTGGTTTGAGGGAAATTGGAGGGTACCTGCCATCTCACGAGTGCTTTTAGCCAGAGCAGAAGTTTCTTGGCATGAGAGGCCAGGAACCCCGGCCCCACCTCACTGGTGGGCCTCTCCGTTAGCCATAGGAGACTGTCTGCCAGGGCATTTCTTGCTCCCAGTGACCCTAACATCCTGAGAGAATCTGGGCTAGGGACTCCAGAACTTTATCTTTCTAGGACTCAGCCTTATCGCCCTGGGGGTCCCAGTGAAAGGAAGACTATTACTCAGAAACTGAAATCAGGGGAGGCCTAGGTGGTTCAGTGGTTGAGCACCTCCCTTAGGCCCAGGAAGTGATCCTGGAGTCCTGGGATGGAGTCCCACATTGGGCTCCCTGCAGGGAGCCTGCTTCTCCCTCTGCCTGTGTCTCTGCCTCTCTCTGTGTTTCTCATGAATAAATAAAATCTTTAAAAAAGAAGAGAAAGAAAGAAAGAAAGAAAGAAAGAAAGAAAGAAAGAAAGAAAGAAAGAAAGAAAGGAAGGAAACTGAAATCAAGGAGGAAAAAAATAATTTCTGTCAGAGGCCCTAAACCAGGCAAGAGGTCAAAAATCCTGCTCTCTGCCTGGAGGGTATCCTGCTAGGGACTCCTTGCTGGGATGCTGTTATGGGCTGAACTGTGTCTCCAAGTTCATATGTCCTAACCCCCAGTAATTCAGAAGTTGACTGTACATGGAGACAAGGTCTTTACAAAGGTAATTTCACTAAAATGAAGTCATCAGGATGGGCCATCATCCACCATGACCGGGGTCCTTATCAGAAAAAGACATTTTTACACAGACACGGAGGAAAGATGATGCAAAGACCCACAGGGGGGAGATGGCCGTCTGCAAGCCAAGGAAAGAGGCCTGGGACAGATCCTGCCCTCAGGGCCCCCGAAAGAAGCCTCCCTTCCTGGGCTTAGAGCCTCCAGACCTGTAAGAAGTTACATTTCTGCTCTAGCAAATGAATAGGGATGCTTAGAGGTTGGGAGGTCTGTACAACCTTGGGGCTGCATAACGGGGTAGGCTTTTGTACTAGTGGTGCTGTATTATTTTAATTTGAAACAAAATTGATCTATTACTCTCTTCCCCCATTGCTTGGTCTTTTAAATTTTTTATTTCTTCTTGTATTGGTTTAACACATTTTATTGTTTTAATCCCTTTAGTCTTTTATTTTTCTGGTTTTAATGATTTTACTTATCTCTGTCATTTTTAATCTCTGTTTCGTCTTTGTTCCAGCTATTTCGTACGATTTGCTTTTTATCTCATCTTATCTTCTCAATTTATTGTTATTGTATTATCTTTTTATTCTCCATCTTTTATTTCTAACCTTTGCCTTATCGTGTCTTTGTTCTATCTTTTCATTTCTTTTTAGTTTATTTGGTTTATTTTTAGTTCATATTATCACTTTGCCGGCTGCCTTTTTTTTTTTTTTTTTTTTTTACTGTTTTTACCATCTTTTTATTTCTTCTTAGTTTACTTTATCTTTTTATTGACTGGTGTATTATCTTCCATATTTTACTGTTTTCAATTCTCTCAGCTTATTAAATGCGGAGGCTGGAAACACAGCCCTCAGGGGAGAGCTGCAAGGCTAACCCAGGCCCCAAGCTGAGGAGGCTGGATGCTCTGCCTCCTGGATCCGGCCCACCCCGCAACTCCCAACAGATGCCCCATTTGCTCCAAAGTGGGCCCCTCCTATCTGTAATAATTAATCTGTGTAATATAGGAGACCTTGGGATAAAATTCTCTCAGGAAGATACCAGGTTTGCTTATAGTAATAACACATCAGAGCTTGGCAGAGCCCAGCTTTCTCATATTATATGCCACCCCACTGCTCTCGGAGCACCGTATCATTTCAGATTCACCATCGGTAGACATCAGACCAAGGGTAAAGGAAACCACACCACTTGGCAGGGTAGGTATGGTGAGTAGGAAATTTTACTTTGTGGAAGACTTTCAACAGACCTCCTCAGATTTAATTTTAACCAGAAACCAAGTGGTCTTGATCTTTGCCACAGAAGTCCTTGGGAAAAGGCACAGTGAAGGGTCTTCTAGAATTCTTACATCTAGCTGCCTCTTGTTCATTCATTCGACAATTTTTTTAAAGATTTTATTTGTTTATTAATGAGAGACACACAGAGAGAAACAGACACAGGCAGAGGGAGAAGCAGGCTCCCTGCAGGAAGCCCGATGTGGGACTCAATCCCAGGACCCTTGAGATCGCCCGCTGAGCCACCCAGGTGTCCCTCATTTGATAAAGTTGTATTAAGAAGTTACTATGTACCAGGAATTATGCTAGGAAATGAGGATAAAGTGAAGAGCAAAAAGAGCGAGCATCCTTGCTGTTGTACAGTTTATAATCCTGTAAAAAGATATATTACCCGGCAATGACTGATCTGATTTGCCTTCCTTGCAGACAAGACTGTGGGAGGTAACATCTGAGACTGCCCCAGTATGTTTCTCCCTTCTAGAGTAATACACATATACACATTTTTATTTTTACATTTTTTTTAAGGATTTTTATTTATTCATGAGAGACACAGAGAGAGAGAGAGGCAGAGACACAGGCAGAAGGAGAAGCAGGTTCCCCACAGGGAGTCCAATATGGTATTTGATCCTGAGACCCTGGGATCATACCCTGAGCCAAAGGCAGACCCTCAACTGCTGAGCCACCCAGGTGTCCCCCTAATCCACATCTGAGCTGAGAAAATGACTGCCACTCCAAAGACTGCATTTCCCAGGCTCCCTTGCCGTGAAATATAGCCATGCGCCTAGGTTCTGCCGGAGACAATCTAAGCAAAAGTGAAACGTACAACTTCCTGGTTCTGCCCCCACAGGACCTTCCTGGGTATACGCCACTTCCTGGTCATATCCTTAACAATGAAGAGTGCATATTCTTTCTATTCTCCCTTTCTCCCTTCTGCTGGCTAGAATGTGGGTATGGTGGCAGGAGTTCTTATAGTTATGGGGTAGCCTGGAAGGCCATGAGATGAATGAAGGGCATTGAAAAAGGATTATGGGTCTCTGATACCATGGAGCCCCCATAAAGTTCTGTACTGCCTATTCTTTTTTTTTTTTTTAATTTTAAAATAATTTTGTTATTTGCTATACAAATATACATTTCAACTTTTACAACATCCACTCCAATCTGAGCCCTTATCTTAGAAGGACAAGAGACCAACATCTCAACAACATTTTATGGACAACATACAACACACAGAGGCCCTTGAAAGCTTTTGCAACTGACAGAAACTATGGAAGATGACCTAGAGACACAGGTGTTAGGATACATTTTCCATTTTTCCAACAGCACATCAACTCCTTTAAGGAAAACAAAATGTACTGCCTATTCTTGGACAATTACAGGAGACACTAATAAACTCTATCTGGGATAAGCCATGGTGACATTGGCCGTTGTTATGGCAGCTGAACCAGTTCTCTTTAGCATGTAGGTCTCTCCCAAACTTTCCCTGATTTTGACTCAAACTAGAATCATCTCTTTCCAAGCACTTTTAAAAAAGAATTAGATATATCCCAGCAGGGTTACTCTTGTACACAAGAAAGAGAAAGCCCTTTCTTGTCACCAGGGTACACGAAGGTGAGCAATCTGTTGTATTTTGTGGCTGGACTCTGATTCTATTCAAGCCTCTATACAAAACTCTCTTGAGTCTCAGAAAAGTAAACTAGGTTTTAGCACTTGTTCCCACTTTATTATTTTTTTTGTTTGTTTCCACTTTAAATATCTTTCATGACAAATTATATGTAAACAGAAGAACATTCTGTTAAAAACAATTATTTCATCAGTGCAATCTATACAATGACCAATGATTCTACCCTCCTTCCAATGGTGTGATTCCTCTCCAGATAGTCTACTATTGGCTTATCTCTCTAAGTCCACCCTCTAAATGTTTGTTTCCATGCTCCCTGGTCACATTTTCAGTAACTTCTTCAGCTATTGGAGTTCCCTTCCATCAGCCCTGCCCCACTGCAGACAGATACTGTGGTGAAACCTCTAGATTCCCCTACCACTGAACACCTGGTAGTAGCCAAACACCGTGAATTTAGTCTTGCTTCTACTCAGTCGAGTCACAGTAGCTCCTTATGTTAGTCTGCTCAAGCTGCTATCACAAATCAGCCACATATTGGGTATCTTACACAACAGGAATTCATTTCCCACGGCTATAGAGGCTGTAAGTCCAAGACCAAAGTGCCAGCCATTTGGGTTCCTGATGACAACTCTTTATAGCTTACCTTATAGCAACTCATAGCATTAGGCCACCTTCTCCCTGTGTCCTCACTTGGTGAAAAAAGAGAGCTCACATCCCTCTTCCTCTTCTTGTAAAAAACTGATCTCAATCATGAGGTCCCCACCCTTATAACTTCATCCAATCAACTACCAATAGCCCCATCTCCAAAAACCATCACATTGGGGATTTAGGCTTAAACATGAATTTTGGAGGTACACAAACATTCAATCTGTAACATCATCCCCACTCCCTTCGGTCTTATTAACTGCTGCATCCTCAGTACCTAGAATAAATAAATTCATAATCTGTGTAATTCTAAACTGCCAAAGGATAATGACTATATCCTAGAAGATTTCTAGAAGTTGCCTCCTGATATCGAAAGTATTTCTCTCAGCATGGGGCTAGATACATTTCTCAGGAAAACTATAACATTTTATTTGGGAATATAATAATATAATATCTATATAAAGAGGACTAGATTCTTTTTTTTATAATTTTTTTAAAATTTTTATTTATTTATGATAGTCACACAGAGAGAGAGAGAGAGAGAGAGAGAGAGAGGCAGAGACACAGGCAGAGGGAGAAGCAGGCTCCATGCAGGGAGCCCGACGTGGGATTCAATCCCGGGTCTCCAGGATCGCGCCCTGGGCCAAAGGCAGGCGCTAAACCGCTGCGCCACCCAGGGATCCCAAGAGGATTAGATTCTACAAAATAATTTCATGTCTAAGAATTAGGACCTTTTCTTTAAAGTTCCATGTGGAGGGCACCTGAGTGGCTCCATCAGTTGAACACTTGACTCCTGGTTTCAGCTCAGGTCATGATTTCAGGTTGTGGGATCAAGCTCCATGATTGAGTCTTCTTGAGATTCTCTCCCTCTGCCCCTCTCTCCGTGAACATGAGCTTTTTCTCTCTCTCAGATAAATAAATAAATCTTTAAAGTTCCACGTGGAAAATGAGACACAGGTAAATTGGCCATCTCAATTTCAGTGCCATTAAGCTTCCAGATTGTTAATATTGTAGTCAGTGTATAAGCATATCTGTAGTAGTAAGTCTCCAAGATGGCCCCAAATGATCCCCACTTTTGTGTGCATGCCCTTGCCTTGATGTAATCTCTTCCCACTGAGTATGGGCAAGATTTAGTGACATTTCTTTTTTTCTAATTATTTTTTAGGGCAGCCTGGGTGGTTCAGCGGTTTGGCGCCGACTTCAGCCCAGGGCCTGATCCTGGAGACCCGGGATCAAGTCCCACGTCGGGCTCCCTGCATGGAGCCTGCTTCTCCCTCTGCCTGTGTCTCTGCCTCTCTCTATCTCTCTCTCTCTGTGTCTCTAATAAATAAATCTTTAAAAAAAATAAAATCCTTAAAAGATAAAAAAATAAAATTATTTTTTAAAGTAATCTCTACACCCAATATGGAGCTTAAACTCATGACCCCAAGATCAAGTGTTGCATGTTCTTCTGGCTGAATGAGCTAGGCACCCCCAGACTTAGTGACACATTTTTTTTAAGATTTTATTTTGGGGCACCTGGATGGTTCAGTTGGTTAAGTGTTTGCCTTCGAGGGAAGCCTCAGTGGCTCAGCAATTAAGCATCTGCCTTTGGCCCAGGGCGTAATCCTGGAGTCCCAGGATCCAGTTCCACATGGTGCTCCCTGCATGGAGCCTGCTTCTCTCTCTGCCTATGTCTCTGCCCCTCTCTCTCTGTGTCTCTCATGAATAAATAAAATATTTTTTTAAAAAATTAAAACAAACAGAAAAAGTGTCTGCCTTCAGCTTAGGCGGTGATCCTAGTGTCCTAGAAACAAGCCCTGCATTGGACTCCCTGCTTAGTGGGGAGTCTGCTTCTCCCTCTCCTTCTGTTCCTCCCCTCACTCATGTTCTCTCTCTCTCTCTCTCAAATAAATAAATAAATAATATTTACCAAAAAAAAAAAAAAAAGGATTTTAAGTAATCTCTACACCCAACATGGGGTCAAACTTATGACCCCAAGATCAACAGTTGCATACTCTACCGACTGAGCCAGCCAGGACCCCAAGTGACACTGTGACAGTGTGTGATTTGGAGACCAGTTCATAAAAGGCAGAGTGGCATTTGGATAATTTGCTCTTGGGGATGACCCTTGCATGTCAGGCAATGTCTGTGGAAGGGCCCACATGGTGAGGCCTCCTGCCCACAGCCTAGTAAGTGAGCTTAGAAGCAGACCCTCCAGCCCTGGTCAAGTCTTCAGTAGCCCAGCCACTAACTTCCTGAGAGACCTAAGAGACCCTAAGCCAGAAACACTCAGCTAAGCTACTCTTGGATCCTCAACCCTCAGAAACTGTGTGAGATGATAATGCTTATTGTTTAAGTTGGCTACATTTGGAGGTAATTTGTTATGCATCAATAGGTAAGCAGATAATAGATTAGGATGTCAATATCAATTAGATAACTCTACAGCTTCTAAATATATTTGCCTTTTATGGATAGGATCAGCCATCTGCAAAAAAGAAAATTAGTAAGTGGGAACCTGAGAGAATGTTTATTCTCTAGAAAGCATGATCGAATCATCTGCATAATCTGTATTCTCCCAAACCTCTTAGCATGATGCTGGACACAAAATTAGCTAATTGATTAATTGATATCTTCTTATTGAAACTTGCATTGCTTTCTATTTGCCTTATTTAAACAAATATTTAGTAGATTCACAAAGCTCTTTCTGGAGTGAAGAGTTTTTTTTGTCTGCTGAATCCATTTTAAAAGTTTTTTTCTGATGTCTTCCATGACCAGCCTCCACTCCCATCCTCATACCAGTGACTAGAGTTTGTCATTCTTTCCTCAGTGCATTCATGGCACCTGGAGGACACCTCTGTCATGACATTTGGCACTGCATTGTAATTATCTGATTACTTGTTATCTCCCTTATTAGGCTGGGAAATTTTTGAAGGCAGAGACTATGACTTGGTTCTTAGAACAGAACACAGTCTCTGGCCCATAATATAAATTCCACAAATATTCATTTACATAAATGAATAAGACTGTATTAATGGAGGAAGGAATAAATAAGTTAATAAATGAGTTGGCTTTAAAAGAAAACTAAGAAAAAGAAGAAAGAAAGAAAGAAAGAAAGAAAGAAAGAAAGAAAGAAAGAAAGAAGAAAGAAAGAAGAAAAAGAAAGAAAGAAAGAAGAAAGAAAGAAAGAAAGAAAGAAAGAAAGAAAGAAAGAAAGAAAACAAACTAAGCAGCCTGAGGAAAAGATACTCTCCCTTGGATTTCTGTTCACTTATAAAATGAAGGGGTTGGACAAGATTACTTCTAAGACCCCTTTCCATTCAGACCTTCCAAGCTTTATGATTGAAGGTGGGAGTGGGAACCTATGCCTTTCTACAACCTCAAAAAGCAATGTTAGGAAGAAAATAATAAAGAAAAGACTAGAAATCAGTGAAATAGGAAACAGACCAACAATGAAGAAAATCAATGAAAGCAAAGACTGGTTCTTTGTAAAGATCAATAAAATTGATAAACCTCTAGCTAGATTGATCAACAACGAAAGAGAAAAGACACAAATTACCAATATTGAGAATAAAAGGGAGGGAGGATTATTTCAGATCCTACACATTAAAAGGATAAGAAGGGAATATTATTTACAACTTTATAGAATAAATTTGGCAACTTACATGAAATGGACAAATTAATTAAAAAACATATTAGAAAAACTAGCTCAAGAAGAAATAGAAAATCTGAATAGCTCTCTATTAAGACATGAATTCATTTTTTTTTTTTACAAATTGATGAGATTCTATCATTTAAGGATGAAATAATACTAACCATACATTAATTGTTTCAGAACACAGAAGGAATATTTCCCAACTCCTTTTGAGTCCAGCTTTGTCCAGATGCCACAGCCAAAGATGTTATAAGGGAAAAAAAAAAAAAAAACCCTACAGATTAGGGATGTCTGGGTGGCTCAGACGCTCAACGTCTGTCTGTGGCTCAGGGCGTGGTCCCGGGGTTGAGTCCTGCATGAGGTTCCCCGCATGGAGCCTGCTTCCCCCTCTACCTGTGTCTCTGCCTCTCTCTCTGTGTCTCTCATGAATAAATAAATAAAATCTTCAAAAAAAAAAAAAAAAAAACCCTACAGGTTAATATCCCTCCTGAGCAGTAGACACAAAGCCTTAACAAAATCTTTGCTAATAGAACTCAATAATATACAAAGTGGGGTAATTCAGGAATGCAGTGCATACAGATAGTAAAGGAAGAAATTAAATGGTCTTTATTCACAGTTATAATGATATGTATGTAGAAAGCTCTAAGCAATTTACAAAACAAAAACAACAAAATCACCAGTATCTGTATAACCTTGTAACAAACTATTGGAAAATGGAATGAAAAGGTGTCATTTACAGTTGCATCAACAAACATGAAACACTTAGAGATCAATTTAATGAAAGATATGTAAGACATTTACATGGAAAAGTATAAAATACTGCTGAGAGAAATTAAAGACCTAAATGAATGAAGAGATATGCCATGTTCATGGATGAGAATTCTCAATACTGTTAAAATGTTAATTTTCCCCAAATTGATCTACAGATTCAATGTAATCCAAATCATAATCACTACTCTACACTGAATATTTGTGTCCCACCCCCCACCTCCAAATTCATATGCTGAAACCCTAATCCCAGTGTGATTATATTAGGAAATGGGGCCTTTGGGGCACCTGGATGGCTCAGTCAGTTAAGAGCCCAACACTTGATTTCAGCTCAGGTCATGATCTCAGGGTTGCAAGATCAACCCCTGTATAGAACCCCGTATCATGCTCTGTGCTGGGAGCCTGCTTTAAGATTCTTTCTCTCTTCCCCTACCACCAGCCCACTCTACTCCCCACCCTAACCCCACCCCCCATGCCCACTTGCATGCTCTCTCTCCCTAAAAAAAAAAGGAAAGAAAAAGAAAAAGAAAAATGAAATGAGGCTTTTAGAGGGTGTTTAGGTCATGGAGACAGAGCCCTCACTAATGGGATTAGTATCCTTATAAAAAAAAGTCCCCGGAAAGATTCCTTACATCTTCTGCCTTGTGAGGACACAGCAAGAAGACAGCCATCTATGAACCAGGACGTGGGCTCTTACCAGTCTTCAAATTTGCCAGTCCCTTAATCTTGGACTTCCCAGCCTCCAGAACTATGAGAAATAAATTTCTGTTGTTTAAGCCAACAGTAAGTCTATGGAATTCTGTAATAGCAGCCCAAACATATTAAGACAATCATCCAATAGTTTTTGCAAAATTTGACAAAATTGCTCTAAAATGTGGAAATTTAAAGGACCTAGACTATCCAAAGCAATCTTGAAAAAAAAAGCAAGGTAGGATTTATATTATTTGACTTCAAAACCTACTATAAAGCTATAGTAATTGAGTCCGTGTGGCCTTGGTGTTAGGATGAGCATATACATCAGAGAAACAAAATAGGGAGTCCAGAAATAGACCTACAAGTGTTTTTGTCAATTGACTGTTGACAAGGGTGCAACAGTATTTTAAAGAGGAAAGGTATCTTTTTAACAAATGGTGCTAGAACAACTGTACAGTCTTGTAGAAAAAAATATACCTTGACCCCAACCTCATAATACATACAAAAATAAACTGGAAATGGATCATAGACCTAAACATAACAGCTAAATGATAAAATTCTAAAAGAAAACATAGGAGAAAATCCGGGATAAGAAAGATTTCTAAAAACACCAAAAAAGAAACAATACATTTCACTCCACTGTAATTACAACCTTCCCTTCATTTTTTAAATGACTATTTTAAATAGATTTTATTTATTCATGACAGACACACACACAAACACTCAGAGGCAGAGACAAGGCAGAGGGAGAAGCAGGCTCCATGCAGGGACCCTGACGTGGGACTCGATCCCGGGACTCCAGGATCACGCCCTGGGCTGAAGGCAGCGCTAAACCACTGAGCCACCTGGGCTGCCTGCAAACTTTTCTTCAAAGGACACTTTTGGAAAACAAAACAGGAAGTCACAAGTTATGGCCTAAGAGAAGGTATTTACAGACATACACCTGACAAAGGACTTATATTCAGAATATATTAAAATATATTCAGAATATATAATTTTATAAATATTTGATTTCTAAGTAATCTCTATACCCAATGTGGGGCTTGAACCCACAACCTTGAGATCAAAAGTCACATGCTCCACTGACTGAGTCAGCCAGGAATATATAATTAAAATATAATAGATATATTCTTATAATTCAAAAACAAGAATACAAACCAATATATATATTTTTTAATGGACAAAAGATTTGAACAATCACTTCACTAAAAGAACATATAGGGCAGCCCGGGATCAAGTCCCACGTCCGGCTCCCTGCTTGGAGCCTGCTTCTCCCTCTGCCTGTGTCTCTGCTTCTCTCTATGTCTCTCATGAATGAATAAATAAAATCTTAAAAAAAAAGAACATATAAATGGCCAATAGACATGTTTGACTTCATTAGTTATCAAGGAAATGCAAATTAAAACCACAAGGAGATATTACCACGCTCCTTTCAGAATAGCTAAAAGGAACAAAGATGGACAGTACAAGTGTGAACAAGGATGCAAAACAACCAGAATTCTGTATTGCTGGTGGTTGTGTAAAACGTCACAACCACTTTGGGAAATAGTTTGGCAATTTCTTATAAAGTTAACATAGACACCTGTATATAACCCAACAATACCCCTACTAAATAAAATACTCAAGAGAAATGAAAAAATATATCAATAAAGACTTTTGTGTTAACCAAAGTCTTTTTTTTTTTAATTTTTTTTTTATTTTTATTTTTTTGTTAACCAAAGTCTTACTCCTAACAGCCCCCAAATGGAAATAGTCCAAATGTCATTAATAAGTGAATGGATCGGGGCGCCTGGGTGGCTCAGTGGTTGAGCGTCTGCCTTTGGCTCAGGGCGTGATCCCAGGGTCATGGGATCGAGTCCCATATCAGGCTCCCCAGGGGGAGCCTGCTTCTCCCTTTGCCTGTGTCTCTGCCTCTCTCTGTGTCTCTCATGAATAAATAAATAAAATCTTTTTTTTTAATAAATAAAATCTTTAAAAAAAATAAATGAATGGATCAAAAAAGTGTGGTAAAGCTCCCCCAGTGGAATACCATGCAGTGACGACAAGAAGCAAACTACTTATGCAGGGAACAACTGGGTGAAGAATCCATACTCTACAGCTCTGTTTATATGAAAATCTTGAATTTGCAAAGCTATCCTACAGTGACAGAAACCAGGGCAATGGTTGTCGGGAACCAAAGGCTGGCGGGAGACTGGCTATGAAGGGCCACAGGGGAGGTTTTGGGGGTGATGAAAATGTTCTAGATCATGATTGTGGTGGTGGTTACATAGGTTTAAATATTTGTTAAACTTCCATTGAAATCTACCCTTAAAAGTGGTGTATTTTTTTTTTTTAAAGATTTTATTTATTTATGATAGTCACACAGAGAGAGAGAGAGGCAGAGACACAGGCAGAGGGAGAAGCAGGCTCCATGCAGGGAGCCCGATGTGGGATTCGATCCCGGGTCTCCAGGATCGCGCCCTGGGCCAAAGGCAGGCACCAAACCGCTGCGCCACCCAGGGATCCCAAAAAGTGGTGTATTTAAGTAAGTTATATCTCAATAAAGTTAATTTTATTTTTATTTTTATTTTTTTTAAATTTATTTATGATAGTCACAGAGAGAGAGAGAGAGAGGCAGAGACACAGGCAGAGGGAGAAGCAGGCTCCATGCACCGGGAGCCTGACGTGGGATTCGATCCCAGGTCTCCAGGATCGCGCCCTGGGCCAAAGGCAGGCGCCAAACCGCTGCGCCACCCAGGGATCCCTCAATAAAGTTAATTTTAAAAAGAAAACAAAAAGGCTACAATGCTGTGTGCTACAGTGATTGGACACTCAGTCTTCATCTTCCCACCCCTTTAACATATTTCCAACATCTCTACCCCAAAGCCATCCTCCAGCAGGGCCTCCTTTCTCTGTGACCTGTTTCTTTCCCAGCATGTCCTTCCCACCTGCCACCCCCAGCCAAGACCTTTCTTCATCAGCCTTCACCATCCAGAGCCTCCTGGACCAGAGACCAGCTGGGTCTAAGAATGAGCTGTCAGTGCTTCCCCAGGGAGGGGCTTTGGGCCAAAGCCGAGCAGCCTGAGCAGATTGCGTTCAGCTGATGTGGAGCTGGCCCTCAACTCAACACATCAGCCTCACCAGCTCTTGCTGGGTCTTGGCAAGGGCGAGTGACTGCACACAGAGCCTCTGGTACCTTGGCCATCAGACCTCCACACTTCTTCCCCCAGAGCCAGGCTCTCTGGTCTGCACCTGAAATTCCAGAAGACCTGACCTTCTTGATATGTTGTCCCCAAGTCTCATCTTCCTTTCAGATCCTAGTTCCCTCTGTCCCAGGTCCTTTGCTGTCCCTAAGACATCATTCCAAGTGATATCCTAAGACATCATTCCCAAACAGAGTCATTTAAAAGGAAGAAATCTGAATTGGCAGTAACTGTGGCAGAGGCCCCTGAGGTCCCACCAAACCCCCTTGAGAAAGGGCACCCTGGGTGGCCAGTGTTCCTCCCCAGCAGGCCAATGACTCTTTGCAATGCTGGGTGACCTTGCTGTTCACATTATTGATGGGCCCTATTTGGCGCCACCACTCCACCCCTAACATAAAGAGAAAGGGGCGCCAGGAGGCCTGAGAAGTTTGGTTAGGGCTCCAGCCTGCATTTGTATCTAGGGTCCTCTTTGTACCCCTGACCCAGAGAGAGGCTGAGGTATGGGATCCAAATGGTCATAGGCGACCTCGGGCCTTCTGGCCAGGAATGATGAAGATTGGGAGCTATGGGGAACTATGGTTCTCTGGCCCTCGGCCCCCTACCCTCCTACTCTTGGAGGGCGGAGAGGATGCAATTTCCCTGGTCATGGGAATGGCTGGACCCGGCTGTCTTGGACACAATGGCTTGGCCAGAGCACGTGGGCGAGCCCAGGAGACTGGCTCGGGTTTGCGGCTTCCTGGGAGGAAGTGAGGCATTGTTTCGGGGGTTGTGTGGGCCCGCTGGAACTCTGCACAATGCAGGGAACGGTGGGTGCCAGGTCCAGCCCACCGACAATCGGGAACTTGTTTATTGCTTTAATGACCCCACGGTGGATCCACCTGGAAACAGACCTGCTAATGAGCGGAGACAGAGCTGGCACAGCCCCAAGGGAAGCCTGTCGGGCCAGCTCCCCTGGAGGCGCTAAGGGTGTGTGGTCTGAGACTGGGAGAGCTGGGAAGTAATAAGGCCTGGGATCTGTCTGGGAAAACCACAGCGAGATCTGATGCTTCTCCATCCTGATCTGCCTCTTCTGGGTCATGACAGGGCAGAGTGGGGGAAGGGGCCAAGACATTGAGAATGGAAGGCACGATTGAGCTTCCTATGGCAGCTTCTGCTCCAAACTGCTGGTGACCTTGACCCAACTGTCAAAGCTTTCTGGGCCTCAGCATCCCCATCTTTCAGGAAGGGATACCCAACTCATTCCTGCTGTCTTCCCACTTTCCCAGGGTGTTGAGAGGCTAAGGTAAGATCAGACACAGCAACTGCTTTGAACTTCTTGGAAGAGAAACCCTTTTAGACATCAAGGCTTTACACTGTTTGCTTCTTTCCCTTGTGGCTAGAACCTGGGAGCTTGGGGAGATGTACTGTCTGAGACTTGGTTTTCCTAGACTGTTTGTCAGACACCTGCCAGGGGCTGAGACTAAATTAAAAACTGCCCCTGCATCAAGGACGTCTGGGAGCCAAAACTGGGCAGCATAGGAGGGGCTATGCTACGCTGGAGCCAGCTCATGCCAGCGCACAAGAGCCAAACACTAAATGTTCAGGAATGTTAAATCCATCGGTAGCTTCAATCAGCCACGATAGGAGTCTTTACACCATAAAAATTAGCAGTCTCTACAAGCCAGGGCCTTTATTTTTTTCTTAAGGGCTAGTTTTCCAGCCCGAGTGTGTGGAAGGCTCACTCAGTGCTGCTGTGACCCTGCTCAACTCCCCACCCCGATCTCACCAAGCAGATGCTGCTCGTTTGCTCTGGGACACAGACTACCCCCCCTTTGACACCCACACACCCGGCCCCAGAGCCTGGAGGCCTGAGAGGGTAAGAAAAGCGGGCCAGGGCAGGCAGCAGTGGGGCAGGGGTGACTAGTGAGATGGAGGGTTCTGGACTCCAGTGCTACAGCTAGGACAGCCGTCTCTCCTGTCCCATGTACCGAGATCTCAGGGTCTGGAAGCCAAACCAAAGCTCCAGATGGGTGATGAGGCCTGCTGCTGCTCTGGTGTCCCTGTGCCCTAGTTCAAAAGCAACAGAGGTGGGGATGGAGACCACATGAGCTGGACATCTCAGGCATTTATGAGGAACTTACAGGAGCATGACTGAGATCTCCTTAATTATTTAGGAACTTGTTTGTTCGCTTGTGTTTCGGGGCCTAATTTTAACCCAAGAAGTTTCTTTAGTGGCCGAAAATAGACGACCATGGATTCTGCCCACGGCCTCTGACCACGGCAGGCAGTGCAGAGTAAAGCTATGAAGTGGGGGAAGGAAGCTGCCGGTGACCTGGGGCAGGTCAAGGGGACAGCTCAGGGCCTGCAAGCCAAGATACCCGGGCTCCGGTTCTGGCTCTGCCATTTGGTCCAGGGCACATCACCCAGTCCCTGGGGGCTCCCTTTCCTTGTCTGCAGGCCACCAGGAGGGGCTCCGACTACCCGGATCCTGATCCTACTCACATCCTCTGATCCTGAATCCATTTCTTTTTTTCTTTTTTTTTTTTTTTAAGATTTTATCTATTGATTGATTGGAGACACAGAGAGAGAGAAAGAGGCAGAAACAGGCTCCATGCAGGGAGCCCAACGTGGGACTCGATCCCAGGTCTCCCGGATCACGGCCCTGGGTGAAGGTGGCACTAAACCGCTGAGCCACCAGGGCTGCCCTGCCCTTTTTTTTTTTTCTCTGTCTCTAAGTGGGTGACATGTAAGCACGAGACTTTTCTCTTTCAGTGAATAGCGACTTGTGCCCTAGGGTGTCTTTCAAGTTAAGGCATTTGTTTCAGAGTCCAGGAGGTCCGGGGCTTAAATCTAGACTCTTGCCTCTCACTAGGTGTGTGACCTTAGGGCAGGTTCTTCTCCAATCCTGCCGCCTCCTCCGAGAGAGAAGACTGATTAGAGAGCCCTCAACTCAGACTTGAGGGAATGAAATGGGGGAGTTGGTGTAAACTCTCAGCACAGACCGTGGCACACAGCAGGCATGGAATAATGGTAGCTGTGCTCGGCCCTTCACTCCACGGGGTACTGCTCCCTAAAACAGGACACTGGAGGGCCCAGGAGGGACCTGCCACTTAAAAGAGGTAGGAGACCTTGAATCCCCTGTTGGGGTAGCCAGGCATCACCCCGCAATCTTACTAGGGGATTTCAACTCAGCAAGTGAAAATCACAGCCTCCCGGAGGAGACCCCATATTGTCACAAGGAAATGCATAATTGATCTGAGGTGGAAAGGCGGAGCACTCGGGTTCTGGTTTTGACTTGTCCTCAGCTCTTTTTTATGACATGTTGCTCATCTCTGCCCTCCCTCATCGCTCTGGACAAATGAGGTCATGCTGATGAGCAAAATGAAATCAGTAAAAATGTTTTAGAGTATTGCTATAAAATGTATTATTATCACAAATAATAATATAATTAATCTCCATGGCCTAGGACAGCCCTGGGAGATTTATTTGTGGGTTGGAGAATTTTCTTTTTCCCATTCTTTTCCAGGGGGGTTGTTTTTTGTTTTGTTTTGTTTTGTTTTTCCAGCAGGAGCCTCTGTGCCTTGGGGACAGAGTGGGGCTGAATGTCCAGTGTAGTCACAGTCCTGCCTTCCACCCTCCCACTCGTCCCTCCACTGGGAAATCTAAATATATTTTTAGGGAACCTCATTCCTCCCGCTCCGGTTTCCTTTCCAGGGCATGCCTGGGAAAGCTGTCAGAACTTGGGAGTGAGGGCTGCTGTAGGGACGTGCCTGAGCACTTCTCTTCTCTGACCCTGGGCTTTGGTCCTCAGGAAAGCTGTTCCCAGCCTAGGGAGGCCCAGGGACTGAGATGGCCCAGAGAGACAAAAGGTGTGGCAGTGACAAGGAGGGTGAGAAATGCAATAAAGCCATTGGTTGGATGGGGAGGGGAGACACAACTGTCAAGGCCCCCAAAAGAAAAGGGAGTCACCAGCTCAGTCACTGTCCCCAGGTCCACCTTGGATGGGGCTGAAGGCTGGACTCCAGGCTCCAGGGCAGGTCAGCGAAAGCTTCAGCAAGCTGGGGGTGGGGCAGGCGCTGACCCAGGCTCCCCTGGGAATGGGATAAATAATCTTCAGCTGCAACAATAAAGATCAATTATGACCTAATCGCCCAGCCCAATTCCAAAGGCCCAGGGGGTGGGTCTCTTTCTGCCCGTCCCTCCAGGTTTAATTATCTGAAGAGTCTTTGGACTTTGGGAAACCCCGAAAGGAAGGAAGATCTGCAAATAATTAAGCCAGGGAATGGCCTTCACCAAAGAGGCGTCTATGGGCGTGGGGCAGGGGGCAGGGGATGTGGCAGGTCCCCCCTGGGCGCATCTGTGTGGGTTGGGCACGGGGTGGGGACAGAGAACCAGGGCAGAGGAAGGGAGGCCGCAAGAGCTCCGTGGCCAAGAAGGGAGGAAGCCGGAGTGCGCCCCACACGCATCCTGGGCCCCGGAAGGCAGACACAAGAGGAAGCTGCCCCCTGAGGACCCTTCTCACCCGGGAGTTCCCCTCCGTGTTGGTGGCACCTGCGCAAACACTAGAATCATCGCAGTATCTCTGAAGGACTAAAACGCAAACAGCAGCAAGCAGACCAGCGTGATTGTTGCCCTGGAGGCTGCGGAGTCCTGGAAAGCATCTGCCCTTGCTCCCGCTGCCCTGACATGTCACCTTTAGGGTTCGGCTGTCTCTCTCTGACACCAGCCTGACAAAGTTCTGCCTGGCAACAGGCTGTCCCCTGTTGGTTCCGTGTGGCACACGCGCCCAGCCCGCGTGCTGCCCCACACGCACCCCCAAAGGCATGCACACCTGCAGCGGCGCCGCAGCTCAGTCTCGCCCAGGACCGGGCTGCACGCTCTGCTGGGCCGGGCCGGCGCGGGCCTGCTGGCTCTCAAGGAGGAGTTCTGGGGTTGCAACTCATTTGGCCTGGTTCTTTGTTTCTTTTTTAAGATTTTATTTATTTCTTCAGGAGAGACACAGAGAGGCAGAGACACGGGCAGAGGGAGAGGCAGGCCCCCTGCGGGGGAGTCCAGGGACCCCAGGGTCACCACCTGAGCTGAAGGCAGATGCCCAACCTCTAAGCCCCCCCCCCCGGTACCCATAAGGACCCTCATGTGATCCGCATTTCTCTCCCACCATGTTGTCCCCCGATTCCTGCCTAACCCCTTTGGAACCACAGCTTATTAGCACCCCAAAGAACAGTAGAAGCCATCAAACCTATTTTACAGATGGGGAACGTGAGTGTTCTCTGTCTGCCCAAAGCTGCCTCTCTAGACTCCCATTTGCCTTCTGAATGAATTTTCACACTCTTTTGCCCGCTGGGTTTACCTTTATTAATGATAGTCCAACACGTGCCCCCGGGGTCATATGGTTCATAACACGGTGATGGAGGCTCAGCCTGGATCAACCATGTGCCCAAAGCAGCCCACCGGAGAGGAAGACAGAAGCGAGTTGCCTGTGAGCATGAGGCCCATCCCCCGCTCCGGCATTGAGGTACTACTGTGTTTTAAAATCACCTTGGTGGATTTATATATTAGTGTTCTTTTCTATTTTAAAAATGCTTTCCCATTGTGCTTTGGCTCACTGGGGCAATGCTGTTCTCCTGGTTGTGCCGATAGTCTTTTCAATCAAAAACAAACAAAAAAATCCACGTTTCTATTTCTTTATATATCTCTGCTTTTTCAGGAAAATAAATATTTGTTGAAGTAGAAAAATTTTTGAGAAAAATGATTTTGTACCTAGTGTATTTTGCTGTTATTGTTGTTAAATACGTGCTTTCGGTGACAGGGCTTTTGTTCTGAGAAAGGGCTTTTTATGTTAGGGGTAGAGGGACGTTGTGCATCGAGGGGGCTGTGTTGGGAGTTTCAAAGTGGGAGAGTCTTAAATCATACAAGCCAGCAGTCGCCTCTCTTCTTTCTCTTCTCGTCCACTTTGTTTCTGCCTCCTAATTCACATATTCCGCCCCTATCACCAATGCCATCCTCCTACCCCAGCAACTTGGCCTTCCAGCCACTATGTGGTAGGAGAATAAGGCAGACGGTGATGGGGATCCCCGGGTGGCTCAGCGGTTTGGCGCCTGCCTTTGGCCCAGGGCGTGATCGTGGAGTCCCGGGATCGAATCCCACGTCGGGCTCCCTGCATGGAGCCTGCTTCTCCCTCTGCCTGTGTCTCTGCCTCTCTCTCTCTCTCTCTGTGTCTCTCATGAATAAATAAATAAAATCTTAAAAAATAATAATAAAAGTAAAAAGACAATTTCCAGGTGCCAACAATTCACCAGCCTCTCTCAGGAATCAGTTCACACATTGGGTTTTACTTAGGTGCAAACAGTAATGTACATGGGGTACAGAATGAATTCCACCCCTTCCTCAGCTAGCAGGGAGCCGGGCCCTAGGGCTAAGGATGCAGTGTGGCTTCAGGCCAATCCCAGGCACCTGTCACAGGGCCTTTCCCTGTCTTGTGACTCATCTTACTGAGGCCACAGGGCCAGAGCTCTGTCAGGTCCTCGGGGATGCAACAGTGAAGGAATCATAGCCCGGGACCTCCAGAGTCCAGCAGCCGGCAGAGAATGACACTTAGATGATCGATCACACCAATGGATGGCAAATGTTATGGTGGGAGAAGCTCTTAAAAGATAAATAAGTAGGGACGCCTGGGTGGCTCAGCGGTTAAGTGTCTGCCTTCAGCCCAGGGCCTGATCCTGGAGACCTGGGATCGGGTCCCACGTTGGGCTCCCTCCAGGGAGCCTGCTTCTCCTTCTGCCTGTGTCTCTTCCTCTCTCTGTGTCCCTCATGAATAAATAAATAAAATCTTAAAAAAAAAAAAAAAGATGTATAAGTCTTGGGGCATCTGGATGGCTCAGTTGGTTGAGCATCTGGATTTCAGCTCAGGTCATGATGTCAGGGTTGTGAGATGGAACCCCACATTGGGCTCCAGGCCCAGTGGGGAGTCTGCTTGGGATTCTCTCTCTTCCTCTGCCATGGCCCCCCATCATGAACTCACCCATGTGAACTCTCTGTCTTTCTCAAATAAGTAAGTCTTGGGGCGCCTGGGTGGCTTAGTGGTTGAGCATCTGCCTTTGGCTCGGGTCATGATTCTGGGTCCTGGGATCAGGTCCTTCATTGGGCTCCCTGCAGGGAGCCTGCTTCCCCCCTCTGCCTTTGTCTCTGCCTCTATCTGTGTGTCTTTCATGAAGAAATAAATAACATCTTTAAATCAATAAATCAATCTTAAAAAAAAAAAAAAGAATGTATTGGTCTTCACCAAAAGAAGAAGGGGAAAGAGCATTCTAGGAGAAAGAACAATATGTGAAACAGGATGCCTGAAAAAAAACTTCAAGAAGTTTGGGAAGACAGGAACGACAGCTATAAAGAAGTAGCAGCAGGACACAGAGCTCTCTGGGCTCCTTTATTTATGCCAAGCTCCCTCTTTCATGGAGCTCCTATTCTAGTGGGGAGACAGATAACAAAAACCCAACCAACATATCAGAGCGAGAGATGCTGAGCAGAGAATTACTGCAGGAAGATGTGAAAATAAGTGACAGAGGCACTACTTTGGGTTGGGCAGCCAGAAGAAACTTGCTGGAGAGCTGGATAAGGAAGTCAGGCAGAGAGAACAGCTACAGAAAAGGCCCCAGGCAGCAGGGCTGTTTAAGGACGTTTGAGATTGCTTTAAGAGATGTCATCAGTCATTCTTTCCATCCTCTTGTAATAGATATTGCTGCATAACAAATGACCCCAAAAGTCAGTAACTTCCAACAACAAACATACCTCACAAAGTTTCTGAGGATCAGGATTCTGGAAGCGGCTCCACAGGGTGTTTCTCTACCACGTGGGCTTCTCCACAGGGTCACTCACAGCACCACTGTTTGCTTCTCCCACAGGAAGAGACAGAGAGACAACATACCCCAACTAGTGGCCATAGTCTTTGATGAGCTGCCTCAGAAGTGGTGCAGCATCACTTTTGCTGTGTGCTCCCGGTACGGCATGCAAGGGACTATGCAGAGGTGTGATTCTCAGAAGTCGTGAGCTGTGGGGGCCAAACTAGAAGCTGGCTATTTCTGCCCTCTGACTCCTAATGTTTACATCCCTCTGGCAGACAAAAATATGCTCCGTCCCCCATCCCAAGAAACCCTCAAAAGTCTTGCTTCATGGCAGCACCAGCTATAACTCATCATCTAAATCAGCTATAGGTGCAGATAAGGCTCCTTGGGTGTAGTTTCTTTATTTTTTCTTTCTTTTTTTTTTTTTAAGATTTATTCATTTTATTTTAATTTTTATTTATTTATGATAGTCACAGAGAGAGAGAGAGAGAGAGAGAGAGAGAGGCACAGACACAGGCAGAGGGAGAAGCAGGCTCCATGCACCGGGAGCCCGATGTGGGATTCGATCCTGGGTCTCCAGGATCGTGCCCTGGGCTAAAGGCAGGCGCTAAACTGCTGCGCCACCCAGGGATCCCGATTTATTCATTTTAGAGAGAGAGTGCAAAAGCAGGAGGAACAGAGAGAGAGAGAGAGAGAGAGAGAGGGAATCTCAAGCAAATTAGGCAGGGAGCATGGGGCCCAACTTGGGGCTTGATTCCATGACCCTGAGATGATGACTTGAGCCAAAACCAAGAGTCAGACGCTTGACAGACTGCACCACCCCAGCATCAACAGGTGTAGTTTCTTAAAAGGACTCCCATGAAAGGCTCCTCTTGACCAGCTAAACAAAGAGATGAGTTATCTGCTCCCACCACACCCTGTGTACAATGCAGGAGAGGCATAATATAGCTGCTAAATACATTCTTGTTCAAAAGGGGGAAGGTGGTCCATAACAATTCTGAAATCTAACCAGGCAGATGGAATAATTCTCCATAGCTCTCGGCTCTCCCCTCTGAACTCTTGGTTCTGACCTCTGTGTCATCCCTCTGTTTCCATGAAAGTTAGCCTGTGTTTTCTCAGCTTGCCTCCTGCCAATAGAATTTTGAGAGTCCAGAGGGTTCTTTTCAATTTTGTATTGTCTCAATAGTGCACGAAAACACTTAGGGAAAAAAAAATCAGCCCAGAGCCTAGACTATAAAACATGTTCAGTAACGGTAGCAATTATTACTAAAGGGAGGTGTGGTATGTAGAACAATGGCCCCTAAGGATGTTCACGTCCTACTCCCTGGAAACTATGAACAGGTTTCCAACATGGCAAAAGGGACTTTGCAGATGCGACTAAAGTAAAGATCTTGGGACGGGAAGAGAATCTTGGATTATCCAGGTAGGCCCAATGTAAATCATAAGAATTCTTATAAGTGAAAGAAGGAGGAGGGTCCCTGGCTGGCTCAATCAGAAGAGCATGTGACTCTTGATCTCAGGGTCATGTTTTCAAGCCCCACATTGGGCATAGAATCACTTAAGTAAATAAACACATTTAAAAGAGAGAAAAGAAAGAAGGGGGCAGGATGTTTAGAGAAGGAGATGTGAGGGGACGCCTGGGTGGCTCAATGGTTAAGCACCTGCCTTCAGCTCAGGGCGTGACCCCGGAGTCCCAGGATTGAGTCCCACGTCGGGATCCCGGCATGGAGCCTGCTTCTCCCTCTGCCTGTGTCTCTGCCTCTCTGCGTCTCTCATGAATAAATAATTTTTTTTTTTTTTTAAAAGGAGATGTGAGGACACTACAGAGTTTGGGTGAAGTGATTGCTGGCCACAAGGGGCCATGAGCCAAGGCATGCAGGTGGCCTTGGGAGGTGGGAAAAGACAAGTAAATGGATTTTCCCTAGAGCTTCCAGATGGAATACGGCTCTGCCAACATCTTGAGTTTAGCCTAATAAGAGCTGTTTTGGATTTCTGGTCTCCAGAACTGTAAGATAATAAATTTGTGATGTTATAAGCCACTAGGTGGTAATTTGTTTTAGCAGCAATGGGAAACTACCAGAGTGGGTATTAGTGCCACCTTCCAAGTGCCACCATGAAGGTATGAAGGAGTAGGAAAAGATTGGGGGAAATGATTTATGTTAGAGACATGTTAATCTTTTAGAGCCCAGGTGCAGGTGTGCAAGGAATAAACAGCTAGGTATTTGAGGCTGGAGACCAGGAGAGAGAGGTCTGGGCAGGGGAAAGAGAACAGGGTTTCAGGGGATAGGGAAGTTATAAAAATGAATGAAGAATGAGAGGGAGAAGAGGTGGAGGATAGAGGATGCCTGGAGGGCAGGCCAAGGAGGAAAAGAGAGGAGCCCTTGAAGGAGAGAGAAGGAGCACTTAGCAAGGATTAGCAAGGGGATTAGCATCCCCTTACAAGGTGGTAAAGTGATAACATAGTGAAGACTCTAGTTCCCTTTTGCTTATTCCCTGGGGTCTGCTCTTTATTTTCTGTGTTGTTTGAATCAGGAGAGTTCGTCTGGAAAACCTCAGGAGATGGGGTGTTATAGCTCCCAGGATCCCAGGGAAGAAGGATGGGGGAAGAGCAGACAAAGCATGCCTCGGCAGCTGCTGTACCATCATCCTGGGAGTGAGGCCCAAGGCCGGGCTTGTGTCTCAGGAGCACCCTTTGGGATCCTTAGAGAATAGAGGAGCAGAGGGACATCAAAGCACAGCTGTCTTTTTTACTTCTTTGGCACTCTGCCCAGGGGCCTAGATTTATCCTGAGCTGAGTGAACAATGCTTTGCTCTTCTTTTGGGGACCAGATGAGGCCAAAGTGGGGCAATGCACACAGAAATAGGAAGTCCAGGCCATGCTGGGGAAGGGGAGAGGTCATTCCAGATACTTCCATCCCTAAACAGAGGGCCTTAGTGATGCATCTCACTGTTCAACTGGAAGGGCTAAGGGGCCCCTTTAAGCTTTCTGGCTTTGAAAACATCCACAAACAAGTTTATCACTTAGGAATGCTTTCCAATGATAAGAGACAGAAAAGCCAACTAACAAGGGTTTACACGAATTGGGATTTATTCTTCTTCCATAACAAGAAGCCTGGAGAAAAAAAAAAAAAAAGAAAGAAAAAACAAGAAGCCTGGAGGTTGTCCGTAGCTGGAGTTGGTTTAGGGCACTGTAATATTAGCGACAGTATCTTATATTTTCCTTGGCCTTTCTCCCAGAGTCACACTATGGACACATAGTTGTGTGATATTATCCCACAGCTCCAGGTATCATATCCCCATTCCAGGTGGGCAACAGGAGGAAGGGATGGTGCCAGACGCATCTCTCCCAGCCATTAAAGAAACAAGGGTCTCTCAAAAGCCAAACAGGGGGATCCCTGGGTGGCTCAGTGGTTTGGCGCCTGCCTTTGGCCCTGGGCGTGATCCTGGAGTTCCGAGATCGAGTCTCGCGTCGGGCTCCCTGCATGGAGCCTGCTTCTCCCTCTGCCTGTGTCTCTGCCCCCCCCCCCATGTCTATCATGAATAAATGAATAAGATCTTAAAAAAAAAAAAAAAAGCCAAACAGGTTTTTGCTTATGTCTAATTAGCCAGGACATTGTCAAAAGTCACCTACAGCTACAGAAGACAAAGAGTGTGGTTTTAGTTTTTCCAGGGAGGAAGAGAGGTTTGGGATGGGTGTGGGGTGAGCTGTTCTATAAGAACGGAATGCTTGTTGACTCAACTTGCTTCTCCTAAAGGAGATATTTTGTTCCATTTGAGGGCAGCTAGAGTATAAGGGACCCCATACCCACCACTAGCCAGACATCATGTGGCCAGGCACTTGACACCAGATGATGCATCCCACTCATGCCTCCTTCTCAGGGTGGAGGTGGGGTTCCTATCTTATAGAACCACCCCTGAAAGAGAAGGAGGAGATGTCTGTCTTAACTTCCAAGTCCTAAAACTTAGGGCTGTTATTTTTTAGGTCAAAGTTGACTTCAGTTGACTCAGAGAGGAAGAAGTCAAACCAACTGTCTGGGATGGTGACTAGTTCCCACCTTCCAAGCAGCTGCTAGGCCTTGGTAAGACAGTTGGCACCCCGGCCAGGAGGACATGAGGGAGTACACCCCTCGCAGTCAGCTCTGCCTCTTTCCTGCTGCCTTCACCCCAGACTTGTTTACACCTGGTCTGGGTTGTTTACTCGGAGTTAGGGCCTTCCCCCATTCATCTCTCTCACCTGCTGATGGACTATCTCTGAAGCTATGTTGACACCCACCTCCTCCCTGCCCACCCACAGACTGCCCACCCCACTGCTGCAGGCTGGCAGGGAGACTCGCCTTCCTAACCGCAGACTCTTGCCGGGCACACACATGATCCTGGCAGGACTCCCCAGAGCGATGGAAGCTATTAGATGTGGTGGGAGTGTATGGAAGGCAAGGCTCTCCTTACTGCCTCTGGGAGAGGACCAGGATTGGAGAAAAATCCAGACGGACCTTCAGGCATGACTCACACTTGGTGCTCAGTGGGTGTCTGCCCACATGAATAGGAAGATAGGCACCTGCCCATTGCCAAGAGTTCCCCGGGGGTCTCCTGCTGCTCCTGCTGAGCTACTAACGGGAGCTCCTCGGCACATGCTGCAGAAGCTGGGCCCTCACAGTGACATCACCCAGCAGTCTGGAGGCAGAGCTAGAGCAGGGCTTGGCCCCGCAAGAACATTGCATCTCCTGGTGATTAACGGACAGAGGTCACTCGCATCAACCCCATTTCCTGAATCCACACAGGCCTGGAGCAGGGGAGGGGTGCAGGGCAGGGGCAGGCTGATACAGGAAGAATTTTGAAAGGCCTGCCTTGGACCGTCTGCTGTGCTGGTGAGTGTAGGCAAAGGGGAGAGGGCCCTCTTAGGAGCTGTTGGTAGGGGTGCAAATTGGCGTAGTGTGCTGGTAGACAATTTGGTCCTACCTACCAGACTTTAAATGTGCTTGTGAGATGCTACGTATAATATTTCCACACACTTATTATGTTAACAAGGCTACTCTGAGTCTGGAGCAGGATTTGGGGCAATAGAGGGATCGGTGCTTCTTACTTCATGCACCTCTGTATTTGCCTTTCTTGTTGATGAGCATACATTACCTTTTTTTTTTTTTTTTAGGATTAATTTATTTATTTATGATAGACACAGAGAGAGAGAGAGAGACAGGCAGAGGGAGAAGCAGGCTCCATGCAGGGAGCCCGATGTGGGATTCGATCCCGGGACTCCAGAATCGCGCCCTGGGCCAAAGGCAGGCGCCAAACCGCTGAGCCACCCAGGGATCCCATATATTACCTTTCTAATTATGAAAATAGCGTTACCACCATCTCCTAGTTCAGATGTATTATCAGTAGAGGTAAATACATCATGACCCTGGGGGAGAATTCTGGCCTGGAGGCTCCTGTTCCACAGATAGGAGTTTTTAAGAGTCCAGAGGGTCACTGGGGACGAGACATGACTGGCAAGGGGACGTCAGAGTCCAGTCAGAGAGGGCAGGGTCCAGCCTTTTCTGCTTGGGCTGCCTCAGGGCTCTCCCCTGAGCCCAGGCCCCCAGTACCCAGTTTATTAAGGTGAAGAAATAGCAAATGGGAAGAGAAGAATATATATATATAGCCGCCCATAAAAAAAGATAAAGTAAATTAAAAGAAATAAAAAGATAATTAAAATGATATAAAAAGCAGTGTGCAGCTAACTGATGAAAAGGACTAAAATAAGCCTCAGCTCAGCCCACAGCTCTCCTGCAGCCACACAGCCCTGAGGTTGCCAAGCGCAGACACTGGTCCCTGAAGGGGCAGAGGGGACCCTGGTGTCCTTGCTGCACTGACCTGAGAGGCCAGCCAGGCCGGGGAGGCGGGCCCTCCATTTGTGCTTTGTGCTCCCTCCCTGCTCATCCGGTGGCACTGTTCTGGCAAAACCTGTGGGAAGGCTTGAGACCCTTTGGGGGTGGGGGGGGCACTGGGATGTGGAAACACCAAACTTGGACCGAACTCCAACCTTTGAGTCCCCCACAGCCTCATTCTCACCTGCTTCCTGCTTCCCAGGCCTGCCTTTCTCTTCCTCAAAGAAGCCTGCTTCCAGGGAGTCTCCAGGGCCCCAGAAAGCACTCTCAAGCCTACTTCTCCCAGGCCTCCATTCTCTCTGGGGGTCTGCCCCTTCCTAGGACAATTGACAGAATGTGCAACCACCCTTAGGACACAAGTCTAGGACTCGGCCTCGCTCTGAGGAGGGTGTTTAACCAGCCCCTCTCCCCATCAGTGCATTTCCCAAAGTCAGGGTTCTTCCCCCTGGCGAAATCCGCTCCCTGCTCTGGGTCTAAGGTTATGCGGGTCTGGCTGCTACAGGCCTCTCTGCCAGGTGGGGGAGAGTACAGTACCTGGCCTTATCTCTGGCTGCATGCTCTCTGTGCTCCAAGGAGCAACACTAGCATAGAGCCACATCCTCACTCCTCCTGGACCTAGGGAACAAGGCCTTCTCCATCCCCAAGAAAGGACATCGCTGCACCTGGTGGAAAGCTGAAACACGCGCCACTGCATCCTCACCCTGGAGTATTCCTGAGCACATAAAAGGATGAAGAGCACCTACCTGCAAGTGGGGACAGGGAAGGGCATCTATGCCGGGTCAAGGACCCTGAGGGCAAAGAAATATTTTAACCAGAAATAAATCCCCGCCACTTAGGGAACAGCCTCCTATTTGAGACTGGGTGTTTCCAAAGGCTTCAAAAACCTGAGGACGGGGATCCCCGGGTGGCTCAGCGGTTTAGCTCCTGCCTTTGGCCCAGGGCATGATCCTGGAGTCCCGGGATCGAGTCCCACGTCGGGCTCCCTGCATGGAGCCTGCTTCTCCCTCCTCCTGTGTCTCTGCCCCTCTCTCTATATATCTATCATAAATAAATAAATAAATCTTAAAAAAAAAAAAAAAACCTGAGGACGAATTAATTCTTGGTCAAGCCTTGAGCTGAAGGGGCACCTGGGTGGCTCAGGTGGTTAAGTGTTGAGCGTCTGCCTTCAGCTCAGGTCATGATCAGGGTCCTGGGATCGAGCCCCACAGCAGCTGGTCTGCAGACTTCGTGCTCAGCAGAGCCTGCTTCTCCTGCTCCCTCTGGCCCTCCCCCTCACTCATGTGTGCTCTCTTTCTGTCTCTCTTCTCTCAAGTAAAAAAAAAAAAAAAAAAAAAGTCTTGAGCTTAAATTGTGAGAGCTCCCCACCACCCAGAAATCTCCTCAGGGAGAGAAACTCTCCCAAGTACAGAGCAATCGGGCTCTGAGGGAGGGGTGGGGGTAAATGATCACTGCTTGCTCCTCCAAACCACAGGGTCTTTTCTCAGCTTCTACAAAATAGCACAATAACAATAAAAACAGAAAGATAAGACAAGATAAAAGAATGTAATATAAAATTATAAGGGACAAAATAGAAATAAGGAATAATCAAGAGAAGTAAAACAGAACTCAAGGACCAACAGATTAAAAGGATAAAAGAAAGAAATGAGCTTTAAAATTATATAAAAAATTTAATAAAATAAAATAAAATAAAATAAAATAAAAAAATAAAAAAATAAAATTTAATCAACAATTTATAAGTCCAGGAGCTGAGGTTATAAAAACAAAGAAGGTTTATAATAGTCAGATGGGACAGGGCAATCAGGGAGCTAAGCAACCAGCTGCACACAGGAGTCTTCTCTTCTCACATAGGATCAGGGTTTGAGTCTGACTTAGCCAACTCCAGCATCCCCTCCGGACTGGATCTCATTGCTCAAACATTGTTGGACCTTTGTTTCTGATTTTTGCTGATGCCCATACCATGATAGTCACCCCCTCTTTCTGCCAGGGTTTCCCGAAGCAAATTTGATTGGGAACTAGCATACTATAGGTCTACAATGCCAAGTTCTGAATTCTGAAACAGCAAAAGCCCTGAAAACCAAACAAGTCATCTTTTATTTGGAGGCATGGCCCAATCTGGCCTGAACTCATTTGGTGGAAAAACCTGACCTGAAGGGAAGCTATTTCTAGGATGAGCATTCATACATTTCCTTGCAGAAACATGCATGCATCTGGTTACAGGGGACTTCTGCACACCCAGCCTACGGAGTTGGGTAATAACAGCACGTGCACTTCACATCTCTGTTTACCATATTTCTGAAATCCTGAAACACATCTGGCCCCAAGATTTCAGATAAGAGTTTGTAGACCTGATGAAAATTCTCCACCAGGTATAAGAATGGCTATATATGTAAGTATCTATTTACATCACGGAATATTATACAGCAATGACAATGACTTGTCTACATTATATGCAGCATCATGTTGACAGAAAGAAGCCTGACACAAAAGCATATGTGTTGGAAGGCTCATGACCACGTTATTTGTGTGTGTTCATCTCTTAAATTCTATTTATATGAAGTTCAAATACAAGAAAGCTGCTCAGGTAGGATTCTCTCATCAAATATAGGCCAGTACTCTGGTTACCTCTTCCGCCTTGGAGCCTCGGCTGAGCCCCGTGGAGAATGTCCTGCTGAGCATCCCCGTGCTCATGGCCCTGTCACCAGCACAGGACCAGTCTGCTGTGCTCCCTCCCTTCCTGCCTTCTTCTCTCAGCCTTTGTCTCCAGCCCCTCTTTGCTTTCCCTGGGTGGAGTACTCATGGGATGGTGGCAATCTTGCCTTTTCATGCCTTTGTCCCAACTCCATTTGGGGTCCCTCTCCACCCTCTTCCCTGGCCATTCACATCAGTGTTTTATCTTCCTTCGTTCCCTCTCCTCCTTGGCTAACAGGGCTGCTGATCCCCACGCAGTCTGCTCTCTTCCTGTCCTTGTGTCTCCACCGTCTGATCCTTGGGATCAGCTGGCTTTGGGCTTTTGTTTGGGCCGTAGGGCTTTCTCTCTGACTCTGCCTCTCTGTCCCACCACCCTCCCTTCCTTCCCCCTCATCTCGATGTCTTTTGTGGGACATGCACTTTTATCTCCCTTTGATTTGCTCTCTCCTCTTTGTAGAAGAAGAATAAAAGGCTCAGCTAATTGTAGCAGGAGGGCAGTGACGCCCCATTCCCCTTCCCGGCATCTTCCCCACCAGGCCGAACAGGAAGGGAAATGAGGGCAATTCAGACTCCCACCTGCTCCGGAGTCGGCTCCGGGTCTCTCTCCCCCGTGGGCTCTTATCCCCAGTTTTCTCAAGGGGAGATGACCCAGTGCTGGAGCCCCTCACACTACCTCCACCAAGTCTCCCTGGACCCACCACTCATCCATTTATGTCGTCACTGAACGCTGGTGTGTGCCAGCCATCAAGGAAGGTGCTCGGTGCAGGGGGTGAACAGGACAGCTGTGCAGTCTCTGAGTTCACAAATCATAGCAATAAAGTGAGTCAGGGGTGTGATAGGGAACTTACTTCAATGTCTCTACCAGGGGACCTGAACTCAGAATGGCGGCAGGGACCATCACTGAGGAAGTGATGTCTAAATGACTTGCAGGAGTTAGTCAACTGGGAGTGAGAAGATAAGCAGGTCCTAAACAGACAAAATATTTAGTCTAATGACACGACAACATGAAGTGAAATTCACTGTATGAATTTATGGCACATAAGCTGCTGGAGACCGATGATAGAGTCTTGCAAGGAGCTTGGAATTTATCCTAAGGATACAGGGAAGTCATGAAAGTGTTTTGAATGGAGATGTCACAGATCATATTTGTGTTTGGGGTGGGGTGGAGAATAGAGCAAGATTAGAGGAAGGGTTAAGAGGTGTATTCATTTTCTATTGCTGCCATAACAAATGATCACACGTTTAATGACCTAAACAACACAATTATATTATCTTATAGTTCTGGAGGCCAGAAGACCAAAGTCAGACTAAAGCTAAAATGCTGGCCACGCTTGTACCTTCTGGAGGTTGGAGTGGAAAAACCATTTCCTTGTCTTTTCCAGCTTCCAGAAGCCACCTGCATTCTTGGAGTCATAGCCCCTTCCACCTTCAAAGGGCACCTTGCAAATCTCTGCTTCCATTGGCACATTCCCTCCCATATCTGACCTTCTTGCCTTTCTCTTATAAGGAGCCTTGTGATTATATCAGGCCAATTTGAATAATCCAGGATAACCTTCCCATCTCGAGAGCCTTAATTTAATCACATATGCAAAGTCCCTTATACCATGTAAGGTGGAATAGTCACAGGGTCTGAGGATTGGGATGTGGACATCTTTGGGGGATATTGTTCTGTCTAGCACCTAGGCTATTACGGTACTCAGGGAAGGACACAATGATAGCTTAAGCTGGATAGTAGCAGCGGAAACAGAGCCAAGGGAAACTTTAGGAAGGACACTAAATGTCGACTGACTGGATGCAGGAGATGAGGAAGGTGAAATAAGCAGGAATTGCTTCTAGCTCTCAGGCTCCAGCAACTAACCAAATGGCAATATCATTTACAGACAGAGAACACAAAAGAAAACTGTGTTCATTACAGGAAGTACGGTACAGGAGGAGAGGAGTTTGAGCTACCTCTCAGGCATCTAAGAAGAAATACCCCGAGTGAGGGCAGGTGGGCATTTATCTGGAGCCCAGAAGAAGGGTCTGCAAGGACCATAGAAGTTAGAAAAGGGATCAGCAAATTATGAACGACAGACTGGCAGCCAGTTGTACAAATAAAGTATTATTGGAACACAGTCAGGCCCATTCATTCATGCATTGTTCATGGGTGCTTTTGCACTTACAGCAACCAACTTGGATATTTGCAATAGAGAAGGTTTGGTCTAGTAAGCCATATGGCCCTATCATAAGGCATATGCCAATCCCTGGGTTGGAGAATCAGCAGCCCAAAGGTGGTACATAGAAAGCATAGGGTGAAAAAAAAAAAAAAAAGAAAGAAAGAAAGAAAGAAAGCATAGGGTGGCCCAGAGCAAACATGTGGAAGGAGAAGAACAGAGGCCCAAGAAAGCCAGGATTCAAGAAACAGGAGTAATGCAGAGAGCCATAGATGGACATTGAGAGTGAGTGGCTAGAGACATAGGGAGACAACCAGGAGAGCTGTGTTGTTCTTGCTATAGAAGACAAGTGTGGCAGCTTTAAAATATGTCCACAGGTTCTTTGCTTCTGTGGGGGGTCAGAATATGCCACCCCAAAACAAGCCACTTTGGCATAAGGATTATTTTGAGTTGAAGACAACTGAAAAACAGCAAACATCAGAAGGAAAAAAGGTAGGAAGGAAGGAAGGAAGGAAGGAAGGAGGGAAGGAAGGAAGGAAGGAAGGAAAAGAAAGGACTCTGCCCTCCCCCACTATTTACCTAGAAGCAGGCTTAGGCTCTTAATAACCAGAGACTCTTATCAGCCCAGAGACAGCCCAGAGAGGAATCTGCATGACAAAACTCACTGAAATAACCCTTATCTTCCATTAGCTTTCCCCATATATTTTCCTTCTCACAGTTTGCCACTCTTCGAAGCCTAAAACCCTTTCCTTTGGTTTGCCATTTCTCTACAAAGTACTGGTTTTTGTTAAGATGCTAGAAGCCTAAATTGTAACCAGTCCTTTGAATGATTCATCACTTTTCACTGTTTCTCCCTCATTTATGAGCTCTATGTGGGTAAATAAACTGTTTTTCTCCTGTTAATCTGCCTTTTGTCAGTCTAATTTCCAGGGCCCCAGGAAATGAACCTAAGAGGGGAGAGGGAAAAGTTGTCTTTTTTTTTTTTTTTTTTTTTTACGTCCTCTCCAATATTTCTCCCTTTAAAAGGTAGAGTCTAAGGATGCCTCAGTGGCTCAGGGGGTTGGGTGTCCAACTCTTGATTCCAGCTTTGGTTATGATCTCAGGGTCTTGATATGGGGCCCTGCATCAAGATTCTCAGCTCAGCAGGGAATCTGCTTGAGATTCTCTCCCTCTGCCCCTCTCCTTCTGTTTGTGCTCTCTCTTTCTCTAAAATAAATAAGTAATCTTTAAAAATAAATAAATAAAAGATGAAGTCTAATTCTCCTACCTTTGATGGTGGGCTAGACTTAACGACTCACTTATCAGAAATAGATTAAATTTTTTTTAAAGATTTTATTTATTTATTCATAGAGATGCAGAGAGAGAGAGAGAGGAGAGAGAGAGGCAGAGACACAGGCAGAGGGAGAAGCAGGTTCCCTGCAGAGAGCACGAGGTGGGACTCGATCCCGGGACTCTAGGATCATGCCCTGGGCTGCAGGCGGTGCTAAACTGCTGCACCACCGGGGCTGCCCCAGAAATAGATTCAAACAAAAATTGGCAATGTGTGAATTTGGAGACTAGATCATAAAAGGACTACACATTCTTCCCCTTTCTTTCCAGAGGAAGTTATGCCATATTGTGAGGACACACAAGCTGCCTATGGAGACATCCACATGAGTAGCTGAGGCTTCCAGCTGAGAACCAGAGAGGACCTGGGGCTCCCTGCCAAAAGCCATATAAATGAGCCATCCTGGTAAATCCCCAGCACTATGCAAGCCTTCAGATGACAAGAGCCTCAGCCAACATCCCAACTATAACTACGTGAAAGACTCTGAACAAAACCACCCAGCTGAGATGCTTTTGGAATTCTTGACCTGCAGAAACCTTGAAATAAATATTTGTTTTAGGTGACTAAAATTTTGGTGTAATTTGTTACACAACGGATAACTAATACAACAAGGGAATAAATGTTTTAAGGAAAGCATAATCAATGTCAATGCAGCTCAGAGGTCAAGCAGAATTTAGCAGGCGGTGCCCATAGTTACCTTCTAGAGTGTGTTGAGTCCTATGGGATTGTAGGAGTCCCTTGGCCAGGAGGAGTACAGCTGTGTGAAGCTGGCAGTCATTTGTCTTTTTCACTTATGTAATGCTGGAGGGGAAGAAAAGAAAGGAGCATCTGGGAGCTGCTCTGGCATCAGTTCTCCCTTATAAGATAGTTTTGGCCCATTCCAATGTGAATTTGGAAAAGTCTTATTTTTTTTTAAGAAGGCACCAATCACAAGTCCTCCCTGGGCCTTTGGCCAGGAGGCTTATGAGTAAAATCAAATACATAAATGTTCTCTGCTACCTCTCTGAATTCATCTGGGTGAAGCTGACAACTGTTGATGACCTTATTATTTTCTGTAAATGATCCAAAGTGACTTATGTGTTTCAGTCAGTTATCACCTGACCACGCAACTATTGAAGAGGAAAGTGTCCCAGGAATCTTCCTTCAGTTTCTACTTCTCACCTAAAATTTGTCTCTCAGAAACATCAGAGAACTGTGTGCCAAATTGACCAATCCTTTCTCAATTGCATACTTTTTGACATAGATCAGCTAGTTTGGTGAGAGAATGAAGCCCTAATGCTCCAGGTATCCCATGTGTACGATGAATTGACTTTTCTGTGCGTTTATTTTATTTAAAAAAAAATTTTTTTTAATTTTTATTTATTTATGATAGTCACAGAGAGAGAGAGAGAGGCAGAGACACAGGCAGAGAGAGAAGCAGGCTCCATGCACCGGGAGCCCGACGTGGGATTCAATCCCGGGTCTCCAGGATCGCACCCTGGGCCAAAGGCAGGTGCTAAACCGCTGCGCCACCCAGGGATCCCTTTTCTGTGCATTTAAATGTAAATGGTACTAGCTCTGTACCATTTGGGGGGAGCATTGAGAAAATATTCACTCAAATAATTTTCAGTGTTCTGTCGTTTGGATGGGGAACCCTGGTTGAGAAAGACACTCACATATATGTGTTGGATTTTGGGGTTTCTTCAGCTTGAAGAATTCTGGCCAACTTAATGTGAGGTTGCTAAGCTTTTGAATTTGTTGCTCCATATTTAAACACATTTACTATGGCTCCTTACTTCCTTGGTTCTTACATTTTATTTAATTTTATTATTTTAGCTTTTATTTTTTTTTAATTAATTTATTTAAATATGATAGTCACAGAGAGAGAGAGAGAGGCAGAGACATAGGCAGAAGGAGAAGCAGGCTACATGCACCAGGAGCCTGACGTGGGATTCGATCCCGGGTCTCCAGGATCGCGCCCTGGGCCAAAGGCAGGCGCTAAACCGCTGCGCCACCCAGGGATCCCTTATTTTAGCTTTTAAAAGTTATTTGGCCCTTTTAATCATTCGATCTTCAATTTGAACTGATTTGGCACAGTTTAATTGTTCTTTTTAAATTTTATTTATTTATTTATTTATTTATTTATTTATTTATTTATTTATTTATTTATTTATTTTTATTTGAGAGAGACCAAGAGCAAGAGAGATCACAGAAGGAGAGGGAGAAGCAAACTCACTGTTGAGCAGAGAGCAAAGAGCCAGATGCAGGGCTTGATACCAGGACTCCGAGATCACAACCTGAGCCTAAGGCAGATGCTTAGCAGACTGAGCCATCCAGGCACCCCCACTTTAATTGTTCTTAATGTGTTTTGCCTTTTCTTAGTATTTTATACATTTTCTTTTATTTCATTTTTTAAAAAAAGATTTTATTTATTTATCCATGATTGACACAGAGAGAGAGAGGGGGTGGGGGCAGAGACAGGGGCAGAGGGACAAGCAGGCTCCATGCAGGGAGCCTGATGTGGGACTCAATCCCAGGACCCCAAGATCACACCCTGGGCTGAAGGCGGCACTAAACCACTGAGCCACCCAGGGATCCCCTCTTTAATTTCATTTAAAGTGCTTGTTCTCAATGATATTTTTTGTTTCTCTTTATCACTTTTAACTTTACGGTTGCCCTTTTTTAGATCTTGGGTTTATTACAGTTTCAATTTTCCATTTATTTTTATTTTTTTCTTTATATTGTGTTTTAAAAAATAACTTCTTTTCTGTTAGTTTATTAACTGGGATTCATAAACACAGTTCTGGGGGGAGCTCCACTATATGTGACCCATGTCAGAAGTTAAGGAGGCTTCCCTCTCCTTCACCTTTCCAGGTCCCTTTAAGGATACCATGTGGGGATGTCCCTTCCTGGTTCCAAAAAGTTTAACCTGATTAACATAGGAAACCCACCATCAGAAGTTCCTCCCAGACCAAGTGTGATGGCCTCTGAGAGTCCCATCCCCCAGAGTACAGGACCATATAATCTGTTCTCTGTGCTTGAGTGTGATGGGATCCTGCATCAGATGGATTTCACTCCCAAGATTAGGTTATGTTATCTGACAATGTGAAGGGATTCTGCAGATATATTTAAGGTTCCAGATTAGTTGACTCTGAGTTCCTCGAAATGGAGATTATTCTGGTTGGGGCCAACCTAATTAAGTGAGCCCTTAAAAGAGACAGGGTCTGCCCTGAAGTCAGAGATGGGATGTATGACAGATTCTGCTGCTGGTCTTGGAGAGGTAGGTGCTGTGTTTGTTTGCGGATTGTGGCTGTTTTCTTTTTTTCCCTTTTTTAATGATACGTGACATTTATTGAACTTTTAGAGTGTGCCACCATTAACCTAAATATTTTTTATTGGCATATATAGGAGTATAGTTGGCACACAATAGTACATTAGTTTCAGGTGTACAACATGCTGATTCCACGACTCTATACCTCATGCTGTGCTCACCACAAATGCAGCTACCATCTGTTACCACACAATGCTAGGACGGTCCCATCAACTAGATCCCCTGTGCCGTGCCTTTCATCCCTTGTGGACTTAAAAATGCCATAACCCGAAGCCTGTACCTCCTACTCCCCTTCCTCTAATTTTTTTTTTTTTTTTAGATTTTATTTATTTATTCATAAGAGACGCAGAGAGAGAGGCAGAGGCAGAGGGAGAAGCAGGCTCCGTGTGGGGAGCCCGATGCAGGACTCGATCCCAGGACCCCAGGATCACGACCTGAGCCAAAGGCAGACGCTCAACTGCTGATCTACCCAGGGGTCCCTCCCCTTCCTCTAATTTATCCTTCCTTCTCCCACCCTCTCCCCCTGGCGATCACCAGTTTGCAGCTCTGTGTTCACAGTTACGCTACTAGGTTTATTTTTTTTTTTTTATTTTTTATTTTTTTAAAGATTTTATTTATTTATTCATGATAGTCACACAGAGGGAGACAGAGAGGCAGAGACACAGGCAGAGGGAGAAGCAGGCTCCATGCATCGGGAGCCCGACGTGGGATTCGATCCCGGGTCTCCAGGATCATGCCCTGGGCCAAAGGCAGGCGCCAAACCGCTGCGCCACCCAGGGATCCCACGCTACTAGGTTTAAATGGCCTGTGAAGGCTATATGGCCAAGGGCCTTAGACCTACTTGCTGACAGGAGCCCCCAGCTAACAGCTAGCGAGGACAATGACGACTCCAGGCATACAAATGCAAGGAAATGAACTCTGCCAACAACCTGAGCGAGCTTGCAAATGGACCTTTCTGTAGATGAGCCTCCAGATGAAAACAAACCAGCTGACACTTCGATTTCTGCCTTGTGACACCACGAGCAGAGGGCCGTCTAAAACATGCCGGACTCCTGACCCAGGGAAACTGTGGGGTAACAACTGTGTGTTATTTTAAGCCACTAAACTTGTTCTGCATCAATAAAACCTAATGTGTCATGTGAAGTCATATTGATAATTTTTTTGAACTGCTGAAATGGAGCAATTCACATCACAATGTCAAGTTTCTTTCTGAGGAGGTACAGCCTACAATCTCCATCCTCCTCCAGACACTTTGGACATTGAGCAAATCCTTTACACACATCACCACGCATCAGGAAGGGAAGCTAGGCAAGAAGTTCCATTTGGGGAAGGATATTTATTTTTTCAATTTTTAATTTTATTTATTTGAGAGAGAGAGAGTACAAATAAGGAGGGGGCAGAGGGAAGGAGAGAGGGAGAGGGAAAAGCAGACTCCCCGCTGAGCAGTGAGCTTGACATGGGGCTAGATCCCAGGATCACCAGATGACAACCTGAGCCAAAGGCAGACGCTTAACCCACTGAGCCACCAAGGAGCCCCTGGGGATGAATCACCCTAAAATTTACCTAAATTTAGGGTGATTTGCCTAAATTTACCTAAAATTAACCATAAAAATGGTTAAAGGTAACAACAACAACAAAAAAAAACCCAACAAGATTCCTTGGAAGGAAGTAAGGTAGAAGACACCAAACTTAGTGTCACAATTATATTTTCCAAAGCAAAACAATATTGCCCATTCCATGTGATCGTATAAAGTGACTTTGAGGGCAGCCCCGGTGGTGCAGCGGTTTAGCACCGCCTGCAGCCCGGGGGGTGATCCTGGAAACCTGGGATCGAGTCCCACCTGCGGCTCCCTGCATGGAGCCTGCTTCTCCCTCTGCCTGTCTCTGCCTCTCTCTGTCTCTGAATAAATAAATAAGTAAATAAATCTTAAAAAAAAATAATAAAGTGATTTTGACACTCCTCCTGTTAAGAAGTAATTTCTATGTCCTCTTCCTTTGACACCAAGCAGATTTAGGACAGAAGTAACACTGTGATTTCTTCTCTTTTTAATCTAAAGATTTTATTTATCTATTCATTAGAGACACAGAGAGAGGCAGAGATACAGGCAGGGGGAGAAGTAGGCTCCCTGCTGGGTGCTCCATGTGGGACTCCATCCCTGCACCTGGGACCACGACCTGAGCTAAAGGCAGATGCTCAACCACTGAGCTACCCAGGTGCCCCAACGCTTTGACTTCTAAGCTAAATCACCAGGACATTCATCCTAGAAGTTTTCAGCCACCGTGGAAGAAGTCTGATTACCCAGAGGACACAATCCTTGGAGCTAAATGAAATCAGCCCGGCAGCAGACCACAAGGAAAGGCCCTGTGACAATATGAAGAGTAAAACATCTCACCAGCCCCCAACCTCTTCAGATCCCCCACTGTTCCAGCTCCAGCTGGTTGACTACAATCATATAAGAGATCCCAAACCACAACTGCGCAACCAATCCCTTGCAAATTCCTGCCCCACGGAAACAGTGAGAGATAGTGAAACTACTGCTGATGTTTTAAGTCATTAAATTTTAGGGTGATTCATTATGCAGCAACAGATAACCTCATTTGAGCTTGAAATTCTTCCTTAGGTCAGCCTACCTCTTGCATTGTTCTTAGTCTTGACTGGTCTCCTTTCTACTCTTACCTACTTTGCCCCCGTAATCTTCATGAGCAGGATTATGAAAGGTGTATAAATTGCCTCCATCCCTTTCTTTTGTTTTGAGAGCAAGGAGAATTTGCCTAAAATTGGAATCATCCTCAGTGGCTCTTCCAGTCCTGAGTCATCTATGTTTTTGCTGGGTTAACTGAGAGACAGATGAAAGTTATGCTAGCTAAAAAAAAAAAAAAAAAAAAAAAAAAGAAAGTTATGCTAGCTATGAGGGACAGAAGGCATGAAACATGACGGTGACCTCAAGGAATTTACAATCTATTTGGTGGTTTGGTTTTCTTTTTTAAGATTTTATTTATTTATCCATGAGAGACACACACACACACACACACACAGAGAGAGAGAGAGAGAGAGAGAGGCAGAGACATAGGCAGAGAGAAAAGCAGGCTCCATGCGGGGAGCCCGATGCAGGACTCTATCCTGGGACTCCAGGATCACGCCTTGGGCCAAAGACAGGCGCTCAACCCCTGAGCCACTCAGGCGTCCCTATTTAGTGTTTTTTTTTTTGTTGTTGTTGTTTGTTTTTTGTTTTTTTTTTAAGAATCAAACAACGGGGCACCTGGGTGGCTCAGCAGTTGAGTGTCTGCCTTTGGTCAGGTCTTCCCAGGGTCCAGGGATTGAATCCTGCACAGGGCTCCCCACAGGGAGCCTTCTCTCTCTGCCTGTGTCTTTGCCTCTCATGAATAAATAAAATCTTTAAAAAAAAAAAAAAAGTCGGGATCCCTGGGTGGCGCAGCGGTTTGGCGCCTGCCTTTGGCCCAGGGCGCGATCCTGGAGACCCAGGATCGAATCCCACATCAGGCTCCCGGTGCATGGAGCCTGCTTCTCCCTCTGCCTGTGTCTCTGCCTCTCTCTCTCTCTCTCTGTGACTATCATAAATAAATAAAAATTAAAAAAAAAAAAAGTCAAACAATGATGCATGCTCTTGAGAAAACCCCAGTGGCTCCATGTTACTCTATGTAGAATGATCATTTCATTTGTTACCCAAATGAAAACAGTTTTGAAAGTGAAAGGGAGCACTATTACTGATCACCTTGGGAAACCAGGCATAAGGTAGCACTACCCTGGGCAAACCAGCGCGTGTGTTCCTCAGAACCACAAGAACATAAATCAGGCGAGCCATACCAGCTCTTTCTCATTGTCTAACCTCAACTTTGTTTAAACCCAGTCTCTCCTTCCGCACTGCACCTGCTCCTACGCAGCTGAACAGGGCTGAGAGCAATCCACAGCTATGCTGACTGGTTAACTGTACATCCATGGGCATTTGTCACGCATGACTCTTAAGGCTGCATAGCAGACACGCCCTATTTCCTACTCTCCTCCCTTCTCCCTCTCAAACTCCAACACATCCTCACACTGAGTCGGAGATTTTACTCCATCCAGCCACTCCCCTGCTCCTGGGCCCAGGCCCTCTGCCCCTGGCACTGCTAGTGGGTACACTGTCTGTGCTCTTTGATGAGGACAACCTGCCTCCTACACTAGCTCTCAGCAACTCTCACCCCCTCAGGATTCTGCCCCAGCAGTTCTACTGTCCTACCTCTTCCATTAGGTCTCCCTTCTCATCACTTGTCAGCACACAAACATGGGGCTGTATCTCCCATCTTTGAGAAACTCTCTCTTGGGGATCCCTGGGTGGCTCAGAGGTTTGGCGCCTGCCTTTGGCCCAGGGTGCGATCCTGGAGTCCCGGATCGAGTCCCACATCGGGCTCCCGGCATGGAGCCTGCTTCTCCCTCCTCTTTTGTCTCTGCCTCCCTCTCTCTCTCTGTCTATCATAAATAAATAAATAAATCTTTAAAAAATAATTAATTAATTAATTAATTAATTAAAAAAAACCCTCTCTCGAGGGGCCTGGGTGGCTCAGTCGGTTAAGCACCCAACTCTTGGTTTCAGCTCCAGTTAGGATCTCAGGGTCCGGAGATGAAGCCCTGCATCAGGTTCTCCCATCAGTAGGGAGTCCATTTGAAGATTCTCTCCCTCTGCCTCTCCCCTTGCTCTCTCTCTCTCAAATAAACAAATCTTTAAAAAAAACATCTCTTGACTCCATTTTCCCCTTCAGTTAAGACTCCAACTTACTTCCTCCCTACACACAAAATTATTTGAAAGAATACTCAGTCTCGGGACACCTGGGAGGCTCTGTGGTTGGGTGCCTGCCTTTGGCTCAGGGCGTGATCCCAGGGTGTCGGGATCGAGTCCTGCATCGGGCTTCCTGCAGGAGCCTGCTTCTCTCTCTGACGATGTCTCTTTCTCTCTCTGCATCTCTCATGAATAAATAAATAAAATCTAGAAATAAAGAAGAAGAAAGAAAGAAAGAAAGAAAGAAAGAAAGAAAGAGAAAGAAAGAAAGAAAGAAAGAAAGAAAGAAAGAAAGAAAGAAAGAAAGAAAGAAAGAAAGAAAAAGGAAGAAAGAAAGAAAAAGAAAGGAAGGAAGGAAGGAAGGAAAGAAGGAAGGAAGAAAGAAAACTCCGTCTCTCATTTATCTCCTTTCAAACTATCTTCAACGCCCTCCAGTGAGGGTTTTGCCTCCACCACTCCACCAGAACTGCTCCAGTCATGGTAGCAGAAGAACTCTACAGGCCATATCCAGGGGACATTTCTCATCCTCTCAGTAGCTTTTTTTTTTTTTTTTTTTTTCCTCTCAGTAGCTTTTGATAAAGAGCATCTTCTTTTTTTTTTTTTAAGATTATTTATTTATTTATTCATGAGAGACACACACACACACACACACAGAGAGAGAGGTAGAGAGAGAAGCAGGCTCCATGCAGGGAGCCGGATGTGGGACTTGATCCCTGGTCTCCAGGATCAGGCCCTGGGCTGAAGGCAGCGCTAAACTGCTGAGCCACTGGGGCTGCCCTAAAGAGCATCTTCTAAGTCTTCCTTTTTTTCCCTTCCTTTCCTTCCTCCTCTTCCTCCTGACATCCCACAGCCTACCCATTAGCAAATCCTGAGTGTTCAACCAAAATTAGACCATCGTCACCTCTCACCTCCTAACCATCACCTCTTACCACCATCTCTCACCTCTTAACTTAACTTCTTGCTCCTGCTCTTGCTTCCCCTTTGGTCTATTCCTTCTGTTTCTTTTTAAATATTTTATTTATTTATTCATGAGAGACACACAGAGAGAGGCAGAGGGAGAAGTGGGCTCCCTTGGGGAGTCTGATCCAGGACTCAATCCCAGGACCCCAGGATCACGCCCTAAGCCTAAGGCAGATGCTCCACCACTGAGCCACCCAGGCATCCCCCTTTGGCCTATTATCAAAACAACAACCAGATAAACTCTGTTAAATCCTGAGTCCGATCATATCACTCCTACTAAAACTCGTATTTCACTTAAGGTAAAGAAGGAAGCATTCCCCTTTCCTGTCACCTCTTTGATATCTTCTCTTCCTCTCCCTCTCATCCATTCTGCTGCAGCTCATTGCACACGGTGTACTTCCAACACACGAGGCATGTGCATTTGTTCATGCTGTTTCACCTACGTAGAATGACTTTCCCCCAGATATTCTAATGGCTACCTCCCTTATTTCCTTCAAGGGTTAATCCAAAGGTCATTTTCTTAATGAGGACTTTCTTTTTTTTATAGTTTTTTTTAAAAAAGATTTTTAAATTTATTTATTCATGAGAGACACATACACACACACAGAGAGAGAGAGAGAGAGAGAGACATGAGGCACAGGCAGAGGGAGAAGCAGGCTCCATGCAGGGAGCCGGACATGGGACTCAATTCCGGGTCTCCAGGATCACGCCCTGGGAGGGAAGGCAGCGCTAAACCTCTGAGCCACCCGGGCTGCCCTTAATGAGGACTTTCTTGGTCACTATGATAGTTAGCCTCCAAAATAGCCCCTAATGAATCTTAAAAAAGGAGGGGGGGCACCTGGGGGCTCAGTGATTGAGTGTCTGCCTTGGCTCAGAGCGTGATCCTGGGGTCCTGGGATCAAGTCCCACCTCAGGCTCCCTGCATGGAGCCTGCTTCTCCCTCTGCCTGTGTCTCTGCACTCCCCCCGCCCCGGCCCGTCTCTCATAAATAAATAAATAAAATTAAAAACAACAACAACAACAAAACAAAAATAGCCCCTCATGATCAATTGTATCTTGATACCCGTACTCTTGTGTTTTCCTGTTGTCCCCTCCCACATTGTACTAGGGTTAGTTTGTGTGGCAGCCGAAGTGATGATGGGTCACTTCTGAGGTTAGGTTATAAAAGCCTATGACTTCCACCTTGGGCATGCAATCTCTCTCTTGAATCATTCTCTCTAGGTAAAGCAAGTTACCATGTCACAAGTTGTTCTATGGAAAAGGGCAAGGAACTGAGGCTTCAAGGTATGACGTGAGCATGGAAGCTGGTAACCCATACCTTAACTGTGATTTCATGAAAGATCCTGAGCCAGAACCACTCTAGTTAATCTACTCTTGTCTTTCTTAACCTCAGAATCTGTGTGAGACAGTAAATATTTTTGTTTTGTTTTTGTTTTGAGTAAAGGGATTGAAGTTTATTAAGTAACGATACAGAGAAAGCTCTCAGAAGTGAGAGGGGTCCTGACAGGGTTGGCCGAGATAGGAAATATTTGTTGCCTTCAGATGTTAAAGTTGAAGATAGTTTGTTATACAGCAGTAAATAATATTGACACCATATCCAAACCCAGCCCCTGAGATATTATATCAACTTTCTTTTTTTTTCCCCGCCCCCCTTATATCAACTTTCTTGTTTTATTTTTTTCTTCTTAGCATTGATTGCTATCTAACATACTATATATTTTATTTATTTATCTTGTGTTTGTCTCTCTCCTCAACTAGGATATAAACTCCTGGCAGGCAGGATTTTTGTCCCTTTTCTTCATTGCTGTAACTTCAACACTTAGAACAGAGCCTGGTATACAATATGCACGGAACAAGTATTTGTCAACTGAATGCATAAAGAATAAATTAATCTAAAAAAAAAAGAATAAATTAATCTGACATCAACTTTATGTCTGAAATTCTCCTACATAAATGCAGCCATAATCCTAATCATTTGTTCACAGTTTTCCAAGTAGTATTTTATTTATTTATTTATTTATTTATTTATTTAGATTTTATTTATTTATTTATGAGAGACAGAGAGAGAGAGATGCAGAGACACAGGCAGAGGGAGAAGCAGGCTCCATGCAGGAAGCCGGACCTGGGACTCGATCCTGGGTCTCCAGGATCACACCCTGGACTGAAGGTGGTACTAAACCACTGAGCCACCCGGGGCTGCCCCCAAGTAGTATTTTTATTACCAAAACCTATACAGTCAGTTCTGCTATAAAGTAACATATGCTACTAAAAATAACCACACTATGCAAAAGCCTTATGATGAAAACCAAGGGCTTATGGGAAAAATGGGGTCAGAGATCACAATACTCAAACACTTTGTTAGTAACAACAAAAGACAGGAGCCTAATAAAATAGTAGCACAGTTTATTCACTTTAAATAGTTGAGAAATATGTAAATACTATAATAAACATAGCACTATACCCCAGAACAGACTTGAACTTTGCATATGGAAGCGGATGTTGGAAGGGGCACAGCTTTTGAGTTACTGTGAAGTGGTGGGAGGGGAGTTTATCTGAGACTGGAAAGAACATTATAACGCCGGATATAAATGGGTATGGTTTACAACACTGTGAACTGCGCTCACTTCAGCAGAACATAGACTAAAATATAACACTGTGAACTCAGGTGGGGGTAAACATTTGAGCGGTGTGCTTTATGTACATTTTGTGTATTCCTACCCTGCATAGTTCTGCTGGGTGCATTTTCTCCACCTGTTTTCCAGGGCAAAATCAAGCATTGCGCAAATGCAAAAATCACATTATGTTCAAATTGCTCCCTAATGTATGAATCAAATTGGAACAAATTCATGTTTTCAAAACAAGCCTCACAGCATAACCAACTGTATCTTTGTTTATATCATTTTCTAAGGTCATTCCTTCTCCTTTTTGCCTGACCAATTCCACTTTTACTTCAAGGCTTATTTTCCTTGACTCTTTTATTACCGGTATTGACTTTATCTTCTTTTAACTTGTGCTTCCTTCTCAATTTTATTTTATTTATTTATTTTTTTTTTTTTTCAATTTTATTTTAATGTCCTCTTGAAATCTATCAATTCACTCTACATATGATTATGTCTTTTTCTCCAGCTAGCTGTGAACTACTTGAGGGCAGGGCTAGCCTCCAACTCACTGCATCTTTTTGCTCATCCTCCAGTTCTCGTCCTAGAACTGTGTCTTGCATACAATGGATATTGAAAAACCCTTGTTGACTTGATCCCCGAGCAGGGGCGGCATGAGGCCTTTTTCATCTTATAGCTTGATGCCTAATGAAAGCAGTAGGGTCGCTTATGGAGAAAACTCAGACCAAGAATGAGTAAGGGAAACCAAAGCCTGAGAGCAAAGATGAATATGCTAAGTAGGTAATGAATCCCAAGAAAGGGGCAGTGTTCAATGACCACAGCCTAGCTGGTTTGATCAGGAACTTAATCCTAGAATGCCTGACTTTTCAACAGAATTTTGAAAAAAACAAAGGATAATTTTGACTCAGATTTTTTTTTTTTTTAAGATTTTATTTATTTATTCATGAGAGACACAGGCAGAAGAAAAAGTAGGCTCCATGCAGGGACCCCAATGTGGGACTCGATCCCAGGACTCCAGGATCATGCCCTGAGCCAGAGGCAGACACTTAACCACTGAGCCATCCAGGTGTCTCTTGACTCAGAATTTAAAATGTCTAAGCTAGAAGGAAAGTAGTCCTTGATTTTGGACACCTAGTCCACTAGCACAGCATAAATTAATGCCTCCTGAAAGGTAAAGGATAGGTTGAAATTACATTTTTCTCTCCAAAGATAGCAGGCAGAGACACAGAACGGGTGATGACAGTGATCTAGGTACCGAAGGTTAGGCAATGGGAAAGGAAGTGGGATGACTTTGGTGCCTCACTGATGGGGCACAGACTTAATAGGCAAAAATGGGTGGGGCCACATCCTTGCTTATTCCAGAGGCATCATTCAGATGGCAGTCTCCGTGAACTAACTTTCTTTCTTTCAAGTTTATTTAAGTATTCTCTACACCCAGCGTGGGGCTCACACTCACAACCCTGAGATCAAGAGTTGCATGCTCTTCTGACTGAGCCAGCCAGGTACCCCTCTGTGAACTTTCTGTCTGCCACCTGGAAATGAGTCTTTAAAAGAGAGATTGACAATCTACTCGCTTCCAAGTGTGCCTCAGGTTGGGGAAGTAGATGAGGGCAGGGAGTGGTGCAGATAATGCACAATACTAATTAGGGTCTATGGTAGGACAAACAATCAAAACCTTGCATTATTAACTCTAAAAGAAGAGCTCAAGTTTACAGTTATTTTACATGTGCCTTTCATATTCATCAGCAAAAGCTGAAATCCCTTCTTCAACTTCCACAACCCAGAAGGCTCTTTTTCAGAGGATCACCCTCCCTCCTCTCATCTTTCCAAGAAGTCCAGGGGCCCTTGCATTTCCCCAAATAGAGGAAGAAAAACTGTTTTCTCTCCACATATATTAGGTTCACTAGTTGCCTCTGTAAATTAGACTGATAAAAGACAGATTCACAAGAGAAAAATAGAAGTTTACTAACATGTATGTTGTGCATACACATAGGTGTACCCAGTGATGAGTAACTCACAGGTGGTTAGAACTTGGACTTATATAGCATCTTAACAATAAATTTTTAGAGAAGTGACAGGACAAAGGACTTTGAGTTTTTGGTTTTTGTTTTTTAAGATTTTATTTATTTATTCATGAGAGACACGGGGTAGGGGGTGGGGTGGGCAGAGACACAGGCAGAGGGAGAAGCAGGCTCCATGCAGGGAGCCGGACGTGGGACTCGATCCCGGGTCTCTAGGATCATGCCCTGGGCTGAAGGTAGCGTTAAACCGCTGCACCACCAGGGCTGCCCGGACTTCGAGTTTCTAAGGAAGCAATTGATGGGAAGGTAAATACATGAGAACTAATAGCTGATATGGGTTACTTCAGTAAAATTTGTTAAGTAGATTTCTCTGTTGCCATCTCTGGGCTGATAAGGGTCTAGAGTTGTCTCCAATGATTGATCTTTGTTCTTCCTGGTAGAGCAGGGAGGGGGGACACCTTTACAAATGTATGTCCTGCTTTTAGGCAGGAAGTCAGAGCTATTCTTGTATCTGCTTCTTCTCAATTGCCTTCAGGTCAATATAGTGGCATGTTTTGGGCTTGCATATTTTGCTACCCTTCATTAATGAATGTGAGTAGGCTCTTCAATTCTCCATCCCAGGATATGTCTGCAGTAACCTAATTTCTACTTGTTGAACTTCCTTGGGAACTCTGAGCCATTGCCCAATACTGGCTGACGGGATCCTATAGCTTATCCTTTGACTTTGGAAAATGGTGTCATCCTTTCTGCCCACACCCTGCTATGTATTGGCCAGAGAGGTAGCTGGTGGAGGATGATTAGGTCATGTCAGGAGACACAGGAACGTGCAGAAGTGGTGGAAGATCATGTAAGGCTCTTGTTATCCCTGTCTTAGGAGAGCTAAGAGCACAGCTGCTGTTGTGGCGGCTGCTGCTTGCTGAGTGTTGTGCTCTGTTGCTGAGAACTCAGAACTCATTACAAATATGCTCAATGGTATGCCATCCCAAACCTTAATATTTTTTCTCTCCTCTGCTCTCCCCTAATCTGGGGAGTGGAGGTGGAGGATAATCTGAGATAAATGGGTCTGGGAGGAGTTGGAAAGAAACTTTTGAAAAGCTGATTTTCCAGTTTGGCTGGCCAGTAGGTTGCCAGCCCCAGATACTCTCCCCTCATCCAAGACATTGCCCACAGATCAGAAATTACACTGCTATTCATTTCACCGGAGGAAATGGACTGGTTTGATAAGGGAGGGGTCAAATAAACCCTGCAATGGTTTATAAATTCTTTTAAAGATTTTATTTATTTATTCATGAGAGACACAGAGAGAGGCACAGACACAGGCAGAGGGAGAAAAGCAGGTTCCCTGCGGGGAGCCTGATGCCGAACTTGATCCTGGGACCCCAGGATCATGCCCTGAGCCAAAGGCAGACACTCAACAACCACTGAGCCACCCAGGCTTCCCTGGTTTATAAATTTGTATACATTGGTTGAGTACTTGGGAGTCATGATTGTCTTTATAGAAGATGATGAAATTGAACATATTATGATTAAAACAACCACACGAAGAAAGCTTTTTAGAAGTTAGCACCAACAAATGTACTTTTTTTTAACCTCTGGAGAAAGAAATATTTCATTGTAATTGTAAAATTTTGATTCTATTCATTTATAACTTTCCCCCCTACAATTGGGAAGATAGCACCATTGTCTAAACAACAGCAGCAGGGCAGCCCGAGTGGTCAGTGGTTTAGCACCTGCCTTCAGCCCAGGGCGTGATCTTGGAGACCTGGGATCGGGTCCCACATCGGGCTCTCTGCATGGAGCCTGAGTCTGTCTCTGCCTCTCTCTCTCTCTGTGTCTCTCATGAATAAATAAATAAAATCTTTTTTAAAAAAATAAACAACAGCAGCAAAATCTTTCAGTCCAAGAAAAGAGTTTTGAATTGGTATAACCATAATAGCCCTGAATGCCCATCTCTGCCTGGGAATGACTTAGAGTTGTAGGGCAGGCAGCAGCAGCGCCCCCCCCCCCGCCCCCCGGAAACCCCATTTGCACCAAGGACATCAGGAAGGAGGAGGAGATGTTACCATCTATACTTTGAAAAAATAATGAAATTCTATGTCCTGTGCTCTGAGGCCCTTCCAGAACCCTTCATTCCACCCTGTACAGGCCTAGAGACCTCTCCTTCTCTCCTATCATTATAGATTGTGTTAGCCAGCCTCAGGCTGCCATAACAAAATACCATAGACTGGGTGGCTTCAATGGTAGAAATTTATTTTTCACAGTTCTAGAAGCTGAGATGTCCCAGATCAAGGTCCAGCAGGGTCAGTTTCCAGTAAGAGCTCTCTTCCTGGGATCCCTGGGTGGTGCAGCGGTTTAGCGCCTGCCTTTGGCCCAGGGCGCGATCCTGGAGACCCGGGATCGAATCCCACGTCGGGCTCCCGGTGCATGGAGCCTGCTTCTCCCTCTGCCTGTGTCTCTGCCTCTCTCTCTCTCTGTGTGACTATCATAAATAAAAAAAAAAAAAAAAAAAAAAAAAAAGAGCTCTCTTCCTACCTTATAGATGGCTGCCTTCCCACTCTCTTTCCTCATGTGGTGGGGACAAAGAGAGCTCTCTGGTACCTCCTCTTATAGGACCCTTAACCTATCAGGGCCTCACTACTATGACTTTATTTAACCTTGATTACGTCCCTACTCCAAAAACTCACGTTGGGAGTTAGGGCTTCAGCATATTAATTTGGGGAGTGGATACAATTTGGGCCATAGCATTCTACCCTTGTCCCCCACCCAAATTCATGACTTATTGCATGCAAAACACATTGTTTCCATCTCAACAGCCCCCAAAGTCTTAACTCATTCTAATATTAAACCTAAAGTCTAGGGCAGCCCAGGTGGCTCAGCAGTTTAGCGCTGCCTTCGGTCCAGGGCCTGATCCTAGAGAACTGGGATCGAGTCCCATGTCAGGCTCCCTGCAGGGAGCCTGCTTCTCCCTCTGCCTGTGTCTCTGCTTCTCTCTGTGTGTCTCTCATAAATAAATAAATAAACAAATAAAATCTTAAAAAAAAACACCCAAAAACCTAAAGCCTAAAGTCTCATTTAAATATTTAAATCAGGGGATCCCTGGGTGGCGCAGCAGTTTAGCGCCTACCTTTGGCCCAGGGCGAGATCCTGGAGACCCGGGATTGAGTCCCACATCGGGCTCCCGGTGCATGGAGCCTGCTTCTCCCTCTGCCTGTGTCTCTGCCTCTCTCTCTCTCTCTCTCTCTGTGTGACTATCATAAATAAATAAAAATTTAAAAAAATATTTAAATCAGAAAAAATAAATATTCAAATCAGGTATGCATGACTCGAGGTACATTCCTTTTTTTTTCTTCCTTTTTTTAAAATAGGTTTATTTATTTATTTTTTAAAGATTTTATTTATTTATTCATGAAAGACACACACACACACAGAGGCAGAGACACAGAGGGAGAAGCAGGCCCCCTGCAGAGAGCCTGATGTGGGACTCGTTTCAGAGACTCCACGATCACCCCTGGGTCAAAGGCAGGCACTAAACCACTGAGCCACCCAGGCGTCCCAAGGTATTCCTTCTGAAAGAAAATGCCTCTTCAGCTGTTAATTTGTAAATCAGACAAATTATGTACTTCCAAACTACAATGGTGGACAAGCATAGGATAGACATTCCCATTATATCTTTTTCTCTTTTAAAAAATTAATTTTGTAATTAGGCTCCACCATCATGGGGCTCAAACTCATGACCCCCAGATCAAGAGTCCTGTGTTCTACAGACTGACCCAGTGAGATGTCCCAATTTTTTCCTTTTCTTTAAGAATATCACACATTTGGGACTGGGTGGCTCAGCGGTTGGCATCTGTCTTTGGCTCAGGGTATGATCCTGGAGTTCTGGGATCGAGTGCCACATCGGGTTCCCTGCATGGAGCCTGCTTCTCCCTCTGCCTATGTCTCTGCCTTTTTCTGTGTCTCTCATGAATAAATAAATAAAATCTTTAAAAAAAAAAAAAAAGAATAGGGCAGCCTGGGTGGCTCAGCAGTTTACCACTGCCTTCAGCCCAGGACTTGATCCTGGAGACCCGGAATCGAGTCCCACGTCGGGCTCCCTGCATGGGGCCTGCTTCTCCTTCTGCCTGTGTCTCTGCCTCTCTCTCTCTCTCTCTCTCTCTCTCTCTCTGTCTCTCATGAATAAATAAATAAAATCTTAAAAAAAAAAAAAGAATATCACACGTTTGATAAATAGCCCTATGGTCCTATTCTATAGGATCTAAAAAAGCCCAACACTCTTCCTTCATTTTGTCTTGTTTTAGTTCAAACACTGGCAGTGTCTTTGCTTATATAATCACATTTCTTTGCCTGGCTGCTGCTGAGGTGGCTGATTATATCCATGAGTTACACCCAGAATCTCTTCATCAAATTGTTGTTTAGCCACACTCTTACTGTTCTCTGCAGAACAAGCTTTCTCATTTTTTACAGTCTGGATAGGCTGATAATTTTCCCAATCCTTAAGCTCTGGTTCCTTTTTTAAAAATTTATTTCATTTATTTTATTTTTAAAAAAGATGTTATTTATTTATTCATGAGAGACACAGAGAGAGAGACAGAGACATAGGCAGAGGGAGAAGCAGGCTCCATGCAAGGAGCCCGATGTGGGATTCGAACCTGGGAATCCAGGATCATGCTCTGAGCCAAAGGCAGGCAGGTGTTCAACCTCTGAGCCACTCAGGCGTCCTGCTCTGGTTCCTTTTTGCTTAATAATTCCTTCTTCAGGGATCCCTGGGTGGTGCAGCGGTTTGGCGCCTGCCTTTGGTCCAGGGCGCGATCCTGGAAGCCCAGGTCCGAATCCCACGTCGGGCTCCCGGTGCATGGAGCCTGCTTCTCCCTCTGCCTGTGTCTCTGCCTCTCTCTCTCTCTCTCTCTCTCTCTGTGACTATCATAAAAATAAATAAAATAAAATAAAATAAAATAAAATAAAATAAAATAAAATAAAATAATAAAATAAAATAAAATAAAATAATAAAAATAATTCCTTCTTCAATGCATCTCTATAAGAGTCAGGAAGAACCAAGTCATTCCTTTGATACTTTGCTTGGAAATCTCAGCTAAATATCCAGTTTCATTGCTTAAAAGTTCTACCTTCCACAAAACACTAGAACATAGTTTAGCCAAATTCTTTCCACTTTATAATGAGGATCACTTTCCCTCTAGGTTTTTTTTTTTTTTTTTTTTCAAGACTTTTATTTATTTGAGAGAAAGAGAGAGAGCACAAGTGTGGAAAGGGGGAGAGGGAAGGAGAGATTCTGAAACAGGTTCCCTGCTGAGTGAGGAGCCCATTGCTAGGATCCATCTCAGGACACTGAGATCATGACCTGAGCTGAAACCAAGAGTTGAATGCCCAACTGACTGAGCCATCCAGGTGTCCCTCCTCCAGTTTCTAATAACACGTTCCTCATTTCTATCTGAAACCTCATCAGAATGACCTTAACATCCATATTTCTAGCATGCATGTCAAAAATCTGCCAGCCTCTGCCCAGTGCCCAGTTTTAAAGCCACTTCCACATATTTGGGTATTTGTTAGAGCAGCATTCCCACTTCTTGGTACCAAAATCTGTATTAGCATTCTCTAGAGAAACAGAATCACAAATACAAAGAGATTTATCACAAGGCATTGGTACATATGATTACAAGTCCCAAGATCCACAGTGAGCAAGCTGGAGACCCAGAGAGCTGATGACATAGAACCAATCCAGGTCCAAAGGACTGAGAACCGTCGCAGCCAATGATGTACATTTCAGTCCGAAAGCTAGTAAGCCTTAGACCCAGGAAGAACCGTGTTTCAGTTTGCCTCCCAAGACAGAAGACCAATGTCTCAGCTCATCAATCAGGCAGGCAAAACTCCCTCCTAGCCAGCCTTTTTTGTTTCATTCAGGTCTTCAGTTGATTGGATGAGGCTCACCCAACATTAGACCCAGCAGCTTGCTGCTTTACTGAGTCTACAATTCAAATGTTAATCTCATTCACAAATACTCTCACAGACACATCCAGAAGAATGCCTGAACAAATGTCTGGGTATCCTTGGCCCAGTCAACCCATAAAATTACCCATCACAGCGATCATCCAGGGAGGTTCTAACAAGTGATTTAAACCTTTCTCCTGGAGCAGCCCCAGTGGCTCAGTGGTTTAGCACCGCCTTCAGCCCAGGGCCTGATCCTGGAGATCCCGGATCCAGTCCCAAGTCAGGCTTCCCTGCAGGGAGGCTGCTTCTCTCTCTGCCTATGTCTCTGCCTCTCTCTGTGTCTCTCATGAATAAATAGAAATCTTTAAAAAATAATAAAGTAAACCTTTCTCTCAACATGCCTTGAATGATCATATGCTGAGTGCAAGGTCCCATTTCCTAAGCTCTTAAAAGTCAATGTAATCCTGTTCACATTCATTGGAGTCCAACTATGGCTGAGATTGTTTTTGTTTTGTTTTGTATTTTAAAGATTTTATTTACCCATTCATGAAAGACAGACAGAGAGAGAGAGAGAGAGAGAGAGAGAGAGAGAGGCAGAGACACAGGCAGAGGGAGAAGCAGGCTCCATGCAGGGAGCCTGATGTGGGACTGGACCCCCGGACTCCAGGATCACGTCCTGGGCCAAAGGTGGCGCTAAACCCCTGAGCCACCCAGGCTGCCCCTGAGATTGTTACCACATGTGGTGAGCTCATCTCTACAGAGATTTTATTGTAGATGCCCACTGAATGGCCTGGTCTAGCTCCCAGAATCTAGGCTATGAATGGCAAGAGTATGGGCAGGAGTATGGGGAGGCAGAGAGGGAGAAGCTATAGTAGGTCCAAGCTTCTCAAGGAGTATGTGAATTACTTGGGGAACTTGTTAAAATGCAGATTTGATTCAGTAACTTGAGACGGAGCCTGAGATTTTGCATTTCTAACAAACTCCCAGGTGATGCGAATGCTGTTGGTCCAGGGACTACACTTTGAGTAGCAAGGTAGTAACTAGATGAGCTTTATTGTATTTTATTTTTATTTTTAAAAGATTTTATTTATTTATTTATGAGAGACACAGAGAGCAGGCAGAGACACAGGCAGAGGGAGAAGCAGACTCCTCACAAGGAGCCCGATGTGGGACTTGATCCCAGAATTCCAGGATTACACCCCGATGTGAAGGCAGATGCTCAACCGCTAAGCCACCCAGGCATCCCCTAGATGAGCTTTAATGTCCCTTCTGAGTCTCTAAATTTGGTCCAATTCAGCGAGTGTTCATTGAAAACCAATTATATGCCATGATGCCATAAGGTAGCCCATAGAGGTATGAAATGTGTTTCCATCCTTTAATGAGCAAACTTATATTGAGAAAGATGGACCAACAGCCACAAGTCCCACAAGTTAAGCGATGGCTCAACCTCCTGGGTCAACCTCTTTGTGTCTAGTTTCTTAGGAAGGCATTCTCACTGAAGTTTTGTTGTTGTTGTTGTTGTTGTTGTTGTTTTTAAGATTTTATTTATTTATTCATGAGAGACACACAGAGAGAAGGGCAGAGACATAGGCAGAGGGAGAAGCAGGCTCCATGCAGGGAGCCTGATGTGGGACTTGATGCCGGGACTCCAGGACCACTCTCTGGGCTGAAGGCAGGCACTAAACCCACTGAGCTATCCAGGGATCCCCTCCCTGAAGTTTTAATATCAATACCTTACCAAGAAGTTTGGTCTCCATTTTTTTGTAGAAGCCAGAGACCTGAAATGTAGTAGTTCAGCCACCTAAAAAAAAAAAAAAAAAAAATCTAAATAGAAGAATATGAACAATAACAAAAAGATCAGTTAATTCAGAAAGTGTAGGGTTTGTTCTTCCTAAGCGCATGGGGACAGCTGCAGTGGGTTACAACCCTGAGAAAACCAAGAGTGCAACAGTGTCATACACAAAGTGGCCCTGAGAAAGGACAGCTCTGACCCAATAGTTTTAAGGTCAGAGTCCTTCTAGGAAGGAAAATAGTGGAGATACTTAGTGGGGAATGGCTACCACTGGGGTCAAGGGTGCCCTGATGGGAATGGCCATTGGGTTTATAAAAAAGGCCTGTGCTACCAGTCTTTTCCCAAGCTAAGACTAGTTATTCTGATCTTTAGGTTCAACTTGGAGTGGCAGAGGTGGTCTGGAGGTGGGGGGTGGGGGCTAGTCAAGAACCTGTTAAATCTATGTATCTAAATGGAAGAAAGCAATGGCTCTTGAAGGAGGGGGACAGAAGGCTGGGTAGGATCCCTTATGGCCTTGGCTATTAAATGAAGAGCCACCCACAACAGGCAAAACACTTGCTGAGCACGCCTTTTTACAATGAATAGCTCAGGCTGGTCTTGTGACTATTGGTGAAGGCAGACTCCACTTCCCCTTAAACAATCCTCCTCAACACCTAGTTTTCTAATCCCTACTTCCCCAGTCCTAACCTCGTCTTTCTTCCCTCCATGGAGGTCCTAGTAAGATTGGGGGCCCCTGGAAGGCCTGATAGAGACCCTCCCTGCTTGGTCCCTTGGTCCCCTTCCAAAATGCACACACACACACACACACATACACCCCTAACAGGCCAGTGACTTGAGCTCAGAATGGCTGGAGCTGGTGGGGGTTGGAAAGGGGGGAAGGGGGAGGGAAGGAAGAGGAGAATCAAACAGAAACCTTCTCATCTTTCTATCAGCAGCCATGCAAGGAATATTGTTCAGCATGGCACAAAAGCAGCACTGAAAATAGCTACAGCCAGAGCGGGGCTGCCAACCACTGCCTGAGATAACGTCTACTTGGAGACACTGGTGTCTTTGTGGGGCTGTCAGTGTCCCTATTGTTCCTGAGCCTATTGCCTGGGGAATATTGTTCCCAGCTTTTGTCTCCCCCGGTTCACTTTTGTTTGCCTTTACTTACCATTTCATTCCTCGCTCCCTTTGTGCTCTCCCATTCCCTCCTTTGTCTCTCCCTCTTGAAGCCTGCCTGTGGCTGTGGATTAGTGCCCAGGGAGACAATAGGCCCTACCCCCTCTCAACCTACGGTCCCACCCTGAACCTCCACAACCACAGTGCCATTCATTCCTTCTCTCCTTCTCCCAAGAGCACCCAACAAGTCCCAGAGGCAGGACAGCCCTAAGGGAGGGTGGGGTCCAAGCCACGACTCCCCTTCCAGCACAGCAAGAAAGGGCCAATGGAATATTTGGACCGCAGAGGAAGTCTGAGATGCCTGAAGTACGTTCCTGCTTCTTTCTAGATCTCCTTTTTTTTCTTTAAAATAGGTTTCTCCAGTCAAAAGAAGAAGGACAACTCACACTCCACATCCCCCAAACCCTCTTGCAAGTGCCCAGCATGCACTTCTCTGACCAGGGCACTCCATTTTCTTCTCCCTCCCTCTCAGCCTGGCGGATCAAAGCCACTTCTGTTTATTTGCACATTCAAATCCAGACTGCCTCCAGTAACCCGATCCAGTCAGGCGCCAGGGTGGTGCGAGAAAAAGCCCGCCTGCACACCCTCCCCCATTTAACAGCCCTTTTGGCAGCATTGGGCAAGGAAGGGCACAGGGGTCTCCTAGGGTCAGAGTTGGGAGTGGAAGAGGAGCCATGCAGTGACCAAAAAGCAGACCGCCAATCCTGTTAGAATGTCCTCTGGTCCCCTCACCTCAATAGCAGGGGGGAAACCAAGGCATCAAAAGAGATTTACAAAATACAGGAATCAAGCCCTGGGCTTTACTGCCCACCTCCAGCTTATTCAGGTGTCCTACTGCAGTCCTGTGGAGAGATTCCTTCTTAGTGCTAGCTCTAGAGGGCAGACCACAAGTAGTACTTAGAAGCTGGGGCTCACTTTGGGTTTCAGAAGCAGTTAATAGAAAGTGCTTTTTCCGCCTACCTCCCCCAACTTCCTGCCTTTAGACAGATGGAAACAGTGATTGGAGAGTTGAGGAAGCTTTTACTTTGGTGGGGAAGGCTGGGAGCTGGGATGTAGCCTGAAGCCAAGGAGGAGGCTCTACTCTCTCATTGTTCTAGTTCCAAGGACAATGGGAATAGTCTCCAGAGAGTCATTGTTTCAAAAGCTGGAAATTGGGTAGGGGATTTCCGGAAAGTTTGAATGGAAGCCAAGCTTGGCTGTGAGGAGACAGGAGGAGGAGGAAGAGGAGGAGGAAGGGGAAAAGGATGGGGAGGAGGCAGTCTGGGGTTAGGAGAAACTACCACTAGGCCCCGAGGGCAAATTTGTCCTCCTGATTTCACTGTTCTCTGTCTCAGACTACTCATTTTTGTTCTAATTCTTGCTCTGCCCTTCTCACCTAATCCCCTTTTCCAGCTAAAATTAGCTCTAGATTCCTAATGCTCTTAAGAATAAAGAGAAGCTAAAATAATTTGTCCCTGCCTTGGAAGCAACAATTGAGTCTGATCCACCTTTACAACCCTAGTCCCAAGGCCAGAGCATAGTACAAGCTCTGGAAATGTGTGAGGAATAAATGAAGGAAGGCAGTGTTGACTCTTGATCCCAGAAAATCACATTGACTATCCCTGGACTTCCAGGACAGTAGGCATGGAACTGAAAGTTTAAGATGAGAAAAAACTAAAGATGGGGGATAGTGAGGATTTTGGGATAGACCAGACATATGGTGGAGAAGGCGAGGTGTGATTATTAGAGGAGAAAATGCACGGCAATGTAGTGGTGCCTGTCTGGCTCAGTCAGTTGAGCATGCAGCATTTGATCTCAAGGTTGTGGGTTTGAACCCCATGTTGGGAGTAGAGATTACTTCAAAAAATAAAAATCTTAAGAAAAAAAGAAAAAAAGGCACAGCAATACAAAATAATATTTGGCCTCCAGAGTGAAATCCCCTGCCTTAAGCGTCTTGTCTTTTCCTATTCATCCTACCTAGCCTGGGCTAGCTTTCAGAAATACAGATGTGATCACATCTCTCCTCTGTGTAAGATGATTTGGTGGCTTCCCCTTAAGGGCCTTCAGGCACCTGTGAGTCAGTGAAATTGGAACTCCCCAAAGACAGGGCCATGTTGAGTGTCCCTGTACCCACCACAGGTAACTGGCACCTAGTCAGCACTAAAGCCACTCAGTAAACATGGAACTGAATTAACCAGCAATTGTGTGAGCTAATTTTGCCAATTTTACAGTGCTCTCTGGATGGTATTTCAAGGTTGGTACAGTCAATGATTTTGACACTTAATGTTTTATCCATTTTATAGCTATTGATTTGATCTTTGAAAATAGCCAAGGGCCATGAAAGTCAAAAGATATATATATATATATATATATATATTTTTTTTTTTTTTTTTTTTTTTTATTTATTCATTCATGATAGACAGAGAGGCAGAGACACAGGCAGAGGGAGAAGCAGGCTCCATGCCGGGAGCCCGATGTGGGACTTGATCCCAGGACTCCAGGATCACGCCCTGGGCCAAAGGCAGGCGCCAAACCGCTGATTCCCGATTCCCGATAAATATTTATTTTAAATATTGGATCATAGTCCATCTAACTAGAATATAATTGAGAATGAGGAAGAAAGCTAATGTACACCATAGAGCAACCAAAGGGGATGGCACAAAGGCAATATATTCCATTTAGATTATAGCTAGGGATGGCCAATGAAATACAAATAGAAGATGTAGGGTGTCTAGGAACTTCTTTTTTTTTTTTTTTTAAGATTGTATTTATTTATTTATGAGAGACACAGAAAGAGGCAGGCAGAGACATAAGCAGAGGGAGAAGCAGGCTCCATGCAGGGAGCCTGATGTGGGACTCGATCCTGGGTCTCCAGGATCACGCCCTGGGCTGAAGGCAGATGCTCAACCGCTGCGCCACCCAGGCATCCCCTGTCTAGCAACTTCTAAGAGGGGGTTGACTCAGGTAGGGAGCATACCTTTTGGCCCTTCTCATCTTTTTCTTGGTCTTGGCTGGAATGTGGTTGTGATGGCTGGCAATCTAGCAACAATTTTGTGAACATGAAAGGACAAGGAGTTTGAAAGCTTTATGTTAAAGAAGGCCAAACAGAAAAATAGAAAGTGCTTGGATCCTTGAAGACTAAGGAGCCACAATACTAGCCTCAAACTTCCTATGAAGCTTAACCTATCAAGTTTATTTAATGTGGAGTAAAAAAAGCTTTATTAGATTAAGCCCTTTTATTTGGGTCTTTATTATTAGGAGTCAGACACAATGTTCACTAATACAGTAGCATGATTTATATCAATAAATAAATTTCTATACCATTTCTTTCTGTTTGCTGAACTGGTAGAAAAAAGAAAAGGAGTCAGAAGATATCTCCCACTGTGTACTAGAGCACATGAATAATCCTATGGGTTTTCAAAGTGGAGCTGCAAGCTGAGTTTGGAGGCAGGAGCTAGAGAGAACACAATGCTCTGCACAACAAAGCAGAAGGAATAAATCTGAGGTAGCTGGGGAGCAGGGAAGAGGCCAAGCAACATGCAGTAGATTGCTATGGATGGGTATATGGGCATTAGGATGAAATGGCAGCTGATAGCCTGAAAGAAAAGAAGCGGGAGGGGGAAACCCTAAAAAAAGACACAGAACTACAAAAACATAGAAGTTTATTAATAATACTTAAGGTAGGGCAGCTCCGGTGGCACAGCGGTTTGGCACCGCCTGCAGCCCGGGGTGTGATTCTGGAGACCCAGGATCGAGTCCCACGTCGGGCTCCCTGCATGGAGCCTGCTTCTCCCTCTGCCTGTGTCTCTGCCTCTGTGTGTGTGTGTGTGTGTGTGTGTGTCTCTATGAATAAATAAATAAAATATTTAAAAAATAATAATAATGCTTAAGGTAAATCCAAATAGTTCTGTAAGCTTTATCAGATGCCTGAGGGGCATCAGGCTTTTGCAGCATTATACAAAAATGGACAATTCAAAATGATGAGTACATGTCATTAAAGCAAGTCCTCTCCTAGTAATACAGAAGCCAAGTTCTGCATCAAGACAGCAGGTGGAACAGATGCTAAAACCTCCTCCTCCATCTCTGAATACATGAAATGAGGGAGAAAATAGATTTAAAAACTCATAGCCACACTTGAAAACAAGAAAGGGAAATATTAAAAGCTATCAAAGAAGGAAGATGGATTATGTACCAAGAAACAAGAATATGATTGATACCAAACTTTCTCTTATGTAACAGCAGATGCTAAAAGACAGCGGAATAAAATCTTCAATATAATGAAATAAAATAATGGTAAAGTTCTATGCCTGGTGAGACTATTATTCCAGAGTAAGGGTAAAATAAAGACATCTTCAGGTATGCAAGAACTCAAAAGTTTTAGTAATCATAGACTTTCACCAAAAGAACTGTTTCAAAAGAAGAAAAGTGAATCCTGGAAAGAAGAAATGTGGGATGTAGAGTTCAGCAGGTTTTACATACAGCACAGGGAAAATTTTGTAAAAAGGAAGTACATAGGTAGGTGATGCTACAGTGACAAATAACATCCTCAAATCCCAAAAGTTTATAATCCCAAAGGGGTTATATTTCTTGCTTATGTCAGCTCAGCTGCAGGTTGACTCAGATTCTGCTCTATATGTCTTCTTTATTCTGGGATTTAAGTGGAAGCAAAAGCTTCTCTTAGGAAGAAGGTCTTTTCCTGGCAGAGGGAAAAGAAAACCATGAGAAGAACCAAAGAAGAACCAAAGAACACCATGGCTCTTAAAGCATCAGTTAGGAAGTGGCAAATAGCTTTTGACTCACAAAACATGTCAGGTGGCTAGGCCTGCCATCAATGGGATGTGTCCTGAAAATCACAAAGGCAATGGGAAGGCATATGTAGAATTTTTTTCAGAAAGGGGCATGAACAATTTGGGAAAAGTAATACAATCTACCAAACAGAACAAACTCATTTGTATCCTGCTTTTTTAAGTCGAATATTAATATTGTGAATGTAGAGAAGGGAAAAAAAATTCTCTGGCTGGGGCAGAATTAAACTGACAAACGATAGAATGCATACACACAAGGGGAGGGCACCCAAGGATGAGTAACTCAAAGGGATGGTTAGAATTTGGAGCTTATATAGCATCTTTTTAAATTTAAGAGTAGGGGAAGGAGCAGAGGAAGAGGGAGAAAGAGAATCCTAAGCAGCCTCCACGCCCAACATGGGGCCCAATGGGGGCTCAGTCTCACAACCCCAAGATCATGATCTATGCCAAAATCAAGAGTTAGACACTTAACTGATGGAGCAACCCAGGTATCCAGAGCTTATACAGCATCTTAACAGAGAATAATAAAATTGCAGAGAAGTGACAAGATAAAATGAGTTTAAGCTTTTAGGGGTGGCAAACAGGGAAGGTGAATATAGAGGAGTCAACTAATAGAAGATAAGGGTTAGGGATGCCTCGGTAGCTCAGCAGTTGAGCGTCTGCCTTCGGCTCACAGGGTCCAGGATCGAGTCCCACATCAGGCTCCTTGCATGGAGCCTGCTTCTCTCTCTGCCTCTTTCTCTGTGTCTTTCATGAATAAGTAAATAAAATCTTAAAAAAGAAGAAGAAGAAGAAGAAGAAGAAGAAGAAGAAGAAGAAGAAGAAGAAGAAGAAGGAGGAGGAGAAGAAAAGGGTTATTTCAGTAAGGTTTATTTGCAGCAGTGCTGACTTTCCCTCTTCTACATTGTCAGAAAATGTCCCCAGGAGATTTATGACAGTCCTCATTTCCCAGAAGTTTCCGCTTTCGGTTCGACAGGGAAGGCTCTGAGGAGGCTTCTTTCTACAACTGCTGATTCTCATTTGCTGCAGCTCAAAATCATTCTTCTGCCAAAGTGGTATATTGGGAGGTGGCATATTTTGATCTTTCACAGGAACATTTGCTCAGACCATTAATAGTCCTCCTTGTTTTCTTTTATAAGAAGTAGAGAACTAATATGGTTTAGGAAAAGCAAGATGGTTGGGGTGCCTGGGTGGCTCAGTTGGTTAAGCATTTGACTCTTGATCTCAAGGTCATGAGTTCAAGCCCTGTGTTCTGCTCCATGCTCAGCATGAAGCCTACTTAAAAACCAAAATGGTTGAGATGATAGACTTTGGGGCTCAAAGAAATAAAACTTACGCAGGGGCACATGAGTGGTTCAATGAGTTAAAAATCTGACTCTTGATTTTAGCTCAGATTGTGATCTCATGGATCTTTTTTTTTAAAAATATATTTTTTTAATTTTTTATTTATTTATGATAGTCACAGAGAGAGAAAGAGAGGCAGAGACACAGGCAGAGGGAGAAGCAGGCTCCATGCACCGGGAGCCCGATGTGGGAATCGATCCTGGGTCTCCAGGATCGCGCCCTAGGCCAAAGGCAGGCGCCAAACCGCTGCGCCACCCAGGGATCCCTAATCTCATGGGTCTTGAGATCAAGCCCCACATTGGACTCTACACTCAGTGAGGAATCTGCTTGGGATTCTCTCTCTCCTTCTCCCTCTGCTCTGCCACTCCAGTACATGCACACATGCTCTCTCCCTCTCTCAAATAAATAAGTAAATCTTAAAAAAAAAAAAAAGAAATAAAACTTACACACATTTCCCAAGGAACCCAGATATCTGGTGCTTTATTATGCATGATTATGACTGAGTGCCATATAACTTTAAATAATTAAATATGAAACCTCATTTTAAAAAATGAAAAGGCACAAAACACTGAGCACATAAAAATATTGGATAGTGAGAGAATCATAAAGAAATATGCTTACCAACAACTCAGGTTTTTTCTGTTATCAGGAAAAAAATTTTTTTTTTTTTCAGGAAAAATTGTGAAAGATTTTGAAATGGGTCAAAAAATTATTGGATGTTTTTAATGGAAATCTATGCATTATCTAGAGCACACCATTCTAAATTCCCTAGTTCTATGGGAGTTTCACTTTTCATCTTTTTGAGCTATTTTACAACACGGTAAATTGTAGAGAATATAGCAATACAAATAATTCAGTTTTATACAAGTGAAAATGAATCCTATGTAGTCCGTAAAGGGATAACTTATTTCTCTGCCCTCCCACCCTCCGCCAAACAACAACAACTAGTTTTACATCTATATATAGATTCATTTTATGACTACATATTTGCACAGTCTTTGAATTTCTCTTTTGAAGTGGTTGAAACATCTTATTTATCCCTTCATTAATTAATGAGTTAAATAAAATCTTTGATGTGCTCACTTTATATTTGTATGGGCATCAAGATTTTATCTTACACTTTCACACTGAATATTCCATAAAACGTCACTGGAACACTTATTGGGTATAATATAAGTTATAAGACACTATTTTGAATTATTAACTCATGATTTTTCCCTCTTGACTCACATCTTGTTTAGCCCAAACTTAACCTGTCAGATTACCTGTAGCGGGACCCTGTCTTTTGTAGGATTGTGGATGGAGTCCTGGGAGAGGAGGCATGCTGGTTGATGAGGAGGAGGCAGACACACAGAGTGCCCTCAGATTGGTTTCTGCCTGCTTCCTGACTTGGCAACTTTTTTTAAAGATTTTATTTATGGGACACCTGGGTGGCTCAGCAGTTGAGCGGCTGCCTTCGGCTCACAGGATCCAGGATCGAGTCCCACATTGGACTCCCTGTGGGAAGCCTGCTTCTCCCTCTGCCTGTGTCTCTGCCTCTCTGTGTGTCTCTCATGAATGAATGAATGAATGAATGAATCTTTAAAAACAAATACAGGCATGACTCCTTATGTCACTCAGAGTAAAAACCAAAGTCCTTACAATGGTTTAGAAAGGCTCTGCATATTCTGACCCCTATCACATCTCTGGCTGTGGAGGCCGAGAAAAATTAAGGCCTTTCCACCTCAAGTTTAGCATCAGCACAAGTACAGCCATCGTAGGTCCCTGGGAATAAGAGCTGAACTTTATGGGAAAAACTGCAGAATGTCCTAGGCAGGGAATCCCATATCCGAAAGACAGTAAAGCCTAGAATGCCCTCGGCAGAGAATCCCATATCAGATATTAAGAAACTCCCCCACCCTTTCCCCATATTGGAAAGAAAAAAAAATTTTCCTCCACCCGTTTTGAAAATCCCCTAGACCAGCCCATAAAAACCCAGCTGTAACCCACTTCGGGGTCCAAGCCCCTGCTCTACTGTGTGGAGTATACTTGGATCCAAGCTCGAGCTTGTAAATAAACCCTCGTGTACTTGCATCGGTGACGGCTCTTTGGTGGTTTCTCGGATTCACAATCTTGGGCACAACATGGCTTTATCTCCTACCGCTCCCAGTCACCCTGCTCCAGCCACACAGCTTTTCATAAGATGCCATGCAGGTTCCTGCCTTAAGACCTTAGAAGAATTTTGCTTCCTTTGCCAGGAATTCCCTGCTTCTAGATATTCACATGACTGAATATCTAATTTGCCTCCTTCAACTTTTGTTCCAATGTCACAAGCTAAAGGAGGTTTCTCTGTTTAAAACTGAAATCTACACCTCCCCTTCTCTGTACTCCCATTGACTTTTACTTTTTTTCTTTTTTTCTTCAAAGTGCTTACTTATCATGTTCCAATATCCTATACAATTTAATTATTTTTATTGTGAGCCCATCCACCGTCCTTACCACGGGGGTGGAAACTGCTCTAGGGCAAGGAACTTGCGTCTGTTATGTGTTCTAGTGCATTCCAAGAGCTTACAACAGTGGCACATAGTGGACACTCAATAGGTATCTGTTGAATGAATGTTAGGCTAATCAGAGTAGACTGATGCAATAAGACAAATTCCAGTTGTGGGTGGCCAAGCTGGAAGCAGAAATGAAAAGCAGAACCACAAATCAGATTCTGAAATTCAAATCAATACATCAATTACTCACCAGGTGCAAATGCACCCAACCAAATGCTCTCTGATTTGCTGCTCCTTTTTCTCTGGGACAAGAGGATACACTTGCTTGGGAAAGTGTGGAATCCTGAAATCCCTGGGAATATGGGGAAAGCATCAGGCATTCCTGGAACCCTGACCCTGGCCCCCAAATAGCCGCTTCTCCTGCATGCCTTTGCTGAAAGAGGGCTCTCATTCCAAGGCTAAAAATGGAATGCAGTTGGGGAGCATGGGCAACATTCCTTGGGCGATTAGAGAAGATAGGTTCATTGCAAACTCCTTTCTACCTCTTTGTTTTGGGTCAATGCCTGGAGGTTAAGGCCATTAAGGAGAAAACAATTGGAGATGCTAAGAAATAGAAGACCAGCAGTCCTGGCTGAGGCCTGATTTTTCAGCACAGTAGGGATGGAAGTTCATGTGGCAAGACCCAGCAATGTTACAGACATTCCTTCATCCATAAACAAATATTTATTGAGCTCCTTTTCTGTATCAGACAATTCTTGGCCTTGAGGAAACAATGGTGATTAATATAAGGTGTCTCTTTTCATGGAGCTTTATGTTCTGGTTGGGGCAACAAAATAATCAAGTGAAAAATATCTAAGATAATTTCAGATCAAGGTACTTAGTAGGCACTAAGGAGAAAATAAAAGTGGAAATGCGCTGGGGCTGGGCTGCTTTAGACAAGATAGGCAGGAAAGACTTCTGGGAGAAGGTAAGATTTCATTAGAGCTAGATGATGCAAGGGAGCCAGTCATGCAAAGAACATTCAGGTAGACAGAACAGCAAGCACCAAGGTGCTGGATTGGGAAGGATGACCACAGGAAGCCTATGTGGCTGGAGTAGTGAGAATGAGTAGAAAACAAATGGAAGAGGAAGCTGAAAAGGCAGGATGAGGTCAGACCATACAATGAACAGACACTAACGGTTATAGAGCAGTGAATATTATATTCTGATTTTAATTTTATAAATAGTACCATGAATTATAGGGATAATTTAAAAACCAGCTCAATGGTCCAGGTGAAAGATTATCACAGCTTAAGCAAGTGTGATGATAGAAATGAAAACACATGAATGGATTCAGGAGATATTAGATAGGGCAGCCCTGGTGGCACAGCGGTTTAGCGCGCCTGCAGCCCAGGGCATGATCCTGGAGACCCAGGATCGAGTCCCACCTCGGGCTTCCTGCATGGAGCCTGCTTCTCCCTCTGTCTGTGTCTCTGCCTCTCTCTCATTCTCTCTGTGTGTCTCTCATGAATAAATAAATAAAATCTTAAAAAAAAAAAAAAAAGGAGATATTAGATATTTTGGAGTGTGAAGAATAAAATACCCTGGACTGTTGTGCCCAAGATTGCGAATCCGAGAAACCACCAAGGAGCAGACACCGATGCAAGTACACGAGGGTTTATTTACAAGCTCGAGCTTGAGTGGAAGTATACCCGACACAGCGGAGCAGGGACTTGGACCCCAAGGTGGGTTCCAGCTTACTTGTATGGGCTGGTCTAGGGGACCTCCAGAAGGGGTGGAGGAATTTCTCAAGTTCTGTTTACATTCTGATATGGGGCTTTCAAGGGCATGGAGCTCTGTTCTCATTCTGATATAGGACTTTCTGCCAAGGGCATTGAGCTCTGTTCTTATTCTAATATGGAGCTTAGCTGAAGTAAGGTAAAGTTCAGCTCTTATTCACAGGGGCCTGAGATGGCTGTACTTGTGCTAATGCTGAACTTAAGGTGGAATGGCCTTAATTTTCTCGGCCTCCACAGGACAATTAACCAAGGTAATTTCTATTTCACAGAGAAACATAAGAGGTGGATAATTACATACTGTCAGTCACACAGCAGCATTTATACATTTTTAAAGTGCATACATGAAACCCAAAGATAAAAAAAAAAAAAAAAAAAAAACGAAACCCAAAGATACATGGCGGGCCTCAGTGGCTTAGCAGGTTAAGTAGCTGACTCCTGATTTTGGCTCAGGCCCTAATCTCAGCCCATGGGCTCCTCTCAGACTCCATGTTCTGCAGTGGGAGTCTGCTTAGGATTCTCTTCCTCTGCCCCATTCCCCCATGCGTGTGCGCACACACACACACACACACACACTCTCTCTCAAAAATAAATAAATAAATAAATAATTTAAAAACCAAACCCAAAGATAGAGTTTTTCTGTAGCATATAAAAATAAGAAGCATAAGAACTTAAATTATACCGGGCAGCCCGGGTGGCCCAGCGGTTTAGCGCTGCCTGCAGCCCAGGGTGTGATCCTGGGGTCCCGGGTTTGAGTCCCACGTCGGACTCCCTGAATGGAGCCTGCTTCTCCCTTTGCTTGTGTCTCTGCCTCTCTCTCTCTCTCATGAATAAATAAATAAAATATTAAAAAAAAGAACTTAAATTATACCAATCAGCATTTTAGTATTTTATCTTGGAAATGATCTAGATGTCTAATGAATACCTATTAAATAACTCAATTTACTGTTCAGAGTTTTAATTACCCAAAGATCTTGAAAACTAACTTCAAATTGGATTAAAAAAAAGAAACTAACTTCAAATTAATTATTGTTAAAATAAACATTTTTTGAGTAATTATTCTATTTGGTTAAATACAAATTTACACTTTTTGTAATTCTAAACATTAAGTAGAAGTAACGCTAGCTTATTCAGTCAGTAAACCAATTAAGTTTAAGAACATGTCTAAGTAGAATAAAAATTTATACTAATATTTTACTTAATATCTATAATTCAGAGAAAAAAGCTATTCTTATCAAACCAAAAATTTTTTTAAAATATTTTATTCGTTGATTCATGAGAGACACACACACAGAGAGAGGCAGAAGCACAGGCAGAGGGAGAAGCAGGCTCCACACAGGGAGCCTGACACGGGACTTGATCCTGGGTCTCCAGGATTACTCCCTGGGCTGAAGTCGGCACTAAACCACCGAGCCACCTGGGCTGCCCTCAAACCAAAATTATTAAACTAGTTTTGTTTGTCAGAGATTTATCTAAATTATGTTAACTTTATCTATTTTTTAAAAATTTTTAAAGATTTTATTTATTTATTCAAATGAGACACAGAGAGAGAGAGAGAGAGAGAGAGAGGCAGAGACACAGGCAGAGGGAGAAGCAGGCTCCATGCAGGGAGCCAGATGTGGGACTCGATCCTGGGTCTCCAGGATCAGGCCCTGGGCTGAAGGCAGCACTAAACCTGAGCCACCAGGCTGCCCTAAACTATGTTAACTTTAAATGTTACAATGTTTGAGTTGGTTTTCTATAAAAACTCTCCCCCCTTTGTAATTTTTTTTTTTTTTTTTTTTTTTAAGATTTTACTTCTTTAGTCATGAGAGACACAGAGAGAGGCAGAGACACAGGCAGGGTGAGAAGCAGGCTCCATGCAGGGAGCCCATTGTGGGACTCAGTCCCAGAACTCCAGAAGCACACTCTGAACCAAAGGCAGGCATTCAACTCCTAGCCACCTAGGTATCCCAAAATGCCTTTTTTCACATTAAAAGTATTAGAAGTTCAATTTTCTTAATTTCTGGGAATTTTAAGAATGTTTAATTTATTATTATTATTATTATTTTTTAAGATTTATTTTATTTATTCATGATAGTCACACAGAGAGAGAAAGAGGCAGAGACACAGGCAGAGGGAGAAGCAGGCTCCATGCACCGGGAGCCTGACGTGGGATTCGATCCCGGGTCTCCAGGATGGCACCCCGGGCCAAAGACAGGCACGAAACCACTGCGCCGCCCAGGGATCCCGAATGTTTAATTTACATAAGTGCTTATTTATCTCTAAGCCAATCAAATTAGCACTCTAACAGATTTTTATAATCTAATTTGGTAATGCCATCTGAAGGCAGGAAAATATTATACATTCACACAGGGAGGTAAAGAGTTTCCTGAATTATAGACATAAACATACATATACACTGAAACACAAAGTTTAAAATTTCATCTGTGGGTCAAGCATAACCATGAAAGTGGGTCACACAGTTAGAACACTGTAGAACCAGGACTCCCAATGGATTAAGTGGTCAAATTAACCACTTGCATTAACCAGTCTTGCTTTATAGAATTGGAGAAAAACAGCACAGTGACAATAAAGAGCTCCTCTAAGAAAAGGAGAATGAAGGAAACTTCCAAGAGAGTTTCAGACATGGGTCACCAGTCAAGCATATGGCAGGTCCTGATGGACAGGGATATTTAGGTTAAAGGTAACAGGAATAGTCTTAGGTCAAGTATTTGTTTCCTTAATTAGAGATTGGTTTTGAGTTTCCTGGTCAACAATTAAATTGCCAAAAATTCCGTCCTCTGAGAGGCTATATGTTGTCCCATTCTCTTCAGATCATAGTTGGTGGCCTGCTATCTAAACATGTTAGTATCTTTTGGCTGGTAGTGTCAGCCAATGGCTACAAAAATGCAAAAGCAATACCTCCCCCTTCCAAGAAGTACTTTTGACCAACTATTCTCAAAACTAGTTGAACTTCAGGCTCACTTCTTAAGGCTAAATCTTTACAAAATCCCCAAGTTTCTTTCTCAAGACAGAACATCCTTTTTGGAATGGTCCTCGTGCTGCAGCATCATGAATGAAGTCTGGGGTTGTACAGTGTTCCGGCTGGTCTTCCAGTTTCTGGAGCTGTGACCTGAACCGTCTGCTGCTCAGCCTAGTCAATGAAGAAGTAACTTCTGCTATCTCTCCTCCTGGGAGTCTCAGTGACTGCACAGCTGAGTACGTCCTGTGCCTGATAAATGCACCACTCTCTTCTCTTGAGCATCACCTAAGTCTTTATTGTCGTTGGTATAAGCTTTGATTATACCAAAGCTTTGATTTGAATTGTTCTGCCATCATTCAGGGCTCTTGCAGACGAAGTTGGTATACTACTGAGATTCTCTGGGCTGATTACTGTCTCCTGTCTGTGCTCATCATCTGAATATGGGCAATAAGTTATTCAATGAACTTCCAGGTCATTGCCCTAATTCTTATATGTACCTATATTATAGTGCCAATAGCACCAAATCTATGAAGCTCTGACAGGATTCAATCACAATTTAAAATTTCAGTGACCACTCTGGGGATTTGATATGTAAAGAAACTTATTTTACCTAGTGCTTCAGAATCAAAGGATTCAAAAATTCCAAATGATTTGATGATCTATATTCTTTGATTGTTGTAAAAAGGCCTCTGAAAAGCAGAAAAAGTTTTAAATTGCTTTTAAAATTATTAAGTTATAGAGACTTAATCCAAACTGCTCTCACCCACTATGAATGGGCCTCTCCTCTGATCTTCTTGTACCTTTACCTCTTCTTTACTCTGCCTTCCTGGCCCTCGTTTTGTACCAGCACTGAGACCTCATCTCTTCCCTTCACTGCTCTTTTTTTTTAAAAAAAAAAAAAAAGATTTTTAAATTTATTTATTCATGAGAGACACACACAGAGAGAGAGAGAGAGAGAGAGAGAGAGGCAGAGACACAGGCAGAGGGAGAAGCAGGCTCCATGCAGGGAGCCTGACGTGGGACTCGATCCTGGGTCTCCAGGATCAGGCCCCGGGCTGAAGGCAGCGCTAAACTGCTGAGCCACCTGGGCTGCCCTCACTGCTCTTTTCTAAACACATTCCTATCACTGACAATATCTCCTCTTGATGGCTTATAATAAAGGGTGAATAAAAATCACCTTCTATATCAACAGACTTATACATTTAAACCTCCACGAAAATCAAATTTCCATAACGTAGTCAAAGACTTGAGTAATTTTCACACACACACACACACACACAAAAAAGATTAAAATTCACCAAAGATGTTAGGGTTGTTCTAAAAATGTATAGCTTGGTTAATTCATATCTTTCTGGGACCTAGAGATGCAAAACTTGTATAGAAAATGCAGGTGGGATGTACCACCAAATTAAATTATGTTGAATACTATATATATCAAAATTTAAGCAAAGATGGTTATTTAAAAGTATAAAAATAAGACAAAATATCTTAGTTTTCTTTAAAAAAAAAAAAGATTTTATTTATTTGAAGGAGAAAGAGAGAGGGGAGAGGGACAAGCAGACTCTATGTTGAGTGCAGAACTCAATATGAAGCTTAACTCACAACCCCAGACCACGACCTGAGCTGAAGAGTCAGAAGCCCAATAGACTAAGCCACCCAGGTGCCTCTCTTTTCCTTTCTTTCTTTCTTTTTTTTAAGATTTTTATTTCCAAGTAATCTCTCTCTACACCCAATGTAGGGCTTGAACTCACAACCCCAACATCAAGAGTTGCATGCTCTACCAACTAAGCCAGCCAGTACCCCTATCCTAGTAGTTTTCCATGAAGTCTTTCCTGTAAAAGGGTAAAGTAAAAAAAGGTGCTCAAAAATCAAGTTTGTAAATGGAAAAAGAATAAATCCATCCTAATTTCAGACACCATTTAACCATCACTTTCCAGGAATGCTCTAGTCCTGTTAAGGTTAATGATATCACAGCTGCCTTATGAAATTATTTTGTTGATGGATTTAGATAAGGTGGCAGATTTAGTTAAAAAATCGAAGATGAGGGATCCCTGGGAGGCTCAGTGGTTTAGCGTCTGCCTTCGGCCCAGGGCGTGACCTGGAGTCCTGGGATCAAGTCCCACATCAGGCTACCTGCATGGAGCCTGCTTCGCCATCTGCCTGTGTCTCTGCCTCTCTCTGTCTCTGTATCTTTCATGAATAAATAAATAAAAATCTTAAAAAAAAAAAATCGAAGATGGAAGGGTGCCTGGATTGACTTTTGATTTTGGCTCAGGTCTTGATCTTGGGGTCATGTGATTGAATCCCAAGTCAGGCTCCATGCTCAGTGCAGAGTCTGCTTGAGATTCTCTCTCTCTCACTCTCCCTCTGCCCCTTTTCTCACTGACATGTATGGTCCCTCTAAAGAAAGGAAGGAAGGTAGCATGGAAGGAAGGAAGGAAGGAAGGAAGGAAGGAAGGAAGGAAGGAAAGAAAGAAAATCTTAAAAAAAAAAGGAGAGAAAAAAAGGAGAAGTTGGAGGAGGAGGAGAAGAAGAAGAAGAAAGAGGAGGAGGAGGAAGAGGTGGAGGAGGAGGAGGAGGAGCCTGGCTGGCTCAGTTGGTAGAGCATGTGGCTCTTGATCTCAAAGTGATGAGTTTCAGCCCCATATTAGGGTTAGAGTTTACTTAAAAAGAAGAAAGAAGGGATCCCTGGGTGGCGCAGCGGTTTAGCGCCTGCCTTTGGCCCAGGGCGTGATCCTGGAGACCCGGGGTTCAAGTCCCACGTCAGGCTCCCGGTGCATGGAGCCTGCTTCTCCCTCTGCCTGTGTCTCTGCCTCTCTCTCTCTGTGCATGACTATCATAAATAAATAAAATAAAATAAAAAAAGAAGAAGAAGAAAGAAAAGAAAAAAAAAGAAGATAGCATGCCTCCTACTCTAAATGACAAAATTTTTCAGGCCCCCATGAAGATACTTTGACTTGAGGTGGAGGAAAAGTTATATACATAACTCTTTAGATTAGGTAACTAGATAGAGCTAGAACAAGGACACCTCTATGTCTAGTCTAGACAAAGACACTTGTCAGTACTGTAAGAAAAGAGGTCATCGCAAGGACAACTGCTCTGCTTTAGCTTGGAAGATAGGGTCTGAAAGACAAAGGACAGAGTTTGGCTGACAAAATGACACCTCTCTGTTGAAGTAGCTGCTCTGGTCTGCCCCCAATTGCCCTTACTGCAAAAGAGAGATTTCCAAGTAGTTGCAAAAACAGGATGTTTTCTTTTCTTTTTTTTTTTTTTTAAGATTTTATTTATTTATTCATGAGAGACATACAGAGAGAGAGAGAGAGAGAGAGGCAGAGACACAGGCAGAGGGAGAAGCAGGCTCCATGCAGGGAGCCCGATGTGGGACTCAATCCCAGGCCTCCAGGACCACACTGTGGGCTGAAGGCAGGCACTAAACCACTGAGCCACCCAGGGATCCCCAGGATGTTTTATTTCTACCATAAACCGTATAATCTTTCTATAATTCCCTTCCTGGAGTAACAGAAAGCTTTCAGTGGTAGGAGACTCAAATACACCTTTGACTCTGCCTTTGTCTGTCACTTACTGTGTCTTTGGGCCTTCTCATTAGTCAACATGCTTTTCTGCTTAGTAATTTCACTCCAGTGAATTTGCTGAAATTAGAATACCATAATTTGGCCAATAATTTTATGATGGCACAGATAATTTTCCACTGCCTAATGCCTCCTCCACTAACATGTCAGACCTTGAACCAAACCCTGATAGCCTCTAGGCCAAAGATAATTCAGATGTGCGACACATAGAGGAGGCTGAATTCTGAAAGGTTTCAATCCATCCAACTATGTTCTTCCAAAATTGACCCATAACCTACTACAAAAATAAGGATATTGAAGGTCTTTTTTTTTTTATTTTTATTTATTTATGATAGTCACAGAGAGAGAGAGAGAGGCGCAGAGACACAGGCAGAGACAGAAGCAGGCTCCATGCACTGGGAGCCCGACGTGGGATTCGATCCCGGGTCTCCAGGATCGCGCCCTGGGCCAAAGGCAGGCGCCAAACCGCTGTGCCACCCAGGGATCCCTTAAGATCATAATATTCTGTACATCACCAGAAAGACACATTATTCCTTGTACTAGCCCATCAAAAAGGCCAACAGGCTCAGTAGCCAATTTGTACAAGATATGTATGCCACTATGTAAGTTAGTACGCCACTAACATAGTTGTGTTTCTTCACTTCCCTGGAACCCCCAACCCCAGTTCCATTTTATCCTTTATCCCTGAGACAGCTTCTTACTCCAGTGGTAGATCTATACTTCATATTCTTTAGAACACTTGCAATCAAACAATGTATTTATTTGTTTTCATTGGGGAAACTAACAATACACAAGAACAATTATGCCCCAAGAGCATATTTTTTCCAAATATTCAACCATAATCTTAGACATATCCAATTTCCTCAGGAATCCATTCTTATACAATATGATAATATTCTCCCAGTGGAGAGCCTTGCAAAATTGATTCCCTCCATTTGCAGACAGTGTTGATGTACAAGGGACACAACATATCTAAGAATAAACTCCAATTTTATCAGATCTAAGTGCATATTTAGGGATCCCTGGGTGGCTCAGCAGTTTAGTGCCTACCTTCAGCCCAGGGCATGATTCTGGAGTCCTGGGATCGAGTCCCACGTCAGGCTCCCTGCATGGAGCCTGCTTCTCCCTCTGCCTGTGTCTCTGCCTCTCTCTCTGTATCTCTCATGAATAAATAAATAAAATCTTAAAAAAAATAAGTGCATATTTAGGCCAAGACATAATACAAAGTGAAAAGTCTCTTTCTCTTCACATATTTGAAACTATTCAGAACTTGCCTCCACCTAATTACCAAATGATAATGTCAAGGATTTCTCAGTCTCACAATATACTATAGACACTGGATTTCTAATGTTTCAGGATTGGCTTTTCCTTTATATGTTCTGATAAGAGCAGAAATACCTGAGTTCTTACCCTGAATAGTCTGTAGGGACTGCTTTCTGTAACTTAAAGAACTCTGTTCAAAATCTTTCTATCTTTGAACTCCTCAATAATTATAAATCTTTCTATGTAAGCATGAAAGATCAGAACCGGTTTGGGGGTTCTAAATCAAAAGCTCAATGGACATTGTACCATATAGTCCTACTGCTTATTTTCACTTCACACTTGACCCTACAGCAAAAGCCTACACTCCTTGTTTACTGAGATTTGTTTTATTGTCCAGAATATGGTCTGTGGCATATGGTTCCATGTGTATTATTATTATTATTATTATTATTATTATTTTAAAGACTTTATTTATTTATTCATGAAAGACACAGAGAGAGAGAGAGGCAGAGACACAGGCAGAGGGAGAAGCAGGCCCCATGCAGGGAGCCTGATGTGAGACTTGATCCCGGGACTCCAGGATCATGCCCTGGGCCAAAGACAGGTGCCAAACCGCTGAGCCACCCAGGGATTCCCGGTTCCATGTGTATTAAAAAAGAATATTCTTGCAAGAGTTTGGGTCAACTACATATAAGTCACAGTACTCAACATCTCACCTCTGACACCACCTGTAAGTTCATGGTGTTCCCAAAATGACCCTGAGTTTTGATAATTTGTTAGAACTCATTGAAAATATATTCACAGTTATAGTGTATCACAGGAAAATTATACAGACTAAACTCAGCCAAATGAAACACAATGGGCAGAATCTGTATATACCAAATTCGGAGCTCCAATTTTCCTCTCCCTGAAGAATCAGAATGCATTGTTTTTCTGACATTAGTGTGTGACAATCCACAAAGAAGTACTGCCAACCACAAAAGTTCACCTGAGCTTCAGTGTCCAGAGTTTTTGTTGGGGCATCATTGCGTGGGAATGAATGACTGCCCACATGGTTGAATTCAATCCGTAGGCTGATTGATAGTGAATGACCCAAAGCCCCTACACTAAGATGATTGTATGTTTCTGTACCCATCATAAGATCTAATGTGGCCAGTTCCTAACACTCCTATCAGGTATGTCTGATTACCTCCCAGAAGCCAAGGACAAAGGCCAGACTTCTCTTTGAACAAGACCAAATTCTTTACTACACAATTCTGTCATTGTTATGGGCATGCTATAAATGTCAACTAGGTGAAATTGGTTAATAATGTGGGCCAAGTTTTCTATATATTTACTTATTTTCTGTCTATTTTTTATTTATTTTTTTAATTTTTATTTTCTGTCTATTTATATCAATCATTGTGAGACAGGTATTAAAATCTTCAGTTGTAACTGTGGCTTTGTCTATTTACACTTATAGTTCTCTGTTTTTTCATCAAAAATGCTCTGCAATAATGTGCTTAAACATTTAAGATTATCATGTCCTCTCACTAAATTGACATCTTTATCATTATGGAATGACCCTTTCCTTGGTAATATGTATCAGGACTTTATAACTTTTTATAGCAGAATAATATTCCACTGTATAGATACACCATTTATCATAGACATTTGGGTTACATCTATTTTTTGGACATTATAAAGAGTGATGCTATAAACATTCCTGTATAAGTCTCTGTGTGGACATATGTTTTCAAATTTCTTGGCATATACCTTGGTGAAGGTACATGGCTCCTCTATTTTAAAATTTTTAAAGACTTGCCTAGCTGTTTTCTTTTTTTTCTTTCTTTCTTTAAAGATTTTGTTATTTATTTGAGAGAAAGAGTATGAGAGAGAGCAAGCAGAGATCACAAGCAGGGAGATGGGAGGAGAGGGGCAGAGGGAGAGGTCGAAGCAGACTCCCCACTGAGCAGGGGTCTGATGTGGGGCTCAGTCCCAGGACCCTGAGATCATGACCCGAGCTGAAGGCAGATGCTTAACCCTTTACCGGGCTGTTATCCAAAGCAATTGTATCATTTTACATTTTCAACAGCCATGTATGAGGGTTCTAATTTCCTCACACCCCCAGCAACACTTGTTATTATCCTCATTTTGGTTATAGCCATCCTAATGGCTATGCAGTGTTATCTTATTGTGGTTTTAATTTCTATTTCCTCATTGACTATAGTGATGTTAAGCATCTTTTCCTGTGCTTAATAGCCATTCATATATCTTCTTTGGAGAAATGTCTATTCCCATCCTTTGCCATTTTTATTTATTTTATTTTATTTTATTTTATTTTATTTTTTTCCTTTGCCATTTTCAAAGTAAGCTCTATGCTCAATGTAGAGTTTGAGTTCATGACTCTGAGATTAAGAGTCACATACTCAAAAACAAAAACAAAAACAAAAGAGTCACATGGTCTACCAACTGAGCCAGCCAGGTGCCCCAATCATTTGCCATTTTATTTATTTATTTATTTTTTTAATTTTTCAAACTTTGTATCTTTTTTTTCTAAATTTTATTTATGATAGTCACAGAGAGAGAGAGAGAGAGAGAGAGAGAGAGGCAGAGACATAGGCAGAGGGAGAAGCAGGCTCCATGCACCGGGAGCCCGACGTGGGATTCGATCCCGGGTCTCCAGGATCGCGCCCTGGGCCAAAGGCAGGCGCTAAACCACTGCGCCACCCAGGGATCCCTCATTTGCCATTTTAAAATTGGATTGTCTTTTATTGGTGTTGTGTAAGAATTCTTTATGTATTCTTGATATAAGTCTTTTATCAGATAAATGAGTTGCAAATATTTTCTCACATTCCATGGTTCATTTGTTCTTTCTTTTTTTTTAAATTTTTTATTTATTTATGATAGTCACAGAGAGAGAGAGAGAGAGGCAGAGACACAGGCAGAGGGAGAAGCAGGCTCCATGCACCGGGAGCCCGACGTGGGATTCGATCCTGGGTCTCCAGGATGGCGCCCTGGGCCAAAGGCAGGTACCAAACTGCTGTGCCACCCAGGGATCCCGTCTTTCTCTTTCTTTCTTTCTTTCTTTCTTTCTTTCTTTCTTTCTTTCTTTCTTTCTTTCTTTCTTTCTTCTTTCTCTTTCTTTCTTCTATCAAGATTTTAGATATTTGAGAGGTAGAAAGAGTATGAGCAGGGAGAGAAGCTGAGGGAGAGGGACAAGCAGATTCCCTGCTGAGTAGGGAGCCAGGCATGGGGCTTGATCTTAGGACCCTAAGATCATGACCTGATCTGAAGTCAGATGTTTAACTGAGTGAGCCACCCAGGCATCCCTGAATTTTTTTTTTTTAAAGATTTTATTTATTTATTCATAGAGATACAGAGAGAGAGACAGAGAGAGACAGAGACACAGGCAGAGGGAGAAGCAGGCTCCATGCAGGGGACCCAATGTGGGACTCGATCCCGGGTCTCCAGAATCATACCCCAGGCTGCAGGCGAGGCTAAACTGCTGCGCCACCAGGGCTGCCCGGCATCCCTGAATTATATTGGTTTTTGTTTATATGGAAATGTCTTAATTTCTTGGTCATTTTTTGAAGGATAATTGTGCTGGATATAGAACTTTTGGGTGACAATAGCATTTTGGCTTCCATTGTTTCTGATGAGAAACCAGTTGTTATTTATTGAGGACCTCTTGTATGTGATGAATCATGTTTCTCTTTCTGCTTTCAAATTTCTTGGTCTTTTGATAGTTTTTCTGACATATCAAGGTGTGGATGCGATTTAGTTTCCTGAGAGTCCATTGAGCTTCTTGGATTTGCCAACTAATACTTTTCATCACTTTCTGACTGTTATTCTTTTGAATATTCCTTTTGCCCATTTCCCCTCTCCTCTCTTTCTGAGACTTCAGTTATGCTTCTGTTGGTTCACTTGATGGTGTTCCATATGACTCCAGGCTCAGTTCATTTTCTTCATTTTTTTTTTTTTTACTATTTTTTTCTTATGTTTTTTAAAGTTTCAATTCTTCAAAATGGGTAATCTCAATTGACCTTTTTCTATGTTCTCTGATTCTTTCTTCTGCCTGATGAAATCTACTCTTTAGTCCATTTGGTGAGACACACTTCAGTTTCTTTAGATATTTCATAAATTTTCACCTATACATGAATATTTTGTTGAAAACTGGGTATCTTAAATTATACAATGTGATGGGGTGCCTGAGTGGCTCAGTAGCTTGAGCATCCAACTCTTGATTTTGGCTCAGGGTTTTCAGCTCTGATCTCAGGGCTGTGAGGGCAAGTCCTGCATCAGACTCTATGCTCAGTGCAGAGTCGGCTTGTCCCTCTCCTCCCACTTCCTCCACTCTCTTCTCTCTCTCTAAAATAAATAAAATAATCCCTCCACTCTCTTCTTCTCTCCAAAATAAATAAAATAAAATCTTAAAGTATACAATGCGGCAACTTGCAAATCAGATACTCACTCTCTCCTCAGGATTTGTTTAATGAGTTTTCTGGGCTAATTCTGTAAAGTGTATATTCTTTGTTATATGGAATCTCTGCAAAGTTAGCTTAGCAGCCAGTTCAATGATTGAACAGAGATTTCCTTAAATACTTAAACAAATGAGTCTTCCAGATTTTGCTAAATGACTCTGTGTGTATTGGGATATGGTCTCAACAATTTTTTTTTAAAAGATTTTATTTATTTATTCTTGAGAGACACAGAGAAAGAGAGAGAGGCAGAGACAGGCAGAGGGAGAAGCAGGCTCCCCTCCATGCAGGGAGCCCGATGTGGGACTCGATCCCTGGTCTCCAGGATCACACCCTGGGCTGAAGGCAGCGCTAAACCACTGAGCCACCAGGGCTGCCCATCAACAATTTTTTAAAAATTTTATTTATTCATGAGAGACACAGAGAGAGAGAGAGAGAGGCAGAGGGAGAAGCAGGCTCCATGCAGGGACCCTGACATGGGACTCGATCCCAGGTCTCTAGGATCAGGCCCTGGGCCAAAGGTGGTACTAAACCTCTGCGCCACCCGGGCTCCCTGGTGTCGATACTTTGTCAGGCAGTTTACACCTCTTATTAGCCTTCACTTACTTTAGCAAAACCTGAAATTAGCCAGCAGTGAGACATTATGGTCTTTTCAGGTCTTTCTTGAGTGTGCACATACCATGCATGTGGCATTATAAATTCCTAAGACTATGTCAGATTTTCACAACTCTCCCTATGGGCATCTTAGTTTCTAACTTTTCCTTTTAAGATTTTTTTTCATCAGCCTATTCTTTTTTTTTTTTTTTTTTTTTTTAAGATTTTACTTATTTATTCATGAGAGAGACACACAGAGAGAGAGAGGCAGAGACACAGGCAGAGGGAGAAGCAGGCTCCCTGTGGGGAGCCGGATGTGGGACTTGATTCCAGGACCTGGGATCACGCCCTGAGCTGAAGGCAGATGCTCAACCACTGAGCCACCCAGGTGCCCCTCATCAGCCTATTCTTAGCTGCAATTGTTAACAACACCTATAGAAGCTTGGATGTTAAACAGTTGCCACAGATTGTTTTTGATAAATGTCCTGTGGATAGGACTATTCTTAAAGATTGAGTTCTGATTCAGGTCAAATAAAGACAAGCTCTGAGAACGGCATTATTCAGTGAGCTGCCAGACTACTCAAATAGTGACAATTCTCTGGGATTGGGGCATTTGGGGAACTCTAAATCCATTTTCTCCTCTCCAATGGCTTCTAGCCTGCTAGTTTTCATAGCTACTATTATAGTTGTGAGATTATCAGGTTTAAATTGGACGTGGAAGCTGGGAGGAGGGGTATTGGATTAGGGAAAGTTAAGATTCCCCAGAACTCATTGTTCATACTGAGAGTCAGACATTTTTTTGTGAATAAACACTCTTAGATTATCAGAAGGCTTTGTTTAATTTCAAGGGCTTGAAAAAGTTTATTTTGGCAGATTTCTATCCAGATTTCTCATTACCTTTATGGAGTAGTAGATTTTTGGAGTTCCTTAATGCCATTTTGACAGCTATGTAGATGGAGAGTTAGAGCGCTTTTCATCTTTCTCTGCTTTTGTATTAGCATGATATATCATTTTGCATCCTTTTATTTTATTCTATTTGTGTTTTTATTTTATATATATAAACATTTTTTAAGTTTTCATTAAATCCAGTTGATTTTTCTTAAAGTGAGCTCCATGCCCAAGAGTCACATGCTTTACTCACTGAGCTAAGCAGTTGCTCATATTTTTGTCTTTATTTTAAAATGAATTTCTTGGGATGACTAGCTGGATCTGTCAGTGGAATATGTGACTCTTGGTCTCTGGGTTATGAATGAGTTCAAGCCCTACATTGAGTATAGAGATTTCTTAAAAATAAAATCTTAAGAAATAAATAAATAAATAAATAAATAAATAAATAAATAAATAAATTTCTTGATGGTTATATTTGTTGGATATTGAGTTTTAAATTTTATATATTTTATTTTTTTATTTTAAAGATTTTATTTATTTATTCATGAGAGACACACAGAGAGAGAAGAGAGAGGCAGAGACACAGGCAGAGGGAGAAGCAGGCTCCATGCAGGGAGCCTGATGTGGGACTTGATCCCGGGTCTGCAGGATCACGCCCTGGACTGAAGGCGGCGCGTAAACCACTGACCCACCGGGGTGCCCAATTTTATATATTTTAAAAGATTTATTATTTTGAGAGAGAGAGAGAAAAAAAAGAGTGGGGGGAGTGGCAAAGGGAGAAATAATTCTGAAGCCGACTCCTCACTGATGGCAGAGATGGACATAGGACTCAATCCTAGGACCCTGAGACCATGACTTGGGCTGAAATCAAGCCAGTTTCTTAACTCACTGAGCCACCCAGGTGCCCCTGGATATTGCTTTTTTAAAATAAAATTTGAAAATATTTTTAATTCAGATGTTAAGACTTAAAATTGTTTAATGATGTTAAATTTAAAGTTAACTATTTGTTAATATCTTTCTGTTTGTTCCACCTGCTCATTGTCCTCCTTTTCTCTCTTTAAAAAAAAAAAAACTCTTTTGGGAGTGCCTGGATGGCTCAGTTAGTTCAGTGTCTGACTTTGGCTCAGGTTGTGACTTCAGGGGCCTGGGATTAAGACCCACATAGAGCAACCTGCTCAGTGGGGAGTCCACTTGTTGCTCTCCCTCTGCCTCTTCCCCACTCCTACCCCCACTCATGTTTGAGCTCTATGTCTATTTTCTCAAATAAATACATAAAATCACTAAAAAAAAAAAAAAAAAAACCTCTTTTGGACAGAGGATTTTTCATGATTCTATTTTATCTTTTTCATTGCTTTATTAGCTTCTAGTGCTTTGGATTTTGTTTTGTTGAGTAGTTGCTTTATGGTCTATAGAATACATCTTATCACTGTCTACTTTGAAGTAACATTATACTACTGAACTCAGCTCAAGAGTTAGATGCTTAACTGACTGAGCCACCCAGGTGTGCCTATTGTTTGCTTAAATAGTTTTATTTTATTATTTTTTAAAGATTTTATTATCAAAAAATTCTCTATACCTCTGTGGGGCTCAAAGTCACAACCCCAACATCAAGAGTCCCATGCTCAACTAACTAAAATAGTCATGTGCCCTCAGTTTTCTTTTAAAGAAATTTAAATTTAAATAATTTTTTTAAAAGATTTTATTTATTTATTCATGAAAGACAGAGAGAGAGAGAGTCAGAGACACAGGCAGAGGGAGAGGCAGGCTCCAAGCAGGGAGCCTGACGTGGGACTTAATCCCGGGACTCCAGGATCATGCCCTGGGCTGAAGGCAGCGCTAAACCACTGACCCACCCAGGCTGCCCCTAAATTTACATAATTTTAAAAGGTCTTTCACATCCACCATATATTTATCATTTCCACTTTTTGGTATAGATTCAGATTTCCATTTGATAATATTCTCCTTTCTATAGGCTTACTTTAGCATTTTTATAGTTCAGGTGTGCTTGTATGAATTTCTTCAGATTTTGTATGCTGAAAACATCTTTATTTGACCATTGTTTTGCACATTTTTCTCTGGGCACAGAATTCTAGATTGATAATTTTTTCTTTCAGTACTTTAAATATATTATTTTACTTTTTTACACTTGCATTATTTCCAACAAGAAATCTACTGCATTATCTTTAAGTCTGAAAAAATGTACTGCATTATCTTTAAGTCTTCTTTTTTTAAAAAAAGATTTTATTTATTTATTCATGAGAGACACAGAGAGAGGCAGAGATACAGGCAGAGGGAGAAGCAGACTCCCTGGGGGGAGCCTGATGTAGGACTTGATCCCAGGACCCCGGGGATCATGACTTGAGCCAAAGGCAGACACTCAACCACTGAGTCACCCAGGTGCCCCAATAAGTTGCCTTTTTAAATCTGTTTTCACGATTTAAGATTTTCTTCTTGGGGCATCTGGGTAACTCAGTTGGTTAAGCATCTGCCTTCAGCTCAGGTCATGATCCCAGGGTCCTGGAATTGAGCTCCACATCAGGCTCCCTGCTTCCTTCTCCCCCTCCCTCTCTTCCTCCCTCTCTGCCTTCACTTGTGCTCCCTCTCTCTCAATAAATGAAATCTTTAAACAAAAAAAAAAAAAAAAAGAAGAAGAAGAAGAAGAAGATTTTCTCCTTATCAGTAGTTCTAAGCAATTTGTGATGTACTTGTTCCTGTGTCTTGGCTTGAGGTTTGTTGACATTCTTGGATCTGTGGATTTAATTAAAAAAAAAAACAAAAACAAAAAACACTTTTTTTTCTTTTCTTTTTATTTTTTGATATTTTATTTACTTATTCAGGAGAGACACAGAAAGAGACAGAGACACAGGCAGAGGGAGAAGCAGGCTCCAACCAGGAAGCCTGATGTGGGACTCGATCCCGGGACTCCAGGATCATGCCCTGGGCCGAAGGCAGGCACTAAACCGCTGAGCCACCCGGGCTGCCCTTTTTTTTCTTTTAAAGTAGGCTCCATTCCCAATGTGGGGCTTCAACTCATGACCCTGAGATCAAGAATAACATGCTCTACCAAATGAATTAGGCAGATGCCCCAGATCTGTGGATTTATGATTTTTATAAATTTGGAAAAATTTTTATCCATTAGGCTTTAAGTATTTAAATATTTCTTCTGCCTGACCTTTCTCTCATTCAGGGATTATACATATTAGGCCACTTGAAGTTGTCCCACATCTCATGCTGTTTTGCTTATATTTTTCAGTGTTGTTTATCCTTTTGTGTTTTTCATTTTGTACAGTTTCCATTGCTACATCTTCAAGTTCTCCAATCAATTTTTGTTGTGTTTGGTCTGCTATTAATCCTGTCATCAGGATCCCTGGGTGGCGCAGCGGTTTGGCGCCTGCCTTCAGCCCAGGGCGCGATCCTGGAGACCCGGGATCGAATCCCACGTCGGGCTCCCGGTGCATGGAGCCTGCTTCTCCCTCTGCCTGTGTCTCTGCGCCTGTCTCTCTCTCTCTGTGACTATCATAAATAAATAAAAAAAGAAAATTAAAAAAAAAAAATCCTGTCATCAATTGAATTATGCCTCCCTCAAAGGTCATATGTTAAAATCTTAACCCCCAATATTACTTTATTTGGAGATAGGGCCTTTACAGAAGTAATTAAGGTAAAATGAGACCATATGGATGGGGCCCTAACCTAATAGGATTGATATCCTTATAAGCGAAAGAAATCAGAAGTGCACTCATACAAAGAAAAGGTCATGTGAGGACACAGCAAGAAGGTGGCCATCTCTAAGCAAAGGAAGAATCCTCATTAGATGTAAACTTTGCTGTAAACTTGATCTTGAACATCAGTCTCCAGAAATAGCTTCTGTGGATTAAGCCATCCAGGCTGTGATTCTGTTATGGAGGCTCTAACAATACAATTCTCTCCAGTTTATTTTTCTTCCTTTTTTTAAAGTATTTTATTTATTTATTCATAGACACACACACACACACACACACACAGAGAGAGAGAGAGAGAGAGAGAGAGAGAATGAGTGGCGGCAAGGGCAGAGGGAGAGGGAGAGGGAGAGGGAGAAGCAGGCTCTTCACTGAGCAGGGAGCCCAAAGTGGGACTTGATCCCAGGACCCTGGGATCATGACCTGAGCCAAAGGCAGATGCTTAACTGACTGAGCCACCCAGGTGCTCCAATCCACTGTATTTTTCATCTCTCAAAGTTCTATGTGGGGGCATCTGGCTGACTTAGTCAATAAAGCATGTGACTCTTTATTTCAAAGAATTCAAGCCCCATGTTGGGTGTAGAGCTTACTTAAATAATAATAATGAAAATATAATAAAATAAAAACTTAAACATAATAAAGTTATATGTGAATTTTATATAGTTTTTTAAAAATTTATTTGAGAGAGGGATGCCTGGGTGGCTCAGCAGTTAAGCATCTGCCTTTGGCTCGGGCATGATCCTGGAGTTCCGGGATCGAGTTCTGCATCCGGCTCCCTGCATGGAGCCTGCTTCTCCCTCTGCTTATGTCTCTGCCTCTCTGTGTCTCCCATGAATAAATAAATAAAATCTTTAAAACAAAACAAAACAAAAACAAAAAGAATTTATTTGAGATAGAAAGCTCATGAGCATGGGGAGGGGCAGGCAGAGGAACAAGCAGACGTTGTGTTCACAAAGAGCTTGATTTCATGACCCTGAGATGATCTGAGCCAAAATTAAGAGGTAGACACTTAACTGACTGATGACCCAGATACTCCAGTTATATGTGAATTTGAAAAAAAATACCTTCCATGTTTTTCAACATTCTCATAATTTATTGTAATTGTTTGAAATTATGGAATATATGCCTATTATTTATGTCATTTCTGAATCTATTTCTATCATATGATTTTTCTCCTCATTATGGATTGTATTTTCGTGTATATTTGCTGCCTAATAATTTTTTGTTGGATGATGAACATTGTGAATTTTATACTCTTGGGTGATGGTGGGTTTTTTGTTGTTATTGTCTAAATACTATGTTTATTCTGGGATACTGTTAATTTTTTTTTAAGATTTTATTTATTTATTCATGAGAGAGGCAGAGAGACACAGGCAGTGGGAGAAGCAGGGATGAGAACTTGATCACGCCCTTAGCTGAAGGCAGATGCTCAACTTCTGAGCCACCCAGGCGACCCAGGATACTATTAAATTATTGGAAATAATTTGGTTCGTTCATGGGTTGCTTTTTAGCTTTGTTAAGTAAAATTTTTTTAAAAAAGTAAAATCATAGCTATCTTTATCCTATCTTTATCCTATTGCCTACTGAGGCAATCCTTAGTATTCTACGCTAGTTTTTTGTATTACAAGGTTGCTCCACTCTGATTATTGGGAATATGAACTATTTTCAACCTTGTATATTTTCTGGGAGTTATTCTGCATCTTCTACCCAGTGGTGCTTTCATTGGTCTATGGCAGTTTTCTCACAGCATGGGTTGATCAGTATTCAACTGGAGACTAAAGGGAAGTGCCCTGTATATCTTTGCAGCTCTTTCCTCCCTAACACTTTGCCCTGTAAAATATAGATGCCCCGATCTGCCAAATTGTCAACTACACTCCTCAACTTAAGGACACTCTGGGCTGTTTCTGTTCACTGTTCTGAAATCTAGAAACTATCTCCAGGTATGTGGCTGGGTGATTCACTTTCTCTTCTTCTCCCTGGGACCACTGGGACCACTCTCCTGCATTGCTTCTCTTGCACTTTTTTTTTTAAATCGATGTTATCATTGACATACACTGTTACTCGGTTTCAGGTGTACAACATAGTGATTCAAGAATTCTGTTATGCTATGTTCACCATAAGCTTAAGCTATCATCTGTCACTATACAACACTATTATGATATCATTGATTATAATTCTATGTTGTACCTTTTTTTTTTTTTTTTTTAAATTTATTTATGATAGTCACACAGAGAGAGAGAGAGAGGCAGAGACACAGGCAGAGGGAGAAGCAGGCTCCATGCACCGGGAGCCCGACGTGGGATTCAATCTTGGGTCTCCAGGATCGCGCCCTGGGCCAAAGGCCGGCGCCAAACCGCTGCGCCACCCAGGGATCCCTGATGTACTTTTTAAAAAAATATTTTATTTATTTATTCATAGAGACAGAGAGAGAGAGAGAGAGAGTCAGAAACACAGGCAGAGGGAGAAGCAGGCTCCATGCTGGGAGCCCGACATGGGACTGTATCCTGGGTCTCTAGGATCAGGCCCTGGGCTGAAGGTGGTGCTAAACCACTGAGCCACCTGGGGCCCACTGATGTAGATTTTTAAAAAATCTTTTCCAAAATCAGTATATGTGGGGGTCCTGGGTGGCTGAGTTGATTAAGCCTCAACTCTTGATTTTGGCTCAGGCCATGATCTTGGGGTCCTGGGACTGAGTCCTATGTTGGGTTCTATGCTTGGCATGGAGTCTGCTTGTCCTTCTTCCTCTGTTATTCCCCTGCTCTCTTTCTCTGTCTCTCTCAAATAAATAAATAAAATCTTAAAAAAAAAAAAAAAAGATCGATACCTGCATAACAGCTATTTGGTTTCTCCCAGGCAATATACCATTTCTGGAACAACAGCTATAACGGAACCATTATCTGATAAATTTTATGACCCTAGGTAAATAGGGGAGTTGAATAGGGATAATTTTTAAATCAATACCCCTGAACATATCGATCTAGGAAGCAAGGATCAATAAATACCAAAAAACCTAACTATTGTGTTGGTCACATTTTCTGATTATAATGAGGTAAAATTAGAGATGAATAATAAAAACATATCTTTTAGGGGTGCCTGGGTGGCTTAGGCATCTGACTCAATTTTGGCTCCGGTCATGATTTTAGGGTCATAGGATTGAGATGTGCACCAGGCTCCATGTCAGCAGGGAATCTACTTAAGATTCTCTTTCCCTCTCCCTCTGCCGCTTTCCCCATGCTCTCTCTCTAAAATATATAATAAATCTTAAAAAAAAACCCATATATTTTAAGTGCACACATTTGGAAAACTTAAAACACGTCTCCGTGGACTTTTATGAAAAGAAAACATACACAGTTGAAATAAATAACTCAAAATACTGAGTATTGTTTAATATGATTACCACTTTTGTAATGATATATTACATTTGTGTATATATATTTGCAGGTATATATAAAAATTATTTGGAAATATACTCCCAAAATTTAACACTGGACACGTGTATTGGGGAGTGTATAAAACTATGTAGATAGGATCAGTAGTAGGATGGAAACTTCATTTAATACCATTTCACAGGGGCAGCTTGAGTGGCTCAGTGGTTTAGCACGGCCTTCAGTCCAGGGAGTAATCCTGGAGACCTGAGATCAAGTCCTCCATGCAGGGAGCCCGTTTCTCCCTCTGCCTGTGTCTCTGCCTCTCTCTCGATCTGTGTCTCTATGAATAAATAAATAAAATCTTTTTTTAAAAAAAAGAATACCATTTCACATTTTTCATCTTTGATTTTTATGAAAATATTAGCTAACCAAAAATTAAGTGCTTAAAATTACTTATAAAACACATTTTAACAATCCATGAGCCAAAGAAGGAAATATAATGAAGAATTAGAATATATCTAGAATTGTTATCATAATACAATCCTTACATTTCAAAATCAGTAAAAAATGGCTGAAACAGTACCAAGTGGAACATCAATAGTCTTAAATGCATAGAATAGAAGAGAAGATAGACTCAAGCTAAAGTGGCAAGTATTCTCTCCTAAAAATTAGAAAAAAAAATAGTACAAATTCAAGGAAAATTTTTTATATCAATTAATTTTTTAAATTTAATTTCAATTAATTAACATATAGTATATTATTAATTTCAAGTAAATATTTTAATTGAATTTTATTTCTGCCTACATAATGAAATTACAAGGAGTTAATTTTTTTTAACATGGAGTTAATTTGAACAAACCTTCTGTTTCACTTAAAATTATGAATAAAATATTATTTTTTGGGATGCCTGGATGGCTCAGTGGTTGGGTGTTTGCCTTTAGCTTGGGGAGTGATCCTAGAGATTCAGAATCAAGTCCCACATCAGGCTCCCAACAGGAAGCCTGCTTTTCTCTCTGCCTATGTCTCTGCCTCTCCCTCTGTGTCTCTTATGAATAAATAAATGAACTCTTTAAAAGATTAAAGAGTTTGGGATCCCTGGGTGGCGCAGTGGTTTGGCGCCTGCCTTTGGCCCAGGGCGTGATCCTGGAGACCTCGGATTGAGTCCCAAGTCGGGCTCCTGGTGCATGGAGCCTGCTTCTCCCTCTGCCTGTGTCTCTGCCTCTCTATGTGTGTGACTATCATAAATAAATAAAAAATTTTAAAAAAAAGATTAAAGAGTTTATTTATTTGAGAGAAAGCAATATATATATATATATAGAGAGAGAGAGAGAGAGAGAGAGAATGAGAGAGAGTGAGCACTGAGTGAGGTGAGGGGCAGATGGAGAAGCCGACTCCCCTCTGAGTAGGCAGCCCAACAAGGGGCTCAATCCCAGTACCCTAGGATTATGAGTTGAGCTGAAGCGAGATGCTTAACCAACTGAGTCCTGAAATATTATTTAGCAAAAAACCTTTTAAATGTGTTGCTGGGCTAGCATAAAAGAAATCTCCAAAGTCGCACTATGAGTTATAAGAGAAGTTCTGGAAGTTCAATGCTCTGGCACCCACTTTGAGGTTTTCTGACCAACCCTGAAGCCTTGTATTCTACTTTGATAGCTACATGGATCACAGAACCTGCTAAGTAGATAATTTAATAGTAGGTGGCTACTTAGAGTTAGGACCCAAGGAAGAGCACCCATGGTATAAAAATAAAAAAAATTGAATCTTATTTTTTAAAAAATCAGTTGGCAAGGATATATATCTGGCCTCACTTTATTTATTATTATTTTTTAAAGATTTTATTTAAGGGAAAGCACATGAGCAGGGGGAGGAGCAGAGAGGGGGAGACATGCGGACTCCCCGTCAAGACCTGAGCCAAAGGCAGACACTTAGCAGACAGAGCCACACAGGCGTCCCCTAGCCACACTTTAAATACTTCATTGTCAAAGGCCATTTCTATCACTGCAGAAAGTTCTATCAGACAGTGCTATGTGAGATCTGACAGGAGGGGGAATTCAGTACTTCACAAATCAGGACACAACAGCAGCTCAGCTGAAACGTCTCACATTTATTACTGAACCAACCTACTGGTATAGAGGCATAGTAACAGAGAAAATCATTCCCTTGGTAAGACGTGTCTATTGGCCAGGTAGGAAGGATGTTTTCATATTGATAGGATAGGAACATGTGATCTCCATGCGGCTTCAATATGTGTGCCAATTATGTTTGCTATTTCATGATGTGCGATGCTTCCTCATAGACCCAGCTTGGTTCTTCTCCAGTGCCTCCTCTTGGAGTTGTACCTAATTTTATTACCAGTTTTCATCCGAATCCACTGGGGAATGGGACGATTCTGCTTTTGTTTCTTGGCCAGGAATCGCTTGATTCTGAAAGTCTTGTGAGAAGATATGGCGATCACAGTCAACCACATGCAACCAGGATGGCAGCGGAAGGGCCGGGCCTCACTTTAGTATTGAAAAGAATGAGGAGAAAGTTTCCTTGGATAATTTACAACAAGAAGCCATGTGTGGTGGCCAGCATCTAAGATGGTCCCAGTTTTCTCTACCTTCTGGTATTCCCATTCTTGAATGTAGTCACTACCTACATTGAATATGGCTTACTTATATAGATAATAGGATATTTCAGAAATGACTTTGTGTGAGTTTCATGGCTTGGTCACAGAAGATATTGAGGATTGTAGTTTCTCTCTCTTGGAACATTCATTCTGGGAGAAATCAGCTGCTATGTCACAAAGACTCTCAAGCAGTTTTATGAAGAGGCAAGAAACTGAGGCCTCCTCTTAGCAACCAGCATTAACTTGTCAGGCTTTTGAGTAAGCCACCTTGGAAGTGTATCCTTCAGCTCCAGTGAAGCTAAGGCTTTAGATGGTTGCTCCTTCCTGACATCTTATATGCAACCTCAAGTGAGACCCTGAGCTAAAACTACTCACCTAAATTACCCCCAGATTCTACAGAGACCACTTAAACTTTTTTAAAATTTATTTTTATTATTATTTTTTGTTTAGAGATTTTACTTATTTATTCATGAGAGACACAGGAAGAGAGGCAGAGACACAGAGGGAGGAGAGGCAGGCTCCATGCAAATATCCTGATGCGGGACTCGATTCAGGGCATCTGGGATCACACCTTCAGCCAAAGGCAGACTCCCAACCGCTGAGCCACCCAGACGTCCCTAAATTTTTTTTATTTTTTAATTTTTATTTTTTTAAAGATTTTTATTTATTCATGAGAGACACAGAGAGAGACAGAGACAGAGACATAGGCAGAGGTAGAAGCAGGCTCCATGCAGGGAGCCTGACATGGGACTCAATCCCGGATCTCCAGGATCAGGCCCTGGCTGAAGGTGGTGCTAAACCACTGAGCCACCCGGGCTGCCCCCTTAATTTTTTTTTTAAAAGATTTTATTATTTATTTATTTATTTATTTATTTATTCATTCATTCATTCATTCATTCATTCATTCATTCATGAGAGACACAGAGAGAGATTGGCAGAGACATAGGCAAAGGGAGAAGCAGGCTCCCCACAGGGGCCCAATGCAGGACTTGATCCTGGAACCTGGGATCATGCATGACCTGAGCCGAAGGCTGATGCTCAACCACTGAGCCACCCAGGCGTCCCTACAGAGGCAATTTAAAGATAATAAATGTTTATTGCTTTCAGCTGCTAAGATATGCAATTTGTTATGCAATAGATAAATAATATGCTAGTACTCACAAAGGCTTTTGGTTGGAATTTCTGTTGCTCGTGTGGTTAGAAAAAATTTAAGTAGAAATTTGATAATTGGTAGAAGCAAATACTTTCTTAGGAAGAGCTTATTTTTAACCCAGGTCTCAAAGAATTACTGAGGCTTAAATACCTACAAGCAAAAGATATCATGAGTGAGAGTCAGAAATCTGATATAGTGGAAGCTGAAATGTAAAGACTCCATATATTGAATTTTTATCAATGAAATAATATAAAATGATTATGTTTAATATGCTTCAAGAAATAAAAGCAGGAAAAATAAACTGAGCAGGAAAAGAAACCATAATGAATAACTAAGCAGATTTTTTTAAAGAACAAAGTAGAACTTCTATAAATAAAAAATACATGATGTTATTTAAATTGTCAAGGACTGATTATACAGTAGAATGGACACAATTGAAAAAAAGAACCAGTGCAGTATAAAATAGATCCAAAGAATTTACCCAGAATGCTGTCCATGGATTCAAAGATAGAAAATATGAATGAAGGGTTAAGAAAAAATGGAAGACTGAATAAAAAAGTCAAACATATAGCTCAGTGGAGTTCCAGAAGGAGATAATGGAGAGATTGGGGATGAAGCAATATTTGAAGATAAAACGACTAGGAATTTTTCAGGGTTGTTGAGAGAAATCAATCCTCAGATCCAGAAAAGCTCCCCCAAATTGAAAAAAAGAAATTTATAAATAAAATCAAATTCAACAGAAACATCAGTTTAATTGCAAATCAGAAAAGAACAAGAAATGATCTTAGAGTGGCTCAGTCAGTTGTCTGCCTTCATCTCAGGTCCTGATCCCAGAGTCACTGAATGGAGCCCTGCATGGAGCTCCCAGTTCAGCAAGAAATCTGCTTCTCCCTCTGCCCCTCACGCTGCTTTGAGCTCTCTCTTGCTCACTCTTTCTTTTTCTCCTTCAAATAAATAAGTAAAATCTTTTTAAAAAGAAAGAAATTATCAAGAATTTGATAATTCAATTATCAAGAATTATCAAATTCAAATTTGAATTATCAAATTCAAATCAAGAATTTGAATAATCAAGAAATTATCTTGAAAAGCAGAGTAATATTAAAGAAAGCATATCGGAGAAATAATACAGGTAAAAACAAAAATTATCAAAATAGAGATGACACCATAGAGGGATCTATAAAGACAAAGCAGGAGTTAAAATTGAGTCCCACATCAGGCTCCCCTCGAGATGCCTGCTTCTCTCTTTGCCTATGTCTCTGCCTCTCTCTGTGTGTGTCTCTCATGAATAAATGAATCTTTAAAAAAAAATAGACAAACTTATAACAAGATCGATAATAAATAAATAAGATTACATATGGCTCTTTAGAAAGATGTAGTCACAGCTACAGCAGAACTTTGGATGCCCTGTTCCTGCTTCTGCCTCACTGCTGTTCTCTGTTGCCAAGGAACAAGTCCGTTAGGAAGCCATGTTGCAGATATGGCTTTTAAAGACACTAGGGAAGACACCATGGAACCAGAGCTGGCAATTCACTGAATTAGAATTACTCTAACCAGCTGGAATGTAAAATCTTTGGAGAAGGTATGTGCTGACTTGATCAGAGGTGCAAAAGAAAAGAATCTCAACGTGACAGGCCCAGTTCAGTTGCCAAGCAAGACTCAGAATCACTACAAGGAAAACTTCTGGTGAAAGTTCCAAGACTTGGGATGGTTTTCTGGTGAGAATCTACAAGTCATTCATCGATTTGCACAGTCCTTCTGAGATTGTTAAGCAGATCACTTCCATCAGTATTGGGCCAGGAGTTAGTTGAGGTTGAAGTCACCATTGCAGAGGCTTAACTCAACTTAAAAAAATTTTTTTTTTTTTTTTTAAGATTTTATTTACTCATGAGACACACAGAGAGAGGCAGAGACATAGGAAGAGGAAGAAGCAGGCTCCCTGTGGGGAGCTCGATATGGGACTCGATCCCAGGACCTGAGCCAAAAACAGACACTCAACCACTGAGCCACCCAGGCATCCCTTAAATCAACTTTTTAAAAAAATATCAGTGTTAAAAAAAAAGATTACATATGAATCATACCAGGAATGAAAAGGGGAACATAATTCTCTTACATTAAAGTCTTTAAATATTATAGAAATTACTATAAATTTTATGTTAATAAATTAGTAAACTTAAGTGAAATTTCAGGATAAGGTATTAGAATATATTTGGCTTCACATTAGGGAATATCTGATTAACAGTTGTTTGAGCAATAAGACATTTAATTAAAATATAGATGGATCTGGGGCAGACAGACTAATGCTTTTTACACAGGTTTGGAACTAATCATTTTCCTTTTTTTTTTTTTTTTATTTATGATAGTCACAGAGAGAGAGAGAGAGAGAGAGGCAGAGACACAGGCAGAGGGAGAAGCAGGCTCCATGCACCGGGAGCCCGATGTGGGATTCGATCCTGGGTCTCCAGGATCGCGCCCTGGGCCAAAGGCAGGCGCCAAACCGCTGCGCCACCCAGGGATCCCTCCTTTTTTTTTTTTTTAGAGAGATTTTATTTATTTATTAATGAGAGACACACAGAGAGAGAGAGAGAGAGAGAGAGAGGCAGAGACACAGGCAGAGGGAGCAGCAGGCTCCATGCAGGGACCCAATGCGGGACTCGATTCTGGGACTCTGAGATCACACCCTGAGCCAAAGGCAGCTGCTCAACTGCTGAGCCATCCAGGTGTCCCAGGAACTAATCAATTTCCATACAAACTTTTTTTAAAAGTAAAACATTGATGTAGAGAAAAGTACACAAATCAAGTATATATATATATATATATATATATATATATATATATATAATATAATATAATTTTTTTCACAAAGTGAACACATCCAAGTAACTATCACCCAACTCCTGTGGCAGTAATAATTTAAAGCTTAACTGTCACAAGTTCTTTTAGTCCATATGGATTCAGCTGGCTTGTTTTTGTTTTTGTGTTTTTAAAGATTTTATTTATTTTTTTAGAGAGAGAGCGAGAAAGATCACAAGCATGGGGGAACGGTAGTGGGAGAAGCAGACACCTCACTGAGCAGAAAGCTGATGCAGGACTGTATCCCAGGACCCTGGGGTCATGACCTGAGCCAAAGGCAGACACTTAACTGACTGAGCCACCTGGGCTGGCTTGTATTTTAAAAGTGTAAACATTTTTCTGCCCATCAAGCACTAAAAGAGCTACAAATTGAGATGTTTGTTTGCCCCTAGAATTCATATTCTTTCTTCAGCTCTGCCTGTTAACTGCATTCTCTAGATCCACCAGTGTGTGTTATGGTTTCCAAGAGGTCCACACACATGGACTGAGACCAGCGCCATAGTTAAATGTTTGGGGTGTAGCAGTATTGTACACCCTGAGGTCACTGGAGGCCACCTGAGGCTTATGCAGTAGCTTTGCCAAGAGGTGTACTGTCTTGCGAGGTACCACATCTTTGTGTAAGGTCCAGTGTGTGCAGCTTTGCTCTAAAGAAGTATAAGCTATAATACCCTGACATAAGCTGTAGTCACCCACCAAGATCAAAATATGAGGTGGCTTAAGACTTAAAGCCTCTTGCAGAAGTTAAAAGCTATATCTACACAACTGTAAAAACTCACCTGGCTTTATATAACCTCTTAAATTGTCCAAGTCAAAACCTACTAAGTATACTCTAAAGTCTAAAGCTCAAAGCTACATACCCTACTTCATCAAAAGCCTCTTTCTGGAGATATTTTGTCACCCAGAATTTGAATCCCTATTTATTTATTTAACAATGTTTACGGGGATCCCTGGGTGGCGCAGCGGTTTAGCGCCTGCCTTTGGCTCAGGGCGCGATCCTGGAGACCCGGGATCGAATCCCACGTCAGGCTCCCAGAGCATGGAGCCTGCTTCTCTCTCTGCCTGTGTCTCTGCCTCTCTCTCTCTCTCTGTGACTATCATAAATAAATAAAAATTAAAAAAAAAAAAAACAATGTTTACACCCAAGAGGTTGGTGGTTTGAGGTTACATCTCTAAAATGTCGATCCATTTAGTCCAATGGGAAGACCTGCCCCTGCATCTCTTATAGCATGTTAGACAGTAATAATCAGAAGATTCTACTCTTTACTGGCAAGGCTGCTTCCTAGATGAAGGGATTAAATTTATTTATGCTCATTTCCCCAAGCTATCACTTAAGTAACCCCCACTCCTCCTCCCAGGGAAGCTAGGAGTGAAAGGGAAGAGATGCCAGGAAAATTATCCTAGTGAACCTCTCCTCCCAGTGAAGGAAACACCAAGTAATAGAGAAATGTACTCTCCCCAAACCAATTGGTTCAAAGTATCAGAAAAGCATGCATTGAAAGTAAGGAGAAGATCTCATCCTAGCATGCCAAAATTCCACTAGGAAAATGTGTACCAGACCCAGGGAAGAGAGTCAGGATTTATGCACACAACTTGCCAAAAAGCTATAGCTTTGACCAGGTGCTCAGAAAATCTAAAAGAAAGCAGTAATGGAGCCAAGGAAAATCCACACTTCATGCTTTGTCTGAAAATAGTTAGGTCTTTATTAGGATATAAGAAGTCATATTCTCGGGGGATCCTTGGGTGGCTCAGTGGTTTAGCGCCTGCCTTTGGCCCAGGGCGTGATCCTGGAGACCCGGGATCGAGTCCCACATCGGGCTCCCTGCGTGGAGCCTGCTTCTCCCTCTGCCTGTGTCTCTGCACCCCTGCCCCTCTCTGTGTCTCTCATGAATAAAATCTTAAAAAAAAAAAAAAAAGAAGTCATATTCTCTACAAAAAGGGAGCAAAAGGAGCTGAAATTGATGTACTTGAAATACAAAGACCACAAAAGAGATGAAAAGGGAGTTGTATAAGATATGGGAGAACTACAGGTTATCTATCTACACATTAATATACAACAAAAAGAGGCAAAGTATTCATATTATAGACAATGCAATAAATTATCAAATATAAGACAAATATAAGAAAGTCTTAAAATGCGGAGGTAAAGGAGAAAGGATGAAATAATAAGAGAATAGATGATAGTAATAGAGGAGAAAGAACAAATTGCTTTTTTTTTTTTTTAAGATTTTATTTATTTATTCTTGAGAGACGGAGAGAGAGAGAGAGAGACAGAGGCAGAGACACAGGCAGAGGGAGAAGCAGGCTCCATGCAGGGAGCCCGATTTGGGACTTAATCCTGGGTCTCCAGGATCATGCCCTGGGCTGAAGGCAGGCACTAAACCGCTGAGCCACACGGGCTGCCCTTTTTTTTTAAAAAAATTTTATTTATTTAAGTAATCTCTACACCCAACATGGGGCTCAAACTCTTGACCCTGAGATCAAGAGTCACATGCTGCACAGACTGAGCCAGCCAGGTGCCTTGACAAAGAACAGATTTTAATCAAGAATTATTGCTGTTCTGGGCACCTGGCTGGCTCAGTTGGTGGAGTATGTGATTCTTGATCTCAGGGTTGTGAGTTTGAGCCCCATGTTGGGTGTAGAGATTATTTAAAACAAAATCTTAAAAAAAAAAAAAAAAAAAAAAAAAGATTTACTGCTATTCCTAAGGGGAAAAAAATAAAAAAGAAGTCAAAATTGAAAGTTTTCAGAGCTAGAAAAAACCCTAAGTATTTAGACTAAAGGAGATCACCATGTGGAATAAAAATGAACAAAGAGACCTACATAGACATACTCCAGCAAAATTTTCTATTACCAAAAAAAGTTACTATCTAAAGAGAATAAATAGGTTATCTATAAAGAAAAAAATTAAGTTTGATTTTAATTTTTTTCTGGAATACTAAATATAGTGGAACAACAGACACAGAATTTTTAGGGGAAAATTATCTGACATAGCCCTAAGTCAGCAAAAAGACATGTACTGAAATAGACATTTTTAAAAAATTTTTTATTTATCTACGATAGTCACAGAGAGATAGAGAGAGAGGCAGAGACACAGGCAGAGGGAGAAGCAGGCTCCATGCAGGGAGCCCGACGTGGGACTCGATCCCGGGTCTTCAGGATCATGCCCTGGGCCAAAGGCAGGCGCCAAACCGCTGTGCCACCCAGGGATCCCTGAAATAGACATTTTTGAAGTGATTCCAGGGACTCTCTGGGGTCTTAGAAATCTTTTCAGGGTATCTACAAGGTCAAAGCTATTTTTGTAATAATACTAAGATATTATTTGCCTTTTTTACCTTGTTAATATTTGTACTGTTGCTGCAAAAGCAATACTGGGTAAAATTGCTGGAAGCTTAGCATAAACCAATGCCATGATACCAACTGTACTAGTAATGATGTTCTTTACCACCACATACTCCCACATGTCCTGGATGAAACAATAAAAATATTAATTTTACTAAATCTTGAATCTCAAATGCACATTTCTTTAATATTCTCTGTGGCAAATAGGAAGTATATAATGCACTTCTGCTATTTAGTAAAGTATGATGGTCTTCTTGAGGAAAAGCATTTGTGCAATTGGGTCACAAGCTGAACTAGCTACTTTTTTCATGTACTACCATTTTTACTTGAAAGGACGGACAGACAAACCATGGTTATTGAGACTTAGGTACTGGCAGACATTTTCTTGAAAATGAACCAAATGAGCCTGCTGCTTCAATTGACTATACTTTGCCATGAAAAAATTTGAGATTTTTTTTTTTAAGATTTTATTTATTTATTCATGAGAGACACGCAAAGAGAGGCAGAGACACAGGCAGAGGGAGAAGAAGCAGGCTCCATGCAGGGAGCCCGATGTGGTACTCAATCCCGGGACTCCAGGATCATACTTTGGGCCCAAGGCAGGCACTCAAATGCTAAGTCATCCAGGCATTCCAAATTTGAGATTTTAAGTGAAAATTAAAATATTAGAAAAATAGTATTTGCCAATCTCAGCTCAGATCCTTAATACTTAAAGACTTTTCTGATGAGAACAGTGATAATGTAAATGAATATGATTTTTAAAAATATTGATTAATAATATATGTTAAGATTTGGGAGACAGGCATAAGTCAATAAACCAATAATTTCCAAATGACCAAATGCAAATGCATGATGTTACAAAAATATGTGTGGGTAAAAAATCCATTCAATGTGATAGATCAATAGATTCTAATTTAACACAGTATGAATGTTCATTGATACAGTTTTTGGTTTTTTTTTTTTTGTCTTTCTAAAAGATTTTATTTATTTATTCATGAGAGACACAGAGAGAGGCAGAGACACAGGCAGAGGGAGAAGCAGTCTCCATGCAGGGAGCCCAATGTGGGACTCGATCCTGGACTCTAGGATCATGCCCTGGGCCGAAGGCAGGCACCCAACCGCTGAGCCACCCAGGCCTTCCCCCGTTGATATGGTTTTAAATTCCACATTGCAATTAATCTTTAGGAAACTACTATTTGCTGATTTCTTTCTTTTTTTTTTTTTAAGATGTTATTTATTTATTCATGAGAGACCCAGAGAGAGAGGCAGAGACACAGGCAGAGGGAGAAGCAGGCTCTCCTCAGGAGCCCGATGTGGGACTCGATCCTGGTCCCTTAGCTGAAGGCAGATGCTCAACTGCTGAGCCACCCAGGTGTCCCTGAATTCTGATATAGTATCAAAGAAGAATATCCAGAATTATCTGAAATGATTATTAGAATATTCCCCCTCCCCAAAGAAAATACTTTTTCCTTTGCCAATTACATATTGGTGTGAGGCCAGATTTTCTACATATATTCCAACTAAACCAACAACTACAACAGATTAGATGTAGGAATGCATGTTTCCATTAAGATAGACATGAAATATATTTGCACAACAGTATATTATAACCAACCTAAATGAATGTTTCTGAGGGAAAACAAAAGTATTCTCAGATATGTAAGGCCTTAGTAAATAAACCTACCCACTCTTCTTAAAAGAAATTACTTGTTTTTTAAGATTTTATTTATTAATTTATTTAAGAGAGTAAGTGCACTGCATAGGGGTAGGGGTAGGGGCAGAAGAGGAGGAAGAGAAGACTCCTCCTGCTGAGCATGGAGCCGGTTGGGTGCCTGATCCCAGAACTCTGAGATCCTGACCTGAGCCAAAATAATAGTTGGACAAATGAGGCACCCAGGTACTCCTTAAAAGAAATTACTTGAGGATTAATTTCAGCCATTCAATATATGAATAATTATGATCACAAGAATGGAGAAATTGAGTGATAAAAGGATTGTTTTGTGAAATATAAATTGCCTCCAAATTATATGTACTATGGTTGAAAAAGGGCAGTTCCTCAAAAGGGGGAAGGGATGTTAGACAAACCAAAAACTAGGAATCAGTGTATCACCTTATTGAAGTTCCTCTGTTTAGAATACTCACCTCTTTCTATGCTCATCCAAATCCCATTATATTTCAAGATAAAGCTCAGATCCCACATAGAATCATAGAAGCTCAGTACTGGAAAGGAGCAGGAGAGAGGAAAATCATTTATATTGAGGTCTATTATTATGTACCTGTCTGGGTGTTCAAAATTCATTCACATTTAATCCTTACAGAAAACCGGAAGACTAGGTTTTGCTATCCTCATTTTATAGACAAATCAGAGTTCAGAGAGATTAAACCCCTCACCCATTTTCATCCTACTACCTAGAGGTAGAATTTGGATGCAAACCCAGATCTTTCTTACTTTGAAGTTCATGAACTTGCATTTCACTATACTATCTTAAGGTTCATCTAATCTAAATAAACCCTGCCCAATCTGGAGTTTAAGTCCTCATCAAGACATCCCCATGAATGAGGGTGCCTGGGCGGCTCAGTTGGCTCAGTTGGTTGGGATTGAGCCCAGCTTGGGGCTCCCTGTTCAGCAGGGAGTCCGCTTCTCCCTCTGCTCACTCCCTGCTCTCTCACGCTTTCTCAAATAAATAAAATCTTAAAAAAAAAAAAAAAAAAAAGACATTCTAATGAATGGTTAACAGCCAATCCCCTCCAGGAACAAAGAATTCCACACATTTTAATGCTGCCCATTATATCCATTTACTACTCTAAAAAGTTTCTTCTCAATATTAAGCTGACATAGTTCTTCTGAACCCCTTACCCATAAATCCTAATACTCTTTGGGATGGGGTTGTGCATCATGAGCTAGTGGGAGACCATTAGTGGGATATTGATCCTCTTTTAAATGTTTTCTTTCTTTATTATTATTTTAAAGTAGGCCCCACACCCAATGTAGGGCTTGAACTCACGACCCTGAGATTAAGAGTTATGTGCTCTACTGACTGAGCTAGTCAGGTGCCCCTCTTCTTTTACATAGGAATAGAATTTTTTTTGCCTCAGCACAGAGGCAGATGGACCAGTAATGAAACTGAAGCTTTAAGGTCCCTCACCTGCCAGGGCCCTGGCAGTTGCTGGAAGTTGTGGAGCGTTCTAGGTGGAGAGGGGAACAGATTGAAATTAGGAAGCATTTCTGGGGGCACCTAGGGGGCTCAGTGGTTGAGTGTCTGCTTTTAGCTCAGGTCATGGCCCCAGGGTCCCGGGATGGAGTCCCATATCTGGTTCCCCGCAGGGAGCCTGCTTCTCACTCTGCCTGTGTCTCTGCCCCTCTCTCTGGGTCTCTCATAAATACATAAGTAAAATCTTCAAAAAAAGAAAAAAAAGAAAAAGAAAAAGAAAAGAGAAAAGAAAGAAAAGAGAAAAGAAAGAAAGAAAGAAAAGAAAGAAAAGAAAAGGAAAGAAAAAAGAAAAGAAGAGAAAAGAAAAAAGAAGCATTTCTGATGATTTGGCTAAAGAGATCTCAGAAGAAAGGGACCTAAAATTCCGAAGCTCCAATAATTTATTATAATTCCTTTTCTCATCTTAATAAATATTTTTGACCTAATTTTATTTTGGAAACTTTGTATTATTTTTCCTTAAAGAGGATTCCAAAACTTATATTCTGTTTCACAAAATCTGGACCAATCCTTGGTTCAATCCATAACAGTACTGTTAAATATATTTTCACTACTGTATTTATGTCTGGGTTACTTATTTATTTAAGATATTTTATTTATTTATTTAAGATTTTATTTATTTATTCATGAGATACAGAGAGAGAGAGGGAGAGAGAGAGAGAGGCAGAGAGACAGGCAGAGGGAGAAGCAGGCTCCATGCAGGGAGCCCAGTGTGGAACTTGATCCTGGGACCCCGGGATCACGCCCAGAGCCAAAGGCAGATGCTCAACTACTGAACCACCCAGGTGCCCCAAGGCCTGCCTATTAAACTCATTATGGGGGCGACTGGCTGTTTCAGTCTGTTGAGCATGTGACTCGATTTCAGGGATGTGAGTTCAAGCTCCACATTGCGTGTGGAGCCTACTTGAAAATAAATAAATAAAAGTCGTTATGCACTCCCTAGAGGTATATAAGAAGCAAGCCAGGAAAAGGGCTCAGGAACTCCCAGCCTGTACCTTTCCATTTTAACAATTTGCCTGTTACTCTGTATCTTCTGAGCACCTAAATTATGTAGCTAAGAGTTTGAAACAAATGGGGGTAAAAATAGAAAAAAACTGTATGTCAAGGATCATGCTGACTTAATTTTACAAGGGATGACTTCAGTAGGGCCCAAACTTACTTAACAAATAAATGGCTGGACCTCTGCTGCCACTCTGGTAAGAAAGTGATCCTGCATGCCCGTTGCTTTTTCATCATGTTTCTTTTTTTTTTTAATGTATTTATTTATTTATTGGAGATATAGCGAGTGAGAGAGCGGAGTGAGAGAGCGAGCACATGAGCAGTGGAGAGGGCAGAGGGAAAGGGAGAAGCAGGCTCTCCACAGAACAGGACCCTGGGATCATGACCTGAGCCAAAGGCAAATGATTAACTGACTGAGCCACCCAGGCACTCCCATCCTGTTCCTTTCCTAATCAAAATCTCCAATAGGAGATTGGAGGCTTGGTGAGCCTACTTTAATGACTGTGCCTTACTTAAAAGAGTCACTGACACAGTAAGGAACTGGCTTCTACTTTACTGAGGTAGGACTCATAATGTCAGAGAGAAAAGAAAAAAAAAAAAAAAACCACAAGGGGAGAGTGGTCAAAGGATGCTGGAAACTTCAGAGTATACTGTCCCCACATCATGGCTTAACCCAGTTATCTTGTGGCATTGCCCTGGCCATTGAGATTTTTTGGCAATAAGCAGCTGGGCCATTTCATACCAATGAGATTTTGGGGGAAATTTCTAATGGTTGTTGTAAGAGAAGATCTCTTACTTTCAATTTGTATTGGAAGCTTGTTTCTTTTTCTGGACAATATGGTTTACGGGTAAGGTTTGGAATTACTGCAGCAATGCTGATGCTATGGGAAAAATTATGTCCTAGATATAGCAAGAACAGCAGGATGCAGAGTGGAGATATGGGAAGGCAGTGAGAAACTGAATTCCACCAATCCCAAAGACTGTGCATTGTACCTCTGGATCTTATGTCAGCCAATAAACCATCTTTATCATTTCAGCCTGTTTGAGATGTTTCCTTTGCCTAAAAAAAAAAACACACATATCTGACAAAGGTCATGTATCTATAATATATAAACAATTCTCAAAGCTCAACAATAAAATAACAATTTTGCCAATTAAGAAAATGGGCAAAAGGTTTGAAGAGAAACTTGAAGAGTGCTCACAAGAAAAAATATACGGATGAATAATAAGCACAAGAAAAGATGATCAGCACCATTAGTTATCAGGAGCAAAGTCAAAGCACAATGAGAAACTACTACACATCTATAAGAATGGCTAAATTTTAAAATCTGACAATACCAAGTGCTGACGAAGATGCATAGCAACTAGAATTCTCACACAATGAAGGTGGGAATGCAAAATGAAACAGCCACTTTGGAAAACGGTTTGACAAGTTTTTAATTTTTTTCTTATTAAAGACTATATATATATATATTTTTAGCAATTTTAGGTTCACAGACAGCTTTTTTTTTTTTTAAGATTTTACTTATCTATTCATGAGAGACACACACACACACACACAGAGGCAGAGACACAGGAAGAGGGAGAAGCAGGCTCCATGCAGGGAGCCCAACGTGGGACTCAATCCTTGGTCTCCAGGATCAGGCCCTGGGCTGAAGGCGGCGCTAAACCGCTGTGCCACCGGGGCTGCCCCACAGACAGCTTCTTTTAAAGTTAAACATATAGTTACCATATGATCCAGCAATCCCACTCTTCAGTATTTATACAAGAGACATGAAAATTTATATTCACACAAAAACTTGTACATAAATGTTTATGGTAGCTTTTTTTTTTAAATTTTATTTATTTATGATAGGCACACAGTGAGAGAGAGAGAGGCAGAGACACAGGCAGAGGGAGAAGCAGGCTCCATGCACCGGGAGCCTGACGTGGGATTCGAACCCGGGTCTCCAGGATCGCGCCCTGGGCCAAAGGCAGGCGCTAAACTGCTGCGCCACCCAGGGATCCCTTATGGTAGCTTTATGCATAGTGACAAAAAACTGGAAACAACCTGAATGTCCTTCAGTGTATGGAAGGATAAACTATGGAACCTCTGTGGAATGTAATACTACTTAGCAATAAAAGCTACAGATACATGCAAACAACATGGATGAATCTCAAATGCATTATGGTAAGTGAAAGAAGTCACGTGTAAAAGGCTACATATGTAGGATTCCACTTAAAAGACAAAGTTATAGGGATACAAGACAGATCAGTGGCTGTGGGGTTGGAGGGTAGAGGGCAGATTGTCTACAAAAGGGCAGCACGAAGGAATTTGTGGGAAGGGGAGCATGAAACTTCTATATCTTATCTATGGGGTGTTTACATAACTATACACGTGTCAAAATTCATAGACATAAACACACGCATATATGTAAATTTTATTATATGTAAATTTTTAAAAGTAAATACTTTTTTAAAAAAGTTCTGTCACTACAATCTGTTAGATGAAATCGAGTTCCATCAGTGAACTTTTAGGGCAACTGGTAAAATGAAGGTACCTGCTGTAAGAAACAGTCTAATATAAGGTGCACACAATGTACAACAAGAATAGACAAGTACATGTATGCAACTTCAAAAATTGATACACCTAAGTATTGGAATAAAAATAACAAAGTAAGGTTAGTGGAGAAAGTTTCCTGGATAGGCTAACAGTGGTTATAAGGGTGAAATCATGCAAGGATCTGAAAGCACTTTGGAGAGTATTAAGATTTATTAAAGTACAGATTTCATAATTTTCTTTGCATCTCCTACAAAGCCTAGCATAATAGTACATATTGCTGGTTTTTCATAAATAATTTTTGTTTATTCTTACTTATTACATATGTTTCATAAATAAATTGTTCAAAGGAATGGAAAGGCATTCAAGTCAAAAGGGAGTGTCCAGAAGAAGTTCGTATTAGTTTCAGAGCTGGTCAGATCCCAAGGACTTTCCCCTTGTTATGGGCAAAGATTAGGGGAGTCACCTTGTAAAGTGCTGATCCAGAACTGAGGTCCTGATTTTGTTATAACTGAGGTCTTGCAGCTTGAGTAAACGGTATCAATCTTATGCTCCCTGTTCTACACAGAGATGTAGGTTCTGATGGGTATAAAAACACAATCTCCCAGCTACCCAAGGTGGGCAAACTTCCTGTAGCAGCCCCCTCTGCTTACTTCCTCTCCGGCTTGACTGCCGGGCTCAGGGTTCTGCAGAAACCGATGCTGATAGTATATCTTTTCCCAGATCTGTAAGGGCCCTCTCAGCTGTAGATTGGTAACATGACAATTAACCTTCAAAGTAGCCTGATCTCAGGTATGGGGCACAAAGCAACAACCACCTCCGGAAAGTTAGCATCTTACCAGCCACTCGTACTCCACAAATCCGGTTCTGCTATGATTTGCCAAAGTGGAAGAAAACTGTTTAATTAACTGTCTTTACTCACCCTGCCAGGACTGTGAAAGCCTGTGACCTCTCCCCATCAAAACAGTCCATTTCCCACAAGCTATAGGCTAGAGGGCATAAAGAATTAATTTTGTTCAAACAGATCCTGTTATCCCTTCTTTAGCACACCTCCTAGTTGAACATCTATTCCAGACACTAAACTCTCAACTTTTTTGAGTCAAGTTTTCCTTCATCTTTAACTCTAGATTCTGCTAGTTTTTCATGAAAACATCTTAGTCCTACTTCACTATAGTTTTGGTTTTAGTTTTTTGTTATTGCATGTTGGATCTTCATAAATACACCTATCTCAAATTATTTTATTTATTTATTTATTTATTTATTTATTTATTTATTTATTTTTTATCTCAAATTTTAATGCCACAGAGGACAGGCACTGGCTCTGATCTTATACAGTAAAACCTAGCAACATTGGAGTTTGTTTTTTTGTTTTGTTTTGGTTTGTTTTTTTTAGTAATTTTTACACCCACCATGGGCCTGGAACTCACAACCCTGAGATCAAGAGCCACATGCTCTTCCAACTGAGCCAGCCAGGCATCCCAACACATGATTTTTAAAATAGAAAGCATATTACATAGATGGAAGAAAAATGCCTAATGCAAAATATTCAGAGCTCCCAGGCTTCTCCTGTAGCAAGTCCCTTCCTGTATGTCAGGAAAGATAAAGGGATTCTGTGAGTCACCAAATTCTGGGACTGAAAGTCATCCATTCCCTTCCAAAAGGCCTTCTGTGTATATGTTTTTATTTTTATTATCTTTTTTATTTATTTATTTATTTATTTATTTATTTATTTATTTATTTGAAAGAGCATGAGCAGGGGGAAGAGAAAAGGGAGAGAGACAAGCAGACTCTGCACTGAGCATGGACCCCACATGGGGCTCACTCAATCCCATGATCCCAAGATAATGACCTGAGCTGAGATCAAAAGTCGGATGCCTAACCAACTGAACCACCCAGGTGCCCCTGTGTGTGTGCGTGTGTGTGTATGTATTTTTAAAGATTTTATTTATTTATTTATTTATTTATTTATTTATTTATTTATTTGACAGAGAGTACAAGCTGGGAGAGAAGCAGGCAGAGGGAGAAGGAGAAGCAGGCTCCTGCTGAACAGGGAGCCTAATGTGGGGCTCCATTCCAGGACCCTGGGATCATGACCTGAACTGAAGGCACTTAACTGACTGTGCCACCCAGGCACCCCTGGGTGTATGTTTTTAAAATGCAACAAGGCCAAAGACTTGCCTTCATCTCTTTTCTCTATTAAAACATGCTCAGAAGCACAAGGGCTTGAAACAAATGATTTATAAATAGAAGTAATGGCATTTCTCTACCCTGACAATGAGATTGAAGAAAGAGAAATTAAGGAATCAATCCCATTTACAATTGCATACAAAACCATAAGATATCTAGGAATAAACCTAACCAAAGAAGTGAAGGAACTATACTCCAAAAACTACAGAACACTTATGAAAGAAATTGAGGAAGATGTAAAGAGATGGAAAAACATTCCATGCTCATGGATTGGAAGAATAAATATTGTGAAAATGTCTATGTACCTAGGGCAATTTACATGTTCAATGCAATCCCTATCAAAATACCATGGACTGGGGATCCCTGGGTGGCTCAGTGGTTTAGCGCCTGCCTTTGGCCCAGGGCGTGGTCCTGGAGTCCTGGGATCGAGTCCTGAGTTGGGATCCCTGCGTGGAGCCTGCTTCTCCTTCTGCCTGTGTCTCTGCTTCTCTCTCTCTCTGTGTCTCTCCTGAATAAATAAATAAAATCTTAAAAAAAAAAATATATGGACTTTCTTCACAGAGTTGGAAAAAGTAATCTTTTTTTTCTTTTTCTTTTTCTTCTTCTTTTGTGTGTGTGTGTGTTTTCATGAAGTTTATTCTGGGAATTCTGTTTTCATTTTTTTAAATAATAAATTTATTTTTTATTGGTGTTCAATTTGCCAACATACAGAATAACACCCAGTGCTCATCCCGTCAAGTGCCCCCCTCCAGGCCCGTCACCCATTCACCCCCACCCCTCGCCCTGGAAAAAGTAATCTTAAGATTTGTGTGGAATCAGAAAAGACCTCAAATAGCCAGAGGAATATTAAAAAAGAAAAAAGAAAAAGAAAAAAGAAAACCAAAGCTGGAGGCATCACAAGGCCAGATTTCAAGCTGTACTACAAAGCTGTGATCAAGAGAGTGTGGTACTGGCACAAAAACAGACACAAAGATCAATGGAACAGAATAGAGAACCAAGAAATGGGCCCTCAACTCTGTGGTCAACTCATCTTTGACAAAGCAGGAAAGAATATCCACTGGAAAAAGGGCAGTCTCTTCAATAAATTGTGTTGGGAAAATTGGTTAGCCAGGTGCAGAAGAATGAAACTAGACCATTCTCTTACACCAGACACAAAGATAAACTCAAAATGGTTGAAAGATCTAAATGTGAGACAAGAATCCATCAAAATCCTAGAGGAGAACACAGGCAACATCCTTTTTGAACTTGGCCACAGCAACTTCTTGCAAGATATATCTATGAAGGCAGGGGAAACAAAAGCAAAAATGAACTATTGGGACTTCAAGATAAAAAGCTTCTGCACAGCAAAGGAAGCAATTAGCAAAACTAAAAGACAACCTACAGAATGGGAGAAGATATTTGCAAATGACGTATCAGATAAAGGGCTAGTATCCAAGATCTATAAAGAACTTATTAAACTCAACAGCAAATAAACAATCCAATCATGAAATGGGCAAAAGACATGAAGAGAAATCTCACAGAGGAAGACCTAGACATGGCCAACAAGCACATGAGAAAATGCTCTGCATCACTTGCCATCAGGGAAATACAAATCAAAACCACAATGAGATACCACCTCACACCAGCGAGAATGGCTAAAATTAACAAGACAGGAAACCACAAATGTTGAAGAGGATGTGGAGAAAGGGAAACCCTCCTGCACTGTTGGTGGGAATATGAACTGTTACGGCCACTCTGGAAAACTGTGTGGAGGTTCCTCAAGAAGTTAAAAATAGACCTGCCCTACGACCCAGCAATTGCACTTCTGGGGATTTACCCTAAAGATACTGATGTAGTGAAATGCCAGGACACCTGCACCCCAGTGATTATAGCAGCAGTGTCTACAATAGCCAAACTGTGGAAGGAGCCATGATGTCCTTCGACAGATGAATGGATAGAGAAGATGTGGTATATAGGGATGCCGGTGTGGCTCAGCGGCTGAGCATCTGCCTTTGGCTTGGGACATGATCCCAGTTCAGGGATTGAGTCCCACATCGGGCTCCCTATGGGGAGCCTGCTTGTCCCTTTATCTATGTCTCTGCCTCTCTCTGTGTCTCTCATGAATAAATAAATAAAATCTTAAAAAAAAAAGATGTGGTATATATATATGTACAATGGAATATTACTCAGTCATCAGAAAGGATGAATACCTACCATTTACGTCAACGTGGACGGAACTGGAGGGTATTATCCTGAGTGAAATAAGTCAATCGGAGGACAATCATCATATGGTTTCACTCTTATGTGGAATATAAGAAATAGTGAAAGGGACCATAAGGGAAGGGGAGAAACTGAGTGGGGAAAATTAGAGAGGAAGACAAACCACGAGAGACTCCTAACTCTGGGAAACAAAGGGCTGCAGAAGGGGAGGTGGGTGGGGGGATGGGGTGATTGAGTGACAGGCACTGAAGAGGGCGGGTGATGGGATGAGCACTGGGTGTTATACTATATGTGGGCAAATTGAATTTAAATTTACAAAAAAGGAAAAAAATAAAAAACAAGTCATTTCACATATATTTATATTTATTACATATTTTAGCTTAAAAATGTTTTTCACATTGAATGCCAAAATACAGACCTGGCACCCTGCAACCTTATCCACTGCTCCATACACTCAGCTTGCTCTCGTCCTCCCCTACTTTCCTAATAAACAGGCAATGCTTAATGTCCCTTAACTCTTACTTTGCCCCGGTTCTAAAATGGCTCAGATACCCTGTCAGTTTTATCCTTCTAATTGTGGCCAGCCTGGGAGACTAGCTACTTCTGAAGGTAGGAAGTACCTTTGAAGCCTGGAAAAATGTCCCTACTCAACCCACAGAGGAGAAGTTTGGAAAAGCCTGTGGGCTTAAGTTCATGTATCCTAAACCAAGGCAGCCACCCAGAGGCGTGTTTCTCAGCGGAACTCAACAAATCTTGGAATGGCTCCTATGCCAGGAGAGACTATGGCTGGTGAGAAGTGGGAATCTTCTAGCCAATCAGCTGTTCCCCAGTGCTGTGGGAGAGTCTTTGAGGAGGAGGCTTTGGGGCCAAATAGGGGAGAATGAAAAGCAGCACCTGGGTTAGCCAGACGCAGAAAGGACAAGCTGGGACAAGGCACCCTCCACAACAGTGGGATGCGTAAATTAACGTTGAATGTTGGTGACAATCAGTTCATACCCATATAACGAAGCAAGGCAGTAAGCAAGCCAGAGCTGAGATGATGTGTTTAAAGTGATAGGGGCAGGAGAGGCCAGGAATCTGGTTCTACCATCAGTACTGTTCTAACATTTTAGAGGAAGGCATGATGCCCCTATCTTCCAGGATGGCAGAACTTCCCCGGCAATACAGACACAGGACCTAAGGGTTCTAGGTTTAAGATTTTTGGCTCAGTAGGACTGTGAGAAGTAAGTTATTCTAACGTCATAGAGCACTTAACCATTCAGCTAGGTTTTACATACATTCTCTTATTTAATCCTTATAATAATCCTGTGATATGGCTCTTCCCCCCCCCCCCAATTTTACAGAAATGGCTTACAGAAAGGAAAGCTTATAGAGAGGTAGTTAGTTAACCCCAGCGGCACACTCTGGTCTTTAGATATCTCATCTGGTATCCTCTGCATTGTTCAGTGGCTTTCAAACTTTGTTTTTCAATGCCCTCAATTCCACGTAAGTGTTTGTGGGATTTTGTGGACATTCTTACAGCAAATCCAAGAACTTTTTAAAGACTGCTGTTCAGGAATACCTGACCTTGGTATTGCCCTTCGACTTGAAGTATATTTGGTTCCCTCAGCAACCCTCAGAAGGTTAGGCCTCACTTTTCCCTGATATTGCGATGATTAAGAGATACGTAGTTCACAGACAGGGCCGGGTGCCTTCACAGCAAGCGTCACTTCTGTAAGAACACCAGCCTCACAGGGCTGGGATGAGAGAAGTGGGCAGAGCAAAAGGAAGTCTGTTACTGATGCTCCGTGCTATGGAGTGATAATGCAACGTTCATCTTCCTGTTAAATACTGTGAAGTGCTTTCCCAGTTATGAATGAAATTCTCTCAGATTGGTTTTTTTAAATTTCCTTAAAACAATGAGCTTTTAATGAGTTACAGTAGCTTCCTGCATCAGCAGTCTAACACATTTCCACAGTGACTGCGCTGACAGACTGTCACATATACTCCTTGTTTCTGTGGCTGCCCATCACTTGAACCCTATTCCTGGATTTGAGGAGTCCCTCACAACTGGAACTTTAGTAGAAAGCAGGGCCAGTATCCCAATTTATTTATTTTTATTTTTTAAAAAAGATTTTATTTATTCATTCATGAGAGACACAGAGAGAGCGGCAGAGACATAGGCAGAGGGAGAAGCAGGCTCCCTGCGGGGAATCTGATGTGGGACTCGATTCCGGGACCCCCGGATTATGACCTGAGCTGAAGGCAGATGCTCAACCACTGAGACACCCAGACATCCCGATATCCCACTTTAAAAGTACAGGGAGCAGATACTTGCTTTCCCAGCACCTCTTGCAATGAGAGAGTACACATGTGGTCTAAACTTGGTCAACTGGATATACTCATTTGGAATTTGGACTCAGGAAATAGTAATGGAGAGAATGAAGCAGGAAAGCAGAACTTATTCTAGCAACAGCAATACCTAGTTTCCATGCCAGGGGTAGCATGCAATGTCCTGTGCTGGTAGTGACACAGGCTTCATCAGACCTGCTCTGTAGTAGGATTTTGATGGTGGTTATAGCTCCCTCCCTCCTCCTTATGCCCACTTTCAGAGCTTGAGTCTCCAGGAAGTCCATGAATATCCAACTCCTTCTTCTGATTGCTCAGGCACAAACTTCGGAAACTCTGAGTCTTTTTTGTAACCCTACATCCAATCCATGAATGAGGAAATTCTGAAAGTGGCCTATCTCCTCCACTGGTACTCCTTGGTGCAAGCCACTGCAACTCCTCACCGGATTACTGCAATAGCCTCTTAACTGGCCTCCTTGCTCTCACCTTTGTTCCCATACAGTCCTTCCTGTCTCTACACAGTGGTTAGTGATCTTTAAAAATCCTAAGTTAGATCTTGTCACCCTCTGCTCAAAATCATCCCATAGATTCTCATTGTATTCCTTTTTTTTTTTTTTTTTTGAAGATTTTATTTATTCATGAGAGACACAGAGAGAGAGGCAGAGACACAGGCAGAGGGAGAAGCAGGCTCCATGCAGGGAGCCCCATGTGGGACTCGATCCTGGATCCTGGGATCACACCCTGGACCAAAGGCAGATGCTCAACCGCTGAGCCACCCAGGTGTCCCTCTCATCATATTCCAAATCCAAAATACTTACCGAGGTCTATAGGATTGGCCTCTTGCTTGCTACCTTCGAATCTCATTTCCTCTCCCTTCCTCACTTGCTCTGCTCTGGCCACACCAGCCTCCCTGCTATTCAAAATGCCGAGCACACTCCTGACGCCAACCTTGCTGTTCCCACTGCCTGGGAGGCTCTTCCCCGAGATACCCGGGTGACATCCTTCCTTAGTCAGGTATCTGCTTAAACTTGACTTTATCAGATGGGCTACTCTGACCTCACCTTATCTAAGCACTCCTCTCCCTTTTTCTTTTCTAACATCAGACTCATTCCTCTGTTTTTCTTCTTTAGCATCTGAAACATAATATATCTATGCATCTGCTTAATGTCTATCTCCCCTACTACAATGTAACCTCGTTGAAAGCAAGGACTTTGTTGGTTTGCTGCCATATCCCCAGGGCCTACAAGAGTGATTAGCACATAGTGAGCATTCAATAAATATATATTGAGTAGATGTGTTGACCCAATAAATTCCATTTCTGTTTAAATCAGCCATAGTTGGTTTCTATTTCTTACAATGTAAACTCCTAAGAACCTTGTCTGATAGACATAGCGTAGGCCCTGGTACGCTGGGAATCAAATTTATCTCTCCTTTAGTGACCTTAGGCAAAGTCTCTTAACACCTGGGGACCCAGTTTATAGGTTGCTCCTCTTTGCTCTGAGATAATTTTTAAAATCCTTTTAAAAAGCCAAATTTCAAAGCAACAATAGAATAGATATTTTTCCAAACTGCATCATTCTTTAGCTTTTGCAGTTAGCATTTATATCTTCTTGGAAATGAGTCACCTCTCCTCAGAGTTTTATTATACCCAGATAATTCTTATATATTGCCAATGCTATTTATCACCACTGCTACCAGTATCGTCACCACAATCATCATTAAATAAAAGTAACAAGCTAAAAGAGAATTCGGAGAAGGCAAAGCTCATCATGTATTATGCTGAGGAATGGGTATTTTTTTTTAACTTTTTAAAGTGACCTCTACACCCAACAGGGGGCTTGAATCCACAACCCTGACATCAAGAGTTGCATGCTCCACCAACTGAACCAGCCAGGTGCCCCTGAATGAAAAACAAATTTAGGGTAAGCAGAGGGGAAAGGTGGCCTACAGATGCTTTATATAGGTAAAAGCAGAGCACTACAGGGATATGATGAGGAGGTATAATAACCAAGAGTAAGCAAGGTCCATTTTAGTAGGAATATCCACAAGCTATGCATGGTTTCTTGATTCTAGAAAAAGATTTAGATATTGTAGCTTAAAAGTTTTTTCTTAGGACTTTCTCCAAACTGTCCTCATGTCTTCATCTACAACCCATCCTACTTCCTCTATCTTCTTGCATCCAAAGACTACATAAATGTATCTTTCTAAAGTTCTTTTGCATATTCAATGAATCCTATAAAATTGCAGGCTTTTTTCTCATGAACTTTTTTTTTTTTCTCATGAACTTTTACAAAACCAAATTTTCCCCTTCATGCTCTTACTATATATATTTCGATGTGTACATGGAACATCTGAATATTACTATGAATTTTTGTCTTTTAGCCTATTAATTAGAATTTGGAATCCTAACTCTCTAGGTCTATAGTAGTTATAGACACTATAGTTTGTCACCTGAAACTTTCAAAAGTATTTCTCAGGGGTCTTTATCCAAGTTATTGAAGAAAATGGTGAGTAAGATAAGGTCTGGGACCTCAGTAATCTCTCTCCAAGTTGAAACTGATCTTATCAGTACTTGGGTTTAACTTCTGAATACACAATAAATAAATTTCCTCAACTCTTTTGCAGAGAAGAGAGTGTAATTTAGTGAATAGAACAATGGACTGAGATTCATATGAACATTATTCTGAAACAAACTTTGCCACTGACTTTGTCAAGTTAACCAACTTCTCTCGAACTTATTTGAGAATGAGAGGGCTCCATTTCCAAAATTCATGGATTCTATCCAGTACATAGTTCTCCGCAAATAGAGCAATATTGTACTCTTTACCCATTTTCTGTCTCAGAGACAGGGCAATAACATTTCCCTTTGGCCTATTTAATACTATTTCAGCAGAGGTTGAGTCTTACAACATGCTCAAGAGTAGGCAGTCTAATTTCAATTCAGTCCACAAACATCTGTTGAGTGCATACTGTCAGGCATTATACCAAGGGGCTTCTAAAATAAATCACCAACAATAAAAATCAAAGTTAATTAGAACTAAATACTGCATTCCCAGACTTTGGATCTATGCAGCACTATGTAAGCATGTCTCAGTTTCCTTTCCACACACACTAGCCATTGCAGTTGCCACAGGATCAATGTTTATGCATTTCGTTAAAGGACTATGTCTTGTCCCCAAATTCTCTGTGATATTCTCTCATTCCCTCAGAGGCCATATACAATTAATCATTTTCTTCATTCTATTTTTCCAGTGTTTGCTCTCTAGGACCTTTAGGAAAATGAATTATATCAATTAGGATTTGATCAAGGAAGCAGACCACTATGAGTTATATAGAATAAAGGATTTATTATAGGGATTAGGTCTTTTGCAATCATGGGAGCTAGTTAAGCAGTCTATATAAGTCTGTTTCTTCTGCATCTGGTGCTGGGCCTGAAGTCAGCAAGGCTAGCAGCTGGAAAGGGAAGACAGACACAATGTGGGAGAGAAAGAGGACAAAGTGGAAACCATGAGGACAAACTGGAGCTGTGTGGGTGTCTCTTTCTCATTTCTTCTATTCTAAATGCTCTAGGTGGTCTATAAGATAAGTTGGTATTCCTTGGCATGGAGGACATGAACATGGCCCAGAACTTGGAGAAGATGAAAGAGATCCAGTAGAAGATAACTCCTGCCCCAAATGCACAAAATGCGCCAGTAGATAATTGACAGCGTGTGAGCTACATAACTGCACCTGCCCTACACTGATCTTCAGAGGACAAAATTGGCTACTACTTTACTCCTGCCTTCAAAATCTCACGCAAATCTCTCTTGTGACAATTCTAATTAAGAAGCATATGAGGCCAGGGTGGGGGTGGGGAGGGAAGCATACAAGGAAGGATATTATGGAAAATATAGTTCTACCTTAGCTACCACTGACACAGTACAAGGCCATCATCAGAATCAATACGCCACTGGACAGCCCTTACAACATTCTTTCCCTTATTCTTCAGAGACTTTTTAAGTATTCATTCTTACGTTCTCTGCTACTGTACTTGTTCCTATTATTAGGCTAGAAAAACAAAAACCAAAAAGCTATAGGAAAAAAATTATTAAAAATCCTACTATAAAATTCTAAAACTTTAGGACATAAAATAAAACTAAATAAAAAATATACGGGATCCCTGGGTGGCGCAGCGGTTTGGCGCCTGCCTTTGGCCCAGGGCGCGATCCTGGAGACCCGGGATCGAATCCCACATTAGGCTCCCGGTGCATGGAGCCTGCTTCTCCCTCTGCCTGTGTCTCTGCCCCTCTCTCTCTCTCTGTGACTATCATAAATAAATAAAAATTTAAAAAAAAATAATAAAATAAATAAATAAATAAATAAATAAAAATATACTACATTCATGGATCGGATACCTCAATATTAAAAAGTTAATAAAAAAGGAAGTTAATTAATCTTTTAAAAAATTACAAAAGAAAAGGTAAAGGGAAATAGAAAAATAGAAAAGGCAGAACTGGAGAAACAAGAATAAAAGTTAGGAAACATAACTAGAAAGTAAAGTACCAAGAATAACAAGTAAAATTATTCTAAATAGTCAAAGTCCTGGGGTGCCTGAGTGGCAGCAAATTGTCTGCCTTTGGCTCAGGTCATGATCCTTGGGGTTCTGGGATTGAGCCCTGCACTTTGTTGGGCTCCCGCTCAGCAGGAGCCTGCTTCTCCCTCTCCCTCTGCCCCTCCTCCATCCCCTGCTTGTGCTCTCTCTCAAATAAATAAAATCTATAAAAATAGTCAAAGTCCTGGTATCAGAAGGCCAAAAAAAATCAATTATAATTTATTTTAAAGATTTTATTTATTATTCATTGAGACAGAGAGAGAGAGAGTCAGAGACACAGGCAGAGGGAAAAGCAGGTTTCCTGAGGGGAGCCTGATACAGAACTCAACCCCAGGACGCTCAACCACTGAGCCATCCAGGTGCCCCAAGCATAAATTATTTAAAAATCAATTAAATAGTGTTATTAATATAGATACTTAGAAACCGAGAGGCCTATAAAGCTAAACATCAGAGAATGCACAAAAATAAACAACTGATAAAAAGGAAAGCAGCAATATTAATATCTGATGAAACAGGATTTAGGGCAAAAAAGCACCTAAGGCAAGTGGTTACTGAATTTAATAAAAGGCAGTCAATTATGATAATATAATAATAAGGAATTTATATGGACCAACACAGCAGCTAAATATATTATGTAGAGGGGATCCCTGGGTGGCTCAGCGGTTTAGCACCTGCCTTTGGCCCAGGGCACGATGCTGGAGCCCGGGGATGGAGTCTCGCATCGGGCTCCCTGCATGGAGCCTGCTTCTCCCTCTGCCTGTGTCTCTCCTCTCTCTCTGTCTCTCTCATGAATAAAAAAATAAAATCTTAAAAAATATATTATGTAGATTAATGCCCTTGTAATGAGAAAATGATAAAAATACAATTATAATAGGGATCCCTGGGTGGCGCAGCAGTTTGGCGCCTGCCTTTGGCCCGGGGCGTGATCCTGGAGACCCGGGATCGAATCCCACATCGGGCTCCCGGTGCATGGAGCCTGCTTCTCCCTCTGCCTGTGTCTCTGCCTCTCTGTCTCTCTCTGTGTGACTATCATGAATAAATAAATAAAATCTTTAAAAAAAAAAAACAATTATAATAGAAAATTCTAATTCTTTAAAATCAATGAAAGATTAAGCATGTAATATATAAAGTTGTAAGGATCCATATTAATTTTTTTTCTTTTAAATATTTTATTTATTTACTCATAAGAGACACACACAGAGAGAGCAGAGACACAGGCAGAGGGAGAAGCAGGCTCTTCACGGGAGCCTGATGTGGGACTCAATCCTGGGACTCCAAGATCATGCCCTGAGCCAAAGGCAGACACCCAACCACTGAGCCACTCAGGCGTCCCAGGATCCATATTCATAATGAAGCATATTATTACAGATTTTATGTACTACAAATATTCTAAATATATAGAAATTGAACATACTAGGTTATAGAGAAAAATCTCATTAAAGACAATAAAAGGAAGACATCTCACGCACTATTTTTTTTTTTAAAGATTTTATTTATTTATTTATTCATGAGAGACAGAAGCAGAGGGAAAAGCAAGCCCCATGCAGGGAGCCCGACGTGGGACTCGATCCTGCCTCTCTAAGATCAGGCCCTGGGCTGAAGGCGGCGCTAAGCCGCTGAGCCACTGGGGCTGCCCCTCACGGACTATATTTTTATATGTAATTAAACATTAACTGCATGAATGTTTTCTTAGAAAGAGTCCCTGATCATCTGTAAAATAAAGTTTCCACAAATAAGAATTTGGACAAAAAGAAAGACAAAATGAGGGATCCCTGGGTGGCGCAGCGGTTTAGCGCCTGCCTTTGGCCCAGGGCGCGATCCTGGAGACCCGGGATCGAATCCCACGTCGGGCTCCCGGTGCATGGAGCCTGCTTCTCCCTCTGCCTGTGTCTCTGCCTCATTCTCTCTCTCTCTCTCTGTGAGTATCACAAATAAATAAAAAAAAAAAAAAAAAAGAAAGACAAAATGTAATGAGAATGCTTTGCAGGCTATAAAAGTGTATGGCAAATGTTAGCAATTATGAGTAGTTTATTTTTTTTTTATTTTTTTATTTTTTTTTTAAATTTTTTTTTTAATTTTTATTTATTTATGATAGAGAGAGAGAGAGAGAGAGAGGCAGAGACAGAGACAGAGACAGAGACAGAGGCAGAAGCAGGCCCCATGCAGGGAGCCCGACGTGGGACTTGCTCCCCGGTCTCCATGATCACACCCCGGGCTGCAGGCTGCGCCACCGGGGCTGACCTAGTTACTTACTTTAAAAATAATAATGAAACACCAATCTATCTAAATCTTTGTGGTAAAGTCAAAGCAGTATTTCGAGGAAAATGAATAATTTGAAATATATTATTTTTTGAGAGCAAAAAGATTATAAGCTAGAACAGGGCAGCCCGGGTGGCTCAGGGGTTTAGCGCCTGCCTTCTGCCCAGGGCATGATCCCGGAGGCCAGGGATCAAGTCCCACATCCGGCTCCCTGCATGGAGCCTGCTTCTCCCTCTGCCTGTGTCTCTGCCTCTCTCTCTCTCTCTGTCTCTATGAATAAATAAATAAAATCTTAAAAAAAAAAAGCTAGAACAAAGTCCCCAAAAGTAAATAGAATGGGACTAAGACCAAAGCCAAAATAAAAACAATTTAGTTCTGTAAACATTATGAAATAGACAAGTCTCTGGCAAATCTAATCAAGAGAGAAAATAGACACATATTTGAAACAAAGAGTATTATATGAACATGCCAAAATTTTCCTTTTTTTTTTTTTTTTTTTAATTTTCCTATCCTAAAGAAAGAACCCTTTCTTTTACTACAGTTCTCACTCCATTTGAAAGACCCTCTCAAAACCAAATGATTCTTTGGAAATAATATATGTTTTCTGATGATAACAGTAAAACAAGACTTAAATTTCTGTTAGTATAGCAGACTAGGCACCAACAGGACTCCACCACCTACTAAAATCAACTACAGGGGATCCCTGGGTGGCGCAGCGGTTTGGCGCCTGCCTTTGGCCCAGGGCGCGATCCTGGAGACCCGGAATCGAGTCCCACGTCGGGCTCCCGGTGCATGGAGCCTGCTTCTCCCTCTGCCTGTGTCTCTGCCTCTCTCTCTCTCTCTCTGTGTGACTATCATAAATAAATAAAAATTAAAAAAAAATAAAATCAACTACAATTAGTGGATTAAAAAATGATGTATAGTTGACATACAATGTTACATTAATTTCAGGTATACAACATAGTTGTTAATGTTGTTACATGTAAGGCATCATTGGTTGAAAGAGATACCACTATTTTATTCACTACTAAAAAGAGGGAAAAATGCTGTCAAACTATAACACAATGCTTGCTTATAATTTATTTATTTTTTAAAGATTGTATTTATTTACTTATGAGAGACACAGAGAGAGAGGCAGAGACACAGGCAGAGTGAGAAGCAGGCTCCCTGCATGTGGGACTCGATCCAATTACGCTGGGATCACGCCCTGAGCTGAAGGCAGATGTTCAACCATTGAGCCACCCAGGCATCCCTATCTTAGATTTCTTATTGTGAGCTAAATAAATTTATATTTAAACTACTGCTACTTGGCTTTTATGTTCCTTCCATGTTTCCAGATAATATAATTCTCAAACAATAAACCCAAGGAGAAAAGATAGAAAAATAAGTTATAAAGTATGTGAAGCAATAGCAAAACTGAAGCCTTGGCTTTACTCTGTTTCCTTCTTCTCCTTCAAAGAGAGGGCACGAAGGTAAGTTTTTAAAAACATTCTTTGTAAGTGAAATGTTGATGGAAATAAAAGGAATAAAATGTAAGCAAAATTCACATAAATTTCTAAAATAAAACATTTAAAGGGGTGCCTGGCTTAGTTAATAGATCGCGTGACTCTCAATCTCAGGGTTGTAAATTCAAGCTCCATATTGGGCATGGAGACTACTTAAAAAAAAAAAAAAATGCTTAAAAAGCCGTGAAGATAACGGTTAAGTTTCAGGCCTTCTCACTTATATAGTCCTTCCACAGTCCTAGGAGGGACCTCAGCAATCTTTACATGATCAAATATATTTTTAATATGAAAAATCAAAGTATCTTAACTATAATAGATGATTATTGTCTCTTTCCACTTAGATTTCTCCTTTATCACATTTTCCCTTGTATTAGGTGATGTTATAGTGGCCACAGATATTTTTAGATTCTGGCTAAGAAACTAAGCTGCAGATACATTTAATTTTAATTATTTTTAAGAATTTTTATTTATTGTTATTTTTTAAAGATTTTATTTATTTATTCATGGGAGACACAGAGAGAGGCAGCAACATAGGAGAGGGAGAAGCAGGCTCCCTGCGAGGAGCCTGATGCAGGACTTGATCCCAGGCCCCTGGGATCACTACCTGAGCCAAAGGCAGATGCTCAACTGCTGAGCCACCCAGGTGCCCCACATTTAATTTTAGTTAGCTGGGATATTTTATGCAGTTCAGTTACTTCTGTGCAGTTAAATTATTGTTAGCCCATTCAGTGAGAGAATGGCATTCAGGAACACTTCTTTTTTTAGTAGGCTCCAAGCCCAGTGTGAAGCCCAACACGGGACTTGAATTTACAACCCTGAAATCAAGACCCAAGCCAAGACCAAGAGTTGGACACTTAACCAAGAGAACTACCCAGGCGCCCCAATCCAGTAATACTTCTATTATCTATTATGCCAATGCACCTGGCATAGGCACAGGAAGTTACAGGTTAAAGGTCATGTAAAACTCTAGAGGATTCCAATCTCATAAAGACCTAAATAAGATCAAAGATATTCCTGTTAGAACATATAGTTTAATATATAAAAATTTAAATATAACATAGAGTTTTCCCCCTTTTTAAAAAATATTTTAATTTATTTATTCATGAGAGACACAGGCAGAGGGAGAAGCAGGCTCCATGCAAGGAGCCCAATGTGGAACTCGATCCCGGGTCTCCAGAATCAGGCCCTGGGCCGAAGGCGGTGCTAAATCTTTAAATTAAATCTTTTAAATCTTTAAAAATAAATAAATAAATAAATAAATAAATAAATAAATAAATAAATAAATAAATAAACAAAAAAATAAAAAAGAAAGCTGAGCCACCCAGGCTACCCTTCCCCTTTTTTTTGATAGGAATGGTTTGTAGTATAAAGCTAAATACACCATTTCCACTGCAATTTAAAGAGATTTTGAAATGTTTTAATAAAGTGAGAAATGTTAGCCTCCTAATTTGGACTTACATGAAGATGAATTTTGTCATCTTTAAATTTATTAAAAAACTGAAGGAAAATTCAGATTAGGAAACAAAAGTAATAGAGAACAGCTATGAAATCAGTAAAATTATATATTTCAAATTAAGATGTAAATTATAGGGGCATCTGGATGGCTCAGTTGGTTAAGTGTCTGCCTTTGGCTTATGTCATGATCCCAAGGTTCTGTGATCCAGCTCCTCATTGGGTTCCCCACTCAGCGGAGAGCCTGCTTTTTCCTCTCCCTCTGCTCTGCCCCCTGCCTTGTGCTCTTGTTCTGTGTCTCTCAAATAAACACATAAAATCTTTTTAAAAAGTTCAATCTTTATTGAACACCAATAAAAAATGAATTTATTAAAAAAAGTGTAATTTTAATAATGAGATTAAATATAAATTTTTCTGTGACAATAATAAACTTGGATTATTTGTTAATCCAATCAATGAAAAGAAATGAATCACAGGAACATATGGAAATAGCTTTCAAATTTCTTGCTGAATTGACTATAAAGAGAACATAACTCATAATACTCACTAAATGAAGATATCTATGACACATTAGTGTCATTAATGCAGATCATTTTAGGATTATTGCACAAGAAAATCTGAAACAGGGCAACCCAGGTGGCTTAGTGGTTTAGCACCTGCCTTCAGCCCAGGGCGTGATCCTGGAGACCCAGGATCGAGTCCCACATCAGGCTCCCTGTGTGGAGCCTGCTTCTCCTGCCTGTGTCTCTGCCTCTTTCTGTATCTCTCATAAATAAATAAAATATTTTTAAAAATCTAAAACACCCAGAAAACTAGAGAATATATATGAAAGAAACTTGATAGAGATTTTAGCAAATTCGGACAATTTTAAGAAACTAACATGGTATTATCAAGAACAAATTGTTAAGCTGAAGAAACTTTTCTAAACAATCAAAATAAGTTTTAAACAACAAGGAAAGAAGAAAGACAAATGATTTATCTATTTATTTAATAGGAAATATTACAGGGGCACCTAGGTGGCTCAGTCAGTTAAGCATCTGCCTTCAGCTCAGGTCATGATCTCAGGGTCCTGAGATTGAGCCCTGTGTCAGGCTCCCAGCTCAGCAGGGAGTTTGCTTCTTCCTCTCACTCTAACCCTCCCTCCCACTTATGGTGTCTCTCTCTAACAAATAAAATCCTTTTTTTTTTTTTTTTTTTTTTTTTTTAAAGAAAGTATTAAAAAAGAAAGTATTTTAAAAAAGAAAGTAGGGGATCCCTGGGTGGCTCAGCGGTTTAGCGCCTGCCTTTGGCCCAAGGTGTGATCCTGGAGTCCTGGGATCAAGTCCCAAAACGGGCTCCCTGCATGGAGCCTGCTTCTCCTTCTGCCTGTGTCTCTGCCTCTCTCTCTGTGTGTCTCTCATGAATAAGTAAATAAAAATCTTTAAAAATAAATAAATAAATAAATAAACAAATAAATAAAAAAGAAAGTATTACAAAATCTCGTTATATTAAGAATGAAAAAGCTGCAGAAAAAAAAGCATTGCAGAAGTGACTCAGGTCATTAATTAGTAAAAATACTATGTTGTTTTATGGATTTTATAATTTTCTGTTGTTAAGTGACAACAAACAAAAAAAATAATTTTTTATGATTTCTTTTCTCATTCCTTTTTTTTCCTTTTCTCATTCTATTTTTTTTTTTTTAATTTTTATTTATTTATGATAGGCACACAGAGAGAGAGAGGAGAGAGGCAGAGACACAGGCAGAGGGAGAAGCAGGCTCCATGCACCGGGAGCCTGACGTGGGATTCGATCCCGGGTCTCCAGGATCGCGCCCTGGGCCAAAGGCAGGCGCTAAACCGCTGCGCCACCCAGGGATCCCCTCCTTTTCTCATTCTAAATGCTCATGTCTGTCTAAAAATGGGGGGATGGTGCCTGGGTGGGTCAATCAGTTAAGTATCTGACTCTTGGTTTCAGCTCAGGTCATGATCTCAGGGTTATGAGATCGAACCCTGTGTCAGGCTCAGGGCTCAATATGGAGTCTGCCTGAGAGTCTCTCTTCCTCTCCCTCTCCTGCGACCCTTCCCCTTACTTGTACTCTCTCTCAAGTAAATAAAGCCTTAAAAAAAGCAAGCAAGCGAGCAAGCAAGAAAACTAGAAACAAGGGCACCTGACTGGCTTAGCTGGTACAGCAACGACCCTTAAATCTCAGGGTAGTGAGTTCAAGAGCCACATTGGGCAGGGAGACTACTATGAAAAAAAAATTCTGTACTTATAATTTTTTATACTATTTATTAAAGATTCACCCAAACTGTGTAACTTTCAGGTTCCACAAAGCCTGGATCTACTCCATGACAGATTAATATTAAAGAAACTCTAGGGTGGGGTGCCTGGTGGCTCAGATGGTTGAATGTTTGATTTATGGTTTCAGCTCAGGTCATAATCTCATGGGTTGTGAGATACAGCCCCACATTGGGCTTCCCACTCAGCGGGGAGTCTGCCTGAAGACTCTCTCTGCCCCTGTAGCCTCTTGCACTCTCTCTCTCAAATAAAAAAATAAAAAATCCCCACAAAACTCTAGGGATACCTGGCTGGCTCAGTTGGTAGAGCGTGTGACTCTGGATCTCAGGTCATGAGTTTGAGCCCCACACTAAGCACAGTTTAATTTTTTAAAAAACCACTCCATTAATCAAATAAGGTAAAATTACTAATCATTTCAATAAAGGTTTGAAAAGAAGGCATAATAAAATTTAACAATATTCTCATTAACAGTATAGATATATCCTACTCAGTGCTAATCAAATTATAGTTTGAGGTCATCTGCCCACAAGATGAACATCACTAATCACACCAATTACAAATTTGGGGGATTCTGAAAATCATCTTCTGGCTTGGGATTTCCTGGAAGGACTCAAGGAAGTCCCTGAAAGTTTTTATGCTCACAATTACAGTTTGTTACAAAGTAAAGATTCAAATCAAAATCAACCAAGAGTAGAGATGCACAGGGCGGACAAGGAGGGGGTTACATGTAGTTTCCATTAACCTGTCCCCATGGTATCATATATGGTATTACCTCCTCTGGTTACAATGTGTGACCATATATACAGAATACTGCCAACCAGGCAAGCTCACCTGAATCTTTGGTGTCCAGAATTTTTATTAAGGCTCGATCACATACTGCCCACATGGCTAACTCCTTAATTTTCAGTCCCTCCCATGGTGGAGATATCTTTAGTACTGATTCATCTGGAGGTTGTAACTAGTATGGTGATGTGGCCCAAAGCACATATCATAAATCACAGTGTTAAACTTTTTGGTCTTCAAAGCCCTGAGCAAACAAAGATATTCCAATCAGGTGGAATGTTCTTGTCAGTCAGATCCCAGAAGTCACCTTCTAGTATCAAGGAGCAGAGGCCAGACATCTCTTTGGGTAAGGTTAATTCTTCACTACACAGTTCTTAATACAAAAAATTGCATTTTGTTATTTTAAAAAAAGATTTTTTTTTTTTGAGAGAGAGAGAGAGAGAGAGAGAGAGCAAGTGGGGGGAGGGCAGAGGAGAGGTAGAGAATCTCAAGCCGACCCCTTGTTGAGTGCAGAGCCTGACAAGGGGCTGGATCTCACAACCCTGAGATCATGACCTGAGCTGCAATCAAGAGCTAGATGCTTAACTGACTGAGCCCCCCATATACCCCTAAAAACTATATTTCAAACCAATTGCCAGTATTCTACTTAATGGATAAAAGCTAGAGATACTCCTTTCATAGCTGCAAAAGCAAACAAGAACGATCTTTTTAAAAATTCATGATTTAAATGTCTTTGAAGAGTGTAATTTTTTTAATACACTCAAAGAAAATATTACATATTAGGAACATTTAAAATCTTTTAAAATAATAATAATAATATATCTATAAATATACAGTTCCTCCAATACTCTTGGAACCAGCTTTACTATCTTTGTATCTTTGGTTCCATCATTAATGAGTTAATACATTTCTGACATGGCATTATTCTGTTATTTGTATGAAAGCTGTATTTTCAACTTTTTGAATATTTTACTTTGGTATGATTCCACTGAGATGCCCAAGGGAACACTTCTATCAGAGCCAATTAAAGAGTGCTAGAGGGACGCCTGGGTGGCTGCCTTCAGCTCAGGTCATGATCCCAGGGTCCAGGATGGAGTCCTGCATCAGGCTCCTGCAAAGGGCCTACTTCTCCCTCTATATCTCTGCCTCTGTGTGTCTCTCATGAATAAATAAATAATATTTTTTTTAAAAAGTGGTAGAAGTATACCTTATGGAGTATTTAAGCCGATATGTACCTTTTTTTCCTTTCTTTTCCTTTTTCTATTGTGTGTGTGTCTGTGTGTGAGCACATACATGCCCTTGGAGTGAATCCCACGAGGAAACGTAACTTTATTTTTGATCTCTGTTTTTATTCCTAACTCTGTATTTTTATCTTTGTTTCTGGTTCTTGGCCAAAGTTGGCTCGAGTTCTGATTTGCACATAGTTGATAAACTGTTCCCAACTGGTGATAGCAACAAGTGGGGATCTGATGTTATGGCCTGAACTTTTGGTTATCAGTATCCACATGAAGGTTTATATTCTTGTTAGCTAATAGAATATGATTCGTTACTCCTCTTGTCTTTTCGAATGCATTCTATCAATTAAGGAGATATTTTTTGTACACTGGAAAATATCTCTTTGAGAACAGGACTAGTGATATTTTGTGTTCTGTGTTTGACTCATAGCTGCAGTTGTAGAACTAAACCTTTCTGTGGGTCTGTATGACTGTAGGAGAAAATTCTTTGCCTCTCATTATATAAATGTGGAACATTTTCTTTTTTAATGTGTAATATTTATATTTTAAAGATTTTATTTATTCATTCATGAGAGACACACAGAGAGGCAGAGACACAGGCAGAGGGAGAAGCAGGCTCCATGTGAGAAGTCCAATGCAGGATTCGATCCCAGGACTCTGGGATCATGCCTCATGCCCAAAGGCAGAAGCTCAACTGCTGAGCCACCCAGGCATCCCTAGCTAGATAGGTCATTTTTAAAAAAGAATGCTAGATGAAGATTGCTAGGTTAGATACAAAACTGGTAAATGAGTTTCAAGACAATAACACTATAACTTTTTTCTACTGAACAGAAATCTACAAGTTATCGTGTAACTTTTGGGCTCTACAGATGGTAAATAGTGGAGTCAGACACAGGTAAAATAATCGTTTTTTTTTTTTTTTGTTTAAGATATAGTAATCCTAAAGAAGTCCATAAACCTTGGATGAGCCTGTTAAACACTGTTCCAGGAAGACACTGAAGAGACAGGTTGTACTTTCTTTTGCTTGTTTCCAAATCTTAAAGGTTTCCCCCCCTTTTCTCTTCTTTAGATGCATGAGCTCTGCTGAGGAAAACTGCCAACTCTAGTACTCTTTATGCATCTCTCTCCTATTTGATACTTTACCCTGAGAACTCCAGCTGCCTTGGCCTTCCAGGAACCTGGTTTCCTCTCTTTAATCCAGGGAGATGTCCAAACTACACCTGGGTTCCTTTTCTCTGTATCCTGGAATCTAAATTCAGGCAGTAAGCAGGGCCAATTATAGGGCTGTATTTGTGTTTCCCATTAAATAGGCATTGCTGTACTTAGTTGCCCGAAATCCAATGTCTTGAAAACCAGTTTCATATATTTAGTTTTGTTTTTCAGTTGTTATAGGTAGGAGAGAAAATCCATTTCCTATTACTCTATTTTGGCTTGTTATTTCTTTCTTGCCTCACTGTACTGGTAGAACATTCAGTACAATGTTGAACAGAAGAGGTTAAGAGCAGAGTTGAGAGAACTGTCTTCTTCCTGGTTGTACAGGGAAAGCGTTCAGTCTTTCAACATTAAACACATCTGGTGTAGGCTATTCACAAATGACAATTCCTAATTTGAGAGTTTATCAGCAATGGATGTCACAATTTTGTCAATGTTCTTTGGGCAAGTGTTGAGAAGATGTTTTTTACTTTTACAATCTGTTAGTGTGCAGAATTATACTTAATGGCTTCCTGAAGTGAATGTTCCATGCTCTTCAAATTTCTAAAGGACTCTGCAATGAATTGGGATTTTTTCCTTTCTTAAATATATGGTAGAATTCACTGGAAATGCCTTCTGGGCCCGGTATTTTCTTTGTGGGATTTCTAATTACAACTCCAACCTCTTTAATAGTTATATAGAGAATGAAGTTACCTATTTCTTTCATTTCTCACTTTTTATCATTGGAAAATTTGACATATAACACTAAAGAGTACATGATTTGATATTTGTATATACTGTGAAATAATTACTGTAACAAGTAAACCATCCTCTTTCTTCTTGAGTAGCTTTGGTAGGTTTCTCCATCAAGGTATCTGTTCATTTCATCTAAATTATTAAATATATTTTTCATAAGTTCTTTTTTTTTTAAATTTTTTATTTATTTATGATAGTCACACACACAGAGAGAGAGAGAGAGGCAGAGACACAGGCAGAGGGAGAAGCAGGCTCCATGCACCGGGAGCCTGATGTGGGATTCGATCCCAGGTCTCCAGGATCATGCCCTGGGACAAAGGCAGGCCCCAAACCGCTGCGCCACCCAGGGTTCCCCATAAGTTCTTTTAATAGATCTGTAATTATACCACCTCTCATCCCTGATTATCAGTAATTTTTGCCATCTTTTTTTCTTATCAGTCCAGCTAGAGGCTTACCAAATTTATTGATCTCCACACTGCTCTGTATTTCCTTTCTTCTGTTTGAGTTTCATTCTTTATTTTCGAGTTAAAGGTGGAAGCTCAGGTCATTGATTTGAGATTTTTTTTTTTTTTTGAGATTTTTCTTTTCAAATACAGGCATCTACACTATAAATTGTCACTTGTTTTAGCTGTATCGTCCAAATTCTAATATATTGTTTTCACTTTTCATTTTAAAAAACAAATCTTAATTTCTTTTGGTTTCTTTGTTGATTGATTAGCTATGTAGAAATGTGTTATAGTTCCCATATATTTGGAGATTTCCCAGAAATTGTTATCAATTCCTAATTCAATTTTATTGTCAAAGAACATACTTTGTATGATTTTGAATCCTTTTAAATGTATTGATACTTGCCTTGTTGCTCAGAATATGACCTATCTTGATAAAGGTCCCTTGTGCACTTGAAAAAATGTTTTCTGCTGCTGTAAAGTACTGTATAAAGTCAATTACATTAAATTGGTTGATAGTGTAGCTCAATATTTTTATATCATCTTCTTTTCCAAAAAATTGAGATGTAATTGGCATATATTAGTTCCAAGTGTGTTAATTTTCTACATAACTATTATTGAGATGTACTGATATTTTTATTGTAATTTTGAAAATTGTGTTTTTCCTCACAGTTGTCAGTTTTTGCTTCATAGATCTTGAAGCTCTGTTAGGCCTATAAACTTTTGATTGTTATGACCTCTTATAGAATCGATCCTTTGGAAGCATTTGGGTGGCTAAGAATCCAACACTTGATTTCAGGTGATGATCTCAGGATTGTGAGATTGTGCCCCACGTTAAGGGTCCACACTGGGCATGGAGTCTGCCTAAGATTCTCCTTCTCACTCTGCCCCTCCCCACTCTCTCTAAAAATTAAAAAACATTGACCCTGTGACCTTTATGAAATGATCATTTTTGCCATGATGGCTTTGTTCTAAAATTAATCTTGTTATTTACATCTCCAGCCTCCTTTTAATAGAGGTAATAGGGCTTCTTTTTCCATCCTTTTACACTTGTGTCTTTTATTAAGTTGTTTTTGTGTAAGCAGCATGTAGTTGGGCCTTCCTTTTTTATTGACTCTGATGTTAACTGGGGTGTTTGGACAATTTTCATGAAGTGTAATTATGATATGAATGGTCTTAAACTATCTTGCTCTATCTTCAGTTTGTCTCAGCTCTTGTTACCTTTTTCCTCTTGAGACTGAGGATATTTTATGATTCTATTATACCTTTTCTGTTGTCTTATCAGTTTTTAAATTTTTTAACTGCTTTAGGCCTTTCATATACACTAATCTTTAAATTATTACATTCTATATTCAACTAATATATAACTTTATGTACAGGGTAAGAATCTTACGCCAATAAGATTCCCTTTACCTCCTTTCCTGGCCTTTGTCCTATTGTTATGTTTTTATTTTCATGTGTATTAAAAACCTCATACTTAATTTTAATTACTTCTTTCTTTAAGCAGTATTTTTTATTTTTATTTTAAACAATTGTATTTATTTATTCATGAGAGACAGAGAGAGAGGCAGAGATGGAGGCAGAGGGAGATGCCAACTCCCTGCAGGGAGCCTGATGTGGGACTTGATCCCAGGACTCTGGGATCATGCACTGAGCCAAAGGCAGAAGCTCAACCGCTGAGCCACCCAGGTACCCAGTAATTACCTTTTAAAATAAACTTTTACTCTTCATTCCTTTGTGTAGCTCCAGAATTCCATTTGGTATCTTTCCCCTTATCCCTGAAGGACCTTCTGTTAACACTTCTTATAGCACAAGTATGCTGGTGATGAATACTTTGAAATTTTCTAAAGTAGTCTTTATTTCACCATTGTTTTTGAAAGATATCTTTGCTGGGCAAGGCATTCAAGCTTTCCTTTTTTTTTTTTAGCACTTTATTTTTTAAAGACTATTTACGAGAGAGAGCAAGCAAGCACAAATTGGAGGAGGTGCAGAGGAAGAGGGAGAAGCCCAATTCAGAGCTCAATCCCAGAACCTGAGCTCAAATCAGAAGCTTACCTGATTGGGTCACCCAGGCGCACCTTTCATGATTTTAAAGATGTTACTCCATTGTTTTCATACTTCCATCATATCTGATGAGAAATATGCTGTCATCTTTATCTTTCTCTATATGTAATGTGTCTTTTCACCTGACGGCTTTTAATATTTTCTCTTAATCTCTGGCTTGAGGAAATTGAGTAAATGTGCTTTGATTTTGTTCCCTTTATGTTTTTTGTGTTTCACACATATTGAGATTCTTGTATGGGCATAGAGTTGTCATCAAACTTGCAAAATTTTCAGCCATTATTTCTTGACTTGAGAAGACCTTAAGTTTACACCTCAGCCTGATCCTTGACACAGAGACAGCCTATAATAATGAAAACCAAACCAAACCAAGCCCCAAACTCCCCTAAAGAGTTTATTATTACTAAAATAATTCTAAAAACAGAAAACTCTGGGGAAGGAGAAAACCTGATTTCTCAAGATAACATTATTATATTCAAATGTCATCTTCAAAAAAAAAGGTCACAAGGCACACAAAGAAATAGGAACGTATGGCCTACTGAAAGGAAAAAACTAAGTCAACAGAAATGGTCTGAGAAAAGACTTGATAGCTGATCTACTAGCCAGACATTAAAACAATGTTCTTAACAGTGTTCAAAGAACTAAAGGAAGATGTACAGAAAGTCAAGAAAATGGTGTATGAAGTATGAACAAAGTGGCAAGAAACCTAAAAAGAAATTAAAAACAAAACTATACAGCTAAAAAGTATAATTGAAAGGAAAAATTTACCAGAGAGATCAAAGGCAGATTTGAGTAGGGAGAAAAAAGAATTAGCAACTTTGAAGAAGACAGGACAATAGAAACTACTGAGTATGAGGAACAGGAAGAAAAAAGCATGAATAAAAGCAGAACTTGAGAGACCTGTGGAACACATCAAGCGGACCAACATATAAAGTGTGAGAATCCAAGAAGGAGAGGAGAGAAAGGGACAGAGAGAATACCTGAAGATGTAATGGCTGAAAACTTACCAAATTTGATGGAAGAAATGAAAATAAACACCCAAGAAGCTCAAAGAAATCCAATAAAGATGAACTTACAGATATCAACCCTGAGATGCATTATAATCAAATGTTTGAAAGCGAAAGTTAAAAAGAGAACCCTGAAGGAACAAGAGGAAATTGACTTGTCACATACAAGAGATAGTCAAAAAGTAAAGGAGCAGATTTCTAAGGAACTTTGTAAGTCAGCAGATAGTGGTCTGACATATTCAAAGTGTTAAAAGAAGAAAAACCTATCAACCAAAATTCTTTTACCTCACAAAACTATTCTTCAAGAGTGGGGAGAAATTTAGACATTCCTAGATAAAGAGAAGCTGGAAGAGTTCTTATCACTAGGTCTGCCCTGAAAGATATGCTCAAGGGTGAAATTAAAGGACACTATGCACTAACTGAAATCCATATGAAAAAATAAAGATCTCAACAAAAATCAATGCATGGAAAATTATGAAAACTAGTACTGAAGCACCAAGGTGGCTCAGTCAGTTAAGTGTTCAACTGATTTTGGCTCAGGTTATAATCTCAGGGTTGTGAGATTGAGCCCTGTGTCGGGTTCTGTGATCGCTGGGAGTTTGCTTGAGATTCTTTCCCTCTGCCTCTTCCCGCTGCCCACAGTCTCTAAGCAAATAAATAAATTTAAATAAGAAAAAAGCAAGCAAGCTAGTGTTATCTTGACAAGTTTGTAATTCTTTGTTTTCTACACGACTTAAGAGACTAATATATTTAAAAAAATTAGTAAGTTTACACGACTATTACTGTAACTTTAGCATATAAATCTGCATGTTGTTTTCTACATTAAAGAGAATAATGTATTTTTTTTTTTTTAATTTTATTTATTTTAGACAGAGAATGTGGGAAAGCACAAACAGCGCAGATGGGCAGAGTGAGAAGGATAAGCAGACTCCCTGCGGAGCAGGAAGCCCAACACAGGGCTCAATTCTAAGATTCTGAAATCATGACCTGAGCCAAAGGCAAGACACTTAACCAACTGTGCCACCCAGGCATCGTGCGATTAAAGCACTTTAAATAATTAATAGTTTACGTTTTGGGACAATGTATAAAGATTCAAATTTGTGGTATTAACTGAAATGGGTGGGGACAATGTTGCAAAGGAGTTCTGGTATGGAAATTAAGCTAGTATAAATTCAAATTAGAATGTTGCAACAACAGGATGTTCAAAGTAATCCCCACATAACCACACACACACACAAAATTCTACCATAAAATATGCACAAAATGAGAAATGAATTATTTCACTACTAAAAGAATCAACTAAATATCAATGACAGTAACACAATTTAGAATAAAAAAGGTATAATGCCTACAGAAAACAAACAAAATGACAGAAGTCCCTTCTTATCAGTAATTAAATGTAAATGGATTAAAATCTCCAATTTAAAAAAAGGTTGGTAGAACAGATAAAAACACATGATCCAAAATATGTGTCTACCTGAGACTCATTTTGGATCCCAAAACACAAATAGACTGAATGTAAAAGGATTTAAATATTTCATGTAAGTAACAATAAAAAGAGAGAAGGGGGAGGTATACTACTATTAGACAAATAAACATTATATATATCTAAAAAGGTTACAAGAGACAAAAAAGGATATTACACACATTCAAAAGTATAACACAGCAATAAGATATTTAGGCACCTAATAACATACCAGCAAAATATATGAAGCAAAACCAGACAGAAGTGAAGGGAAAAGCAGACCGCTCTGCAATAGTAGTTGGAGACTTCAATATCCCACTCTCAATAGTGGACAGAACAATCAGACAGCAGATAACTAAGCAAACACAGGATTTAACACAAATTAAGTAGATATAACAGACATATACAGAACATGCTACCCAACAAGCGCGAGCATACATATTCTTCTTAGGTACACAAAGTATCTTCTCCCACCACAATGGGATAAAGAATCAACAACAGAAGTTAAATTAGAAAATTTATCAATCCGTAGAAACTAAACAATGAAATTTTTAACAATGGACCAAAGACAAAAGCATAATACTTAGAAATGAATGAAAACGAAACACAGCATGCTTGTTTCGTGGGACAAACAAGTGGGATGAAGTGAATGTAGTGTTAAGAAGGAAATTTACAGGTATAAATGCTTCATTAAAAGTCTCCAATCAACAGTCTAACATAATTTAGGAATAAGAAAAGAAGAAACTAAACTCAAAACTAGTAAAAGGAAATAATAAAGATTATAACAAATGAATGAGAACAGAAAAATAGAGAAAATCAAAAGTTCGTTCTTGAAAAGATCAACAAAGTTAATAAACCTTTAGTTAGATGGACTAAGAAAAAAACAGACTCAACTAAAATAAGAAATGGAGATATTACTATCAATTTTACAGAAATGAAAAGGATTACAAACTATATGACAACAAATTAGATAACTTAGATGAAATGGACAGGTTCTTAAAAACATAAAACCTACCAAGACTAAACCATGAAGAAATAGAAAATCTGAATAAACTTATTACTGGTAATGAGACTGAATCAGTAATCAAAAATCTTCTGACAAAGAAAACTCTTGTACCTGATACTTTCATTGGTAAATTCTACCAGACATTTATTTTTTTAATAAGATTTTACTTACTTATTTGACAGAGAGGTAGAGAGAGCCAGAGAGCACAAGTAGAGGGAATGGCAGAGGGAGAAGCAAGCTCTCCACTGAGCAGGAAGCCCAATGTGGGGTGGTTCAATCTCAGGCCCCTTGATCATGACCTGAGCCTATGGCAGATGCCTAACTGACTGAGATACGCAGGTGCCCCCCACTTTTAAAGATTTTATTTTACATTTACCAGACATTTAAAGAATACTAATCCTTCTCGAACATTTCAAAATAAATAAATGATAAATAAATAAATAAGAGAGTAGGGGACATTTCTTAACTCATTCTATAAGGACAGCATTATCTTTTTTTTTTTTTAATTTATTTTTTATTGGTGTTCAATTTACTAACATACAGAATAACACCCAGTGCCCGTCACCCATTCACTCCCACCCCCTGCCCTCCTCCCCTTCTACCACCCCTAGTTCGTTTCCCAGAGTTAGCAGTCTTTACGTTCTGTCTCCCTTTCTGATATTTCCCACACATTTCTTCTCCCTTCCCTTATATTCCCTTTCACTATTATTTATATTCCCCAAATGAATGAGAACATATAATGTTTGTCCTTCTCCGACTGACTTACTTCACTCAGCATAATACCCTCCAGAGGACAGCATTATCTTGATACCAAACCAAACATTACAAAAAGACTACAGACCAATATTCTATACAAACACTGATGTAAAAATCTTCAAAAAAATACGCAAACCAAATTCAGCAGCATATTAAAAGGACTGTATACCATGACGAAATGGGGTTTATTCCTGGAATGTGAGGCTGGTTCAATATACAAAAACCAATCAATGTAATATACTACAGATTAACAAAATAAAGTGGAAAAAAAAACCCCATCCATATGATCATCTCAATTCATATAGAAAAAGCATTGGACAAAATTCAACACCTTTTCCTTATAAAATCTCTCAACAAACTAGGAGTAGAAGAAAATCATCTTGATGCAATAAGAGCCATTAAAAAAAAAACAACACATAGCAAACATCATATTCTATAATGAAAGACTGAAAGCTTTTCTTCTAAGGTCAGGTATAAGGCAATAACATCCACTTTCTTCACTTTTATTCAACATAGTATTAGGTAGTTCTTTTGCGGGGAGGAGGGCTGTGGGAGAGGGAGAGAATCTTAAGCAGTCACCACATCCAGCATGGAGCTGACATAGGGCTTGATCTAACAATCCAAAGATACTACCTGAGCCAAAATCAAGAGTCAGACACTTAATCCACAGCGCCACCCAGGAGCCACAAGGGCAGTTCTAGTGAGAGCATTTAGACAAGAAAGAAGTATAAAAGGTATCCAAATTGGAAAGAAAGAACATAAAATTCTCTTTACATATAGAATATTTCATGTAGAAAATTCTAATGATTCTACAAAAAACCTTTTACAACTAATATTTTATTTTTTTTATTATTATTATTATTTTTTAAAGATTTTATTTATTTATTCATGAGAGACACAGAGAGAGACACAGGCAGAGGGAGAAGCAGGCTCCATGCAGGGAGCCCGATGCGGGACTCGATCCCGGGACTCCAGGACCACGCCCTGGGCCAAAGGCAGGCGCCAATCCGCTGAGCCATCCAGGGATCCTACAACTAATATTTTAATTCAGCAAAGTCACAAGATACACAGTGAACACACAAAAATCAGTTATATTTACATACAGTAGTAATAAGCAATGGGAAAGAAAATTATAAAAACTGCAATTATAATAGGATCAAAAATAGCCAAGGAGGTGAAACACTTGTGTGCAATGAAAACTACAAATTACTGACTAAAGAAATTAAAGACATAAATAAGTGGAAACATTCCATACTCATTGATTGGAAGACTTAATATTGTTAATGGTATCAATACTACCCAAAGTGATCTACAGATTCAATGTAATTCCTATCAACAACCTGATGTTTATTGCAGAAATAGGGAAAAAAACAAACTAAAATTCATATGGATTCTTGAAGGAGTCTGAATAGCCAAAGAGTCCTGAAAAGGAAGAACAAAATTAGAAGACTCATACTTCCTGATTTTAAAACTTACCACAAAGCTCAAAACAGTATGGTACTGGCATAAAGGCAAATATATAAACCAATGGGATAGAATAAAGAGCCTCCAAATAAACCCTTGCATATACAATCAAATCATTTTTGACAAAGGTGCCAAGACCACTCAATGAAGGATAGTTTTTTCAACAAATGGTGCTGGAAAAAGTGGATATCCACATGCAAAAGAATGAAGTTGGACACTTATTCAACACTATATACAAAAGCTGAACTCACAATATATTGAAGGCCTAAATGTCAAACCTAAAACTATAAAAATCTTAAAAGAAATTATAGGATAAAAGCTGCATACCATTGGATTTGGCAATAATGTTTTGGGCATGACACCAAAGGCATAGACAAGAAAAGAAAATGATAAACTTGATGAACATTTAAAAATTTTAAAGCAATGAAAGACACTCTTCAGAATAAAGAGAATTCACAGAATGGGAGAAAATATTTGCAAATTATGTATTTTTTTTGCAAATTATGTATCTAATAAGAGATTAACATCCAGAATATACAGAGAACTTGTAAAAATCAACAACAAAAATCCAAACAACTGAATTAAAAAACAGGCAAAGACTTGAACAGACATTTCTCTAAAGATATACAAATGACCAATAAGTACATGAAAAGATGCTATGAAATGCAAATAAAAGCTATAAGGAGCTAGTATCAAAAACCAAAATTAACAGATGTTAGTGATGACATGGAAAATGTGGAACCGTTATACACTGTTGGTAAGAAGGTAAAATGGTACAATAGAAAATAGTATGGTGGTTCCTCAAAAAATTAAATAGATGGGCACTTGGCTAGCTCAGTTAGAAGAGTATACAACTCGGGCAGCCTGGGTGGCTCAGCAGTTTAGCACCATCCTTGGCCCAGGGTGTGATCCTGGAGACCCGGGATCGAGTCCCACGTCAGGTTCGCTGCATGGAGCCTGCTACTCCCTCTGCCAGTGTCTCTGCCTCTCTGTCTGTCATGAATAAATAAATAAAATCTTAAAAAAAAAAAAAAAAAGAATATATAACTCTTGATCTTGGGAGCTTGAGCTCCTCATTGGGTGTAGAGATTACTAAACAAAACAAAAACTTTAAAAAATAAAATCATCTATGACCCAGCAACTCCAGTTATGTGTATATACTCAAAAGAACTGAAACTAAGGTCTTCAAGACATGTTTGTACATTCATGTTCAGAACATTATTCAAAACACTTAAAACACCCAAGTGTCTTCTGACAGATGAATAAGGAAAATGTGGTAAATATGTACAATGATATATTCAGCTACAAAAAGGAAATTTTTAACATAGTACAGCATGGATCAATCTTGAGGACATTATACTAAGCCAGTGATAAAAAGACAAAAACTGTATGATTCTGCTTATATGAGGTACTTAAAGTAGTCAAAATCAGAGAAAAAAGTAGAACTACCAGGAGTGGGGGAGTGAGAAGGGAATTGGGGGTTACTAAACAGTAATGGATATAGTTTTAAACTATATGATGAAAAGCTACATATGATGATGATGATTGTACAACTGTTAATGTATTTAACATCATCAAACTGTACACTTAAAAATGGCTAATATGGTGGCTCAGTCATTTGGGCATCTGACTCTTGATTTCAGCTCAGGTTGTGATCTCAGGGTTCTGAGATGGAACCCCACAAGAGAATCTTAGCAGGCCCAGCATGGAGCCTCCTTAAGATTCTCTCCCTCTTCCTCTGCCCCTCACTCCCCACCCTCTGGCTCATGCACGTGTGCACCTGCGCACACTCTTTCTCTCTCAAAAAAAACATTAATACAGTAAATTTTATGTTGCATTTTAATACAATAAAAATAAAAAAATTGGGGGGTACTGAAACCTTAAGCACCAATCTCTGGACAAAGAATAAGTAGAGATCCATAACAAATTTTTTAAAATTTCCTTGCAATTAGCTGATCTTTCAACAAGTCTACAATCGATTTGACTCACCTTTTTTCCTTAGGCAAATTATAAGTTCTTCTGCCCGAATACATTATGTCCCAAATTTACTACTCTCTTATTTACTTTTACAATGAAAAACTATAAAAATGCCAAAGTTTTAAAATATAGAAACCCACTCATAGAAATATATCTTTATGAGAGAAAAAAGAGACAAAGATGTTCATGGTGACAGTTTATAATAAGTGAAAAAAGCTGAAAATATTTCTCATAAATTATGATTTGTTAAATCAATAGAATATTATGCACAAACCTAAAGGGCAGCAGGAAATGGCTACCAAAGGAAGATTTTAAAATCTCCAAATATCATAATAATAAACTTTTTAATAGAATCTGGAAAAAAGGGAAGATCCCTGGGTGGCGCAGCAGTCTAGCGCCTGCCTTTGGCCCAGGGCACGATCCTGGAGACCCGGGATCGAATCCCACGTCAGGCTCCCAGTGCATGGAGCCTGCTTCTCCCTCTATGTCTCTGCCTCTCTCTCTCTCTGTGACTATCATAAATAAATTAAAAAAAAAAATTAAAAAAAAAAAGAATCTGGAAAAAAGGAACATTCTAGAGTCAAATCAAGATATAAAGACTACAGCAAAATGTATTTTTTTCTCCTTTAGCTGTCTGAAGGAAATTAACAATAAGAGGAAAAAAGGAAATGCCCTTATTGACCTTCCCTCCAGCCCTTCCTGCTAATTCCCTGACACTGAACCTTAGCCAACACTTTGAAAGGCAGTCTATTACAGAAATGGAATCAGCACTCAGGTTTCCTCGAAGAAGACATAGGACTTTATGTATGGAATATCAAGTAAAAGCCAAGAAAAGATCTATTCAAGGAAAAAACTCATACCTCTTTCAAAGAATAATCTGAAAAATTATTTCCAATCCAAAAGTTTACATTAAATTTTTAAAAATTCTTGAGACAGAAAAGATGGGACTTCCCAATAGTCATACAACGTAAGTCTTGATAACTGACGTTATGTGCTTTAAGATTTATAACACACACACACACACAAAGATTTATAACACACCCAGAAGTATGACAAAAGAGCACAAAAAAGGGAGAAATTGGAGGTACAAGGTTCTTATATCATATGCAAAGCAATCAAATACTAATGATAAGCTATAATAAGTTAAAGATTGTAATCCCTAGGTAATGTAAAAAATTTTTTTAAAGATTTATTTATTTTAGAGAGAGTGCATGTATCCATGCACAAACGGAAGGGGCAAAGGAAGAGAGAAACCCAAGTAGATTCTGCGCTAAGTGTGGAGTCTGACAGGGGGCTCGATCTCCCAACCCTGAGATTCTGAAATGAGCCGAAACCAAGAGTTGGACGCTTAATTGACTGTGCCACCCAGGTACCCTCATGTAAAAATGTTTAATGGGGTATAGCCAATATGCCAATAGTAGAAATAAAATAGATTCATTATAAAAATAATCCGAAAGAAGATAGAAAAATAGACAAGAAAAAAGAAGAGATATGACAAACAGAAAACAAATGAGATAGATTTAAGAACTGTAAAGTATCTCAAATTTTACTCTACCTGCAGGCTAACAATTTCATGCATGTTGGTAGAAAACAGGAGACATTTTGTCACAGAAGGGCAGTTTATCACTCACATCAATGGTAGTATCCAGAATATCAGCATTTTTGCGAAAAATGCCCCAACTGCAATTTCCAAAGCAGGGTGTAACTAGGGCGACATTGATACGGACACATGCACTGGGTTGTGTTATTGTAGAAAAACTTGGTATCTGGGGAAGAAAATTTTTTTTATGTGGGCAATAAGCATGCCCGTTCCTTACTCTAGAGGGAGATATTATCTATCTTCCATGGCAGTTTGCTAAATAAACATCCATGTAAAGACAGTCAGAAACAAAGGATAGTCAGTACCTTGCTTGCGAGACAGACTTATGAAGAATTGCCTCCCACTTGATGGCAGATTTAAACCAACCATATGAATAATTACTATAAAGGTTAATGATTATGTTTTTAACTTTTTAAAAGATTTTATTTCTTTATTCATGACAGACACACGGAGAGGCAGAAACAAAGCAGAGTTCTGGAGAAGTAGGCTCCCTGGGGGAGCCTGATGCAGGACTTGATCCAAGGATCCCAGGATCACGACCCAAGCCAAAGGCAGATGCTCAACCACTGAGCCACCCAGGTGACCCGGGCAGAAATTGTCAGATTGGACCTCAACGATATGATATCTACAATAAACTTACTTTGCTAAATAACGGAGAGAATGACTAGACAAATAAATTAATAATGACAGGGAACTTAAACACTATTAAACAATCTGACCTGATATTTATAGAATACTTTCATTTTCTCCAACAACAGCAATACATATTCTTTTTTAAAAGTAAGCTCTATGCCCAACATGGGGCTTGAACTCACAACCTTGAGATCAAGAGTTGCATGCCCTACTGACTAAGCCAGCCAGGCATCCCAGCAATTCACACTTTCTTTTTAAGTGCATGTGGAATAGTCACCAAGACAGATCATGTTGTGGGCTACCAAAGCAACATTAAAAAATTTAAGGTAATTGAAATCAGATATAGTAAATTATCTGAACACAACAGAATTCTACTAGAAAGCAGTAACAGGATAGGTGGACAATCCCCAAATATTTGGAAATTAACACACTTCTAAACAACTCATGCATGAAAGAGAAAATTAAAAATGAAGCTGAAAATATTTTTAGCTACATGAAAATACATTACTGAAATTTGTGAAACACAGTAAAATGTTTAAAAAAATAAGAAATGTTTTGTATCAATCTACATCTTCTACATTAAGAAACAATAAAAAGATCAAAGTAAACTCAAGCAAGCACATAGAAGAAAATAAAGAGTAAAAATTGATGAAACTGAAAACAGTAAAACATGAGAAAAATGAACAAGGCATCGCTACAGATCCTATAGATAAATAAGGAAATATGTACAACTCCTTGCCAATAAATTTGATAACTTAAATGAAATGGAAAAATTCCTTAAAAAAAAAACAGAACTCCCAAGGCTCTGTTTTTGAGTGGCTCAGTGGTTGAGTGTCTGCCTTCGGCTCAGGTCATGATTCTGGGGCCTGGGATCAAGTCCCGCATTGGGCTCTCTGCGAGGAGCCTGCTTCTCCCTCTGCCTGTGTGTCTGCCTCTCTCGAATAAATTAAAAACAAAAACAAAAACAAACCAAAACAAAAAAAACCAAAACAAAAAACAACTGTATATATTTGTCAAATGTCATCAAAGTATATAGGTGTAAAGTGTGGATTTTAGTATCTGTAAATTATACCTCAGTAAGTTTGACTAAAAAAGCCCAAGCAAGAGATTACCAAAATTATAATGACTTGCTTAATGTTGAACGAGTTTACCTCTTCTCCACACATATTCCTAAACAAATCTTTTAAACTTTAAATTATCCTCACTTGCAACTAGACAATACTTCTAGTGCATTCCTGAGGCCTGAAACAGCATTGTATATGTGTTATCTCATTGAATCATTCCAACAACATTATGAAATGGAGGTTGAGATGTTTTTGATTAATTCTAAAGTTCAGATTTAAGCCCAGGTATGAAAAAAAAAAAAAAATACAATAAACCCAGGTATGTGGACTTCAAAGATCGTCTTTCCTTCTATACTTCATTGCCTCCCCAAAAGCAAGGACTAAATTTTACATTCTTCACTGTTTAGCATATAACATCCAATAAAAGCAGACACTAACGAAAAATAAGAAACACCTTCCAAACTGAGTATCTTATCAAGAAAGCTGTTTTGGGAAAAATACTCCCTTCCCCGCTCTACTCACACCATCTACCTTCTTTCTCTATGGTTTAGCAACATAGTCTACCATGAAGAGGCATTCATTTGTTTATTTTCCCCAAGTCTCCTCTGCAACTTCCCAGCCTAGGAAAACATCTCTAACTCAGGATGGCCCTGGGGATGAGGCTAATCTTTTAATACTCCAGAGACAGCAGTTTCTATGGACATAAAATGATGGTCCAAGATCATCTTTCTCAGGAATTATTTTTATAACTAGTAAAGGAAGTAAAAATTACTGCTTTATGGAACAAAATCCGTTACATCACTTCATTTGTATCCCCCTATATGGCCCAAGATCACTTCAACTGCCAATTTTCTCAACCATGGCATTTAATAATTTGTCACTGATCCCCTTCCAAAAACAGGTGGCCCTGTTCTGACATTGTTCTCATTTACAATGCTTTAGTTTTAATGAACAGAAAACCAACCAGGAAATTCATTCTCTTACATAACAAGTCTGGTAGTAAGCAAGTTCTAGAGGCGATTGGTTCAGTGGCTCAACAATCATCAAAGATCAAATTTTTTTCCATTTTAGGATGCCAGCAGTTATGACTTCATAGTACTCTCATAATAAGCCTCTGAGTTCCATTCAAACTGCTGCTTGATGGTTGGCTGGCATGAGCAAAACAATTTTTTCATATGTACTACTATGAAAAGCAATTTAGAAGTACCTATAGAATTTTTTGTGAAGATAGATTTTTATCTATCTATCTATCATCTATCTATCTATTTATCTATGAGACAGAGAGAGTGAAAGAGAAAGCATAAGCAGGGTGAAAGGCAGAGGGAGAAGCAGGCTCCAGGACTCCAGGAGACTGATGTTGAGCCAAAGTCAGACATTTAATGGACTGAGCCACTCAGGTACCCCCAGAATTATTATTTTTATTATTTTTTTATTTTGCCCCCAGAATTATTTTTAATGTGCTATCCTTTGATGTTGTAATTCAATTTCTAAGTCAACTCACAGAAACATGTAAGTGGACACCAACAGGTACAAAGACGTTCATTACACAATTCTTTTTAACTGCAAAAATCTGCAAACAGCCTAAAACACCCACTAATACAGGTGATTACTTAAATTGAGAAGCCCCCAAAATGGAATACATAACAGCTATTTAACATGGAAGAATGTTCAAGTTTTGCTGATAAAAGTCAAGCTACAGGGAGTATGCATACATAACCAAATAAAACTTAGTTATGATACCAAAAGCACAAGCAACAAAAGTAAAAATAAATAAGCTAGATTACATCAAAATTAAAAATGGATGTGCATCAAAACATAATCAACAGAATGGAAAAAGCAACCTACAGAATGGGAGAAAATATTCATGAACTGTGTATCTGATAAGGGGTTAATATCCAGACTATGTGAAGAACTCCTTCAGCTCAACGACAAAAAATAACCTGTTTAAAAATAGGCAAAAGACTTACAATAGACATTTCTCCAAAAAAGATAAACAAATGACCAATAAGCATATCAAGATGCTTACCACCAACCATTATGGAAATACAAGTCAAAACCACAATGAGGTATCACCTCACAACCACTGAGATAGTTGCTATCAAAAATAGATAATAAGTTTTGCCAAGAATGTAGAGAAACTGAAACCGGGGTGCACTATTGATGAGAATGTAAAATGGTGTAGCCACTGTGGAAAACTCTATGATGGTTCCTCAAAAAAACTGAAAGCAGGGTCTTAAAGAGATATCTGTATACCCATGTTCATAGCAACATTAAGACGGTTCTTCAAAAAATATTGTGGTGGTGGTGGGGGGTCAGGCACCTGAGTAGCTCCAGCGAAGTGTCTGACTCTTGATTTCTGCTCATGTCATGATCTCAGAGCGAGATCAAGCCCCGCGTCAGGCTCTATGCTGGGTGCGGAACCTGCTTTATGATTCTCTTCCTCTCGACCCACCTTCCTTCCCCATCTCTTAAAACAAAACGTTTGGGTATATACTCAGAGGAATTGAAAACAGAGTCTTGAAGAGGAACATTAATCATGATAGCCAGAAGGTGAAAGTAACCCAAATGTTTATTGACAGTCAGTTAAATGTATAAAAGAAAATGTGCTGTAGAAACAAAATATTCAGCCTTAAAGAGAGGAAGGAAATCATGACATTCTACAACATGGATGAACCATGAGAACATTATGCTAAGTGAAAGAAGTCTATCATGGGCAGCCCTGGTGGCTCAGTGGTTTAGTGCAGCCTTCAGCCCGGGGTGTGATTCTGGAGACCTGGGATCCAGTCCCACATCGGGCTCACTGCATGGGGCTTGCTTCTCCCTCTGCCTGTGTCTCTGCCTCTCTCTGTGTCTCTCATGAATAAATAAATAAAATCTTAAAAAAAGGAAAGAAAGAAAGAAAGAAAGAAAGAAAGAAAGAAAGAAAGAAAGAAAGAAAGAAAGAAAGAAAGAAAGAAGAAAGAAAGAAAGAAAAAGAAAGAAAGAAGTCTATCAAAAAAGACATTTATACAAAGTATCTAGATCAGTCAAACGCATAGAAACAGAAAATAGAATGATGTTTGCTGGAAGTTGGGAGGCAGGAGGGATGGGAAATTGTTGAATGGATAGTTTCAATTTTGCAAGATAAAATAAGTGCTAGAGACTGCACTACAATGTGAATATACTTAACATTACTGACTGGCACAATTGTACCAGAATTAAAAACTGAAATTAAAAAAAAAACTTAAGTTATCAAATTGAATATAAAGCAAATCATAGGTATCTGTAAAGAACTTACAAGGAGGGGTCCCTCGGTGGCTCAGTCAGTCAGGCATTTGCCTTTGGCTCAGGTCGTGAACCCAGGATCCTAGGATCAAGGCCCACATCTGGCTCCCTATTCAGCAGGGAGTCTGCTTCTCCCTCTCTCTGCTTCTCCCCTGGCCCCTGCTTACACACATTCTCTCTCTCTCAAATAAATATATAAATAAAATCTTAAAAACAAAACAAAACAAAAAAATCTTAAAGGTTAACCACCCAACTCCTAATAATAGTTATGTATGGAGAATAGTTATGTATGGAGACGGGGGAAAGGAGGCACTTTTTTTTTTTTTTTTTTACCTCATACCTTTCTGTACTACTGGTATTTTAATTATAAACATGCACTAAAAGTAGGTCACCTGGGTGGCTTAGTCAGTTAAACCTGACTTGTGATTTTGGCTCAGATCATAATTTCATGGGTTGGGTTCCACACTCAGTGGGGAATCTGCTTGAGATTCTCTCTCCCTCTCCTCCACTCGGGTCTCTCTCTCAAATGGATCTTAAAAAAAAAAAGAAAAAAGTACACACTAAGCTAGGATGTTTTAATTCAATTTTTAAAAAGTTTAGTGAATAAAACTTAAACTCTAGGTACAATTTACATCAGTTCTAATGCCACTTCAAAAGTTACCAAGCATATCTACTCACAAAAGCACACCACGAGTAGGTTATCAAAGGAATAATTAATGAAGGAAAAGCTCCTGGCATCTTCTAGTTAACAGGAGATGCTGCCTATTAGGCTTACCACAGGAAGTGCCCATGACACTTCCTAGCCAATAATGCCTAAATCCAAATTAGACAAAGATCCATTCTCTAAGCCTGAAACTGACAAATTTGATACAAGGACAATAGCTAGTGCCTGCAAATACAAAATCCTAGGCTTTTCAAACTATCCGTACCCTTCTTCCTCCCTACCTACTAATAAAACACCAGGCCTACACTAGCACTTTACTTTTTTAGAGCCTTCGTCTCCTCCCACTCCCATTTCAAGAATGTTACAAGAGAGTTAGTGGGTGGTTAGCAAGACCCCCTCAGAAACCAACAGCCATTCCAGAAAAATAATTGCTCACATACCAAACGCTGCCAACAAGAGCAGCTTCCCAGCAGCATGTTTTAATAACCTTAATGAAGCAGACAGCAACGCCTCCTGTAATACAAATTTTGGTTGGAAAAAAAGATCTACAGATTGTGGAAAAGTACAACTTAAAAAGCAAACACCACAGGCTCCAGTAAGGCAGGAAAGCAAACAGAGATTTCTAAATACAGAGCTGAATTGTAAGAGTTCACTGTACCTTATTTCAATCATCGTTTGCTCTGTCAAAAATAGAACCTTCCATGTCTTGATCCATTCAGAATAAGCCACAGCAGGCACAGCTTTGCTTACACAGGGCAGCCAGGTCAGAAAGGCTGCACAGGGAAATGGAAAAGCAGCCAGCAGGTTTTCTTAGGGATTATACTGCTCCCGCTTTTATCCTTCTCCCCAGCTATTTTGGTGCCAAGAAAGCTGCAGGGAGGTCTTTGCCCTGAACAAGCTTTTACTAGAAAGTCTGAAGTAGTCTCAGGGATGCAACTCCCTCTGCTGCCCAAGGTTTTCTTTGCATATTGTAGCAGGTTCAGTGCATTTCAAACTCAACTATGTTAGAAGAGCTAAAATAGCCCTTTATTTAAAAATGTGACCAAAAAAGGCACAGGTTCAAATAGGAGAGGAACAGCTAGAAGCTGGACAAATTTCTATACTTAACTACAAATTTCCTCTATCTCATGAAGGGTGTCTTTTACTCAGTTTATTTTTTTAAAGATTTAAAAATTTATTATTCATGAGAGACACACACAGAGAGGAAGAGAAGAGAAGAGAAGAGAAGAGAAGAGAAGAGAAGAGAAGAGAAGAGAAGAGAAGAGAAGAGAAGAGAAGAGAGGCAGAGACACAGGCAGAGGGAGATGCAAGCTCCATGCAGAGAGCCCCACACAGGACCCAATCCCAGGTCTCCAGGATCACGCCCTGGGCTGAAGGCGGCGCTAAACTGCTGAGCCACCAGGGCTGCCCTCTTTTACTCAGTTTAAAGGAGACTTCTCTATCTCCCTCATAGGCACTTGGAAAAGCAGGAACTAGACTTCTTGTCCCTTTTTCACCCACTCTTAGTAATGCCCATTACCCGCATTTAAGGCAGGCCTTACTCATTTTTCAAGATCTAATTTAAATAGCACTTAGCGCATGGCACTGAAGCTGTTTGTTTGCCAGTGTTTCGCTGCATTTGAGTTGGTGCCTATATAATAGCAGATGCTCAATAATCATTTATCAGAATTCTAACTAGAACTACGCTACAATTTTTTTTTTTTTTTTTTTTAAAGTTTAAGTAATCCCTTGGGGTACCTGGGTGGCTCAGCAGCTAAACATCTGCCTTTGGCTCAGGGTGTGATCCTGGAGTCCAGGATTGAGTCCCACATCAGGCTCCCTACATGGAGCCTGCTTCTCCCTCTGCCTATGTCTCTGCCTCTCTCTCTCTCTCTCTCTATCTCTCATGAATAAATAAAATCTTTAAAGTAATCCCTACATTCAACATGGTGCTCAAACACATGACCTCAAGACCAAGAGTCATACACTCTACCAACTCAGTCAGCCAGGCACCCCAAACTAGAACCAACCCAAAGTATTGGGGGAGGAAAAATCTGTCCAGTTAATTCAGTTAGGACATAAGCAATTACTGGGGGAGGTGGCAACATCTTTAGAGAGAAGAGTAAGAGACAAGTGTTGCTCCAACTGACATACCATTATTCTGCCTAACAACTTACCAGTGCTGCTTGTGGTCTTTTTCCAGTTACTAATCTCACCAAGTCTCTGTCCTGCTGACTGTTAATAGAGCTCATTTTACATGTACTTTTAGGGCATTTTATCTTTGCCTATACCCAAACTACTTTTCACATTGTGATCTTAGTAGTAGGAGAGTCACAGAGACCTAACAGAGTGACTGTCAAAGTGCTAAGCAGATACAGAAGCTGTTATAGCATGTCCAGCCTATTGTGGTCAGCTCTTGTGTCCTGGCAGCCAGAATGACAAGTGCTGCTGAAGATGCGTATTAGTGCAATAATGTTTATTTTTGCGAGTCCTCTTCTCCAGCACCCACTATCAGAAGCTTACCTGTCAGGTAGAATTCCTACTCTTTGCCTTAAGAATCTATAGATTGAGGCTCTTGAAAAAAACAAATGCCCAGGGCAATTGCCACCCTCCAGACCACTTAGCTGCCACCTGTGTGAAAGGTCTCTACAACTGAATAGAAAGAAACAACGTGAATTTTAAAATAAAAACAATCCCACAGCATTTATTGTCCTCTGGTAAGAACATAAAGGTAGTCAAAACAATACGAACAAGGGTTTTAGAACTATATTCCCAACAAAGGACATCTAAAATAACAAACTACGTGGCCTTCTCAAGAATTTCTCACTTCACTGATCATTCATTCTAGTTGGAGACACTTTGGAGCAGGGTAATATTATCTCCTTTTAGCATGATCCGACCTGCAACACAAAAATTTAAAAAAAAAAAAAAAGCTATTAATAGCCACTCAGACACATATGTAACGACGGTTTAGCCTCAGAATTCTGGATCATACTTGAGTGATTTTGAAAATGCCCTCTCTCGAGCAGGTATGTGAACATTTTCCAATATCAATATATTGAAAGGCTATGCATATTACAGCCTATGAACTTTTCCAAAAGAACCTAATGAAGGTAGAGAAATGTTATTTTGTGAAAAATAGTTTCTATAGACTAAGTCAAATAAATAGGTCTACTCCAACATTTCCCACTGCTCTTAGTTTATAGAAGTTGGGGAATGAGTTATGTGCAAAGTTTTAAAAAATGCAGAATACCGCAGCACCATTCTTAGAGTTCTCAGTATATTAAAGACTCCATGATGCAATTAATAAACCTGTTTGAGCCTTACCCAACATTTCCTAATCTTATTTGAGCAGAGAATATTTTTTCCTGAGAATATCTATAAACATTTTTAGAAATTTATATAAATCAGTTTGAGAAATGCTCATCAACCCCAATGGATTAAATGGTTTCACTTTACCAAACTTCTACAACAGGTAATATTAATCTATTCTATAGGTTAACTACTACATGGCAGGCATTGAATTAGGCAGTAAGCATATTAGGGAGAAAAAAAAAAAAAAGGACTTACGGAGTATCTGGCCCAGTGAAGAGAGACATTAATAAAGTAACTCCACAAATGAGTGTATAACTACAAACTCAAATAACACAGCACACCCTGCCTCCCCATCCCTACCCCAAGTAAAATAAAACCAAACTCTGATATCTGACATTTGATTTGAGTCCTAAGGACAGAGGAAACAGCATATACAAAGATTTATGGTGAGGCAAATGAGCAGATTCAAACAACTGAAATTATACAAGCGTGGATGAAGCTCAGAAAATAAAGCAGAGTGATACAAAACAAGCAGAGGGACAAAGGCCAGATCATGAAGAACCTTGCAGAATACATTAAAGACTTTCTTATCTTCCTAGCCACAGGAAGTCACTGGAGGACTTTAAGCAAAAGGAGGACGAGGTCAGACAGGAGCTTTTCAAAGACAGATGCAACCTGCAGAGCAAACTGGAGAGAAATGAGGTAGTTGCACAGAAATCAATCAGTAAACTGAATGGAGGCTGGTGCCATTCAGTAAGACAGGGAACACTAAAATAGCTCCGAAAGAGTATGTAAGGGGTGGGAAGTGAGTTTGATTTCTGCACATGTTAACTTTGAGAAGCCTTTGAGACATTCAAGCAGAAATGTTGAATAGGCTCAGACCAGGGCTACGGAAGTAAATCTGAGGTCAATACAAATATATATAGATGGTGATTAAAAGTATAGTCTCAAGGTTATAACCTTGAGGTTTTGGGTAAATAATACCAAATGACAGGAAGGCCTACAACCAAGCCTTGAGCAACTCAAAACAAATGGCTGGGTCCCAAAGAATGAATATAAAAAATTTGGAAAGGAATAACTAGAAATGAAAAATGAAAATCTGAGTATAGTAACACGGAACCAAGGGAACAAAGTGTTTTAAGGTGGGAGTGGCCAACAGTGCGAAATGCTGTTTAGAGTTCAATATAATGAAGGCTAATATTAACCATTAGATTTAACACCATTTGTCACTGGTGACCTTGGTGAGAGCTGAGTGGAAAAACAAAAGCAGAAATGGGAGTGGGGTAAGCAGAGGCAGAGGATGATTTCAAGAGTGAACTACTTTCCCACACACTAAATTCTCAAATGCAAACTATAAATTTAAACATGAACTGAGTTGCAACTCATTCAATTCTGTAAGTGAATAAAAATTTCCACAATTCCAAAAGGCCATCTACATTCTTACCCAGTTGTTTTCTTGACTTTGTTTTAGAATGAATCTCTTCGGCATCATCTAATACAAGGTTCATGTACTCATCAAAACCCTAGAAAAATAAGCCAACCCATTGTCATTTTCAAGTAAAATCACACCCAAACTATTCCAGATGAATACCTATAGAGAAATGCCAACTAACTTCAGAAACTCATCTCTCCACTGATCTTTCAGCTAAACAAGCATTTCCCTCCTAAGCCTCTTTTTAAATAACAAGAAAACCACAACATACTCCAAATTACCTCTCAAGCCTTTTGGACTTGATTTGATTAGCTATGCCTTAGAGCCAACGTCCCTATCGCTTATAACTTGTCCAATTCAGAATGTGTGTACATATATGAATTAACTTCCACTGCCTCCAGTCTTCCCATGTTCCTCACAAAACACTCTTGCCACTACCCATAACATTTGTTTTTCTACTAAGTAAGCAGGGAAGATTACTGATGAATCTGCAATATCTAAAGGTAAATATCATAGCCTCCTAATGTCCTAACATAATACTTTTTAGCCATATTTTATCTTTCTTTAAAACATTATTTAGGGCAGCCTGGGTGGCTCAGCAGTTTAACGCTGCCTTCAGCACAGAGCATGATCCTGGAGACCCGGGATTGAGTCCCGTGTCGGGCTCCCTGCATGGATCTTGCTTCTCCCTCTGCCTCTTCTCTCTCTGTGTATCTCATGAATAAATAAATAAAATCTTAAAAAAAAAAATTATTTAGGGATAGGGTGCCTGGGAGATGCAGTCGGGTTGGGTGTCTGACTCTTGGTTTCGGCTCAAGGATCAGGCCCTGTGTCCGGCTCCACACGCAGCAGAATCTGCCTAAGTTTCTCTCCCATTCCCTTTGTTCCTCCCACCTCACTCTCTCTAAAATAAAAAACAGAAAAACTACCCCACGTTACTTAGCATGTTCTGCTATTCTGAAAGTCTTACTTAATTAACCCCACTCCATTCTATTCAGGTATCACCTAATACAGAACTAATACACCATTAATTTTCACCTCACTTTATTTCTTTTGTCCCCTTCTTTAAATACTGACACTGTCATTTAAGTAATTTTAAGAATTAATTTTCCCTTTTTTATGAATGACCCAACTTCCATCAAACAGAACATAAGACAAGGAAAGCAGCGTTGAAGAACTTTCTTGGGTTGGGTCTTCGACTTCTGCTCTGGCTGGGCATTTCTGCAAAATCATTTAAATGAACAAACTGCTGTGAGATAAAACATCCTGAGTACTCACAATGATACAGCCCTCTATCCGCATGTTTACTTGCTCATAAAGCCACACCTGAATCCGAGATCTCTGGAGGTGGGGGGAGAAAAAAGTAGGTCAAGAAAGCAAGTAAACAAACCCCAATCACACTGGTCAAACAACAGAGAAATATGGCTCCTAAAGAATATCTTAAAAAAAAAAAAAAAAAAAAAAAAGCCAAGAATTTTAACTATTTGAATCATATCCAAGAAATGATAACCAAGACCAGTTATTTGCCAGGAAACATTCTCAATAAATGCTATATTGGGACTAAGTTCATAATTTTCCTGCCATCTTGGGACTCATTTTTTATTGCTTCTTTTCTCAATACATTTAGAGTGCAAGGTGACAGTGTAGCACAAGGCAGTAATTTCCAATGATCAAGAGCTTCTTTATCTGCGATAGCAAAATCCAGCTTCAAAACAGCTTTCTCTAGGTCCCTAATTTCCCTCACATTTATCAACCAGGGAAAGGGCCCTCGATTCTAGTCATTAAAAGTTACAATGGCCTGGGGCACCTGGCTGGCTGAGTTAGTGAAGCCTGTGACTTGATCTTGGGGTCGTGGGTTTGAGCCCCACCTTGGGTATAGAGATTTACTTAAAAAAAAAAAAAAGTTTTTACAACTTGAAATTAATGGGTTTGTAATTATGTTACCACACTAAAATTTGTCAGAGCGTTGTCAGAAACTACATTCTCGGGGATCCCTGGGTGGCGCAGCGGTTTGGCGCCTGCCTTTGGCCCAGGGCCCGACCCTGGAGACCCGGGATCGAATCCCACGTCGGGCTCCCGGTGCGTGGAGCCTGCTTCTCCCTCTGCCTGTGTCTCTGCCTCTCTCTCTCTCTCTCTGTGTCTATCATAAATAAAAATAAAAAAATAATAATAAAAAAAGAAACTACATTTTCTTTCCAAAATAATTTAAACACCCTGTCCTACCAACTCACAATTTGAGTTGCTAAAAATCCCTCCAAAGGAAAGCAGGCTGTCACTACATCCTGAGCCTATCCCTCCCTTCCTCCTTTTTTGGGCATCTTTTCTCTATTTAAGTCCCTCTCCCCTCCGTTATTTTGTGGTTTAAAATGGATAGGAGCGATCCCTGGGTGGCGCAGCGGTTTGGCGCCTGCCTTTGGCCCAGGGCGCGATCCTGGGGACCCGGGATCGAATCCCACATCGGGCTCCCGGTGCATGGAGCCTGCTTCTCCCTCTGCCTGTGTCTCTGCCTCTCTCTCTCTCTCTGTGTGACTATCAAATAAAAATTAAAAAAAAAAAAAAAAGTAAAGTGGATAGGATTCTTCCCTTGTTTCATCCCAAGGGGAGAAAAAAGGGGGAAAGGTTCCAAGGCTCTAGCCATTAAGGACTATCAACAAACGTACCCAAATACCAGCCACATCTGCCATTAATTTACTTTTTCAAATTAGTGATTTCGGTCTTGCAAAAAGTAACGATGCCACAGTTCTTTCCGTGGTTTGGAGTTGATATTTCATTACATCAGAGCTTTCCTGACCGCTTCCCCTCCAATCTCTAGCCTGCACCCCCCCCCCCCGCTTTTTTTTTTTTTTTTCCTAAGTGATCTCTACACTCCACCCGGGGCTGGAAGCCCCTCCCCCAAGATCAAGAGTGGCCTGTTTCCGAGCCCGGGCCCGACCCGCCAAGCTCCGCAGTTCCACGTTTCCACGACACGTTGATCAGACGGGAGGACGCTACCCACCGACCGAATTCATCTTGTCGCTTAAACCCACCCTTCGACTTTAAAAGGGAAGCACAGAACGACGGGGAAGAGATGACTTACGTACGTTTTGCAAGTATCTGAAGATGAGGTTCTGCGGCAGCGGTTAAGGAAGAAGCAGAGGCAGAGTCGCCCGGCCTCCGCGCGGCGGACAGTGACCAGCGGGCCAGGCTCGCCGCAGGCGCCCCCTCCCGCTCCCGCTCCCGCTCCCGCTCTGCTGGAATTGCTCGGCGCCTCCGTCCTCCTCGCGCCCGGGGCGCTGTCTCCGTCGCGGACTCCGGCTGCCCTCCTCGCGCCCCCCGTCGCCGCGCGGCCCGCCCGAGCCCGCCCCCCCCCCGCCGCCCGCCCAGGCCCGCGACTACCCGCGCTGCCCCCCGGGGGCTCACGGGAGGTGCGTCCGCCCCGCGCTCCCTCAGGCCGACTCCCCGCGCCTCCTCGTCCTGCCGCCCCGCGTAGGATACGATGGGCTGAACCATCACCTTCTGCACTTTCTGGCCCTGGCCACGGTACGCCATGGTGGAAGCCGACAAGGACCGCGCGCTCTCTCCGAAGGCAACTTCCGCGACGCAGAACCGGAAGCGGAAGCGCCTGGCGCCCGCGTGGCGACCCGGGCGGCTCCTGGGAGATGCCTCTCTATCCGCGGGGGCGGCCTTTCTCTGTGGTCTCTAGCCCCGGGCGGACTCCGGCGGGCGGCGCCGCGCTTCGGTTCGTGAGTCGATCCCACAGCGCCCCCTGGAGGGAGGCGGAGGCGGCGCAGGGAGGCGGCGCCCGTGTGGGCGTGGCCGCGGCTCCATCCTCCCGCTGCGCACCTGTGCCGCGGAGGTGGGTCGCTCCCGTGTCCCCTGCGCTGCCGGCGCGCGGGGCCGCCTCGCTGTCCGGACGCGGCGGCGGTGAGAAGCCCCGACGCGGGCGCCCCCAGCCCGGCCCTCGCGGCCACAGACCGTCCAAACTCAAAAGGCAGGCGCCGGCTTCGCTCCTGGACCCGATGATGGGGCGTTTCTGCGGGCGGCCCTGGGGCCTGGCGGACCGACGTGGCACGAGAGCAGGAGAACCCGGGGCAGGAGCTGGAGGGACCCGCGGAGAGGACAGAACCAGAACCCGCTCCCTTGACCGGGCTCCTCCGCCGAGGGCGGTATGAATGCTGACCTCATGACCGCACGGAGGTGTTGAGACCAGGCGACGCGAAAGCGACCTTGGAGCTGCAAAGAGCCAGAGAACGCGTGGGATGCTTGTTGGTTTAAAAAAAGGTTTCAGGCCCCTGGTGGCTCAGTGGTCGAGCATCTGCCTTGGGCTCAGGTCATGACCCCAGGGTCCTGGGATCGAGGCCTGCATCAGGACCCCCACAGGGAACCCGCTTCTCCCTCTGCCGTATCCCTGTGATTCTCTCTGTCTCTCATGAACAAATAAAATCTTAAAAAAAAAAAAAAGAAAAAGTTTCCCCCTCCCCATCCCCCTCCCCCTCTCCCATCCCCCTCCCCCTCCCCATCCCCCTCCTCCATCCCCATCCCCATTCCCAACCCCAATCCCCATCCCCCATCCCCCATCCCCTATCCCCCATCCCCCATCCCCATCCCCCATCCCCATCCCCATCCCCCATCCCCATCCCCCATCCCCCATCCCCATCCCCATCCCCATCCCAATACAGGGCTATGTTGTCTGCAGAGTAAACGGGTGGGTTGAATCCAAAGATAGCATGGATGGAGGGACCTGTCACGCCCATCTCATCTCAGATGCACAGATGCTTCGCTGCTCTTGCAGTTTCCTGTCCGAAGTTAGGGCTCCTGAGCTTTCAAGGATTGATCCCCATAAGCAATCATCTGATTATACAACTCATGACAGATGATTTGTTTTTTTTCCCCTTTATTTTAAAGATATATTTTTTTAAGAGGATCTTATTTATTCATGAGAGACAGAGAAGCAGAGAACGAAGCAGGCTCCAAGCAAGGAGCCTGGTGCAGGACCTCGATCCTGGGACTCCAGGATCACGCCCTGAGCCCAAGGCAGAAACTCAACCACTGAGCCACCCAGGGATCCCACAAAGATTTATTTATTTTAGAGAGGGAGAGAATCCCAGGCTGACTCCCTGCTGAGCACGGAGCCCAACACGGGTCCATCTCACCACTGTGATGTAATGACCTGAGCCCATATCAAGAGTGGGTTGCTTCACTGACAGAGCCACAGGCACCCCTGTTTTTTCTTTTAAGTGACTTTGCTTCTATGACATTTAAATCCTTGATCCATCTAGAATGTACCCCAGTATATCCTAGAACTGGTACAACTTTATATCTAGATAGCTACCCAGTTTCTCCATTACCATTACAAAAAACCCCATAGTTTCCTCATTTCATTTAAAATGCCACATTTAGGGTCACCCGGGTGGCTCAATCCGTAGGCATCTGCCTTTGGCTCAGGTCATGATCTCACGGTCCTGGGATCAAGTCCTGCATCGGGCTCCCTGCCTACTTCTCCCTCTCCCTCTGCATGCAGCTCCTGCTGCTTGGGCTCTCTGGCTCTCTATCAAATAAAATCTAAAATAAATAAATAAATAAATAAATAAATAAATAAATAAATAAATAAATAATCTAAAATAAAATATGCAACATTTATTATACACCAAGTGTATGTGTATGTATATATGTATAGTTTATATTTTGCCCAAATGATCTTTGTATCCTATGACCAGTGTCACTGTTACAAGTACTGTATGATATTTCCTTATTTGGTAGGACTGGAAGTCGATAGAACTTTCTTAGCTGTTCTTATTTATTTTTCTTACAAACTTTAGAATTAGCTTATCTAATTAAAAGATTCCTTTCTGTATTTTTACTGTGATTACATTAAACTTGAGAATGACTTAGGATCTGTTTTTTAAAACTATGTGATGTCTATTTGTTCAAATTTTCCTTTTGGTCTTTGGGAATCTTTCTGTTTTCTTTAGTTTCCATTGTCTTCTTGCTAGCAGCTTATCTAGTTTAATCATAGATAATGCTTTCTTCTTGTTCTTAAAAATTGACTTTTCTGGGCAGCCCGGGTGGCTCAGCGGTTTAGCGCTGCCTTTGGCCCAGGGCATGATCCTGGAGACCCGGAGTCGAGTCCCACGTTGGGCTCCCAGCATGGAGCCTGCTTCTCCCTCTGCCTGTGTCTCTACCTCTCTCTGTGTGTTTCTCATGAATAAATAAATAAAATCTTTTAAAAAATAAATAAATAAAAATTGACTTTCCGTTTCTTTTTAAAGATTTTATTTATTTATTCATAAGAGACACAGAGACACAGAGGCAGAGACATATGCAGAGGGAGAAGCAGGCTCCATGCAGAAAGCCGGATGCGGGACTCGACCCCCGGGACCCCAGGATCACGCCCTGAGCCAAAGTCAGATACTCAACCACTGAGCCACCCAGATGTCCCCAAAATTGACTTTTCTTCAACTGTATGTTCTTGCTGGGTTTTTAGAAGAAAAAGTGATAAATTCAATTATGTGAAAAATCACATAAAGTTTTGGGTGACTAAAACATCACCACAGTAAGCAAAGTCAAAAGGTCTGGGAGAAGTATGTTTGTACCACATCAAACAAATGGCTAATTTTACATATATAATGAACTTTTTAAAAAATGCTTTTCTGAAAAAAAAATGCTTTTCTGGTTCTCTGTTGCTGCGAAAGAAATATTTCAAAACTTGAGAACTTAAAACAACTATTTTGTTATAATTCATGATTTTGTGAGTCAAGAATTTGGGCAGTGCCCAGCTGGGCAATTTTTTTTTTTCTTGCTCTAAAAGGTATATTTAAGGGTTTGGTGTATGTGTTTAGAAAATTGGCCTCACTTGGGTCCCCCTCCTTGTCTGTGTAGCCTCAGGGAGAGATATCTCATATGTTGTATCTCTGGCAGAGTAGGAAGTTTCTTTCTTTTTTTTGAGAGAGACAGAAAGTGCATGCATGCCTGTGGGGACGGCGCAGGGGAGGGGCAGGGGGAGAGGGAGAGAGAATGTTAAGGAGGCTTCACACCCTGCTAATGCAGGGCTCAACCTCATGACCCTGAAATCATGACCTGCGCTGAAATCAAGAGTTGGATGTTTAACCAACTGAGCCACCCAGGAGCCCCTAGGATGCTTTCTTTTAAATGGTGGCCTAGGCCTCTAAAAAAACAAGGCTGGGGATGCCTACGTGGCTCAGCGGTTGAGCATCTGCCCTTGTCTCCGGGTGTGATCCTGGGGTCCCAGGACTGAGTCCTACATTGGGCTCCCTGCATGGAACCTGCTTCTCCCTCTGTCTGTGTGTCTCTGCCTCTCTCTCTCTCTCTCTCTGTCGCTCATGAATAAATAAAATCTTTAAAAAATAATAAACAAACAAAAAAACAAACAAATAAATAAGTAAATAACCAAGGCTGAAGCCACAGTACCATTTAAAGGCCAGGCCAGGAACCAGTATACAGTTCACACCCCAGGCCAGATTCAAGGGCTGGAAAAATAGATCCCACCTCTGTTAAAGGTTAAAGAATTTGTAGCCACAAACAGACAAAAGGATCCAAAATAAGAGTTGGCAATGGAGGTAAACAATGAGTTTATCGTAAAGGAAATACATATGAGGAACCGCCATCTTTCAGTAATTCGCCAAAATGACCAACACAAAGGGAAAGAGGAGAGGTACCCGCTATATGTTTTCTAGGCCTTTTAGAAAACAAGGAGTTGTTCCTTTGGCCACATACATGCGAATGTGTAAGAAAGGTGATATTGTGGACATCAAGGGAATAGGCACTGTTCCAAAAGGAATGCCCCACAACTGTCAGCATGGCAAAACTGGAAGAGTCTACAAAGTTACTCAGCATGCTGTTGGCATTGTTGTAAACAAACAAGTTAAGGGCAAGAGTCTTGCCAAAAGAATTAATGTCCGCATTGAGCATATTAAACACTCAAAGAGCCGAGAGAGCTTCCTGAAACGTGTGAAGGAAAATGATCAGAAAAATAAGGAAGTCAAAGAGAAAGGTACTTGGGTCCAGCTGAAGCACCAGCCTGCCCCACCCAGAGAAGCACACTTTGTGAGAACCGATGGAAAGGAGCCTGAACTGCTGGAACCCATTACCTATGAATTCATGGCTTGATAAATGTAAAGAAAAGACCTCAGAATTGTAAAAGGAAAGAAAGAAAGAAAGAAAGAAAGAAAGAAAGAAAGAAAGAAAGAAAGAAAGGAAGGAAGGAAGGAAGGAAGGAAGGAAGGAAGGAAGGAAGGAAGGAAGGAGGAAAGAAAATACATACGAAAAAATGCCCAACCTCACTCATTATGAGGCATGCCAACAAATTAAACTACCTTGGTGGCTCAGTTGGTTAAGCGTCTGCCTTCTGCTCAGGTCATGATCCCAGGGTCCTGGGACCCAGCCTCAGTGGGAAGCCTGCTTTTCCCTCTCCTCCCTGCTCCTGCTCTCTCACTATCTCTGTCGCTATCTCTGTCTCTCTGAAATAAATAAATAAAATCTTAAAAAAAAATTACACTGAGAAGCCATAGAAAGATCAAAGAGTGGTGGAAATATAAATTATTAAACTGTACATTCCAAAGAAAGGGGTTGTAAAGACGGGCAGTCTAGCAGAGATCGCCAGCCCCTGACATGGGTACGTGGGTCAAGAGCTTTTTATTTTTTTTATTTATTTTTATTTATTTATGATAGTCACACACACAGAGAGAGAGAGAGAGAGAGAGAGAGGCAGAGACACAGGCAGAGGGAGAAGCAGGCTCCATGCACCGGGAGCCTGATGTGGGACTCGATCCGGGGTCTCCAGGATCGTGCCCTGGGCCAAAGGCAGGCGCCAAACCGCTGCGCCACCCAGGGATCCCCAAGAGCTTTTTTATTCATCCAGCAAATGTTTATCAAATGCCTTTGTTATGGCCTGAAGTGTGCCCCCTGAAACTCATATGTTGAAGCTCTAACCTGCAGCACCTCATAATATGACTGGAGTTGGAGATAGGCCCCTTAAGGAGGTAATTAAGGTTAAATGAAGTCATATGGGTGGGCTCTAATCCAGGATGACTGATGTCCTTATAGAGACATTAAAGCACAGACATGTGCATGTAGGACAAAGACCACGTGAGCACATAGTGAGAAAGTGGCATCCGCAAACCGCAGAAGCCTCAGAATAAACCAAATTTCCAAACACCATGATTTTGGACTTCTAGCCTCCAGCACTGTGAGAAAATAAATTTGTTGTTTAAACCATCCAGTCTGTGGTATTTTGTCATGATAGTGCCGAGAGTATATAGGTTGGTAAGAATCTCTATCTCGGGCAGCCCGGGTGGCCCAGCAGTTTAGCGCCGCCTTCAGCCCGGGGTGTGATCCTGGAGACCCGGGATCGAGTCCTACGTCGGGCTCCCTGCATGGAATCTGCTTCTCTCTCTCTCTCTCTCTCTCTCTCTCTCCTCTCTTTCAGTCTGTCGTGAATAAATAAATAAAATCTTAAAAAAAAAAAAAAAAGAATCTCTGTCTCAAATTTACACTCTGCTGAGGTTGGACAGGGAAACAATTTTAAAACGGTAGGGGTAAACTAACAGTGAATGCCTAGCGGATGGGCACCAAACCCCAGTTTGCGGAGGAGAGCAGGGTGCTGGGAGAGTAGCCTGGAGGCGACAGGATGTGTCGGAGTTAGCCAAAATAAGAGACTTTTGGGGGAAAGATAGTATTAACAAAGGCAAAGCGTTGGAGAGAGGTTAGTGGTCAAGGGAAGTGGACAGCTTGTAGTTTTGCTGGAGTGACTGACGTGCATCAAGGGCCAGGCAGGAGGCTGGTAGGACAGGGTTTTGCAAGCCGCTGTGCTAAGGGACTTGAAAATAATTGTGGAGGGAGAGGGAAGGATTGGAAGACTTTTCAAAGCAGTGACTCAGATTTGCATTTAAAATAATCTGTTAAAAGATTAGTTTACACCTAAGCCAAGAGTAGTTACAGCAAACGGAGCAAGAATGAGACCGCACCAACGGAACGGTCAGTTCACTGAATGCGAACCTGCCTCTGTGCGGGCCTTGTTAGTAGCTCACACCAGCTCCCTGGCTAAGCGACACAGAACTCCGGCTCTGACACCTCAAGGAAGCCCTCCCTGGCCGGTCTTGAAGCGACTTTTCATTCCCTCTAGAGCACCGTCTACTTATACTTGCACCTACATCATTCCTGGTACCTTTGTCTTAAAAATACTTCCTCTTTGCATTACACTCTTCTCCCTGGTGACCAGTAGCATTAAATGATAGAGGGCCACCCAGGTGGCGCGGCGGTTTAGCGCTGCCTTCAGCCCAGGGCCTGATCCTGGTGTCCTGGGATCGAGTCCCACGTCGGGCTCCCTGCATGGGGCCTGCTACTCCCTCTGCCTGTGTCTCTGCCTCTCTCTGTGTGATGAATAAATAAAATCTTTTTTTTTAAATTTTTATTTATTTATGATAGTCACACACAGAGAGAGAGAGAGGCAGAGACACAGGCAGAGGGAGAAGCAGGCTCCATGCACCGGGAGCCCGACGTGGGATTCGATCCCGGGTCTCCAGGATCACGCCCTGGGCCAAAGGCAGGCGCTAAACCGCTGCGCCACCCAGGGATCCCAAATAAAATCTTAAAAAAAAAAAAAAGAATTTGGATTGTTTTGAGCCTCTTCAAGGGGCACCTGGGTGGCTTAGTGCCTGAGTGTCTGCCTTTGGTTTGGGTCATGATCCCAAGGTCCTGGGATCGAGTCCATCCTGCCTCTCCCTCTGCCCCTTGCCTCTTCCTCGTGAATAAGTAAAATCTTAAAAAAAAAAAAAAAAGGATGGAAATCCAAAATGCTTTATGGCAGTTATACTGAGATATTAATTTCATATTAACTCAGTTTTTCTAAATTCAGCCACACTCCTTGAGATCCCAACCCAATGAAGGACCTCCTTAACCATATACACCTATTGGGTAGGGATTCCTTCCATTTTGCTTCCCTCTTCCCTAGAAATTTCTCCTGCTTTATTTCAAGTCTTCTTGATCTAGCCAATTCCCTATTTCACTTATTTATTAAACAAGCAAGAGGCTACTTGAACATTTTTCCTTCTTTTTTCAGAATCTGACGGGCTCTGCTTACCCTTATTCTTAACTCTACAGGTTGTTGTCTTACTCCTGAGGACAAACCAGTCACGGAGTCAAAAACTAAAAAACTCAGGGACAGGCAACACTAAATTTTAATCCACTGCTTCTTGCTCATAACCATAAGCTCAGACTCTGTAACACTTGAGCAGTTAAATACAACTAAAACCTAAGCACTTTCTTCTTAGGCCCTCAAGAAATCTTGTGACTCCTAATTTTTGCTGATTCTTTGCTCATTTTATTGTACAATGTTAAGAAAATGGTCAAGTATTTTCTTTATGCTGATGCCCTTAACATCATTTTGCAAATTCAATTAAGTTGAAGCACAGTTTGGAAAATAAGTTATTAATTCAGGCAGATGTGTGATTAAGAAATCAAGAGCTCTTGAAAGTCGATGAATCAAACACAACTGCACGTAGAGATAAATTTTCTTATAAACCTGACCCGATTTTGACACTACAGTTGGGAATATAAAGCAGTGACTCTCCAGTGCAGCATAGCATGTTGTATCAAAATGGATATGTGAATTAAGAGGTACATAATACTCCGTAAATGTTAAGCAGCATATGAACCCATTTCCTGTTGCTAAACTGACAAAAAGCAATCCATTTTAAAGAATTGCAGAATATTCTGGCAAAATGAGGCCACAATTTTATTAAAAAATTTTATTTTGAGTGAGAATGTGCACATGCGCACAGCAGAGGGGAGGGAGAAGCAGGCTCCCTGCTTAGCAGGAACGTGAGCCATCCAGGCACCCCCTCAGGGCCACAGTTTTAGAAAAATAACATTGTACTTTGGTCAACATAGATCAAGCTTTATTATTTTTTTTTAAGATTTTATTTATTTATCCATGAGAGACACAGAGAGATGCAGAGAGAGATGCAGAGACACAAGCAGAGGGAGAAGCAGGCCCCATGCAGGGAGCCTGACCTGGGACTCGATCCTGGGTCTCAAGGATCATGCCCTGGGCTGAAGGCGGCGCTAAACCGCTGAGTCACCCGGGCTGCCCTTATTTCTTAAACGGTATTAAATATCAATCTTAGCTCTGTGGTGGTTTCACAGATTGGTGAGGTAAAAATAAACTGTTTTGGCCATCTGAGAGGACCTACTTGAAGTTAAGGTCAGAACGTTAGGGATCATTTACCTTGAGATAAATACAGGAGTCACAGATTATCTTAAAACTTCAGGCTGTAGCCAAACTGCAACATTTGGGCCCTCTTCTGTTAAAATCTAAAACCATCATCACTTAAAACCCAATACACAATGTTTTTTATTTTTAAGGTTAGAGTGTGCATGTGTGCACAAAGAGGGTTAGGGGCAGAGGAAGAGAATCTCAAGCAGACTCCCTTCTGATGGGGAGCCAACTACTCAGGAGCCCCTGATCTGTTTTGAGCAAAGTTGATTGAACTTGCTGCAACTACTTTTAGACTATTAGGGGGGCACCTGGGTGGCTCAGTTGGTTAAGCATCTGCCTTCAGCTCATGATCCTAGGGTGCTGGGATTGAGCCCCACATGGGGCTCCTCTGCTCAGTGGGGAGCCTGCTTCTCCCTCTCTGCTGCTGCCCCTACTCATGCTCTCTTTTGCTCACTCTCTTTCAAATAAAATCTTAAAAAACCAAAAAGAAAAAAAAAAAAAAAAAAAGAGTAGCCTATTAGGAAAAACCGGTGTTCTTTGGTAGCTAACAAATTTGTTCATTCCCTTAAAAATTGGCATACTACTTAAAACACTTCTCTGAATTTCATGACTTCATGCTTGAAAATTAATTGAAACTACCTAAGATCACTTTTAAATCCTCTCTCCTGCAAGAAAATGGCATTGGGGCACCAGGGTGGCTTAGTCAGTTAAATGTCCGCCTCTTGATTTTGGCTCAGGTTGTGATCTCAGGGTGGGGAGACCGAACTCTGCATCTGGCTCTGTGTTCAAAACAGAGTCGGCTTGGGATTCTCTATCCTCCTCTGCCCCATCTCCCCACTGGTGCGTGCACGACGACCTCCCTCTCTCTAAAATAAATAAATCTCTAAAAAAAATTAATGGCATTGCCAGAGTTACGAATAATGATTCAATATTAATGTTGGGGGAAAAAGTACTCCCATTTAAGAATATTCCTTCTTACCTAAATTATATGCAGCTACAACAGCATACTTGTGGGTAAGTTTGGCAATATGCCCTTGTGAGAAGTTTCTAAAGCCACACAGTATCTGTGAAATTGGAGCATTTACACAAGAAGCTAACAACATTCTGAATGGAGCCTCATCGAGGCAGATTCTAGGCTGAAGTGATGTATGACCACTTAACTCACAATGTCCAGACTTTCCTACACCAGTTTTATTTAAAACACAAATAAGTATTTTTCTTTCTTGTAATGGCAAATGGTTCAAATAATGCTGAACATGAATCAATGACTAATACAAGGACTTTAAATATGAAACAAAATTATTTTTAAAAAAGCAAAATAAAGGTTATATACAAAAGGGACCTGGAATCTTTAAGCTGATTCCAAAAATGAAAGGAGTAGAAAATCTGTGGTGAAACCAGAACATTCCACCCCTGCTTTGGAGAAGGGCTATTATACAACATTCAGTCAGCTGAAGATGGATTGGTAGAGAGGTGTCTATACATAAATTTCAAGTCATTTTTGCTTGTGCAGAATCATCCAGATCTTCCCAAGACTGAATGGGCAGTCCTGTGGCTTTCTTCCTTTACCATATTCCCAACAAGGCTACATGAAGTTCAACTCTTGATGAGCCGCTTACAACAGCAGTTCCTTAGGAGCCAACATGACAGGTGGGTCAGATTTCCCTATGAGAAACAAAACTGGCCACCTACAGCAAAATATCAAAATGGACAAGTCCTTCTTTCCTCTTCTTCTGATTACGTACAGTAGGTCTCCTTTCAAGACTCTTATCCCCATCATACTTGTTCCTTCACAAGTCTGAACCTTGAGGTGATATGAAGGAGACGGACATCAAGAAAAGAAAATTCAATTCAGAAATGAAGAAAACTGGAAGGTATACAATACACCCCCAGAGCATCTCAATAATCCCACTACAGTACAATTCAGTGTACCGCTAGAGTCCAGAGATAAATATTGGCAGCTTGGAGGAGTTCATTTTCCCCCCCTCTGGTGGTTAAAGGGCACCAAATAAATACTGGGCAAGAGGAGTTTGCTGTGAGAGAAATAAAAAATTAACCAATTTTTATCCCTGTGATAATTCAATGCCAGCAGGAGGCAAGTACTGAAGAAGAGAAGGGACAACTTTCATGCTAAAAAAAGAATTCTTCTAATCATTATGTCACCATCTCTTATGAAGAATCCCAGGGAATCCGAGAAATAGAAAATTAGTTTCAGAGGACCCCGGAGGCACTTTAAAGCCTTAAAAAATTACAGTAATAATAAATTAGCTATTGCTCTTCAGAGGCTTACAGAGCAGCAAAAGCATGGAAATCAGGTTGAAAAAGTTATGTCCAGATTACAAGCTTCCAGAGCTGCTCAGCCTTCTCTAAAGCTTAGTTGAATCTCCAAATACCTTTAAAAAGACATACAATTTAACACAGACGGAGCGGGTCTTTTGTTTAGTGGTAGTGTGAAATTTGGTCCTTACTGGCAGCAGCTGGTCTTCTTCCTTTTCAAACTCAGGTCACATTAATAAGTACATTAAGACAATACATAAAAGAAATACTACAGCAAAGGGGAAAACAGCCCAAACTGACAAACACCTCAAGGAGTCACTAAGTTCTTTTGCACTCTTTGACTTGGCTCTCCCTCTCAGTTTTTTTGTGAAGAGGTGTAAGACAGAACATTTTTCTCACAGATGTTAACCCATGGCATCGAATGGACAAAATGGTTATCAAGGGACTTTAAAAATCTGACCCCAAGGAATCCAGGACACATACAGGTAATTCAGAGGTATACTTCTGATTTGGGGCAAATTCTAGACTAAAGAAACGATCATCTTGGGTAAATGTTGTAATAGACGAAACTAAGTCCAGTTTTGTGTGTGTGTTTTTTTTTAAATGTTCCACCACCTTCAGCTATCAATCATCTCTGATAGCTCAAGCAGAAGGTCATCTTCATCTTTCCCAGGATCCAAGTCGATCTCAGCTTCTAATTTGCCTCCTGAAATCTCCCATATTAGTTTCTCAAAATCATCCTCAACAGAGAGTGGGGGCTTTCCTGTTGAGGTAGAGCTGAGTCGGCGAGTTTTCGTGGCTATTTGGGATGAAGAAGGTCCAGAGACTTCCTGTGGAGAGGAGTCTGAAGAAGACTGGGTTGGAGGCAGCACATGACTACAAAGGAAAAAACCCAAAAGATTAGAAAACTGCGCTTTGTTAATAGTTGGCTAAACGGTCCCACCTGGTCTGAGAAACACAAGAGGATATTAGCAAAGAGTTATTATTGATATCAGCATAACAGAATTGTTTTACTGATTTGGGACAAGGCGTTTTCAGTTCTCATCTTTCTAAAAGCAGGATTCACACTGATGTTTAAAGCATTTTAAAAATGAGTCAGTACATACACAATGGCACCAAAGGAGAACAGCAACCCTGCATGCATATCATGTTTTCTTACAATTAATAGGTAGCTTAGCAGATTTATTTATGTTGGCTATCAAGCTGGTCTAAGTGGCTAATAAACGTATTTGAAGGTTTATTTAGCAGTGTGATTCTCTAGAGAGCATAAATAATAATGGTGGCCTAAAGTTTGGTCAAGAAGAATTACAAGGTATTACCTGTCTCTAGGTTTTTCCATCTCGGGCAGAGTGACTGACTTGTCCTCAGAAAGGAGTGGAACAACTGCCTATAAAAGTAAAAGGAAGGAAACTCAGTTGGAGTCAGGCCTTTTTTATTTCAGCATATTCATTTACTTTTGCCACTTTCGTTTTTATCACTCTTTAAGCCTGGAAATTGAAGAATAAATAATCCAAAGATTGAGTTTACAAATAAGCAAAATATCCTGCTGCCCAAGAACTAGCGTTTTTTAAAAAAAGAAATTCCATCCTGCCACTCCACAAATGTCTAGCGGTGGACGTGGAATACAGTAACCACCTAAACATCTAAAATGCTTAGGAAATGGCATAAGTACTTGCACACAGAGAGCAAGCAGAGTCACTCTTCCCTGCTTTCCTAGCACACTGACCAAAGCACCATCTAGTTGGATCTACTTCTTACCACAGCTGTTTTTTTGGTGGGGCTTTCCTGTAGCATGCTGCTGGAGCTGAGTGGCTTCACAGCTGCGATGACAGCAGGGTGGACCTCCACTGCCTTGCGTTTGGGGGCCAATTTGGGGGACGAGACAACTTTAACCACAGATGGCTTCACATTGACTTTGGGTTTAGCTATTAGGGACAGAAAATATCTGATTAATAGCTAGAATTCCTCTTTTACATGGAGAGTAACTTAGAATATCAAAATTCCTTCTCAACACTGTAAATATGATACCCCAAAACTGAAAATAATCCATAAACAATGTGTACTACAATGTGGTCATAATGTAGAGATGTATACTCAAATAATTCCTTTTAGTGGCTCTTGAATTTGGTTTTTCCACTCCCTGGTGTTTTTCTTCTTCAAAACCAGAGAAAAAAATGCATCACAGAGAGCTCGGATTCCCCCACTGAGGTTTAACTGACATCTAACATGGTATACCACATACTGATTTAATATTTGTATATAACGTGACTGTTAGTCTAATTAATCCATTACTCTACAGTTAACAATTTTTTAAAGATCCACTCTCCTAGCAACTTTCAGCAATACAGTATTGTTATCTGTAGTCACCATGCTGTATGTTACAGTCCCATGACTTAAAAATATGGAATCCGGGGATCCCTGGGTGGCTCAGCGGTTTAGCACCTTCCTTCGGCCCAGGGCGTGATCCTGGACTCCTGGGATTGAGTCCCACATCAGGCTCCCTACGTGGAGCCTGCTTCTCCCTTTGCCTATGTCTCTGCCGCTCTCTCTCTCTCTCTCTCTGTCTCTTGTGAATAAATAAATAAAATAAAATCTTAAAAATTTTACTGTATGTGCTGCTAAAGTGAGCTTTAGAGAAAGCTTTTTGTTTTTTTATTTTTAAAAAGATTTATTTATTTATGTATGTATGTATGTATTTATTTATTTATTCAAGACAGACACAGAGAGAGAGAGAGGCAGAGACACAGGCAGAGGGAGAAGCAGGCTCCAAGCTGGGAGCCCGACGTGGGACTCGATCCTGAGTCTCCAGGATCAGGCCCTGGGCTGAGGGCGGTGCTAAACCGCTGAGCCACCTGGGCTGCCCTAGAGAAAGCTTTTTAAACAGCAATTTTAAATTCTGAGAAATGAGCTCATCTAACTTTGCCTTTTTATTAAGATTTTATGTATTTATTCATGAGAGACACAGAGAGAGGGGCAGAGACATAGGCAGAGGGAGAAGCAGGCTCCCCATAGGGAGCCCAATGTGGGACTCGATCCCAGGACTCTGGGGTCATGCCCTGAACCAAAGGCAGACGCTCAGCCACTGAGCCAAGCCACCCAGGTGCCCCAGCTTTGTCTTTTTAAATAGAATTATCAGAAATGCTATTCTCCACCTGTGTGACAAGTATAGCACACAAATGGAATTTAACTCAATTGCTGCTAGAGAGTTATTGGAAACTTGGTAATTTTCAAATCCTAATATGCAAGACACTAGAAAAATCACTCACCTTTACCCCTTTTTTCCAAGGTCTGTGCTGCACATTTCACATTCAATATTGAGTCCCCAATCCCTGAGGTTTCTACCTCTGCTTTTTGGGATGACTTTGTGGGAGGCCGCTTTGTCAGGTGCCGTGTGATGCCTGGCATAGTAGTGAGCACTGGCTTCTCTGCTATCTGAGTGTTGCAAGAGTCTACGTCTCCTCGAAGAGGTGTCAAAACTGATTTTTCCTTCTGTGAGGTTCCCCTCTCAGGCTGCTTCTGTATATGCTTCTCTCTCATGGTCTCACATCTCTTGACTTGAATTTTAGTGATGCCAACTCCTGTGGTCTCTTCTGAAGTCTGTGGATAAGTTTTAAAGCACAAGATTTAAAATTTTGAACCTCTAACAATCTGTACGATAACTATTTTAAGTTACCAGGCTTTACTTATAGCTCGATTAAAACAACAAAAAATGAAAAAAACCTTGGGGTGCCTGGCTGGCTCAGTTGGTAGGGCATGAAACTCTTGATCTTAAGGTTGAGAGCTTAAGTCCCATAATGGGTGTAAAGGTTATTTAAATACAAAATCTTACAAAAAAAAAAAAAAAAAAAAAAAAAAAAAAAAAAAAAAAACTTGTTTAAAAGAAAAAAATAACTAGTATGTCAATTTTACCTCAATTTAGAAAATCTTGTTTAGAAGTTACTGGGCTGACATCTATATCAAGCAGAATTTGACATGATCCAGAACATAAGAGCTTTTGCTCTTTGATATTAAATACAAAGTACCAAGCTAAAGATGAAAGTTAAAGATGTATGGAATAACAAAAACCCCGATTTTATAGGCTTAGACAATCATAACCCCTAAGTCAAATACAAATGCCTCATAAATAATCAGACACTTGCACGAGATTTGTGTTCGATGATGTTCATTACCTTAACTATGTAAAACAAAATTGAAATGTTAAGATTATATTCATATAATAGAACATTATGTGGCCAGTAAAACTAATGTCCCAAAGAATTATGAATATAGTAAAATTAAAGCAGGCTGCAAAATGATAATAGAGTTCTCAATTACTTTCTAAACCTGAGTTAAACAATGAACAAGTTCACATACATGTATACATAAATAAAAGGCTTGAGAAAAACCCATGAAAAAAAGCTAATGGTTGTTATATATCTGGCTTGCAGAATTACAGGGTTTTTTATTCTTAAAAAAAAAAAAAAAAAAAAAAAAGTCCCCGAGTTTTGTACACTGAGTGCCATGCCTGGTTTAAAAAACATTGAGTGACCAATTAAAAACAACTTTTAAGGGAGCAGAGAACAGGGGCACCTAGGTGGCTCAGTGGTTGAGCATCTGCCTTTGGCTCAGGTCATGATCCCGAGGTCCTGGGATTGAGTTTCACATCGGGCTCCTGTGAGAAGCCTCCTTCTCTCTCTATGACTCTGCTTCTTTCTGTCTCTTATGAATAAATAAATAAAATCTTAAAAAAAAGGGGGGGGGGAAGATTGCTATACACAGAAGTACAGAAAACTCTCCTAGAAAAGTTTAAGCATAGTGAAAGATTGTTTACCTAATTTATCAGTGAACTGTTAAATAGAAATTTATTATGCTAAAACTAAATGGCATATTTAATCATTCATCTGGACTTTGGCTTGCCATGAACTATGAAATGGTCTTAAATAAACTTACCTCTTTAGCTTCCGTTCTAGCAACACTGCTCTGAGAAGCAACTTCACTGCCTTCTTGAAGTTTCTTCTCTTCTTTTATACCTATATTCACACAATAAACACACCATTAACTACTTCATTTAAGCTGCAACTTTAGGAATAGATTAAAGCAAAACTCTTTTTTTTTTTTTTTTTTTTTTAAAGCAAATCTCTTGGGCAGCCTGGGTGGCTCAGTGGTTTAGCGCCTGCCTTTGGCCCAGGGTGTGATCCTGGAAACCCAGGATTGAGTCCCACATCGGGCTCCCTGCATGGAGCCTGCTTCTCCCTCTGCCTGTGTCTGTGCCTCTCTCTCTCTCTCTCTCTCTGTGTCTCTCTCATGAATAAAGAAAATCTTTAAAAAAAAAATAAAGCAAAACTCTTAATGAAAATAAAGATAGGACAAATAAAATTATAGATGAAGTCCATTCATCCTCATAAAGTTTCAAAATGCACATTACAATATCAAAGGTCTATACAGCACTCCTGTAAAGAAACAACGTAGCTTCATTTGATCCAGTGGTTTTCAAAGTGACCTGACTAAAGTGCTCACAAATATGTCGGACTAAAGAACTCCTACAAATATCCTGTGGAACACTGTCCTTTGGAATACTATTTGGGGAAATGGTACTATAGACTGAACTGTGGTGTTACTTTTTTTTTTTTAAGATTTTATTTATTTATTCATGATACACATAGGGAGAGAAAGAGGCATAGACACAGGCAGAGGGAGAAGCAGGCTCCATGCAGGGAGCCTGATGTGGGACTTGATCCCGGGACTCCAGGATCATGCCCTGGGCCAAAGGCAGGCGCTAAACCGCTGAGCCACCCAGGGATCCCCTGTTACCTGTTTTTTTTGTGATTCGGAGAAGCCTCCTTGGCCCTGGGATGGCCTCAGGCTGAGGCTGGGAGCTGGTGCTGCTCTCAGTGCCCTGCTGTCCCCGCAGTGCTTTCTCCTGCTTAATTTCCTCCAGTGTCTTGATGTGCACGTCCTGCATAGACTTTGTTCTACCTGTGGGCTCCTCTGATTGTCCTTTGCTGGTAGCTATAGGTGGCAAAACCACTGTTTTTTTAATGTCACTATCGGTCTTTAGCTTGATGCAAGTTACATCCTTTTTGCTTTTTTGTCTCTCTGCTTCCTGCTGCCGATGTTTCTTTTCAGCCAGGACCTCAGAGAAGGTTTTGATTCGGATAGTGGAGGGGCTTCTTGTTCCTAAGGTAGAATCATCAACTTTTGAAGGTCCTTCTGTCTTGAGTTTAGGCTGCAATTCTCCACGTTTCTGACTAGCTTTTTCAAGAAGAATTTCTTCCAATGTCTTCACATGGATCTCACCAACTTTAGTGACTCTCTCTGTTTTTTGGGGGAAAAACAAGTCACTGTATTTGGAGTTCACATCTTAACAACTTACGCTCTATTCCTGAATCAGGGCAGAGTCCTGAGTGGTATCATGTAGGCCAGTAATTAAAATGAACAAAGTATATTAGTTTCAATTTCAGTTCTGAAATACTTGCACGTTTCAGGTAATGGCCCTCAAGGAAAACTCTTAAGTGGCAAAAATCACTAACTTGTTGGAGTTCTATCCAGAAGTATGATGATAATAACTTAGTAGGTTTAAAAAAAAAAAAAAAGCTCTAGGCCCAATGGGGCTTGAACTCATGACCCTGAGATCAAGAGCTGCACTGCATGCCCTACCTACTAGCCAGTTAGGCACCCCAATAACAATAACTTTGATCAAAAAAGTATATTACTATATAAGGGCATACAGCAAGAACCCCAACCTTTGTCCAGGAATTGGTTAAGGGAAGTTTTTCAGAAGAAGTAATATTTCAGTGACATTTGAAGGATGAATAGTAGGTAAAGCAGGTAACAAGACAGAAAGAAAAAAAAAAAAAAAAAAGACAAAGAAAATGGGAAAGGCCCAGAGATTGGCATGTCACTGAAGAGCTATTTTTAACGATACACTAGTCATTCTACATCTGTTTTTTTAAAAAGATTTTATTTATTTATGTCATGAGAGACAGAGAGGCAGAGATAGATAGAGGCAGAGGGAGAAGCAGGTTCCAGGCAGGGAGCCTGATGCAGGACTTGATCTCGAGACCATAGGATCACAATCTGAGCCCAAGGCCGATGCTCAACCGCTGAGCCACCCAGGTATCCCTCTACATTTGTTTATTTTATTTTAATTTTTTAAGATTTTATTTATTTATTCATGAAAGACACACACACAGAGAAAGAGACAGAGACAGAGAGGCAGAGACACAGGCAGAGAAGGGAAGCAGAATCCATGCAGGTAGCCTGCTGTGGGACTCGATCCTGGGTCTTGAGGATCAAGCCCTGGGCTGAAGGTGGTGCTAAACCGCTGAGCCACCTGGGCTGCCCTCTACGTTTGTTTAGAGAGCAAATTTCACACTTTACAGATAGGCTCATCATCATTATTGACAAGCTAAAAGAAATAATGAAGTAATGTGGGAAAAAACGAGAAGAATATGGAAACTATATACACATATTTGATGACAGTTTTTTTTTTTTTTTTTAAGATTTTATTTATTTGAGAGAGGGATGGAGCACGAGTGGTGGGAAGGGGCAGAAGGAGAAGGAGTAGCAGACTCCCCGCTGACCTGCTGAGCAGGGACCTGACCTGTGGCTGGATACAGGGATCCAGCCTGAGCCGAAGGCAGATGCTTAACAGACTGGTCCACCCAGGTGCCCATGAATGACAGCCTTTAATGAAAGATCCAAAATATAAAATATCTTTTAACAACCGTAAACACACATCATGTTCGTTTTCACCTTCTTACCCTTTGAACATTCTGTTTCTTCTTACACAGAATTTGCCCTACTAGTCTCATTCTCTTGCTGCCTAATTGTAATTAAATTTGGTTTTAGAACCTGACATCCTCCAGTCCACTGCTCCCACAGTACTGCAACTGCCTGCATTTCCAGCCATACTAGATACTTCATGAAAACAGACTATACTTAATTATCTGAAATATTTTAGTATAGTACCTATACATGGGAAGTACTCAAACAGGTACTGAATTACTTCCTTAGGGCTTTTTAAATAATTCTTCCATTGGGTGGACTGATCTCAAAATTACTACCTTCAAGGAAGTGTGTAAATGGTGACATGAAAACCTTGTTCCCCACTCCACCAAAATTTATCAAAATAAAGACATTAAAAATAGAATAAATCCATAACAGCAGTGGAAAACAAGGCTGCCACTAGCAAAGCATAAATCTTGAGGGACTTCTGAGATAAGACAGCAGCTATCTGAATTTACAGAAAAATAGAAAAAGAACAAATGAAACTGTAGGAAGTGAGATCTATTCCTCCCAGGGGTGCCAAAGAAAACTGCCAAACTAGTAGGAAAAGCAACAGTGGGTAGAAATGTGAGGATGGCCTATAGAGTAGTTGGACCAGCCATGACCTTCTTCTGGGAACTGCTCTCTGAAGAGAGGAGAAATCTGCTGGGGAGGGGAGTAAGTTAGGAGGTTGGGGCTGGAGGGAGAAGATGAGCAAATTCCAAGCAGGAAAAGAACAGGGGAGAAGAGGAAAAGGGAAAGCCTAGGAAGGAAAAAAACTTTCTTATTGTGGCAATGGTATGGGCCCCAGCCTTCTAGCCTGCAACCCAAACAAGCTGCCTTTTATTTAGTACGCCCTCCCCACTCAGTCAGCCCTCACTTGTGTCTCCCAATCAGGAGAGGACCATTTGGGAACAAGACCTTTAGAACCACCACAGGAAACCCAAGTGCTAAGAAAAAGCAGTAACATTAAAAGTGAATTTAAATAAAAAATGTAAATAAAAAAATTAAAGGAAGAGTGATGTATAGAGGAGCTGCATGGATGGAGTACAGGTTTATTATACTATTCTTTAAACTGTATAGTAGTTAGATCTTGCAATTTAAAAGGTTTGAAAATTAGTACAGAAGAGTACAGAACATAGAGAAGAAAATTATTTTGGTGTATTTTTTACAGTGTTTTTCCCAGGCATATACTTTTTTATCTTTACACAACTGGAATCATCTCATACATATGGATATTATTCCTGAGAGTAAGTTTCTGTAGTAAGAAAATAAACTTCATCATCCTCACAAAATTAAGATTCCTATTCTATTTTTTTAAAATTCTTATTCTAAATCCAAAGGTCGAAAGTAGTAGGTGTTCTTTGTACCCTTTCTTTCTTTTTTTTTTTTTTGTACCCTTTCTTCACTCAATACAATATGAGAAGTTTTCCACATGACTGTTCAAAATATGACTTATGACAATAATTATTTTTGTATGTAACTATACAAACTGCAACTGAATTTCTTTTTGTTGGATATTTGTGTAGTTTCTGGTTGCTTACTACTAAGGCTATGGTGAACTGATCATTTTGCTATCTTTTAAGAAGAGAATTCATACCAGTGAGTCATCAATTACTTTAAAAAAATAAAATAAAACCCCCAAAACACAAACTCTAAGTAAGCAAGCTCACAATAAGTAAATGAATGAGTGAAAAAGTAAAGATTGTTATGGCAAGGAAAAAATATAAGAAGCTGGCCGAAGGGTTTTACCTACCTGCTGCCTCCTCACTGTTTGGACCAGCTGACATGCCTAATCGCTCCTTCAGAGACTTAGAAACATGAACTGTAAAAAAATATATACTTTAAAAACCAAATTAAACAAGAGACTTTTTTCTTCAAAGTTCACATATTAAGGGGTGCCTGGGTGGTTCAGTCGGTTAAGCATCTGCCTTCAGCTCAGGTCACGCAACCAGGATCCTGGGATTGAGCCCTACATCAAGCTCCTTGCTCAGTGGGGAGCCTGCTTCTCCCTCTCCCTCTGTCCCTCCTCTCTGCTCATGGATGTGCTCCTTCCCACTTGCTCACTCTCTCTCAAATAAATACATAAAGGGGATTTATGGCTCAGCGGTTGGCTGGGTGGCTCAGCGGTTTAGCGCCTGCCTTCAGCCCAGGGTGTGGTCCTGGAGACCCGGGATCGAGTCCCACATCAGGCTCCCTGCATGGTGCCTGCTTCTCCCTCTGTGTCTCTTCCTCTCTCTCTCTTTCATAAATAAAGTCTTAAAAATAAATATTAAAAAAATCTGCTGTGAAAATAGTAATTTAAAAAATACATAAAAATCTTTTAAAAAAAAGCAAAGTTCACAAAATTAGATTAAATTAGGTTTATGTCATCTAATGCAAATACTTTAGATGCTTAACATTTTTCTTTCCCACAGAACATCTATGAGAATCATGGATTACCTAGAGCACTTTGGAAGGCTTAAAAAATAACCTTTTTTTAGATCTGAAAAGCAAAAACTATTGAACTCAGGGAAATAATGGTTAGTGTAAAACTTCTATAATCTCATTGGCATCAAAAGCCCCCTCAATCTATTTAAAATGTGTTTTATTGGGACACCTGGGTGGCTCAGTGGTTGGGCGCCTGCCTTTGGCCCAGGGAGACCTGGGATCGAGTCCTGCGTTGAACTCCCTGCATGGAGCCTGCTACTCTCTCTGCCTCTCTCTGTGTCTCTCATGAATAAATAAAGTCTTAAAAAAATGTTAATTTTTAAAAAAATATTTGATTTATTTATTTATTCATGATAGACAGAGGCAGAGACACAGGCAGAGGGAGAAGCAGGCTCCATGCAGGGAGCCTGACCTGGGACTCGATCCCGGATCTCCAGGATCAGGCCCTGGACTGAAGGCAGCGCTAAACCGCTGAGCCACCTGGGCTGCCCTGTTAATGTTTAATATAAATTTTTCTGAAATTTTTAAATATGATCAACAGGCAAAGAAAAAAAGGTTATGACTGCAAAGAAAGATTAACTTGTGTGCTCTGAGAATGCAAGAAAGATCCTAAACAAAAACATCTACTCATCACAGCCTCCTGGGCTAGAGGAAAAGTGGAAATTAGTTTTTCATCTTCAAGAAGAGTTAAAATTACACAGAATAAAAAGGAAAAAAGTCCCACCCATTCATTTAGTAATTAACACCAGTGTTTTCACTGCCAAGTCATAAAAGGAAAAAAATTCAACCTTGACTTCTTTCTATAAATAGAGCTTCAGCTACATAATCATTCTAACTCCCAAATATCCCTCAATTTATTCCACATCTCTCATACCAATTTTTAGAACACTAACTAGGCCACTAACTTCTCTCATCTACATTATTTCAAAAGGCTGGTAACTCATATCCTGGACAGCACCCTTGTCCCCTTCTAATCTTTCTCCATATTTTAGAGGCAGGGAGATGGCTCTATTTAGAAAAAATTTTTTTAAAGCTTTTATTATTTATATGAAAGAATGAGTGATAGAGTGAAAACTTGAAGCAGACTCTGCACTGAGCACAGAGTGTGACATAGGGCTCAATCCCACAACCATGAGATCATCCCTGAGCTGAAACCAAGAGGATGATGGTTCTGAGATGCAAATCTGAGCTTTTGATCCTTGTTAATAACCATCCCATGGTTTGCTACTAAATGCAAACTCTCTTCCATGGCTTAAAAAGGCTCTGCATGATCTATTTCCTTCCTCCTCTCCAGTCAACATGCTCTTTACCCCCAATTCTGTCTGTTTCAACCATAATCAATCCCTTGAATATATCCTGGTTCTTAGCTCTGTGCCCTTGCAAAGATTATTCTCTCTGCCTCGGCATAGCCTCTGGTCCTTCAACTTCACCTGCCTAATTCCTAACTCATGTTTTAGGTCTAGGCTTCAACATAATTTCCCCCGGGGAACCTTTCCCTGGCAGATGGTAAAAGAGGTGCCCTTCTTGTGTGCTCCCATATCACTGTGTACTTTTCCTGTCACAGATTTTAGTATATATGCTGCCGAAGCGAGAACCCTGTCACAGATTTTACCACAAATATGTAAGTATTCCTATCTGCCATTATACTATAAAAGCTCCTGAGGACTGTGATGTTTTTATTTTATGCAGCGGTGTCTACCTAGAATCTAGCAGAGTAAATATTCAAATGTTTGTTGAATAATACAGACATGAGACAATCTAATTTACCTGAACAAAAAGGAATGACAAATCATTACCTGTTAGTATTACAAGAGACAAGTGTCATGATTACACACACACAACATATTAGAAAAAAGTTACCTTTCTTTGGTGCTTTGTCAGTATTAGTTTCTGTAGCTTCTACTTTCTTCCCTAATCTCTGTGCAAGGCTACGCTTTAATGGAGGATCGCTGTCACCACCTACAAACAGAGAGAACGTAGCTTAAGAGTTCAAATCCAACTTTAGCAAGGTCAAGAAATATGAGCAAAACTGGTAACACAGAATAACTGTCAGTTTTCTGCATTTATATGGTGTGTTCATTCACTAGCATCCTTAGAATTCAATGCTAGAAAATAAAAATGTCCCAGAAAAAAGAAGTAAGGGACAAAAAGTAGAATGTAGAAACAACATTTATCAAAGTAGGAATCTAAGGTTATGAAAATTCTTACTCAAGTTACCAATTAGTAATAGAGCCAAGACCTTACCAAGTTTACTGACTTATAACCACTATATCTGAATTGAATAGTAAATGTCACAAGTTAAAAATGGTTTTTCAGACTGTTTGACTGAACATACAATAACTTTGCAAGGTCCCATTAAAAACATGAAAGACCCTACACAGGGTAATGATTTTTTCTCTACTATTATTCATAATTTAAATATGAGGCCAAAAATTACAAAGTTTACATGTATGCTGACATTAAAAAGATGGATATTTTGCCTAAAATTTCTCAGGCAGTGAAAATGGTATCAAAGAAAACACAAAAGATTTCATATTTGCAAACACATTTTAAAAAGAGCATAGAGGAATAGCTGGAATCAGAGAAGATTTTCAAAATCCTTTTGAGACAGACACAATTAGAGTATGTACATGGCAACTCAATAATATGATGAAACACTTCCCTAAACATAAAATAGAATTAATAAACTCAGGGACCAAATTTATATTAACTGGAAACTTTTTTCCCTCTAAAACCTCAAATTTCAAGAGACAAAGATATTTTCTTTACTGTTTTTTCAACATAGTACCTTCTAAAGAGTTGATTATTATAATCTACTTAAATTCTAACACTATAAATTTATGTAAATCAATAAAAGGTATAATACACATGTGAAAAACAAATTGTATAAGTTCTTCTAGCCAAGAATTCAAGGGGGACCAGCAAGTAAATTGGTATCAACATGACATTTGTATAAAGGCAGTTTTGGAGAACATATCATATTAATACACAAACAGAAAACAAAAGATCTGCACAAAATTCATCTCACCTGAAAATTTTCGTTTTCCCAGTCTCTCGGTGAGACTCAATCTTACCAAGGGTTCTTCTCCTGAAATGGCAAAAAAAGAATTTCTCTACTATTAGTCAATTTTTCTGTATTTGCTAACTAATAATGAGTATAAAGTATGCTCTGATATCATGAGCCCACCCAGAAAATCTCTTGAAAATCCGATCTCAGTAGTCACATGGGTGGGGGGGGGGATTTAACCTATTAATAATTTAAATAGCCAAATGCACAGCCCAAAATGAATCAATGACACAGTCCTAATTATTGACAGTAGCCAAGTGTATGAAGACAGGTGTGTTCTAATCAACTGATCTTGAAACCCAAGCCATACTTTTGCTTGTGTACTTCGATATGCTAAATGAAGTCACACTCTACTCCACTGCCAACTCTCATGTAGAACTCTGATAACCAGCAAAAGGTGAGCTCTCTTTCCTCTAATTCTTTGCTGTTTGAACAGCACATTTAAATGTATATGTATACAGTTACTAGTGTCATATTTCTTTTACCAGGTTTAAAACTACTAAGGGAAAAGGCTTACATTTTCCTGTAACTTAAAGAGTGGATTAGAGTTCTTTATCCACAATGGGCAGTCAATAAATTTGTTAAACGGAACAGATAAAGAATAAATGTAAAAATTAAATATACATAAATGTGAGAGCTGCTTTAGCAAGAATTTCAACCTTTTAAGAGTCAAATGCACTATTTTTCTTTTTTAAGTTTTTCTTTTCATCCTTGTATCTGACCAAATATACTAAAGTCTTCCTGCAAATCCATCAAAGGTAAACTATACCCAAGAACTTGGCTCTCCCAGTTATTTAGAAGTTGTAGCCTGACAACTCTCAACCTAACCCTATCCATATCTCACCTTGTTTGCTGGATAGAGTTACTGTTCTCACTACAGTCCGGACATTCTCTTTTTCAGGACCTGGAATGGGCTGAGGTTGGAGTAAAAGACTGGAAACTCCAGAAGAACCTTCTGAATAAAGCAAGTCAAAGAACAGCAAATAATTTATGGAAAATAAAGCTATTATAATAAGCCAAGAAATTTTGTTTTTGTGACAAGTTCAATACAGACCACTAGATAACTACAAGCCAATCTTTCTTTTTTTTTTTTTAGGCAAGCCAATCTTTCTGTTCCTACTTGCCCATAGTGAATTGGGGTGAGGTGGGAGAGAGGAGATAATCCCTATTTCTTAACTGCTTTGTATACAAGGTAAAATATAAATTGTTTTCAGTAACCTGGGCACTCAATCTATTTTTCATTTACCAAGAAGACTAACATTCTAAAATTAACCTCAGAAGCACACCAGCCACCAAGAGTGTCAATTCAACCTTTTAAAAATCTATATTCAGGGGAGCCTAGGTAGCTTAGTCAGTTGAGTGTCTACCTTCCGCTTGAGACATGATCCCAGGGTCCTGGGATTGAGCCCCACACCGGGCTCTCTGCTCAGCCCTGCTTGTACTCCCTCTGTCAAGTAAACAAATAAAATGTTTAAAAAAAAAAATCTATATTCAATCACCTGTGAAACACAACTCCAAGTCCCTACAGAACAAGTATTAGCAAGAGTACTCTAAAACCAACCATGTGATGCTTTCTAAATATTTTATTTCACACGGTTATCTGTAATTTTTAGGATTGGAAATACAAACTGACCAGGCTGAGGTAAGCTCTAGAAGAAAATTGTGGCAGCTCCTAAGAAGAATTCATCTACTATAAAGTTTTTCCTCTCTTAATATGATTTTTTTTAAGACTATTTATTCATAAGGCACACAGAGAGAGGCAGAAACATAGGCAGGAGGGAGAAGCAGGCTCCCTAAAGGGAGCCTGTGCTGGACTCGATCCCAAGATCCAAGGGCATCTGAGCTAAAGGCAGATAGATGCTCAACCACTGAGCCACCCAGGTGCCCCTCGATATGATTTCTAGATGTCATTCTTTGGAGTTGTATTTCTGAAGATAAAGCAGTTCTTTCAAGTACTAAAAAAGCAGTGCTAGCAAAAATATGTCCGTGTTTTACTTCAAACAAGCCAAAGAAGTCAAAATCTACGTGCCCATTTTGGCTGCTAAGTTTCCTTATTATCAGCAATGTCCCTGTTACTCTCCTCCAGAAAAATTCAACCAGCCATGTCAAAACTAATAACTTACCGCCTTGCTTCTTGGATTTTTCCTTCATTTTTTTTGACTTAATTTCCTCAAGAGTTTTTATTCCAAAATTCAAACATTCACCTGAGAAACCCAAATAGAAATCATATGAGGAACTAACACTTCACTCCTTTTGCATTTTATTGTACACAGCAAGCACTCAAATGTTTTCTGAATAAAAGCAGTGTCGGTATGGGTGTGTGTACAGTGGGGTCAGAGGACAGAGGTGGTGGTGATCGTGATCTAAATTTCAAATGTATTTAAAATAATTTGGGCACATTCAACAATATTTTCAGACTTTTGAGCAGGAAACAGCATCAATATAGCCTCTTCTTACCTTGCTTCAAATTGACCCCAGGTTTCCGGGCAGAGGCTGTCCGTAATCCATTATGAACTTCGGGAGGTGGTTGCAGGATGGGTGTCTTGGTTTCATCACCTTCCTCAGAAAACTGATCTATGTATCGACACGAGAGGCAAATTTACAATTGACAGCAGGCTTACAGCTTTAATCCTTATTCCAATTCACTGAGTGACCCTGATCATTTATTTGCCTTAAAGAGCTAAAACTTACCATCATCATCTTCATCATCATCTGCAGCATTGATTACAACTGGTGGATGGGTTGGGCTAGGAACATTTTCTGAACTTTCTACTTTCATAACACTTCGCAACTGAGGGGAGGGATTGGACTGGACAGACAATTTGTTCTGTTGAACCGTGAGCTGGTTAGCCTTCACTTCCTCTTCTGGTGACTCAGGCACAGTGGGCAACACAGCTAGACATACAACATTAGTCATAAATTAAAAAGAGAAGATAAAGTCCCAATTCATCAAAAATCTCTAAGTTTGGTGCATTTTCCTTATGACCACTTATGCCTTTTTACCTGATTTTCCCATTTTCACAATTAGGTTCTAAACTCCCAGGGAGGGAAAAAAAATGGCTTTTAGCTAATAACTCTTCTGTACATAAACACACTCAAAACAGGTGTTCAAAACACAGAATAGTCTGGAGGCTAGATGCATAAAATTATTTGCAAGTTCTAGACATTTAATTTTAATATTGAAATTCAGAGGCTTTTACTTCAGCAAAAAAGTAGTTGTTAAAAGGGCAGATAACGCTTCTGAACTAAATCAGAGAGGAGCAAAGCCCACTATTTTCTCTTAAATAGAAAGGAGAATGTGCAGCCATCACTTTTTAATCACAGAAGATGTGGCTTTTAAGTGGCTAATCATTCCGGTTGGAAAAGTGAAAGGATATTTGGAAATAAAAACTAGTTTTGGGGAGAGTATAAATTTTATTTTAGATATAGCCTAGAGCAGGGTTAGCAAACTTTCTGTAAAGGGAGCAGTAAGTACTTTAGGGTTTGTAGACCTCTGTGTCTCAACTCTACACCAGAAGCACAAAATGTGGCCATAGAAAATATGTGAATGAGTGGATATGGCTTCCTTCCAATAAAACTTTATTTTATAAAACAGGTGGAGGACCACATTTGCCAAACCCTGATCTGGAGAATCCAGTTTCTTCTGGAAAACTCACTGGGTCTGTTAGGAAAATAGGAAATGAAGCTATAGTAATCTAAAGTGTCACACCAAGAAACATTTGGGAGGCAGTAAGGCTTTCGGTAACAAAGTTTTAATCCTGATTGTGATATTACTGGTTTATGACCATGACTATGTACAAGTCACTTAACCTTAATGAAAAGTTCAGTTCCCTCACCTATAAAGTAGAAATAAAACTGCTCTTTTGCAAGACTAAAGGCAATATATGTAATATACTCTGTACAGTGTACGTAATAGGTATCAGTAAATAGTAACTATCATTTTAAAACCAAAAACACATCTCACTTTTGCTTGGAGGTAGGAAAAGGCCATCAACGTAACGTCCTCTGTTGTGATGGAAAGCGCAGTTTAGTTTCTGACATCCCATTGGCTGATTTTCCCAGTAACAAGGAATTTCACTACGTTTTTTCTATAAGAAAAAAAAAAACCATTATTTTCAAATAAAAAATTAGGTGTGACCTGTATTAATTTGGTCTCTTGTTTTCTGAATAAAGGTCAGTCAGGGAGCACCTGGGTGGCTCAGTAGTTGAGCATCTGCCTTTAGCTCAGCTCATGATCCCGGGGTTCCTGGGATGGAGTCCTGCATTGGGTTCCCCGCGGTGAGCCTGCTTCTCCCTCTGCCTACCTCTATGTCCCTGTCTGTCTCTCTCATGAATACATTTTAAAAATCTTTAAAAAAAGTTCATTCAGGCTTCAGAAGTCTGAGGCACATGAACTGACTGTGAGGAAGAAGATGGGTTGCTCAAAGTGCCACTCCACGCTTGAAGGAGAAGGGAGCAGGGAAGTAGATCATCTGCTGTTCCCTCCTCCCTGCCCTCATCTTGGAACCCCTAAATGCCTATATTTAATTTAGAGAAGCAGGACAATACATTAGTTAAGATTATGGAACCCAAGATAACATTATGCTACTCACTGGCCATGTGATGCTGGACAATTTAACGCCTCTAAGCCTTACGTTCCTCAGCTGTAAAATAGCAGTAACAGGAGCTATCTACTTGGTTTCTTAGGAGGATTAAATGAAATAATGTATATGAAGCACTTAACACATAGAAAGAACTCAATAAATTGCAGTTATTATTTTAAACTGAGAGCTCACAGCTTTGAGGAAAATTTTCCCTTTCGTGACTTCTCAAGGCAGGCACAAATAACACACTAAGGTATTTTTCCTTCCCAAGCTACCTCACTCTTATGAAGGGGAATAAGAAAAAAAAAATATCCTCACATCTGGAATAAACTGCTGGATCACAGGACGTATGTACAGCAGAAATACATTCTAATATATACATTAGATGTATATAAAGAACAGTTTAAAACAATACTATGTGTAACAGCTCCAAAACGGAAACCCAACTGTACATCAACACCAGAATGGATAAATACACTGTAGTTTATTCGTACAAGAGCATGTTACTTACTACTGAGAAGGATTAAAACCATCCTTACACTTGACAGTACGGAAAGAAGCCAGACACGAGAGAGTACACACTGTGTGAGGCCATCACTGTGTGATGGGGAAATCAAAGCAGGCAAAACTTCTCTACAGTAGACTAGTCAGGACAGTGATTAGCTTGGACGGAGTGCTCAGTGACAATCAAGGGACAAAGGGTCAAGACAGATTTGGATCTGCTGGATTATGCTAGATCTCTCGTCATAAGCAACTTTAGGTTTAAAATTCTAGGAAAGAATAGTAGCATTACTTCAGGAAGCTGAAAATATGAAACAAAAACAATGACTATTACAAAAAGATCCTCAATGTATCCAAAAGGGCAAAGATGAAAATCTACTATATATTGAGAGATCAAAAATTTGATAGCACGCTGGGTTGGTAGGGACATGGAAGAACCCATACAGTCCCATGTACTGACAATGGAAATATAAATTAGCTCAACATCTCTGAAAGGCAGTTTGGTACAAAGGTATTCACAAAATTTATGTCCTGAATTTATTACCACATATATCATTACCTATTTTTAAAAACTACACCAAATTCCTTTACCTTCCAAAGAACTGGATAGAATTTATCAGTTTCCTGGCACATCCAAAAGGTAAGTATACTAATAGTTACCATTGTTTTTTTATTTTTTATCTTTTTTATTTTATTTTATTTTTTTTCCATTGTTTTTTTAGATAGAAATTAACAACAATTATTTAATTACTCCTTCCTCAAGGCAGAATCTAATATCAATCTTTCTTGTTCCTGGGTCTGTCTTTGCTTAAATTTTTACTTCTTTCCTGGAAGCAGTTTTCAAATTACTGAATGACTTAATTGTATCCTCTATATGTGGGAGTCACATGACATTTATTGTCAGTGTCATATTTCACTGACAAAATATCCTGATCTTTCCTCATCAGAAGTTTCCCCTTTAAAAAAATCCACTTAACTAGATTGTTTCTAAATAAAAAGTAATACACAATGAAAACCATTCGCAAAATGGTAATAAATGTCTGCCATGCCATCCTCAGACTTAAAACAAGAATTATAGGTGTGCCTGGCTGGCTTGGTTGGCAGAGCATGCAACTCTTGATCTTGGTTGGGGTCAGGAATTCAAGCCCCATGTTGGGCGTGGAGGAAAGAAAAGAAAGGAATGGAAAGGAAAAAAAAAAGAAAGAAAAGAAAAGAAAAGGAGAGGAAAAAAGGAAAGAAGGAAGGAAGGGAGGGAGGGAGGGGAAAGAAAAGAAAGAAAAAGATTATTAGGTGTCTGTATATAGACTTAAAAGAAAGGTATTCCATATAATTGTGTACATTTTCAGGCAGCCTGGGTGGCTCAGCAGTTTAGCGCTGCCTTCAGCCCAGGACCTGATCCTGGAGACCCAGGATAGAGTCCTGCATCGGGCTCCCTGCATGGAGCCTACTTTCCCTCTGCCTGTGTCTCCCCCTCCCCCCAAATTAAAAAAAAAAGTGTATACTTTCATTTGGCAACACCTCCTTCCACAGTAATATTCTCCTATATAATTATTTAAGTGTTTAAAAAGTAATACAGCACATGATCCAAAGATACATAGCTGATTCTCATTATCTGAAGTAGTTATGTTTATGAAGTCACCATGAATACTAAATTAGCCAATACTGAATCCCTCTGCTCCTCAGGGAAATACAGAATTAGAGTCAGGTTCCTGCAAGTTTCTGTCACAACATTTTCATGCAACGATCAATACGTAAACTGGTTATATTTGTGTTTGTGTTTAAAGACACTTCATTTAGGGAGGCCTGGGTGGCTCAGCGGTTAAGCATAAGCTTTCAGCCCAGGGTATCATACCTGGAGTCCTGGGATCAAGTCCCACATCGGGTTCCTTGCATGGAGCCTGCCTCTCTCTCTCTCTCTCTCTATGTCTCTCTTGAATAAATAAATAAAATCTTAAAAAAAAATGACACTTCATTTAATATATTTATTAACACTGAACTCAAGGCCAAGGGCATTATAAACTCACTGAATGAAGCTCATCTAATATGAGTATTTTCTACATAAGGCACGTAAGAGCTTTCTTGCACTTACGAACATCACACAGCATTTCAGCGCCACATCTGGGAGCCATTTTAATCAGCCACAAAAAGGATAAAATCACCAACAAAAAAAGACAAAAATGCAAAAAAGATGGCCTTAAAGAAACTACAAAAAGGACACTTGCTTACAGGATGACTACTGAAACCAGGCGGCAGAGCATCACCTTGTCCCACCTCAGCCAAGAGTGTCTAAGTCAGGTGACTCAAACTTTTCAGTGCTCTGCATGTCTGCAGATGGCCCATGAAAAGCACTGCAAGTACTGATTTGGGGGGTTACAAATAAATTTTAGTGAGCTGGAAAATTTGCAAACACGGAACCCACAGAATAATGAAAATCAACTGCATATAGAAGGGGTTACAGTAAAAAAGCTCCTTTCCTTTCCTGTACTGCTCCCTGACAGCCACTGTTGTCAAGTTTCTCCTTTATGCTACCAGAGATTTTAAAAATACACATGTAGATGAAAAACAAATTCTTCTCCCCCTTTCTTTTACACAAATAGTTGCATATTATGCACCTAACTCTGTCCCTTGCTTTTTCACTGACAATATATCCTGATCTTTCCATCCAGTAAAGTTTCCCTTTAAAAAAAAATTATTTTTGGGCAGCCCAGGTGGCTCAGCGGTTTAGCACCGCCTTCAGCCCAGGGTGTGATCCTGGAGACCCGGGACCGAGTCCCACATCGGGCTCCCTGCATGGAGCCTGCTTCTGCCTATGTCTGTGCCTCTGTGTGTGTATGTGTCTCATGAATAAATAAATAAAATCTTTAAAAATAATAATAAAAAATAAGAAAATTTATTTTTAACAAGATTTTATTTATGAGACAGAGAGAGAGGCAGAAATACAGGCAGAGGAAGAAACAGGCTCCTTGTGGGGAGCCTGGTGTGGGACTCGATCCTGGGACTCTCTAGGACCACGCCCTGAGCGGAAGGCAGACATTCAAGCACTGACCCAGGCATCCCTACCCCTTTAAAAAAATTGTTAACAGCTGCCCAGCACTTCACTGTATAACAAACTTACTTTAAATGAAGATTAAAGATATTTTATTACAAATTATGCTACCCTGAGTAATTCTGTATGTATCTACTTTTGCACAGAAGAACACAGATGAGGGATGCCTGGGTGGCTCAGCAGCTGAGCATCTATTTTTGGATCAGGGCGTGATCCTGGGTCCAGGGAATGAGTCTCTTATTGGGCTCCCTGTGTGGAACCTGTTTCTCCCTCTGCCTCTCTGAGTCTCTCATGAATAAATAAAATCTTAAAAAAAAAAAAAAAGCATACAATATTTTCGAAAAATGCAGCCAAATAAGACTGTGAAGAAAAGAGTTATTTATTAACTAAGCGGCCTGAAGACTCTTACCTTAGGTACACCACTTGCAAAGTTGGCCCTTGGTGTTCCTAGTCAGCTAATTACGAGGCCTAGACTGTGCAAATAATCCATCTTATGCTAACACCTGCCATCCTTCTGGGAATGTAGAGTTTTGGTATGTGTTAGGTAGAGAGTGCTTGCTTGATCAGCCCCATTAAAAACCTTGGATGCGGGATGCCTGGGTGGCTCAGTGGTTGAGTGTCTGCCTTTGGCTCAGGGCATGAACCTGGAGTCCTGGGATCGAGTCCCGCATCGGGCTCCCTGCATGGAGCCTGCTTCTCCTCTCTCTGCCTGTGTCTCTGCCTCTCTGTGTCTCTCATGAATAAATAAATAAAATCTTAAAAACAAAAAAACAAAAACAAAAAAACAAAAAACAAAACCTTGGATGCTAAGTCTCTAATTGGCTTCCCTAGGCACAAACATCCCACACGGAGTGCTGCATTTTCATTGTTGGGGGAAGTGTGCACTCTGGGTGAATCACTGTGGGAAGGATATCATAAAAGAAACCACCCATGGATTCCTGTAGACTCTGCCTATGTTTTTTTTTCTTTTATGATCAGTGTTATTTCCCCATCATATTTTTTTACATTTATTTATTTTAGAGAGAGGGAGAACGAGTGAGCAAAAGCAGGAGGGAGGAGAGAGAGAATCTCAAGCCAGACATGGGGCTTGATCCATAACCCTGAGACAACCACCAGAGCCGAAACCCAGTCAGACGCTCAAAACTATGCCACCCAGGTGCCCCTCCCTGTAATATATCTTAGACATGATATATAACTATGTGCTGAGTCCCACGAGTTCTAGAGAATCTCTAAATGTAGATGTTCTTAGAGACCCAGACACACCTTCTAGGGAGTTGTGACAATTTATGCTCTGCCAACAATTTAACAACATGAATTTTCAAAGGCTGCAGAGTATTTCTCTGAATTTATTCAGTGAATTCCCTGCTCTTTGGAAGACAGGCAGCACATAATGCAGTTAAGAGGCCATAAATCTGGAGCCCACCTGAAGTAGCTCTATGAGCCCAGGCATACAAACTGCAGTCAGTCCTCCTTCCTTCCTCCCTCCCTCCCTCCCTCCCTCCCTCCCTTCCTTCCTTCCTTCCTCCCTCCCTTCCCTTCCTTCCCTCCCTTCCCTTCCCTCCCTCCCTTCCTCCCTTCCTTCCTTCCCCATGTTCCTCAATGTGTCCAAGGGCATTAGGTGAGGCTGAGAAATGAGAGTAGGCATTCATGCTGGGAGAGGGAAGGACATGTGGTCCAAATCAGGGCATTAGAGCCTGATGGAATGAGGAAGGTACCAGGTGACAAGGTAGAACTGGCCTACGGTATCAGAATCCATGAAGGGTTAAGAGGACATCTGTGTAGGAAGGTGGCCTGGCAGTGTTGAAGCCTGAGCAGGGTCAGCAAGGCTTCTGTGCAGAAGAGTTCCCAATGTAGGATGAGGAATAGTATATTTATGGAAGGTCAGCCTAGAATAGGCAACAATGACTAAGTGGGGTAAGGAAGGCAGAGTCTTCCCAAGTAGGGACCTGGTACAGAGCTAGAATATAAGCAGGATGAGAAAAGTAAATATCTCACATGGGAGGGCTGTCCCCACAGAGCAGCAGAGTCCAAAGGTGTAAAAGGGGTGTTCATGGGGAGAGAGGGGTATCCAGAGTAGGATGGTGGGGCCCAAGCATGATGAGGACAAGGTCCTCATGGTGGTGGAGCAAGGAGAGAAGGCCTGGTACAGGGCTGTTGGAACCAAAACAAGATGAGAGAGAGGTCCCTGCGGAAGAGCAGCCTCCTGTGCAATGTCAGAGCCTGAGGGGAAGGAAGAGGCTGTGAATACCATATTGGCTTAAGAAGACTGATAAGACGAGTCATATTAAAGTCAAGTTTCTCACTTTGGAGAAGAGAGTTACAAGTATAGAAAAGGAGCAGCCTAGACTAAACCCTGTAGTGCTGGTGAACTGAAGGTATCTATGTGAACTTATGATTTTCAATGCACAGACATAAAAAAGTAGTGAGACTCCAGAAGCTGCCCAATCTTATTTCTACATATATCATTCTTCACTAAAGGGATCCAGGGCTCCTTAGAGATTCCAGCAGTTGAGGAGGAAAAATACAGGATGAGCCTGAAAAGTCTTGTCAGGCAAGAACGCAAAAAGGTATTCAAAAGATGAAAACATTAAAAGGACACAAAAATCAACTTGAACAACTCTTACTAGGCAAATCTGGGTCAACCTGAGGATTAAAAATGATAGTAATGGTGTATAAGACACTAAATAAAAGAGGACACTGAATTCACACAAACATAAATAAGTGGAAAAAACTGAAAATTTGGTGAGAAATGGGATGACAGGGTCTCAAAGTACCTCTCCACAAAATGAGTATTAGTTATAAAGAGAAAACCTTTATAGTGAAGCAATTTGGTACAAACCACCTTAATGAAGTGATCAAAGTTAACCTCACCAGTGATGGGATAATTAAAATTGTCTGACTGTGCCACCTAATAGTATGCACTGAGAAGAACTGTGATATTCCTGCCAGAGGTACAGACTTGAACTTGGTAAAGAGGAAACAAAAGACACACACACACTGAAGTACGTTCTACAAAGTAACTGGCCTGTAACTACTAAAAGTGTCAAGGCAAATGAAAAGTAAAAAAAGCTGAGCAACTGTTTTAGACTGAAGGAGAATGAGAAAGCAATGAAAACCATATGTGACACTCCATTCTGATCTTGCTTCTTCTATAATAAAGGACATAAGTGGTACAGCAGCAAAACTTGAATGGGATTTGAGGATTACATGAAAGTAATAGATTAGTGTTAGCTTCCTACTCTTGATGGTTGTACTATGGTTATCTAGGAGAATGTTCTTCTTGTTTGTAGGAACTCATAAATGTATTTAGGGGTGACAGGAAATGTCAGTCGTTCACTTCCAAATGGCTTCGAAAATGTTTTATAATGTACTTGCAGTGTTTCTCTAAGTTTGAGACTGTTTAAAACCACATAGAAATAGAGATGCTCCCCAAAGATACACATATGATTTTTACACTTTACCAAACTAGCTCCCAGAAAATACCAACTCATACTCCAAGATACCAAGATATTAAGCAAGCATTATCTATTATTATTTTTTAAATATTTTATTTATTTATTCATAGACACAGAGAGAGAGGCAGAGACACAGGCAGAGGAAGAAGCAGGCTCCATGCAGGGAGCCTGATGCAGGACTCAATCCCAGGTCTCCAGGATCACGCCCTGAGCCAAAGGCAGGCGCTAAACCGCTGAGCCACCCAGGGATCCCATATATGTATTTTTTTGAGAGACAGAGCACAAGCACATGTGGGAGTGGTGGGAAGGGGAGGGGCAAAGGGACAGAGAGACTCTTAAGTAGGCTCCATGCCCAGTGCAGAGCTCAACATGCAGAGCCCAACTCGGGGCTTGATCTCACAACCCTGAGGATCATGACCTGAGCCAAAATAAAAAATCAGACACTTAACTGTGCCACCTGGGCACTCCTTTCTCCCTATGTTTTTTATTGGCCCATCACGCCAGGCTGCTTATGATAACAGAAACCGAAAACTTACATCAATCTCCATGTGCCGAAACCTGCACACCTGTCGAAAACAGCGCCCCTCTTGCCATAATGTGCAAACAGTTTCATTTCCTAGTGCAGCTTCACAGTGACGGAAGGGACAGCTGTCACCCTGTAAACAAAGAGAATACCGAAAAGAACCGTACTACCAAAACAGATCCTAAGTAAAGTGTGCACTGTAACAGTTTCCTGGCATCCAGACAAACATGAAGGAGTAAGGAGAGACAGACAAGGCAGAAAACTGAGGTGGAAGACAATAACAATCTGAGGTCAACAAATTTATCCTTTCCTATGGCCTATTTCTTGACAGTAGCCTTCATTTGATTTCACAACGTAAGTGACATAAGCCAAGAGATGGGCTGAAAAAGGTAAGTAGGAGTATTTAAAGAGGTACTCTTTACAAATATATTTTACAGTTCTTCAAAACCACTTCATACATCTTTTTTATTTTTTTATGGTCACTTCGTACATCTTGACTTGTGTAACTAGCTTTTGATGGAAAATCACAAAGTTAATAGATTAGGATTTAAGTACAATTCTATGCTTCACTATATACTTCTACAATGATAATATCTGAAACAAAATGCTATATGTGCTCAGAGCTTTGCTCAACACTGATCATTTTAAACATAGCACTGAGATGATTTCAGAAGTTTTTCTAATATATACACTTACAGAATTAGTCACAAAATAACAGAAAAGTGGATAAATCCGAATGGAGCTGCAAATGAATCAAGCAGAAAAACAGGAAGTTTTGATAGAGAAAAAGGAAAAATGCTGAAAAAGCATATTTAGAAGAATGGTTTTATTACTCAGCAGGAAATGTGAAGAAAAAAATCAAATTCAACCCATGACAGTTCCTAGAAGTACAATACAATCCACCCATTCATTTAATACAAAGTAAATAAAACTAAAGTTTACAAGTGAGGCCAAAGTGCTTCATAGGCACCTTGAACAGGGATAATTAATAATACTTATTAATTATTAACAGATTATTAATTACCAATAAGAGAACAATGAATGATGACTATATGCTGTGAACCTTTTCATTTTTGTAGGATATGAAGAACATAAATCAAGAGAAAAAAAGGATAAATGATGAATTCTCCTAGAGTACTAAGAAAATAGTAACAGATAATAAATGGTTGAGCATAACAAAACATAAAAACTTAGTATAGTGGGAAAATCTTATCAAATCTTATTAGAGAAACTGTAGAAATAGCTGATTTTAAAAATGCCAATTCTTACTTTGGTACATGTAGAATAGAAAAAAAAATAGCAGTCTTCTCCTTGATTAGGCATGCTGGGTAGATCCTTAGATCAGAAAGTGGCTTCCTGAAAACAAGCCACTGCTTCCTCAAGGCGAGGACCAGCTCCAAGTCCTCTTGAAATGGGTTTAATCTTCCAAAAGACAACTCAATCACAGAAATCGTCTTTAAAATGCAATCCTAAAATGAGAAGACATTAAAGTACTTCAGATTAATTATTCTAACTTCCTCCTCCAAAGCATCTCAACTAAGATCACACTGTTAAAACCAAATTTTAATTGTATTATGTACTTGCCTATACAAAGCTTTGTGAACCCTGATTAATATTTTATTCTTAAGTGCACATTATACATTCTCATTTATAATGTAAAACTTTTATTAAGGACAGCCATGCTCTTCTTTTGTATTCTCCATGGTGCTTGTTAATGGCTTCAGCATAAGATGAAATAACCACTAACTCCATAAATGATCTCCATCTTAGATCATGAATGGGACTATGTCATTTTACACAAGGTATTTGCTGAATCTACATTGCTGACAACTAATTTTTTCATCTAATAAAAGTTCCAGTATTTTTACAAGCATTTTTATTTCAAAATATTTATGTTTCATTATAAATGGGTGGGGGAAACGGTCTCACTAGGATAACTGAAACAATCATCCCTGAATACATCTATAGATCTAGCTTATGTAATGAAGACGGCCAATAGATTGCACACCAATCTATAACAAGGAACAGAAGTCGCCCTTGAGATTCTTCCCATAAAACAGTGCTTACACAAAACTACCAATATCCCCCACCCCCAAGCCTTGACACACCCTGGCCCCCCACACTGAAGTGTTCAAGAAAGCTTCTACAAAAGTAAAAACACATGACAAGCACATGCCAGAATTTGGAGTTTCTACAAACTCAAACATCAAAAGACCAAGTTTCAGAAACACTGATCTACAACTTGAAATCAATGAAATAAAACTGAGTATCTCCCACTAATTAATAATCCTAATCTAAGAAAAGCAGGCCAAAATAAAAACCAGCCTTGAAGTCAGCACCCTGGGTTAAGAATTAGGAGTCTGCCACTAAACACATACTAAATACCTTTAAAATTTGCAATACACTTTGACTCGCAATTCATTTCTAGAATTTATCTTGAAGGAAACATTCAACCAATACACACGGTAGTAATACGTAAGAAAGTTCACTATCGCTTTGCTTCTAAATGAAAATACATCCAGACACCTAAATGTTCAAAAACTGTGGTTTTAAAAAATTATGGTACATCCATGTAATGAGATAATATGCAATATATTACAGATTTTAGTACTGGGAAATGGGGTGCAGCTGAAAAAATATGTAAAAATAGAAAAGCTTTGAAATCGGGTCATGGTTAGAAGAATTTTGAAGCACTTGGCAGAGAAAGCCTAGAAGAAACTACTATTAGAAAATATGAATGTTAAAGGTCTTCTGGTGAGGCATTATTAAGAGAAAGACAAGACTGGGAGAAAATCTTTGCAAAACACATAACTCATAAAGGACTGGTATCCAAAATATACAAAGAACACTTAAAACTCAACAATAATAAACCAATTAAGAAATGGGCAAAAAAATCTAAATAGACACCTTATCAAAGATGACACACAGATGGTAAATAAACATATAAGATACTCAACATTGTGTCATTAAGGAATTGCAAATTCCTTTTAGAATGGCTAAAATCCAGAACACTGACACCACTAAATGCTAGTGAAGATGAAGCAACAGGAAGTTTGGAAGAACAAGACCAAAATGTTAGCAGTAGTTACCACCAGAGTGGATGGTAGGATTATAGGCGACTATTATTTCGTTTTATGCTGAGAACATGAAATTCTCTAATACAATGCAACACAGACATAATAAAAAATTTGTCTGCCTGGGGCGCCTGGGTGGCTCAGTGGATTAAGCTCTGCCTTCAGCTCTGGTCATGATCCCAGGGTCCTGGAATCAAGTCCCATGTCAGGCTCCCTGTTCAGGGAGGAGTCTGCTTCTCCCTCTGCCCATCTTCCTTGCTCATGCTCTCAAAATCTTAAAAAATAGTAATACATAAATATTTCAAGTTTGCCTTTACTGGCTTGCCCCATCACTGATACACTACAGAATAGGGTAAGGGTTGGACCTTTAATAGCACCTCACTGGTCCACTAGTAGGATTTCCCTGACTCTAAACACAAGGAATGCATTCTGTAATGGAGGATATATCAAAACTAAGTTAAGAAACTGCCTCAAGGGCAGCCCCAGTGGAGCAGCGGTTTGGCGCCGCCTGCAGCCTGGGGTGTGATCCTGGAGACCCGGGATCGAGTCCCGCGTCGGGCTCCCTGCATGGAGCCTGCTTCTCCCCCTGCCTGTGTCTCTGCCTCTCTCTCTCTGTGTCTATGAATAAATAAATAAAATCTTAAAAAAAAAAAAAAAAAAAGAAACTGCCTCAAACACGATCAAGTCTCTAAGGGATACTCAAATAATGACACATGCAAAAAGGAAAAGTATTAATCAGAAGATAATGAAAGGGACACCTGGGTGGCTCAGTGGTTGAGCATCTGCCTTCGGTTCAGGGCATGCCCCAGGTCTGGGGATAAGAGTCCCACATCAGGCTCCCTGTGAGGAGCCTGCTTCTCCCTCTACCTATGTCTCTGCTTCTCTATCTCATGAATGAATGAATGAATGAATGAATAAAAGCTTAAAAAAAAGAGGAGAATGAAAAAGTTTCACACAGAAAAATCTTTTAGAAACGAAAAAAAGGGCAGCCTGGTGGCTCAGCGGTTTAAAAAAAAAAAAAGGGGGGGGGGTTTAGGGGTCAATTTCATTCCCGAAAACAACCTCCCAAAGAGCTAATATGAAACTGTTGCTGGTTTCAGGAACTCCCAACCTACTAATCCAACAATGGTACTACCCTATGAAATAGTAAAAAACGGCATGAGTTATATGTTAGGGTTTTCTTTATTGTTGTTGTTTTGCATTAAAAAAAGTAGGCTTTGCAAAATTCCCTGGGAGGTAACAAAATTCCCAAAGACACAGTTTTGCTTACATCTCAACAGAACAGTTACTTCATTGATCTGTTTTACACACTGAACTTTTTTTTTTTTTAAGATTTTATTTATTTATTCATGAGAGAGAGAGAGAGAGAGAGAGAGAGGCAGAGACACAGGCAGAGGGAGAAGCAGGCTCCATGCAGGAAGCCCAATGTGAGACTCAATTCTGGACCTCTGGGATCACGCCCTGAGCTGAAGGTAGACACACTCAACTGCTGAGCCACCCAGGCGTCCCCACACTGAACTTTTGTATCTTTATCTAGGGGGAAAAAAAGAATGTAACTGCTGTTCAAGAAAATGGCCAAAAATACTTCTCCCTAGACATTAAAAAAAAAAAAAAAAAAAGGCAGTAATCACTACTACTACAAGTTTGCAAAGACTCAAAACCAAGATGAATACTGGTACATCTTTCTTTCCTTTCCTTTCTTTCTTTCTTTCCTTTCTTTTCTTTCTTCCTTCCTTCCTTCCTTTCTTTCTTTTTTTTTTTTTGTTTTTTAGATTTATTCATGAAGGCAGCCCGGGTGGCTCAGCGGTTTAGCACCGCCTTCAGCCCAGGGCATGATCCTGGAGACCCGGGATGGAGTCCCATGTCAGACTCCCTGCATGGAGCCTGCTTCTCCCTCTGCCTGTGTCTCTGCCTCTTTCTCTCTGTCTCTCATGAATAAATAAAATCTTAAAAAATAAAAACAAATCTTAAAAAAAAGATTTATTCATGAGACACACAAAGAGGCAGAAGCACAGGCAGCGGGAGAAGCAGACTCCTAGCAGGGAACCCGATGTGGGACTCGTTCCCGGACCCCAGGATCACACCCTGAGCTGAATGTAGACCCTCAACCACTGAGCCAGCTAGGCGTCCCTAATTTATTTTTTTAATTTTAATTTTTAAAAGATTTTATTTATTCATGAGAGACACACAAAGAGACAGACACAGGCAGAGGGAGAAGCAGACTCCTTGCAGGGAGCCCGGTACGGGACTCGATCCCAGACCCCAGAATCATGACCTGAGCCAAAAGTAGACACTCAACCACTGAGCCAAGCAGGTGCCCCCCTAAATATTTTTTAAAAAAGGATTTTATTTGAGAGAGCATGCTCGCACCAGTCTACAAGTGGCAGGGGAGGGGCAGAGGGAGAAACATTCTGGCAGCCGAGCAGGGAGCCCAACACGGGCTCAATCCCAGGGCCCCAAGACCTGAGCCAAAGGCAGCCACTTAACTGAGTCACCCAGGTGCCCCCATTATTTCTTAAATTTTAAAAGGGGAAACAAAAGTAGTCAATGATGCTGAGGAAACCTGAATACTTTTCAACAGTGAAAGCAGGAAACCAAGATGAGTGACTGACCCTCTCCCATCCCATCCTTGAATTAATATACAAAAAAGGAGAAATTCTTTTAAAATTGTCAGGTTCTGGGATCTCTGGATGGCTCAGCAGTTAAGCATCTGCCTTTGGCCCAGGGCGTAGTCCTGGGGTCCCGGGATCAGGTCCCACATCAGGCTCCCTTCATGGAGCCTGCTTCTCTCTCTGCCTATGTCTCTGCCTCTCTGTCTCTCTCATGAATAAATAAATAAAATCTTTAAAAATAAATAAATAAAATGGTCATGTTCTCAGTTGAGCTTCATTTTTTTTTAAAGATTTATTCATTTATTTATTTATGAGAGATACACAGAGAGAAAAGCAGAGACAGAGGGAGAATAGGCTCCATGAAGGGAGCCCAACGTGGGACTCGATCTCAGGACCCCAGGATCATGCCCTGGGTTCGAAGGCAGGCGTTAACTGCTGAGCCACCCAGGCGTCCCTCTCAGTTGGGCTTTAAAGGATACAGGATGAGAGGTATGAAGAGGCATCTGGGTGGCTCAGCCGGTTAAATGTCTATATAGTTTTTTTTTTTTTTTAAGATTATTTATTTATTTATGCATGAGAAGCACAGAGAGGAGAGAGGCAGAGACACAGGCAGAGGGATAAACAGGCTCCATGCAGGGAGCCCGACGTGGGACTCGATCCCGGATCTCTAGGATCAGGCCCTGGGCCAAAGGCAGTGCTAAACCGCTGAGCCACCCAGGCTGCCCTAAATGTCTATATACTCTTGATTTCAGCTGAGGTCAGGACCTCAGGGATTTGAGATCAAGCCTGGTGTTGGGTACCAGGTTGGGTGTAAGCCTGCTTAAAGATCCTCTCTCTTCCTTTTCCTCTGTCCCTTTCCACCTCAAAAGGACATAGCTTGATATAAGTGAATATACTGCTATGAAAAAGAGCGGAAACAAAACAAAGTTCAAAAAATAGGAAAACTTGAATTTCTCACCTCTTCTCCCAAATTTTTTTTTAAGATTTTAAGATTTATTTGAGAGAGAGAAAGGGAAAGAACACCCTCACCCACATGTGTGCACAGGAGGGCAGAGGGAGAAGAGGGAGAGAAGCAGATGTCCTGCTGAGCAGTGAGTCCAATGTAGGGCTGGATCCTAGGACCTGGAGATCATGACCTGAGCTGAAATCATGAGTCAGTTGCTTACTACTGGGGATTTTTACCTCTAATATACAGATGCAGTGAAAAGCCGAGACACCTGCACCCCCAATGTTTATAGTAGCAAAGTCCACAATAGCCAAACTGTGGAAGGAGCCTCAGTGTCTATCGAAAGATAAATGGATAAAGATGTGGTCTACATATACAATGGAATATTACTCAGCCATTAGAAATGATGAATACCCACTATTTGCTTTGACGTGGATAGAACTGGAGGGTATTATGCTGAGTAAAGTAAGTCAATCAGAGAAGGACAAACATTGTATTTCATTCATTTGGGGAATATAAAAAATAGTGAAAGGGATTTATTAAAGAGAAAAGGAGAGAAAACAAATGAGAAATATCAGAGAGGGTGACAGAACATGAGATTCCTAACTCTGGGAAATGAACAAGGGGTAGTGGAAGGGGAGGTGGGCAGGGGGATGGGGTGACTGGGTGATGGGCACTGAGGGGGGCACTTGATGGGATGAGCACTGGGTGTTATACTATGTGTTGGCAAATCGAACTCCAATTAAAAAAAAAAAAAAGTCAGTTGCTTAACTGAGCCACCCAAAAGAGATTTCAATACAATTTACAGATACCAGAATAAACTGATGAAAAACACAAAAACTGACTTGTAAGATATTGTCAGGATATTTCCCAGAATGCAGAAAGATGTCAATACAAGAGAAAAGGTACAGAACATGAAAATAATTCCAGGAAATTCAATTTCTGTACAATGGAAAATCTAAAAGGAAGGAATGAAATTGGTAGAGATAATAATAAAATACAACAAATTTTACCTAAACCGACTAAACTTGAGTCTTTAAATTAAAGGAGGTTCATCAAATGCCAGGCAGAAAATTTCTTTAAAGATATCTTTACTGGGGCACTGGCTGGCTCCTTTGGTGGACTCAGTTGCAACTCTTGAGATGTGAGTTCAAGTCCCATGTTGGGTGTACAGATTGCTTAAAACAAAACAAAACAAAACAAAACGTGGACATCTCTACTATATCAGAGATATGCTGAAAATTTCAAATTCCAATGGGTAAAGATAGAATCACAGAGATTTCTAGGAAAAAGTAGACTGGTAACAAAGGAAAGAAAGTCGGACTTGATATCAGACTTATCATTTGAATCTCTAAATGCCAAAAGACAAAATGCTATGCACCAGAATTTAAAGGGAAGATTATGACCTTAGATTTTGCCTTTCAAACTACATTTCAGGGACGCCTGGGTAGCTCAGTGGTTGAATGTCAACCTCCAGCTCAGGGCATGGTCTGGGATCGAGTCCAGCATTGGTGCCTGTTTCTCCCTCTGCCTATGTCTCTACCTATCTGTGTCTCTCATGAATAAATCTTAAAAAAAAAAAAAAAAAAAAAAAAAAACTACATTTCAAGATTTCAGGACTTGGAAGAAGTTTTAGACATAAAGTCTCAACAAGTATACTATCTATGTACTCCATGTATTCTTGAAATACATTGAAGTATTCTAAGTTGAGAAAAAGAAATTCACTTTCACTATTTCACTGCTTTTTGAAAAAGTTTTAAAATTGCTTTGGAGATCTTATTTATGATACAGCTGATAAATCCAAAATAAAGTTAATTGGGATCCCTGGGTGGTGCAGCGGTTTGGCGCCTGCCTTTGGCCCAGGGCGTGATCCTGGAGACCCGGGATCGAATCCCACATCAGGCTCCCAGTGCATGGAGCCTGCTTCTCCCTCTGTCTGTGTCTCTGCCTCTCTCTCTCTCTCTCTCTCTCTGTGACTATCATAAATAAAAAAAAAAAAAAAAAAAAATTAAAAAAAAAAAAGTTAATTGAACCACAGTATACTAAAAAAACAAGATCACATGATCAAAAAACATTTATTCCAGGACCAAGTGGTTTAACATTAAAAAAAAAAAAAAACAAACTCATTACATTAATAAACGTAATGAGTAAAGAGGTGCAAAAAACAAAAACTCTGCTATCTTAAAATTTCAAAAGAGAAAACTTTTTTTTTAAAAAAAAGGATTTAAAATGGTATTTTTGAAGTTAAAATGGCTTTAAAATAGGTAAAAGGCAACATCTACTCCTGATAAAAACTTAGTAAATTATAAGGAACCTCTTTAGCATACATGCCCTCAATTATCAGAAACTATCAGCAGAAGCAATATAGTAAAACACTGGAGGTGACCCTCATTCCAGGCAAACAAAAACTGAGCACTTATTGTCTCCACCATCTGTGAACACTGTTGCAGAGTTTAGCACATGCTATTAGGAACGGTATTAAGAGGAGAAAGGAGGCAAAAAATTTAATATCTGCAGAGATTATATGCTTGCAAATCTAGAAATCAACTAAAAAGTATTTAATAAGGGATTTTTAAAAAATTGGTAAATTTCCTATGTGTTAGCTTGGTAACAAAGTCTCATTCATAATAAAGGCATAAAATATATAGGAAGAAAATGAAGAAGTATACAAAACCTACATTAAGTTAAAAACTGAAAAACTCTGAAGCTACTAAGGTACAAAAGACCTGGATAATGGAGACAGAATGGAATAGAGACTTAAAGCAGTTTATTTCTCCAAATAATATATACATCAAATGAAAACAGTTTATTATTGGAACCTGATGGACTGTAAAATCATCTAGCTAAGAACGGGATGCCTGGGTGGCTCAGCGGTTGGGTGCCTGCCTTTGGCTCACGGTGTGATCCCAGGAGCCAGGATCGAGTCCCACATCGGGCTCCCTGCAAGGAGCCTGCTTCTCCCTCTGCCTCTCTCTCACTCTCTCTCGGTCTCTTTCTCTCATGAACAAATAAATAAATCTTAAAAAGAATAGCTAAGAAAGAAAAATTCTAATAGACAGGATCTGTGAAATATACCATTTAAGTATAATATTCTCAAACAAATGAGTGTAAGATAACAGGATTTAAGCAAGTCCATGAATAAATGCAATTTGTGAAAAAAGCATTTGAAATTAACAACAGAAAAAACTGGCCTCCCATTTGGAAAAAAAAAAAAAAAAAAAAACCCTGTACCTCATACATAACGGTTCTAGGAGAATAAAAGCAAAGATGGCAAAGAAGCTTCAGCTCACTAACTAAAGTACTATACTAAGAAGATTCTGAATTCATAACTGAGCTCAGCAAAAAGCAGTTCGACAACTTTATTGACCATGCTTATGGGAAGGAAAGGCAATGTCATATAACTTCAATCCCTAGATTACGTTTGCTTTTTAATTTTTTATTTAAATTCCAGTTAGTTAACTAACAGTGTAATATTAAGTTTCAGGTATACGGTAGTGATTCAACACTTTCATACAACACAAGCGCACTCCTTAATCCCCATCACTCCACTTGCCTCCCCTTTTGTAACTATAATAAGCTTCTCTATGGTTAAGAGCCTGTTTCTTGGTTTGCTTCTCTCTCTCATTTTTCCCCTTTGTTCCTTTGTTCCTTAAATTCCACATGAATGAAATCATGTATCTTTCTCTGACTCATTTCACTTAGCATTTTATTCTCTAGCTCCACCCATGTCATTGCAATGGCAAGATTTCATTCTTTCTTATAGCTAATTGCATATATACCACGTCTTCTTTATCTATTCATCAATTGATGGACACCTGAGCTGTTTCCATAATTTGGCTATTGTAGATAATGCTGCAATGAACATCAGGGTACATGTATCTGTTTCAATTAGTATTTTTGTGTTCTTTGGGTAAATACCAGTAGTTGACTCCTGGATCAGAGGGTAGTTCTAGATCACATTTTTGATATAAAATACATAACCATCCAAATACTGGAAAAAAGTGTTTTTTTTTTTTTTTTTTTTTTTTAAATCAGCTCTGGTTGGAAAAAAAAAATTTCCTAGCATGATACTATGTTGAAAATCATGATAAAATTGATAGATTTGACTACATAAAATGAGAAACACAGCAGAAGATCAATCAGCAACATGACCAAAGATTAGTATTTTTACTAAAAATAATGTTAAGAACTTTTACAAATCAAAAGACATCATTAATTACTCAATAAACTAATACAACTTCTTTAGAGAACTGTAATAATCCTACAAGTTTACATCTTAGAATTGGTTCTAGGGAAATTGCTCACAAAGGGCTGTTATTGGATGTGGGCTATTTTTAAGGGCAAAAACTCAAATGTCTATTAATGAGAGAGATATTAAACTATAGTACTTCCATATAAAGTAATAATGCCTTGTCATTAAAAAAAAAAACAGATAAGGCACAGCTATGTGCATGGATGTGGAACTATGTCATGATAAACTATGGATAACACTTCTTTAAGAGGAAATGGAATCATTACAGGGAGATTCTACCTTGGCACACTGTTTTTACCTTTTTTATAAAGTGCATGTACTATCAAAAAAAAGGGGAAGGGAAAGAAATGTTTCCATCCCCAAACCAAAAGCTTGTAAGTGATTACAAGAAAAAAATATCTTGACAATAGTTTTTTAATTTCTTACTGATCCAGGAAAATTATGCCTTAAATTATAAAAATATTCACTCTTTATATGAGGAAAAAAAAACCATTTCCACACTTACATTAGCTGGTTGCTCTCAACAGGAACCTCTGTGTCTTCACTGAGTTCCAATCTATTACGCCTGTAGGTCGAATCAACACTCAATCCATGAATTAATAATAATGGGGCAGAAAGAATTTTCCTCCTCACATTGCCAAGGAAACCTCTCAGCCACAATTCAAACACAGGACGTGTTTTTAAAACATCTCCCAACTACTGGGAGATTAAGTCCGTTCGAATAACCTTTGTCAGACTGGAGACAAGCTAGGCTTAGTTATCTCCTCAAAAACAAAAACAAAAATAAAAACAAAAAAGAGAGTTCATTTAAAGATGAACTTCAGAGTCAAAGGATATTGGAAAAAAAAATCCATCTTCCATAGCCGAACAATATAATTTAAAAAGAAAGAAGAAGAAGAAAAAGAAAAAAGAAAAAGAACACCAAAATTCAATAAGATCCAATTTCTGGTCTTCAAGATTTCTTCACCTATTAAGAAAAAAACAGAAACCTTCCCCCATCTTTATTATCTGTATAATAAAAGCATACTTGTATGAAAAAATATAAAGTGTTTTATGTATATAATATACATATACATATATACTAACTGGCTTATACACACACACACACATATACACAAACGTGTAGAAATAAAACATTTGGGTAAGTTTTCCCTTTTAAAATATACTACAAAAGCCTTCAGATTTGGGCTCATTATGAAAATAGTGAACTTACTCTTATATCAAAGTATCATGATGTGTATCAACGTTACACTAAATTCTGCCCAGCCCACAGAATAAACATGAAGAGAAATCCTTACACATGAATCAATGTGTATAATACGGATGTATGTACATCATTATCATCTTTATCATCTTCAGGGAGTGTTTAACCAAAAAAGATAGAAACGTATAGTTATTGAGTAACTACAGAGTGGTGCAGCAAGCTGTAGAAGGCAGAGCAGCATTATAGCCATCCTGAACTGGCACTGTCAAAATACAGAAAGCTTCTATCTAAGGGAAGACTTTTCTTCTTTTATAGCAACACCAGTGTCACTGGTGTGACATTCAATATTGGCCTTGCAAAGGCTTGCTTATGCAGCCTGGTTTCATTTTTTTTTTTTTTTAAACAAGTGATGGCTACAACTAAAGACTTTATAACTATTCACTTACTCCAGTTAGTAAAAGGGTAAACTTTTGGAGTTGAAATTTCATTTCACAATGGTACATTTACCATTTAAGAATTAAAAACAAAAAACCCAAAAAACAAAAAACCCAAAAAACAAAAAAAACGATTTTGATACATAGAAATGAGTTCTAAATTTTGAAACCAGCCCCGTAACAAAGCAATTTTGATTCTCATGTAATAAATACTACATAATCTCTAGGCTAAATCTTGCCAAATACTATCCAAGACAAAACTAAAATCAAAACTTAAAAAAAAGTGGACACCTTTTACTCACACTTAATACTAGTCAATTTTCCAGGAAATTTTTGGGCAGGGAATATCCCCAAATCTAAAATGAAAAAAAGGAAAAATTGGGATCTTACATTAGTTATTCAGTCTGAAACCTGTAATAGACTTTTACTAAAAGTCATCATTTCCTGGCCTCCCACTCAACCACAGAGACATACTTTAGGAGTGGAAAGGAACTTTAAAGATCACTGAGATCAATTCTCTAATTTTACCAGCGAGGCAATGATTCCTAAGACCTGAAAATATTGACTGCTTATGTTTAGCTAAGATTAGAAGCCAAAAAACCAACTCATAGTTAAAAATACAGTATTATGGATCATTCAGCATGTATATGTAAAGATATCTAATTAAGATTAGAGAATTAGAGAAACATTCTTTGGGAAATAGACACTGTCAAAAGTATGCTCCTGGGGCTTTTATTCCACTTCCTAGTCAAGCTTTTTCAATTCTTGTAAACTTTTTATTATATCATATGTTCATGAATTTATAAAAAGTACCCATACAATCTTTATTTTGGTTTTACACTATTTTCTGAAGGTTAAAAAAGGCAATTCAAACACTAAAAGTAATTTTTTCCTGATTTTTTTTTTTTTACATAGATCCAATCCTAAATATAAAGGGTAACTCTATCACACTCAGTAAGTTGAAATGATAAAGCTGACCAGTATGAGGAGGCAATCAGAAATTACCAAATTTTGTGAGTTTTGTTTTTGCCAAGCTTTAAGTATGGATCAGGGTTTTTAAAGAAATAGAAAAATGGGAGAGAGGGGAAAAAATACCGCTTAGGATGCTTTTTTACCTCAATTTCATTGGTTTCAGAGCAATCAAACCTCCCACGATGGGAGAAATTTTTACTTAAAACCAATTATATGTTCAATCTACCAGCCAGAAATAGCCTAAAGCCTTTCAATGCTGCACTATATTTTTTAAGTTAAAAATATTTTTTCTCTCTTAATTGATATAAACAAAATTTCAAGAGACAGCTACACTGAGTTACTATAAAATTTTTAATCTTCACTTTGTCAGCATTATTACCTCCGAGGAATTTTCAGCACGTTTTCACGTTTTGTGTTTTCAGGTTTCCCCAGATTTGTGTATGAGTAATTAGTATAACCATATATAACTATAGCAATTAGAATACAGTAACATAGCAACAAGTTGCCCATTTCAAATGAAAAAGAAATTACTGTAATATTTCTTTTTCGTTGCTTTGAATAACTTCATTCCCAGGATCCCAGCTCAGAACCAACGTAGAATAATCATAGTTAACATTTTTCAAGTTCATTTTCAAAAACATCAGCTGTTCTATGTTGTCAAAGTCCAGGCTCATAATCTGTTTTGGATGAAACTGGCTATTTGCAGTAAAGATACATTCAGACTGCCAACTACACATGGGGCAGCTTAGATATTGAATGGCAACTTGGGTCAAAGCTGGCCATATGCTCACCTTCCTCTGCCAGTAAATCAAAGGGTCACCACCTCCTGAGATCTCTGAATACTTCTCTTTGAAGTATTCATCCACTACTGCTATGGCAGAAGGAAACATGAAGCTTTTGCTTCCAACGGCAACATTATCTGCAGCTGAACTATCAAAAGACCCTGAACTGGAGGCGCCTTCTCTTATAGATGAGGTAAATGAATCAGCTCCTACGATGGCTGAGGGACCAGCAGCATCTGAGGTTGCAATATGGCAGACCTCTGAAGATTCCATATAATTGCAAACTTCTTCTGCAAGGATCTGCTTATAAGTTTCTAAATCGGCACCTTGAGGGAAAAAGTCTTCCAAACTGTTTTTAAAACAAGGATCTAACAAAGCAGCTAAGACACAGGGCTTGGATTTGAGCATGGCACTCAATAGGGTATCAGTTTCAAGTTTCAGAGATAAACTGTCCACCAGATTGAGTGCTTGAGTAATACCTCTTATTTGAAAATCTTCTCTGAGTTTCTGCAGAGAAAGGAGCAGATGATGGATTAGGGGTAGCACCTGATTCAATCCTGTGGTCTTGACACTCACTTTCTGGGTGGCCTCCTCGAATGGTTTAAGAATATCACAAACGTAAGTCATAAGAGTCCACTGAAGGGAGGTAAGCACAACTCCACTCGCTCTACCAAGACTATGGTGAACTGAGTAGCAATGCTCTAAGAGCCATTTTAACATATAAAAGGTAGAAATCCAATGGCCAGTTTCATCCTGCTTCAAATTCTTCCATGGAAGTTGATGATCATTTTGGAACTCTTGCAGAATCTGACGGGCCTTAACCGAATGACTGAAATGATGACAGGTTTTCCTAGCAGCTACTAACATATTCTCAATGCTTTTGTGCTCACAAAAAAAGTCCTGAATGACTATATTTAAACAATGCAGGAAGCATGGCACATGGGTAAAGCCTCCATCTTTGATTGCATGTACCACGTTAGAGGAATTATCGGAAACAATGAAGCTAGGAATGAGGAAATTAGGAGAAAGCCACAGACCAATCTGGTCATTTAATTCTTGTAAAATGTTGGTTATCAAACAGTCTTTGGCCAACCCTGTTACACACAGTACTGCCCACTTTCTAAAATTGGGGATCCTGCCATTACTGGAAGAAGGTGCAGTTTCCAAAGAAACCCAGTGCACAGTCACAATGAAATAGTCAGTGGATGGGTCATGGGTCCAAATGTCCACGGTCAGGTGGATCTTTTGGCTTTGAACATTCTCCAAAGTTAGGAAAATTTTTTCCCTGACCCAATCGTATAATTGAGGAACAGCCTTCGTGAAAAAGTAAGTCTCAGATGGTAATCTATAGTCAGGGGCCACAATCTGCATGAACCTCTGAAAGGCTGGAGTTGAGAAGTAGTTGTAAGGATGCATATCCTCCACAATCATTTGAATAATTGCCTGACTTATTTGACTTGAGACTGAATTTTCAGAGTATGTTGTTTCTCCCTCCTGTGCATGTGTCAGAGTGTCTTGTTCTGCAACAGGAATAGGACTCTCAGATCTTCTACTATTTTCGACCTCTAACACAGGAGGCTCATCTGAATCAGAGTCACTAAGGTCCTCAGCTGTTAAATCATGGCTGCCTGTAGACTTCTCTCCATGCAGAGGATCACTTAAGAGATCATTTCTCTCAGTCTCAGCCTCATCTAATCCATTTCCAACCGCACCACTGTCTTTGTTGGCAACAGCCCAATGGATGGGATGTGTGGCCTGCAGGTGTCGTTGAAGTGTTGACGTTCCTAAGTGAGAACCTGGCCTACCCCGGCTCACACTTCTTTTACATATGTTACACACAGCTCTTGAGATGTGCTGAGGATCAGTATAAAAAAAATTCCAAACTGCAGATGTCTTGGCTCTTGTTCCAGGGATTAAGGCATGCTTGACAATGTTACTTTTGATGAGAAATCTCCCTCTTTCTGCCCTCAGGGCATCAGATACCGATTTATCGCGCTTCTTACCCATTCTGTTTTCATCTAATGGATCAGTAGACATATATTCAAAGCTTCCATTGCTTCCAGCAGAAGAGGGAGATAAAGGCACATCCAAAGTAAAATCCTCCTCCCCACTAGTGACTCCAAATTTGTTGGCCCTGGTCCAGTGAGGTGAATGCCTCGCCTGCAAATGTCGTTGTAGAGTAGATGTTCCCAGATGGCTGCCTGGTTTACCCCTGCTAACGCTTTTTTCACAGAGGTTGCAAATAGCCCGCCAGGTATACTGGGGGTCAACATGAAAGAAGTGCCATACAATGGAGGTCTTGGCTCTGGTACTAGGGAGATAGATCTGTTTTTCTATATTGCTCTCAAAGAGACCTTCTTCATCCTGCTCATGGGCACTGGAAGCCAATAAAGCAGGGGCATCTGCAACAGGCCTCCCAGATCCCAAATCCTTACTAAACTTTTTTGCAAGGATCAGTTTTTTTCTTCGCCTTTTCCCTTTAATCCGTAAACCCTTCTTTCTTTTCTTTTTAGCAGGCAACTTTGCCTCTTTATCCATTCCTTCTGCCACCATCTTTCCCTCTACCACATCTTCTTCATCTGTATTAGCATCAATAGGAACACATCCCAGAATACCAGCATCACTAAAAGTGTTGCATCGTCTACCAGGAGAGAGTGAGGAAACTGGTACACTTAAGGTACATACACTCATTCTCTTTGTCTCCAAAATCCGTACCAGAATCTGTTAGTGGGTTTATTACTCAAGCAGGAATATAGCTGTTCCTCTCTAATTGCATGACCTTGTCTCCAATTTCTGTGGGGAATCAAATTCCCTTTGGAACAATGACTTCCAAGCCAGGTTATTTTTGGAGGAAAAGTGACAGCAAGGGAGAACATTCCCGAACTCTTTTCTTAGAGGGCTTTATGATCCCTTCCAATGTCTGAGTTCCGAATCAGATTTCAAATAGTCCAATCTCTTCATGTTAACAGAATAAAAGAACTTGAGGCCCACTTTCCCAAAGTCATAGAGTTAGAAGCAGCTAGAAGCCAGGTCTTCCAAATCCCAGGCCCATGTTCTTTCCGCTTCATCAAGAACTGCATCTCCTTGAAATGCCTTCATCTTTTATAATATGTATTTTTGTGATGCGTCATGGTAGCAACATCAATTTCCCTTAATTCTGAAATCATTTTCAGGAAATTTCACTTAAACAAAAACATAGTGCATCATTCAACATTCGTCATTTAGGACTGTGATTTGACAACACACCCCAAAAAGTCAATTCTGGGACTATAAAGCAGACTCCACATACTGGTCATTAACAGCAAATGCGAGTTGAGCCCTTTCAGCTCTAAATAAAAATAACACAATTTAAAAAAATGTGGATGGCTTAAAAAAAAAAAAAAAGTGTTTGAAGAATAAAAATTTAAAAGGTCACAAGCTGCATTTTCAATTTACTGTTTGTATCAAGAGTTAATCCAAATTTAGCTTTCGGGTATTTTTAGACTGGAAAAGCTTTACTGCCTATAAACGAGTTACTCATAAGCTGAATTCGTATATGAACAGCGAACACTGAGACTTGAGCTCTGAATCACTTCCATTCCTTTCCGGTTGATCCCTCCCCTTCTCCCAATACCTACATACATTTACCCTAAAAAGCATCGCTAGCACTAGTTCCACAGCCTCCTCCTCAAGGTCCAGAACCAAGGCCTGCAAGATGCCGACCACATGGGCCTTCCCCATAGGAATCCGCACCGACTACGGGAGTTTAGGGGGCGGTCTTCAATACGGCCTCATCAATCCTACAAGGAGAACCGAAGTGTCCCTGTTGTTCTTGGCTCCGCTGCGGAGGGCCGGGGCGGGAGTTAACTGAGGCGGGGAGGGAGGGGGTGGAGGATACCGGATTAAGGTCGGTGCAGTGTGAGGGAGTCTCCCAAGTAGTGGGACCCTGGAGAGGAACGAGACGAGGTGAATTCAGCTCCGGGCACTCAGTCTGACTTAGGCGGTGGGGGTCCTGCTCAACTAGGGAAACTGGTCGCGAAGAAAGCGACCCGGGGTCAGTTCTCCCTCGGGGGCGGGCGGCGGGCGGGCTTGCAGGGGCTGCTCCGGCTCCGACGGTTTCGCGCACACCGGAAGTGGGGGAGGGGAGGGGAGGGGAGGGGAGGGAGGTGGTCGGGGAAGGAGCAGGCGCCGTGGGGGTGGGGCGCGGGGTGGGGGTGGGGGTGGGGGTGGGGGTGGACGGAGCTGGGAGCGGGAGCCCGGGGCTCCCAGCTCGCCCAGGCGAGGGCGGCGGCGGCGCGGGAGGTGGGGGAGGGGAGGGGAGGGGGAGGGGAGGGGATCGCTACGGCGGGGCCCAAGGACCCGCTCTGACTTCCCGGACTAGGCCGCAACCCAGGGGCGAGGGGAGGCCGCGGCCACTCCCCTCGCCCTCTCCCCCACCTCCCCTGCCCCGAGCCACCGGGAATCAAAAAACGGGTCTAGTTACCAGAGAACAGAAACTTTACCGAACCGCCGACACCGCCCCGGCTCCCGCTTGCTGCCACGTCTTTCTTCTCTCTTAGCCGCTGCCGCCCGCCGTCCTCACAGCAGCAACACCAGCACAAACGCAAAACTGCCAGCGTCAAAGATGGCGCCTGGCTACAGGCTCCGCTCTAAGACCCGGCCAGGACAAGTGCCAGCACGACGCAAAGCGAGAGGATTCTGGGAGTTGTAGTTTTCCCTACGAGGCGAGGCTTAAGATGGCTCCCCGGGGTCACGGGGTCACGCGTGAGGGGAGGCGCTGGGACGCGGGAGGGGGGTGTCTTCGTTTGCGAGGAACGCGCTCTTAGAGACACGGGTCTCTTGGAACCATCATTGGCCAAAAATCGTTTTTAAAGTTTCTCAGTCAAAAAAAAATAAATAAATAAATAAAGTTTTTCAGTCAAGTGAAGTACTGAGCGATAGAGCCGCGGGGACGGCTGTCTACCGGACAGTAGGCCCTCGTGTGTTTCCTACCAGAGAATCTGGTCCATGAATGAATTGCCCGAACCGTGTATGATTTCCATTTAGAAATGAGCTACTTGCCCCTCTTTTGATTGGAGGAGGGGAGATCGGGCCTGGGGAAGACAAGTTTTTGTCTTGGAAAAAATAATTCATGCCCCTTACCATGCTCATGAGGGTTGGAGCAGGAAAAGGGAAAACCAGGGGTCGCCCCGGCCACTTCCTTATTGACATTATCCTGCACTTTACAATTTCAATGTATTCACTTTTTCCTCTGATTATACAAGTAATACGTATAAGTGGTCTAAGTTTTTTAGATTGATAGTAAAGCGGGTGGGCGTCCAGGCACCTTTTATTCCCTCCCAGGCTCGTTCTGCCAACTACCAGCTTGGTGTGGGGGCCTCAGCCCGTGCGGGTCGGAGCAGGTCCTGAGACTTGGGCTCTTCTGTCTCACTTTGGAAAAGTGAGGAGGCACAACATTAGAATCCTAGCCACAATCCCCGCCTTACACGACAATGCTCCGCGATTGCCACGTCAACCAGGCCCAACAGGCAGGTTCCTGGTGACCTGTCTCCCTCTGCGCCACGATGTCTAGGGTTTTTCAGTGTAGCAGAAAAAGCCAGCCAAACGGTTGAAGGGTTCTTCAGCCCAGGGCTTTACAAGCTGCAGCTCTATTCTGATTGGTATACTGCATGTAGTTATATCATATTTCATCCAATCGAAGGTAATGAGAAGCATCTTATTTTATTAGAACTGAAACAAAAACCCTCCACCAATTAAACTCTGACACACCATGGATCGGAGATGTTAGACGTTGAAAGAGTATATGTTTTAGGATGGATGAAATACAGTATTTTAAAGATAGGAACAAGCTAAAGTTATCCATACCATTCCTATTGCTTTGCGGTTGGCTTCCTGCCCCACCCCCCCGCCCCCCACTGTACAATATTTCCTGAATATCTTCCAATGGTCATCAGTGCTTAGAGACCTACTTTATTCTTTTTAACAGTTCCCATCCCACTGTAAGGCTGTTTTGCAGTAAGTTTCAGCAGGGTATGAATGATGTGAGGCAGAGGTCACTGAAGCCTATCTTGAATGCTTGCTACTAAACCAAGGATTAGTGATAACTGAATCTTCCACTTACAATTTTATATGTGTGATGATTGAATTTTCCACAGACTAGCTTCTGGCGCCATACATTTTAAACCTTGCCTCTCCTCCATAATCTACATGCCACTTACATCAAGATATGACCTCTGGCACTACGACTTTGAGTCATAATGCCAGATGAGTCCACACAGTGGGTAATAGGGGTATTCTTGAAAGCCATTTCTATACCTACATGTTTTCAACCCAGTGTCCATCATCAATATCCATTATCCCTCCTCTTTTTCTTCCCACCGTTGGGTCTCAGCTGTCTGACATGAGTGAGATAAGAGGGACCAACAGAGGCTTCTAGCAAGAAGCCTTAAGCAGAAATCACAAACACCTGCTAACTACAATGGCTACATTCAATATCTTGCTGTAGCTGCAAGAGCAGAAGTGGTATCACTGAAGTCAATCTTTCTGGGACCACCTTCACCTCTTGACTCCCAATGCTTTCTTAGGTGGTTTTATTTTTTCATATAGAATTTTTTTTCTGGATACTTAATTTTGGTATGAGGTAATTGGTTTTATTGGGAGATGGTTACTTAAGACTGACTAGTTTTCATCTTCATCATCCTCATTTACCTTACACTGACTATACTCCTATGTTTAGGCTGTGCCAGGCTTTGGGGGGATCCCAAATGGGCCTATAGGTGTGAAACTTCCCATGTGGAAGTTTACTGGAAGACATGAGAAATGCAAAGATAAATAACTGCCAGGTAGTGCCCACCAAGTGTCCAGCCAATGGTTTAGACTTGGGGTTACAAGGTCAAATACTTACATGAGCCAGGCACATGTATATATGAATACAGTGAATAGGCTGCAGGGATAAAACTTAGAATGTGTGCCCTAGCAAAAGGGCCAGCTGTTCCCACTGAACTCCAGCCCATTTTTGCCAGGAGAGGATGCAGACTTACTGTCACTACATCTTCTGATTTTTATTTATTTTTTATTTATTTATTTTTTTTACATCTTCTGATTTCTAAAGAGAAACTGGAAATTCAGAGTTTTATGTGAAAATTTCTGATTCATAAATTTGGAAGCTAATTCAAATAAAACAATAACAACAAAAATCACTTTGTGGCCTGGTCTACAACCTCTACATTAGTTCTAAAAGGGTTAGAAAGGAGGAGGTGGCTACTGAAAAGTGCAATGTTTCAGGTAATGCTTTCTGGAGGGAGTAAGACTTGAGTGGCCTGAAAGTAGGCCAGAAGTGAGAGGTAAGTGAAGACAAGGAAAGAAGCTATATAAAGAGCCCCTCTGAAGGGGTGAAGAGAGAAATTCATCTGGACGAGTCCCCAGGTTAGAGAAAGAGAGGACGTTGTTAATACTAGATTAGAGCAAGAATCTGGAAGACCTCGCATGCTGGGAAGGCATTTGAATAATATTGTTTAGACATGTAAGGGTTTCTTGAAGTCTTTGGAACAGAACAAAAAGGTAGAGAGTTTGTAGAAAGATAGAAAATATGCAAAGATGAGAACCCTGGGTGGCTCAGCGGTTTAGTTCCTGCCTTCCGCCTGGGGCCTGATCCTGGAGGCCCAGGATCGAGTCCCACATCGGGCTCCCTGCATGGAGCCTGCTTCTCCCTCTGCCTGTGTCTCTGCCTCTCTCGTGCTCTCTCTGTGTGTCTCTCATGAATAAGTAAATAAAATCTTAAAAAAAAATGTGCAAAGTTGTGTCTCAGAAAGGCTGAAATAGTGATGATGTTCAGTGTCTCGTTTTTTAAACGTGTCTCTCTATAGTTCCCCAAAGCTTAGCAACATACGAGATTCCTCCTTCTATCTAAAAATAAATAAATAAATAATTGGATGGTGAGAAAGTCTCATGTGCAGTTCCTTCTGTTTTCTGGCACACCTAATTTCTCATCTTTACTGCCAAGTTCTGAAGCTACTTTCTCCTCATCTCACATACACTCTTCGATGTATTTTATTTAGATTTATATCCTCATATAATTCTCTGAAATTACGGCAGTTGGGTCAGGTTTTAAATTAAATGGCTCCTTTTCAGTGCTTATTTTTCTTCTTTTTTGTAAGAAGCTTATATTGATAGTTTATTATATGCCAGGCACTATGCTAACCATTTTTTATATACATTATCCAATTGGATCCTCAAAATAACTTAGATTACTATTATTATCCATTACTGTTAGATAAGTAATATTATTAACTTTTTTTTTTAACAAACACTTATAAAGTTCTAGTGGTGAGTGCAAGGGGTCATTGCGAGTGAGTGGCAAAGAAAGGCTTCACACCCACATCTGTCCAACTCCGAATCATTATGCTAATCATTTGACACTCATTCACCATTTTTTCCTCTTTCTTTCTTTCTTTCTTTCTTTCTTTCTTTCTTTCTTTCTTCCTTTCTTTCAGACAGAGAGAGAGAGAAAGCATGCACACATGCAAGCAGGGGAGGGGAAGAGGAAGAGGGAGAGAGAATCCCAAGCAGGTGCCAGACTCAGTGTGGAGCTGAATCTCACAACCCTGAGACCATGACCTGAGCTGAAATCAAGAGTTGGATACTTAATGGACTGAGCCACCCAGGTGCCCCTATTTTTTCTTTCTTTAAACTCTCCCTCCCATGGACAAAATTCTATCTTAGTTTCCTTACAAATTCTCTGGCTACCTTTTCTCTAGTCTCCCTCTCTACCCCTCACTTAATCATTGATGTTCTCCAGGATTCAGTCCTCAGCTCTCATCTTTTCTTGCTCTGCATTCTCTTTCTCAATTATCCATCTGTTTCCCTGGTTTCAACTATGAATTAATTTTATGCGGTGACTCAGATCTGTATCTCTGACCCAGATCTCTGTCCAGCTGCCTACAGTAATTTTCAGTTGGATGTTTCAGAGTCACTTTAAATTCAACATACCAGAATGAAATTATCACCTCATCTCCCACTTCTCCTCTTCCCGACATCTTTGTCTTAGTGGATGGTACCACCCACTATCCACCCAGTCACCAAGGTCAGAAATCTGGGAGTGAACGAGGACTCCTGTCTTTTACTCACCTCCCACATCCAGATACTTAGGAACCTAAATATTTCTGCTTAGTTTAGGCCTTTATCACTTGTTGCTCATTTCCCGGATTGCTGCAATGCTTCTTCATTGGTTTTGCTGCCTCTCCACTTTGCCCTCTCTTTTTTTTTTTAATTTTTTTTAAATTTTTATTTATTTATGATAGTCAGAGAGAGAGAGAGAGAGGCAGAGACATAGGCAGAGGGAGAAGCAGGCTCCATGCACCGGGAGCCCGATGTGGGATTCGATCCCAGGTCTCCAGGATCACGCCCTGGGCCAAAGGCAGGCGCCAAACCGCTGCGCCACCCCGGGATCCCTCACTTTGCCCTCTCTTATCTTCCTTTCAAACAACCACAGAATTTCTCTTTTAAAATGCAAGTAGAGGAGCACCAGACTGACTCAGTCAGAAAAGCATGTGACTTTTGATCTTGGGGTTGTGAGTTCAAGCCCTACACTGGGTGTAGAGATTACTGCAAATAAATAAAATTTAAAAAACAAAAAATAAAATCCAAGTATAATCTAAACAGCACACACACACCTATACATGGAATAACTTCTGGAGAATCTATTAAAAGTGATTAACTGGGATGCCTGGGTGGCTCAGCGGTTGAACTGCCTTTGGCCCAGGGCATGATCCTGGAGTATTGGAATTGAGTCCCACATCGGGCTCCCTGCGTAGAGCCTGCTTCTCCCTCTGTCTGTGTCTCTGCCTCTCTCTGTGTGTCTCTCATGAATCAGTAAATAAAATCTTAAAAAAAAAAAAAAAAGTGATTAACTGAGGAAAGTAGAGCTGTATGTCTGAACTCAAAAGGAGACTTCTCACTGTACTTTTTGGTACTGTTTCGAATTTTGTTTTATTATATCTATGTTACTTTTGTCATACAAACTAGTATATATAAAAAAAAGACGTGGGATCCCTGGGTGTCGCAGCGGTTTGGCGCCTGCCTTTGGCCCAGGGCGTGATCCTGGAGACCCAGGATTGAGTCCCACATCGGGCTCCCTGCATGGAGCCTGCTTCTCCCTCTGCCTGTGTCTCTGCCTCTCTCTCTCTGTGTGTGACTGTCATGAATAAATAAATAAAATCTTTAAAAAAATAAATAAATAAAAATAAAAAAAGATGTTCTCTATACTATGATCCAGCAAATCTACATCTAGAAGTTTATCCTGTACTTCTACTCATACATGAGCAAAACTGATGTATGTACGTGGCTAGGATTTAACCTACCTATAAATATGATAATGGTTAAATTTAAAGTATTACAGCCATACAATGAAGTTCTATGCTCTCATGCTTCTATGCTTCTCATAGAACAACAATGTGCTTTGTATTAATGTATATAAACATGTAAAAGAGCATTATAAAATGTTACCCTTTGTATATTATAGAATGGTGTTTGGAAAAGTTTATAAGAGTAGTTGCCTCTGGGGAAGGTCAAAGGGGCAGGGAACCTGCTAGAGGACATGGGAAGAAGCATACTTTTCACTGGTTTTGGTGGTTGAATTTTATACTGTGCTTATTTATTAATCTACTCAATTTTTTTCAATGCATATAATTCAAATAGGTAATATAATCCATCTCATGAGAGGAGGCAGAGGTCACTTGTATTGTCCTACAATAACGAGAAGCTGTCTTGCTTCTTCAAGCTTGCCTGTCCCTGTGATGAATGAATGAATGAGTACTGATTCTTTACAGATACACAGTATTATGCAAAATGAGGAGAGATTATATCAGTAATTATTTTATTTTATTTTTCCTAGGCAAAGAACTTTGTTAACCTTGTTTCAAAGTTTATTCCCAGACTTCTTCAGCTTAATTAGCTGCAAAGAATGAATTGTGTATTAGCAAAAACTGAAAAGAGCTGCAGTGTCCAAGGGGCTTGGGCTTAAAAATATTAGAGATCTAGACTTTATCAGATCCATGAACAAAATTTTAAAAAGCAGTCAGACTATAAAATAGCAGCTCCCAGTAACTTCTTCAAGTTTTATCTTCTTCAGAAGTTGACTCAATTCAGTTTGCTTCATTCTTGGAAGCTTCATCAAAATTCTCCACAAGATCTGGAACTTCATCATCATCATCATCCTCTCCAGTGGCAAGTGGTGTTTTTCCATCCACAGATTGTCTGGGCAGAGCTTCAGCCAGTCTTCTTAAACTAGTTAGATTGTCTGCACCAACTGGTTTAAGATACTGGGTAGCATTTCTGTCAGCTGCTTTGTCTCAGCATGGCCTGTAATGGTGAAAATGTTCACTGCCAGCGATGCCTGATCTTTAGGGTTGTTAAAGTGGATCGTTGTTCCTTGGTTTGTGAACATATTCACTTCTTCAATACCAGAGATATTGCTTACCCCTAACTTCTTTAAGGAGAACTGAAGTTTTTTATCATCTGCCGTAGCTGTTCCATGAAACACCTTCTTCTTTCAGCGGGCAGGTCCTTTTCCACCAATGCGCACTTGCGGTTTGGCAAGTTTCTCCTGGTTCATGGTAATTTCTTTCATCTTGGAGCGGGAATGGGACCATATGTGGGGGGAATAGAGTTGGCGCTCAGGGGGTCTCCGGCAGACCAGCTGAGATTAGGTGCACACACGTGGGGACAAAAGATGGCAGCTTTAGTTTTGCATTCCCTGATGAACTGCCTAATTATTGTTTTATATAGGACAGACTCTGATATATGCTCTCTATGTTCACAAATACCAATCTCTCTGTAATGTAAGATCTTTAAAATACATTTTAAACAAGTCCCTGAATTTGGACTTATCTATGAATCAGAACAATTTCAAACCTCTATACTAAGATTAAAATTTACTTCCCTACTGAAAATCCTTCAACTATTGCCCATTAACCTTAGGATCGATTCTAAGCTTTTGTGGATATCTCTTAATATGCAAAATCTTACTCCTGCCCACTTCTTTATCCCCCCAAATTACCAGTCCATTTTTCTCCACTTCTTTGCTCCATCATGTGGAATGACCTGGAGTGACGTGAATGTGCTCTACTCAGGCCTGCATGCTTTTGCACATCTACTTTCTTCTGCCTCAAATGCCCTTTCTCCACCCTCGATCAACCTACTGACTGGGTTCCAGCAGCCTAGACCTTCTCACGTGGTTTAGGAATCAGCTTATGCACATTTGCTTCTTTCTATATACTGTGAGCTCATTGAGAACAGCAACATCTAGTTCATCTTTATAGTTCCAAGTGCCTGAAGGCATTTGATATGTGTTTGGATGGATTTGGGGGAATACATGCTAAGGTTGGAGAGATAAGGGAGCAGGATTTGAAGGCTAGGAAGAGGAGTTTGGATGGTTACAAATAGGGACTGGTTGTTTCTTGTTTAAGGGAAGGGCAGGACAACGTGAATTTGGGGAGAGAGATGCTGGAGGGGCACCATCTGGGTGTGAAGAAAGGAGAGTGGAGATTAGGGTTGGGCAGGAAAAGCTGGAGGGGAAACTGAGTTGGGGAAAAAGATGAGTTTCTAGGGCAGAAACAGGCAATAATAGTAATAGCTATCATTTCTTTAACATCTGTACCATGTAAATGCTGATGCTTTACTGGCCTAGGTGGACTTCATGTCCTTGCAGAAAGGAGTTTGACAATGCCTTTCCTCCAGTGCACCTATTTGCTTTGGGAGCTTGTTTGCTGTCATTAGTGAATTGCGGTGGAATCTCTTGTATCTTTCTGCAACCCCAAATTATTTGGAAATGAACCCCCATCTCCCAAAACAGAGGGACCAGGAACTCTGACACCCCTGAGATTTAAGGCTACAAAGACATGACTGATGGGTGGGGAAGGCCCAGGTGAAGTTGGACTTCAGGAAAGGATGGTCAGTTTCTCAAGAGGAAAATCTCTATGAGGGAACATGGATTTGGAGCCAGTGACTCCGACTCAGTGCCCTACAGGGCCGCTCCTTAAATGGTGTATATTGTGTGCAGTGAGGGTGAGTTCAGGTGGAGGTGGATAGAAGTGACTCTAGAGTAGTGTGTGTGTGTGTGTGTGTGAACTGAGTGAGCTCACCACTCAGAAAGTGGGGCAGCTTTGCAGTGGGATAGTTCTGACTGGGTTTAGTAGAGTTGGAGCATGTTCCTTCCTATTGCACTAATGTCTAGGGAAACCTATGGATGCCTACATTAAGGCCTATAGAAGTCAGTAAGCTAGAGTTTTATTCCTTCAGGACTTCTAGGATTTAAGCCAAGAAACTGACACCAGTGACATTAACAGGTTACTGGTTCTACCAAGTGGTGGATCTGTGGTTCCATTATTAGCAGTGGCAGCAGGTGCTTGGCTGTCCCGAGCTGGGCAGAGGCCAGGTGGCATGGATGACTTGGTCAGAATGGCATCTCCACGGGGCTGTTAGGGACCATGGATGGCAGAACTTAGCTCAAGGGGTATCCTCGTCCCCTTTCCACCAGGCTGCAGAAGTAGTAAGCAGTAAGCAGTGCCATTTATGGACACCCAGGCACTATGGGAAATACTCAAAAAAAGAGCAAAAGATAACCCCTGAAAAAGACTGTAACTTCCTATTTGTAGAACAGGATGAGGTTTAGCAACACCTGGAATGTTGTTAGGACTGCAAAGTGTCAATCCTAATTGAATCATAAAAGCTATAGTTTAACAAGCCCTCCAAGTGATTTTTAAAAAAGATTTTATTTATTTATTCATGAAAGACAGAGAGAGAGGCAGAGACACAGGCAGAGGGAGAAGCAGGCCCCATGCAGGGAGCCCGATGTGGGACTTGATGTCGGGTCTCCAGGATCACGCCCTGGGCTGAAGGCAGCGCTAAACCGCGGAGCCCCCCGGGCTGCCCCCCTCCAAGTGATTCTGATAAACTTTAAGGTCTAAGAATGATTGACTATGAGCTGCAGAACTAAAATCATTTGAACTCAGACTAATGATGTCTTAGTTATACACATTCATAATCTAAATAGACTCTCCATAATCTATACTCCTCAGAACAACCCACTTTTCTAATGGAGGACATGAAGTCACTCACTCCTCCCTGTGGGCAAATCCAGTCTATGCCCCTACTCACTCAGCCTCTCAGCTGCATGGGCCACAGGAAACAATTCTTCTTGGAAGCACTCTCTCATCAGGGCTTCTGTGACAGACTCTCCTGGTCTTCCTCCTAGGACATATAGGAGAACAGTGAGAAAGGAGGATGGAAACAGGGACAGGTCCTGCAGCACCTCTTAGACTACAAAAAGACATCTAGTTGCCAAAGGAAGCCACTTAAGGGTTTTAAGCAAGAGAGTGGGGTGATTTCTGCTGTAGAAGCTGCTGTACAGGGAAGGTACCAAGAACAGGCAAATACAGGAGGAAGCAGGGAAAGCAGTCAGAAAGGCTCTCTCTGCCATCTGGGAGAGACATGATGGTGGCTTAGACTGAGGTGGAGGCAATGGATGTGGGCGGAAGTGGAGAATGGGCAGCTCAGAGGCAGAACTGACAAGACTTAGAGGATGTTTAGGGTTGACTCCTGAGTGTGGGGCCTAAGCCAGTAGATGCTGAAGAGATGACGCACCATTTGTTGGAATGGGGAAGACTGAGGAGAAACAGATCTGGAAGTGGGGAATTAAGAACTCTGCCTTAGATAATACAGGTCATGAGATACTATTAGAGAGCCAAGTAGAGATGTCAAGTAGGAAATTAGATAGGAAGTGTGGAATTTCAGGGAGTCATGAACCCATAGACAGACCATTCCTTCCATAGAAGGAGCAGTGGTCACATAGGGAGAGAGTCAGGCCAGAGGAAAGAGATGCAGGTCCCAGCCCTGGGGTGCCAACATTTGAAAGTTGGAGAGAAGAAGAGCCAGGAAAAGAAACCAAGTGCTTGATGAATTGCTTGGTGGCCCCAGGCACACAGACAATGAAACCTAATAGGTCTTAAGACATAGGAAACAGGGGATAGCAGAATTTTATAATTTTCTAATTAATTAAGAGGCCAAGCCTGTTGAGAATAGCTCTAAAGAAAAACCAACCTTGGCCCAATAAGGTGGCCAACTGAATGTGTTTCTGCTGATCCCTGGTTACAGAACGTCCACAATTAAAAATAAACAATAGTTTGTCTGATTGGAGGTTCTCAACCTTTCTATATAACATCCCAAACCATCACATTTCTTATCTTTTCTTTTTTAAAAAGATTTTATTTATTTATTCATGAGAGACACACAGAGCGAGAGGCAGAGACATAGAGGGAGAAGCAAGCTCTCTGCAGGGAACCTGATGTGGGACTCGATCCTGGAACTCCGAGATCACACCCTGAGCCTAAGGCAGAGGTTCAACCACTGAGCCATCCAGGAGTCCTGCAACCACCACATTTCAAAGAATAGTATCCAAACTGCTTTCATCCCCAGAGAGATGGTATCTGATGGAAGATACAAGAGTTTCCAAAATGGGCTCTGGGTCAGGCTGAATGAGCCAGAACATTTTCTTTTTAATCAAATAAATCCACATAAAAATAATAGAAGTGGGACTTCTGATTCTGACCAAGATGAAATAAGGCCACTACAGCCTCTGAATTGTATGGATTACAACTTAAAAACTGGACACAACATGGAAAGCAAGCATACAAAGGGGCACCTGGGTGGCTCAGTCGGTTAAGCACCTGACTCTTGATTTTGGCTCAAATCATGATCTCTGGGTTGTGGGATCCTGTGTTGGGCTCCTCACTTGCATGAGATTCTTTCCCTCTCCCTCTCCCTCTGTGCCTCCCCCTGTTCTCAAATAAATAAGTAAATCTTAAAAAAAAAAAAAAAAAAAAAAGGAAATATATGAGGATCTTGAAAGTCAACAAAAGAAGATGAATTGTGGAGAGAAGTAAGCTACATTGAAGCAAGGTTTCTTGTGTTTTCAAATTTTTCCTTTTCTCTCATAGCTTTCACCTGAGGGCAAGCTACCAGTTGCAAAAATGAGTGCGTGGAGGGGTAGGGGGAGAGAAGAGACTACACCTAGAGTGAAAAACCCATCTTTCTGGAAAGAACAACCGGGAAGAGAGGATTGAAGAGAATATATGTATATAATCCTCATTTTTTTCCCTCTCTCAGCTTTTCCCTGAAGGTGGGCCCTCCCTGAGGAGCTGTGCTTTGGTGGCAGTTCAGGCAATTAAAATTCCAGTTGCTATCCCCTCTGACCAGAGGCACCAGAAAAGTGGCCATGGGGACCCGGGTGCTGGGAGAACTCATGAGACAGAGAGAATGAGCAGGGGACACCTAATTTTGTGTAGGAACCTGTCCACACCATGGGCTCACACTCGACCTGTGCTTGAATGGATCAGACCCAAATCAGCACAGCAAAGGCTTTGAGAACTGAACCAACAGTGAAACCACTGCCCACAGGATATGAAGCAGAACCAGCAGTCTGAACCTAACTGGGTTGATTGTCTGCTGTAATGAGAAAAAAAATTCCTTGAATTAAAAAAAAAAGGCCAATTTATGTTTTACCTAGTAATTTTTTTTTTCTCATTAAACTTTTGTTTTAATGGGTCTCAAAATTCTGCGACAGATTTTTGGTCAAGTTGTTTCCATTAAAACGTACTGATTTAAAAAACTAATAACTAAAAAAAAAAAAAAACAACAACAAAAAAAACTAATAACTTAAAACTGTCACACACGCACACACACACACACACACACAATGGTCCACAAAACATTCTCCTTTCCTTCTGAAGGTTTTACGATGCATCGTTACCATTAACCAGTCTTTTACTATTAAACTTAAATGGCCAATTGACACAAACTGTTCTGAGACCGTTCTTCCACCACTGGTTAAGACTGGGGTGGCAGGTATTGGGGATAATATTCATTTAGCCTTCCGAGCTTTCTGGGCAGACGTGGTGACTCTGCCAGCTCCAGCTGCCTTCTTGTCCACTGCTTTGATGACACCCACAGCAACCATCTGTCTCATGTCACGAACAGCACAACGGCCCAGAGGAGGATGGTCAGAGAAGCTCTCAACACACATAGGTTTGCCAGGAACCATATCAACAATGGCAGCATCCCCAGATTTCAAGAACTTGGGAGCATCTTCCAGCTTTTTTCCAGAACGACGATCTATCTTCTCCTTCAGCTCAGCAAACTTGCAAGCAATGTGAGCTGTGTGACAATCCAGCACAGGTGCATATCCAGCACCGATTTGGCCTGGAGGTTCAGGATAATCACCTAGACCATGAAACCAGCTGCTTCCATTGGTGGGCCATTTTTGCTGTCACCAGCCACGTTGCCACAACGAACATCTTTGACAGATACGTTCTCGACATTGAAGCCCACATTGTCCCCAGGAAGAGCCTCACTGAAAGCTTCACAGTGCATTTCAACAGACTTGACTTCAGTTGTAACATTGACTGGAGCAAAGGTCACCACCATGCCAGGCTGAAGAACACCAGTCTCCACTTGGCCCACTGGGATAATACCAACACCACCAGTTTTGTAGGCGTCCTCCCAGACGCAAGGGCTTATCAGTTGGAGGCGTTGGTGGCAGACTGCAATCCAGAGCTTCAAGCAGTGTGGTTCCACTGGCATTCCCATCTTTACGGGTGACTTTCCATCCCTTGAACTAAGGCATGTTAGCACTTGGCTCCAGCATGTTGTCACCATTCCAACCAGAAATTGGCACAAATGCTACTGTGTCGGGGTGGTAGCCAATTTTCTTAATGTAGGTGCTGACTTCTTTAGCGATTTCCTCGTATCTCTTCTGGCTGTAAGGTGGTTCAGTGGAATCCATTTTGTTAACACCAACAATTAGTTGTTTTACACCCAGTGTGTAAGCCAGAAGGGCATGCTCACGGGTCTGCCCATTCTTGGAGACCCTGCTTCAAATTCACCGACACCAGCAGCAGCAATCAGGACAGCACAGTCAGCCTGAGATGTGCCTGGAATCATGTTTTTGATAAAGTCTCTGTGTCCTAGGGCATCAATGATGGTCACATAATACTTGCTGGTCTTGAATTTCCACAGGGAGATATCAATGGTGATACCAAGTTCACATTCAGCTTTCAGTTTATCCCAGACCCAGGCATACTTGAAGGAGCCTTTTCCCATCTCAGCAGCCTCCTTCTCAAATTTTTCGATAGTTCTTTTGTCAACCCCACCACATTTGTAGATCAGATGGCCAGTAGTGGTAGACTTGCCAGAATCTACGTGTCCAATAACGACGATGTTGATGTGAGTCTTTTCCTTTCCCATTTTGGTTTAGGTTTAGCGGTGATTTTCAGGACACCTGTGTTCTGGCAGCAAACCTGTTGTGAAAAATACCTAGTAATATTTTATAAAGGTATAAAATCTGTTAAATATCATCAGCTCTTCTGGAATCGATTGACTTCCAATTGCGTGCTGATTCAATGACTCAATTTTTACAGAGGACCACATACTGCTTCTTTGGATATATTAATTAAAAAATTAAATCCTTAAAAAAAGAAAAAATTCTTTAGAGGACTTTAATTGTACCCAGAGTTTATAAAACATAATATTAAAAATATGTAGGATTGGGGTTCCTGGCTGGCTGAGTTGGTGGAGCATGGAACTCTTGATTTCCGGGTGGTGAGTTTGAGTCTCACATTGGGTATAGAGTTTACTTAAAAAAAAAAAATCTTAAAAAAAAAAATCTAGTGAAAGATCTAAAAGTGAGACAAGAATCCATCAAAATACTAGAGGAGAACACAGGCAACAGCCTTTTTGAACTTGGCCACAGCAACTTCTTGCAAGATACATCTAGGAAGGCAAGAGAAACAAAAGCAAAGATGAACTATTGGGACTTAATCAAGATAAAGAGCTTCTGCACAGCAAAAGCACAGCTAGTATCCAAGATCTATAAAGAACTTATTAAACTCAACAGCAAAGAAACAAACAATCCAATCATGGAATGGGCAAAAGACATGAAGAGAAATCTCACAGAGGAAGACCTAGACATGGCCAACATGCATATGAGAAAATGCTCTGCATCACTGGCCATCAGGGAAATACAAATCAAAACCACAATGAGATACCACCTCACACCAGTGACAATGGCTAAAATTAACAAGACAGGAAACCACAAATGTTGAAGAGGATGTGGAGAAAGGGAAGCCCTCTTGCACTGTTGGTGGGAATATGAACTGTTACGGCCACTCTGGAAAACTGTGTGGAGGTTCCTCAAAGAGTTAAAAATAGACCTGCCCTACGACCCAGCAATTGCACTGTTCGGGATTTACCCCAAAGATACAGATGCAGTGAAATGCTGGGACACCTGCACCCCGATGTTTATGGCAGCAATGTCCACAATAGCCAAACTGTGGAAGGAGCCTCGGTGCCCATCGAAAGATGAATGGATAAAGAAGATGTGGTATATATATATATATATATATATATATATATATATATATATATATATATAATTACTTAGCCATTAGAACGACAAATACCCACCACTTGCTTCGACGTGGATGGAACTGGAGGGTATTATGCTGAGTGAAATAAGTCAATCAGAGAAGGAAAAACATTCTATGGCCTCATTCATTTGGGGAATATAAGAAAATAGCGAAACGGAATAAAGGGGAAAGGAGAGAAAATGAGTGGGAAATATCAGTGAGAGCAACAGAACATGAGAGACACCTAACTCTGGGAAATGAACAAGGGGTAGTGGAAAGGGAGGTGGGCAGGGGGTTGGGGTGACTGGGTGATGGGCGCTGAGGGGGGTGCTTGATGGGATGAGCACTGGGTGATATGCTATATGTTGGCAAATTGAACTCCGATAAAAATAATTAATTTATCAAATAAGTATCAGGATACAATGAAAATTACTTAACGTAAAAAGAATAAGAAAGTGTGACCAGTTCTCAAGAAACAATTAAGAAATGCCAATCCAAGATAACCCTGAAGTTAGAATTATCATACAGACTTTAAAGCAGAGGTGGCAACCGTGTCTCATGAACTAAGGTAAACATGCATGAAGCGAATAATGGAAAAATAGACATTCTTGGCATAGACATAGGAACTATACATAAAGAACCAAATAGAAACATTTTAGAACTGAAGAAAAGCTAACAGCAGAATGGAGATGACAAAAGGGAGAGTCAATGAACCTGAAAATAGATCAATAGAATGTATTCAATCTAGCCAACAAAGGGAAAAACAACTGAGGAAAAAAAAGAACAGAATCTCAGGAATCTGGGGAATATCAAAAATTCTAAATAGGGGCACCTGGGTGGCTCAGCGGTTGAGCATTTGCCTTTGGCTCAGGTTGTGATCCTGGAGTCCTGGGATCGCGTCTCACATTGGGCTCCCTGCAGGGAGCCTGCTTCTCCATTTGCCTATGTTTCTGCTTATCTCTGTGTGGCTCTCATGAATAAATAAATAAAATCTTTAAAAAAACAAAACAAAAGTTCTAAATATTGGGGTACCTGGCTGGCTAGTCAGGAGAGCATGCAACTCTTGATCTTGGGGTTGTAAGTTCAAGCCCCACGTTGGGTGTAGAGATTACTTAAAAAATGAAATCTTAAAAAAACCCCAAAGTTCTAATATTTATGCCATTGGAGTTCCAAAGAAGAGAAGAGACAGATTGGTGTGGTAAAATGTTAGAAGAAATAATAGGTCACAAAAGATAAGGCAAGAGGGAGGAAATGCCATGGATTGGAGGAGACCAATAAGTTGTGTAACTACATGTTCTGTGGGATTCTGGAATAGAGAAAAGACATTGGTGAAAAGCTAATAAAATTTCCCATATAACACCCTCAGTTTAAATTTCATTAAACAGTGAAGTGTGTAAGTTGATTAATAATATTGTACCAATGTTAGTTGCTTCAGTTTTATCATCATATCAAAGTTATGCGAAGTGTTATTATTAGGGAATGTTTGGTGAAGTCTATTTGGGATATCTGCATTATTTTTAGAACTTTTTTTGCAAGTCTAAAATTATCTCAAAATAAAAAGGTTTTAACATTTTTAAGTAAAAGGAAAGAAGGAAGGAAGGGGTAGTGGCTACATTAATGTCAGATAAAGTACACTTCAGAACAAAGAATATTACCAGTGATAAAGAGGGACATTATCTAATGACGGAAGTTAAGTCACCAAGGGGACCTAACAATCCTACATGTGCACGCAACTAACAACAGAACTTCAAAATGCATGGAGACAAAATGAGGAGAACTGAAAGGATACATAGACAAATCAACAATTATATCTGAAGACTTCAACACTTCTCTCTGAGTAATTGCTAGAACCAGTGGAAGGGAAATCAGTAAGGATGTAGATGGCCTGAGCAGCACTATCAACCAGCTTGACCTAACTGGCACTTTCAGAGCATTCCACTCAACAGCCATTGAACACATATTCTTTTCATTTGAGGTTTGCAAAATTAGAATACCCTTGAAGAATTATGTATTGATCTGGGATCATCAAGAATAGATTTCCCCTCTTAGAAAGTCAGAATTCTCCAGGACACCTGAGACAAACTTGAGCTTCTGTCAGAGATTTTCAGCATATGAGTGCAAGTTACTTAGAAATCTTGTGTAACTTTAGCCAACTGGAGACCTCCTCTGATGTGTCTGCCTGGTATCTCCCCAGGCATTGGTGGCTCTATATGGCTGCTATCTGCTTTGATGTTTGCTGTGACTTCCAGGAAAGGAAGCACCTCCCCTAAACTAATGCTATATTTGGTACATAATCTAAATCAGTTTATCAGGAAATCAGCAAATGTATCAGGCCTAACGCCATTTCTTCTTACTCTCTCATCTTTTTTTTTTTCTCTCATCTTTTGAAAATGAGGTGGTGTGTGTGTGTGTGTGTGTGTGTACATACACAAGTCCATGCACCTGTGTGTGCACATATCTTTGAGTCTTATAACATATTTCGGATATTTTCAGGTTCGTGTACCATCAGAGATACCGATCTGCTCTGTAGTTATGGAGGACAAAATGTGTTCATGTCTTAATCCCTGGAACCTGTGAACATGTGACCTTTCATAGTGAAAAGGAGTTTACAATGTGATTAAGTTAAGGATTTTGAGATGAGATTATCTTGGATTATTTGGATGGAGCCAGTGTAATCACAAGGATCCGTGTAAGAAGGAAACAGGAGATGAATAGTCAGAATCATTAACTCCACTTTAAAAAAATTATTTATTTGAGAGAGAGAGAGAGAGAGAGAGCACAAGGTGTAGGAATGGCAGAGGGAGAAGGAGAAGCAGGTTCCCTGCTAAGCAAGAATGCCAATGCAGGACTTGATCCCAGGACCCTGGGATCATTACCTGAGCCCAAGGTGGACACTTACCTGACTTAGCAATCCAGGCTCCCCTAACTCCACTTCTTAATATGTCCACATTCTACCAACACTCACTACCTTTAACTTATGGATGAGGAAGAGAAGACTGAAAGGAAAAAACCCCAAAACTATGGGTTACCTTATTTTTCCCTTCTTGCTATGCCATTTTCAGCATAAGTGGTTAAAACTAATATAAAGAAGTAATGGAAATAAGAAAGGATATGGTAGGTCATTTGGGTTAGAACACTATTGTCTTCTTCCTTAATACCTGCTTATCAACTGGTTTAAGAGTCAGAGTTCCTGGAAGTATTTGCAAGTCAGTACAGGCCCTCAGCCCACAGGGAAACCAGAAGTGATAATTAAGCACCATGACTCGATGGAGTGCTCAGGAAGGAGACATGGCTGAGGGACAGCAAAATCTTGTCTTCTCCTCACCATTAAAAGGTGAATTATAAAGAGGGAAGGAGACTTACAAACTCTATTTCATACTAAACAGTGTTCTGAATAAGGTCCAATCAATACAATACAAATTTGAATAATTTACTATTTTAACGAATTACAGAATCATAACAGGTTAGTTATCTTTATATCTATCTCCTCATCCTTATCTTGAAAAAAATTACCTCCTATTTCACATGTCAGGCTTAAACAGTTATGGCAATTGGGCTTTCAATTTAACTCAAAATTTCCTGGCAACTAATGTGAGAAAATAAAACTATAAAGGAAAAGAAAGAATGATAATGTTGTAAACAGTCTTTCATTCACTCATTTGTGAAAAAAAGCTCAGAATAAGAAATAAACAGAAAGGTTCCTGTCTAGTTTCATATCATCTACAAATTATTACTTGTCCTCGATTTGGGAGAATGTATGTAAGTATAACTGGTTTATTGGAGTATAAACATGAGCTGGCTTTATTTTTTCCAGGGCCTGCTCCCTGATGGTGGTTGGTTGAACTTCTCTTTCTTTCTTACTGGTAGCTCTCTTAACAAATTCTCTCTCTCTCTCTCTCTTTTTTTTTTTAAGATTTTGTTTATTTATTCATGAGAGACACAAAGAGAGAGAGAGGCAGAGACACAGGCAGAGGGAGAAGCAGGCTCCACGCAGGGAGCCCGACGTGGCTCGATCCTGGGTCTCCAGGATCACACCCTGGGCTGACGGCGGGGCTAAACCGCTGAGCCACCCGGGCTGCCCGAAATTCTCATTTTGATCTCTAATTTTTTATTCTCCTCCAGGTTGTGAGAGTTCTCTCAGTATTTAAGATTCAATTCTGCTCAAATCTTCATTCTCGCATCTGATGCTCGTGTCTCCTTACTTGATCCAGTGCGGTTGTCAGACTCCTTGTGCCTGTCCTTGCTTCCCTGGATAGCCCTGACTGGCCATCAGCACCAGATATGGCAGAAATTTGATTGCTGGTTACTTTTGGGGTGAATCTGAGAGCCCTGAAGGAAACTGCCCACAATATGATCACTAGGTGTGGGAGAATTAGACCCTGGAACAATCTGCCTTCATCTCACTGTCTGAGTCTGCTCAGGCTGCTATAACAAAAAATACCATAGACTGGGTAGCATAAACAGCAAACATTTATTTCTCACAGTTCTGAAGGCTGGGAAGTCCAAGATCAATGCGCCAGCAGATTTGGCGTCTGGTGAGGCCTGCTTCCTGGCTCACAGATGGCTGTCTTCTCCATGTGTCCTCATATGGCAGAAGGGACAGGGGATCTATCTGGGGTCTCTTTTATAAAAGCACTAGTGCCATTCATGAAAGTTCCACTCTCATGACCTAACCACCTCCCAAAGGCCCTCAGCTTCTAATATCATCATATTGAGGTTTCAACATACAAATTTTGGGGGCACACAAAAATTCAGTCTACAGGACCCACCCAAGTGTTTGTGAGATGGTCTACAGCCAACAGATGCTCCCAGAGGCCTCTTACCTGGCACTCTGTTAGGTGGCCCAAACCCAGTCACCTTCCCCTGCTGATATTTTTATTGGGCACAGTAGGTGGCTAGCTGCTTCACAGCACCCCCTTCTCAGTTCTGACAATACTGTCTTCTTCCTCCTTTCCCAAGGGTATGAGGCACTCCTGCAGAAAGAGATGTTTACCACCTGCCCAGGGGTGGGGACAGTGAAGGAGGGAAGAACATCTCTTCCTGATCAGGAAACTCTTCAAACTCCAACACCTTCTAGGCCTCACCCATGGAGCAGGCACATGGGGTGGTGGAAAGCAGTGCTTGGTAAGATTAATTTTCCTGTTCTCAGTAAGCCCTAGACTGATCCATAACAGCTCATGGCATGCTAAATTCAGAATGTGGTATGTTTTGTACCCAGGTTTGAGCATTCATCTGGATTCCTGAATGACATGAAAAAAACCTTCCTCAACATTTTATGGTATAAGTACCTGCACTGAAACCATATTATCGACCATCAATTATCAGTAACCTGCCTTTATCTTGAGCCTTGTGCTAAGATCCACAGTGAATACGAAGGCTTTAAATATATTTTTTTTGCAGGCAAAATGGTACAGATTAATAGGGAGACTGATCAAATATGTTAACAAAACAATGAAGAAAAACAAATACCCAGAACAATTACAGTAGCACATGCTTTAATGTTATACCCATTTTGCAGAGGAAGGAACAAGGCATATTTATTTAAATGGGATGAAACTAGATGTCTTCATTTTATCCATGCTTTACAATTACTTTTTATTTCGAAAAAATTTACAGAAGAGTTGCAAAAATAGGATAGAATTTTCATATATCCTTCACCCAGCTTTCCCTAATGTTAACATCTTACATAACCATGATACAATTATCAAAACTAAGAAATTAACATCGATGTAATAGTATTGACTAAAATACGGACTTTTTGAATGTTACCATTTTTTTTTATCCCACTAATGTCCTTTTTCTGTACCAGGATCCAATCCAACTTATCATTACTCTATATACCTAGTCATCATGCCTCCTGGGTGTCCTCCAGTCTGTGACCGTTTCTCAGTGTTTCCTGGTCTTTCATGACTTTTAACACTTTTAAGAGTTCAGGTCAGGTATTTGTAGAATGTTAAGCAATCTGGATTTTTTCCTCATGAATTCTTATCATAATTTTGTGGACTTTGGGGAAGGATCCTATAGAGGTGAAATACCCTTTTCCTTGATCATATAACAATGTGATTTGTAAGTGGTGAGTTACCCTTGACCACCCTTTAACCACCCTTGGTTAAAGTGGTGTCTGCCAAGTTTCTCCACTCTAAATTTGCTTCCCTCTCCTCCACTCCCCCCTTCCATGTTCTATTTGTTAGAAAAGAGTCACCAAATCCAGCTCACACTCCACACTGAAGGGGAGGGGAATTAAGTTCCCGGGGAAGTATTGATTCATTTGTGGATGTGTGTTAAAGTCATCACAGTAAAGTACAAATATTTGAAGGGAGATCTTTGAGGCTAAGCAACTATCTTACTTCTCTCAAATGTGTCATCCACTGATTTTAGCATTCATTAAGACTTGCCCACAGCAATTATTCTGTGGTGTCTTTTTTAAAAAATATTTTTATTTTGTTATTTTTTAAAAAAGATTTTATTTATTTATTTGGGAGAGAGAGCGTGAGAGGAAAGAGCATATGAGCAGGTGGGTGGGATAGAGGAAGAGGGAGAAATAGACTCCCCTCTGAGCAGGGAACCCAACACTGGGCTCCATCCCAGAACTCTGGGATTGTGACTTGAGACAAAGGCAGACAACCAACTGAGCCACTCAGGCACCCTTAAGTTTTTAATTCCAGTTTAATTAACATACAGTTCTGTGGTGTCTTAGTAGTGATTTTGTTTTTTCCTCATTTCTTCTATATTTATTATTCAGAATTCATCTGGAAAGAAGATTTCTCCCTTTCTTCCATTTTATTCACTTATTGATATGGACTCAAGAATATTTATTTTGTTCTAAGTTATACATTTATATCATAATTTATTTTTATTGCTGAGATTGTTCTACTTTTGCCTTTGGGAGCTCTTTTAGATGGCTCCTTCCAACATGCCTATTTTCTTCTGTTTTCTTCCCCTGCCACCCTCCTCTCTCTTTCTTTCTTTCTTTTCTTTATCTACAAGACGGTCAAGTTCCCCCAGATCTATAAGTGGCCATTTTTCCAAGGAGCTCTGGTTCCTTTTATTAAGAATGATATTTAGAAACTAAGAGCTGGCTGCTAAGTGTGTTCATTGCTTCTTGGGTATCAATTCTTCTAGACCCTCTGGTGGGATAGAACTAAGAAGTATAGGTATGCTAGCCCATGTATACACATCTCTATATTTATTTCTGCATCTATATATATATATATATATATATATATATATATATATGATTTTATTTATTTGACATGGAGAGAGTACGAGCAGGAGGAGCAGCAGAGGGAGAGGGAGAAGCAGATTCCCAACTGAGCAGGGAGCCGGATGCAGGGCTTGATCCCAGGATCCTGAGATCATGACCCGAGCCAAAGGGAGATGCTTAACCGACTGAGCCACCCAGGTGCCCCTATTCATATATATATTAAAATAAACAAGAGTTCAAACTATACCTCCAGATCTAGTCTGGCACCACAGAGTTCATCGTAGCCTTTTCTACTCGCTTATTCGTCACCTCTTTTTCTGATAGTGAGAAACCCGTCTCTCCTTATCTACGTTTATTTATTTGTTCAATCTTAGCATACATTTAACGTAGTTTCAGAATTGCTAGACTATATTCCTCTGAGATACGAATTTACCAACTAGAGTGCAGTGTTTATGTACAGTTTGTATGTCTTTATCTTACAGTTTCAAGTGAAAGCATAGTTTTCCAAAGTTAATTAGGCCAGCTCCTCCCCCACCTTCAGTGAGGCTATATCATCCATCTGTAATATAGTTAGGTTTATTTGTCTTAATCTTCATTCCATTATGGCCTCCCCTGGTAGAGTGGTTAATTAAAATTTTTTACATATAATAAAAGTCACTCGTTGTGCTATATAGTTTTTTGTGTTTTGACAAATTCACAGTTATGTATTTGCCACCACAGTACCAGTACAGAAGAGCCCCATTAACCTAGAAATTCCTTTGTGGTAAACTTCCCTTTGCCTAAACCTGGCAAACGCTAATCTGTTTTCCATCCTTAAAGTTTTGCCTTTTCCAGAATGTCATATAATTGGAATCACACAATTTGTAGATTTTTTTTAGGTCTAACTTCTTTCACTTACCAAAATGCATTTAAGATTTGCCCGTGTTGTTGCTCAAACCAATAGTTCGTTCCTTTTTTATGTTCAGTATAGATAACCTTATTACATGGATATACCACAGTTCATTTTTCCATTTATGTGTTAGAGGACTTCTGGGTTATTTCTAGTTCTGGCAGTTATGAAAAAAGCTACTATAAATAGGCATATATGGGCTTTTGTATGAACACAAATATTCAATTCTCTTGGATAAACATCTAGTAGTGGAATGGCTGGGTTGTATAAGTGTATGCTTCTGAGAAACTATCACCTTTCTAAAGTGGATAGTACAATGAAAGACGGTTCTAATGTCCCACATATTCTCTAGCGTTTGATTGTCCACACCCTTTTTCAACTGGAAACTGCTGTCCCACCCCAACTCAGACTTCTCCATTCTTTTTGGCCTCTGCCTGGATTACAAACTGATCCATATTCTCACTTTGCATCCTGCTGGTATTCGCAAAGGTGATGATTTTAGACCACTTCATGTTTCCACTGTTCACTAAAGTACTATTACATTTTTAATCTACTAATTGTCCTATAAGGGAGTTTCAGCAAACATTCTTAGGTTGGTATGAGAGATAATTGCACCCTGCTTGAGAAGAATTCCCTTCTGGCTTTCTCAGACATTGGCTTTTGTGAGTTCCCTAACTTCTGTGCATGAATGAACCACTGAGATATATAAGGATGGCCAGCGATCTTTACCAGACCTCGTAGTGGCCATGGGTCTGGCAAGCATAGCCTACTCCACAGAGCTCTTCAGCTGGGTTTCTGGGTCCTAATTCATCAGGAAGGAGTTATGTGTCTGGTCCCTGCTTGGAGTCCCTGTCTTCTGACTTGACAGCTAGAACATTCTCATAGTCACTAGAAGTGTCATTTGACATTTCTTCTTCGTGTTTCATCTGACTACTCTCACTCTGTGCAGATGGCTGACAGGTCACATGTTCCCCTAGAGCCAGGAAACTCCCTGATTTCACAACAAATTGGATGTGGGTACCTGGACCATCCATCCTGCCTTCTGTGTCTGAGGATGTCACTTCTTCCTCCCCCTGCTGCTGGTTTCCATTGGTGTGTGCTGGTGGAACATTTTCGTAATCTCTATAGCACTGGAAAACCAGACAGGACTGCTTCCCCTGGATGGTCTCAAGATTCAGCCCTGCCATATTGACATAGTCATTCGAGGTCTCCGAAGAATCTTCCCCATCACTGAGTGGATCATTGCTTTCAGACCTTAGAGACCCAAAAGTGATGTGGTCACTGGCATTCCCACAGCCCTTGTCTTTCTCCTCAGTAGACTCCAGCTCCTGGGCACTTGGGAGGGCAAAGAGGCTCGTGGGGGTGCTGTCAGTAGAAGCTAGAGCCTTAGCAATCTCTTCTGCTGTGGGCACATTGATGTAATCTCTTGAATCCTCTGAAGAAATGCTCAGGCAGTCTCTGGCTGCTCTGACATTGACATAGTGTGCTGAGGGAGTGAGGTCCCCACACATCTGGAGCCCCGTGGCATTGTCATAGATGCCCACTGCATAACTGTTGGCATGAGTATGGTCTCTGTACAGCCAGAGGGTATTGCCTGCTTGGGAGGGCTATAAGCAAGAAGAGAAAGCCAGTGACAGGACTGAAGCAGAAATACAGGTGAAACCTTTCTACTTCCCCACCCAGGACCACTATCTAATAGTTCCTTCACTTTGTTCTTTACCTTGTAGAACATGTCTAAGTTGGAGGTCTCCAGTTGCAAAGCTTTAGATCATGTGCAGGTATGAGTAGTGTGGGCTAAGTTTAGGGAACACAAGTGTAAATGTGATGATAAATTGCTGCTGGTTTTTGGTCACAGTGTGGGTGTTCAATGGGGAGTCTGTAGAGGGGAATAGTATGAACTGGAGAGAGCCTGCTACCTCTGAGCCTTGAGAGGCAATAGAGTACAGTGGCTAAAAGTAGTGACTCAGCCTTAGACTCAGGGTGGAAATCCCAGCCTCGCTACTCTGTGCCGAGTTTGGGCAAAGTTACCTAATCTCTTTGTGCCTTACCTCCCTCGCAAATAAAATGGGGAGAGCCATAATATCCACGTGATATGGTTTTTGTGAGGAGTAAGTGTGTGACTATGCATAAAGTGTTGGGAATAGTTTCTGGCACATGGAAGACACTAACAAATGGTTGTTATTATTAAAGGGGCACCTGGCATACAGACCCAGCCCATTGTGACCATTTAGGGATGCCAGTCTGATGTTTCTAGAGCTTCTGACTTTTCAAGAAAAGCTGGACATCCAGATTTTAATGTGAAATCTTTTAGATTTTTAAATGTTGGCAACTGGTTCCAAATGTTCTTCATCTACTACACAGTCTGTAGCCAAACATGTGTTGTGGCCTCATATCAGTTTGGGATGGAGTGCTAGAACTCGCTTTGGCAGTGACGTTTCGTCCTCCCTGCACATTATCAGCCATGCAAGCTTGGTCCCCCAGGAGTTTGTAGAGGTGAGAGCAGAGCCCAAGGATGGGATATGTGGGAGGAGCACTAGAGGTGTCCAAGTGCTAACTGAACGTAAAGCTCTGGGTAGTGAGAAGCTGGGTAGCAGCAGGATCAGCAGCAGCGGTAGGACTGTGTTCATCTGAGATGACCACAGAGCCAAGGGACCGGTTCTTCAACAAGCAAGTGAGAGCTTATCTGTTGGAGATGAGGCCCCTGAGCTTCCAGGTCCCCCCTTTCCTGTCTTGGGTGTCTCTGCCCCACAGCGTTGTGGGGCTCCTCCTTGAGGGCTGCCTTTAGAGCCAGGTCACAGGACACACTAGGTCATTGTTATTCATTGTAGTGTTCCCATGGTAACCTCAAAAATACCCCACGTTTGATCAAACACTTTCTACACCAGCTACAGTCCTCAATGACTTACAAACATACCTGCTATTGAGGATAATTGAAACCATTTGCCATGGGCCCCAGAAGTAATTCCCAAAAGCAGGGTTTTAAGGATGTTTCGAGCATCCACAGCATTGTTGGAATATTTGTATCCTCTCTCGAGGTAGGATACAGCATTGGAAGGGACAATACTCATTTGAGTGAGCTGTTACCTTTGTTAAAACAATACATTTCCATTCTAACACCGTATCTTTGAATACATGTGCCCTGGTATCTCACTTAAAATCCTGAACAACTGTTCCTACCTTTCATGATTTTTGTCCCTGGGCAGTAGGGAGGTCCCCGAGGCTTGTCTTCCCAATTTATCAATAGGGCCACAGGGCAACTGCCAGGGGACTTGTTGTTTGCCAGGAAAGGAGATCTGTGACCTGAACTTATTTACCCCAGTTCTGCCCGAGAAATGTCCTCTCTCCCAAGGGGCTTGTCCTTTCCCTTGACTCTTACCACAGGATCAGAAGGAGGGCTATCATAATTTCTGGAAAGGAGGCTCTCGGTACTGAAAATATGGTTACTCCTTGACTGCCGTCTCCCTGAAAGGACAGAGAACAAATCCTGAAGATAGCCAGCCAGTCCCCTGAGCGCTTCCACCTCGATGGTCCCCGCATCGTGGTTGATGTGGGTTTGTGTGGTGTCGGTATTTGAGGCCGGTGTGCTGTGGTGAGAGGGGCAGAGCTAGGGAGAATGATGTGCTCTGAGGCCTGGGACTGTCCTCTGTTTTTAACAAGGACCAGAGGACACTAATTGGCACAGAGTTTAGAGCAGCTGGGGAGGAGGCTCCTGTAATGCCAGAGGCCATGCTCTTCTTCTGTATGTGTCCCCCATTCCTGGACATACCCATCCAGGACTTCATATCAGGACAAATAAAAAAAAAACCCAACCCAGACACCTCCCAGCTCCCTTTTTTTAGCTCTGTAGGCCCCTAATGGAGTTACAGCCTGCTTCTGACTATCCCGTCCTCCTCCACGCTCCCTGAAGGGCAGAAAGGTCTGAAAATGTAAAGAAAGTTGCTTCTGAAAAAAAAAAAAAAGAAGAAGTTGCTTCTGGGGCAGCTGAGCAGTTTAGTGCAGCCTTCAGCCCAGGGCGTGATCCTGGAGATCCAGGATCGAGTCCCACGTCAGGCTCCCTGCATGGAGCCTGCTCCTCCCTCTGCCTGTGCCTCTGCCTTTCTCTCTCTTGCTCTGTGTCTCTCATGAATAAACAAATAAAATCTTAAAAAAAGAAAAAAGGTGCTTCTGGGTATGAGAGGTGCATTCTGGATGAAGTTCAGTAACATTTGTGCTCTGCAGATTAGAAAGAAAAACCTACCCAGCTCTCCTTGCCTCTGGGGTAAGGAGTCATAAATATTTTTGGCTCCTTGTCTGGGTCGAGACAGAGAAAGTAAGGGCGTGACGGTAACTCGGAAGTAAGGAATGTGTCCTGCAAGACAAGGAGAGAGATGGAGATTTCAGTGGGGGCAAGTGGTACCGAATGCAGGGACCCTTAGGTGTGAGATAGTCCCTGAAAATATTCCCCATCCTCACTATGTATCATAAAAAATACATTTTCACACTTGCCCAATTCCATTTGAGCCAGAAGACTGGGAGAAGAAGCAAGTGGGCAAGTAGGGGGTGGTAGCAAAGGATGGGCATAAATGTCTCAGGGCAATGACCTGCCAAGTGGAACTCTGATTGGCACTGAGCCTTTCAGGGGCATGGCTTAGACTCAAAAGTGAGACAATGGCCAGTGTGTCAGGGAAGAACAGAAGAGAACAGAGTTTATGTCTGGAGAATAAACTTGGCCTTGAATGCCAGGCTAGATGGTGGATCCTCGTGTGTCTCCACTTGGGACAATCAAAGGACTCACGCTGCTTCTTCCATTTATTCCAGTTCCATAGGCTGTAGAAGATCAGAGTGGTCAGTAGGACGGCAAGGAATCCTGCAAACCCAGAAAATATGGCTCTGCTCTGGTCTTTCTCTCTGTGGGGAAAAACAAGGGCCATTCTCCAGCTGTAGGAGGCTGAGAAGGCTGGAGAAAAGGTTTTCTGCAGGAATTGGAGCCTGAGGACTTGGAATGGGAGCCAGCCGGAAAGCTGAGGTGGGTAGGCTGTGTGGTTGAAGAGAGTATCTTCATTGTGGACAGAAGGAAGCTGGGCATTACCCCTTTGGAAGCCCTACTGGATGCCAGGGGTTTGGGTGTGTGTTAATCTCTACAACATCTCATCTCTCCTTGTGGCCAGAAACCTGAGATTTAGACTCAGAGAGGCTGAGTAATATATCAAAGATCACACAGGTGGGAAGGAGCAAAGATGGAACGTGAGTCTAGGTCTGTTGGGGCCCAAAGATTGTGCGCTCTTTCCAGTGTACCACACTGTCCTCCAAACTGGCAAAATCAGGTTCACCTGCCCCTGCTTCCTCCTCATTCCCTACTCCTTGGTGTCCTGTCTTGTGTGGAAGAGGGAGCTGCTCTGGGACGGAGTCCGGCTTGCGGACATTTGAACAACCCCCATGTATAGACTTGCAGAACTGGTCTCCAACAATACTTGCTGTTTTGTGGAATGTGACCCACACAAATGCAGGAGTGAGTTTCTGCTGCTTGTGGTTCCCTGACAGCACGGGGTTGCTGCTCTGCTCTGCCTACTGCAACAAGAAGAAGCCAATGGAGGATACAGCAGGAATGGCCAACAGACCCAAATGTTAGAAGCCAGGTCAGCTAGTCCTAGGCTTGTTTACCCAATTCTCCTGGACATTTCTGCTAAACTGCCCAATGGACATCTCAAACCAAATATGTCTGAAACAGAATGCCTGTTCCTCTCCCATAAGCCTGCTTCTCCTCTGGTGTCTCCCATCAGCTAGTGGTTGGAGCTATCCTTGACTGCTCCTTTTCTTTCACACCTCAATTATTCAGTCAACCAGAAAATTCCATCTGCTCAGCTCTGGGCATCTTTCCCAAACCCAATCACCTCCACTCCTCCATTGCCACTCCTTGCTTCCACATGGGTCTTTGCAGTAACCTCCCTAGTGCGTTGCCTTGCCTTCCCTCTTGAGCCCCACATACTAGCTTCACACATGAGCCTGCATGATCCTCCTCACAGTAAACCAGATCACGTCCCCTCTCTTCCTGTGACCCACATGACTTTGATCACACTTGGGATAACATACACAATCCCTACTCAGTGAGGACTTCATGGCCCCTTATGATCTAGCCTTTGCCCTCCTCCTCCTCTTTCTTCTTCTTCTTCTTCTTCTTCTTCTTCTTCTTCTTCTTCTTCTTCTTCTTCTTCTTCTTCTTCTTCTTCTTCTTCTCTCTCTCTCTTTTAAAAATATTTATTAATTGAGGGATGCCTGGGTGATTCAGCGGTTGAGCATCTGCCTTGGGCTCAGGTCGTGATCCCGGGGTCCTGGGATTGAGTCCCATAACGGGCTCCCTGCAGGGAGCCTGCTTCTCCTTCTGCCTGTGTCTCTGCCTCTCTCTGTGTCTCTCATGAATAAATAAAAATAAAATCTTAAAAAAATTATTATTATTTTTAAATTATTATTTGAGAGAGAGAGAGAGAGGAGTGGTAGAAGGAGTGGGAGAGAGAATCCCAAGCAGGCTCCAAGTTGAGCATAGAACCGATGCAAGGCTAGATCCCATGGCCCTGAGATCATGACCTGAGCCGAAATCAGGAGTTGGACACTTAACCTCCTGAGCCACCCAGGCGCCCCTCTGCCTACCTTCTGACCTCATTTCCTACCACTTTCCTTCTGGCTGGTCCCTGTCCGTGCATAGCACACTGCCACCTCAGACCCCCAGGTCCTCTCCCAGGGTGGGGGTGGGGGGGCAGGTAGCTCCATCTCTCATTTCCCTCAAGTCTCATCTGAAATATCACCTGCTCAGACAGGCCTATTACTCCCAGTCTCCTTAACTCTGTTCTGGTTTTCCTTTATACACTTAAGACAGATTGACATTTTATTATATATCCATTTGTTTGTCTATATCTGACTTTCCTACTTGACTGTAAGCTCCAAGAAGCCATGGACTTGTCCATCCTATTTACCTGGTACCTGGAACAGTGCCTGGCACTTAGCAAGGGCAGGGTGAATATTTGTGGAATAGATGAGTGACTTAGTAAACACGAATGAACATAGAAGTAGTTATCTGGGGGGGCCTCAGGGTTCTGACAGCTTCATAAATTCAGTCCCTATCCATGCTCCTTCCACCTGCAGGTGACATATATGTGTTTGTCATGATAATACATTTATTTCCCTAAACGACAGTGATTTGAAATTTATTATTGCTGAGTTGCACTGTTATCACAGCACTGAGATTCATACCTACAAGTGTTGTTAAAGTTTCAACCACTCTTGGACTTTTTATGTTTGTTAGTATGATCCTGCAAGTTTTAGCAATAAAATGTATAGCCATGCTGAGTTCTGTGAGATTTTATATCCTAAAGACATATCTTTATACATCGATGATTGCATTTTCCATTCATGGAAAGTTTTTAGGACCTAAAAATACATCACTGAAAGAAAACAGGCCTGTTGTTTCCATCATGGTGGCTCCTAATTTTTGAGGGGGAAGGAGGAGAGTGGTTGTTGGGACCTGATACAGGGAAGATTGAGGACAGTGACTGGGACCTCTGGGAGGTAAGAAATCCACCCAGGCCAGACAGCAAGGTCTAAGGACCCTCTCCCTGCAACTTCCTTTTCTCACCGATACCCATTCCTTCCCTCCCAGCAGTCCTGGGCAAGCTTCTCTAAGCCTAGAATCTGGTGGTCTAAGGGGACCTGAGGGCAGTCGTGAGGGCTAGGAGCACTGCTGGGGTAGAAGTGCCCGGGGTCGGCCAGGGCTGTCTGTCTAAATCAGGGGAGGGTGGAGCTCACCACCCTGAGTTACTCACCTGTCCAGGCTGCCGGCAGTTACCTGCAGAGTCCTGGCTTCCAAGGTCCTCCCTCTGATTTCTGAAATGGTCGGGATGATCCCATCCATGGTCATAGAAACCTCTCTGGCTTCAGCTTCTTCTTCTAAGCTTTCTCTCAGTTATCCACAGCTAACACATGCCACTTCTCCTGGCTCTTCCTAAGTGACCATCCATCAGGAGAAAAGGCGAAATTGACTTGCGTTTTGCATACCATCATAACCACTTTTTTAAGTAGATAAGAAGACTAGAAATCCTCCTCATCTCCATGTTTTCCAATCTTTCTAGAGCTTTCTTTCCCCCAACATTGCGTCTACCTGGCATCTACCCCTGAAATGTTAGGCTGCATTGAGCCCAAACACAAAAACAACACGTTTGGTTCTACCTGGATGTGGCTACAGTGTCCACTGTGGGAAGCACGAACTCAGCCTGGTGCCATGCGCCCCAAGAGAGGTGGCTCAGGGAGATGCTATGCGCTCAGCCTCCTGGTGAAGTGTGAGGAGTGTAGGGGGGAAACTGCCAAGAGGAGAGAGAGAGAGAGAGAGAGAGAGAGAGACTCCGTGAGAAGCTCATCCCCTCCCAACCCCCAGAGCAGAGAGAAAAGAGCAAACATTTGCCAGAATGGAAACAGAGAGTCGTCACAGGAAACGACAGCACTGATGTGCTAATGAGGCATGGGGCACAGGAAATGCTGCTCAGCTAGAGCAAGATAGAGGAAGACATGTCTGCACCCCCTGTTCCCTGGGTCGGCCGGGTGTGTGGGGGGGGCTGTGGGGGGGCACTGTGGTCTGTGGGGAGAGTGACTAAAGATGGGGCAAGGTGGTGGGGGATCCATGATTGTTCCTATGGGTTTTGGGGACGGGCTATTTTCATAGACACTTCCTGCGTGATTTTGACAAAGCTGGTCTGTGTTTTCCATTTTGAGCATCTCTGGGGATTACCCTCTGAACGGAGCCAAGGCCAGGTCAGTGTTGGCCATTCCTTCCCGGAGCCCTGCCCTCCGTGGCCCCTGGCGGCCGGCTCTCTGCAGGACTCTTCTGGAGGTCCATCCCCTTGTTGTGCACCTGTCTCGGAGGCCAGAAATCTCATTCCTGCTCTTTTCTCAGACTTAGACAATTGTTCAGATTTGTTTCTGGCTCCCTCCTCTCTCCCTTATCAACTTCCCAAAAGTCTCAGCACCTTGGGAGAGTCCAAAGAGAAGGGACCAGGCCACTAGGACTTTTACAGGGATGTGAGGGGCCTCTGACCTGGCTTTCCACAGGGAAATGGACTCCCTCCCCATGGCAGGGAAGACAGCCAGTGCCTCCGCACCTCCCATCTCTTCCCTGTGGGCACTAAGGTCCCAGCTCCTGGGGACGGGGGTGGCTGTCTACCCTGGTCTGCACGTCCAGGTGCCCCCAGAGCCCCAGAGGAGAGGGTGCAGGTGGCCTGAGTGGCTCTCCCAGGAGCTCTGCCCTCTGGGCTCTGGCTGCCATCCCCCCACCTGGCCTTACCCGGCAGGAGCACAGGTGGTTCAGGGACAGCTGGTTCAAGAGCTGGACCCTGGGGCTTTGCCCGCTTGTCCTTGGGAAAGGGTCTGAGTAGAACTAGGGCTCCTCAGGAGAAAAAGACCTGTCGCTCCAGGCCCTGCGGCCAGGACTGGAAGAGCGAGCGGGATTCCCCAGGCCTGTCCTGAGCTGCGCGGGCGGGCGGCCGCAGAGGACGGCGTGGGAGCTGGGAACTTGGAAGGCGGTAGGAGAGGGTACAAGAGAAGGGCCGATAGAACCAAACCTCACGACCCTGGCTGCTACTTAAAAAAAAAAAATAATTTTTTCTTTTTAAAGACATTCTCCTGTGTGATCATCTGAAGACCTTGTTTTTTTCTTATCTTATCCAGAGTGTCTGAGTCAGACTAATCTTTCCTCTGGTTTCCTGACTGTCTCCCCCACCGGCGGCCTCCCCACACTTGAGGGCAACAGCCTTCTGAAAGGGGGTTCCACAGAGCGAGCTCCAGGTTTCCAGACCTGCCTGCACCCTGCCACCTGCTCTCCTTTCCCTCCTGCTTGTGCAACTGCCAATCAGACCCACAAACACTAAATCGGTGTGTGAAATTATTCATCGTAGTAATGGAAGAAAACTGCTCCTTCCGGGGAAATAGGGCACATGTTTTAAGCCTGATGGCTCTGGTATTTCCCTTTAACCACTTTTAATGATTTCAGGGTTGAATGTGACATGTGATCCCAAAGTATTAAGATTAGGGGTGCCTGGGAGGCTCAGTCGGTTGCACATCTGACCCTCGATATCAGCTCAGGTCTTGACCTCAGGGTCACGAGTTCAAGCCCAGCATTGGGTTCCACTTAAAAAAAAAGTATTAAGATTATTATTATTATTATTTTAAGTATTAAGGTTATTTTAAAAAAATATTTTATTTATTTATTCATGAAAGACACAGAGACACACAGGCAGAGGGAGAAGCAGGCTCCTCACAGGGAACCCGATGTTGGACTCAATCCCAGGACCTTGGGATCATGTCCTGAGCCAAAGGCAGATGCTCAACCACTGAGCCACCCAGGCACCCCTAAGATTGGTTTCAAACGGACACTTATGCATCCAAGCAAAACCCTTTGAATGGAAGGGATTGACTCTGTACTAACTCAGTGGTGTGGTTTTTAGTATTACTAAAAACCTTCCAGAATCTTCTGGAAAGACAGAAGCACTGTGTTAAGAGCATCGATACAAGATCAGATCCTAAATGACTGCTTGGACAGGTCGTCTATAATCTTTTTGGGTGTTTCCTTGGATGTAAAATAGCAATACTACAACATAGGTAATGCAATTATGAAAATTGCGCTGACAATGAAAAATGCTTTGCTGAGGACTTGGCATGTGCAATCTCATTAAATGGGGGGTGCTATTCTGTGATCATCTTATTATATATTAGGCTCATTTCTTTATACTTAATGGATCGCCTCCTTTGGTCTTCGTCTCTTCCTCTCTTGATGCTCAGCCTACCTTTCTACCATGTGTTCCTCTATTCCTTGAGTGCAGATTTATGGAAAGTCTCCCACCACATGGCACTGGGCACACCGGCTTTGTACATGCGGTCTGACCCACATGCAGCGGTGAGCCTCAGCTGGCACCCCTAGCAGGCACTCTGTACTCCATGCACGCCCCACTCTTGTCACTTCCATGCTCTGGGCCTTTGCACTGATTCATTCATTGTGACAGCAGTTTCTTTCTCTCTCTCTCTCTCCCCCTCATAAAATTCCAATAAGATCCATTTGAAGAGTTTATACTGGTTATTTCCGGGTTGTGGGGCTTGAGGTATTTTGTTACTTTCTTCTTTGGACTCTTAATGCTTGAATTATTATAAGGATAAAGTGTCATTTTTATAAAAAAATAAATTGGTTATTGAAATATATGTCATAAGAGTCACCACCTCTGTGAAGACTTCCTCTCCTGGAACTGGGTTTGGCTCTTCTGGGTCGCCATGGCAGCAGGCATGATAGCTCTCGATTGCTGGGATTAGTTGTTTAAGTGACTGTCTCCTCAAGTAGACTTTGAACCCCTTCAGGGCAGGGACTTTGTTTTATTTATTGCATCTCTGACACAGTGCCTGACCATCAGAATCAAACGGGGCCTCTGAGAAGTTCTCTTAGGTGCTTATTGTGGCTGTGAATTCATGGCCTAAGTGTATAACAGGGTGAGCTGTTGAGAAAGAAATGGGTGTCTAGTATTTTCTCCTGTTGCGTGCTCAGCAGCGAAGGAAAGGGAAAAGCAAGCCCTTGTTATCCCTCGAAGGAAGGGCAACCTGGCTCCTGTGTTGGGTCTCCTTTGCCCCAAGGAGGGGTTAATGATGGCTTTCATGTTTCTGGGCCAGAAAAATGCCAAAGTTGTCCTGTGTGAAAGACAACTCCAGCCAGGCTTTGTTCTCGAAGGCTTAGGGGCTGAGGCAAACCACAGCAGGGTGACAGCTGGAGCCTGAACGGTGGCAATCCTCCACATTCCTTATTCACTTGCTCCTATGCTGGAGGCCGCCTCCAGTCCAGGCAAGTCTGAAATTGAGAACAAAGGCTGCAAATATTTTCCTTTTAAGTTCAAGTTGAAAGAGAGCAGGATTAGGACAAAAAGATTTAGAAAATATGGAAATATTGCTCTGCTCCCTGCTCCCACTCTGCCCAAGGCCCTTGAGGAGTGAGAGGAGAATTTGGAAGCAAGCAGTGTGACTAGAGGACAGTTTTTACCCACTTAGGCCAGGCCTTTGTGGATGAGGTGGATTGGCATGGCCGACAGGCAAGAGAGCCCTTTCCTTAAGTCTGGTATCCTGAGAGCAGGGCAGACCTCTGCCTCTTTGGTCTTTCTAGAGTTTTCTGTGTTTGGCAGCCCCCTCTGGAGTCCCAGCAGCTGCAGAGCTGTGGAGCAGAGCTAACTGTGAGGTGTGTTCAGATGAGCAACTGTTTGCTGACAGCCCCAATGCCGCCTCGGCCCCAGGGCTGTGAGCACAGGCCCCCCTCAGCCAGCCCACACAAGCAGAGGTTCTGACCCTGGGTCTCTGGGCAGGAAGGAGGCAACTCCTCAGCAGCAGCAGGGAGGGCAAGAGAGGGCAGGGGCAGCAGGGTTGGGTGAAGGGATGCAGCGGCATTAGGGGTCAGATGTAGGCACAGCACATCTCCGAGGAGGCCTGGAAGGCAGAGGGCCTGCCTGGGGACCAGACAGCCAATGTGCCATAGGAGTGCAAGGGCTGGAACATGGAGGGCGGGTCAAGAGGATTTTCTTTGTTCCCTTGCACAAATGAGTAGAATGCCATTTCAATAACTTCATTGACCAGGGCGTTAAAAAACTTGGCTGGCAAGTGATAGATCTTACATTTTTTGGAACAAGCATTTTCTTTTCCCTATTCTGTGTGTCACAGGTCAACAACATGACAGAGGGCTTAGACTTACCTATGTCCTGCAGTATTAGGCTAGGCCACATATGGCATGTGCTAGTCAAGTCTACATCGACCTTCCAGTTTCCCCTAGACGGTAGCCACATGATAGATCTTAAACCATAAGACAGATCATTGTAGGCCTCAGTGAAAACCTTCCAGTGGTTTCCCACCTCATGAAAGCCAACCTTGTGATGGCTTATAGGCTCTGCCCAGATCCCAGCCCTGTGTCTGCACTTCCCTCCTTCACTTCCCCACTTAGTCACTCAATTTCAACCCTGCCTTCGTTGTACGTCCTCAAACACATCACGGTCTTCTGTGTCAGGACCTTTGCACTTACTGGGCCCTTTGCCTGGAATCTCTTTCCTCCACATATTTATCTAAGCTCACTCTCTGACTCCCTTCACATAGCTTCACAAACGTCTGTTCATCAGAGACGCCTTCTCTCCCAAACAGCTCTTGGGACACCTGGCGGGGGTGGGGGCAGTGCTCAGTCATTTGAGCATCCGACCTTGGTTTGGGCTTAGGTCCTGATCTTGTGGGTTGTGAGATTGAGCCCTGCGTTGAGCTACGTGCTCAAGGAGTTTGCTTCGGATTCTCCCCTTCTCTCTCTGCCTCTCCCTCAAATAAAATCAACAAAAGAGTAACCCTCATGCCCTGTGCTCCCTATTTGCCTTACATTTTACCTTTCCTCCCTGGTCCTTGTCACCATTTGACATGCTAAGTACTTATTTCTTTTTTTGTCTCTCCTCTATGAGACCAAATTTGAAGGGGGCAGAGACTTTGTTTTGTTCCTGCTGCATTCTTGGGGTGTACAACAGTGCCTGGCACAGGCGTGCTTGTCGAAGGAGTGAGTGGACCAATATCCATCCAAGAGGAGGAGGTGAGACCATAAAAATGATCAAGAGAGGTCTCTTGCAGATCTTGGTGAGTGCTCCTTAGTTTGGGGATAGATTTTGTTTAATTTAGACAAGAAAAAGAGTTCTCATGCTTTAAGGGCTGTGGAGCAATTTGTCTTTGTTGCAGGTGTAAGTGGCCGGGCCTGCCCACACACGTCCTGGTATGTGCTAGTGTCCAATGCACTAACGATAATGCCACAATCAATGAAAGAGAAATGCCACTTAGGCATCCTCTGATGGTTATTAACAACAATTTTAGACACTAGACTGAAAAGGGAAAGAGTGTCAGAGTTGGGGAGACCCTTTGGTCACATAACAAATTAGTAACAGGGTTGGGGTTATAACCAAGGCCTTCCATTTCCAGGCCAGCACTCTTCACCACAGCTTAAATGAGCCATCATGCCTCTCCTCTGGAACTGTATGCCATTCCACTGGGTTAGTTAGATCTCTGGATCTCCAGCCCACTGCTCTTTCCACAGCAAATTGTGAAGGTGAGTCTGTCCACTGGGTAACGATCTCAGCAGGATGGACTACAATCACTAAGTTTTACTCTTGTTGTATTTGTGCTTATGTTGGTAACTATAATGGGAAACAATCAAGACAGGATCCAAATTAGGCTTGCTTGTGAATTCAATCACATGAGACTTGATATGGAGTCACCCACGTTTGGATCATTTCAGAGCTGGCAGGGACCTCAGAGAGGACTAGTTCACAATACCTTTAAGGCATTTTTTTTTTTAAGGTGACTGCTGACCTACAAGCCAAACACGTGTTTTTTTTTTTTTAAAGCTACTTTTGTTGAACACCTGTGGGCTCTGAATCATCTCTAAGAAATGAATCCCTTTTGGATCTTCAAAGGGTAATCTGAAAATCATCCATGCATTTCAACTGTCTCCTTGTTGAGATGGAAAATCAAGCCACTCGAGAAGCAGGGTTCGGGATGCAGGTCTCCTGCCTCCTGGGCTGCCACACTTTAGAATCTTACTCCACCTCTCTGACTTCTCTGTTTTAGATCCTCCACCAAGCGGTGAGCAGAAAAAACACAAACCCCTTCTCTCTCTTAGCGGATAAGCAGTAGTTTCAGTTCCAAAGATTTGGTAGGGAAGATGCAGAGATTCTTGACTCAAAGGAAGGGTTTTGGATTACCAAGGGGGTACTTGCTCTCCCTCTTGCATTGTTGAAGGCAATTGCTAGTCGCTAGCCCCAACTTCCTTGGCTCCACTTCCTCTTTCAAGTAAGTTTTCAGGTGTATTTACTTTCAGTAAGGCCAAGCCATGGGGATCTGGAATCCTAAAACACAAATCACAGTCTTTCAGCATAGTGTTCCTGGGCCTGGCACGCAAAAAAAGCCGTGTAACGTGACCAATTGTACTGTGTCTGGAGGATGGTCTTCACGGCCTCCATTACAGGAGACATTGGAGAAATCAAGTGTTGGCTGAGCCTGAACTCAGGAACCAGATCTACCTACAGCAGAGACAGATGCACCTGGCTCTGAGTGTGAAGTGGTTCAGGTAACTCCCCTTGCTCAGACTTCATGAGCAGAAGCCAAGCTTCTGATTGTAATTTGGCTTTTCCAATATGTGGATCTCTTAAATTCTCATTGTAAGGGTTAAGTGGCCTTCTTGTTTTGACATTAGCCTCTGAGGAGATAGCAGAGGGAGGCCATTCCGAAGAGACGGCTGTCTTCCATGTGTGTGTCTTCTGAGGACAGGGAAGTATTTTTTGAAACAAGTTTTAGAGAAGTAAAGATGTATGATTAGTTCCATGTCGGGATATGGGCAAGCCCAGAAACCAGAATCCACTCCCTTTCAAGGCTGAAAGTATTACATTCTATGGATCCAGCAGGTTGTTATCTCTCATGGTTAGGTTCATGTTGGGGACAACTGAATGTTGACGGCATCACAAACATGGTAACATGTTTACATGTTTTATTTACAACAGGGTTTCTAAATTATTTTCTGGTAAAGGACATGCCGTTTCTACCTTCATGCTTGCAGTGACATGAAGGCCATGCCCTAAAAGACCCAGGTCAGGGCCTGGCAATCAGTTCACTGGTAGCCAATGACTAATCTTTGGATTTGCCACAGAGTAAGTCAGCAGGGAGTTGCCTGGTTGTGTGTACTTGGGAGGGAACCAATAGTCTTGATGGAGAACTTCAAACAAACCAGTGACAGTGACCACAGGAAGAGGATATGGTGGCTGAGAAAGGCTGGTGAACTATTATTAAAGATGGAGGGCGGCACAATTATGCTTTTTTAGAACTGGGGGTAGGGGAAAAGATGGAAGAAAAGAGCATGCACTTTTTTGTATTGTAACTCAGGCCAAGGAGCTGAGCTGGCTTTAGACTCCATCAAAATAATACTTGGGGATCCACTGGTCTATGCCAGAGAGCTACTTTGAAGGTCATTCTTCTCCATGCCTTACTGCACACTGGGGTTAGGGGGTGTAGATGCTTACGATTCAGTCTGGCATCGTAGAGAGGCACAGATCTCAGGTCCAACCAAGAGAAGGTAAGAGTAAGGGGAAATACAGGGCCCAGCTTTAGAAAGGACTCTAGATGTGTGTGTGTGTGTGTGTGTGTGTGTGTGTGTGTGCGCGTGCCTGCCTGTGTGCTTCGCCACCCTTTCTAGCAGGGGTGATTGGTTCCCTAACCTATAAAGAGAAAAAAGAGAGATAAGTTTTGTTTTGCGAATGATTTCTGTTCTTCAAACAAGATCTTGCCCCCTGTTAGGTATTATTCGTTTCTTTCTCCCCAAGCCCTGTTGAAAGAAACAAAGTAGGCAGTGTGCCTGTGTCTGTGGAGAGCAGGCTGGGGCAGGCAGGAGAAGCGGGGACAAGACTTCATACTATAGAAGCTTTTTCCTCTAGGGCTGGCTCCTCCTTCAGAAGCAGCCTGTTCAAACAGCCAGGAGAGTTGGGGCTGTCCTTCCCCATCATACTTTTCCTAACAGACCGTGGGGAGCCCTCCCTTTGATGTGTTCAGAGAGAGAATGAACTTGGTCGAGGGCCTGGATGAAAGATGCAGGGAGTTGAGTCCTGAGACATGGAAGCTCAGAACCCAAATGACCTGCCAGGAAGCCATTTTGGCCTGAACCTGGGGCCTAATGTGTCATGCCAGAGACTCGGTGCATGGGACAATTAACAGAACAGAACTGAACAAAAAACCTTGGGGAAAGGAGGGACTGGAGAGACCCAGAGGCAAGGCAGGAAAAAAGTATCAGGGGAATGAATTTTCCCAGATTGTGTTTCATTAAAAAACAAAACAAAACAAAACAAACAAAACAAAACAAAACGCAGAGAGATTAAGAAAGGACTGCCATTCTGACTCCCATCTTTCCAAGTCCATCTTTTCTCAAAGGCTCCAGTGTCGCAGGGCCCTGACCGTGGATTCTGCCTGAAGCGAGCTGAGTGAAGTCTGTCCCGCCAGCACATGGGCCTGGCCGGCAGGGCCACAAGTTGCCAGAGGGACATGTTGGCGGAGAGGCATGTGGCAGGGCCAGTGACAAGCTGAGCTCTGGGCTGGCATGGATGGGGGTCTCCAGGTGGCTGCGGCGCGTCCCTTCTCAAACTCCAACAGATCACCCTGTGACATTCCCCACAGGTGGAGACACATTGAGGACAGCACAGTTACAAGTGGGCATGGGTTTTTATTCTCAGTGCACGGCAGTACTGGTTTCTGCTCATCAGCAACAAGCTTTATTGGTTCAAAAAAAAATTATCCCCTTTTTTCCCATCTTTTCAGACTCCTCTTCTTCCCGTCTCAGTGGACAACATATTTGAATTTCAGATTTGCCAGTTTACAGCGTATTTTTTCCCCTAAGAACCATATAAATACATGCAAAAACATTGTACAGAGAGCTTAAATAATATCAGAATGCAAATACAGATTGGGTGCACCAGTAAGCCGAACTATAAGTTATGGCAACACACTGGCATCCACAATGCTTGGATATCGCCACGTTTGTTTATGTCATGCAGACCACAATAGTCAATCTTTTGTTTTGTTTGTTTTTCCTTTTTATACAAAAATACCAGTGCTTGTTATACTAGTTACTGAAAAAAAAAAAAAAGGAAGAAACTCAAAATTCCTATCTGCGTGCCAATTTGAAAAGAACAACATAAGATAGATTTGTTGGCACATATATATGGCATATTCACATATGGCATATATACATATGGGGAGCAAACGTGAACCAAAGGCCAATTTGGTCACAGGGAGTTCACTTCCCTCCATCTCTCCTCATCAAGAGGAAAGGGGACAGCAGGCCTGACAGCAGAGCCGGGAAGGCAAAGCACTAGGCAGTGAGCTAAAAAGAAGGGTGTCTGGTCTATTCTGAGGGAAAGGTTGGAATGGCTTCAGAATAGCAGGCTTTACAAGGCCTCATCCCACCACTGCAGTGGGTGCTCCCTAAATATGGAAGGTGAGGAAGTGTGCACTTTGTGATGGTATCACGGGCTGCTTCAATTGATTGTTAGGCAACGAAAGCAGGAGAGAAAGGAGGTGAGGCATTTCGAGGTTGCAGGACGTGCGAACTTGCCACACACAGCCCCCTCCCCCCGCCCTGGTTTTTGGCAGTGAGGTAATCGCTCAGATAGAACTGTGCAAACTTTCCCCTCTGAAGCTCAGGTGGAAGAAGAAATTCAGACACTAAGGAACCCACAAGTGTCAGAAGGATTGCTTGATGGTTTCTCTCATACCTTGAGGGATGCGGGGAGTCATTTCAGAGGGCAGAGGGCACCTCTGGTAAGGGCCTCCCCAAGACGGTTGCCCTAGGCCAGAACTGGCCTTGGTTACTTCCACTTAGAACTATCTCCCTCATCTCCTATATTGCACACAACCTTTCTAAGGGAGAGGAAATCCCAAATCAGATCCTCGAATAAAAACTCACTAATGGAGGACTCCTGGGGCCAAGAACCCATAAAAATGGGTGAAAGAACAATAAAAAATGCAAACCCCCAATCAGCACATCCTTGCAGCCCAAGAGAGATTCACATCTTGGGTACCACTCTGCCAGCTACTCAAGAAACAACATTCGGCCAAGGCCCCTGTTCCTGATCACTAGTTACTGAAAAAGCCTGGCACCCAACTCCATGTGGGATGCACACTCATTTCTTGCTGGGTGTCCTTTCTGTAGGATGCTTTCCTTCCTATCCACAGTCCACTGCCTGTTTTCCTAGGTTTATCTAGGAGAATTATTTCCCCTTCTCCCCATCAGACCCTTTCCAGATCTAAAGCACCATATTGGGGGAAAGCTTTATTAACTTATGCCATATTTACTCACTGCCAGTTGGATCACTAAAACTGAATAGAAAAAAAACATATAAAAAACATATGCACATAAACAAACTTATCAGTTCCATATCAACAAAATTTATATTAAAAAAGTCTAGAACCCAACACATTTTTTCCCCCTAAGTATAAAGATGGCTGTTTGGTGAAAGGAAGTATGGTGTATTGGTTTTAAAACCAATCACAAATATACTAAGTCGCCTGTCATGTCAAACAGCTGGTTATGTGCTCCTTCCACAGGGTAACACAACAGCACTTTATTTCAAATCCTTTAAACAAAATACATATGGCTGACTCAAAAATATCCGTTTCTGAGCTAAAGAAAACTATATATTTTTGCATAATATTTTCTATTTTCTCTCCTACCATGGAAACTAGAAGACACATAGAAGCCATTGACTTTAAACAAGTAGACACAAGCCCTCAAGAGTAGCCTGTCAGGCACCATGAGAGTCTTTTGGGAGCAGGAATGGTACACTTGCCTCCGAAGTTTGTTATTGGCTTGTTTTAAAAACTGATCTGAGGTAATAAAAGACTCGACAGAACTAAATCTTCCAATGTACTTAATAAATATCTATGTGCACACCTAATACCTCACTCAGGTGAGCTGTTTATTCCCACATGAGTAGAGCCGTTTATCCCCTTATCTATTTAAGACAGAGAAAAGATTGCTGAAGCACGTGACCTTTATAAAACCCAAGTCAAATGTGGCAGATTGTGTAGTGATGGGGATACGTGGGGGGTATTGTTCCTTTGCTCTTCCTACCTCGGACAGCTCAGGTGGAAGGGGTGAGGGAGGAGGGGTCCAGAAGAGAAGGCCAGAGAGCAGAGAGCTTTAGGCCACCTTACTCTCACAAGTGGAAATTTGGCAGTTCATAAGAGCCTGGAGCCCCACCCCCATCTCTCTTGAAAGAGGGAGACAGGCTTCGTTTTTTTCACGGGAATTGGTAGACATGAGCTAACTCACCCTGCACAGAAGAGCTTATGTCAACATCAGCAGGGCATAAACATGGAGCTCCTGCAAATGTGGCTCCACCTTGTCCCATCAAGGAACACTTAAAAAAAATCTCCTAGTGAAGTCCCCAACTCCTGAGAGGCAGGTGGGAAGGGGCTGCTTTGGGCAGTGTTCAGGGAAAGAAGGCACAGGGCTTGACTGGGCAGCAGTCAACCACATTCGGGGGAGGACCTTGAGTGGGACATGTGGAAGAAGGGAAGAGAGGAAGGAGAACTTTTCAGGGTGGGTATTTTGCTCCTTTAAGTCAGCAAAATGTCAGTGGAGTCCACATGGGATGCATATTTTCAAAAGCAGAATATCCAAGAAGGGTTGGGGTGTGTTTAGAGACAGGACGAGTTAGGGGCCATGAGAGAGCAGAATGAGAAAGCTGAGGAGTACATCAAAGCTGGTACTTGGGCACCTAGGCTCAAGGTGTCTGGTTTCTCAGAACCTGCTGTTATGGCCCTTTGGCCTCCCCCAAGGCTTCTCAGTACTCACTCCCCCAACAATCAGGTCCTGTCCTAGAAAAGCCTTGGTGGAGGAAGGCTTTGAAAGCAGTAGTGGTCAACCTAGGGAGAATCGCATAAGAGTTGGCTCTGATGGTATGTCTTGTCCTAGACCTGCCAGCTGCTGGTCCTCAGTATCCAAGTCCAGTTGGGAGGCAGGGCCATTCTCGATCCATTCTTTTGCCACCACTTTAGGAATAGGAGAAAGCTCAGGCTTATGGTAAAAACTATATAGCGAACATATGCAAGCTTCACAGTCAAGGCTGACCTCCCTGGCACTTAGAAAGGACACACACCTGACAAGATGGCAGTTCAGAAGTGGAGGGTAACCTGGCAACAACAGAAACACATTCTTACCAGCTCTCAATTGCTTCAAGAGGATCCCAGTAGCAAAGAAATCTATCTGCCTCTAGGACTAAACCAAGGGTTCCATTAGGGCCAGACGGGAGAATGGCCAAAGTTGATTCAATTCAGCCATGTCCTTTCCACTTTCTTAATCATCACCACTTAAGAAAGAAAAAAGAAAAAGAAAAAGAAAAAGAAAGAGTGAAGGTAGGGAAGACAGTGGTCGTAAAAGACCAAAGAATCTTAGGGAGATTTGACTAGAAGGGCAGAAAGAGCCAGAGGGCTCTAGGTGTAAGTTTTGAAAATGGGAAAGTCATTTAAAAAACAATCACTCTAGAGGCTGATTCTATACATTCCATTCCTACCTCAACATATTTCATTTGGGAACATTCGTCTCTTGGAATCCTCTATTTAGCTTAAACATGGCACAGACTCATAGGGTAAAATCCAGAAGTCAGGAGATGCCGACATACGTATGTATACTGGGGAGAGTCTGGGTTGGGGTAGATGCCAAGAGGACTGTCATCATTTCTTTAAAAATGACAACTGATACACCCAAGGAGTAGATCCTACCATTCATTACCTGCCTGGGGTTTGACTGGGTCCTGCTACAAACCCCAACTCAAGTTTAAGTCGAAATCCTCGTAGGTCTGTGCTCTTGCCTCTTCATGGTCAGGTGGGGGTTCACACATACTTGGGAGCAGCTGACATGACAGTGAAAAGTCCCATCGTTACCTTATAGATGGGGCAGATGAAAAAGGACACGGGGAGAGTGGGGATGGGAGTCAGAGAATGAAGTTCAAACGGATGTCTCCAGGCTGTGTAGAGGGCTGTCTGAGTGGGAGGCAATGATTTGCACTTGGCTGCAGTCCACCGCATTGTTGTTTTTGTTGGCATACGGAGTGACCTCACCATCCAACAGGAGCACCCTAGTCCCAGCCTTAGGAACTTCAAGATTTTCCTCCTCATGCTCATCCAGGAGTGGTGTTCGTGGCACCTCCTCATCTATGGCGAATTCAGGGTGGGTCATGAAGTTGTGGATGGAGTTTTGGTTCTTGGGTTTCTGAATGCTTTCATGGAGGGAACTATGGAACGCTTTCACCACTTTGATCTATACCAGGGGAAGGAAAAGGAGGATGAGAAAACATGAAGGTGGGAATTGGCCAGTAGAACAAAGAACTGGCAGTTTGAGGAGAGAAACAAAACCCCAACTATGAAATACTACTGCTCAACAACCCAAACCAAACACATAAGAAGAGATTATGGAATGCTAGAAACACCAGATTTCAAGCATGGGTGGCGTGGGGTGAGTAATGGCAAACAACTGAATATTTCAAAGCTGCATTAAAAAAAAAGTAGAAAACCCAAAGCAAAGTTAGCATTCCCAAACCATTCTTAAAATGAAACAGAAAACAAGGGTTCATTAGTTCTTTTGGATGGAGGGCAAGGACATTGGAACCAGGTGCAAATTAATAGCCGAACTTAAAAGATGATTCAGACATGTGGCTTTCTGTGTCGAGGCCAAACATTTTGTGAACGTGGAATGGAAAAATTACACATTGAAGTTTAGTTATCTGTTTCAAACCCGTAAAGAGCCAAACGCATACTCATTTGTACATAATATACTTTTGAGTGATAAGTGGCCATGGATACCGTGCAGCAAGGCAGACAAAACACTTGTCATTTGTGTCAGCAGCATGCAAGAAATTAAAACTCTTATACTCTCCAGTTTAATAATTGCTCTTTCAGTCAGGAAACACGTAGATATTTCTATCCCACGACCTCTGCCATGTTCCCTTCCTTCAAAGAAAGCAAAACTCCACCCTTCTGCCCCTCCCCTGGCAGATGGGGCTGAAACACGGGTATCAGAAGATGCCTTCATCCTAACTTTGGAGAGAAGAGCTGGCTCTCAGAGTTCAAATGCATGTCCATGTCTTTGGTGCATGGCACCTGTGCCTGGTCTTGCAGCTTTCTCCAGCTATTTCTAATTGTGAAGAGAGCATGATCTTATGTGGGGAAGGGAAGGGCTGGGACCAGGAGAGAAACCACCCACTCGGAGGCTGTGCTCCAGACAAGTGCCTTTTCTGATGAGGTGGATGAAGAGAATGGAGGAATGGAAATAATAAGTGGTTTTAATGGGCAGAGGGAAATGCATTGCCCTCTAGGTGTCAAAGTCTCTTTCTACCGCACAAAAAAGGAAGGGATTCAGTCAATTGGGAGAAAAGGAAAAAAATAATTGCTCCCTATGGCCACCCTTTGCCTCATCCATGGGCTCCAACTCTTCCGGGAAGCCTGCTTTTCTGATCTGTAGGTCTCTCTGAAGTATGATTTAAATCCCGGGTTGGTAGAATTGGGGTAGGGGCAGTAGGATGGATTCCGAGAGGTTGGAGAGAGACAGGCCATGGGAAAAGAAAGCGGCTGGAGGATAGTTTTAGTTGTGGGGAGGTGGCCGATCCTAGTCTTGTCAAAAAATTCTTCCCCCAGGAGAGAAATGGGGCTGATGCAGGAGAAACTGCTGTAGTGGGAGAGACAAAGGGAGGAATGATAAATGTTGGCATAAGGCACCTCTTCCATTCCTCTGGTGTTTCAGAAAAGAATGTGCCCCTGGAGAAGAGGCAAGAATGTGCAGACAGCAGAGACACAGAGTCAGGCAATGCTTCCTATCACTGTATAGACCCTTCAAGACTAATACACGGAGGATTCACTGAAGTTGTCTTTGCTGGCTAAGGCTCTCCTTATGTTGTCTCACTCCACAATAGCCTGGCAGACCCACCCAGGACTGAGGTGCCCGGAACTTAGAAAGCACTGGACTCTCTGCCACTCAGTAGAACTTGATACTTCAGCCAAGAAGAATCAAGGAACCTGGGCACATATTCACTATGCTGAACAGAAAGGAAGGACCTACTTTTCCATCCTTCTGTGATTTCTATTGACCATCTGTTGGGTGCATTTTACCTGTCATGTTGTCTTTGCTCCAGATCTCGGTGAGATCAGATGGAACAGAGGCTCCCTTTGGTCTTCCAGAGGCCCCAAGCTTTAACTGACCTCCATCAAATCTTAGAGCAAGGCGCCTTGGGTGAATGAGCCCAAACCCAGTGCCTTTTCCCAGGCCAAGAGATGGGTTCCAAGTCATACCACCCCGTAGGAGTGATAACAGCTCCCACTTTTCACCTGCTTGTGAGATTTCCGAGTTTTTAACAAGTACTGCAGAAGAACAGGTACCTTTATACCACAGGTTGGTTATTTCAATATCAGTGATTTTCAAACTTCTTGCTTCTATTTTGTTTTTGAAGCAACTGAATACTTAAAATAATTATATGTGAAGTCCAATAGAGAAAACATATTTTTAAAAATTGGTTTTAGAGTCAGGGTCTGGAGCCCCATTTTCTGGCTTTTCCTTTCACCTGTTGGGGTGATCAATAACACTGTTACAGGTAAACAGTAAGATAAAAGTGAATTGGAATGGGTAGATGGAAAGTGTAGGGAAAATTTCTTCTTTGGGAGAGCAAGGAACAGTCATCCGGCTAGACTGCAGGGCTTCTAGAATCTAAAGGGAAACCAGCATCCTGCAAGGGAAGCTCAAAGGAAGAGGAGTCAGGGAGCTAGGCAGCACCATCTAGTGGCCTGGTGGCGGAGAGAAGGGTGAGGTGTGGAGGGCTTAGGGCTGCGCCAGAATGCTCCTCAACTCCAACATTGGCCTCCGAGAATATGTAACACATGCTGAGGTACGATCACACAGATACATCACCACCAGTCCACCGCAAGCAAAGGTGGCAATCCTCCTTTCCTGATATCTGGTGCGTGAGCAGTGTACGGGGAACAAGATACAGCTAGTGCAGTGGGTGATGTGAAAGCTGTAGGCAGTCTCCACTCAGGCAATCAGCCCTTCCTCAGTTATCCCTCAAAACCTCTGGGAAATGGCTCTTCCGTGGCCCCTGTCCTACAGGTAGAGGTAGTTGATTGAAGGGTGACTCTTTCTCATGTCTCAGAAGTCTCAACCAGGCTGGACCTTCGGTCAGGTATGAGGGCTAAGGGCCACTCTCTGGAGCTCAGTGAATGGACAGATGAAGGCTCCATCTCCTCAGCTAAAGTCTACAGTTTTCTGTTCTCTTTTCAGAAACTAGGGGAAGAGAAGGGACTAAAGGGTTCTCCTGTAGAGGGAAATGTTAAAGATTTATCTCCCGAAGGTTAGATAAAGAACTGAATTTGCTAGGAGATCTGGGATGGGGAAGAGAGTCTTGAAATGCACGACTGTTTCTGGTAGGATGTCCGACTAAGAAGGCGCAGCTGGAGAGAGAGCAGGTGTGCCTGTGTCTCTTGACTGATTTTCTGCCTTTGAAGGTTTGCGGCACACCCTCTACTGGCAACTCCATAAGAGCCCAATCAATGGGCTCTGTCTTCTGCTTAGTCTCTTTCTGCCTTCGAATCACTGGGACATTTGATGTTAACCCTTTCTAACAGAAAGGCATGATTAAAAAAGAAGAGACACTAGTTGGAAGGACGGGAAAAACTAGAAGAAACAAGGAAATAAGAGAAGAATATGGAAGGACTAGAGGGAGAAGGGCTCAGATACTTGCAGGGTAAGACTTATTTAGTTCTTTGACTGTGTTTGAGCCTAAAGAAATTTGTGTCTATAGAAAACCCCACCCGCCATATCTCACACCAGAACACTTTCATTTGGCCACAAAGACAACAAATAATCTAAGTCTGGTCAACCTGCAGAGCTCACAATCATGTGAACCACAGACAATGCAACCATTCTTTCTTTACCCCACCCCCATCCCCTTCCGGGGTTCTGGTGTGTGGGGGGAGGTTGGAAGTGGGGGAGGAAGAGATAAATAAAATAGTCAAATATCTGAAGCTCACAATAGACTTAATACACAGAGACTGCTTCCCCACCAAATACCTGAACAGTACTATCAGCAGAGTGCCTGCTCTCTCCTGTGTCTCATCTGGGGAAGGTAAAATGACCAGGAATAGGAAGGCATAAGCATTAGCAAGAATTGAACGATTTACTGATGGGAACACCAGATCCTAGGTTAATCACTGACAGCATCCCAGCTGACGGGCTGGCTGAGAAAGAGGCTCCTAAAACTTTACATGCAAAATAAGGTGGGAAGGGCTGGCTATGGGGGAGACAATCAAACCAGAGGAAAGGAGAAGCAACAAAACAAAACAGAAGTTGCTCTTCAGAAATTCCTAAAAAGAAAAAAATTGGAATGAAGAGAAATACGTTATTTGAATCTTTGCACGTACATTTCTCCTGGCCAGATGTGAACACCTTGATTCTTAAACCAGAGCTTGGTTTGACATCCCTGAAAAGCGAAAGCTCAGTGACACTAAGCCCTGTGCATGGGAACTGAACACACCTTTCCTTCATGCTCAGCTATGGTGTCTACAACAATATTGCCAGCTCATGACAGAGTGGTAGCCCAGGAGGACCATTATTATTGGCCAAGTTCAACGTTGGCTCAATTATGATGGATCTCCTGGGAGAAAAACCCAGGGGAAGGTTGGTAGCTCTCTTCCTACTCTTTCTGGAGATCTGAAACTTGCCCCCTCCCACCTATGAAGAGACTGCTGGGTTTTCATTGGCCTAACCTCACATCTAACCTCAGGGGATCAAGTTCAGACTCAAAGGAGCTGGAGGAGAGGAACAAAATATCCAAACAAAGCAAAACAAGCAAACAGACAAACAAACAAAAAACCAAAATAGAGCAAAACAAACAAACAAAAAACTCCAGGAAGAAACAAGCAATGCAGAGGAACAATCAGAAAACAGGACTGTTGTCTTTAAAATGGTTATGGTTTAATTGTTTTCCCACATTAAAAAAATAAAATAAAAGGGCCCACAGCCTGGGTGGGGAGTGGGATTTCTGTCCCATTTTTCATCCCTTAAGCCAAAGGTCAAAGGGAATAAACCAAAAGGAAAAGATAACCATGGTTGGTTAAAGTGGATGCCACGTGCTCTCTTGTGGTCATTTTAGCAAATCATGCATCATAATAGACTATCACTCACTGCCCAGAGTAGGAGATGAGACAGCAGCAGGAACAGAAGTGGTGGGGGGAGATGTAACTGGCGCAACTGTTACATAGGATGAGCTAGGAACATGTTTTACATCAAGATGCTGCCCCATGGTCTGTCGCTTTAGGACTCCCTTAAAAGAGGCTCCCGTCTGGAATGTGTTAATTACGTCGATCTGCAAAGAATCAGAGAGTGAGACAGCTTTGCTCCACAGTCCGAGGGGGTAGGAAAACGGGGGTGTCCTGGAGGGCTTTAGGGAAGGGGGTGGTGGTGGAAAGTGCTGGGAAAAGGAAGTTGACAGGAGCTAGAGCAAGAGAGAAGGTTCCCTCATACACTAAGGAATGGTGAGTAAAAGGGGGGACACCGGTAATTGCTCAGCACACTTCGCTGAAAGAACAATTTGCCATGGAGTCCAAATACCCAGCCAGGATCTGGTCTGCTCTTCCCTTTCAGCCTATGAAGGACATTTTAGGTGCGCAGGTGTCCCAAAGCACCTACGATCTAAAGGGACTTCTCCACCCCGTGACTCCTAATAGACAGCGGTAGCTTATTCATTATGTGGACTTTCAAAAAATAAGGTGTCTCCCTTAAGATAGAAGGCAAAGTATATATTGATTGAATTTTGAAGCTCAAGAACCTCTGAACCAATAAACTGACTACTAATTTTTGCAGATTTTGCAGGAAAATAACTCATGGTTAACGAAAAACAAAAACAAAAAAACAGAGCCATGGAGTAGGCCACACACAGGTGGCCAGGGTGGAAAGGCTCCTAGACCACGACTGCTGGGCTCACTTGCTTCGGGGTTTCTTCTCTGAAATACCCTCTCCTTGGGCTGAAATGGAGAGGCCCCTGGAAAAGGAGCTCAGGAACCATCAGCCAAGCTCTTTAGCAAGAATGCCACCAGCGCTGGAGATCCTGAAATGTCTGGTGACGTCTGACAATACCTCAGTTGCTAGACTGAGGGCAGGGCAGCAAGGCTTGCTGCTTGTTGGTGGGCATGGTGGCTAGGAGTCTAGCAAGTGGTCTCTGGTTTTCTGTGTCCTACTTCTCAGAGACAGATGATTCATACCATTTGGTTACCAATGACAGCCTTGGTCTGGGGCCCGGGGCCAACCTACTATCCTTATCCTTGACCCCCTAAGTGACACAGAACAAATCAAAATAAGGCCTATCCTTCCGGAGTTTTTGAATCATCTTAAAAACGCCCACTTTTTTTTTTTTTTTTCTTGGCCCACAGGTTTAATACCAAGTGCTGATTCCATTCATTCGACTTCATTTCCCCAGGGTAAGAAGGTGGGAAAGTAGGCACCTGATGAGTCAGGTGTTCTTATTTATAAAGCTGCCTGAGAAGCGATGAAATGTTTAGGGGTGGTTTCTGGATTCAGACCAAAGTGTGAGAAACTACCATCCCCTCATCAAAGTCTTTAGTCCTGGGGGACCGAGGAGCCTGGTCCTATGGGAGCAAAGGGGCTGCACGTGGGGAGGGGACAGCTGGGGTGAAGATACGTTCCTTAGTGCTCGTTAGTGTCATGAGGCCCCCACGTCCACCGTGAGAACGGATCCCAGGATTACCTTCCCAAGCTTTTACCCTCTAATGCTTTCAGGGATCTCTAAACTAAAGGGACCAGGATGGGACAATTGCTGGGCAACACCTGCCACCCCCAAGTGTTTCAATGAGAATGACAAGGAGGATCAACGACCCGCTGGCTGGGGGTTTCGTTAGAGCCCTGCTGAGGCTGACAACCTGATGTCAGGAGAGGGTTCAGGTCTGGGTTTCAGATGAGCACAGTCAGACTTGTTTGCTTATGGGGTTAGGTGCACACCGCAGGCAGGGATTTGGTGACTGTGGCATCTTCTAGGGTCGCATCTGCTGCCTGAGCTCAAGTTGGAATGTCACTCTCGCCTAGCTGCGTCCGGCTCCCACAGGGAAAGTCAGTATACCTAAAGCCATGCGGGCAGTGCAACCGAGCCCAGAGGTATAGAGTCAAGGGGATGGGAATCAGCAGTGGAGGGGAAGGAAGATCCATGAATCTCAGTGTCCCCCCACCTCCCGCCCGGGGACAGAAGACCGGCGAGGGGCCAAGAGATGCTGGAACGAGGGAATCCTGTCTAGGAAAAAAAAATCACATAGGAGAAGAGGAGGCAGTGACCCTAAAGGGGAGAAAAGCAGACAGGTTATTTTGAAAGGAGCATACCTGAAGGAAAGCACTGGGGCTTTAGAGACAGGAGCTGGTAGCCTGGAGGGTAGGGTAGTGTTTGCAGGTCCTGAGGGAGTTTCCCTTTCTAGGGGAGGAACCCGAAGGAGAGCCAGGGAGCCCCAGTGCTCCTGAGCTAGCCCTCCCTTCCCACCGCCATCACCATCACCGTCTGGCCTGTGGGAGATAAGCCCCCAGCAGGTATCCAGTGGTGAGGATCCATTTGATTTCTCTTCCCTACACCCGAAGGAGGTGTGGGCTTGACTAGGGAACTTCCTAAACCATCTGCAAGGCTCATTTTATTGAGTGGAACTTGTTTCTGGAATCTCCAGTCAACCAGCAGAGAGGGATAGGCTTGTTCTCTGGAGATGGGAAACTTCAGGACTTATCCAACAGAGGTAGACAGGGCAAGAACAGGGAGAGTGGTAGGTTGACCATTGTGCCTAGACCAGCCCTCCCACCCAGGAGCAGGTGGTTATAGGTGCTGCGTGCAAAGTGGGAAGAAAAAGTTACTGTCGGGCTACACAGGCAGGGGGCTGAGAACAGCATCTCTGCCATTTCAGAAATTACGTGAAGGGAAAAGGTTTGAGGAAATTATAGCTTCTTCCTTTTGGGGAAGCAAGTCTGAATCCTGCAAAAGATACTCAGGCATTGAGAATGACTTCTGTCATTTTTACACACATAGCCATCAGATCCCCCACCATGGCCTTAAAGCTGGAGTGGGGAAGATTCGAGAGGGTGAGTTTCTTTTACAAAGATCCTCCAGGGCAGCCCGGGTGGCTCAGCAGTTTAGCGCCGTCTTCAACCCAGCGCCTTATCCTGGGGTCCTGGGATCGAGTCCCACATTGGGCCCCCTGCATGGAGCCTGCTTCTCCCTCTGCCTGTGTCTCTGTCTCTCTCTCTCTGTGTCTCTCATGAATAAATAAATAAAATCTTAAAAAAAAAGATCCCTGCAGATAACGGCTACGTTATCCTCACAGCAGCTTGAGGATGCACACGAGGTAGGTGTACGTTGGAGATACTGGCTTAGAGATGCTGTCTAACTCCTTCTTCCTGGTGGGGAGGGAGAGACTCTGAACACCTCCCACCCCGAGGTCAGGGCTGCTGCTTGCAAGAGACCTTCCACGGGAAGCTTGCCGGCCCAATGGAGGTGGCAAAATGGGCTTTAGAACCAACCTGAAGCTAAAGGACGATGCTACCAGTCTGGGTCCAGTGCTCTGGACCCTGTGATTACCTTCCTTGCAGATAAGCCCAGGCAGTGGCTGCCGCCCATCTGTCCTGAGGTGAGGGAGCTTGGGCTGCCCACCAGGAGTAAGCCCCAGGGAGGGAAGAGATGTTGGCCACTGAGAACTGTCACCCTCCCCACACCTCCCACCACAGAAAGATTTCTTCTCCTGGGGGAGGACAGGCCACTGTCAGAGTACCTGAGTCTGGATACGGTTCAGGCCCCGGAACCAGAGGATCTGGCCTCGGCGCAGTTCCATCTCCGCATGGTCAATCTCATCCAGCCCCTCTGCGTCCTTGGTGATCTCCTCTTTGGTGGTGCCATGCCCAGCCTCCTTCAGGAACTTCAGGGATTGGGTGGGTATTGTGGAGATTATCTGAGAACAGGAGCAGTGAAAGGGGAGACATCCGAATCAGGATGAGAGAGCTGTCACTTGGCTTGTGCGGTCAGGCCCTTGCATAGGTCACTTTCTGCCCCATCACCATCGGTGCTGTGGGGGGAGCAGTGGGGGAAGCAGTGGGAGAGACGCCAACCCACCCAGGCAAGCACTCCTCAGTTCCTACCGAATGGCAGGCCCTCAGGAAGGTTTTCTGTATTTGTGGACATACAAAGGAGAATTTATATTCAAGTATTTGGCCGGCCATCTGCCTACTTGCTTATACGCTGGATTCTCCTTCTGCCTCACTTCTTCTTTTCCATTTTGCGATGTGTCTTTTAAGGGAAGTAGAACTATAATGCATGGTACATAGTAGTGAGGGACAGAGACCAGGGCTAGGGGCAAACAAATCGGGATCAGAGAGGATGGGGAGAGGATGGTCATGTCGCATGTGTGTGGGCAAAAGGGAAGAGAAGTGTTGGAAGAGAATGACCCTCTTTTTGTCACCACGTACAAAGTAATTTCTGTGTTAGAAAATGAGGGTGAAAGGATACTCGAGTTTTTCTTGGGCTTGGAGTGAGGAAGTGGGTGGGACAGGCCAGGGAAGAAGGGACATATGAGTATCATCAGAAGACACGGGGCAGGCAATTGGGCTTGCAATTCAAAACAAATCACTCAGGAAGCTCAGTCAGTCAGTTCTCCTCAACAAACCGATGAGTAGACGGGGCTGGGATGAGAGAGGGAGTTCAACATGGAGTCAGGCATATTGAAATGGGAAGGATGTCTGCTGTTAGATGCCTGGAAGGAGGGGCTGTTATCTGGCATCAAGGCTGCATGGCTACAGGTAAGACTAGACCCAGATGGGGGTTTCAGGTAGTTGGTGAAACAACCAAGCTTCACCCAGGTGTAAAAGGGCCCACTGGTAAAGAAACAGCACCAGACAGAATAGGGTGGAGGGACTCATGGTAGGAACTGGGATAGTGATGAGTCAGGATGGCATCTAGGAGTAGGAAAGAGATAACTGCAGGTCTAGGGTAAGGCCTGCAGTCCCAGGGAGGGATCTCTGGGGCCACTTAGAGCAGAGCCATTATCCAGGTGGCGAGGCGCCCATCAAGAGAGCTTGGAGGTCTGCAAAGCAGAGCTTAGACTGGGTCAGAGTCGAGGATGAGGGCGATGTGCAAAGTGGTATCAGGGAAGGAATAAAACTTACCAGACCTGATCGTATTATTATGATATTAATGACTAACTTTTACTGTGTACTTACAGTGTACTAGACATTGTTCTAAGTCATTTCTGTGTCATAACTGATTGGCTGATTAACAATGATTAATGATGATCCTGTCCTAATTTGAGGAAACTGAGGTACAGAGTGGTTAAGACATTTGCTCAAGGAGATTCAACTCCTAGAAAGGAGATGTGGGATTCAAACCTGGGGAGTTGGTCCCAGAGCAACTGTCTTCCCTTCTCCCCATCTGTGTGCCCTGCTGCTTCTCTAGAAACCGTGTGGGTCTGGATTTATCTCAAGTGAGAGTCAGCCATTCAATCCAGATAAGGTCATGGTGAACACGAGGGGGGCAGGGGAGCCGTAAACTACTTTAGCCCAGTAGCTCACAGCCAGACTGCTGCTTCACCTGAACAAAGACTTCTGCTTTATAAACTCTTCTACTTCTAAGACCCTTAGTTTTGTTTTTTCCCTTTCAGCAAAATTTCATTGAAAATTTCCACTCCTGTCTCAGAGACGCTAAGGGACCCGCCATGCTTCTAGGCATGGTTAGAGGAGAGATCTGAAGCCTCTGAAGTGCTGCTGGACACTGACCATTCTACTCTGGGATCCTGCAAGATGGAAAGACTTTGAAAACTCGGGGTAGGTAGGGGAGGGAAGAGGAAGATGAAGGTAAGGAGCTAGGAGGTCCCGCAGGTGCATGCCCCATCTCCTCCAGAGGAGAGAGTGTGCCAGCTGTGCGCACATGCAGGGCGAGCCTGTTGGTACTCACCTGGCCCCACAGCAGTTCTCCAATGCCAATGAAGAGACACCAAAACCACTGAGACAGGGTGAGCTTCGTACAACTGAAGGGTTTACCCCCAAATTCCACGATGATAATCTAGAACAGAGAAAGAGGCAGCCCACCATTGGGGAGGCGAGTAAGAGGCAGCTAAGCCCTCCAGCCAAGGCCACCAAAGCTATGTCAGCCCCCTGCCCCATGATCCCTGTGGGGCAAACCCTGATCTGCTCATTGGAGAAGGAAAAAGAAGAAATCCAGAAGGGGAGAAGGGAAGGCAGTCTTTATAGAGACCCTGATGCGGAGACAGATCTAGTTACCATGAATATTGTTAAGGTAAGAGCTGGTGGATCCAGGGGGACTGGTGGCTTCTGGTGACTAAAGCCAGTGGATGACCAGCAGAAGGCACAGAGATGGGAGAGGAGGAACTGAAGAGAGGAGCAGATGAGGGAGACACTGGCCAGGGAGGGGCAGGAGCCCTTTGTTACCAGTGAGCTCATAGTCTCTTTCTTGTATCTGCAGGTTTTAGTGTTCCTCTGATGAGGGCAAGGAGGAAGGAACCCAATCTTCGTACCACCAGGGCAGCCATGTCCTTGACCCCAGGTCTACAAGAGGAACCCAGGCCATGCTTATCTGTCAGCTGCCTGTTCACCATCCCACCACTTCTCTCCCTCTGTGAACTGTGCAGTGTTTTCAACCAGGAACCCCCCATGAATGAAGGGGCAGGGACAAGGAGAGCCCATTCGGTATGTATCTGCACATTTCATGTGTGTTGGCAGGAGGCATGGAATGACCTAGAAGAGTGACCCTCTTCTTGGCCACTCTGTGAAATTTCTGAGCTTTTGAAAGACAAGGGAAGGATCCCATCTATCTTATTTTATTTGCTATCAACGAGTTGGCTTGCACTGTAGCACCTGGCCCAGCAGGCTCCAGTTTTGAGTAATGTGCAAATGGAAGCCAACTGGGAATCCAAAGGCGTTCAGTCCACAGCCAGAGACCCCAGCATTCTCTCCCTCCTTCTCCTGGGTACCTAGGGAACCCTGTTCCCAGCATCCAACCTCTGCCATCCCAGCCCTCCTACCCCAACTCCAGCTAGAGGCTCACCTGGCTGATGAAGGTGCCCAGGACCACGGAGCAGAAGATGAGGTTGCGGAAGATGCCTGCGAAGACGTTCCTCTCTCCATGGATCTTGCGGGAATTGATCTCGTTGAAGAGCTGCATCAGCACAAAGGTGTTGAAAATAATGGTGTAGTGCTGGCTGGGTGGTGAATGCAGAGGCGCCTTCCTCCCACTATCAATGTCAAAGAATTTCTCACCTAGTGGGGGCAAAGGAAGCATCAGTGGGTTAAGTGTGGTCTCAGCAAGGGCTCAGGTTGAGTCAGAACAACACACGTTGGTGTGGCCAAGCTGGTGGCTTACAGCTGGTGTCCATTCTGATGGTTCAGTATCTGAGCTACTGTATCAAATACTTTAAGTGTTAGCTGTGGTCTCAACATATCTGACCCTCTCTCCCCACGTTTGCTCCACTGACTTTGACTTCTTAGAGTGCAGTGTGGTGAGAAAACTACTAGGGTCAGGAAGACACAGATTTGAGCTTAGTGTCACCGTTTACTCACCATGTGACCTGAGCTTCAGTTTTATAATCTGCAAAAAACCCCCAACTATTATAGGGGTACTGGGTGGCTCAGTTGGTTAAGCATCTACCTTTAGCTTAGGTCATGATCCTAGGGTTCTGGGACTGAGCCCCCATCGGGCTCCTGCTCAGTGGGGAGTCTGCTTCTCTTTCTCCCTCTGTCCTTCCCATGCCCACTTGTGCTTTCTCTCTCTTTCTCAAGTGGATAAATAAAATCATAAAAAAAAAAGTACAGGGATCCCTGGGTGGCGCAGCGGTTTAGCGCCTGCCTTTGGCCCAGGGCGCGATCCTGGAGACCCGGGATCGAATCCCACGTCGGGCTCCCTGCGTGGAGCCTGCTTCTCCCTCTGCCTATGTCTCTGCCTCTCTCTCTCTCTCTGTGTGACTATCATGAATAAATAAATAAAATCTTTAAAAAAAAAAAAAAAAAGTACAGAAAGCTACCCTGCGAAATTCTTAGGAGGAATACGTCAACTAGCACGATGCGCCACACAGGACAAGAGGACACACCCAGTGAGGGGAGTTGTCATCATCTCTACTGCTGTGCTCAGCCTGCTCAGCGACCTCCCGTGCTATCTTCTTTCCTCCTTCTTTCCATCTTTCTTTCGTGCCTTTTTCCCCTCCTTTTCCGTGCCATTCTCTGACCCCCATCTCCACTTAGCACTGCGACCCCTGTTTCTAGCCCCAACCCCAGCCTTGGCTCACCAGCAAAGACGAGGAAGAAGATGACGGTGAGCTGATAGACTGCGTGGCCCAGGATGTTCTTCATCATGGTACGTGAGATCAGAGGCTTATTTCGGCCATATGGGCGACGCTTCAACAGAGACTCTGTAGGAGGCTCTGTGGCCAAGGCCAATGAGGCAAAAGTGTCCATGATTAGGTTAACCCATAGCATCTGCACAGCTTTCAGGGGGGAATCCTGGTGGGAAGAAGTACCGGTCCTTTTAGCTTTCCTTAGAAAACAGCCCTCACCTCACTCATCAGCCTCAGCTTTGCCCTTGCAATGGCCTAGCTCCCACTAGCCACCTAGCCTTTGGATCCGGCCATTTATGAGCTGAGTGACCTTGAGAAAGTTACTTAAATTCTTTGAGCCTTGGGTTCCTCACCTGTAAAATGGGGGAGAATGTGCACTTTGCAAGGTTGTTTGTGGAGACCATATAAGTACTCATCATGGCGGCTGCCATGCAATGTGCTACATTAGTGGTAAATAACTTATCATCCTCCTACATGGGCAGATGGGGATCTAGTAGAGCTAACTCCTGCCCCAACACCACTGGGGGCACATGTCCTTAATCCTCAGTAGCCAAGACCCCACCTGCCATGTTCCCTAGCCTCCCCCCTCATCCCTCTCCTCTCGGCCCACCCCACGCTCCTTTCACCTGAGTGATACAGGCTCCAGTGAAGGCCACAATCACGGCCACCACGTTGACAGTGAGCTGGAACTGCAGAAACTTGGAGATGCTGTCATACACGTTTCGCCCCCACATCACTGCCTTCACAATGCTGGTGAAGTTGTCATCTGTTAGGATAATGTCTGATGCCTCTTTGGCCACATCTGTGCCTGCAATACCCTAAGTGAGAAAGGGAAGAAGAACAGCGAGGACCTAGATAAAGCAGGTCATCTACGTTCTGAACCTAGACTGTATTTCCAGACCTCCACCAAGCTTCTGAACCAGCCATAAACACAAGAGGGCACACTTGCCATGCAAATGCTAATGACCAAGCCAGGGTATTTTGTGTTCTCATCTCTTCCAAAGAAAAGGAAGGGAAAATGTGTCATTGTCAGTCCACAGAAAGCAGGGCTGGGACCTGATGCTAGACTGGAAATGACAGTTATCTCTGAAATTCCTTTCTCCCTTCTCTGCTACTCCTTCACCTGAGAAATGAAGGGAAGGATAAGGGAATATGTTTTATTCTACGTCCAAATCCTTACACTTCTATCTTTTTTCTTTTTAAAGATTTTATTTTTAAGTAATCTCTACATCCAATACAGAGTCTGGACTTACAACCCCAAGATCAAGAGCTGCATGCTCCAGTAACAGAGCCAGCTAGGCACCCCTAAATTCTTGTATTTCTTTTGCCACTGTCAATGTCCCACTTAAGTCCTTGTCTCCCCCACACCTCTAAGTCACCTTACATTTTTTTCTGGGAGGAGTGGTCTGGCAGCACAGTTCAGATGTCCTATCCTTGTACAAATTCCTGTTCCTGGGGAACCACTAAAGGTTTCTCAATAGACATATCAATGGTTGAAAGTTGAGCTTTTAGAAACAGTAAATTTTCTAGACTGGTAGCCAATAGGTGAACTTGGATTCATTTTCCAGCCTGCTCCTATATAATCTTTCTGCTTAAAACCTGGTGGTTTATTCACAATTCTCTGAACCTCTCATTCACTTCTAGGGTCTAGACTTCTACTTACACCATTTCCCTAAATCTGGAACATCCTTCCTCCTTGTCTATTTAAACCCTCTCTATCTTTAATAGTCCATGTGATGCAAAACCATCCCTAACACCTCCAGCCCATACTTCTATTCCATGTCTTGTAAATCCTATAATCCACAGAGGAGCTTATTCATTAATTTGGCTTGCAATAGTAGATATTTGTTCTCTTTACCTGGTAGTAATATTTTCCTATCCAGACTGCAATAAACAAATATCTATTGTAGACTATACAACTCAGTTTCCCCATCAAAGAGTTCTCTAACACATCCACACAAATGCTGTTACATGCGCTGCAAAAAGAAAGATACAAGTAAAAAAAAAAAAAAAAAGAAAAGAAAAAAGAACTATATATACTTACTACTACGGAATAATTTTCAGGTTAAGTGAAAAATAGCAATGTAAAAAAAGAGTATATGGTATGTGTGTAGATAAGTATACGTAGTAGTATAAATAAGTATCACTTATCTAAGAGGATAGGATACAAATATATTATACATTTGATTATATTTTAAAGGAGCAAACAGAAGGATATACCAAAAACAAAGAAATGTTACTTGGAGTTAAGAGGGGAGGCAACAGGGTGGAGGTGATAGGGATAGAAGCTGGATTTCTAGGAATAGACTTTCTTTTGTATATTTGACTTTAGAACTATATCACTATTTTATTGAGTATAAAACAAAATTAAGTTTAAAAAGCAATCTCTAGGGGCGCCTGGGTAGCTTAGTTGGTTAAGTGTATAACTCTTGATCTTGGCACAGGTATTGATCTCATGGTCATGAGTTTGAGTCCTTTGTTGGATTTCACAATTGTGGAACTTACTTAAAAAAAAAAAAAAAAAGAAGCAATCTCTAAAATGGAAAGCAACATGGTATAAATGAACTGGTAAAACCAGTTGGTAGCACAACCACACAAAGGAAAAATGTCCCAAATGACTTAAAAAACCATAGTAACTTGATGGTAGAACCTAGCAGGATATACCTTTTGGATAACAGGAACTAAGAGAAAAATCTTGAACTCCTTTTTGAAAAGTAATTGTATTGTTTTTGCTTTTTTGAGACTATTACCTATATTTAGGGTAAAACAAAGTAAGGATTATGTGAATACCATCAAGAATCAAAATTTTCATCTTAAGAGATATAAATATAAAATAAAGGAAGTTAAATAAAATTAGTAAGTTAGAGTTCTATAATTCTTTTTTTCCCCAAGATTTTATTTATTTATTCATGAGAGACACAGATTGAGAGAGAGGCAGAGACACAGGCAGAGGGAGGAGCGGGCTCCATGCAGGGAGCTTGATGTGGGACTGGATCCTGGGTCTCCAGGATCACGCCCTGGACTGAAGATGGCGCTAAACCGCTGAGCCACCGGGGATGCCCCAAGTTCTATAATTCTTTTTTTTTTTTTCAAGTTTTTTTCAAGTTCTATAATTCTAAAAGTGAATTGAAAACACCAATATGGGTTCTTGAAATATTTTATCTTTAAAACAAAGAAACACACACACACACAAAAGAAATATATGTATCTTTTATAAGATATATTTCCTAGCTTAGCCCATTGAAAAGATCTAGAAACAATGATTTACTTGGTAGTAAGGAACACCCTGACATTCAGATTGTGTTCTCTAAGTACCATTTCTCACTAAAAAGCAGGATTCCTTTGAGAAATGGATGATTCCAGATCTAGGATGAGAAATATGCATGATTCTGGAACATCTTATCACTTCAGAAGCGAAGTAAGGTATTAAAGATAACTGGGGCTGTATCTAGAGGACCCAGCAGTATTCATGAGACTAATGATGTATCAATATGAACGTCATAATAATAACAAGAGCAATGGATTAAACACATCAAGTATACTTAAATCCATGAGTTCATAACGATATTAAAAAATAAACAACTGTTTTTAGTAGAGTAACTTAGTAGAGTTAATTTAAAAAATACAACTCATGGGGTATGCGGCTGGCTCAGTCAGTAGAGTGACTTTTTTTTTCTTTTAAAGATTTTATTTATTTTTTTTTTTGAGAGAGAGAGAGCATACAGAGACAGAGGGAGTAGCAGATTCCCCATTGAGCAGGGACTGTGTGGGGCTTGATCTCAGGACCCTGAGATCATGACCTGAGCTGAAGGCAGATGCTTCACCAACTGAGCCACTCAGGAGCCCCGTGTGTGTGATTCTTGATCTTGGGGTCATGAGTTCAAGCCCCCTGTTGAGCATGGAGCCTATTTACTAAGTAAGTAAAATTTAAAAATATATATGTAATTCCTTTGCCATCTTTGGAGGATCCTAAAAAGTCAACTCATTTTGAAACTAGTAAATAAAGAAAAAGCTACCTTTCATATAGGAACCTGAACCTTAGAGTAACTAAATAGTCCACGAGGGCAAGGTTCTATAGAAGTCTTGAAGTTAAAAAATAGAGAAAATCTGGACATTATTTTGTAGCCCCTTATGAAAGATGGGATCTAGAATCTGATTGTGTGTGACAAGAATACAATCAACAAAATCCACACTATGCATTATTCTATGTAGACAACCAGCCTGGTTCCTTCAAAACTAAATAGCTAGGAAAAAAAGATGGGGTGGGCTGGAAAGCTAACACAGTGTCTATTATACTCAGAAATGGGGATCCCTGGGTGGTGCAGCGGTTTGGCGCCTGCCTTTGGCCCAGGGCGCGATCCTGGAGACCCGGGATCAAATCCCATGTCGGGCTCCCGGTGCATGGAGCCTGCTTCTCCCTCTGCCTGTGTTTCTGTCTCTCTCTCTCTCTCTCTCTGTGACTATCATAAATAAATAAAAATTAAAAAAAAAAAAAAAAGAAATGGCTATTTGTGAGGTTGGTCCTGGGTGGCATCTGGAACCTTGACTCTCAGAATGCTCCCAGTCAACAATTAACTGAAAATTAATTAGTGGTTCATTGTGCCTAGACTGTGCCTGAATAATATGTGTTCTCTTGAACCACCAGCTTTCCTTCTCAGAGTCTGGAATATTTTTTTTTAAGATTTAATTATTTATTTTATTTACTTTTAAAGATTCCATTTATTAATTTGGGAGAGAGAGAGACTGTGTGTGCTCACAAGGTGGTGGGGGGGGAAGGAGACTCCCTGCTAAGCAAGGAGCTGGACTCAGGGCTCGATTCCAGGACCCTGAGATCATGACCTGAGCCCAAGGCAGATGCTTAACCAAATGAGCCACCCAGGTGCTCAAGATTTAATTATCTATTTTAGAGAGAGAGAGAGAGAGCGCAAGCATGTGCATGAGCATGGGGAGGGGCAGAGGGAGAGGGAAAAATCTCAAGTAGACTCCCCATTAAGCTTGGAGTCTGATGTGGGGCTCGATCTTATCATCCTGAAATCATGACCCGAGTGGAAACCAAGAGTCGGATGCTCAACCAACTGGGCCCCAACTTTGAGCTTTCTGATCCAGTAGAGCTAGGGTGGGGCCTGAGAATCTGTATTCCTTTAGATTTCCAGGAGGAGCTTGCTTCAAAAACTATTGCTATAGATTAAGAGGTCTAAGAGATACAGAAACGACTGCAGCATATGGATCTTATTTAGAGCTGATTTGGACAAAGAAACAATAAAGACAGGATTTATGAAGCCCTTGGCACATGGACTAGATGACTAACAATAGTAAGGGCCCAAATTGTGGTGAGACAATGGTGTTATGATTCTTCTAGACAGAAGTCTTCGATGCACACTTATCAGAGGTGTATATACTAACATTCTTTCAAATGAAATGACGTGATGTCCTTTATTTGCTTCAGACAGTTCAGCCTGAGACGGGAGAAGTAAGGACTGGGGGAAACGTTCTGTGGAACAAGATGGACCAGGTACTGATAATTCATGCTGGGTGACAGGTATCGTGGGGATTCATTAGACTATTCTCTCTACTTTTGTGTGTTCTTGAAATTTCCTAGAATCAAAGCTTTTGTTGTTGGTATTAAATGGCACACCCTACAGACAGATTACTTCTTGCATCTCCTTCCACTCTTAAAAATCACCAATAGTTCAATACATATGGGAGGCTTACAGTCACAAGCCACTTGAGTGTAAGGATGTCCTTGGCAATCTGGGGGCTTCTGCATTGGCTGCAACATCAGAAGCAACAAGTGTGCCTGTTAGGAAGAGCCAAGCACTTCTGGGACCTACCCAGATGCTGCTGAATCAAGACAGCCACGTGGGGGACCTTGGAATATGGGATTTTGAATAAACTTTCCAAGTGATTCTGATGCTCCTGACCTCACAAGTGAAAAGCAGAGCGATGAACAGTTCTGGCCATGCTTCATATAGAATATGAATTTTCTATGGTGTGCCTACACAGACAATACGCCCACCTTCACGGGCAAATTTAAGTTGGTCTCGCTCTCCTGGGTAATGAGGTGTCATGATTTCCCTGCCTGGATCATCACACTTGATGGGTCTCCCATTACACAGACTTTTATCAACCAGGTCAGCAGAAGAGAGAGTGTCAGAGAAAAGAGCACAGGGTGGGGTGTGATGGTACAGGAGGCACCAGGCTACAAGAAGCTCATCCTGGCTTCTCGGAGAAGGTGGCTTGCAGGCAGAGACAGTGTGCCGAGCTGCTTACCATGGCAAAGCCAACATCGGCTTTCTTCAGGGCCGGCCCATCGTTTGTGCCATCACCAGTAACAGCCACCACCTGCCGCTGTTCCCCAACAGTGCTGTCGATGATGCCTGGGAAGAGAGATGTGCCCCAACGAATCCACATGCGCCATCCCAGGCATGTGGCAAGCCCTCTGTTCCCCACCATGGTGCTTTTTGTGTCTTCCTCTCTGGTCCCTGCTACCACCTTCCTTTTTTCTTTCCTTTCTTCCCTTTTTCTTTTGTGGGTAACAAGCTCACTTTATAACATGTTGAAAGTATAACCACCTGTCTGAGCGCGACAGATCTGTCAGCTTCTGAGAAGCTGCTACTGGTCTGCCTCATTCTGTTCTGAGGTAAAGAAGGGCTAGAGGAGCACCTTATCCGGCCTTCACCCTGGCAGCAGGCACAGAAACACAGGTAATTTATAAATAGAAGTCCAGCTACCAGCTGAAAACAACCACAGGAAGGAGTGAAGACCAGGCCCCAGGGCTGTGAGTGGGCTGACTGGTCACTTGGCGGCCATTCTGGCAACTAGAGCTCCTTCCCCCTGGTGGCTGGGGGAGCAGTGTCTCAGCCTCCAGGGCCAGGAAGCAAAGCAGCTTGAATGGGGAGAGAAGCCAAGGGAACAGGAACAGCCGGAGGGCGGCAGAGCACCCAGAGAGATCCATGATTTAAGCAACTCCCACCACCTTACAGATGAGAAAACTGAAACCAAGAGAGGGGAAAGTCCTTGCAAGGTCCCAAAGCCAGCTGTGAAGCCCAACCATCATTCCATCCCATCTCAGCCAAAGAGGGCCACGTGCTCCCTAAGCAGGAAAGGAAGCAAAACAGCTGGTGTGTGTGTGTGTGTGTGTGTGTGTGTGTGTGTGTGTGTGTTAAAGCCAGAAATTAGACTTCCCAGGAGGCTGGCTTCTTCTAGCGAGGAGAGGACAGAAGATCGGGATGTCAGAGCTGGACACCAGCATATACACAAATGCATGTGTGCACACATCTACACACATACTTGATGTCTGGATGCCCTTTCTCTGGAGTCCAAGCTGGGCCATCGAAGTGTGAGTGTATGTGTATGTGTACCACCTCTCTTTCTACTTCATTCTTCCCTTTTTTCTTCCTTCTGCTGGAGGCTCTGTAGTATCACCCAAAGGTTATAAATTGTTTCCCCGCAGGGTGCTCTGAGCTGTGAGTCTGTCCTCAGCAGGTAGCCTGGCTGGTGCCCTAAGGCAGCTAGGGTGTGCTGGAGAAAGCACCGGTTGATCCGAAGACAGGGTCCTGGGGGTTGAAGCTGGGCAGTCTGGGTAAGTCCTTTGTCTTCTCAGCCTCAAACCTTCTTATTGGCAAAATGAGAATAATTTAACCTGCTCTGACTAGTACATAGTACTACTGGCAAATAAGACATGATGTTTTAGAACAACTTCATTATATGTCTTATGTACAGGTGTTTGCTAAACTGTCTGCTCCCCACCATGAGCTGGAGAGCTCTCCTGGGACCTCCCTATTCAAGATGAGAGAGTTGCTTTGGCCTTTGGTTCTTGGCTGTCTGCCCCAGTCTGCTCTCATCTGCTCCAGGCATCTGGTCAGGAGCTGAGCTCACCTTTTACCAGTGTGTGCTTGTCAGTGGGGGATGATCGTGCCAGGACTCGAAGCTTAGGCCAGATCTTGTCCAGCTTCTCTTGCTCCACCTGCCAACACCAGAGCACACCAGGTCAGTCAAGCTCAGAACAGCCATCCAGGGGGAGTTTACTTCTCCCCATACTCCGAGATTCTGGAAGAGCTCACATTCCACAGCCCCTGGGGGGTGTTACCATGGCCTCCAAGGGAGATGAAACAGCTCAGTCTCCAAGGGCAGATTCATTGATGGTGACCATTCAGACCCTGTGTGTCTTCATTTCCCTCCCAATTTCCTACTGGGGAGTCTGTCTCCTGTTTCTTAGACCCTTGGCAGGAGGTGGGCCAGGGTTGGCTGTTGCGTCAGGTGGCTAAAGTGCTCCTAAGGTCTTAGGTTTGGTTTCTATGCAGACCAGGAGGCTCTGGTCTGCTCCACACCCAGACCACATCCTCTTGCAAACCTGTGCCATGGGGCAGTGACACAGGGGGGTGAGGTGGAGGGAAATCAGGATGAAATCATCCCACGACTGAAAAATAAGGAAGACATAAAAAGTCAGTGATGCTGTCTCAAAAGACAGCTTATGAGCGAAGATAATGAGAATAAAGAAACCTCTCAGTTTTGCCACCTGAGCAGCTGCGGTAGAAGGAATAGTTCACTACGAATAGATTTCAGTTTAAAAACCACCCACTTGGGGTCCAACTCCTCACAGCTGCCCCTACTGGTTATATGGGTTGCTGCCTGATTCATGAAATCATTCAATAAAGCCAATTCGATCTTCAAAACACACACACACAAAACAGAACCCAAAAGCAAACAAACAAGAAAAACAAAACCCAGTCGCTTTCTTTCCTGTGTCCTGGATCCGTTACAGGAGAGCTGCTCCCCACCCCGTTGCGAGATGAGGTCTTCCTAGCCAGGACCCACCTCTCCTTTCTCGTTGCGGATAAGTCGGTTGAATTCTTTGCCTTCTAAGCACAGGAAGTCATCCCCAGGTGTCACAATGCCACATTTGGTGGCAATGGCCCGGGCTGTATTGATGTTGTCACCTGTCACCATTCTGACAGTAATGCCAGCTCGTTTGCATTTGGCAATAGCTTCAGGTACCTGTGGAGAGTAAGGTGAGAGGAAAGGAGGAGGTGGGGGTGGTGAAGGGTCCCTTCATTGTGGACAGGAGAGAGGCACTTAGGAGCAGTGCCACGTGGCAGAGGCTAGGTCTGGTCATTTTTTTTTTTTTTTTTTTTTTGGTCTGGTCATTTTTATATTGTTTGGTGCCACCCGACTTCTGCCCTATTCATAATACTACATTTGAATTTGCCTTACTGTAGCATGAGTTGAAGAGAAAATCTGCTTGAGGAGCCAGGTGTGGAAGTGTACTCTCCCTACAATCTAGACTTCTTAGCAGGGCACATCCATACCTCATTGGGATCTGGCCACCATCTCCCTTTTTAGCATTCTCCACTTCCCTGGCCCATACTCCAACCAATCCATTCTTTATAGTCTCCTATGCCCTTGGGCCTTGACAACTAAAAGTCCACTAGTCTGAACTTACTATAAGCAGAGACCTTTTCAACGCCTTAGTTTCTAGATTACTGTTCAGCTATTCTAGGGGCAGTCAATAAGAATATGTTGATTGAAAGAAGGTGGCTAGAGGCAAAGTTGGTGTCCCAGTTAACTCTGACTGTTCTTAGGTACCCAATAATAAGCTCAATACAACCTATGTTTCTCACCCCTCAGACAGCATTCACTGTCAGAATGCCAGCTTCTATCAGCTCAGCACTCCACAGTGGTTTGGGAAGCAGAAGGCACAGAAACATCTATCCCTGTACGTGAGAAGCTGTTGGGTAACGTGCCTGGGGTCACAGCTAAACGTGGAACTAGTACCTCCGTTCCCTTCTATGGGGGGACTACCCCCTACATCATGCTCGGCTGGCATGTGGGCCAGAGGCTGTTGGAAGACTTCCATTCATGTTCTCCTACCCTTTTGCCAAGCCAAAGCCTCACCTCTGGGCGCACAGGGTCCTCAATGCCCACCACTGCGATACACGTCAGTTCAGTGAGGATTTCACTCTCATTGTCCCATGGGGGCTCGCCATCATTGAAATCCCGGTAAGCGATGCAGAGAGTTCGGAGTCCCTGAGAGGCCATGGGCTCGATGACAGTGCGGACCATCTCATCGCGGTCCTTATTCTTGAATGGAACCACTTCCCCTCTCTTGTCCAGGATTCGATTACACCTGGGGAGGCACACAGTCAGGAAGCAGCAACCCTTTCCCACCCCAGATGTCTCTACACTCATTTGCAGACATTCTGGCAATCCTGCATTACTCGTAAAGACAGCATTCTTGGGTAAGAAATCTCTGTTCATCATCCAGCCGAGTCCCTTTTCCCAAGGTGGGGTGATTTGTAGATGGATCAGGTCTAGGGAAGCCAAAGGTATGATTCTCCCATGTTGTCTGTTCCTACTCATATGTGAATGTGATGCCAAGAGTCATTTGTGGATTACCCCCTCTTTTGAACTTCTCAAAGGTGGAGAGACATTTTAAATTCCAGGTACGTGAATAGTACTAGAATGGTGCTCAGTGCATAGGGTGTGCTCCACAGGAATGGGTTGGTTGAAAGACGGTGGCTAAAGCCAAATAAAGGCCTGGTTAATTCTATAGCTACTGGCCCTGTACCTATGTCGGTCAGCCTATAATGACCCATGAACAGTCTAGCTACTTGATGAAGTTACTCAACTTCCTATAAGTGGAGTTGAGCATGAGAAGGAAAAAGGAACATAGAACTAATATTTGTTAGTACTTGCTATGTGCCTGGCATTTAACATACAGGCAAACCTTGTTTAATGACACTTTGCTTTATTGCACTTTGCAGGCATTGTTTGTTTATTTATTTATTTATTAACAAATTGAAGGTTTGTGGCGACCCTGAATCGAATGCTAATGACACCAATTTTCTAAAAGCATTTGCTCACTTCATGTCTCTGTGCCACCTTTTGGTAAGTTTTGCAATATTTTAAACTTTTTCATTATTATTGTATTTGTTACGGTGATCTGTGATGCTACTATTGTAATTGTCTGGGGACATTGCGAGTCACATGCATATAAGATGGCAAACTTAATTGATAATGTCGTATGTGTTCTGACTGCTCCACTGCCTGGCTCTTTCCCGTTCTCTCCTCCTCTCCCCAGGCCTCCCCTCCCCTGAGAGACAACACTACTGGAGTTATGCCATTAATACCCCTGCAATAGCCTCTAAGTGCTCAAGTGAAAGGAAGAGTCTCACATGTCTCACTTTAAACCAAAAGCTAGTAATGATTAAGCTTGGTGATGAAGGTGAGTCAAAAGCCAAGAGAGGCTGAAAGCTAGGCCTCTTTGCTCCCAATAGCCAAGCTCTGAATGCAAAGGAAACGTTCTTGAAGGAAATGAAAAGCATTTCTCCCATAAAACCAAACAGCCTTATTGCTGAATGGAGCAAGTTCGAGTGCTCTGGATAGAAGATGAAACCAGCCACAACATTCCCTTCAGCCAAAGCCTAATCCAGAGCAGGTCCCTAACTCTCCACAATCCTAGGAAGGCTGGGGGAGATGAAGACTCTGCAGAAAAAGTTTGAAACAGCAGAGACTGGGTCGTGAGGTTTAAGGAAAGAAGCTGTCTCTATGACATCAGAGTGTAAGGTGGAGCAGCAGGTGCTGATGTAGAAGCTATAGCAAGTGATTCAGAAGGTCTGGCTGGGATCATTAATGAACGTGGCTACACTAAATAACAGATTTTCAGTGTAGATCAAACAGCCTCATACTGGAAGAAGATGGCATCCAGGACTTTGACAGCTGGAGAGAAGTCAGTGCCCGGCTTCAGAGTTCCACAGGAAAGGCTGACTTGCTTGTTAGGGGCTCATGTAGCTGGTGACTTTAAATGGAAGCCAATGCTCATTTATCATTCTGAAAATCCCAGGGCCCTTTAGAATCATGTTGAATCTACTCTGTCTGTGCTCTATAAATGGAACAAGAAAGTCTGGATGACAGCACATCTGTTTATAATATGATTTACTGAATATTTTAAGCCCACCACTGAGAGCTACTGCTCAGAAAAAAGATTCCTTTCAAAATGTGACTGCTCGCTGACAATGCACCTGATCACCCAAGAGCTTTGATGGAGCTGTCCAATGAGATTCACATTGTTTTCATGCCTGCTAACACAGCACTCATTCTGCAGCATATGAATCAGGGCGTTAAGACTTCTTATTTAAGAAATACATTTTGGTAAGGCTATAGCTGCCAGAGATAGAGATTCCTCCGATGGATCTGGGCAAAGTCAATTGGAAACCTTCTGGAAAGGACTCACCAGCCTAAATGCCATAAAGAACGTTCATGATTTATGGGAAGGGGCCAAAATAGCAACACTAATAGCAGTTTGGAAGAAGTTGATTCCAACCCTCATGGATGACTCTGACCCTCACCGTTCAGGACTTCAGGTGAGGCAGTAAGTGCAGGGAGGGTGGAAGCAGTGAGAGAACTACAGTTAGCAGCGTAGCCTGAAGATGGGACTGAATGGCTGCGATCTCATGATAAAACTTGAACAGATGAGGTGTTGCTTCTTGCAGATGAGCAAAGAAAATGATTTCTTGAGATGGAAACTACTCGATGAAGATGCTGTGAAGACTGTTGAAATGACAAGAGAGGATTTAGAATAGTACATAAACTTAGTTGATAAAGCAGCAGCAGGGTTTGAGGGGAAATGACTCCAATTTTGAAAGAAGTTTCACTGTGGGTAAAATGCTATCAAACGGCATCTCATGCTACGGAGAAATCATTCACGGAAAGAGTCAAACGATGCGGCATACTTCATTGTCCTGTTTTAAGAAACTGCCATAACTGCCTCATCCTTCAGCACCCACTGCCCCAATCAACCAGCAGCCACTTACATCAAGGCAGACCCTCTACCAGCAAAAAGGTCTGATGATCGTTAAAGCTCAGGTGATGGTGACTATTTTCTTGGCAATAAAATATTTCTAAAGTAAGGTATGTACATTGTATTTTTATACAAAATGCTGTTGTACACTTAATAGACTACAGCCTAGTATAGCTATGAGGTTTATATGCACTGCGGAACAAAAAAAGACTCATCTGCTCCACTTCATTGGGGCAGTCTAGAACTGAACTCACAACAGCCCTGAGGTGCACCAACGTGCGACGAATCACCTAATCATAGTAACCCCGAGGGTATTCCTTGGGTTTCAGATTAGAAGATGGAAGCTTGGATTGTCAAGTTCTGAATCCTGGCTGCGCCACTATGAGCTGTATCACCTTGAGCAAGTACTTCACTTCTTGTACGTCTGTTTTCTCATCTGTAGAACAGGTGTGCTAATAGCATCTACTGCACTGGGTTGTGCAGATTAAGTAGAATGGGCCCCCCGAGGCACTCAAAAGCAAGCCTCAGCCTGATTCAATGCTCAGATATTAGTGATGATGTCACCCACTGGAAAGGGGGCTCACTGACCCTTTGGATGGGTTTAGCACGGTGCATGTCACCGAGACCTTCCCACGGGGAGGACCGGGAAGGGAAGAGAAGTGGGGGAAGGGAGGCTCACTTGCGCAAGATGATCTCAGAGGCGCCCTTGCTGTACATGCGGTAGCCCCCGCTGGGCTTCTCGATGACTGTGCTCATTGACTTGCGCACAGAGTTGAAAGTGTACACCTTGTAGAGCTTCTCCTCGGGCACCTCGTTGCGCACGGCATGGTAATCCTGCTTCAGGTCAGTGACGAAGCCCAGGAGAGCACACTCGGTCTTGTTGCCCACCTGCCGCGGGAGACCTCCCTCCTTCTCTGGAGGCTGAGAGAAAAATTGTATGTGCTGTTGAGTACCATGCTTCTACTAGGGAGAACTTGGGAGGAAAGAACACCCCTACAAAATGTTCACATATGTCCCCGGCGCCCATGTGGGGATAGCATTTATCTCTTTCCCAAGGGTAAGCAGATAGTGGTCAGTGGTGACTGTGGTTCCTAAGCCATCCAGGGCTTAGGGATGTTCTAGTTTGCCCTGGGGATGGTGCTGGTATCTCACCCCATGTGGGTCTCATTTGAATACCGTCCCTTAGTTTCTAGAAAGTATGGAATTTATTCCTGATAAACCCATCTCTCCTAGGGATACTGCCATCATATGGTGATTGGTGGGCATTTCATAGATCTGGATTTCTACCTGCCTCCCTATCCCCCACTCTGCTCCCATGAATCAATCCCCAGTCATCCCAAACATGTTCACCGAGGAGTAGGACATGGGATGTGCAGTGGCAATTCAGGCAGGATAAACAAGAGAACATTTCTCTGTCCAGAGAAAAGGAATTGTCCCCTCCAACCACCCATTCTAAGTGTCTAGGCAAAGGAGGAGCTTACCAGAATCTTGGAGGTATAGGCACTGTTGATAGAAATACCATTGACAATAAGGTCCAGGACCTTGGGCACAAGGACATCAGGGCTTGGGAGTTGATGGTAATGAGTGTCTCCAATATATGCCTGTACCACAGTCATGCGGTTCATGGTCAACGTGCCGGTCTTATCAGAGCAGATGGCTGTGGCATTGCCCATTGTCTCACAAGCATCCAGGTGCCGCACCAAGTTATTGTCTTTCATCATTTTCTACAAAGGAGATGAGGATAGACTTGAGGGGGGACCGACTGAGCTCTGCCAAATATATGTCAAAGGCCATTTTTTGCCAACATGTCTCCGCATCTCATCCTCTTGTCTGCACAAAAATGCAGGGTACTATTTTTGTGAATCGTCCTCAGATTCTACTGGGTTACCTAAACCTTGATGCAACGGATCAAGATGGTCCTTTTCATCTCCAAGGATGCCAATGGCTTCTGCTCTTGTGAGGCGCCACTCAATCTGTGCAGATCGTATGGCCTATCCTTTCACTGAAGGCTATGTGGCACCCTCCCCTCCCATCTCAGTCCTAAAAGAAGAGACAGCACTATTCCAGTCTCACCTTCACAGAGTAGGCCAGTGAGATGGTGACAGCCAGTGGCAGCCCCTCTGGCACAGCCACCACTAGCACAGTGATGCCAATGATGAAGAACTTGACAAAGTACTGGATGTAGATGGGGGTGCACTCCGATAGCCACGGTCTGCGGTGTATCACAAAGTTGTCAATCACAAAGTACAGGATCAGGATGAGAACTGTGATGGCAGACATGATGAGACCTGTCCAGGAAACACATCACATGAGCCCAGGCTCAAAGGCCTCCCTGGGGCCCTGGCCAGAAGGGGGCTGGCATAAAGTGTAGCCTTTGCTACCAATGTTTATTTCTTTATTTATTTTATTTTTATTTATTTTATTATTATTTTTGCTACCAATGTTTAAAACCACCATCTCTAGTCACCCCCAAATCCCCCACCCATTCTCTCTTGCTTGTACATTATCATGTAAGGGAAAAAAAATGCTGGCTTCATCTTCTATGGACACAGGTTCCAGTTTCTGTACTGCACTAACTTGACTCGTGGCTTTGGACTAGTCTTGGTTTCTCTCTGGACCTGTTTCCTCATTCATAAATAAGGAGTTGGTCTAGTTTTCTAAAATAGAAATTTTGTGATTCTCAGACCTACCTTCTTGTCACAATTCAGAATGTAGTGACTGTATTTGCCTATTTCCTAGTAGTTTATCAATTTGGGCTTCTCCCCTAGCAGACGGGAACTGTTGGGTTCCCAATTTACGACTTGTTTACAGTGATACCGCTATGGTGTCAGCCCATCACCTACATGGCTAACCTTTAGCACGGTGCTTCCTGACCTTTCTCTTTACATGGCATAGGCAGAGAATGACAATAATTTACATGTTTACAATAAGCAAAGATGTCTATAGTTACTATATAGGCCAGGCAAGCACTTCACATATAATAACTGATTTAATTCTCACAAAAACCCTGTGAGATAAGTTAGTATTATCATCCCCTTTCATGAGTAGATTGAGGCACAGAGAGTTTTTTAAAGAAGATCAAAACACAATTAGGATTTAAAAATTTTTTAATCTTCTTTCTTTTCATCATGGTAAGTGTATTCTTTTTTAAAAAAATTTATTTATTTAATTATTTATTTGACAGAGAGCCAGAGACAGCCAGAGAGTGGGGGGAAGCAGCAGGCAGAGGGAGTGGGAGAAGCAGGCTCCCCCTGAGCAGAGAGCCTGATGCGGGCTTGATCCCAGGACCCTGGGATCATGACCTGGGCTGAAGGCAGACACCTAACTGACTGAGCCACCCAGGCACCCTAATAAGTGTATTCTTTAATCTCCATCACCTATTTCACCCATCCCTATACCCACCTCCCCCCACAGAGGGATTTTTGGAAAACCAGGGTACCAACTATTCTGGTTTGCCTGAGACTGAGCAGCTTCTTGGGACTCTCAGGGGTAAAATCAAGAGCGCCCCAAGCGAGCTGGGACAAGTTGGTCGTCCTACACACTGATGCAAATGGAAGAAGTTTTTCAAGGTCAGAAAGCAACTGGCTTAGGGGTTCCAACTGCCCTGGGTGCTGCCTGGCCACCCTGAAGGCTGAGGGGATCAATGTCTGGGCAACTGTACCAGATTATCTGGGGCATAATATCTGGGAAGAGCTTTGCTTCAAACCATAGTCTGGTTTGGGTCTTTGCTTTTCCTGAGGGCCTAATGATTCAAAAGAATCAGAGCAAGGCCAGAGGTGATTATATCAGTAAAAGCATATTCTTCTGAATTTTGCTTCATCAGGGTCAGGGCTGAGGTCAGGCAAACAAAGTGCCTAGTGTCCGAAATTTAAAGAAGCACTCCCCCCCGAGGGTGGTACAACGCACCCTACTTGCCTCACCCCCAACTGGCCTAGCTTGAAACGTAAACCAAAACAAGAGAGGAGACCAGGGGCCAGCCATCAGGTAGCTTGTACTCCCTAAAGCAGGGATTGGAGGACGACAGGAGGGGGGTGGGTGGGGTCTATTCAATGTTTCACACCTGTGTGCCAGGCTTAGCCACTTGATTCCACACCTGCAGTTCATGTCCCCCGTGTACCCTTGATATGCCAGAGATTTCATGGTGGTCACCGTAAGCGAGGTACTAGAACTGAATGAACATGCTAGACTAATGCTGTCCATCGGAACTCTCTGTGATGCTTCAAACATCCTCAGTTTGCTCTGTCCAATAAGGAAGCTGCTAGCTACGCGTGGTTATGGACCAGCTCAAACAAGGCTGATGTCACTGGGGAGCTGAATGTTTCCTTGTATTTAATCGTAATTCATTTAAGGGGAAACAGCCACACATGGTTAGTGGCTACCGTAATGCCTTTTTACAGATCCTTGTCACCCGGTGTGTGGTTCATGGATCAGTGGCACTGGCATCGCTTGGAGGCTAGTTAGAAATGCAGCACCTTGGGCCCCACCCTGGACCTCCTCAATCAGAATCTGTACTTTAACAAGATCCCAGGTGAACTGTCTGCACAGAATGTACCAGACTAGACTGATGGCAGTCAGCGGAGGGGCTGGCCCAGAAGAAAATTAAACAGTGGTACCAGGTGGCCCCTTGGAAGAAATGTCCAGGGAAGGAGCAATCTTCCTTTTGTTTCTTCCTCCAACCCCTGTTCCTAGCACCCCCAAGAGAGGAGAATGTAGAGGCAGGGGCCGGAGAAGCCACTTCCCCTCACCATACACAAGAGTGCCGTTAGCAACCCCTCCTCTGGAAAAAGCCTCTCTAAAGCATGATCTTCCTGTTTCTTCTAGTCCTTATTTTGAATGTACTGTGCTGTGCCAGCTAGGTGCTAGCACCATGCTAGGGAATTACTGCTGGCAAACGGGAGCCTTCTCTACCCTTATGGAGCTTACGAGCCAATACAGGAAACAGGTGAGCGGTCGTCCAAGTCTTCCTTCTTGCTAAGGTGAATCTCCCCTGGGTGACAGTTCTTTATTACCCTTCTGTTTGGAGGGAAGGGGCCGTGGGGTCTTTAACCCTGGCACACAGGGGCACACTTCTCTCTGAAAAGACCCAGGGAGTGGCCAGAGGGTGGCAGAGAGAGGGGCATGGTCACCTCGGCTGCACCAGCCCCCTGGGAAGGTTCAGCTCTTTTCGCCAGCCCAGCTGGGACAGAAGGCAGGCAGCCAAAGCGGCGAGGACCCAGCAGAGTAGCATGGATAGCAAGAGGCACTGCCCTACTCACCGGCTTTCCCAATCTGAACGGCCAAGCGTGTCAGCTTGCCCTGCAGCACCGACTTCTCCTTTTTGGGCAGCTTGGCCGCCTTTTTCTCCTTTTCCTCATTGTCGATCCCCTCCTGGCTGTTGAGTGGCTGGATTTCCAGGGCCACTCCATCCTGAGTCTTTGCTAGGGTGTGCACACAAATAGGACAGGTGAGTGGGCAAGGGGGTATCACTGAGTAGCAGGCATGTGAGGACCCAAACTCTTCTGTCTCCTTCCTGGAATCCACCTGGGACCCCCAGCATCAGCTCCAACCACTCTCACCCCTGCCAGGCAAGGAGCATGCCTTCCACCCTCTACTAGGGCCTTTACAATGATATTCTGACAACTAGGGATGAAACGGGAGTACTTTTAGGTTATGGATTTCCTCTTCGGTGGCAGCTTCCTGGCACCACCTCAGAGCCCCAAGCCAGGTTTATTCCAGCAAGAGGATTAGTCATGCCACTAAGTGCTATTACCAACAGCCATCCTTCCTGGAATTCAGTGCTTAAAATAGTGAATCTTTGCTGCAGAAAGGGGCTGATGGGGAAGGCTGGTAGATGTTTCCAGAGCATAAGCATCCTAGTCTGCTGTTAAAAAGTTCATCTCTCTCTCCCTATAGACTGTCAGGGAAGAAACAGTCCCCCAAACAGTATTTTTCAGTTCCTCCTTTTATATCAGTTCAACGACTGGGGAAAGAAATGCCCTCTCTCCCCTGTCTGATGAAGGTTGGGGAGGTACAGAGTGGGGAGGTAGAGGGTTGTCTTTTGGGGGAGAGGGAAGAAGCTGGTAGGAGGGGCCGTCTGGAATAAGAGGGATAAAGACAGACATATAAATCCACTTGGTTTTCAAAAGAAGAGTTAAAGAGACCTAAAATTAAAGACTTCTTTCTGTGGAGCCCTGGTTCTCCAATGTGATGACTTTATTCCTAAAGACTCCTATGACATGGGTACAAAGAAAAAAATCTCCAGTAGCTGTCTCAAGAGAGCAGTTCTCCCTGGTTCCCAGCCCCCTTCCAGCCTCACCCCTGCGGAGCTCGGCCCCTCTGGCTCGGGAAGGGCACTTCCTGAGATACTGTCTCTGTTGTCAGACTCACAAACAAGACAGAGACGGGATGTAGACACAGCCACCAAAAAAAGAAACACACACCAGATCGGGAGGAAGAAGACAGACGGTGAAAACAAAGAGGGGTGAGGAGAGGTACAGAGGACGGGCTCTGTCCGAGCACCCCAAGAAGACTAGCAGAGAAGGAATCCAGACCAGAAGAGGACACCGATGAGGAAGGTAGCAAGAGGAGGGTGCAGGGACTGCCCACCCCAACTCCCTCTACCGTCAGGACCCTGACATCTTCTAGGCCTGAAACGGGGGTACCGGTACCGTGGGTGTTTAAATCCGGCCTAGGGCAGTGAAGCAGGGAGTTCAGTGCCCCCTGGGGAAGAGCAGATCAATCCCACGCACTCCCCAAGAGAAATCTTGATGGGAGGGTCTGTGAGACAACAGCAGGGGGTGCTGTTGTGCTGTCTTCGATGGGGATCAGGATCTGGAGACCACCCCTAAAATCTCTGCACCTTCCTCAGGATGAGGCATCTGGGCCCCAGCAGCAGATAACAGATTTATGGAGAGGAAAAGGGAGAAGGCAGATGGCCTGGAAAGGTCTGGTTTGAGTGTAGGCAGGTAGAGATGGTAAATGAGTGGGTGGAAAGGTTACCTTTGTTGCGATTTTCAGGGACTCCTTGTTTTTTACCTGTTTGAACAAGAAAGAAAAAAGTGGGGTGGAGACCCAAGGTGACTATTAAGAGATCAGGTTTCCAATCTGTTGGTCCTGCTCAGAGCCCAGAAGGGCCACAGCAAAGGGGTGGAGGGGCAGGGAAGGCCATGTAAAGGAAGTTCACGTCTCCGCTCATGTCCATGCTTTCTAGGGGCTCTTGGACTCTGCGATGTGGACCAGACCAATTTATGCGGGTGAGTGCACACCCGCACCTGGACTACTCTCTCCCAGGGCCCAGCCGCTGCTGGGAGGCTGCTCCTGGCTTGAGTCACATCACTTGGAGAAATGGGGTAGGGGTTAGAGAGTGAGAGGTTGGAACTGGTTCTACCTGATGGCAAAGGCCCTGAAAGGCATCTTTGTGTCACTTCTCCAGCACCAGGCCAGCTTCCTCTTTACTCATCTGCAGGTAGCCAGAAAAACCTATAGTCTAGTTCCCAAGGGAATGTGTCTGGTTTCCTTTTGATAAACTGCCCTCCACAATACAGCCTGAGATGGTTCTCCAGCCAAGTGAAAGAAATCCTTCTCCAGGGAAAGAAGGAATGTTGAGGGAAAGGTATATGCAGATCTCTCTTTAGGATCTTTTTCTTGTTCACCTTCCTTCCTTGTCTTTCCTTCCTTCAGGGGCAAGTGAGTGGCCAAGACAGGACTAACTGTGGGGCTAGATATTGCCTCTGTGCTCCCACCTTCCTAGCTGTGTCTCTCTTCTACTGACCACCCACGCTTTCAGCAGTTTTCCTCAGCCTCAATGGTTTGCTTTGTCCCCCACGTTTGAGGAAGGAAGGGGCAAGGGTGGGGAGACTGCCCAGAAGGCTGCCAGGGCCAGCTCATTTGGGACAAGTTTTCCATCTCATGCCTTCACAACCCACTGACAGACACAGGAGTCGACCGGATTTAGTTTTCATCACAGCACCCTGGGGAGCCAGGTGTGACATCTTTAGCTCTGCCAGAAGTTTGGGTATCTGCAGTCTTCATGTGGTAGATTCTTCCTACCAGGTCTTCCATCCAGGTCCGTTCCCTTGCTTCCTAGACTCCTCATGGGGATGGCAGGGGACAGAATCCCATCCCAAATACCCTTTACCTTTCTTCTTCTTCTCCTCCTCTTCTCCCTCATTGGCTCCCAAAAGGGTAAAGATGATTCCAGTCTGGGAGTTGATACCCACAGCGGTCACTACCATCCGGCCAGAACCTTCCATGACATGGGTCCCTATATGAGAAAGGAGAAGATGGAAGGAGCGTTGTGTTTTATACATAGCCATGCTTTGGTGTGGAATACAAACTTAGGAAAAAAAAAACCGGTCCCTCTTCCTTCCTTCCCCATGGATAATGATATACCCAGCAAATAGCAGGGAAAGGAAGAGAGCTGGGCCCATTTAAAATAGACAAAGCAAACGGGGGGGGGGGGGGGGAGGAGAAAAATGTGTCTAACTGCTTTAGGATAAGGCTCTGTCCCCCACCTGCACCCCTAACCAGCAGAGCCCTGTCAAGGCCCATACAGCACGTGCTTTGTAGAGCACCTCTTTTAGGTTGCCTGATAACCTTGTATTCAACCCACTCACATGCTACTGCCCCAGATGAACTTAGGGGAAGGAGATGGGGCAGGGCCACAGTGGAGTGCAAGGCCTGCAGCGGGTCTCTGTAGCCTGCTGTCTGGGGGAGGCAGAATGGGAGCCGCAGCAGCCAGAGGCCATACCTGAGAGCAGCATCGGGTCCCTTTCCAAGGACTTCTTGACATGATCTGATTCCCCCGTCAGAGAGCTCTCATCAATCTTGAGATCATTCCCCTGGATCAGGATCCCATCTGCAGGCAGCAGGTCACCTAGTGTGCAAGAGGGGAAGGGGCAACAGGGAAGGAGGGTAGGTGAGTGCCTGGCAGAAGGTAGGAACCATCCAGCTTCGTCTCAGGGCTGCTCCCACAGGCCCTACCTACAGGGCAATGGACCAGGGGGTACCTGGGGAGCCTGAAAGACACCTTCATCTCTGACAACCTGGGACAAGACTCCTGATAAATTCAAACAATGACTGATCCCTAAGCACCTCCCCGTGGCCTCAACATTATGTATCTTTCACCCTCTGACACACAGGGTACAAGTGTGACCTTCTTTGGGGAGAGTTGCTTCTTTCTTTGAATCCTTCTCAACAACTTCTTCAACTAACCTAGAAGCTAACACAATTTGAAGTCTTATCTTTCTGGGTCCTCAGCGACTCCCAGCACCCCCACGCCAAAGGACCTAGCACTCAAATACAGAAGGTGACATAGGTACAAGAAGCATGAGCTCTCACCGTATTTGATTTGGGCAATGTCACCCACCACGATCTCAGCCACAGGCAGCTGGATGATATGACCGTTTCGGATCACGGCGAACTTCTGTTCCTTTTCAATGCGGTTCTGCAGCCCACGGAACTGCTTCTCCTTGCTCCAGTCATTGAAGGCAGTCACCAGCACCACAATGATCACGGAGAACAGGATGGCTGCCCCCTCAATCCAGCCAGCTTCCGCCTCTCCTTCATCTTCTGGGCTACTTACGGGTAGACCACACTCTAGCCCAGGGAAAGGACAGAATGTAAGGGTCACCTGGGGGCTTTGGTGAATACTAAATATGAGAGTAGTGCTTCTAGAGAAGTGAGGGAAAGAGAATACTAGAAAATACAACTCTTGGGCAGAGGAACTCTCCTCTGAGGATACTCGAGGCCAGCAGAGTCGGGCATCATGTCATCACCAATACAAGTATTTATGTTAGCCCGAAAGAAGTTCATGACTAAGTAGCACAGAGCATGTCAGTGCACATGACTGGCCAGTCACACATACAGAGCATAGGATTCCCAACACAGCCAGGCCCCCTGCTCCACTGGGCTCTAGGTCACTGCCATTTCCCCATAATGCCAGATGATTGGTGGGGGGCACTTTGAGGAGCAGGTTTTGTTGGTTGGGGGAGGGTAGAGGACTTCTGATATTCTACATAAGGATTTGGTGGGAGAAGGGGAAGAAGACCCTGGAGTCAGGATGCGCTGGAAGTATGGCTTCTTAGCTACTTGTTGGTTTTCTTTGGAGAACCCACCCTGGAGAGTGGGGTAAACCTTTCAGCTACAACCTGTCAACCGTGAATACTAGTGCTTTCTGATGGTGGTGGAAAGGACACAGATCAGAGTCACGCCGGGCTGTTCCAGACACTCACGTTTATTTTCTTCCCCTGGGGGGCGGTAGAAGGACAGGACGAGGGAGATGATGGCTGCGATCTCCAGGATGATGAGTGTGACATCTTGGAGGGCTTCCCACACTAGTTCTAAGAAGGTCTTGGGCTTTTTTGGGGGGATCAAGTTTTGTCCAAACGCTTGCTTACGTTTCTCCAGGTCCGCAGGGTTCCCAGATAGACCTGAAAGGGAAATACGAGCGGGATGAGCAGGTAAGAAAAACCAGGGGAAGAAATGAATGATGGGAGAAGGTGGTCAAAGACTCCTTTAAACAAAGACTGCCTGCTTCCTGTTCTGTTCAAGCCCAGGATCCATGTAGGGTGACCGATCCCCCCAGTTTGCCCAGGGCTCAGAGGCTGCAAAATGTTTGGCCTCAAAATGGGCAAACTGGGACAACGTGATCACAAAGTGGCCACTCACTGCTCTTAGTCTCCAGGGTCAGTTACCCTGGATCTAAAAACACATCACCTCCTCCTCGCGAGGACCCTGCAGGCTCCAGCTCTAAGGACATAAACATCCCAGTGGTTCCTAGGGCCGACTGAGCTTTTCTCTCTTATCAACATGTATCTGCTGGTGATGATTTCAAAGCACAGTTAGTGCCATCCACTGGCTTACCCACAAAGGCCGGCGAGAAGAAAGCTCTCTGCTCAAGATCAGGTTCGGAGGCTCAGAGACAGAGCCCAGGCAGGTGTCCTGATTCTAAGTTCCAGGGGCTTCAGGAGATCAACAGTGGGGGCTCTCAGACTCTAACCCTGTGTGGCCACTCAAAGCACGCATTCCCTCCGTTTTGCTCACCTGCCCGCACACAGACACAGAAGCTCACCCCAGAGATGTACTGTGTACTTAGAGAAGTACTACTTAGACTAAGTCAGGGACTAAGAGAAGCACTCTTATTTGTGTGGAGGAGACAGAGGACAAAGAGGTGAAGCCACTAAGTCAGTACGCAGGCCTTGGTGACCAGCCTGCCCCCCGTGAACATAGGTACTGCGTGGGTGGGCGCACACATTCCAGGTGCATCCTTGGAGAGGCGAGAACCAGGCAGACTTAGTCCTGGGGCCTTCCATCTGCGCCCCTCTGCCGCGCTGTACGAGGAGGGAGAGCCTAAAACTTCACCCAACGCCAGTTGGCACTTACACACAGAGGCAAATGAGCCCTGGTTTTGGCACTTGAGGCTGCTGGCTGCGCTGTTCAATAGGTTCCCACCCATAGGTGGGGCGGTACAACCTCTGTCTTGGAAAAAGGTCATAGCAGAGCAGAGTGAGAATCAGGGGATGGGGACACGCCACAGAGCTTCACACAGAGCATGAGGGAAAGGGGATGCCCAGGCAGCAGCCAGGAGGACAGGGAGGTACTGAGGCCAGAGGCTGTCTGCGCACTTGGGGCCACATGGGGAGCCATTCCACTGGCGGGGATCGGGGTACAAGCCTCTCCTCCCCATCTCCACTCCGCAGGATCTGAGAGTGTATCTTACACGGCAAGAGGAAAGATTTCGGTCAGACCTAAGGAAGGCATCTGGACGGAAAAAGACTTTGAAAATGGGAAAATACGTACCCGAAAGGGGTACTGCTTGCAGGGTTGAGATGGCCTCCATTTCTCCACCCAAAAACCAAAACCATTAGGGGAGGTACTCCAGACACTCGCCTGTCTGGGAGGGTAGACACAGGGTCCTGCATGGAGGGAAAGTATGTGTGGGGTGACCTGGCACTTGCACCCGTGGAGTTGGGGACTGGAGACCACTTTCACCTGCCAGTGCTTAGAAGAGGGAAACCAGGGAAGATAGTCAGGGGAGTGGTGCCCATGTTCTTATCCAGGGCCTTCTGCCTCCTGGTGCCCAGGTGCACCACCCTGGCCTCTGGCTGAGTGGCACAGCCAAGCTCTGTGGGGGAGTGGGTTTGGCCAAAGCACTAGAAGCAAACTGGGCTGCTTCTCAGAGGCTCTCTGCTTCCACCACTCTGGGTAGTCAGGTTCCCAGTGGGAAGGGCAAGCTAGGGCCTGGGAAAGGAGTGTTTCTGGGCAGGGCATCTTGACCCTCAGGCAGGCAGAGGCAGAGCAGCCAGGGGATCCTGGCTGGTTCTTTCTCCCCGAGGACCTGAGGGAGCGAGGCTGTGCCAGTTTGGGACCGCTGTACTGGACAGCCAGGTTGGCTGCAGGGAAATAGGAGCTCCCATCATTTGTTCATCTCCCTGGGACATTTCTCAAGGAAGCAGTGAGGAGATGCCATCCCCCCCCCCCCCCCCCCAATAAGGTGAGTAAGTGACTACGAGGGCAAAGCAGATAACAGCTATTAGAGATCATCTGTAAGGGACCTCCTGAGAGCCCAACGGAGGCCAAAACAAGAGCAGCAACAGTGAAGGTCAGGCTAAGAGCCCCCATCTGAGGTCATCCTGCCCTCTCTGGTCTCAGATTAATACCCTGTGATCTCTCTCTCTCTCCCGCTCTATCCATTCAGCCCTCACATCCTGGCAGCTTTATCTTCAAAGTATACCCAAGGTCCACTTGCTTCTCACTTTCCACTGCCACCATCCTGGGCTGAGCTGGCACTATCTCTTGCCTGGGTAATGACAACTGTCCTCTAACTGGTGACCTTGCTCCTACCCTTGCTATCCTGTGCCCAGTCTCCTCCCAACACAGTCACTGGAATGATCTTTTTCAAACTCAGTTAACCCCTGCCAGTCATCAGCTCGGGATCCTCTGGTGGCTTTTACTTGCAGTGAAACCAGGCACCAAGGGACACCGGGGTGGCTCAGCGGTTTAGTGTCTGCCTTTGGCTCAGGGTGTGATCCTGGGGTCCTGGGATCGAGTCCTGCATTGAGCTCCCTGCGTGGAGCCTGCTTCTCCCTCTGCCTGTGTCTCTGCCTCTCTCTCTGTGTCTCTCATGAATAAATAAATAAAATCTTAAAAATAAAAAACAAAACAAAAAAAAACTGGGCACCAAAGCCTTCGTGATGACCCGTAAAGCCCCTTGAGAGCCCCCCGCCTCCTGTCCTGTAACTCCTACTGTGTGCTCTTGTTCCCTGTGCCCAGTGAGCCTTCCTGCCGTTTCCTTGAATGCATGAGACAAGCTTCTATTCCAGGGCCCCGCACGGGCTCTTTGCTTGCTCAGCTTGTTTCACTAGCTAGGGCTTATTCTCTTATCATCTTGGGGTCTCTGAACACATGTCACCTTCTCACTGAGGCCGACCCTGGCCATCCTATTTAATATCATGGTTTCTCTGCTCCAGGATTCTCAATCCCCTTATCCTGTGTAACTAGTCCTCTCCAGACGTCTTCTCCCTAATACGTTGTATGACGCATTCACTTATTGTGTCTGTCTATCCTTCTCCACAAGGGCAGGATTTTTGTCTCTGTTCTTTAGGTGTACAGCAGTGCCTGGCACATAGTACGCATACAAATCTGTTGAATGAACTGAATGAATGAGTAATAAATCAGGTTGCTAACATTTAAGTGATAACTATGTGCCAGATGCTTTAGCAGGCACATTCGTGTCTTCTCATTCAGACACTGTAAAACCCTATGTGGCAGCTACTGTTAACCCCATTTTACATACAAGCAGACTAAGGCCCTGAGAGGTTATGTAACCACTTGGTTAGTATGCAGCAGAGTCTACACCACTCCCCAGGAAGCAGCTGGATGCCAACCTACACGTGGAGAGGGCTGGGGTGTGGAAGCAGCTACACTCCGCTGAGGCTTCATTCCAGGGGACTAACTGGTCCCTGTTTGCCTGGGGTTTGCCTGGGGTTTGCCTGGGACTTCCTGGGTTTGGGCACTGAAGCTCCTGCCTCCTGGAAACCGTAACCCCCCATGTGCCAGGCAAACAGGATGGCTGATCACCCTGCTTCCTTCGTGACAGAGCGACCCATATGCTGCTTTCTTCTGCGCCTCTGAGCAAGTTAGCCCTGTTCCCACTGTTCACAACTGGGCTGAAGTGAATTAGTCCTGTCTTTTTTCCAGTGCTTAGAGATGGTGACGCCAGGTCCCTCAGAGTCCAGCCTATGGATCTTATACTCGAGGAAAGGTCCATGATGGCCTTTTTTTGGACCCAAGCAAACCAAGCAAGACCCGTTAAGGAAAACAAAGAAGCTCAGGCCTTGCTCTTGCCTAGACGCGAACCTGCTCTCAGAGTCACACACTTACTGTGTTTTTGCCACTTTCTCTTATCTGTCTGTTCCACCTTAAGTGACCCTAAGCTCTCATGGTGGCTACCTTAGGACTGGCAGGTGGCTGTCCCAGTTCCCAGCAGGGTACCTGGGGGCAGGGAGGGCCTGCAGTGGCTGTCAGCATAGTAGCCTTGGGAATCCTCCTCTGACATGTGGCCGGACACAGGAAAGCCATGCCAGACTGGGAGCTCAGCCAATCCCCAATTTTGGGCTTTTCATTCCATTCTTCCTGCCCTCAGAGGCTCCCAGACCCTGCTCTCTGTAGCAGTAATTTCACATAAATACTTGTCTAGCCAAAGAGAGAGTATTAGTCCCTGATCTCTGCACTTGCTTCTCAAATACACAACTTCCTGGAGAGGGAAAGGAATACTTGGCAGGGAGAGAATGCTGGAAACACAGGAAAAGGATTTCCCTTAGAAATACATTTTTTTAAAAAATGAGAGGAATCTTTGTCCCCAAGAACATGAGAGAAAAAGCCCCACCCAAATCAGGAGTACTTTTGGCCCTAAGAACCAGACCGAACACATGAGCTGGGAGAGGCGGCGAGAACGTCAGGCTGTGAAGTCATTGCCCCCACCCCATGCTGGGGAGTTACACGGCCCCTGCCCAGGCTGGCAGGAGATGGAAAAGCAGCAGTGGAAAATCTGTGTCTGCTGGGAGCCTGTACAGGGAACCAGGGCTTGGGAGGAGAGGCTGCAGCACAGCCCTCAGTGGTCTGGCTCCAGCAGGGAAGGGCCAGGGCCAGCCTCCCTAGGACGCCAAGGACTGTCGGCAGAGGACCCCTTATGAGAACCAGCTCAGCCCCAGAAAGGGTGGGGCTAGGTTAGACATCACGAGGGACTTCCCAGCTGTCTGAGTTATGGTGCTTTGCCAAAGAGACAGCAGAATCTTCTCCCATACAGAGAGCACAAGGGAGAGGTTTCTCTGGGTTATTTCGAAGGCAGTCCTCCTTGGTATATGAGAACAGACATCAGAACATGTTTCAGATCCAAAAAAAGAATACTTGTCAGGTCCTACCGTAAAAGCCTTGGGTTGGGGGCTAAGGGGGAGAGGAGCTTAAAAACAATGCAGGGACCACAGGCTTTAACCAAATGCCACCTCTTGAGGAGGCAGAGCACCTTCCCTATGTCCCCCTCTCCAGCTTAACACCACTAACAGCTGGGAGATGTGCTCTCCCTCTGCTGGACTTCCAGCCCCTGGAGATAAAGCCATCTCCCCAGAGTCACGGCAAGAGGATGCCTGACTGAGGGAAGAATGGTCTTTTCGTCATTCTCGGTTCAGAAAATCCAGCAGCTCCGGCAGGGGATGTCTCTCCCTGTCTGGCCCTCTGCTCTATGCCTTTTCTGACCACTCCAAAGCTGGCACAGAGAAAGCAAGCTCCCTCATCTGCCCTCCGCAGCCCTCTGCTTGGCCACTTGCTCCTACACTGTGCGTGTGCTTCCCTCCAGTGTCATGCTCCCTGGTGCTCACACCTTGGAGCTAAATAAAAAGAGCAAAAGCCCTACTTCCAAGGGTAGACGAAACATCTGCCTCAGCCAAGGAGGGAGTGCTATCTTCCTCCCCACCCCTAGCTGATGTTCGATGCAAGGCAACAAGAAAGTTCAAAAACACAAGGGAACTTGCAAGAGTTTCTGCTGAGCTCCCAAAGGGATGCGGCACAAAGGATTCCTGGCCTGGTGCAAGGGGAGAGAGCAGACCAGGGAGGGGCCTCAGGCCCAGGAAGACTTCTTCCCTCTCCCCATCAAGCCTTCTCTGTGTACTGCCTGGCAGCATTATGCCAGCTTGCCCAGGAGCCCAGCTCTGGGCAAGGAGGCTGGAATAGAATTCGCAGAGCCTGGGGTTGGGCTGGGAAGAGAAGACCCAGAGCTGTCACACACTGTTGGCCTCATTCAGCCCTGGGCACAGAACTCAAGTCAGACAGGGAACTCCCAGGATGCAGCATGGAATTCCCTGCAGGGGGAGGAGGAATGGAGGGGGGCACTTTCACTCTCCTCTTTCTCCATCACTGACCCTCCTCCTTCCAGCTGTTGATGCTGCTTCCGGTGGGTTTGGTGGAGGCCTTTCCCGCCCCTCTATAAAGTACCAAGTATTTCTTTTATGAAGCGACTGGACTTGCCTCAAATATTCACATCGCAGCGTAGCTGCCTCCTGGCTGTTTGAGCTGGTCTGCCCACCTGTACCCTTTCACTTCCCTCCAAGATATTCTTCTGGCTTGATTCTCTCTCACATCTTAGAGTAGTGCTAATAGATCTGCCCAAAGCATGATGGGCAGAGTGCCCCAGACTGTTGATCTCTGCAGCCATGCCCACATACACTGCTTTTAGGGAGTTGGGGCAAGAGTTCAAGGTGATGGTTACAGGGCAGAGGGCTGGAGGAAAGAGAAGGATTTCACGTGGGTTCTCTAATTGACAAGCTCTTCAATACAGATATTCTAAAACACACTACATGCTCTAAAGATAGAAGAAAATGTCAAAGAATCCAGTTGCCTTCTTCCTCTCACATCCCTCCCATCCCATATTCACTTGCCTGGTTTTTTACTACCCCCCCAACACTAACATTCTCTAAAGCTATGGTCTCTAAGTAGAGCGCATGCATCCATCTGCTGGAGTGTGGGAGAAATACCAGAACTTTTTATATTACTTCATCCACTTTATTTTATTTTTTAAAATACTTTTTAAAAAAGATTTTACTTATTTATTTGACAGAGAAAGCAAGCACAAGCAGGGGGAGCAGCAGAGGGAGAGGGAGAAGCAGGTTCCTCACTGAGCAGAGAGCCCGACGTGTGGCTTGATCCCAGGACCCTGGGATCATGACCTGAAGCCAAAAGCAGACGCCTAACCAACTGAGCCACCCAGGTGCCCCTAAAATACTTTTTAAGAAGATTTATTTATTTGAGAGAGAGACAGTGAGAGAGAGCACAAGCAGGAGGAGGGGCAGAGGGAGAGGAAGAAGTAGGCTCCCCACTGAGACGGGAACCCAATGCAGGGCTCCATCCCAGGACTCTGGGATCCTGACCTGAACTGCAGGCAGATACTTAACTGACTGAGCCACCCAGGTGCCTTATGTCATCCACTTTAATTTCTTGCCTATATTACTGTGTAAACAATACTAGTGTTGGAAGCACTAATAGCAATGCTGTAGTGTTGTGGGTAAACATTTATTATTCATTACTGGGGCTATGTGTTCAATTTTTTTGCAGATTGAAAATGTTGCTGGAAATTTCAGTCTGCCACATGGAGGAAGGGCCCATCCCTGTATGTCCCAGCTTGTAGAAAAATGGACAATGCTTGGTAGAACATGCCACTGACCTCAAAAGGCTTGGGAACAGGAATGCAAGAGATCTTCAGGTGGCAGGAACTATTACCCTAAATCCTACAATTAATGAACCAGGATTGTAATTTGGGCTGGATTGTCTTAAAGCAGATTCTTTCACCTCCTGTTTGTAAAAAGAATCTCAGCTCCCCAAACTTAGGGGCTGCTCAGTAATTGTGCAAGGCAAAGATGCTTGCACCTTACGTCTGGGACATTCAGTGAGTGGTAGCAATCACCACAGAGCACGGCCAGGCCAGAGCTTCCCCAGGCAAGCAGATGTACAGGAGTCCATATTCGCCTTCTAAGTCCCTTCCTGTTCCCTGCAGTCCCTTTGGCTCAAGAGCCCATTTTGTATGCTTCCATCACACTCAGCTCTTCCCCACCACAGCACTGTGACAGTATTTCTGAAACTGCCTTAGTTACTGTATCCTCTTGTCAACTCTAAGGAAGGAGGAACTGTGCCTGTTGTAAATACCGTGGTGTCCCCAGTACCTGATGGATGTTAAATGTGTGTTGAAATGTGGCTGCAAAGGAACTGGAAGCCCTCTGTATACTTGTGAGGCCCTCAGCTCTGCAGAGGAGAAAAGAAGTCACAGGGTACAGAGAGAAGTGAAATAGAAATTCCCACCACCATTCTTCTTGATCCAAATCCATGGAAATTGTCTACAGCTTTCTGAGAGAAGCCCACAGGCAATGATTTATTGTCAAGTCAGGGCTCTCCTTGTCTGCCCTTTCTGGCCTGGGCCCAGACCTTCCTCCAAATTGCTGGCCTAGCTCCTCCTCAGAAGACATCATTCTTCCTCCTAAAAAGGGAAGCAGAGCTGAGGACCAATGTGGAAAAAGTTCTACGGGGAAAGAATTCATACAACCTTCTCCCTAGACCAAAGAATCTCATTGGGATTGTCTCTTCTTACCACACACAAAGACTGAGACTCGGGAAAATATCTTCTCTTCCCCCTAAGCCACAGTGATTCCCATTCCAGAGTCACAAAGCTTTCTCCTGTTCACCGAACCACCACAGAAAGCCACTGGAAAGGTAAAAGCCTATCCTCCAGGGGGTATCATCCAAACACTCTTCTCTCTGGGGGTTGGAGAGATAGGTTGTTGGGGGCTGGGGGGTGATGGAGAGGAGACAGAATAGATAATAGAAGGAAGTGGATGAAGAAATTGGAATGAAGAAAGAAGCAAGCCAACTAAGAAGCTTCCATTGATGTGAAATGCTCAGATTTTCCCTACCTAAAACCCAAGCCACGGAGCTCACTCACGGAGCTATAGCCTCAGCCCTGCCTCTCTGCTTTTGTTTGACAGAGCCATGAAGCCTGAGGCCTTTAGCTGCTGAGATGTAAACTTGTATCCTCTTTCACGGCTCTCCCATCCCATCTAGTTTCCCTAACTTTCCTTCCGTTTTTTTACACACACACTCAGCCTTGTGTCTGGTTGTGAATGGATGCTGTGGAAGCTGAACACCTCCCAGTAGCCTTGCATCTAGTCAGCTCTCGGCCACTGGGGCGACTGCTCTTGCTCCAACCAGCCGCGTGTACTCAGGGAACATAAGCCATCATTACATTAATATTAGCACTGGGTCACAATTAGACATTTTATCAGGCACTGAAATATAAAACAAACTTTTAAAATCATCTCTCCTTCTGAGATTCTCTGTGTTGCTGCTCTAGGGTAAGAGGCAGGAGAGCATTCACAGACTCAGTCAGAAAACATGATCTAGGGGTGTCTCGGTGGCTCAGTGGTTGAGCATCTGCCTTTGGCTCAGGCCATGATCCTGGGGTCCTGGGGTCCTGGGATCTAGTCCTGCATCGGGTTTCCTGCAGGGAGCCTGCTTCTCCCTCTGCCTGTGTCTCTGCCTCTCTCTCTGTGTCTCTCATGAATAAATAAATAAATAAAATCGCAAGAAAGAAAGAAAGAAAGAAAGAAAGAAAGAAAGAAAGAAAGAAAGATAGATAGATAGATCTATTCCATCATGTTTACTTCACCTAAGAAGTTAAATGGGTCATTCAAGACTTTGGGTCTGGAAGGGGGCTTGGGGGATGAGTAGAATTAAATCTCACCTGCCTCTACAATTGTGTAAATCTAGAATAATAAAACCACATTAGGGTCATAAATATTATAAACTCCAAGTTCCATAGGCCCCTTAGTAGCTATGGTTTAAAACAGTCTACCAAATCTACACAAAAGATGCTGTCAACCCAGCAGAGAATAAAAGGGAAGGGTCATATTCTAGGAACCCATCTCCCCAGTCTTACTTTACCAGGTTTCCAATCGACAGAATTCAAGCACCAGGTGAATTTCTTTCTTTCTTCTTCTAAATACCGTGGTGTTCAAGTCTGCAGGGGCCTCCCACGGGTGACAAAACTATGCTAGGCTGTCAGGCACCTCAGTGTGGTCTTCAGTGAACGGGCTGGCTTTTTATAGCATCTGCTCAACGAGGGACCGGGATAGTGATGCTCTTTTCTCAGCCTGCCCCACTAAACAGCTCAGCATCACCTCTGCCTGGGGAGAGACTTCCGTGTCATAGCTCCTCTGTGTGTCCTTTTCTATGCCTTTATTCCTCTTACACACGAGGAGGTAACTGTTGGCACTGGGGAATAAATATTATCCATGGAAAAGCTGTTTTCAGACACCCTGCCTCCCTAGCTCCAGGAGCAGCCCTGTGATAGGCCTTATACTGAAACAAGTCAGGATACAGATTTGTGATCTAAGGAAGCAGGGGGATGGCAGCAGACAATAGCACCAATGGTAGGGGTAGGGGTAGGGGTGCTGGGGTTCAGGCACAGCCAGGGTCTGCAGCAGCAGAGGCACCTGCCATCAGAAGGTGTGGCTTTCAACTTTCAGTCAGAAACTAGGACTGGGAAAGAATCGAAGGGCATTAACTACATATATAACATCTGCTATCTGAAGTTGAGATTAGAGTGGAATATAGGATGGCCTTTGGGAATGGAAGCTCTTTGGGAATCAGGAAGAGCTGTAGCAGCTACAAGAAAGGAGTTGGAAAATTGGGAGGAAAGTCTGGATCCTGCTGTTAGGAGCTTCCCAGGTTCCAGCTGATTTGGACTCCTGAATTTCATTTTGTGAGAGAAACAACTGACCACAGTGATCAAGAATGGGGTAAGAAGGGAAAAGAAAGGTCCTGCCTAAATTCTGACAGGTGTTCCTGAGCTCCTGTATTTCTCATCGAACATATAATATGGATAGCCTTTATTTAAGGCTGATACTACTCTAAAAGTGTCAGAATAAAGAAATCTAGCTACAAAGTAATCCAAAAGGTAGTCATTAGATTCTAGCCAGAAGGCAAAGAGCAAGCCTTGCAAAAGCGGCTAAGCACTGCCATCCTAACCAGATGTCTTTGACATCAAGAAGTGAAAGGAAGAAATGCCCAGGAGCTATGGTAGCTTTTCTAGAGGAAATAATACATTACACTCCATGGGCACTCACGCTTTGGCACATCTGGTATCACACACACAGGCTCTGTTTTAATCTGAGACAACCCATTTTTTGAACACCCATGATAAGCCTGAGCACGGTACGCACATCATATGTATATATAATCCCAATGGATTAGTTCCTATAACTGGATGGCTAGGTATTAACATCATTTTCTTATTTATTTATTTATTTATTTATTTATTTATTTATTTATTTATCATAGTCACACACAGAGAGAGAGAAGAGAGAGGCAGAGACACAGGCAGAGGGAGAAGCAGGCTCCACGCACCGGGAGCCCGACGTGGGATTCGATCCTGGGTCTCCAGGATCGCGCCCTGGGCCAAAGGCAGGCGCCAAACCGCTGCGCCACCCAGGGATCCCCCGTCTCTATTTTAATGAGGCAAAATTTTATATTACCACGGCTTATCAGGCCCCTGAACTGAGCCGGGCAAGCGTGAAGCCAGGTTTCCCATTCTCTTTTAAGAAGAGATTGAGAACTATATTAAAAGGGCACCAGCTGGGGTTGAAAAAGCCATCGATAATTTCCAGACATGAGACAAAGTGAATAATCGAAAGACAGGGTAGGTACAACTGTGTACCCTAAAACTGCCCATCCTGTTTCTAACTGTCCATGACAGAGAAGTGTCACATCGGGTAGATGGACGTATTCACTTCTTTTGTGCCCCTTCTCCCCAGTTACATGGTAAGATCAGTGAGGAGTAGAATTGTATCTTAAATTCTTTTGTAATCAGAGACAGATACTGAATAAGAGGCCCGATTGTTTACTAATGAAAGCATCTCTAAAATGGTATTTCAATTGGTAAAATCGAAATACAGGGGATCCCTGGGTGGCTCAGCGGTTGAGCATCCGCCTTCGGCCCAGGGTGTGATCCTGGAGACCCGGGATCGAATCCCACGTCGGGCCCCCTGCATGGAGCCTGCGTCTCCCTCTGCCTGTGTGTCTGCCTCTCTCTCTCTCTCTCTCTCTGTGTCTCTCATGAATACACAAATAAAATCTTAAAAAAAATAATAAAATCGAAATACATAGTCTCCTTTCTGTACCTTGATAGAGAAAAAGGAAGAATGGACGATCTTCAGAGAGCACCACCTCTAGGAAGGACATGGCTCTCCACGGCCTCACCCTTCAGTGCTTCCAATACTGCATTTCTCTCAAAAGACACAGATACACACCAGTGGGGTCTCCCAGTGCCTCCTCCAGGAGCTGGGAAAGCAATCGTTTCGGACACGGGTCATCTTGCCCTGGTCCCCGCCCCCGACACGGCCTTTACCTTCCACGGGGTTGGTCTTCAGTCTACTGCAGAGGTTCATGACGCCTCCGTAGTGCACATTGATCTGGTCGACTCCATCAGTGGAACGCAGCTCCATGAGCTTCCTCAGGTCCATGACGGTGCAGCCAAAGTCCCCTTCACGGCTCTCAACCGTCGAGTTGGCCGGCAGAGCATGTTCTGTTGGGTTCGTCATCTTGCCTCCCGTTACCCGGCTCCTCGACCAGAGAAGACGTGGGGCTTCCCTTCAACTGACCGGGAACTCCCGCCTTCCTGCCTCACTTCTTCTTACTTCTGGCTTCTCTGGGAACCCAGTGAGGAGAGCGATGGGACTCTATCCTGCGTGAGGGGCCTCCTGCCCCGATCCTTTCTTGGGTGGGGAGCTCGGCAGCGGGAGGAGGAAGAGGACGGGGGAACTGAGTGGAAGCCGGACCACGCGACACGAGGATTGGGGTCCCCGGGCCGTGATGGAAGTGGTTGTCCAGGGTAGGTAGGTTCCTAGCTTAGACCAGCTCGCCCAGATGGAGGTGTAAACAGGATGTGCATGTTACCATGGAGGTCACCTTAGCAACAACCAGCAACTGCAGTGGTAGAGAGGCGGCAGGAGGAGGAGGAGGAAGAGGAGGGCTCCCTGGATACCACCGGCAACTAGGTCTCTGGAATAAAGATTCAAAGACAGACAAAAACGATTAGAGAGGCCGTGAGGATCCAGCATCTGTGAGGGCAAGAGGTACTCCTTCTAGCACGAGGGTTTAGGTGACAGTTGATGCCCGAGCTGAGCTGATACCTGAGGCCTGAGCTAAGTGAAAGGACTCCAGAGGGGCCCTTTCCTCCCCAGGAGGCCCCAGCAGCTGTAAACTGCCATGTAGAGAAGTGACGTCACATACGCCCCAATCCCCCCATCGTGCTGCTCTTGAGCCAGGTGACATGAATCCGGCAGGTTCAGAAACTTGGAAATAAGTTTCCAAGAGTTTCTTGCTCTCCCTGTCTGTTCACTTGAGGGCCTCACTATGAAATCCTTTAGCATGACCTTTGCCTCTAACTGGGGTGAAGAGGTCAGAAGAGGAGGCTGGACCAGAGGGATCTGGAGGCCGGCCTGTCAGTCTGCCACCCATGTCCCGGAACCCTGCACCCATACCCAGCACCCCGTACCTGACACACACATTACAGACCAGGAGGAAAGCCCGGTAGATGATGTCCAAATCTTCTGGGACCCCTGAGAATACTCAGTCGCCGGCCGTAGGGGAATCCTGCAGCCTGCTGTGGTGGCCAGCAGGCCAGGTACTGCATTCAGATCTCCGAGCTAAGCCCCACCCCTCTGAAAAGTTTCATTCTGTCCAAGAAGGGAGAATAAAGTGCTCTGGCAATTGGAGATACAGGGTGGAGCCTTTTTACATAAAGGGGACAGAAGGGCCTCTGAGGAGAAGGAAGAGAGTTTGAAGCATATGACTCTTCAAGTTCTTTGGGGTGGCAGGGGTAAGATGGTTATTGGTTCGGGTCGAGCCCAGGGTCCTGGCAAGGTCAGCGGACAGTAGTGTCAGCTGGTGTGTGAGTGGGCACCAGATGGTCTCAGATCAGCAGTTCTCCCCTCACAGAGGCCTGTGCTCCCCCTCTGACTAGGGCGAGTGACATAGCCATGCACAGCTGAGGAGATAGAGGGCTGGAGGTGGCCAGGCTCACCTGGGCCCTGTCCTGGGCTTCAGAGAGCAGCTCCTATGAGTCATGTGGGACCCACTGCCACGCATCAGCCACTTATTTTATTTGTTTGCTTATTTATTTGAGACAGAGAGAGCGGGGGATGGGCAGGAGAGAGAATCCCAAGCGGACTCCACTCTCCATGCGCAGCCTCATGGGGCCTTGACCCCATGACCCTGAGACCGTGCCCGGAGCCAAAATCAAGAGTCAGACGCCTAACCGACCGAGCCACCCAGATGTCCCCACATCATTTCAATGTGAAGGGACTAAAAATAAACTGTGAAGGGGCGCTTTCTGACTGTAGCACCAGAACAAACATGGGGTCCAGCCTTGGTTAAACAGTCCCCAGTGACTTGAGTTCAGTTACCAGGAGGTGGCAAGAAGCTCTGGATAGTCCTTCTCCAATACATCGATGACACCCGCCCTTCTAGAAGGTGAACAAAGAAGCACAAGAACCCTCAGATAAGGGCTTGCCTCTTTTACTAGTTACTTTTCCAAAAATCCCATGTGGTCAAAATTCCTGCTGACTCCCATCAATCCTATTCCTGGCAGGTTCCAGGGGACAGAGTTGGTTACACTCCTCTCTCCCATAGTGGCACCCTCTGCCTCCTCCTTTTACCAGAGATTTACTGATCGAGTGATTGGTTTTTAAAGGTTTTATTTATCCATGAGAGACACAGAGAAGGGCAGAGACACAGGCAGAGGGAGAAGCAGGCTCCCTGCAGGGAGCCTGATGCAAGACTCGATCCCAGGACCGCAGGATCACACCCTGAGCCAAAGGCAGATGGTCAACCATTAAGCCACCCAGGTGTCCCTTACCAGAGGTTTTTAGAGCGACTCTGACTTACAGGGGGTTAAGCAACCAGGGTTGTTGCTATTGTTTTTTAAATATCATACTGCCTTTCTTTCTTTTCCCTTTTTATCTGCCTTTCTGTTTTAGATGTCACCTCGTAGCCTGGGGAGCAGAGGTCCAGCAGGAATATGAGGAGTGCATTAAAGTCCTTTCATCCTGACTGGCACAGGGGCAGAGGTGGTACCGCAGACTATCCCCACCAGTTCAGCTTCCTGCCTGAGCCTGGAAGCATTGGGAAAGGCCAGAGCAGTCAGAAGCCCCATCTTGACCCTTAAGTAGAAACTCCTTAACCTTTTAAGAGGATGTTGAAAACTATGCTGATAGAGTGCTAAAGTAGAAATCAGATTTGACTTTTTTTCTCTTCCCATCCACTGTAATATATGCCCCTTGAAGGCAAAGGTCTGCCCTCATCTTGTTCATTGTTGTATCCCCGAGTGTCTGAGGGTAGCCTGCACACAGCGGGCATCAGGCTACTTTGTTGTTGTTGTTGTTGAATACCTGGTAGCAGATGCAGAACCAGGTTTACCATCTTTCCAGGCACCCTTCGGGCAAGTCACATGCCTTCCTTAGGGCTCAGTTCCTCCCACCTTCACCTGGGGGAGAAATCAGCCCTACCTCTTCACACCATCCTAAGAAAGTGCTAAAGGACCAGAATGAGAGATAGAAATAGTGCTTGGAAATCTGGGATGAAGGATGCCCAGCGTCCAGTAAGTCTTGAGTGATGGGAGAAGGCTTACTTTGATCTTAAATTTTAAAAAAAATTTTTTTTTTATTTATTTGTGATAGTCTCACACACAGAGAGAGGGGCAGAGGCATAGGCAGAGGGAGAAGCAGGCTCCATGCACCGGGAGCCCGACGTGGGATTTGATCCCGGAGACCCGGATCGCGCCCTGGGCCAAAGGCAGGCGCCAAACCGCTGCGCCACCCAGGGTTCCCCTTACTTTGATCTTAATGAACTTTTGGGATCGAGCCCTTTAAGCAGGGCAAGCTCCCTGTGCCCCTCCATCCTTCCTTGCCAGAGGGAACTCCCACCTCCCCCCACCCCCCACCCCCACACACACACAAAAGGAAAATCCCAAGGCAGCTTCATTAGCAATAACCACCCGCTGGGTTATCACCATTGGCAATGCCACTAGGCGAGGCGGCCTTACATTTCTAGAAAAGGACAGTCTGAGTCAGAATTCCTTACTTTGAACCCCTCCCCTCAAGATACCAAAGAAGAGTGATCTTTTTCACTCACGTAGGCAACCAATGAGAAAGGGACACTTAGGATTAAAACTGATGGGGCATGTGGACAAGAATGAGATTTGTCTGCTTCAGGTTGCTTTAGAGACAGAGAAGGTCAAGCGCCCAGCTGCCGGCACAGAGTCAAAGTGGGCAGTGTTAGCTGGGGCCCTGGCTTCAGGTGGGATCCCTGTGGAAGTTCTTCTGGAATTCGCAGGCATTGCAGCACCCATACTTCTCTCGGAGCTCTCATGTGAGCTCTCTGCGACTGCGGAGGCTGCCTGGCCCCTATCCTTATTAGGCAACTGGCAACAGTAATCTGGAGGAGCTCACACAGCCTCAGCCTCAGCCTCAGACACAACTGCTCAAGACGCCTGGGAGGTACCACCTCTTGTCAGGTCAGGATTAGTCATTCAGCTCGGGGCATTCTGGGTAAGGTATGTTCTCACTCCCAGTTCCTAGCATTTTGTCAGCATAAAGGATGATAGGACAGAAGAGCAAACCCTCCCACTGCTTCCTTCAGGGGCAAGGAGTTGTATTACTTTACATGATCACTGAATCATTGCAATGTTTTTCTTCCTAAAGTCCTGCAACATCTGTTCTGCAATGTGGAATGACCTGTGAAAACACTGTCACATATCAGTTCTAGGTAGGACTGCTGGGAACCCCCCACCTCACAGATGAAGACACCGCAGTCTGACGAGGCAAGAAATGATCTAGTCTTTGGCAAGTCAGCGCCCTTGGCTGTCTGGCGTTCTTTTTGTTCCCCCTTACTCTTCCCCTGGAGCCTGGACCTCCTCATTTTTTGACAAACATCTAAGAGATCCGTTAAAATGCAGCATCTCTGGAGTACAGAAAATACCCCTTTCCACTTAGAGAAAATGCTGACTCTTCCTCTTGCTCTTTCTCTTTCAGAATCAACTATAGTACATCACAGGGGCCGAAACACACCCTCTCCGGATCCAATACACACCTGAGAAGCAAACCACCCCACACTTCACAGTAACTCAGTCCGCAGTGAGGCTTGCTAGCAAGTTCTGACACAGCTGCCAGAGACAAGAACCTCATGCCCTAAGCCACCAAACCATAAACAATAGTGAGACACTCTGTTTCCTCCAATTTTGTCCAAGGAATCCCTTACTCTTGGAAACTTTCCCGAGTGCTAAGGAAGAGATCCATCCCCAGACTACGAGGAGAAAGGGTAGCTCCTGTGTAGGGGACAGAGGAGGGTCTTTTGATAATCCGAGAGGAACCCACCCTCTGAATCGCCCCTGCCAAAGGCTGCTATTGAATCTGGCACGATGCATGGGAAATGAAGTATGAATGGAAACGGGAGAAAGGAAGCAGGAGGGGCCAGGGGTTAGGGAACCAGGCTGGCTCAGCACTGCAGCCAGACCTGCCTGGAATAATAAGGGCTATACTCAGCTCCGGCCTCCAGGCTGCAAGCAGGGCTGCCGCTCAGTAGAGCAGAGTCTGGTGCCCCTGGCTTGTCCTCTTTATCAGGCAAGAGCCTCCGCTCAGAGGTGACTTGGAACACTCAGAGATGCTTTGGTTGGAATGCCAACACCATGGGTCACTGTCATGCAGGACTGAGAGGTGGAGGAAGGAAGACTGTGAAGGGGCTGGGGGAGCAGGCCAGTTGCACCACAGAAGGCACCAAACTGAAAAACGAAACCTACAGTGGAGGGGAGGGGGCTGCTTTCTCTCCTCTGATCCCAAGGCTCCCTCCCCCAAGTGAGGCTCTGTTTTCGTCCCTACTTGCAGCAACAGGGAAGGGACGAGGTGGGGGGTTGGAAGGGAAGGAAAAAATGTTAGTTGAGCGCACACAATGAGCCAGATACCATCGTAGGCACTTTGTGTGGAAATGAGAGAGAAATCACACTAAGGCACATGCGTGTGTGCTATACAGTGCCTAGCACGCGGCTGATACGTAGTGGTTGCTCCACACGCAGTGGCTCTTACCATCATTACATGCATTGTTTCACTGAATCCTTACCACCAGCCCAGTAGGGAGGGCACCGCCATTTGATGGCAGGGAAACAGAGCTTCAGAGAGCCAGGATTCGTGCCCTAGTCTGAATCCAAGCCACCCTGTTTCAAGGACAAGGACAATCCTGTGACAAAAAGGAAAAAGGCTTTATCTCCTAAAGCCTGATGAGAAGGTCCACGTAAACTTTTCTGTCCCTTGTCCAAGAGCCAGCCCTAAAGGCTCTGAAACAGGTCAGGGAAACACCTCCTCAGTGGTGATTTGAGACAGAGCCTGCTCCAGATTCTCTCTCTCTCTCCTGTCTCCAGAAGTGGCATTTCTTGTTCCATCACCTACAGTTTCCGAAGCTTTACTTCTCCTTTCAGGCACTCCCATGCTTCTGAGAGGGCCATGCCCTGTCAAAAAATCTAGTAAGCACTTGAATATGGCATGAAAAATATGGCTGCCTGGAGTGAAACATCCCTGGCTGGCCCTACTCTCTGGAGGTCTAAACCCCACACAGAGGTTTATCTGCTCCCTCCTCATTACAGGCCTCTTATTTCCATGACCCAGATCCTAGCCCACTCTTGCCAGTTCTTGCCACTCAGGTCTGGCAGCCACCATCCTCATCACGGTGCTGGGCTCTTCCTTTCCTCCCCGTGCCTGCCCTGCCTGGTTGCTCCTCCAATGCCCACTGGCTTGCAGAAGCAGGCCTGAGCACACACAGTCTACTATGTATCTACTGAGTCTACTGAGTTCTCGGTCTATTGAGGCCCTTTGGAGGCATGTGGGAAGAAATTTGGAGACAGAGTACGTTGGCTAAAGTTTATGTGGTGGGCATCACCCATCATCATCCCCCAAAGCCATGCCCATGACAGGAAGCCAAGTGGGGGCTAGGGCACCAAAACCAGGCCTCCACGTTGACCACAGGATGGCATGATGTGACCTGTGATCCTGCTCTAGGTCCTGGAGCCTGGTGCTAATTTGCAGCCAGCTCCTAGGACCTGGGTTCCAGAGGATACTCCCTTCCTGAAGAGAGAACATCACTTCCCAGTTAGGAGGTAGTATACATGAGATTCTCTGGCTTACTCTTCTCCTCCCCATCTGCCATGCTGAGTGATTCTTCAATTCCACAGCAGAAATGTAGTGCCAGAATCAAAGCATCTTTCTGGAGAAAATGTGTCACCCTCCAACCCTGAGCCTCAGGGATCCAGAATTCTCCCTTCTTCTCCAGAGTCACTTTGTACTTCTAAGTTAAAACTAAGTCTATGCACACCCTGGACTCATCACCTACTCTTGGGTGCCCCCCCCCCAAAAAATGATCATGCAAGTTCAGAAGGGGGCACATGTAAGGACGTTCACTGGGACGTTACTGGTGGTGAAGGCAACCTGGGATTTTCGTCCAGTGAGAGGCAGAATATATGCACTAGATAATAGGGGATATTATGCAAGAGTTAGAAACCCAGATCAGATGTACACACAACAACACTAGTGATCTTAGAAATATTACTGGGGTGGAGCGGAGTGCTTTAATAGCTCTTACACAAAAACACATGATCTAAAGTGATGCTAGACATTTTAAGGGATGTATTTAAACAAAGAGATATATGTGAGCCCATTAGAATGTTGCTCCTGGGCAGAGAAGGGGATAGATATGGGATAGGGGGTAACAGTGGGCACACAAATTGGTTTGCATGGGCCAGTGATAAAATGGGCCATGAACTAATGGTATGGTAGGCTCCTTGCTCTGTACCTGAGATCCACACAAAGAAAAGCAAAACATACCATGATCCTGGAAACTTGCAGTCCTATAGGGGTTGTATTGTCTAAAATATGCTATGGTAATGATGACCAAACTTATCTGTTTGGGCCTGATGCCTTCGGGGGCAGGGGAATGTAGGACCCATCGAGAGCACAAACTTTCTCTACACAGTGATACCAAGAATCGATCCAAGGTTGGTAGCCTGTTCCTAATCATCTGGCTTGCTGAGATTCAGCTCATGTCAAAGGCCCCAGGAACCATCGAGATGAAGACAGGAAGCTTCAGGGCATGGGTTGGGATGCTAAAGCCGAATGCGCCTGAGAGTGCAGTGTCACCCCTCTGGCTCTATTCTAAAATAGCATCAATACATCAAGAAGAGAAAGGGCAGTCCCTCAGACTCAGAGACATGGGGAATGTACCCTCTTCCACATAATCTGAATCATACTGGCCTGGTCACCTCTGTGGCCTCCTGTGACCCACTGGGTGTGGGGGAGCATTCCCAGCAAGCTGTAGATTTAAAAAATGTGGAGGATGGAACCATAACACTGACCACTTCCTTCAGTTGGTTAAAGAGGCCAGGAGCCAATTTCAGGTGGGAGTGACAGGGCCATGCAGAAGGTCTGTTGTTTAATGAAAGGGGTGCTGGCAGCCTCCCACCTGCTCATGGTGAATGCTCAGGATATGGGTTTGCAAGGGCCTCTGCTTCTCACACCCAAGTAGGGAGCAGCTCCCCAGAACCGGGACAGGACACAGACCTTGGGTAGTAACACGCATATGTCCAGTACATATACTTTCTTGGACAACATACATTGCCTTTCTTGGGGCTGCTTTCTGTGGTTTTGCCACATTTTGGTTCCAAGAGAACAAAGGGGCTTTTTAGCAGCTGGATTGGATCTTGTGTTATTTTTAGAAACAAATTTCCGCGGAGTCATGCCAGGCCGGTGGAGAGGGAGAGGAGGGTCAATCTCCCTTGGGTACTGGAGCAGGATCTGGTAGCTCCTAGGTGTCAGGTTCTGGTGGAGCCCTCGGAGGGGAGTGGGGAGACCCCTGACCTCGGACTAAGGAGGCCACAGCTCATCCACCAGAAGGAAGTGTTGCCGGCAGCTGTTCTGCCACCAGAGCTGAGCAGGAGGGAGTAATATTCCTGTATGACCCAGACAGCAGCCAGGGTACCACACATGGACGTCAGGCCTGAATGACAGTCCCATCACCCCCCTCTACTTCATGGCAGTCTCCCCTATACAGAGCACAGAGAACCCCCCATGCCTCCCCAGCCCTTCCCTCAACCCACCCATCCCCTGCAAGTTCCAGGCAGATAAGCAAGGGCTCCACCCCTGAGAGGATGGCGTGCATTAGGAAAGGGGACTGGGGGCACTCCCTGATAACATGTCACCCCATCAGCCCAGTTTTGCCCTTCCTGTTCACTAACTGTACCGACGGCAGCCACTATGCCAGCCCTGGGCTTTAGAAAGTGGACAAGCCATTGTCCCCTGCATTTGCAGCCCTTCTCGGAGCAGTGGTTTACAAGCTCAGGTAAGCATCAGCATCCCTGCGGGGGTGGGTACCACCTATGGCTGGGCCCTGCTGCTGCCCCCAGAGTTTCTGATTTGGGGGTGTGAGGGCAGGCCTGGGAATATGTTTCTAACAAGGGTGCTGCCATGGCTGGTCTGGGACCCACACCTTGAGGACCCCACAGAGGTTAGGAAGCGTCTCCACAACCACATCCCGAGCACCTCCCGCAACACCAGCTTAAGGTACTGTGTGGGCGTTGAACAGGGGCCCAGTTCGGGCAGTGTTCTTGGATCTAGGCTGATAGCAGAGGGGCACGGGAGGATCTTGTCACAAATCTCCTCCTGCTTTTCCTTCTCCCAGGATGCTGACCTCTGCTCCCATTCACCATTCATCTCAGGGCACCCCCTCTTCCTGGAGGCACCCACAATCCTCCCTAGGAAAGCTTCTCTCCTGTGAGTCCTCGAGAAAATGGACTTAAGAGGACCTCCCGGAACTTGCAAACGGGAGCCAAGTTTTAATTGGAAAGTTGAAACAAGCTACCCCTGAGCTTCAGAACAACCTCTCCTAGGTTCAGGGGAAGCTGAGCACCCTCTGCACCCGTTTCCTGCAGCCCACAGCAGGAGATAGGAGACAGAGGGCTCCTGACGCACGTGATGGGAAATGTGCAAACCCAAGACACTCACCACCCGCTTTGGGCTCTCCCAGTGTTCCTGCCCTGGCCCATCTGGACCTCTGGCAGCCTCCCCCGCCAACCCCCCACCCTCGCACCCCCTTGGGGGGTCCTGCCTGCTGCTCCAGGCCCAGGCCATGGCCAGTGCAGCTGGGGGAGAAGCAGCTGTTTTCCTGTCGGGGTGACAGGCTGCTATAAACACCCGCTCCAGGTTGCTATGGCAAAGCAAGTGTGTAGCCGGGCTACAGTGGAGCTATTTATGTGCCTGTAATGGCAGAGTGGTCTGTTTTTTATTATTTTACTTATAAAGCTTTCCTTCCCCAACCCCCTAATACAGCTTAAAAAAAAAAAAAAAAAAAAAAAAAAAGCCACCGCAACTTCCTCAGGAACAAAAAGAGTATAGCTGGGAAACAGAGCTTAGGACTTGAGCCAGGAATGGGAAAGCTGAAGTGAAGAGTATGATACGTTCATCTCGAGCAGGGGCGGTGTGGCTTCTCGCTTATACAGGCCTGTGCCTTGGCTCCTCAAGGAGCAAGGCCAAACTCGTGTCCTCTCACCTCTGCACCACATACAATATTAAAAGGAGACAAAGCCACTTTGTCTCCTGTCTTTTTGTTAAAGGTGGGCGCCCGCCAGCAGCATTCCTACCCTCTTGCCAACAGCCCCCACTGGCTGCCAGTGTCATCAGGGTGAAGACACCAAGGATCCCACCAGAAGTCATGGAAAAGGAGCCCCCAAACATCCCCCTGGCTGGAGGTCTGCAGGGAATGACTCTAGAGGTGCCTTTGTGGGGACCCGTGTTTCCCCACTTATACAGAGAACTTTCATCCAATTCTCAGCTCTCAGGGAGCTCTGGGGTGAATGGGTACCCTGCACAAGACAGGAAGTCGTAGTCAGGATACCAAGGACCCCTAGCTGGTACCAAGGAGTTGGCACTCAAAGCTCAGATGCTGAAAGATAATCAGAAGTGAGGTTGATTCCTCCTCGGACACACACGTCTTCAAGGCACCAGCACATGGGAAAGGTTTCTGGGAGAGGAGGTGGGGAGTGATCAGAGAGTAGCCACTGGCTGGGGTCACTGTGGCCTTCTGCTTCCTCCACTCGTCCAACCCAAAATGAAGTGAAAAATAAGAAAAAAGAAATGGGCAGTGGGTGATAGGGCAGCTCAAGAAGGGCCAGAGAGAGGAAGGAATTAGCCCATGTAGTAAACACACACACACACACACACACACACACACACACACACACACCCCTAAGCCAAATATGTGTACCAACTTTGACAAACATGCTACAGGCTGCGCATCACTAAATGACATCCAAGTAAGAGAGAGTCACCTTCCAGAAACAGCTGGAGGGAATACAAAAGATGCTCCAGGATTTTATCTCCCTCTTTTTCCACCTTATTCCAGATTCTTTTGGATTTGGTATATCCTTAGGAGGAGGGATCAGAAAGACCCCACTGCTGATGGGTATGTTAATCAGATAAAATAGGGGAGTATTAAAAAGAGCAAATCCAACGAACTGTTCCAGTTCCTTCCATCTCAGATTCTAACTGAATGTTTTCCGATGCCGCCGTAACTGTGGAAAGATACTAAGGGAAACCACCCAATGAGACGGGAAGAGGGCAGGAGAAGGGGGAAGCTGCTGCTTTTCCATCAGGAAAGCACCCCTGGCTGCCCCAGGACAGCCCTGGTTAGCTGACAAAGGCCCGCTGGGAAAGTCAAAACTTGGGACAGAAATCTGTCTTGGCAGTACCTTGGGGTCAAAAGAGCAGAGTGGTTGTGGTTTCTAAGCCTGTCAAACCAACTGTCATCAGCATCCCACTGTGCCTGTAGGACAAGAAGGGAGGACGGGGGAGAAGAGGAAAAAGTCCGGTATGGGGCACTGTCCTGGACAGCTGAGAGTGAGTAGGCTGATGACAAGGCTGGTGTCCCAGGCACTGGTGTTTCTATTCCTAAGTCTCAGGATATTAACTCAAACTAAGTGGCCATTATTGAGAGAGACATAAAAAGACAAAGAGAAGCAGACATGTCTCAGGACCTCCAAGGTAGATGAAGCTTCCAAAAATCATGGGGGGCTAGAAAGAACATCTATTCACACATGCCCAGATCCATGGTGACAGACACAGAGCCCATTGTTGAAGACACAAATGGCAGGCAAAGAAGTAACCCAGCCTCAGCTGGCCATTGTTGATGGAAGAGGAGAGAAAAGTGGAGAGTGCTGCGTCCTCTTCTTCCAGGTGAGCGGAAAGCTTGTCTTACCTCTCTATCCCAGCCCCTGGGCCAGTGCCTCACCTAACATGGACTTAATAAATGAACCAGGCTACTCTGCTCCAGTATGCTTCCATTTCCTTCCAAGGAAAGAAGAAACATGGATGTCCCAGAAGGAGACTCAATCTCCAGAGAGAATCAGTGACCTGGAAGTCCTAAGAAACACTTCTTCACCACTTGCTCCATATCCCCCTCCTCTCTCTTGGGGTCCTGGAAGACCGACTGGATTGGTGCATCTCTCTTGTTCCCCTGGTCACAGTCCCAGGGCTCTTCTGGTGCAGGCAGAGGGAGACCAGCTATCATTGCAGAAATTGCTCGCTCACTAGGGAGAGGCAAAGGTAAAGAATTTAAGCTCTCCCAACACCCATTCAATTCTAAACTCCCACACACAGTATTTTAAACACCACTGCAGTACCTCCAAAGAAAAGCCTGGGAGAACTATGGTGATGGTGATGGTAGTGGGGACGCCTGTAGGAAGTGGCAAAAAAGGATTCTTTCGCGATTATTTCTGAAGCACTGTGCTGCCAGAAATCATAGAAAAAAATACCCAGCACCAAACTCTTTGGATCTCATCTTTTCCTCCCTATACCTCATTTCCAAGCTTCTCACTTTATTTTTTTATATGTGTGTATATCACTTTTCCCATCTCTCCCTCTCTCCTGGTCTACCAGACTCCTTCCTTTCTTCTCTCCCTCCCTCCCAGCTCCCCCGACCCCATCTATCTCGGTCTCAAAATCTCTCATTCTCTTTTCCACATCTTCTGCAACAGCATGATTGGATGGAATTCCATTCTCCTTATGTGGTAGTTTCTGGAACCGATCAACCCGGTCCAGTGCACATTGGCTCAAGCAGTGGCATGCTGAGAAGCAGTTGGGCACTTGTGGGGCTGTCACAGTGAGCACCAACACAGAGCCAATCCATGCCTCTGGGGTCATGGGCAATGGACCAAGGGCACACAGAATGAACTCTCTGAGTCTGTCTGCATCCTCCCACAGCCTCTGCAGCTTGCCTGGCTAAACGAAATATGTAGCATCCAACTGTGCTTGAAATATAGGCAAATGGCCAACATGGAGGCCCCAGAAGTGAGGAGCCCTAACGAGATGGGAGAAAAGAAAGGGTACGACTATTCAGTGGATTAAAAGCTAAAGTTAGGTTTAGCATGCTCAGCCGCATTCCCAGTCTGGCATAAATAAGAAGACAGCCTGATGGAGGAAGGGGCTGGGAGCTGGACAGATGGAAAGGCACCTAAGTCCACAATCTGACTCTGGCTCCTCTCAAAGCACCCACAGAAGTGGAAAAGTCAAGAACCCAACACAATCAGCTAGTGCTATCCAACCACAAGCTACCAGATAGCTCCATTCTCCCACTTCACTTTCATTTGGAGTGTAGCACACATGCGTAGGGAACAGACTTCTGGAGGCTGGATCCAGCTCCCTGGCGACACGGCTGCCTTCTGCCCAACCACTTTGTGAGGATTCGAGGACTCCCAGAGGGACCGTGACCCACCAGAGCCAGACCTCTGCTGGCATCTTACAGTATCTGCCCAACGTTTGCTTCTGTAAAAGCTTACAGGAGTACCCCCCCCCCCCCCCAGGCTCACACACTCTGGCCAGCTGCTCCAAATCAGTAAGCTCTCCATCACCAGAGAACAATCCTTCTCGGCAGGCCAGCTGGGGGAAGTGGGGGAGTGCTCTCCCTTCAGGATCTCAGCCCTGAACCCTCCCTGTGCGAGCGGCCAAGTCCCAGGAGAAGCTGAGGACACATCAGCGGCTCTCCCTGCCCCCTCCTCCTGTAGGCAGCGGAGAAAGAGGACTCCTCCGAGGGGGAAGTCCCGGGGCAGCGAGGCCTGGAAACTTTGCCGTCTAAGGCTGTGGAATCCTTCTACTGGGCTCCTGCAGTTAATCACTGTGGCTCCCTGGATTCCCGATTTGGGCTTTAAAAGGTAGCACCAGAGCAAGAAGGACAAACATGTTGAGGAGATGAAAAAGAAAAAGAAAAAGAAAAAAAAAACCAGTTGGTAGAAGCTAACAGATAACCACCTCCAACACCAGTCTTCTGAGCAGCTGAGGAAGCGTGAGGAGGGGGAGAAGAAACGTGCAGGAGCAAAATAAGTATAGACCACGTTTCAGAATGCTCTTCAGGGTTCCCGGATAGTGTTGCCTGTCTTTATACTCCAGACTCTACAGAACACCTCACTCCCATTGCTAACCTCCTTGTGAGAAGGGGTTGGGTTGTCTGAAACGTTCTCCTCTTAGCACATCTGAAAGATCAGAGGCTCTTGTCCCCTTTTGGAAGAAAGAGCCCAGAGAGCTCACAGCTGTTAGTGTGAGGCTTTGGGACATTAACTTCCAAGATGGTAGAAGTGGCCTCTTAGGCCAGGTTTCCATGGTTTCCGAGAGAACAAACAGAGGTTTGGCTCTGAAGAGGGGTAGGAGGGTGAACTGCCTTTTCTTCCTATGGGAATAGTTTCAAGAGCCAAGACAAGAGGGGGATATGGTAAACTGCTGAGGAGGTCACAGAAAATTCTAGGAGAAAGAAACTGGACAGTCTTGACAATTCCCGTTCTTTCTGGGGAGGCTGGGGTGGAAGGCCCCCTTAACAGGATATTAAGGCAATTCTCAGGGGCTGAGATAAAACTAGGAAGTATAGGAAGACAAGCAACTTCTCTCTCTAACGTGCCCAGCCAACCTCGAAGAATGGAGCAGAAGTTGAGCTGCTTTGGGAAAGGCAAGGACCTCCAAAGATTCTGAGTTTTGCTCGCAAGGAGGGCCGGGAGCCAACCATCCCCAGAAGTGACGTATGGAGGTGCTGATCCCCAGAACTGAAGCCCATCCTATCAGCCATCCTTAATGCCAACAATAGCACCCTACCTTCCCGGGCCCCCCAGGCAGGACTCTTTCACTCTTTTTCCAAAGGAGCCAGATGGGGCAGCACATGGTCAAGCGCCAAAATGCTACCATGTCCTCCTAGCAGGGGCTGCCCGTGAAGCAGGGCCACCTGGCCAAGGAATTTCCTTGCAAACTTCCGGAAGCGATCTGCATTGCGCGAGAACCCCTTGGATGCCTCCTCCAGAGCTGGTGCCTGCTTGGCTCCTCCTGGGGACATGGTAAGGAGCTGCTTGGTGACTCTGCCACACCCAGAAGCAGTGATCATGGCACCTCTGTAGGTTAAGTACCACGTGTGCTCTGCCACCTTCTCAAAGCAGAGTGAGGCCGGGGGTTGACCGACTACAAACTAGGAGGCAGGCTAGACCTAATCCCAATGTCATCACTGGCAGTTGCACTTGCCAGTAAGTTCCTGGCCTTTTCGGGGAGCAGACCCTCTGCTTTTCCTACCAACTGTATCAGACATCTCATAGAATTCCAGAATCACAGTCATGAAGGGAACTTTAAGGAAAATAGAATACAAACCCCCTCACTTGATAGCAAAGCACAGATGAGTCAAGCACGGTGCTGGGCATTGGGACAAAAAGGCTCTGCAATCGACAATAGAAAAGTAGGATACAGGCAGAGGCCAAGGAGGCCAAGAAATCTGTTATCAGATGTCAAATGAAGGGTGGAGATCTCTCCCTTACCTGTTCCCCTGCGTGTGTCCAACTCCCCCAGGCTCTGCCCCGCAGGCTGTCTTGCAGCCATCAAGCTGCTTCCAGGAAGAGTTCACTCACAGTATGGACTTTCCCTGGTGGCTCAGGCCCACACCAGGAGCAAAGGGGAGCTTTCTTAGGGCGTTCCAGCTGTGCAGAGTGCACTCTGAACATGGATACCAGGTAAGGAGATGGCTGGGAGTGAAACAGTGTAAGTTTTGCCGGGTAGGTCATACACCTAGAGGCTGTACCCATCTGAAGGGGGCATCTTTTGAACATCTTTATAAATGTGCCTTAGGCTAGTAGCTGCACTTAGCTGTCAACCTGGAACATGGCTTGGATCCCCAGGCCCTAAGAAATATCTAAGGAAGAAAACCAGAAGTGAATCCAGTTTGACCAGGGGATGCACCAGAGTTGCTGAGGTACCAGAGTTGCCAGCCCCATGGCCCCAGTCCCTCCCGGAGCTCTGCCTGCAGGCCAGAGCTGCCCTCTCAGCTCATGGGCTCTCCCGTAACAGCTCTTCCCAAGCAGCCTTTCCCTCCAAGGCCCCTCCTCCAAATCCATTTTTCCTGGGCCTTAGAATTCTCAGCTGAAAGCCAAGGATAATGAGAATAGCCCAACTCTGATGAAAGCTAAGAGGATTGCCACTACTTTTATGTACAAAGGCTCACGGACTTTGCATTAAGAAGCTATTGAGCCACGGAAGCCAACCCAGGAGGCTTGCTTCTCGCTCAGAGTCTCCCAGTGCCTCCGGCTCCCTCATTCCTATGCTTCCCAGTCCTGGGTCTGGGTCTTGGGCTCTATGTACCAGGAATACATTGGTCCTCCCCACTCATGGACTTCTCCAGAATCTCCAACTTTTGCAGCTCCTTCTGGGGAATGGTCTGCCTGAGGTTCCTTGTTACGTGGCGTCAGCAAGACTGAGCAGAAAGGCAGAAAAGTTCATGACAGTCAAAGAAGCTCATGGTAAGAACTCACATCCGGGTAACGCCTCACTGTTTCAAAGCACTCTGTGTGATCTTTGGGACAGCCTTTTAAGGTAGACAGGACTGATGATATTATACTTTCTACCAATTTTATAACACATGGTCTTAAAGGGGATGTGACTCAGTGAGGGCCATGCAACCACAGGAAGAGCCAGAAAGAAGCTAAGACATACTACATGCTGCACAGTCCTATACAACAGGCAAAGGTAGAGGAATCAGAACCGGAAAGCAGCCTCTAGTCAACCATCAGGTAATGTGAGGCCCCACCCAGGACACTGGAGCTGGGGGATTCCTGTCCTGATGAACTCAGAGGCTTAATATAGGTTCTTCTACTTCCTCCCGGAGGTACCTGTGAGACACACTGAAGGTATGCATGATGCCAGTGTGTGTCATCCTCTTAGCCTGTGGACACCTTGGGGGTATAGACTGCGGTCCAGACAGAGGCAGCACAGCTGGTGGGGCACCAAAGGAGTAGAAAAGGGGGACAACAGAAAGGGGAACAGAAGAGGGTGAGGAAGCTTCAGGGAAAGGAAGGAAGGGGGCCTTCCTAAAGGGAACTAGCAGACCTCGAAGTCTCACTAAATAAGACAGGACATGCCTGTGTTAAGAAGCCCCCAGCGGCACCCAGGTGGCTCAGTCAGTTAAGTACCTGCCTTCAGCTCAGGTCATGATCTCAGGGTCCTGGGATGGAGCCGCTCAGCAGGTGGGGCGGGGGGTCTGCTTCTCCCTCTCCCTCCACTTACGCTTTCTCTCTCTATCTCTCAAATACAGTCTTAAAACAAACAAATAAGCAGAGGAAGCCCCAGAGTTATATTTCAGGGCCTACAGAAATCCTGAAGTGCTTCAAGCCAAGCAGGACACCAGAAACGACAGATTGATGAGGGGAAGAAATACACATATACTCAAAAATATAAGCGTAGAACACACAAAAACTGCTCTACAAACAGACCTTTTGCCTACAATCCCGAGAGCAGAGCACGCCTGAGGTAACAGCAGTTTCTGTCCCCAGGAAAGCAGGCCAAAGCAAAGTCTTAGCCCCAATTAATCCCCGCTCTCCTCTCCAGCTAGCACATCCAGGTTCAGGGGATGTCACTCACATTATCTGTTGAGAAGACAGACCTTGGGAAGGGTGAAGCCCCAGAAGAGGCTCCAGACCAGAGCTTACAAACAGCACACTGCACTGCACCCTCCCCCCACTCACCACCACCTCCTCAGTTTCCTGCTTCCAGGAGACTGTTCTCTCCATATTACTGCAAACTATGATATACATGAGGAGGTTTGATTCAAGACAGCGTCCGTCAACAGATGGATGGATACACCGAATGTGGTCTATCCAGACAGTGAAATATTATTCAGCCTTAAAAGGGAAGGAAATTCTGACACCTGCCACAGCATGGATGAATCTTGAGGATATTATGTTCAGAGAAAGAAGCTAGACCCTAAAGGACAAATATTGTAGGATTCCATTAGATGAAGTGCCTACTCTAGGCCCAAATTCAGAAGTAGGAAGTAGAGTAGAGGGTTGCCAGAGGCTGGGGAAAGAAGGTGGGGTGCTATTTTTTTTTTTTTTTTTTAAGAAGGAGAGTAGGGAGGGGCAAGGGGAGATGGAGAGAGAGAGAGAGAATCTTAAGCAGGCTCCACACTTAGTCTCAGCCCAATCTCATGACCCTGAGATCATGACCTGAGCCTAAATCAAGTCGGACACTTAACTGACTGAGCCACCCAGGCACCCCGGGATGCTACATTCAACAGGTGCAGAATTTCTGTTTGGGATGATGACAAAGTTCTGGGAATGGATGGTGGTGATGGCTGCACAACAGTGTGAATGTAATTAATACCACTTAATTGTTCACCTAAAAATGGTTAAAAGGTTAAATTTTATGTTCTATTTTACCACAGTAAAATTACACACACACACACACACAAAGATAGGAAAGCAAATGGAACAGTGCTGGTGTAGGCAGGTGCGAAAGGCAGAAGGGAGGAGCAGAATGAAGTTCAGTACTGTGGAGTCTGGTTGCGGCTGCCACCCAGAGCTCAGGCCCATCTTGGTAATGGAGGTGGAGCCCCAGTGGCACAGAGGTCAGTTATCCCAGACAGTGGCCTCTGACACATCCAGAGCCAGGAGCCCACGGATGGCCTGGCCCAACACAACAGGTGACCTGGCAAGGCCAACTGGTAAGGCCAAAGGGAGGGTAATAGACTGGGCTCTCTGGACACCATGCTCTGTGTGTGTGTGTGTGTGTGTAGGAGGGCAGTACAGGCTGTGGTGGAAGGGCACTGAGGGTGATGGACCGTTCTCTTTTCAAACAGAAGAGAATACGCTGGCTTTCACCTACTCTCCCGAAACCACACTATCACTGGCTCAGAGCACAGAGGCATCTGTGGAGAGCGGGTATATCTAAGGCCTTCCTGATTCACAAGAGAAACACAGGGTCTTCCTCTTTTTGAGGCCCTTGTATATGATTTTGTTTGATCCTCCCCACAAACTTGGGAAATGGATAATGCTGCCCCCATTTTACAGAGAGGAAAACTGACTAAGCACCTTGTCTAGGGCCACATAGTATTCTGCCACAATATCGCCTTGCTTTCCGGATACGAGGGCTCATTTTCTCTTTGTCTCTTAGGGTCCAGGGATCAAGAGCACAGGCTCTGCAAGCAGACAGACCCAAAACCCAGTTCCACTGTCATTACCTGTTTGACCTTGAGAAAGTTAGTTATTGTCTCTGTTTATGTTTGGGTAGTGATAAACTAGGGATCATCATACTGACCCCATTTAAAATGTTTTGCAAGATTTTGAGATAATTAAATAATCCACATAAAAGGCACACAGTGCTGCCCCATAGCAAGCACTCAAACATAATTCTTGTGGTTATTATGGAATGCTATCAATCAGCCCATTTCACCTCGTGGGTGTAGAGCCATGAGGGGCCTGATCACCAGTCTAAAAAGTGAGTGTGGAAATAACACAGTATTTCCCTGGCATTGGGAACATTATGGTTGGAAGGGACTTAAAGTCATTTAGAGTAATCTCTTGTCCAGTGTTAGAAACCATTCTCCTTGGGGCGCCTGGGTGGCTCAGAGGTTGAGTGTCTGCCTTTGGCTCAGGTTGTGATCCTGGGGTCCTGGGATCAAGTGCCATGTTGGGCTCCTCGAGAGGGAAACTGCTTCTCCCTCTGCCTGGGTCTCTGCCTCTCTCTCTGTTGTTCATGAATAAGTAAATAAAATCTTAAATTTAGAAAAAGAAACCATTCTCCTCTTACTGCTCCCTATGAGCCTACTCATTAGCTCCTACTTTCCCTTATATTAAATTGGGGCCTAATTTGTGATCTCCAGCACCCCAGGGATTGGTGTGCATTCTTCGAGTCTTATAACCTCTTTTGTGATAGCTTCTATTATCTCCTCTCAACAGTTGAAGAAACTGAGGCCTAAAATCCTACAGTTAACTAGCAGTCAAGCTGGGCCATGAACTTGGGTCTGCCGGATTCCGAAGCTCATATTCTCAGCTATCACATGATACTGCAGCATTAGAGAAGAGAGGAAAAATCTACTACATAGTAGAGGGGAAAGTAGCTATGGTTGAATTCCAAATCTACCATTTAGCAAGCATCTAGCATTTAATGAGCATTATTTGGTGTCAAGTATTCTATGACCATTTTTACAGATAAGAAGACTGAGGGGCAGGGCGCCTGGGTGGCTCAGTCGGTTAAGTGTCGGTCTCTTGATTTCGGCTCAGGTCACAATCTCAGAGTTGTGATTGAGCCCAGCATGAAGCCCCGGATGGAGCCCCACAAAGAGCCCCATGTCGGGCTCCACACTCAGTGGAGCTCTCCCACTGTGTGTGTACATGCACATTTGCTCTCTCTTTCTCCAAAATAAATAAATACATCTTTTAAAAAAAAAGACTGAGGGGCATTTTTATGTTCAATACCACAAAGTTCCTAAGTTAGGGAAGGTGAGTTTCATATTCACGTTGATGTCTTTCCTTTCACCATGCTGTTTCTCAGGAAATAGTTTGCTCATCTTTTTTCTTTTTTTTAAAGATTTTACTTATTTCTTCATGAGAGACACACACAGAGAGAGGCAGAGACACAGGCAGAGGGAGAAGCAGGCTCCATGCAGGGAGCCCAACGTGGGACTCGATCCTCGGACTCCAGGATCATGCCCTGGGCCGAAGACAGGTGCTAAACCGCTGAGCCACCCAGGGATCCCACAGTTTGCTCATCTTTATATAGTATCCACACTCACTTCTTTTTCATTCATTCTTTAACAAATGAGTTTCTTTTTTTTTTTTTTTTTTAACAAATGAGTTTCTACTGAGTTCCAGACTTTGTTTTGAGTACAAAGATGCAGTGATAATGGAAACTATAATTTTTATGCCTTCTTTTTGCATGGTACTCGTATGTATATCACATGAAATTATGAATGTTAACGAATCAAAATGACTCCATGGTAGCTACTCAATAAGTGGCAATAGTTATTATTTTTTCTAGATCACAATCTTAAATATTTTTTAATGGCCACATTTTCTATGGTCTTCATTCATGTTTCCTTTTCTTTTTTCCCATTTTCTTAGTTTGAAGTTACATTATTCCTAGTTTTTTAGTGTTAGCCTAGAAATACTAACATGTATATATATATATATTTATTTTTTTTAACATGTATATTTAACTTAAAAATTCTCAATAACCAATATCTTTAACCTCTTTCCAAACAACACATGGACCTTAGATCACCTGAACTCCAATTACTCACCTTTCAATTTATACACCAAGGCCTTTATTTGCCCTCATTCTTGGAAGACTGTCATTGATGGTAGAATCCTGCATTAGCAGTTATCTTCTCAGTGCTTTGCAGATATTATTCCAATTGTCTTCTGGCTCTTAATAGTTGAGGTTGAGAAATTAGTTGTCAGTCTAAATGTCATTCCCTGGAAAGCAATTTACCTTCTGGGTTTACTCTTAAAATAATTTATCCTTGGTGTTCTGTAGTTTCATTTTGATGTGTCTAGGGGTGAATTTTATTTATTCTTCTTGGGATTCATTAGGTATATGATTGTACTTCAATGATTCTTGACCACTGCTTCTTCAAATCTTGTCATATTCCTATTTTCTCCATTATTTCCTCCTGGAACATTAATTAAAGGTGTACTGAGATCTTTTTATTCTGTTCCAAGCATAGGCAAACTATAACACAGGGTCCAAATCTGACCTGCTGCCTGTTTTTGTAAAGGAAGTTTAATTAGCATCTAGCCATACCCATTCATTTACATATTGACTATGGGCTGCTTCCACACTACAACAGCAGAGCTGAGTAGTTATTACAGAGACCATACGGGCTTCAAAGCCTAAAATATTTACTCCTTGGATCTTTACAGAAAAAGTTTGTCAACATGTACTCTATTTTCCTGCCTTTATACCTCTTCCACATATTCCATCTTCTTTTCCATCATCTATATAATTCCTTCAGCAATATCTTCCAATTCACTAGCTTTACCATCAGCTGTAATATATTATTTTTTAAACTATTCATTGAATTTAAGTTTCTTCTACTTCTACTATTTTTTCATTTCTATTAGCTCCCTTGGATATCTGCCTGGTCAGTTGAGTTTCTTGTCCATCATTCTTTCAGTACCCTCTTATTTCTTATAACATATTTTTAAAGATTTATTTATTTATATTAGAGAGAGAGAGACAGTGCGTGCATGAGCATGGGGGGAGGGGAAGAGGGAGACCGAGAATCCAAGCAGAGATCAGTGCAAAGCCCAAAATGCGGCTTGATCTCAGGCCTGAGCCAAAACCAAGAGTCAGACACTCAACTGGCTGAGCCACTCAGGAGCCCCTCTGATAACATATTTTAAAAATATTTTTTTTCACTTTATGTTTTTAAAGATTTTATTTTTAAGTAGTCTCTACTCCCAATGTGGGGCTCCAACTCACAACCCCAAGATCAAGAGTCACACACTTCACCAACTGAGGCAGCAAGGTGCTCCTATTTTCTATACCTAATAACTCCAATATCTGCGATTTCTGTGGGTCTGATCTATGCAGTGTTATTTATGTTGCTCAGCTTCATTGGTAATCAAAGAACTGCATATCAAGACCACTAAGAGACATTATTTACACCACTCATTTGGCAAAAATTTAAAAATCTGATGATACCAAGTACTTGAGAGGACATGGAATAATAGTAGCTCTTATACTTCACTGGTAGGGGCAGAACTATTACAAACATATCAGGAAACAACCTGCTATTATCTTGTAAGGTTGAATATTCATATACCAAGACCTAGCAATTCCCTTCTGAGATCTATACTCAGGAGAGACTTGCACACATGTACCAGAAGATATAAATAGGAATGTTGCTGCAGTACTGTTTATAACAGTGAAACAGGGTGATACCCTCACCCATAGAATATTATATAGCAGTGAAAATGAATGAACTTCAGTCACATTCAACAGGGATAAGTCTTAGTATAACAATACTGAATGAAAATAAACAAGCCCCAGAAGACTGTATACAACATATACTTTTAATAAAGAATATAAAGCAAAACTAAGTACTATATTTGCTTAGGCATACATACATTTATCAAGAGAATGGTAAACACAAAATTCAGGATATTGGTCGGAATGGGTGACAAGGTGGGGTCATGGGATATTAAGGGCACATAGGTGGATGCAAGTTATGATAGATCTCATTTTTGGCCTAGGTGATGGGTTCAGGTATCTTCGTTAGGTTATTAAAATACATAAACAACCTATATAAATAAGTAGTGAAGGGAGATATGCATAAACCAGTGAAGAAAATCTATCATAAATATTCAATTTCGTATGCCTGAGAAATAAAGCAAGCTAGAGATGAGAAGAAAAATAGGTTTCCACTATATCTGTCTGCAACATTTTTTAATCTTAACAATCAAAGATAGGCATGGATCTACCAAAACTTAGTAAGACTGTTTTAGATGAGAACTTCTATTGTCAGTTTCAAGGTCTAAAAATGTCCTTGAACAACGTAGTCAGTATTGGACCATATGAGCCTAATATGAAAGTAACAATCAACTTAGAAATTCTAATTCTGGGGGTGGGGTGCAGGTGGGGATAAGGGTGGTGGGGTGGAGATGAGAGTCAAGGGAAACAGGGCACAGGGGCTGAGAGCCAGAAGGGAGTACACAGAAGGAAGGTGGGAGAGAGAAGGCCACAGTGACCTGGTCACCAGCTTTGGGTTGGGAGAGGTCAAAGAGAGGTATCATTTCATAAAGGAGGGAGACTCAGGGAATTAGCAAATGGGGGCCCAGGCCCATGAGGGCTTCTCCTCTTGGATGCAAAGTGAAACAGTCTGGGGAGAGTGCCAACCCCTTCCCACTGAGACTTCTTGGGTCCTACAGCTGGTGCCAACCCCACCCAGCCAGGGTGCTCTGGGCCCAGGTCTCTGGAGGGGGACCAGCTGCCCAGCCTCCTCCCACCACAACCCATTCGGCCTCCCACGCAGTGGCCTCGTCCTGGTGAGCAGACAGGCAGAGCCCCACACCGGTAAGCCCTGTGGCTCCTTCCAGCGCTGACATGATAGGATTCTAGGACTTCTAGGCCCTGTGCGCCCTTGCCCGGGGCTGGGCAGTTCTGACGTGTTGGCCAGCTCCGCTGCAGCCCAGCTCTGCCGGCCTGGGAGCAGCTGGGGTACTAACGCTTCAGCCCTTTCCAAGTCTGGCTGGACACCAAAGCCCCCCAAGAAGGTGGCGGCTCCACCCTGGCCAGCTAGCGATGGCTCACAGAGGGGCAGTGACTCACCGTGCCCCGCTCCCTCCCCCAGGACCCTGTCTTCCTCGAGCCACACCCTGGGGAGGAATCCCCACCCTTCAGCCCTGGGGACACCGTGGGGAAGCCAGCCAGTTCTCACCCCACCCTTCTCTTCACCTGGCCTGCCTCACACCCCAAGAGCAACGCCCTGTGGTTTCAGTGGCTCAGCCAACTGCTCAGCAGGGTTTTCTGGAGAGCCCCGTGCTGAGCAGCCCTGGCCTCTGGGAAAGGCCCGGCTCCACACTTTGCCCTGCAGGGCAGGCCCCCTAACTGTTGATCAATGCTCGCATGATGTCCGAGGGCAGGGACGAAAACTGAGGTGATTCAGGGATGTCAGCATGAAAGGCACTGTTTATATCCCGCTGGAAGGGAAGGGCGAGGTAAAATCCCAGATGCTCTGACCCAGCCTATTACACTACATACATAGTGAATGTCTCAGTCCTCACTGTGCGGTGCTGATATGACAGGGAGGTAAACTGGAGGGCACCCCACTGTGCCTAGGGGAAACCTGAGCCCTAGAATAGAGCCTGGCCTGGTCAGAGCACAAGCAGGAACCTCTTGCTTTCCGTGGCCTTAGTTCTCTTGTAAAATTGAGGGGCTGGAGTTGTGGCTCCTTCCAGCGCTGACATGATAGGATTCTAGGACTTCTAAGTCTTAGTCAATTACTGGCTCAGCTCAGCATCCTCGCAAACACCTCTGAGCTCTGAAGATGTACTTCCACACAGGGAGAGTGCTTTTAACCTCTCAAACACTTCTATGCAGATTCCATACTCTCCCCCTGGTTATTGTAAGGATCCTTTGTGATTAGGAACAAATAACAAATGAGGAAACTGACCTCAGAGGTTAAAGAGTTTGCTCAAGGTCATGCTGTTAGCTAGTGGCATGGTCAAGAGTAGAATTCAATCAAGGGGCTCTTTTTAATGCCTTGAGAGTCCCAGATTTTCCACCTACCTTGAGCAACGCGGTCACACTGGCTGGTGTGACTCTCATCTACAGCCTTAGAGAAAATCAACTGAATGCATGGGAGAGGGCTCAAATTTTACACTTGATCTTAGCCAAAAGGCTGAGAAGCAATGAGGGCTCAAATTTTATATAAGAGGGAGAAATGGCCTTCCAGACCTCAGAGGAGTCAGGCAAATGAGGAGGGGTTTCCCTCATCCAAGAATCTTCATAAATAATAATCTGCACATTTATGGGCACTCTACAGTATACAAAGTACTCCCATATTCATTTTCCCTTGTGATTCTTGTAATAACCCTATAAGGTATTTAGGACTCTATTAACTGATACTTTGAACAGAATGAAAAGGCTACAGTTTAGCAGTTAAGTGACATGTACAATGATAGCACCCTGCTTTCTTCCTGTGTTGCTGTAGAAGGTTCTAGAACAACAAATCATGAAGATTCTTCTTACATTCAAAACGGAAACCCAAAGCATCTCTCTCCATTTTTCTCATCTATCTCCCTAAGATGGCCTAGGAAGGAGAAAGGTGCAGGGATGGAAACTCTCTGTGTGCCAGGAGACAGACCATGGGCAGAGATGGTAACAGTCTTCCCTAGAGTCACACAGTGAGGTGGTACGAGCTCATGGATGAACCCAAAACCTCCTATCTCAGCCCTGGAGCCTGTGCCGAACACATGCCAACATTCTTTGGATAAGACTGTATCTGTCACCAGGGGTCTGTCACTCTTGAATTTATAACAGGCAGTTGGTACAAACTTCAAGAGGCTTGCAAGTCAGGTTGTCATTCCAAATGTGTGTCGAGTTACCGACTGCAAGCATCAACTCTGTCCTGTTATATAAGCTAGATATGGTCTCTGCCCCCCAGCCCTGTATTTGCTCATTATCTTATGGCTGGTGACAGCCTCCTGTTCTTCCTCTGCCCCTCCCTGCTCTATTCTTGGATGATTCATTTTTTTAAAGTATCTTTTCTTTAAAAATATAGCTGCAGATAAAATCTACCCAGCCTCTTTCACACATACACATTTAAGAGAAGACGGCAGGAAAGCCTCATGGTTCTTTCCAACCAGAGGCCAGTGTGAGAGCACAAAGTCACCAGGCAGAGCCAGTCTCTCTGCCGTTAGTGAGTAATTCCACTCACAGGTTTATAGGGGCTTGATTTAGAGTGTTCTGTGTCTGCTTCCAGAACTCCTGGCCTGTGTAGAAGCCACTTTGCATTTGTAACTCTCACTTCAAACATAAGTTGGCCAGTACCTTCGTGAGGGATCCAGACACATATGAGGGAGGGAACTTCTCAAAGGCAATTCAAGAGTTGCCAGCTTTCTCTGATCCTTCTCTGATCTCTTCAGCCCAGGTTCAGACTTCTGCGCCCAACCCAGGCTGGCTCTGGACTGTCCACTCTCAAGGAAAAGGCTGCGGGGATCTGTATCTTTATTTCTCTTCTAAAATCACACCAACCCTTTGCTTCTGGTTGCCTGCTCTTTGTAGATTCCCTGGACCCTATTTGAGACTGAGTTGCGGCCAATTCCTCATAGTGTAGGAAAATACTCGTGATACAGATAGGATTGTGTAGGAAAAGATTAGAACCCAAACCACAGTATTTGGGGGTGGCTGGCTGGCTCAGTTGATGGAGCAGGTGACTCTTGACCTTGGGGTTGTGGGTTCAAGCTCTCGAGTTGGGTGTAGAGATTGCTTAAAGATAAAGTCTTAAAAAAATAAAATCTTGGGATTCCTGGGTGGCGCAGCGGTTTGGCACCTGCCTTTGGCCCAGGGCGCGATCCTGGAGACCCGGGATTGAATCCCACGTCGGGCTCCCGGTGCGTGGAGCCTGCTTCTCCCTCTGCCTGTGTCTCTGCCTCTCTCTCTCTCTCTCTCTCTCTGTGACTATCATAAATAAATAAAAATTTTAAAAAAATCTTTAAAAAAACTTCAATATCTAATACGTTTCCTATTTTTCAAAATGTATATACTCACAAATGTATAGATAGAAAAGAATACTAGGGGGGCACCTGGGTGGCTTAGCGGTTGAGCATCTATCTGTCTTTGGCTCAGGTCATGATCCTGGGGTCTTGGGATCGAGACCCGCATGGGGCTTCCTGCGGGGAGCCTGCTTCTCCCTCTGCCTGTGTCTCTGCCTCTCTCTCTCTGTGGCTCTCATGAATAAATAAATAAAATCTTTAAAAAAGAAAAGAATACTGGGATCCCTGGGTGGCTCAGCGGTTTAGCGCCTGCCTTTGGCCCAGGGCGCGATCCTGGAGACCCAGGATCGAATCCCATGTCGGGCTCCCGGTGCATGGAGCCTGCTTCTCCCTCTGCCTGGGTCTCTGCCTCTCTCTCTCTCTCTCTCTCTCTCTCTCTGTGACTATTATAAAAAAAAAAAAAAAAAAAAAAAGAATACTAGAGAGTACACCAAAATGCTAACAGTTATCTCTGGACTTAGGGACATCTTATTTTTTCCTTTATGCTCTTCTGAATTTTCCAAACTTTCTAGAATGATCTTGTGTGGAAGCAGTAGAGAGCTCAGATTCTGGAATTTGAGAGGCATGGTTTGAATTCCACATTCCCCACTTAGTAGCTGTGGGACCTTGGATAAAATATTTTATCTCTCTGGGCCTTGGTTTTTTTCTCTGGGAAAAAGGAGAATAGAAACAACACCTTCCTCCCAGGATTGTCCTGAGGAGGAATGGAGGTCATGCAGTTTAAACATTTGGTGTTGGGGATCCCTGGGTGGCGCAGCGGTTTAGCGCCTGCCTTTGGCCCAGGGCGCGATCCTGGAGACCCGGGATCGAATCCCACGTCAGGCTCCCAGTGCATGGAGCCTGCTTCTCCCTCTGCCTATGTCTCTGCCTCTCTCTCTCTCTCTCTGTGACCAGTGACCATCATAAATTTAAAAAATAATAATAAAAATTAAAAAAAAATAAACACTTGGTGTTGTGCCTGAAACATTGTAAGCACTCAGTAAATGTTAGCAATTTTTATGCAATCCTTTTACTTGGGGGTGGGGTAGGATCTGTAAAAACATAAAGAACCACTTTGCTCAATATCCACCATTTGGACTAAAGGACACTGGAAAAAGAAAGCCTGTCTGAACATGCAGTGTCTCTGAAAATGACTGGGACAAGCGTTAATTGTCATGTAAACTGGAGTTTAGACATGTCATGTCCATAGGAAAGGTGTTGAATGAGGCATGATGACTGTGACTAATGCCTGGTTAGGGAAAGGAAATACAGACGGCTATTTTTTTAAGGACAAAACACACGAGCGCGCACACACACACACACACACACACTCACAAGACTAGACCAGACCTCAGAATAATTGACCAAACTAAAAGTAACAAGCTAAAGAAAAGCATACAGACCAGAAAGTGTGAAGAAAATATTTGGTGAGTGGGTAAGTAGGGGATGCTCTCTCTAGTTAAGGTAACAGGCACCATTGCCTGGGGCTTGGGCAGGGTGACTAAGGAGCCAACTGGGAAACAGCTTTGCCTTAAACTGGGGCACAAGTTAACTCCCAGTTAGACAAGGTACTTTGGGATTGGGACCATGGACTGGGCCAGCCCCGGAGCTCTGGGGTGTGGCTGTTCATAGCAACGGTGCAGGAGACCAGCTGAGCTGGTGAGCAGGAGAATGTGCGCTCCACTCATCCAAATAGAGCTATGATCCGGGATCGTCTCACGTGGCTTTTTGAGCAGTTGGCCTTCTAATGCCCTGTCCTGCCTTGTGCCAAAGACACTCGTGGAGGTTGGACAGCAGGAAGGAGCAAAAAGGGAATTACCACCATTGTGAAAATTCTGTAATGGGGCCCCAGACCTCCTCCCACCTTGAAGTGGTGGCTATGGAGTTATACCAACACAGTTATACAGAGTTATACTCCCGGCATGGGTCCAGGGCCTGGGAGGGGCAGGGAGGTAAAGAGGAGGGAGGGAGATAAAAGAGGGGGAGATGCAGCTTGGCTCAACAATTCTGGGGTGCCAAATCCCTATGCTAAGCCTCCTGGGGCACTGACTATTGTGTCTGTTCATGCACCAATCACCCCACTTTCTGGGAAGTTGTTTCCAGTCTCTGCCATCTAAGCCCAGCTAAGGATGAGCTGCTTCGAAGGGCTGTCACCCCATCCTCGGTGCCCTTGCCTCCACACTTAGAAGGACCAGGCAGGCACAAAACTAAGGAAAGCAGGCTGAGTATTAGGTAAGGGGGGAGAAGGAACTGGGCAAACATTTGTCTGAATGCGGCAGCAGGTCCTCAGCTCCTGCTAATCGTCACCATGAGAAAAAGGTGGGGCCAGTGGGGTCAGCACTTCTGACTTTGGAGACGAAGCAAGAAATTTGGATTTCAATTTGAAATTTTGAGATTTTAAAAATTTGGTAGCTAGTTCTCATTCATCAGTAGGGTTGTTTGGTTAGGAGAAGGCAGAGAATTTGAGAGTTGAAACATCCTTGAAGTACATTTAGGTCAAACTGCTCATGTTACACAGGAAGAAACTGAAGCCTGGAAAGAAAGTTTTCAGTGATTTCCCAAATTTCAGTGATTTCCCAAAAACCAAACGTGAATGGTTCAAATCCCAGGTGTCCCAACTTCTAATCTAGACCTCATTCCTCTAGAGGCCCCTGCCTGTCAGTAGGAGGCCTCTGCCACATGCAGGCACCAGATGATGAACTGTTGAACAGGGATGGTACCCTGGGAAGGGAGAAGGTAAACTTTGCTATGATCTCAACTCTAGTTTGATGAAAAAATTCTATTTGTTTATTCAGTTATTCATCCACCCATCCAACATTTAGCAATGATCATCCTATGAACCCAGGGCTGTGCTAAACACAGGGTGTTCAGAGATGACTAAGGCACCACCCCTCCTTCCAAGCAGCTCACAGGCTGTGAGTGGGCTCAGTTGACGCTGTAGCCAGAAGCGGCCAGAAGCTGACGCAGCCTGGCAACCACATTGCCATAGGTCACATGAACTCTTAGCTAAAATTCACACCCTCATTTCCTCTGAAAGCATCTCCCATTAATGGATGCCATCCTTGAGAAACTGGGAGGGAATCAGAGAATGTCCCCCACTCCCAGAGGGCCTGGAACACTTAAGTGATCCATAGGAAGCAGAAACAGGAACTGGAACCCAACCCAGCCACTTGGTGCCAAGCCCCTTCCAACTCAGGGAAGGCAAGTTCTGCTTTATGTGTTACCTTGGCCCAGCTGTCACCCCTTGCCAGCTGAAGTTTCTGTGTGGGTATGTGCTGGGAAGAAATGAGGGGCTCCCAGACTGGGACTTTCCTGCCTGTTTCTCAAGTGGCCTGTTCAATTCCAAGTGGCAGCTGAGTGCTGACCTGGGTGAGCAAGGAGTAATGGCATCCTTGGGTCATGGCTTCTACAAGCAAAGAGAGCATTGTGACCCAGCCTGGCTCCCTCCATCGACAAGAGACTTCCCAGCATCGGCTCTTACAGCATCTACTTCCAGGGGAAGAATGCAGGGCAGGAGCAAACAAGGTAAGATTGTCTTATTTTCCAGGACTGTGGTTGCACAAATATCAAGCACAACCCTGGAACTGGCACCCAGAGGGTAACCTGTCATGGGAAATGATGGAACCCATTTGGCTTCTATGGGCCTCTTGGTAGAGGGTTGCAGGAAGTTGGGGCCTCTGGGCCTTTTGGCTAATGGGGGATAATGGGCTATTACCCTTCTATATATGTACTGAGCTCAAAGATTAGCAGGGAGCAGGTAGGCAGGCTCATGGCAGGATCCATGGAGAAAAAAGAGAAACGAAGGGTTGGAAGAAGAAAAATTTTAATTTGGTGAACACCTACGATGTGTCAGCAGCAGGATGCCTGGGTGGCTCAGTGCTTGAGCCTTTGTCTTCAGCTCAGGGCATGGTCCTGGGGTCCCAGGATCAAGTCCCACATTGGGCTCCCTGAGGGAAGCCTACTTCTCCCCCTGCCTATGTCTCTGCCTCTCTCTCTCTGTGTCTCTCATGAATTTAAAAAAAAAAAATCTTTATGTGCCAGCAGCCTGGAACATAAGAAAACTGAGTCCAGAAGGTCAAATAATTTGTCCATGGTCACATGATTGCCCAGGCAGACTTGAACCCAGTTCCACCGGACATTCCCAAATCCTTACACTCGTGCTGCCGGGACTAGGAATGCTGAGGGGGGACCAAGAACACAGAGCATTGCTATAGAGAAAGGCATGGGAAGAGATCCAGGATTTGGTAAACTCTGACTCCTGTGGCTGGAAACCTAATGGAAATTAGCATTCTTTTCTCTAGTGATGGCGGAACTTGGCATTCATTGTTCCAGGAAATAGATTTTCCAGTTTCAGGAAATCAACCTTTCCCCTCTTCCCCTCACAGGACTAAGGGTCTTAGGTCAGGTGTACCAGCCAGGCATCATAGATAGTTCTAGGACCATACTTTCCTTTGGACTCCTCCACTCTGAGGGACTGCTCCTAATGTTCCCCATGTTCCCCATCAAAGTGGGCTGTGGGAGTTGAGTAGGGATCAGAGGCACACCTAACAGGTCATTCTCCAAGGGTTAGAATATTACCCTTCTTTCCTCTGACCATGGGAAGCCCAGGAGTATAGAAGATACCAAAGGAAAATCCATTCAACAACTTTCTACTGAGTACTTACTATGTGCCAGGTATTATTCTAGCTGCCTAGGATACATCAATGAACAAAGAACCTAAGGAACCTTGCCCTCATGGAGTGTACATTCCAGAAGAATCAAAGTAAAACAGTCCTTTTTTGTGTGAGGCAGTGTTGCATGATAGAAAGACATGGGTTCTGATGTCAGAGAGGCCTGGGTCAAAGACCAGCCCAACCTTAACCAGCCAGAAGATCTCTGGGCAAGCTACTTAACTCACTGGGTGTTAGCTTTCTTATCTGTAAAATTAGGACAATAACATGTTACAGTTGTGCTGTAAGGATTAAAAACAATGTACATGCAAAAAGAGGAGGGAGAACCTCACTGGCTCAGTCAGTAGAGCATGCAACTCTTGATCTTGAGGTTATAAGTTCAAGCCCCACATTGGGTTTTCTTTTTCTTTTTCTTTTCTTTTCTTTTCTTTTCTTTTCTTTTCTTTTCTTTTCTTCTTTTCTTTTTTTTTTTAATTTTTTTTAATTTTTATTTATTTATGATAGTCACAGAGAGAGAGAGAGAGAGGCAGAGACACAGGCAGAGGGAGAAGCAGGCTCCATGCACTGGGAGCCCGACGTGGGATTTGATCCCGGGTCTCCAGGATCGCGCCCTGGGCCAAAGGCAGGCGCTAAACCACTGCGCCACCCAGGGATCCCTCTTTTCTTTTCTTTTCTTTTCTTTTCTTTTCTTTTCTTTTCTTTCTTTTTTCTTTTTCTTTTTTTCTTTTTCTTTCTTTCTTTCTTTCTTTCTTTCTTTCTTTCTTTCTTTCTTCTTTCTTTCTTTCTTTTTCTTTTTTTTTTTTTGTAGGCTCCATTCCCAGCAGACAGCCCAACACAGGGCTTGAACTCACAACCCTGAGATCAAGACCTGAGCTGAAATCAAGAGTTAGACACTTAGCCAACTGAGCCACCCAGGTGCCCCAAAAATAAAACCTTAAAAAAATAATGTATATGCAATGTCTAGCATATAGCAGGGTTCGCAAATGCTAATCTTATTTTTCCAAGCCTCCTAGCTGAAACCACAGATTCTGGGACAACTCACATGCTCTCTATTTAGAGGCTGAAACCAGGGCATCATCTCTACACTATTGTGAAGACAGTTTGGTGTGATGAAGAGCGTATTTGTTTTTTTTTTTTTTTTTTTGTTTTTGTTTTTCTTTTTTTTTTTTTTAATCTTTATTTATTTATGATAGTCACAGAGAGAGAGAGAGAGAGGCAGAGACACAGGCAGAGGGAGAAGCAGGCTCCATGCACCGGGAGCCCGACGTGGGATTCGATCCCGGGTCTCCAGGATCGCGCCCTGGGCCAAAGGCAGGCGCCAAACCACTGCGCCACCCAGGGATCCCTGAAGAGCGTATTTGGGTTTGAATCTACTATGTAAGGTTAAGGAATGCCCCCTTAGGAATGCCCCCTCTAGAAACATCTGCTCCTTCCTATAGCACCTGTTGAAAAAAGAGCCCGGGGGGCCATGTTTGCTTAGTTCCCACTTCCCTCCAGCAGGCCACAGATAATTGGAGCAGGGCTGGACACAGGACCTAAGCTGGAATCAGCATCTCTTGGCATCTCTTTGGACTGAGACTCAGTTAATCTACTTGGAGAGCTAAGCAGGAAGGTCATATGGATTTGGAGGCTGAACCCACTGCTTGCATTAACCACGATGGATGCTATGCATGTGGACAAGAGAGCAGAGGAGAAGGGAGTGTATACAGCTGTAGAGTGAAAGCGTGGTCCACCCAGCGGTTGCACTCTCCCCTACTAAGGTCTGTAGTACTTCTCTGTAAACTTCTAATAAAGCCCCTCACCTTTTTTTTTTTTTCCTGTTTTGTAATCAGATGATCTCGAAGATGAATCCTGTACCTGTCTCAAAAGGTGGTTGTTGTGACATAATGTGAAAGCAGCTGACATTTAGTTGACATTCAATAAATGCTGTAAAATCTCTCCATGTTCTTGTCAACCAGTCAGTCACTCTGGCAAAGGAGAGAGGAAATCTATATGTGTTTTAAACTAGGGTTGGACCTCAGCCTTATGCTATATGAGTACCTTCATTAATCTGTAAAATGAAGACTTGATTGCCTATTTCAAATATTAAATGCAACAATCCTAGTACCTAGCACATAATTAATGAATGGTAGGTCAGATCGTCAGTTCTACTATTGTTTTAAAATTTTTATTTATTTATGATAGTCACAGAGAGAGAGAGAGAGAGAGAGGCAGAGACATAGGCAGAGGGAGAAGCAGGCTCCATGCACCGGGAGCCCGACGTGGAATTCGATCCTGGGTCTCCAGGATCGCGCCCTGGGCCAAAGGCAGGCGCCAAACCGCTGCACCACCCAGGGATCCCTGTCATTTCTACTATTGTCACTGTTATTTAAGATGCAACACATGTTGTGTTGGGTCTTCATCTAGATGAGGAGGGAGGGCCCAAGAAAAGCAGCATCTAGAGTGAGCAGTGAGAGAACAGGGAAGGCTATGCTACATAGTGGGGTTGAGGGGCTAGGCAGCAGAGAGAAGGAACAGAAATGAGCAGCGGGGGCACCTGGGTGGCTCAGCTGGTTGAGCATCTGACTCTTGATCTCAGGGTTCTGAAATCAAGCCCTGTATCAGGTTCTGTGCTCAGCGCAGAATCTGCTTAGGATTCTCTCTCTCTCCCTCTGCCCCTCCCCCTGCATGTACTCTCTCTCTCTCTTTAAAAGAATACATAAAATCTTAAAAAAAAAAAAAAAAAAGAAAGAAAGAAAGAAAGAAAGAAATGAGCAGTGGGGAATGAGAAGCAGCCCTAGAATAAGAAGCCTTATGCTTACTTAGCATTTATATGTCCCTAGCCCTTTAGTGTTTATGCAATGATTTTGCTTACCATATTTCATTCGTCCATCACACCATTCCATCACACCATGATAACATATACACATTATAGATGGGAGCATTGAAGTTCAATAAAGATCTGCATCATATGTTCCAACCAAATCTACATCCGCTCTGTGATCCTGTGATACCACACTGTCTCTGGAAATCAGAGTAGAGGGGCTGAAATGAGAAGTGAGGGTTGGAGGAGAAACTGGAGGGTTTCTCTGGGAAATTCAGTTTTTCATTCCAAGGTTTCATTCAGAACCTTTCTGGGCAGCCCAGCAATGGCTCAGCCCCACTATGCTCAGAGGCTCCAGGATGTAAGCAGGGTAGTGCAAAGTCAGACAACACGGGAGGATGGGGGCAGCCTAAGGACTGGATATACCAGGCTAGATGGACACCCAGCTTAAGCAACATGCCTTGGACCAGGAGAAGCCTTCCTCTGGCAAAGGACAAGGGCGCATCCTTCACCATCCGGCCACAGGTTCATTGGGGACACAGGGCTGCCCTGCAATTGTCTCTAGAGCCCTTCTCAGCTCAACTACATATGGAGTCTAGGCCTTATGTTTCTGAGGTCAGGGGTTATCTTTCCCTGCTCTCTAGGAACAAATTCCAGTTCTCTGGAACACTGTGCCATTCAGGGCTTGCTGTGGTCCCAGGCTTAGGACACCTGCCCCTGAGCTGAAACTAGGTGATTCATAGGCACCCTGCATCCTGGATGTGACTTCTCCCCAAATCCTCACATAGTGCCTGGCATATGGTTTGTGCTCACTTCATGTTTGTTGAGTGAATAAATGAATAAATGAACGAGCAAATGAATGACAGATTGATTCTGGCAATAAAAGCAGCCTGTGCTGATAACATTATAGCAGCCTTGACCTGCTAACCCTTAGCTCCCAAATCAGAGCTCTGTGGCAGACTCAGCATGGTTGAGGAAGAAGTGGAGATCAGAGGGCTTCCCCTTCGTGCTTCTTCTGACCTCTCAGGGGTGCCACACCCTGTGAAAAGGGCAAGGCCAGGGATACCCAGGCAGGAGGAATGCTCTGCCCACCCCTTTCCAGGACTTCTGCTTCCTCTCTCAATCACTTTGCTTCTTCCCAGTGCCAAGCCCACTGTCTGGGAGGAGCCAGGGAAAGCACTAAGAGAGGAAACCCAGCTCCATTAGGAGCTACACAGTGATGAGGGCGGTGCCAGGAGTGCTTCTCCTTTGCATTTTCTTCAGTGCTAATGACCTTGATCATTAAGAAAAGCAACAATAACAATCATGGCACAGCACTTTTATGGTTTCTGGCATTTTCCGAATGCTTCTAACACATGACCTCTCCATGCTACACGTCCTCCTTGGAAGGGCTGGGTGGGTCCTCCCTGTTACCCGGGTAGAGATTGGGTAGTGAGAAGGTTGGGCACTGATCTGGGTCACACACGCTGCACTCAGACTGGGGAGAAGTGGCTGCAGTTCTGGCTCAGCCTCAAACTGTCCAACTTGCCTGGTGTCCTTGGGCAGGTAAGTCTCCAGGTTTCAGTTTTCTCACTTGCCAAAGAAGGCAATTGCACCATTTTCCCAACTCGATCCATCTCGAATGCTCTGGTTCAATAACATGAACGACCCCCAGTCCCCGGCCAAAGCCTGGTGGTAACTGACCTCATCTGTACCGAGGTCAGAAAGCCCCTGGAAGCGTGGATGCCAGCTGTGTCTGTCCTAGCATGTTAACAGATGTCATCTGAGTGCGACCCACAAAGAAAGCTGTGGTACAGACAGAAGGCAGGGAGGAAACATCAAAAAAAAAAAAAAAATCATCCTAATAGTCCACAAGCACCAGAAGAGCACGCAGGCAGCAAGCTGCTGCTAAGGCCAGATGCCATCCTGCCGGAGACACGGGTGCTGGCTCAGACAAAGGCTGGAGCTCTTCCAGCAGGAGCAGCAGACAGCCTCCCTCACCTGCCAGAGCATCTGACTCTCCAGGGCACTCTGTGTCCTCTGCTGCAGCAGCAGCAGCAGCAGCAGCAGCAGCAGCAACACGGTTCTTCCTCCCAACCCACTTCCCCTCCCCCAACCTCTCCTCCACCAAATCTATCCTTTCTCCTCCTTCAGATTCTGTTTGGCAATCACCTCCTCCAAGAATAATTCCAGGTGAGCCCTGCTAAATTTGGGTCTCCACGTTCCCACAAATACCTTCAGATCCAAGCATCACCAGGTCATGTGTTCCTGTGCCAGATGAGGCTTCAAGTGAATGATCCTGCTCTTGTCTGCCACCAGACTGGGGGAGGTGGGGCAAGAATAGAGTGGATATTCCTCATTTCCTCCTTTCTGACTTTTGCCCATCCCAAGATATGAAGCAGGGCTTTCAGGGCACAGGAGTAGTGCACTATGGAGGAACAGTACCCTCTCTCTCCCCATGGGCAGCTGACTTGGCCAGTTAACAGAAAGGATAATGTTGGAAGCTCAGCCAGAGTCTGGACAAGGATTTGGCCAATGTGTTTACCTCTAAAGCCAAAAGTCTAGATTGAGAGGGAGGAAGGCTGGCCCAGCAGTTGGCCAAATTTCTCCAAATCCAACACATAGTTCCGATGAAAACATCTCTCTATCCCATAGCACTGAGTGCACTTACTGGTTTCCAATTTCTATTAATATTAATATGAGGCTGAACCATATGAAATTGCCTTTTGTAGGTCAGAAGTCATTGCATATTGGCAATTTCATATGATTCATGGTTCAATCTAATAACTCTGGGGATGTCATGCTCCTTAGGAGATAGTAAACCCCTTGAAGGCCTGGACCTCTGTATCTCTAGCCAGCCTTTCTTAGTTTCTGGCTTAGGACATAACAGAATGAAAGGTACCAAGTAGGTACTTCTTAATTGAACATCTAGGCAGGTGAGGTGGGGAATCTGAGGACCTGTCCTATTCCCAAACTTCAAGAGTGGCTGTCTACAGGGCAGATTCCTTTAGACCTCCTTACCTCTGGTCATCCTGGATAGAAGGATGGAACTTAGCTACAGGCTGCTATATTGTGCCCAACACTAAAATAAAAAGAGACTGGTTTGGGCATTGAGAGTTTAACCCCTTTGTAGAAAAGGAGTGTTGAATCAGAAATGCCTTTGTCCATGCCTGGTTTCATTTTGCAGTGGGGGAGACAAAAGTCCAGAGACATCATTGCCTTAGTCAAGGTCACACAGCAGGGAAGGGGCCAGATCACCAGTTTGCAGACTCCCAGTCCCACGCCCTTCTGGCAGGCCCGGCAGCATGCAAGAACAAACTCGACCCTGTCTGCCCCCTTTCAACTTCCTGGCTTGTGCTCTCACAGGCTCCCTAGCAAGACAGAAGGGGAATTAACTGAAGGATCAATAGCCCTCTCCTGCATGAAAAGAGCCCTGAGTCATGCCAGAGTTTCTAAGGACCGGAGAGAGAGACAGAGAGAGAGAGAGAGAGAGAGAGAGAGAGAGAATGGCAGTCCTGGAAACCTGATCTTTCTCCAGGGCTGGGACCAGGCTGGAGAGGCGGAGGCGGATAGCACGGTGATGATCTGGGTCACTGACAGTGCAGCCAGTACACAGTCCCTGCCAAGGTGTGTGTGTGTGTGTGTGTGTGTGTGTGGCGGCAGGGGGGGGGGGGCGTGGGCCCAGAAGGCCTTGCTTAGCCCAGGCATGAAGGCTTAGGGCAGCACAGCCAGGTTCTCTCAGAATCACCATATTATAGCATGCAAGAGGGATGGGAAAGGTTAGTTAAAAACAGCCTCGGGACTGTTGGTGGATTCCTCCTCTCATAGCTTGAGACCCTTCCCCAAAAGGTAGGTGGATGATTCTGGAAGCCTGCAGTCCCTAGGCTTTCTCAGCTGACCCATCGGCATGGTGGGGAAATGCCTGCTCCCACCTGTTGTCACTGGTCCAGCTGGCCTACCCACTGTGCCCTAGCTGCTCCCACCTGAAGTCTGGAAAGCTTGGTGCTGACAGTAGTGAGGGGGAGAAGGCAGGCCCCCAGGGGAAACCACGCTGTCAAGAAGGTCCCTCCGTGTATTGTGTGGGGCTGGGGAAATTGAGAAAGGATGGTCCTGTTGGTCAGGAGTCTCGGAGGGAGAGGAGTCCAGGAATCTAGGGGTCCTTCCTGGTATTGACTTCTCTCCCCAGCTTAGGAAAACTCCAAAACTGAAATTCTGAAAAAATTCGTACAATAAACAACCCCAGGGGCACCTGGGTGGCCCAGCTGTTGAGCATCTGCCTTTGGCTCAGGCTGTGATTCCAGGGTCCTGGGATCGAGTCCTGCATTGGGCTCCCCACAGGGAGCCTGCTTCTCCCTCTTCCTGTCTCTGCCTCTCTCTCTGTGTCTCTCATGAATAAATAAATAAATAAAATCTTCAAACACAAACAAACAAAAAACAATCTTAGACCCTTCACTCAATATCACCAATTGTTAGCATTTTGTATGCATGTACATACCCACACACACATATTATTTTTGTTGAACTATTTGACAATCACTTACAAACCCTTTGTCCCTAAATACTTCTGCATAATCTCTAAGATCGAGGATATTCTCCTACAAAACCATTGTCGTTACCATTATGATATCTTCAACAATTGTTAATTACATATCTTCTCATATCTGTATTAAAATTTGTCCAATTGTCCCAGCATGTCTCTTATGGTCCTTTTTTTTTTTGTTTTGAACCTGAGATCCACTTAAAGTTTATTCATTCATTTGGCTATCATGTTTCCTTAGCTTTTTTACATCTAGCCTGGCTTCTGCCTCCTGGCCCTTCTCCTTTTGCACACAATTTCAATGTTTCTATTAATGACATCCACTTCTTTGAAGTCTCACTCAGCTGTCATGCGGAATGGCTCACATTCTAGATTTGTCTCTTGTCTCCTCATGATAAGATTCCAGAGAAACATTTTTGACAAGAATAGAGGTGACGTGGTAGCAGGTACAGCACATCTGGAGGAACTCAGGCTGGGTGGTCCCACTATGGCTGAGGTTTGTGTATTTGACAAGGGTAGTCAGTGCTGAATCTCCCTGGTGTAAAGGCAGGTTTTCCTTTTTGCAGGGAGCAAGTCTTCCATGAGGCGATAGGTGTTGGGATCAGCCTTTCACCTAATGGTTTCAGCATTCACCAGTAAGTCTGGCCAGAAGCAGCTATTGTACGAGGGGCTGCTAACAGGCACGTGCATACTTCTGTCACTGCCTCCACCTTTCCTCAGCTGGCAACTCTGTGCTGTTTTCCCTCCCTGCTCCACTTGAACTGTTGGAATGGACTCTGGCATCTTTTACTCAGTGTCTCACAATCTATTACTGTTCTTCTTTTCAATGCTCAATGTGTCCCAAAATTGCCCTGTGGGAGCCTCCTGAAGCCAACTCCTGTGTCCTTTTGACATGAGCATGTTCTAGCTTTCTGGCATAACATGAATCATGTGTCCTCGCCCAGCCCCACACTTAGAATCAGCCATTTCTCCAGGGAGCACTGGTTTCCGGGACAGGGAAGCAGTACTTAGAAATAAACCTCTGGGTGCAAAGTGTGTTCACTGCTACCGGGTAGCACTGCTTCTAGACCCTTCCAGGGAACAGACCTAGGAGATAAAGGATCACAGGGTTCTTCTGTCTCACCTGCCCCCATCCCATATTTCTCTCTTCTTCCACAGTGAAACCCTGATTTCCAGAGCTACCTACAATAGCTCTGGAAATTGATCTATCCTACAATAAACACAAAACTGTGCCCAATTTATGACACCACAACACCGTGACACAATTATAAAGTTCAAGATTTTTTTTTTGTAGTTCTTTTTATCCTGAGAATAAGCACTCTACCAGGAGTCTAAGCATTAAACTAAAAAATTATTTGAATTAATTATTTGCTTTGTAGAGTAATCAAACTGACACTCAGTAAGTTTCATTGTTTCTGCCATGCTTTGGGGTTTGCTATTTTCTCTCTTTTGGATCTAATTTAACTTGTGAATATGTAAAATACTTACCTGGTGCAATAACCAAAACTGTCTAAAAAGGTATAATCAGGGATCCCTGGGTGGCGCAGCGGTTTGGCGCCTGCCTTTGGCCCAGGGCGCGATCCTGGAGACCCGGGATCAAATCCCACATCGGGCTCCCGGTGCATGGAGCCTGCTTCTCCCTCTGCCTGTGTTTCTGCGCCTCTCTCTCTCTCTCTGTGGCTATCATAAATAAATAAATAAAAATAAAAATAAATAAAAAAAATAAAAAGGTATAATCAGTAAAGTTTCATTCCCATCTCTATCTCCTCTACCTTGTTCCCACCCATGGTATAAGTAACCATTTAAATTAATTTCTGGTTTATGCTGTGTGTGTGTGTGTATGTGTGTGTTTGCAAAAAAATATTCTTATTTCTCCTGCTTTCTCAACCCAAAGGTGACTTACTATATAGACTCTTTTGCATCTTGCATTTTCCACTTAACATATCCTAGAAATCACATGATATCAGTTCACAGGGCTCCTACTTTTTTTGGCTGCATAGTACTCCATTGTGGATGTGCTGTTGTTCATTCAGGCAGTCTCTTAAAGATGAGCCCTGGGTGATCTCTGGGTGGCTCAGCGGTTTAGCACCTGCCTTTGGCCCAGGGCATGATCCTGGAGTCCCGGGATTGAGTCCCACGTCCCTGCATAGAACCTGCTTCTCCCTCTGCCTGTGTCTCTGCCTCTCTCTCCCTCTCTCTCTCTCTCTCTCTCTGTGTCTCTCATGAATAAATAAATAAAATCTTAAAAAAAAAAAAAGAAAAAGATGAGCCCTGGGTAGTTTCCAGTGATTTCCTTTCCTGCTACAAATATGCCTCAAAGAATCACCTTGTGCATATGTCTTCTGGTATCTGTGAATGTGCATTTTCTGGATAAATTCCTAGAAGTAGGACTACTGGGTAAATGCATATGTTGTTTTGTTAGATATTGCTAGCTTGCCCTCTGTAGGAGTTGTACTGGTTTGCACTTTCAGCACTGATTTGGCGACCAAGGTGGATCTTGCTAGAGGTGTTCTGAGCTGAGAGTTTCCCTGAGCCTATACCTGAGAGTCCTTGACCTCCTCACTGGGAAACACACTACCTCAAACTCCCCCTGCCTTAGTGATCTGTCAGGAAGGCAAGACCAAATGGTCTCACTGAATTCCATCCTAGTTCATCATCCTGAATTGTCGCAGAGCTTTCTGTACTTTGGAAAGGAGAGCAGAGATGACGGGGCCGAAGACCTCAGCTAGAGAGGAATTAGAGAAGGGAAGGCCGTAGAGAGGAGGGATCCTTGTCCCTTTATGCCTAAATTCTCACCTCCCTTTTCTCTCCTTTGGTCTCTCCACTAACCCACCCTCTACCTGCCACCTGCCACCCCCACTACAAATTGCATCCAACGGCTGCTCTGCTGACTGGGAGCCCTTGGCACTGGTCATACCTGGATCCTGCCTGGTCTCCCTCCTCAATTCCCATTCCCATGGGCTGAACTCAGAGGACTGGCTTAAGGTAGAGGCAGAACTCAAAAGTCCCTGTCATTTCTTTTTTACCATGTGCAGAGGAAATAAGTCAGTGGAGCAAGAGTGGCTCATCCAAGGGAAAGAGGAAAGAGGAGACAAAGAGATGTCGGGAGAGGAAGCATGAAACATTCCACACAAGACTGGGGGACGCCAGCCCCAGGGCCTGCTGTCTATGACCCACTCTACAGAAAAGGGAAAGGGGAAATGAGTTTGACCAAATACCAACTGGGGACAACAGGAATCAACTGCAAGTGTGAGGCGCAGGGAAGCAGCTGGGAAGGGAGTGCTGTCTGAGCAGTAGGCTGGGGAGAAGACCTCAGAGGGCCTGAAGAATTCCTCCAGAAAAAGCGTGAGGCCCCAGGGCAGGGCATTTCCCTTTGAGGTCAAACCAAACATTTGGGCCAACCCAAGCCAAACCTGATTCCTAAGGTCCTGGGGAGCCAGAACCATCACCTTCCTTCCCTCCCTCTAAAGCTTCATGGATCTGGAAGGCCCTCCACCAACAGGGCTTAGCCATGTCTTTGGGTGTTGGGTGCAAGTCCAAGAATGGAGACAAAAAAGAGAAGAGAGTTCATGAAGATTAGTGAGAGAAGCTGAATTCTTAAAATAGACGCATTTTCCTGTGGAATGTTGAGTAGCTGACAGGTGGCAGGCGAGTCAGTGCTGGGCCCAGCAGCCCCAGGGCCACAGTACCTCTGAAGACCTTCCAGCCAAAGCTGGGGAAGAGTGAGTCTACCCAGTATCATTGCCCAGGGCCCTCCACCCCGTCCTCCCCCGGCCTTACTTCTTCCGGCACTCAGGCCCTCTCCTTCTGCCCCTAACTGGGCGTTCCCATTCTGACTTTGTTCTGACACCAAAGCCCAGAGAAATCGGATGAATCTGACTCAGCCAACTCCCTCCCACCATTACAGTGGGTACAGGCTTTCCACGGTGCGGAGGGGAACCGAAGCCCGCGGGCCAAGAGAGGCATTAGCAGGATGAAGGTGATTCCCAGCTTCTTCCAAAACGTCACTTCATTCTTTCAACCAACATCGACCGAGCACCGTAGAACGTGCGTGCCAGGAACCGTGCCAGGTGCCTAGAGTCCCAGGGCTGAGACTGACTCCCTCGATCCAGTCTCGACTCCAGACTTGCCCTTGAATCTGGCCAGGGATACGGAGGTGGCCGTGGCACGGGAGGCGGCTGGTGCCTTGGCGCGCAGCTAGATGGAGACCTGCTCCTCGGGGAGAAGCCCTTCCGGAACCGAGCAGAGTCTACCCCTGGCCAGAGCACTGAAAATAGGAAGGCCAGCTGCTGGGATGGTGGGGTTCTGGGCTCTCACGCTGGCAGGGCGCGCAGAGGGAGGGGTGATTTCGGGGTGAACCTCAGCAAGACGGTGGCAGGGAGAATGGGGCTCCCCAGCAGGAGCAAGGGAATGGGTTCCCCTCTCCGTTTCCTACAGAACAAGGTCAGGGACCCTATCTTGGATCCCCCGCCCACGGGGGAAGCCTTCATTCTCTTCTCCATCAGAAGACAAGGAGGGAGAAGCTGTCTGCCCTTGGGGTGCAGTCAGATCAATCGTCCAACGCCTCGAAATGAAAAAACGAAAACTGGTTCCTGTTGCTTCCCAGGCCCCCATTTAAGCTCTCCTCCAAGAGCCCTTTGCTTCCTTCTTTCCAGTTGCTGACTCCCACCTTTGCACCCCTCCATCCAACCAAACCAGCTCGGCCGGGAGGCAGGTGCTTCCTCCCCGCGCCGCCGCCGGGCTGACCGCGCCCAGGACCCCCGGGCCACCCCCCAGGCAACAGGGCCCCGGGCTCGCCAAGCCCCGGGGCTACGGCCTCCCCAGGCCCTGCTCCGCCTCCACCTTCCCCAGGCGGCCTTCGCCGCGTCCTGACCCCTGGGCCCCCTCCACGGCCTGTCCCAGCCTAGAAGCACCCCAGGGTCTCCCCTTCCTTCCCGGGAGAGGGGGCGGGCGCCGAGGGCGCTGGAGGGGGCCGCGGACGAGGAAGGGCAGGAAGGGGCAGCCCCGGGGAGGAGCTCCGGGAGCGCGGGCGGGGTCCTGCAGCCTCGGTCCAGACCCCCCCGCGGAGACGGCGCTGCAGCCGGGGCGCGGCCCCTCCCCCGCCGCGGCAGCTGCGCGCCCGCGACTTCTCCATCCGCCACCCCCGCAGGCCAGCGGGCGCCGACTCCGCGTCTGCACGTCGCCGTGGGCCCGGCGGGGGTGCCCGGGAGGCGCCTGCGGCCCCCCGCGCCCCCTCCCCGCGCGCCCCCCCCCGCGCCCCCTCCCCGCGCGGCCGCAGCCCGGAGCCCGCCCAGTGCGCGGGCAGGACCGGCCACCCCGGCCTCCCTCCCAGCGCTGCGACCGCGCAGAGCCCCGCGGAGCCTCCCCGGGACACCGGGGGCCGACCCCAGCCTCCCTCCCAGCGCTGCCCGGCCCCGCACCGCAAACTTTCCAAGTCGCCTCCTGCTCTTTGCTCCCCTTTGGGACCGGGGATGGTGGGGCGGTGCCCCAGGGACACTCCTACAGTTGGTTCTCGACGCTCGGCCCACACTCGGCAGCCGCGGGGCGAGGGAACTCCCAGCTCCTTCCACCGCTAATTATAGACGTGAAAGCCTGGGGACGTTTTGCAAGCGGCAGAGAAACTGCTGAGGTTTCTCTACAAAGCTACAGAAATTTAATTTGTGCGCTCCCCCCCCACCCCTCCACCTCTCCCACCTCCGCCCACCCCCCAGCCAGTCTCCAAGGCAGCCCCTCCCTCCCGTTGAAAATTTCTTACTCGGTTCTTTTTTTTTTTTTTTTTCCATCTCTCTTTGGGGCTTTGGAGAAAGGGAACAGACGCGGAAAATATTTTTGCAACAGTTTTCCATTCTGCGTCTCATTCCCCAGCCAAGGGGGAGGGGGAGGGGGAGGGGGAGGGGGAGGGGGAGGGGGAGGGCAGGAGCGGATGGGGGGTGGTGGAATGAATGCTTTTTCCAAAAGCTCAGTTTGGGTGTGAAAAAGACAGACTCTCCATCGCCCTACCCCCAAGGCCCAGGAATGACAAAAGAAAAAAAAAACAAAACAGAACAAACAAAACAAAAAACAAAACCCAAGAACCTGGGAAAGGAGGAAAAAAAAAATCACTTGTTTGATCATACGGCCTCTCAGAAGGGAATCTAGGAAATACGGTGTTCGACCAATCTGGGCGCGCACACACATAACACACGCACACTGCAAACCCGGTGGCAAGAAACACGCTAGAAGGGGAAATTCGGGGAGTTTTAGAAGCTATCATGAGAGCAAAGAAAGAAAGAAAGTTTGCAAATCGCGAGCCGATTCGGTCTCTGCAAGCCTACCTGCCTTTCTAGCAAAGATCCAGGCTTCTCCAGGCGGGACTCTGCGGCCGGGTCTCCATGGACCTGGTAGGGTGGGGGTGACCACCCACCGGTCTCCCCAGTGGGGCAGCCACGCCAGAGATGCCGGCTTTGCGCTCCAGCCTTTCCAGCTACGGCCCGAGTGGGCCGGGTCTCCTCCCCCGGCCCTCCCAAAGGGAAGGACCTCTCGGGTTCCTGGAAGAAAACGGGTTCAGGGGAGCCGCACGGCTGTCTCTGGCTCGGTCTCCTCCGAAGGAAGGTTCCCCAGGAAGTTCGTGCCCCCCCCGGCCGCCAGCGTTGGACTGTCTTAACAGCAGAGCTTTCTTAAGAAAATGCTTGTCATGGCAACAGCTCCAGCCAACTCGGGCCAGACTCGGGCTCAGCAGCTCTCCCGGAGGGGAGGGAGCCGGAGGGGAGGAGCAGCGCTGGGCCGGAGGTGGGGCTTGGCTCCTCGGTGAAGGTGGCCCGATTTGGAGCTACAGCGGCTCCCTGGTTTGTCTTAAGGGGGAACGAGACCTGGAGGGGAGGAATCCTTTCTCTGCTTTCCTCCCTGCCCTTGCTGTCACTTGTAGGAAGGAAAGCAGGGTGGAGGTGGATGTGGGTGGCGGTGTTCAACCGTCGCTGGGTGGAGGGAAAAAAGGAAGCTTCAGGGCTGGCGGTTGGCTTCCTGCAGCTCCTAAGGGCCTCTCAAGCTCTTACTCACTCACACACGCGGGGACCCAGGAACCCGAGGTGTCTGCAGCACTTGTGTCACGGGGCCCCCACCCTCCTGCCCCTGTCTGCATAGGGGACTCCCTGGAGAGGAGGAATTGCTTGGGATGCACACAGGTACACAGCTTTGCTTACACACAAATCATAGTACACACCTCCTCACCCGGGCTTCGCACGCGCACTTTCCCGGGTCGTATTTTGGGCCCTCTTGCCTCATTACTTACGGAGGCCCATCGAGGCCCATCCACCCTGCATGATGCCGGCTGCCGTCTCATGAGCCCTACTGTGTGGTCTAAAGCAGAAAAGCTTTGCGTGTTTGGCATTAGTTCCAATGCTCATGGCAATCTTGGAAGGTACTTATTATTATCCTCATTTCAGAGTTGAGGAAATTGAGAATCGGTGGCTGGCCCAAGGTTACACACTTGGTTAATGACAGTGCCGGGATGCAAAGCCAAGTCAGATGGACTCCGAAGCCTGTGAGCTTTCCTGTGCTTGTATCCTACTCTGACACACATTTCCATTTTAATTTGCCCACACTCAGACATCAGTGTGCACTTAGACACAGCCTATAAATTGTCAATCACACCTCCGCAGCTACACTCCCACCAGCAATTGTGCAAGAGTGCCACCCATAGCTTTTGCCTGGATTTTGCTTGTGGCTTTCAAGTACAAACATGCACCATCCACTGATTCACACAACAAATCTACGGTGACTGATACATTCCCACACCTACCTCAGCACACCCCTCATTCATATTCATGTGCTTCTGGAAGGCAGGTTAACATACACTTCACCCGTCAGAGTTGTCAACTGTGCAGTGAAGAAGGTGACCTACTACAACTTCAGGGGTTTGGAAAGAGGCCTCTTAGATCCGTCCATCCCAACCCAGCCCGTCACACCATTACTGCCCTGCTTTGCATCCTGTCCTCACTGTCCAGGGTGGAGAACAACATGCACACGGGGAAACAGACTTGTGAATTAGACTCCCAGGGTCTGCTTTCCTTCTGCCTATTAGCATCCTCTCTAGTTTCCTAACATTTGAATTCTTTTCTCCTATTTTCCTATCCTATTGTTTCTCAGGATCTCATCCACATCTGCTTTCTTTCTTTCTGTTTTTTTTTTTTTTTTTAAGATTCTTTTTATTTATTTGAGAGAAAGAGAGAGCAGATGGTGGGGGTGGGGGAAGTAGGAGCAGAGGGAGAGGGAGAAGCTGACTCCCCGCTGAGTAGGGAGTCAGACAAGGGGCTCCATCCCAGGACCTCAGGATCCTGACGTAAGCCAAAGACAGCTGCTTAACTGACTGAGCCACCCAGGCTCCCCAGCCACATCCTATTTCTGACCTCAGGAAAATTAAACAGATAAAATGCAGGGAGATTTTTTAGATGTGTTGCTCAGGGCTCAGAATTTAGAGCTCCCCAGTGTGGTCCTGGAGATTCCCTGCCACCAGCTCTTTCGGGAACCAGGTCCAAAATCGGCCTCTGCCTGTCCTGTGCCTCTTCTCTCCTGCCTGGTTGGTGGAAGGTTGCAGGGGTGTGGAGGGAACTTCAGGAGCCACCTTGTATGGTAACCATCCATAAACTTCTTGTTTATCCTCCTTGGCACTTAGAGGACACCAAGGGGGAGATTTGTTCTCACTCACTCCCTGTCCCCCTCCCCACTGCTTTGGTCCCTCTGACCCCACTCCCCAAGGCTTTTCCACAGACGAACTGCTAGCAGGGAGAGAGACCATATCTTGTTAGAGTTTGGAAGGTCCTACTGAAATGTCAGCTTCAGGAGCCCAGATCAATTGTTGGAGAAGACATGGGAATGGAAGGAAAGGCATAAGCTGAACAGAGCTTCAGATTTAATGGTTTGTCAGGCTCCCTGCTGGATTGCAATAACTTGACATTTTAGAGTCCAATGAGTGTCAGTTGCATCTTTATCATGAGAAAGCCAGTCTCCAGAATGGTGCTTTAAATGTATTAAAGTGTATTTTAAGCTCGTCTGCAGTGGCTGTGCGTGGAAGCATTGCCTAACTGTTCAGTAAACCTGTCTTGGGGGAGTAACAATTTAGGCCAGATGTGTGGTCCCATTAAAGGAGAAGTCTCCTTTGGCTGCCTGGCATGTGGGGCTTGGGACGTGATGCCTGTTCATAGCTGGTTAATGTTTGAAAGACAGGATCCTCTCTTCAAGCTCTCTGGGCTCAGGAAAGACAGGTTCTGTGGGGGGAGGTGCTGCCAAAGAGGCTCTGATGTGTGTCCCACTTCTGGCTAGCTGGGATTCATGGGCAGGCCAGGAATATGGCCTCTATGGTAGCCATCAGGGAGGTCCTCCCTTCTCTCAGAGCCCAGTGCCCCCACCCCTGCCCAGTGGGCGTTGTGGGATGAGAGAAGAGGAACCCTCCACCCCATTCCAGCCCTCAGCCCTGTGTAGGCTGGAGAGAAGGATGTGAGAGGTGGGTCAAGGTGACTCCAGGGGTGGCTGCAGCCTGATCTCTGTAGCTGAGCCAGCCACTGGGACCTGTATTTTCTGGAAACCCAGAACTCTCGGTGCCTAGTTTCTTGTGACAGCAGGCTTGAGGTCTAGAATGGATAAAAATAAATCCACCCGTAAAAAATAACCGCTAAATGTAAGACAGTGGAGTTTTGCCCCTTCCCCTCACCATCACAAGAGGGAGGTCACTGCCTCTACCGTGAGATGTTCCTGACTTGGCTGTTGTGTGTGGCTGGCTGCCATAGCCTCTGAGGAGCCCCTTCTTCTTCTTATCCCCACCGCCCCCTTGACTTTATAGGTTCTCTGCTTCATTAGCTCTCACCTGGCTTTCCTCAGCTAGGCCATGGCCTCCCTGGAGCAAACCGGTCTTGGCAGGGCAGCCATCACTGTGGACCCTGTCCGAACCCTCCTCTCATCTGAAGAAAATGCAGTCAGCCTTGTCTTTCTCTTACGTGTTTAACAGAATATGCTCCTCTGGCGTCTTGGGAGCTCCTTCCTGCTCAAATCACACTTGCCGATTCTCCTCACCTTCCTTGAATCTCTGCATCTCTCCCTCCTGGGGGTATCTACTGTGTTGCCTATCTGGAACAGCAACCATCTTCCCCACATCCACACCCACTTCTTTAAGATGGTCTTTTTACTCACTGTTAACATGGGAACTGTCATTTTATTAGAGATCCCACCCCTCCTTGACCCAAACTGAGCCAAATACATCCTTCCCTTGGATTCTGGAACTTAGGACCCCAGAGAGAACAAGAATTGCTTCCCTCCAGCAGTGGACACTGTGAAGAGTGAGGCTCTGGAATTACCAGTGGCCGTGTTTCCTGCAAGTGGAAGAAAGCTGCCCGTGGGAAAGAGTAAAGCTTACATGGGGAGAGAAGCTGGGAGGAGAGATGAAGAGTGAGTCCTGGCAACATCTGAGTCAACTGTACCTCATATCCTACTGTGCCCTTGCTGTTCCTGCAAATGAGTTGGTTACGTGACTCATTATGCATGCATAAGCTACACCAAATTGGGGTTTTTTGGTCCCTTGTGTAAAGCAATATAGAAAGTAATATAGAAACCCTTTGAGCTGGTACCTACCATTTAGGTACACTCATTTCAGTGAATTTTATTCATTCGTTTTATTCATTATTGAACACCTGCTATTCAATTCAGGATGCATTTCTTGAATGTCTGCTGCTTCAACATCCATTGGGCCCAGACAAAACATACAGAGATAATAAAGCTTATAGTTTGGGGGAGGAAAAAGATAAATTCATAGCCTAAGTAACCACAATGGAGGGTGTTATAATTATTTTTTGAAATATATTTATTGAGTACATGTTAAAAGGTGAAAAATGAAAATAGAGTAGTTCCCCCTACCTTTTTTTAATTTAAATTCAATTTGCCAACATATAGTATAAAACCCAGTGCTCATCCCATCAAGTGCCCTCCTCAGTGCCCATCACCCAGTCACCCTGTCCCCCTACCCTCCTCCCCTTCTACAGCCCTTTACTTGTTTCCCAGAGTTAGGAATCTCTCATGGTTTGTCTCCCTCTCCCTCTCTACCCCTCCCCCACTTTTAAAGTTTCCATTTATTTGAGAGAGGAGAGACAGAGAGAGAGAGAATGAGAGAGAGAGAGAGAGAATGAGAGAGAGAGAGAGAGCATGAGCTGGGAGGAGAGGCAGAGGGAGAGGAAAAAACAGACTCCCTACAGAGCTGTTAGCCAGAGGGCTCAGTCCCAGGACCCCGGGATCATTACCTGAATGAGCTCTGATGGCAGATATTTAACCAACTGATCCACCCAGGGACCCCACTGTAGTCTCTCCCTTTATCTGTGGGGGATACGTTCCAAGACCCCCAATGGACACCAAAACTGTAGATAGTACTGAACACCAGATATGCTATGTTTCTTCTATATGTACCCCCCTACATACCTATGATCAAATTTAATTTGTAAATTAAGGGGACGCCTGGGTGGCTCTATTGAGAGCCTCTGCCTTTGGCTTAGGGTGTGATCCCAGGATCAAGTCCCACATCAGGCTTCCCGCAGGGAGCCTGCTTCTCCCTCTGCCTGTGTCTCTGCTTCTCTCTGTGTTTCATGAATGAATGAATGAATGAATGAATAAATAAATAAATAAATACTTTAAAAAATGATTTGTAAATGAGGTACAGTAAAAGATTAACAGCAATTACTAGCATACTTCCCTGGACACTCCAGGAAGTGACTATTTCCAACAAGAATGTTAGAAGGCTCTAGAAAGGAGATGGTATTTGGAGGTATCTGAAAAACCTTGAAGAGTAAGCTTTAATCTGTTTTGGAGCGTTGGGTGGGGTAAAGCCATGAGGGTAATGGCGTAAACACAGGTACAGAGGTAGGAAGAATGGAGTGAAGGCTGGGGGCCTGGACTGGGACTGGACTACCTAGGGCACTGAGTGACTCATCTAGTCTGTGTTGAGTAAGCTCACTGTGGCAGTGGTGTGGGAGGTAGATTGGAAACCTAGGTGGCAGGCAGGGATGATCTGTGCCCAGTGCAATGCTGGGCAGTTACATATAACATAGTTATATATAACACAGTCCTTGTCTTCTAGAAGCCTCCCATCTAGTTATGGATTCACATGAAATATATAAAAACAGGGGTGCCTGGGTAGTGCAATAAGTTGAGTGTTGAACTCTTGGTTTTGGCTTGGGTCATGATCTCAGGTTCATGGGATGGAGTCTGCAACCAGGCTAAGTGGGCTAAGAGTGGAGACTACTCAGGTTTCTCTCTCCTTGTCCCTCTGTCCCTCTCCCCTGCATGCATGTGTGAGTGCACACTAGCACACACGCTCTCGCAAATAAAAAATAAATAAATCTAAAAAAAAAAAAGGATAACAACAAAACAGTACGAGATCATGTCTAAACTTGGATCTAGATGAAAAATCTAAAGAAAGCCTAGTGAAGGGGAAGCTGAAGATGGCGGGAGCCTTTGGGGAATGGCTCTAGGTGGACTTGAAAATTCTTCCCAACATCTCTCTTCCCACTCCCCCGTAGAAGAGTCTGGCAATGGCTGAAGGCAAGCTACTTATCTAAGCCACATCTGCCCCCTGCTCCTAGTCCTTGTCCTTCATAACCCAGGGCAAGAGGAGGAAACTGGATCCAGGAAGACAGAGCTTGGGAAACTAATGTAACCACAGGCTGGCCCCAAAGGCTTGGGGACAAACGTGCCCGCTTGAGGATTTGAGGTAAGAAGGACAAGCAGAGACATCAAGACAGAAGTCCATAAAATTGGCCTGGGCCAAGATGCAGGAGATAAAAGGAGGCTACAACTAGATAACATGGCCAAGGTTCAGCCCCAAGATTCTAGATAATATAATCAAACAGCTCACTCTTGAGTCTGTGGTGAGGGTTGCCTCAGGAACCAGATAGGGAGCACTCTGCTCCTGGAAGACAATAGTGGCTTTAGTGGGGAGGGTCTGAGGGCAACAAGGATTAGCAGCTGTGGCCATATTTGCGTGAGCAAGGAGTGAATCTCAGCAGCTGTCTCAGCAGCAAGCCAGGCCCTTTCTCCCCTGAGGAGCCTTGCTGGTTCCTCGGCAGGAGGCCTGGCTTCTGGCTCACTCCCTTGCTGAGTGTGGGTGGTCATCTACACCTGACAAGCAGCAATTTCATTTTTCCCACTTCCTGCAATTCCTGCAGAGAGGCCTGGATGGGACAGCCTTTATGGAAACCGCTATGGAAAGCGTAGGGTCTGAATCTGCACTGTACGATGCAGAATTAAATCAGAGCACACCTTGGCTGGCTTGGAGGAGCTGGTCTCAGGATCATCAACCTCTGTCACCACAGAGGTCCTTGTGGCTCAACTTTTGTTTGTGGGGTCTTGGTGTTTTGTTGTATTGAGGGTTTCAGGCTCTGATTCTGGCAATAACGAGGTTTAGTGGGGGATGCCGAGACCTCCATTGTACTTTGATATGTTGGGCAGAGCAGTATTGAGGGGAAGGGACTGGAGTGGGGCATTGGAGTGTGTTCAAGGAGGTAAAGCCTGTGTGTTGGACCATGTGCTCATGCACAGGAGGGACTGTCTCCCTCATCTCAGCATCCCCAGTGATTTAGCACCTCTGGGACGTTGGGGGAAGTCCTGGAAAATGAAGGAGTACAGAATCTGATGTGGGAAAGCCGGAACCAGCAGAGGTAAGGGTCAGGAGCAGGTTTTGGGTCCAGGGCCTTTGATGATATGCAAAATCAGTTTGATTTACTTGGGAGCCTATTTTGCAGTTCCAATTGTATTCTGGTTCAATTGTTTTGGAGGCTGTAGTGGTTCAATTTTAATTTCACTTTGAACTCATTAACTAGGTTTGCTTTTTTTTTTTTTTTAACTCAAGTTTGGTTAGTGATTTGTTTTTCTAACAAAATATTTGTCTCTCATTTGTTTCAGTGTAGAGCAAATTAGTGTACAGCAACTTTAAAAATAGTTTTTGGTTAATGGCTGTGCTCTGCGGAGCCGGGGGAGTGAGTGTGGAAAGAAGGGAGCAAGTGATGGCTTTTGAATTTAATTTTTAATCCTAATTAGAGTGTGAGCAATGTCTTAAGTGCTCATTAAGTTTCAAAAGCAGATCAAAGAAAAGTCAACTGCAAGGATCCATCCTGGCCCCCATGCCAGACAGGAAGAGTTTACGGTCTCTGAGGTCCTCTGCTCTCTGCTGGCTCTTCTGTGTTTGTAGAGAACTTCACAGCTTATGAAGTGCTTTTTCTGCATGGAATATTGAATTCGATTCTTGCAGAAGTCCTATATGGTAGGGAGAATGGGATGTGAGATATTATTCCCATGCTGCAGACGGGGAAACTGAAGCTCAGACAGGTTGACTGGACTGCTTGAGATCACACAATTCATTTGGCAGGCAGGAATAAAACAAAGGTCCTCTCATGGCTGGCTCAGGGCTCTTGTCCCCTACTTTGAGCTGATAGGCTCCCTCACCCTACACAGCTCAGGCTGGTTCTGCAGGCTTCAGGATCCATAGATGAGAGATGAGCTGGGGAGACCAGGGGAGAGCAGCCCTGCTGGGAGGGGCTGCAGGAAAAGGGAGGCAGCAGTGGAATGGGCCTCCATTCCAGTAATTGGATTTTTGCCCTTCTGGTTCATTCTCAAACTAAGATTTGATCCTCAATTGCAGAAATTCCCCTTCCCTCACCTCAGCTGGGGAGGACCATAGGAGGCAAGCCTTTACAGAAACAGAGTCGGACTGGCTTTGCAGCTGAGGCTCAGGCATCTGGCACCTTCAGTCTTTACCATGATTTAAGTCTTTTAAAAAATCTTAAATCTTTAAGATTTACCAGTCTTTACCTTGATTTAAGTAGCCCCATCTCTATGACTCCTTGAACCAAGGCTTCCCACTGGGGCCCGGGCAAATGCTTGGATTGGGCACTTACCTTTCAGTCATTCATTCAACTATTTCTTGAGCCCTACTGTATGCCAAACAATGGGCAGGCCACTTCTCTTGCATGATCTCCTTTCACTCTGGCAGTCCCTAAGAAACAGGTGTGATGCTCAGCGAGGGTTGCTGACCAATAGCTCACAAAGCTGGAGCCAGCTGTCATTATTCAGTCTCAGTCCCACCCCTTGGTGCTACTTGAAAAGAAGGAATAGACATTGAGAGGAGGCGGTATCCAGGCCCAATCCAGAGGCAGGGGCAGGGAGGAGACATCTTTTTAAATGTCTGGCTAGTCTGTGCGTCCATCTCAGTTTAAGAGATTCCAGAAGGCAGGAACTGAGGATGGCAGAAACATCTGTGCCCCCTGCAAAGGCTCTTAGCAGAGGAAGAAGGAGGAAGGAAGGTGATAACCATTTACTGTGTTTAACCTGGGAAGTAGGAAGGGGTGAGGAGAGGGGAGCAGGCAAATGGAAGGCAGACCCAAGTGTGAAGGAAAGGGTCTGGAGAGCTGGGACCGTGAGTCTTTAAACAAAAACTGCTCACTACCCAATTGCTGTCCGCCCTGCTCCACTCCCTACCTGTCGGTGTCCCATCCCAAGCTCAGGAGAAGTTGGCACCCTCTGCTGTGGGGAAGTCGCTCCACCCGGTCCTCCATCTCTCTGCCTCCTTTCCTCAAAGCAGGCTCGCATATGACTCAACAGGTAGAGAATGCTCTTCTTAAAAATCCCCCTCAAGAGACTGCTGACTTCTTGGGTTACACGTTCCTGCTTTTATTGATGAGAAGCAAGCATATTCTTCAGAAGGTCTAACCTGAGCCCTTCTTATCAAAAATCCTGACAGGCACCTGCCAGAAACAGAAAGAGGCCAATAACAGGGATGTGAAACCCTGGAAGACTTTGACCGAGTCCTCTCTGGCACCCCACTTCACACTGACAGTTGTAGCCAGGGGTTCTACTTTCCAGGCACCTTAGTCTCCTGGAACAGGAGGTGCGGTCGGTGGGGGTACCAGCCAGGGCCAAGGGGAGGGGGAGAGAGATCTCTTCAACCTGCTGCTGCAATCCTTCACTCTGACTTCACGTATCCTCTCTGTTTTGTTTTGTTTTGTTTTGTTTTCCCTCTCAGTTTCTTCTGGGATTTGGTGTTCAGGGTGAGGAGAAAGGGTGCGGGCAGGGAAAGCTATTCCTCATTGTGTTGTGCGGAGGAGTGCAGCTTCTTTGTGCTCATGGCCAGCATTGTATTTTGGGTCTGCTGTGCAGCCTTTTGCAAAGTGCTCACCTTCTGAAGCCTTCTGGTGGGTTCTCCACATCTGTGGCAAGGGAGCACAGGACGCCTCCCCATTGGGGTGTGAAGGCTGCCTGGCTAACTAGTTTGAGGGGAAGACCAACAGGAGTCCCTTGAGCCAAGATTCTTGGGGTAAGCTAGAAATAGCCAGATTCTTCATCTGTCCACTCCCCTGATAAAAGGGGGTCTCTACATGTCCTCTGGTTCTTTCCTTCCACGTTCTGGGCAGGATGGTCCTTCTCACCATCCACACAGTAGCTGATTCTGGATCAAGAGAAAAGGATGATTCCACACTCGTCCCCAGCGGGCCATTGCTCCCAATCTCTGTGAGGACCAGGCACTTGCACTAGCTTTCCTCAACTTCCCGCTGAAAGCGGAGGCTGCGACAAGCCCTACGGTGCATCCTGTTCAGGACTGTAGGGTATCATTCACCACGAGAGGTCATAGTGCCCGAGCTGTCATTACTCTGGATTCACGGGCACTGGGCTACAACTTCTGCTTGGTAATGACCCTGGTGCAGTCAATGTGGTATCATTTCCATGTGATAATCAGCTCGACAATAACCAGTGTTTGTCTTCTTGTATGATACAGGCTGAAAAGCAATAGTCACCAAATAATTCAGAACTGCTTGCTCAGCTGTCCCTTAAGACTCAGCTCAGGGGTCACCTCCTCCAAGAAGCCTTCCCTGAGCTCTCTCTCTCTCAAACCCAGGTGAGGTGCCCCTGGGATTGCCCCAAACTGTTCAGAGCTGGCCTCTGTTAAGGTGACTACCACGTCCTGCAGTGACTGTCAATGTATTCCTTCTCTTGAGACCCCGGGCCCTTTGAAGGCTAGGGCATCTTATTCGTTTTTGTATTTCCAGCAGCTGGCATGGTAGCTGGCATAACAGGGGCCCAATAATTATTATACCAAGAATGAATCAGCCAGTTGAATGACTGCCTGGATGGATAGAAACTGTGGTTGGTGCTGGAGGTTTCAGAGTTGGTCATAAGGAAGAGCATCCTACCTACTAGAATTCCAGAGGCAAGGAAGCCAAGAGATCTTTAAGAAGGAGGGACACACCACCTGCCTGGTCTGGGCTAATCCTGAGTTTTGCCGGGCCTGGGAATAGGGCCATGGGTCTCTGCCTCCTTTGGAAGCCACAGATACTAAGCAGGGGTGTGAAGAGCAGGGTCAATGTCTCTCCCTCTAAGAACTCACCCTTTTCCCCCCCTCATTTGTTTCTGAGGCTCCTTATGGCATAGCAAATGTTGAAATCTTAAAAAACCTTTGAAATAGGAAGTCTTGGGTGGAGTCTATACTCACCATTGATCATATACTTTTTGAAGTTCCAGATACTGTGATAAAGGTTTTGGTTATGCTATTGAATTCGAGCCTATGACAATTTGAGGGGTTGGTATCATTATCCTCATAGTATGGGAGAAGAAACTGAAGATCAGAGAGGTTTAGTAACTTACCCAAGGTCACACAGTTAGTGTATTGCACTACTAGGTTTCTGTTTTGTTTTGTTTGTTTGTTTGTTTGTTTTTTTACAGAGGGAGGGAGAGAGAGAGAGAGAGAGAGAGAGAGTAGAGGGGAGGGACAGAGGGAGAGGGAATAGAGGGAAGAGGCAGAGGGAGAGAGAGAATCTTAAGCAGGCTCTACGCCTAGCACAGAGCCAGACTTGGGGCTCAAACTCATAACCCTGAGATCATGACCTGAGCTGAAATCAAGAGTCATTTGCTTAACCAACTGAGACACCCAGTCGCCCCAGCACTTGGTTTCTTTTTTTTTTCTCTTTTTTTTTTTTCCAGCACTTGGTTTCAAACCTAGTTTCCTCACTCCAGAGCCTGTATTTTCTCTTCCAGAGCCTAGAGTCCATGGCTCCTGGACCTCTGCCTTCTCTCCACCCACATTCTCTACCTTTACTTGCTCTCTTTTAACGTTTAGTCATTAGTTTAGAGTTCACGAAATAGTTTCTTACTGGGTCTGGCATCTTGGTGGATAGACTCAACCCCAGGGAGCTAACTAAAGTAAACAAATGCCCTGAATTAGGAAAACTATATTTTCCCAAGTAGTTTCTGCCTCTTTTAGACACCGAGGAAAAATGACATTTTTTGCTAAACATTCTTCATTTTTCTTGAATTCAGTTTTCCTAAATGCCTGGGAGGTAGTTCAAGTCAAATGCCCTGACCTTGTGATTTAAGACTGAAGACAAAGGTGGATCAAACTGACTCTAGCCCTTGGGGGACCAGGAGTATGTCAGAAGTTCCTCATGTTATCCATCCCTGACACATACTTTCGTGGTTAACTGGATGTCCTTGGTTCCCTGACTCAAAGTAGGGACTACAGTGGACATTTATTGCTTTCTCTGCCCCTGGTAACAGCATTTGACTTTTCTTGGAAAAATCACTGCTCCGTCATACTCAGATCTTGTAGTTTGGGAGCAGATGACTCCACTCATGGGGCGGGCATGTAACCCAAACCAAGTAACAAGATTCAATTCTGGGACTTTGGTCGAAACTCCTTCCAGTAGAATGGAAGCTAGTAGAGTTAACACCCGCCATTCCTTGGGCCATCTTGTCGATGTCTGCCAGAGAATGGGGCCAATGTAGATGAAAGTCTAGCTGTAAGTTGGAAAGAAATCATTCTTGACCACATGGCGAGAGCTCTGTATGCAGCCAGGACTGTGTACTCACAGATTTAGCTCAAGCCAGGGAGAGTTAGGTTTCTTTACATCGCAATGAAAAAAGAAATCCTAATTTTGGACTTGAGACCCATACTCATTAAAATATATATAGTGTCTCTTCCCACTAGTCCCAGGGAACAGGAGTGAACTTCTCTTCCTCCTCACATCTCCTGTTCTACATTGACCATTTATCACTTCCCTTCCCCTTCCAGGTTGTCTCTGGATTTTGGTTTCACCCGATTTCATCAGGATAAGATGTTAGAGTATGTAGATGAGAAGGAAGGGAAAGCGTCCAGGCAATATTGTCCTGATAGGACAGGCGAAGCTATGGGGAGATCCAGAAGCAAAACAGTGTTCCACAGGAGCCCTCCTTTTGGGGTGACCCCCACTTGCATTCAATCCCAGGAACAGTCCTAACGATGTTAGGTTTCTAAGGTTGGGTGAGGGAGGGAGTAGCAGTTGGTCAGTAGACAATTCTATATCTTCCTGAGAAGCTGTCCGCCCTTTACCTTCTCATTCCTGAGACTGAAGTAACTACCTTCTTTGCCTCAAAACCCTGGAATACTGGAAGCCTTGCTCCCATCCTTTTCAATCCAAGGCCCCTACCATTAAGAGAATCAGCTGGGGTGCAGGTGGGGATTTTACACACAAGAGCAAAGGGACTTTGGTATCGGTATCAAATCTCAAGGCCACATTTTAGACAGGTTACACCACGAGGGGATTTCTCTACCTATGAGGTAAGATATTGCTAAATGCATTAGACTAAAAGGACCCTGCTCTCTTATGTAGTGTAGCTAGATACGTCAGTCACTCCTGGTTGTTCCCTTCCTCTGCCTTCCCTGGCACCTGCACCCATCTTGGCTTCTGGCCAACCCCAGTTTTTGAATTACCATTGGGAAAAGCAGGACTTGTATTAATTACCTCCACAGTATTCTTCGCCTCTGGCCTCCTCTTCTTCATCTGGAGATTCTGTGCTTAGATGAGACGAAGAACATCCTAACTAACAAATGCCCGAGGGAGGCAAGCTGAAGAATGTTCTAACCTAGGACTAATGAGGCAGCCACATCTGCCAGCTCCTAGGTCCCCTCTTAGAGTCCTTTCCAATCAGATAGGGGACCAATGTCTTTTGGTCTTTAGCTTGGTTATGGCCCAGTCCATAGTGCCTCCCCAAGGCTTGATGCTACCTTGGCTGGGGTCCTTCTGGATTTGAACCGTTCTCCCAGTGGCCACCAACTCTCATAGGCTTCAGACAATTGGCTGTCTGTCTGCTATGTCCATTAAGCTGATTAGATCCCCAGCACCAACTCCTTTCATGTTAGCATGGGGACACTTTTTCGCTTGGACTATGTTTCTAGCCTGTCTGAAGTTGTCCCCAGCCTAGCCCAAACATCAATGCCTGTGTTGTCATCTCAGTCTGGCTCTATCTGGTTGTTTCTTTCCCTACAAGCCTTCAGTCACTTTGAACTAGATCAGTATCATGGAAAGCAGTAAGGTGAAGGAAGGAAAGGCTCTGGACTTCTCTGCAGGGCAAGTGCCTTAGTTCTGGCTGAGTGGTGGGAGGCTCATTCACACTCATCCATCCTTTAGTGACCAGCAGTACTGAGCAGTAAGGGTAACCTGGACTCTGAGAGCCATCCATAGCTTGGTCCTTGAGTCCTGATCTCAGCAACCTAATGCTCTAACTAAATTTGGCTCATTCACTCAAACAGCTTAGTATCGGGTATGTGCTTAGGTTTGTCATCGCTGCAGGAAGAGTTATAAAAGGCCATCATGTCAGGGGGTGATGCAGGTTTTGACTCTTCCATCAGGTCATCTGGCTTCCCGGGGAATGGCTAGAACCAAGACAGGAAAGCCAGAGCCTTGGTGAGGATCATTCCTCTGAAGGTATCAGAGTTGAGGTCAGTCTAACTGAAGCCCAGGGCTCTTGCCAGGGGCAGTAGAAGATGAGGAGAGAATGTGCCCCCCTTTTTTCCCCAACTTTGGATAAATCAAGAACTTGGCTATCAAGTTAAGACACATTTATGGCTAAAGCCGTTTACACAGATGAACTCGTTTAATCCCCGAACACGGCTATGCAATTGGCGTTTGGATTATTCCTGTTTTTGGAGATAAAGACGCGAAACTCAGAGAGTTTAAGGTCTCAGAGCCATATCAGGATTTGAACCGGTATGTCCTCAAAATACTTGCTTTCCTCACCATGTCATAGTACCCACCTCACCCCACACTGTCCCTGGGCCCTCTTTCCTGTGGGTCCCGGTGACTTACACTCTTGCTTGGCAGACATTGTGGTTTTTGATGACTCAGTACATGAAGTCATCCTGACATTGCTTGTGCCTTGCTCACTGGCTGCTGGGGCAAGTGCTCTGCAGTCAATGGTGCCTGGGTTTCTTTGGTTTTATAGTGTTCTTTGAAAGAATTTGGACCAGGCTCCCCAGGAGCCCCGCCAGGGCCATTGAAATGATATGCTCAGTTATCTGAAGCATCTTTCTTATGTATCAAGAACAAGTGTTCTTATCTTGGGGGCGCATTTCCTGCCTTTCTGGAGCCTCTGACTTTCCCAGTCTCTGGGCTTGGAGTAGACTTCATCTTTCTTTTCTGTCTGAAGCCTTAAGCCTGATGTGTGGGGAACTTGATGATCACCTCAAACCCCTTTACCTTCTTCTCCACGCTCTCCTGGCCCTATTAAACATGATGTCTTGGTTGTCAGTGTCAGTCTCCCAGAATCCCCAGGGTAGGTGTGCAATTAGGTGCACACAGTGTCCCCTGCCGAGGAAGATGTGTCGTGAGGTCACAGTGAGGAAAGCTGAAGAGCTAACGTATACTGAATAGCTTCTGTGAGTCAGGCGCTGTGCCTTCCATGCCCCTTCAGGCTTCATCCCAGTAGGGTATCAGTACCACTGGCCTCATTTTGCACTTGAGGATATGGACACTCAGGTTGGAGCCACCTGCCCACCAGGGGCAGAGCCAGGCTCCTCTTGAACTTGAAGTTGTTTTACCCCTATGCCATACCGGGTCCAGCTTGAACTTTATCCTCTGGGTATTGGAGAATGAGTGAAGGTAACAAGCAGGGGACTGAGATGTTACAGGACTATTTTAGGACGATTCTTTGGACCACAGCGGGTAGGATGGATGGGAGAGAAGCAAGCCAAAGCTGTGGGGACTGGAGGGGGCGGTGACTGCAACAATATCACCTTGACAGTGACAGGAGCAAACATGAGGGACAGTTGTAAGGGACACAGAGTAGTCCCAGACATGATGAGGAAATCCTTCTTTCTGATCACATGGGGTCGCAAGCGGGTGTTGGTGGCCTTGTGCCAGGGCAGGGGCGAGACCCAGCTGTCCTTTCAGCTAAGGTTAGACCAAGCAGGAGGCTTGGTTGGCTGCTCTTCCTGGGCAAGGCCTACGCCTTTGAAAGGTCTGTGTATCCAGCGCAGGAGACTGTGTCATGTGTGCTCAATAAACTGTAATTGGCGGTGGTGAGCTCAGAGAGTCTCTAAAAGAGAGAGTGAGCAATCACTGTTTATGAGCAAACTCCTCTCCTCAGGGGAGGAGGCAAATGCGCATAATGTCTCCTCCCTCACTGACGAGAAACCTAGGCTCACAGGTCACCGGGCTTTCCCACAGTCACCTGGAGAGCCAGAGGGCAGAGCTAGCGTTCATGTGCGTAGTCCCCATCTCTGATCTGGAGTCCTGTTGCTTTCCCCAGCCCTTCTTTCTTTGTTGTCCGAGGAAGGAGAATTAATGATAAGCCTTCACCCAACCACAGCATTTTACAGTTCACGAAACTGCTTCCCACCCATTAGCTCATTGGATCCTGACGGCAAGCGAGTATTATTATATTCCTGGTGCAGATGAAGAAACTAAGGCTCAAAGAATTTGAGGCTGTGTCCAGTCCATTGTGTGTGATCGAGCTGGGATTCAGAATGAGGTTTTCTGACTCCCAGTCCTCAGCTCGTCCCAGGAGCCAGGAAAATAAAGAAGCAAATGAAAAACAGAACAGTGAAGAGGACAAAGTGTTCAGGGGAGGGTGGTGGATGCAGCTTAAGCTGGTGCCACCAGCCCTTTGGGTTAAATGTAATAACATCTTCTGGGCAGCAAAGACTGTTCAAGACAGGCATGAACTACCTGAGCTGTCCTCCTGGGGAATGAGCCTGGTTTTTCCTACAGGCGGAGGGATAGGAGAGGTGACTTCTGGAAAGTCTCCCTGCTCCTGCCTGTGGATCTTGTGCAGGAAAGAAGCAAGAGAAAGAATGACAGTAGTGTCAGCAGTTGTATTTTAGGTGCTCGATGAGTGGGGGGTGTTCTGATGGGTGCGTGGAGGGGATGCTGGGGCATTACACATCACCTCAGGGAATACCCTCCCAATCCCAGAGCCCCATTGACAACTGCCTCCCCTCGCCATTTAGCCCACCATTATCTCAGGTGCTCACTAGGTATCTGATGGAGTGCGTGAATGAATGAAATAATTATCTGTGACTTTGAGCAGATTATTTTCCCTTTCTAGATCTTAGTTTCCACATCTGTAAAATGGGGGTTATGATTCTGACCCCGTGCCTCCCTCCAAGTCATCCTCCAGGCCTTAGGAGTGAATGAGCAGATGGATGTGAATGCTGTTTATGTATCATAAGATTCTGGGCCACACCAGAGATGACATACTAGTCCACACTTGAGCCACCTCCCCACTGTTGCCCCTGTGCACCTGCTGTATGCTAACCAGGCTGTTGCTCACCCACCCTGCCATACTCCACACCTGGTCAGACCTTTGTTATCTTTCCCTTTGAAATGTGACTGTGCTCTACATTAACCTACCAGAGGTACCATGTACCCTTTTTCAACTCCTTGTATGTGTTAAGCATTTAGAACATTATCTCCTTGGATTCTCACATGAGTCCTCTGTGGGACCCACACTAGTGAAGGGACCTGCCTAGGAAACACAGCATTGAATGGTAGAACCGGGATTGTAGCCAGTTCTCTGATCCCACAGAGGGGGCTTCCAACCTTCCAGCTGTGGATTCTGGCGGCTGATGGCCAAGGCCGGGAAGGGGAGTACTCACAGCAGTGAAGAGAACACAATAGCTAGAGATGAAAGACCTGCATTTGAGGGGTACCTGGGGGCAGAGTCGGGTAAGTGTCTGACTCTTGGTTTTGGCTCAGGATCATGAGATCAAGCCCTGCATCAGGCCCTGTGCTAAGCGTGGTGTCTACTTGAGAGTCTCTCTCCCTCTGCCCCTCTCACTCGTATGTTCTCTCTCAAATGAATAAATGGTCGTCAATCTTAAAAAAAAAAAAAAAAAAAAAGACCTGTGTTCAAGTTCAAGCTTTAGTGCATACTATACTGGGTGTCCTCAAGCAAGCTATTCATGTACTAGTTCTCCCTCCCAATTTCATAATTGTGAGTATCAAAAGCAATAAGCAATGCTGTATGCAAACCACATAGTTAGTGGGTAAGTGTTCCTCTGATAGTGGATATGATTTTCCAGGACTTCTAGAGGGGTTGGCTTAACAGAAAGAAATGGCTATAGTGGTAGGGATGCCAGAGTCCACAGCAGGCTGGTGGCATTCTTTGGGGAATGGTGTATTTCAGAGTTCCTCGGGTCACATGAGAACAGCTGCTGGCTTCATCTAGGGTTAGGAAGGGCTCTGTCCTTAGTCTCCCGGAGGTCCTAACCCAGGACAGAGTCCTAACATATGTGGTAGTATGAGACCGGATCCACTCTGAATTAATCTGCACTTCCTTTCTCTCTCTTGAAGAGCCAGCCCACCTTTGGGGAGAGGACCCCAGTACTTGGAGGTCCCCTTCCTGCCTCCACACTTCCCCAGGGCCTGGTGTCAGGAAAAGAAACAGTTCAGTTATAAACTCATCCCAGCCAAGACTCTTATGGAAACACTGACAGACCCTTCAAGACTAGCCGCCAGCCCTGTGTGCCTTTCCAAACCCCCAGCTCTGAGCTAAGTATAGTTACAGGGGAGAAGGTGGAGTGGATTTGGGAGGTGCAGAGGGACTCAGGAGGGGGAGAGAACATGGTGGAGGATGGGGGAAGGGCAGAGGAAGAAGAAAGGAGGCAGCGATGACTGAGGGAGAAATAAAGAAAGGAAGGGGAGGCAGAAAAGAAGTTGGGGAGGAAATTGGAAGAGGTGCAGGGGGGAGTTGCAGGGAAGGGGATGGAAACAAGCTGGATTGCAGGCAGAACTAGCAGGTGCACCTGGAACCACAGGAAATCTCTACAGTCCTGCTTGGCTAAAGGGTGCTAGCCTGGTGGGGTGGGGCACAGGGTGACACACAGGTAGCCCCAGGCCAGGCCCCTGGTCTGGCCACCCACTCAAAACTCTTGCAGTTGTTTATCTGCCACAGGTGATTAGAACACAGGCAGCTGCTTCGCTAGACCCCTGCCTTCCTCCTCCCGGAGTCCTCATCGTCCTCATCCTCATTGGGAGCCAAGCCTGCCACTAGCTTACCCCAAGGCAGCATCTCAGGCAGCTAAGGTCCCTGCTGCTCTGCCTGTGGCCAGGGTGGGGGCAGAGCCCCACTTCCTCATCATGGTGATGGTGTGTGCCCTCTGGGTGGGTGGCTAGGGACTCGAGGATGGCCTGACTGGAGTGGGAACCGGCTTATGGGATGCAAGAGTTCCCTTCTCGAAGATTCTGAACAGGAGAGCATGGCAAGGCAAGATGGGGTGGGGGTGGGGGGGGAAGAGTCGTGTTCTCCCAGTAGTGTGAGAGCACAGGAGGAGGTAGATAAACGAGCCTTGTCACCCTTCTCCCAGGCTCCAGGAGAGCGGAACAGTTCCTTTCCCCATAGGAAGATCAGCTATTATTTATGAGCTCTCTGGAGGGGGCAACTGCGGGTATATCCTTCCTGGCTCCCCTCCCCCTGGCTGGGGAAGGGGTACAGGCAGAGCCAGTGGTACTAGAAGGCTTATGCTTTCTTAAGCTTTCCTTAAAGGAGGGCCGGGGGCTAGCCCCCACTGGAGTTCTTGGCAGCTTCCAGTTTCAGGAGAGGGGACACTTGGTACTACAGGCAGGGAAAACCCCGTGAGGGCAAACGGCATAGGACAGGAGCCACCTGCTCCAGTAAAGGAAGGAGCTTGGGTTTTCTCCCCCCTGAGTCCTCAGGGGAGCTTCTCTGGGCTCTGCTAATGCTGGAAGCTCACTGACCACCTGGCACAAACCAAGAATTAAAGGCTGGGAATTTGGGGATGGGTGGAAGTCTGGGGAGGGGGTGCTGGAAATAAAGACCTCTCTTTCCTGGTGGGGGGGTCAGGAATGCCACCTGGGCAACCCAGCCTCTTTTGGTTGAAGAGAGAATAACAGAGAGTCATGGAGAAAAGGAGCCCAGGCAGAAAAGGGAGGGGCCGAGGGGCTGAGAAGGAGCTGGGATGTGGTGGCTGGAGGGGTTGGGATGGGGAAGGGAGGGAGAGGGAATACATGGTGGATGTTTAGGATGGGGAGAGGAGGGAGTGCGGAAAAGTAAGAGGCCGGGCTGGACAGCAGAGAGACCTGTAATTAGAAGTGGCAGGAAATGAGGGGGACAGAGCTACCTCGGGGCCAGAAAGGTGCCAGCCTGAGGAGCAGAAAGAGGACAACAGGGAAACATGAAGGGAAGGCAGGTGAGCAGAGAGATGTGGGGGTGGGAGGTGGGGAGTGGAGGGGGCGCCTTGGTCCCCAAGTCTAGCAGGGGAGAAAGGGGTAGGGGGCAGGAAGGCCGGGGAGGAAGATCACCCCGCCAGCAAAGGAGAGATTGCTGCATTCCCCCTCTCTTATTTCAATCGCCATCAATAATACATTCCTGAGGAGCTGCCTTTGACAGCAATTAAAAAAGCATTTACGCTCCCAGAGAGAAATTGAAATAATTTCCTCCCACCTCCCTAACGCTCTCTGGGCAACAGTTCCAGCCGTGATCTCCCTGGTGGTGCGCAGTCCAAACCGGGGACACGTGCGGGGGGGGGGGGGGGGGGGGGTGGACAGGGGCCAGGGAGTATTCTCACCCCCTCCCCAGAGGTAGCTGATCTGGAGGCTTTCTACCAGGCTCTGGGTGTGTGGGTGGCTGTGGGAGCTGGGGGGGTGCGGGAGCTGGGGATTTTATATATGGCACAAAACCTCTGTGATTACCTAGCCTCTGTGAGCCTCTTCAGCCTCCTGGCTGGAGGTCTGGAGGTGACCCTTGGCCCTCTGTGCTCCCAAAGTACAGAGGATCTGGGAGGTGGAGCTGGGAGAGGTGCCTCACGGAGCTGATCTCAATGCAGCAGACCTTTGCCAGGCATCCAGTGTGTGCCAGGACCTCCGGCAGGCAGTGAGGGTGCCTCAGAAACGATTACGAGGGTCTCTGTTTTCTGGAAACTTATTACTCAGTGGGCAAGAGATGGGTTGAATTCCTCAAGTTCTCTGAGAACCGTGATGTCAGGTAGACAGGGTAAGGAGTCACTGGGAGCCAAATACACGGAAAAGAAGAGGGGTGGGGAGGGACAGTCGGGGAGATGTTGCTTCCCAGGACTGGGGACAGGGGAAATGATCATTGCTCTGTTCCTCCATGAACCAGATTTCCTGCTGGGTTGTTTTTTTTTTTTTTTTTTTATTGTCTCTTTTACTGGAATCTTCACAGCTACCCTGCAAGGAAGCCAACACTTTAACAGACTAGGATACCAAGGGTTGGTCAGGTTCCGTATCTTGCTGGAGGTCACACGGCCCGGAAGTGACAGAGCCAGGGTGAAGGGTATAAGGACATCGTCACCAATCTACTCTGCTGCCCACTGGGAATGGTTAATTCCAGAGCCTACATACTCAGCAACTTCACACCTAGAATTTATCCGATAGATGTCGGTGCACACAGGCGCAATGACATTACATACACATTTTCTCACCGGAACATTCTTTTTCACAGCAAAAGATCAGATACAACCCGAATGCCCATCACAGGGGACTGGTTAAATATGATTGGTAGACGATGGAATCCTTTGCAGTCATCAAGAGAAATGAAAAACACTTTATGTATGGATATGGAATAATTCCCAGAACATGTTTAGTAGAAAATGCAAGCATGGAGCAATGTGTATAATATCCTGTGATTTATTTAAAAAGCATAGGGGAGGGGCACTTGGGTGGCTCAGCAGGTTAAGCGTCCAACTCTTGATTTTGGCTCAGGTCATGATCTTGGGGTCACGAGGTTGAGCCCCATATTGGGCTCTGTGCTGGGCATGGAGCCTGCTTAAGATTCTCTCTCTCAAAAAAAAAAAAAAAAAGATTCTGTCTCTTCCTGTACCTCCCCCCACCCCCCTCCTCCAAAAAAAAAAAAAAAAAGAGGATAGGGGAAAGAATGCTTATACATAATTACTTCTTTTGCATAATGTATATATGGAAGGAGATACAAGAATCAGACAACAGTGGTTATTTTGGGGAAGAATAACTACATGTTTGGGGATCAAGAATAGGAGGAAGACTTCATGGAATACTCTTTTGTCATGTATGAGTTTGGGATTTTTTGAATATATGACCTATTAAAAATAAATAAAATTAAAAGTAAATATTCTAGTATAAACCTGTCGAATCACTATGTGGTACACCTGAAACTCCTGTAACATTGGGTGAACTATACAAAAAAAAAAAAAAATCCTGATCTAGGTGAGGTGCAGTCTTAATAAGCAGAAAGGTGGAGGTGGGGGTGATAGTGTACTGGAAGCGGAGAGGGAGGAAGCTGTGGGGTTTGACCTTAGGAAGACCTACGTTTGGATCTGCATGCAGACACTTATTAGCTACGGGTCTTCCCACGTTAGTCACTGAGTCCCAGCTGACTCAGGTGTAAACAGGGGTTCCCCTTCCTCACAGGTTCTTCTAAAGGGGGAGACACACGGTCATGCAGGCATGTGATCAGAGTGCCCGTCTGTGCTAAGTGCTCAGAATGTGGCAGCTGTGGCCACCACGGGCCCTGGAAGAGACCAAAAGTAGGATTCTGAGCGCCGTTCATGTCTGGTCAAGAGCAAGGATGCTCGTGGATCCTGGAAGGCCTCCGGGTTATCCCTGAGTGTATCTGTGCAGCACATTGTTAGTGCTGGCTCTGCAGCTGTGCCCTCTTGCCCAGGCAGAGCTGGCTTCCATCGGCAACTGCTGGGCCCGCCCAAAAGTCTCTGGCTGGCCAGGAACCCGGAAAGCAACCCCCACCGTGCATGCACTTAAAGGCTGCCTCCATATTCTTTCTTGCAAAAAGCTTTTGGTTAGCCTCAGAGAGCTTTCTATGCCTTTCTTGGAGGTTGTGCTTTGTGGGAGGCTGCATGGGTGGGAGAGAGAGCCTGAGGCGTGTCAGGGCCACCTGGTGGACGGAAGTCAGAAGGCCTGTGTCCTAAGCCTCAGTTTCCTCATCTGTAGAATGGAGTTAGGCTGTAAAGACCATAACTGCAGTATAAGGGGAAGCAGGAAAGCCATGTGAAGCATGCTTCTATTGCCTTGGGGTGGTTTGGATACAAACACTTGTAGAAACTGGGAAATGGGTAGATAAACCCTCAGGTCAGGCCCATCAAAGCAAAACAGGATCAGCCACGGGTTTCAAAGAAGCTTGATGAGACTGATTGGTGCTACTGCTGCCTGGGAGGGACCTATAGGTGGGTTGGCAAGCGGTGGGTGGGAAAGAGGCTGAGTGGGCTGGCTGCAGAGACTTTTCTAGGGCTTTTCTCCACTCACTCAACGATCAGGAATGGGTGTCCCTTTGATTGTTTCTACTGGAAGATTCTGGGAAAAGATAAGAGATGGGTGGCCCCATCCTTGAGAAACCCTCAGGCAGATGTGGGGGGTAGAAGTCATCCAGTCATTCAACAAATCCTTACGGAGCCACTTGTGAAAATGGTGTGAAAGATGCCCAGGATGGATCGGCTATGGTCCCTGCTCTCTAGAAGCTTACAGTGGGACATTACAGAAGCTTACAGAAGACCATTCATAGCACACAAGGCTGTATTTTCACAAGAGGAAATTGTGCCAATCAGTTGTGTGAGAACTAAGGAACGTGGAGGATGTGCACCCAGAGCCAGAGAGGCTTAGCTAAGAACAACTTCCTGAGGACGGGGCCCAGCCAGTAGGACACGAACCAGGAGGCACGCTGAGAGGAGGTGGGGTGACCCACGCAGAATGCTGGGCAGCAGGTGTACCTTCAGGAGAGTGATGTGCATGTAATGAGCTGGAGGAAAGAGTGCTGCTCGTGGGTGGACTGGACCCTGGGGGTGCCGCGGTTCTCGCCCCAGGACTCCCCACAGCCAGGCAGCTGTACTGCTGTCTGCATAGTAGGGGAATAAACTGCTGATTATTGTCTCTGCAGCCTCACGCAGGGACTGTGCCCTGCCTACCACCAGGGTAAACAGGCACTGAGGACCTCTGGCAGGGGTGGGAGGAGATGCCCCCATGGGACAAGGAGCAAACACCACACCTGGCCACTGGAATCGCGGGGACTGGCCGGCTCGTCGGTCACCTGTTTTGTGTCTGAGTTACAACCTGCCCATGCTGGGGAAGGGAACTCTGCCTCTGTCTGCTGGGCCTCCCTGTCCAACAGGCCTGGTGGATTCACATAAATATTGATTGTCTGCTCAGCCATCTGGAAAGGGAGAGAGAAGCGGGTGGGAGGTGGAGTCCTATCAGCAGCGCTGGGTGAGTGGGATCCCAATGCCAAAGATGGACCCAAGGACCTCTTTGGCCTGCTCCTCATAGAAGAGGCAGGGATGCTAGAGTGAAGAATACCCGAATCTCTGAGAGTGGTCATCTGGGGGAGGAAGAGGAGCTTATCATCAGGGAGAGCGAGCAGGGCCTCCGGGGGTATTCACGGCCACTTATTGGTGCAAGCTAAGAACGGCTGCAGCGTGCGAATATGGCCTTGTTCTTTATGTTTTCCGTATATGTGAATAGTCCATGGCACAGTGTGTTTAGTGACCCTGAGAGCTCGGGGAATCCTTCCCCCAGCCTCTGTGCAAGACCTGCCAATAGTCCATTGGAAGTTGGTGATGCTCTAAGTTTAAAGCTCTAAAGGAATTCACAACCCGGGCCTCGTCTTGCTCTGTGCCCTTCCTCCCGCTTGGTCAGGGCAAGGTGTGCCTTCTCTGGGCGAGGAAGGACAACCTCTGCCGTGGGCTCTGGGCAGTGGCTTCCATTATTCTTATTCCTCCTCCTGCCCCGCTGGCCCCACAGTCTGAGCAGCCAGCAAGGGAAGGGATGTCTGAGGCCTTGTAGGGAAAGTGGGCCTTTGGGAGAGAAGCACAGACTCCAGACAACCTTCTGACTTCCTGCTTCCTTTATTCCCATTTTCCTAAGACAAATGACTTCTTGGAGTACTGGGGACAGAGTAGGCTAAGAATTTCCATGAGAAAATGTCCCTATGTGATGGATCCAGATTTGGTGACCAAGAAAGGGGTTGAAATCCCCTCTGTCCCTGTCAGGAACTCGGACAGGACTCTGAAGCAAAGGGATAGCCATTTCCACGTTAGGGGGATCCTGTCGGCCTGGGGAGATTCAAGACCAAGCCATCGAACGCCAGAGGAATTTTGGCAACCCCAGCCTGACCGTAAACTATGTGGGGCAGAGACCTCTTCTTTGATGCTGCTGGGCATCCAGCAGGTACTTAATTAATGCTTGTTGACATGCTGGGGAAAAAGCCCAGGGAGTGCTTTCATAGCTGGAGAACCGTGTGGAAGCCTAATGCACAGAGCACAAGCTTCGGAGTCAGACTGGGACTTGAATCTTAGCCCTGACATGTCTTAGCTGTGTGACCAGGGGGATGTCACTTCACCTCCCTAATCTGGGGTTCCTGATGGGTAAAGAGTCACTAACAATAGTGCTGACCACCTAGGGGTGTCACAAGGTATCTAACAGGGTGCCACTGACCCAGAGCAGATGCTGACATCCCCGGCCTCCAGCTGGGACACTTCGCTTCCTGAGAACACTTCTTGAAGCTCCAGATGGAGATATTCTTATAGTTTTGTCCTGGTCTTGGTTTGTGTTTCTGGGTCATCCAGTTTCTCATTCTGTCACAGTGGTTTTTTTATTTTTTATTTTTTATTTTTTATTTTTTTGGGTCATTCTTTATTTTTTCCTTTTTCTGTTTCTTTTCTCCTCTTACCTTTTCCCCTACGTGCTATTTCTCTGCTGTCTTCCACTCCATGCTTTCTTTCCCTGCCCTCTTTCCCTTTTCCTTTCTCCTTCCTGATTCCTGTCCTCCTGGACCTCTGTGTGACTGCTCCGCGCACCTCGCCAGCCCTGGTCCATGGCACAGGATGCCTTTCCTCGGAGAATTCAAGGAAATGGGTGAGAAGCATCTCCCACCTCAGGAACCAGCTGGGGAGCTGCTCTCCACAGAGACTTAATCATCATTTCTGGGAAAAGCTTTTAACTCTTGGAACCCAAATGGCTCTGGCCTGGTATCATTGTTCCTATTTCCTAGGGGTCCTGGGCACCATCAGGTTCCTCTGCCAACCAGCAACAGAGGTCTTGAAAATTGCGCTGCCCAGACAGAGGACTCCTGCTCCTGAGTCTGCTCCCAGGACAGGATTCTGCAGGACCGGAGGGGGGTGGTGGTGGTGGTGGTGGTAGAGACATGGTTTTGAGGGTCAGGAAGCCCCCATCTGATGGGGGAGATGCACTTGGTGAGTCCAACCTGATACAAGCACAGATGACAAGCAATGGATAAAAAGCCATTTCCTTCCAGAAGTCTTGGGAGTCATAACATCTAGAACAAAACAGATGGAATCAGAGAAGACTTCCTGGAGGAGGCAAGTATGGGGCAGGGATGGAAAAGAGGTGCTAGGAGGACACCCAGAGAGAGAACAGTGGGCTGGACTCCCTCAGAGGGCAGGTCAGCGTCCTGGGGTTGTGCTGTGTGCAGGGACGCAGGATCTAGTTTGGTAGGCTGGAGCCCAGAGCCATCCTGAGGAAAGTAGAGCAGTTGGGAGGGGAGCAGAGAAAGACACGTCCCCCCAGAGCAGCTGGGTGAAATCCAGGGGTGTCAGCCTGTCAGTCTATGGCAAGGATAGGTCATGGGCTGCAGGTGCCACTCCCTCCCTGGGAAAAATGCATGATGGTGCCAGTTACTCCCCCTCCCTGGGCCCTGGACTTTCTGGAAGAAGCCCAGAAAGTGCTCTCTCTGGAAGGAGTCAGTGGCAACTGGAATAGGGTAGGAGTGTGACTTTATGTGACTATCTAGTGTGGGGTGGGGGGAGAAGGGAGAGTACATCAGGACCTGAAAGTCAGCATCTCTGCCTTTATGAGTGTGTGTGTGTGTATATATCTGTACCTGAAAAAGGGGTGTTTTGGCAAATCTGTGAGGACATGTGTGCGTGTATACACAAGTACCTGTAAGTCCCAGGGCCACACATCTGCTGTTTTTATTAACAGCCCCTCTGGGTTAGTCTCAGGCTTTCTCTTTCGAGGCCTGAGGCTGCATCCAGCCCTTCCTCTGAGCAGGGGCTGGGATTTGGGACCTTGGAGTTGGCTGAGCCCAATTGCATTGTTCTGCTCTGTAATGCCTCAAATTGGCCAAATTGGCTGCAGAGAGCACTGGGCCCAGATCAGGTTGGGTGGGGAGAAGACCTACTGTCTTCACCGACTAGGCTGGTGACAGACAGCCCATCTGCAGGAAAGAAGGGACAGAGGATGTGTGGTAGAGATCAGTTCACCAAAGCTCATCCAACATACGTTTTAAAAAGCTTCTTTTGGAGGGTGTTTGGGTAGCACCGTCGGTTGAGAGACTCACTCTTGGTATCAGCTCAGGTCAGATCTCAGGGTCATGAAATCGAGGCCTGCACTGGGCATCATGCTCCACAAGGAGAGACCGACAGCTCTCTTCCTCTCCCTTTGCCCCTCCCACTTACGCTCTCTCACTCTCTCGAAAATAAATAAATCTTTAAAAAGAAACGCTTCTTTGGCGGTACCTGGGTGGCTCAGTCGATTAAGCATCCAACTCTTGATTTCAGCTCAGTTCATGATTTCAGGGTTGTGAGATGGAGCCCCACATAGGGTTCTGCGCTGGGTCTGGAGCCTGGTTGAGATTCTCTCTCTCTTCCTCTGCCCCTCCCACCCTGTAAATTATAATAAAGTAAAATAAAAAGCTTCTTTTGTGCCCAGTGCAGAGAAGTTCTTACATCCAAAATTTGGACTTTTTCCTTTCCTAGAGAAGCTCAGCAGCTAAGACTGGGACCCTCAGGTTTGCACCCTCCCCCTCGCTCCCCATTCTTCTTTAGGGTTCCCTCCGCCCTTCTGCCTTGCCTCTCCTCCTACCACTGCAGCCTGGGCTCGATGGGACAGGTTAGTGGTCAGAATAGAACAGAATGGCCCCTTGGCCCATTTAAGCACTTTGGTCTGGAAGTGAGTGAGTCAGCTCCACAGCGAGCTGGACCAGCAAACACCGACATCCCAGATCTTCCCCTCTGAAGTCAGAGGAGGCTTTGGTTGCCCTGGATGAGAAGAGGAGTCTGGGCAAGCTGCTGGCCCTTTGCCCTCAGGTAGCCCATGGTTCTCTGCAGGCAGCAGCCTCAGAAGGCAGGGACATGAGGTCTGAGGCTGTCATCCTGAGTTTCTCCATCTGTTCTCTGTGGCCCAGGGGGTGCTATTGGGGGTTCCGATGGGTAAAGCCCGACAGGCGGGGGGTCGGTGTCCAGGAGCAGTGCTCACACCTGCCCCCACCCCTTGCATTTGCTGCCCTCACTGTCCTCACCATCCTCCACCAGAGAAGTGTAGCTACCTTTAACTTATGATTTAGGGGGCTTTGTGTCACTATTATTTTGTTTTATGAATGTATCCTTCTTGTGCCTCTCGGTGCTCCCAGACTGGAAATTTCCTGAGAGCAGAGGCCATGTGTCTTCGGAATGGAGTTCCCTGAGGGAGGGCTACTTACCTTTTCCCTACATCCTGTCCTCCATCCAGGGTCCCACTGCTTAGGAAGCTTGCCTCCTGCTGGGAGACCCTGGCCAGCAGGAGGGTGAGGAGCCAATATAAAAGCATAGCGTTTCCTTCAAAAACTTCCAAAGAAACCTGTAAAGCACTTTAAGAAGATTTATATGTCTTCCTATGATGTTTGGGAAACCAGAGGACAAAATCACCATTTTTCTCTGCCAGAGTCGGGAGCCCCCGAGAAATCAAGTACTTTAGCCAGACACACAAATGAGAGAGTAAGAAAGTCAGATCTCCACGCATGGTCCTTTGGTCTCCATGCCTCAAGTTGGGTGGGATGTGAGCAAGTTAGACAAAGAGCTCAGGGCATCATAAGAGATATCGAAACAGCTCATCAAGCTCTTGTCGGTGGTTTTCTGCAGCCAGTTCACTGGCTCGCTCCCGCTGATGAATAATTCAGCCTGGCTGTGTAGGGAGACAGGTCAGACAAGGATCTCCACGCATATAGAACAGAAGCCCTGAGCTGACTAAAAGGAGGTTTGCAAACACTATAAAGGAGATGAAGCCATAGAATAAAAGGAGGAGGGGAGCAAGGCTGAGTGGCAGGCAGAGGATGTTGTGGAAGGAGCCACAAGGGTGTTGGTGGGCCATCCAGTAGGGAGGCCACTGAGCCTAGGGGTGGACAGGACACTTCTAGACCAGGAGTTAGCTATCAGGCAAGTTGGCCCCTTGGAGAGGGGCAGGTGGGCTACAGACAGGAGGGCTGATGTGGAGGGAGGGATGGGGCCTCTCTGAGGCGGGAACTAGAAGACCTGGCTGGGATACTTGAGGGGCTCAGTCAGTTGGGCGTCTGACTCATGATTTTGACCCTGGTTGTGATCTCATGGGCCGTGGGGCTTGAGCCCTGCATCATGCTCTGTGCTCATCTCAGGGTCTGCTTGGAATTCTTTCCTTTTACCCTTCTGCTCCCTCTCCCTTTCTCCCTCTCTCTCAAATAATTTAATTATTCTAAAAAAAAAAAAAAAGAAGAAGAAGAAGACTTGGCTGAATAGTCAGGGAAGGCTGGTAGGGAAGGGGACTGAGGTCACCCAGTCTCCAGCTTCTGAGAGTGACACCCCTCAAGATTTTGAGGGTAGGTCCCAGAAGGGGAGAAGTAAGTTGGTGCTGAAAAGCAGGGTGATGGGGAAGTGATGAACTCAGGCAGGAGATCCCCGGAAGCCTGTAAGGTGTAGAGGGAGCCAGCAACCCTGAGCCAAGCCCTGAGTGTACCCAAAACTGTCACTGCTTTCCACTTCTTAGTATGTGTCCATCTTCACTCGTGGCCCAAACTGGGAGCCAGGAGAGTGGTTTCTAAAGATGCAAGAAGATGCATTTACTGATTACTTCAAAATGTTAACTCCTCTCTCCCACCCCCTTAGGTAAGCACACCCCCACCCCTTCTCCTTGACGCCCTTCTTCCCAAAATAATCAAAGGCATCACTTTGTCTTACTTTCCCCAGGACTGGGGACAACAGTCGCCTGCACCAAAAAGAACTTGTTAAGTGCTCAGAATCCCTCTGGGAGGCTGGTGTGTTTTGTGAGTTGGAGCTATTGTTATATCAAATTAGAGTTTAAGCTTGCTGTGGTTGGTATCTTTAGAATTGATGGCAAGGCTTAGAGGCTTCATCCAAACCGATGCATACATCTGGGGGTGCTAAGAGTTCACGTGGGAGAGATCCATTAGCTGTAAATGAAGGGCAGAGGGAGGCCGGGACCTCAGATCAGAGGCCAGGACCCAGAACAGGCACAGGAAGAGGTCCTTGGCATCTTGTCGGACACTGCCAAAGTGGGCCCTTGGAACTGCCAACTGTCTGTCTCCAGAAAAAGCAAGAATAAGGGGGTGTGGGCATGGTCGCCTCGTCTGTCCCCTGCCTCCACCCCATGTGGACAGATGAGACACCTGCACTGATATGTGTGTTTCTCAAGGACATCCCAAGGAGTGGGACAATCTGAATTCAAAGTCTAAATGGTGGTGAGAGATTGCCCCTGCGTCCCCAGCAGAGGTTGAAATGTGTAGCTCTCTGAATCTGGAGCTGGAAGGGTGGAGCGATGCTCCTACAATTTGAATTTTTATGAATCGTATTACTATCAGTGATGTTTTAAATGATGAAAAGGTATTTGAATTGGAGGTATTGTCCAGTGGAGACAAGGAAGGAAGGAAGGAAGGAAGGAAGGAAGGAAGATTAATATTTATTGAGCCGTGATAGCCATTGGGCTCTCTGCACACATTACCTTGTGCAATAACCCAGACAGCTGCAGACAGAGCTTAACCCCTTGTCTCCCGAAGCTTCTTGTTTGTTTACCTTTCCTCTGTCTGGGACTTTGGAATTCAGGTTGGTATCCTCCATGACTTTCTGTCCCCAGGGGCTGTCTTGGAGGGAACAGGTTGTCAGGACTTGTTGGCCGGCACTGACTAAGACTCTAAGACTCAGGAAGGGAGCAGAAGAGCAAGCTGGAGGCTTGTGGAGCAGGCTAGGAGGAGGAGGGTGGGAGGGGGAGAGGGCTGGGGGTGGAGGGACGGAGGGAGGGAGGGGTGGGGAGGGCAAGGAGGGAGGAGAGGAGCCTAGGGTACTGTGTACTTCTCATCTTCCCAGATGGGCACAGGAACCCTTGCTCCTGACAGGCCCTCTGGGAAGGATGCTGGGCTGGAGTAGTGGCCTGTGTCTTTCCTCTCCTGGGTGCTGACTGGGAGGCTGGGGGGGAGCCTGGAGCCCAGTTCTAGCTTATTCTTCAATTGCTTTTCCTCTGGAGGCTCCATTTCCTCCTTGGTGGGAGCCCAGGAGCTGTCTCTGGGGCCTGGCTCAGTCCTGACCTTCTACCATCAGCTGTAGAATGTCAGCTCCACGAGAGCAGGGACCTGGCTTGTTTTCTACGAAGCTGTGCCTGGAATAGGGCCTGGCACATAGTAGGCACTCAGAAAATATTTGTTGAGTGAGTCTCCTATCCTTTCTTCCCTGGGAGGACGTCCTTTCCAAGGAAGGCCACGTCTCTCCACCCGGACTTGCTCCTCGCAGCAGTATGGGGAGCAGATGGAGATGGGCCAGTCCCAGCCGTTCTCATATAGCTTCCCTGGGTCCTGGCTTCCCAGAAGGCTCAGTAACCTGCTGTGGAAACACCAGCCTGTCCCTTCCTCTGGCATAGCAGAGCAAGGATGAGGAGAGAGCTCTTCTTGGCAGACTCCAAACGTGGCCACTTCTCTTGAGGCTTTGCCATCACAGAGTACATGGTCATAGGAGGAAGGGAGTGGGGGTGGGGGCAGGCATCATGTGGCATGAGGTGAAGGGGTAGGGTGTTTGAGAGAGAAGGCAGAAAGGGACCAAAGAAAGTCTGCCCCCTGTAGTTGGAGTTTAATTCATTTATTTACTTTTAAACAGATTTTAAGTAACCTCTACACCCATGTCCACAATAGCCAAACTGTGGAAGGAGCCTCGGTGTCCATCGACAGATGATGGATAAAGAAGCTGTGGTCTATGTATACACTGGAATATTCCTCAGCCATTAGAAATGACAAATACCCACCACTTGCTTCGACGTGGATGGAACTGGAGGGTATTATGCTGAGTGAAGTGAGTCACTCGGAGAAGGACAATCATCATATGGTTTCATTCATTCGGGGAATATAAAAAATAGTAAAAGGGATTAAAGGGGAGAGGACAGAAAATGAGTGGAAAATGTCAGAGAGGGTGACAGAACATGAGAAACTCCTAACTCTGGGAAACGAACAAGGGGTAGTGGAAGGGAGGTGGGTGGGGGATGGGGTGACTGGGTGACGGGCCCTGAGGGGGGCACTTGATGGGATGAGCACTGGGTGTTATGCTGTATGTTGGCAAATCGAACTCCAATAAAAAAATATACAAAAAAATAAAAAGTAACCTCTACACCCAACATGGGGCTCAGACTTACAACCCCCAAGATCAAAAGTCTCATGCTCTACAGACCGAGTCAGCCAGGCACTCCCAGTGGGAGTTTTATATTATCACAAACAAGTGTTTTCTGTCAACCCCACAAAGGCATCGGACATGGCTGGGCTGCGGTGTAGGAAACCTCCTCTCTTTAGAGACTAAGTTATAGTTGAGGAGTGACCATGTTGCCCCACCCCCTGCCCAGGTCATGCTGTGAAGTACTTTAAGACTCTAGAAGTCCAAGGATCCTTGGGCAGGTATAGTCCACCAGAGGTCATGTAGGTCATACCTCTGTTGCAGGCCCCCTAGGTGCCTCCTGATTGGCAAGCTGGGAGGGAAGTTGGTGTCCACCAGGGTTGTTCAATCTTCATGCTTCCCTTGCAAGGAATTCCCCTCGGGCTCCCATATCTCCCCTTTCCAGCCAGGTCAGGATCTGAGTGAGGTTAAAAGTCCATTCTACTGGGAGGAGCTAGCAGGCTCCTGGACTTCTGGTGGCTGCGGGTTCTTCTTTTTTGGAGGGAATGCCTGGAGTCTGGGCTCTAGGCTTCGGCATGGAACAGCCTGTGGGGCTGGGTACCAGCACCATGGGCAGAGGCCTGAGTGTGGGCATGGGCTTTCCCCGCTCGCTGGTGGCAGGCTGGACTTTGCATGACAGATCCAGAATGAGGCTTCTTACAGCTGGAAAGAAAACGTGGCTGCTATCCTGCATGGTCTTCCAGAATGGCTGCCTGAGAAGGAAGGTAGCTGTCAACTTACTTCTCCTTACACGGCACCCGTTTCATACCAGAATTCAGGGAGCTGATTCTGGGTCCTGGAATTTCCTTGTTTGTTATTAGACCCCTTCCCCCACAGTCTCCCAGATCATGAAACTAATCCAGCTCAGAAGCACTCCAGGCTGGGAAGCTTTCCCTAAGGGGGCCACAAGTTGGGAGCTGTTCTCTGCCCATTTGGGATCTTTGCTTGGGTTCCAAAAGGACAATCATGTCATTTTCATTAGCTTTGGCTCATTGTTACCTATTACCCTGTTCCTCCCGGGGGTTCCCTCTCCTTCCTCCTCCTTGCACCTCTCTTCTTGGTGATTAGCAGAACCTGGAAGGGTATCTGGCCAATAGATGGCCAAAAGGCAGAGCCAGCAGCCGTGGCAGTGGCAGCGCCAACAAAAGGACAGGCGATTAAAACAAAATGATTCATCTTGGGAATGAGTGCAAATCGCTTTCCATTACAGGAATCAGGGATGGGCTCCAAACAGCCTCTGTGGGCTCATGGGGGAGATGGGAGTCTGGGCCATTGACCGTTAAGTAATGAGCTTGCTGAGTGCTCCCTGCTGACTCTGTGGAGAGGGAATCTGGCTGGCAGTGTGGGCGGGTGAGCCAGGGAATGGGCAGAAGAGGCCTGAGGCTGTTCAGCTCAGTTAGGACACAGGAGAAAGTGGGGCTGCAGGCAGTGGCCCTGGAAACCCAGAGTGATCCTAAGAACCCTTATTTTTGGAGGCCTCCAGAAACGTCAGGCTAGGGCCACCTAACCTGTTGCTGTGTTGTGTGAGATTCAGGAGTCCACAAGGCTATTTAGAGAGCATTTGCTGAGTGCGCCAGGCATGGGCAAGTCCAAGATGGATAAAGCATGGATCTTGTCCTCAAGGGGACTTAGAGTCCAGGGCAGGCCATTGGCAGGTCAACAGAGAAAACCAAAGGCTGAAGTACCAGGAGAGAGATGCATAGAGGGCATCATAGGAGCCCAAAGCAGGGAGAATTCAGTCCTACCTGGAGGGGGTGAGGATGTTCCAGAAAGGCATCCAGGTGACTCTTAAGCTGCATCAGAAGATAACTAAAGCTTCTCCAGATGGACGGATGGTAGATAGCAGGGTGGAGGGGGAGTTAATGTAGCCAAGGAGAGGAGTCTGAGGAAAGAGCATTTGAAATGCTTGTTTGGAAAGTGCTAGAATTGGAACAGCCTACCATGTCTGAGTTGGGGAGGGGAATGCAAGCTGAGACCAAGGGGAGTTGGGGGCTGGAGTTCAGGGACCCTGGAATGCCACGTGATAGAGCTCGGGCTGATCCTAGAGGCAGTGGGCAGCCACTGGAAGCATTAAGGCCGCAACACGATGAGGTCAGGCTGGCATTCTGGGGCACTGTGGGTGTTCCAATCATATCCCATTCGAACAAACCTACTCTATTCTACAAAAAGAATCGGAAACATATATGTCAGATGGTTCACATTTATTTTAAAAGGGCAGTGGGTACATGGGTGCATGTTTTCTATGCTCTGTGCTTTCCTTTGAGTTTTTCAATTTCAGAATTAATAATGAATTTTTGTCTATTTATATGACAGAATACTGTGCAGTGGTGAAGGCTGCAGGTAAGCTATGTTCTCTGTCATGACTAAATGCCCGCAGTCTATTTTTAAGTTGCAAAACAGGATGTCTATAGGATGACTCTATTTTCGTGACAACGACAACAAATAAATAAATAAACCAGATGGGGAAGGAAACTCCCAACCAGTAACCACGGTATGGTTACCATTGTGGGTGGGGTTTGGATGCAGACAGAGAGAAGGCACAATTTTCATTTTCTACTTTATGCCTTTCAGAATTGTTTGGTTCTTTACAACGTACCTTTTTTCTTTGAAAACAAAACACTTCTTTTTTGTTTTTTGTTTTTTTTTTGCTACCCTCTTATTTTGATGCAATTTCAAACCCATAGACAGGTTGCAGGTGTAGTAAAGGAACTCTCCTAGAACCTTCCCCGGGCTCAGCACTGCCTGATTTCTTGCCATGCACACCTCTCCACCCCCATTTAAAAACAACCATCATCCATGGGCTCCATTTTGCAAAACCCAGTGGCTGCTTTTCGGTCTTTGCCTTCTGGACTCTCTCCTGCTTTTGATCCTGCTGTCGTCTCCTTCTTTCCCAGAAAGTTCTGTCCCTCAGCCTGGGACCCTGATTCTCTTCTGCTTCCTCTCCGACTTCTCTGACTTTCTCTCCTCTGTGTTCTGTTTCTCAGGCTCCTCTTCCCAGTGCTCCTTAAACACTGCCATCTCTCAGAGTTGCAGCCTGGGGCCACTGCTCGGCTGTGTATGTTTTCTTCTCGCAAGAACTCGTCCACTCTCATGGACTAGAAGTATTATCTCTGTGCCCATGAGGCCCCAGTCATGTCTCCAGCCAGCAGCTCTTCCTTCAGTTTCAGATGCCCACATTCAAATGCTTGTTGGACACACATGCCCTTAGGTGATCTACAAACACTCTAAAGCCACTGGGCTCAAACACAGAGTCACGCCCCTGCCCTCCCACTAACAGTTTTCCTCCTTCCCTGTCCTCCACCTCAGGTAATGGCTCCACCATCTTTCATGTGGATGACCGCAATCAATGGGTCTCCTGGACGACCATCTGCCTCCAGATAAATCCCTCTCTCACCCTACAGTCAAATTGACAACTATAAAATGCAAATCATACCATGTCATGCCCCAAGAAAACCTGCCAGTGGCTTTGTGCACCTGCAGGTCCCTGCTCTGGGGGGTGGAGAACAACACATGGTCCTTCCCCATCTCTTCAGCTCAGCCCATGCCCCAGCCCGCCGCAGTGAACCATGTCCCCATGTGTTTGCTCAAGCTGTTTCCCTGGCAGGAAGCCGCTTTCTCCCTTCTTTCTTTGGCAAACTCACCCTTCCACAGCGACCTGAGTGGGCGCCCCCCCCCCACATCCCCTAGGCTAGGAGAAGTGCCACATTAATGTGTCCTCATATTCTTTTTCTTACATGTGCCTGTACTTCTACCAAACAAGTTTTATAAAACCTCAGTTTTTGTGCTTGCCTCCTTCACTATTCCATAAACCTTGGAGGTAAGGGGTTTGCACATTCTTGTACTCAGTTCCACACCTTTATATCCTTATGCCTTAGCACAGTGCCTGGCTCAGAGGATGCACTGTTCGGTGCTTGCTGGCCTGAGGGAGGCATTCACTACTGACATCCCGCCTCCTCCTGGCTGCTGCAAGCGGTGCCACATTACCTCCTCCTTCCGGGTCAGTATGTGTGTTCCAACCCTCGGCTGTAGCCCCTGCTCCCCACTCTCTCCCTGTCCCCAGCTTTGCTCCTTCTTCTTTTGCTTTACTCCTTCACCTTCTCTTCTATTTTAAGCAGTTCTCACTACCCTTCCAGATGCTTCTCTCCCACTCTTCTCCCCTGTGGGGGCCATTCAGAGCAGTTCCAGCCCACTCCTGGCCCAGGTGTCTGCAACAGGACTTCACATAATTACCTTCACAATGGGGCCTAATGACTGTAAAGCATTTTCATCTCAACCCACAGGATTCCAGATTTACAGCAAAATGAAGACTTGGTTACAGTTGAATGCATGTCCCACCAGGCCCCTTTTTGGAGAGGTCTTTTGGAAAATGTACCTTCACAGCCTCCTAGGGAAGTAGGTCACTTGCTGACAGGCTTTTCCCCCCACTAATACCTGTAAGCATAAGTATCTGGCTTTGCTCCCAAGCACTCCTCGGCACCGCACCTCCATGGTGAGGGCACCTGTGACTGTAAGCCGAGCTTCTACCGCAGAGGAGTCTCAGGGACACACACAGCCATTCGGCCATTAGTTCAGACACGCACTGAGTTCCTACAAATGCCACCCCCTGGGGTGGGGACAGAGGACACAGATGAGAGGTCACAGATGAGGGCATCCTGTTCTAGGATCCAAAGGAACTCACAGCCTGGAGAGGAAGACACACCTGCAAACAGCCATTTTATTTTAATAAAATAAAACAAGAAGGTACTGGGCTCTACGGGAACAAAATGCTGTGCTACCTGAGCTTGCCTAGGTGGGAGGGAGGTTTTACAGAAGTGACATTTGAGGATTGAATGGGAATTGAGGAGGAGACAAGGGGGGCAGTGAAGTGGGCTTTGTCAGCTGTGTGATTGCCCCGTATCCGAACATCCTTCCTATTTCAGAGGGATCCCCCACCACAGGAGTCTCAGGGGGTGTGGATCTCCATCTTCTTCTTCTTTTCCTTAAAGATTTTATTTACTTATTTATTTTAGAGAGAAAGTGAACAGGGGGAGGGGCAGAAGGAGACAGAGAGAGATGCTCACGCAGACGTTGCACTGACACAGGGCTCGATCCCATGACCCTATGAACACTACCTGAGCTGAAGCCAAGAGTTGGATGTTTAGCCAACTGAGCCCCTCAGGCACCCTGGGGCTCCATCTTTCACTCCACATGAGGAGACAGACTTTGGGTCTCCTGGCACTCCCTGCAGCACAGGCATGGACAGAGGGTGGGTGGAGGGAGGGTGGAGGGAGGGTTGGCATCAGGAACCTAAGTTCAACTGATCTGATGCCTCCTTGGGGTCAGGAGGATTTTGCAACTTGAGGAGTGACAGGAAGGACAGGGACAGTTGGCATTCATTCACAGCCATGGTAGCTTGGTCTGGCAATCTTAGCAGCAAATATCTAGTCTGGGGGCAGAGGGATATAGGCAGAGAAGGGGCAGAACCAGCAGCAGTGTGCCAATCAGATGCCGCCTGTCTGAGCTTCTCCGCCATCCAGCCTCCCTTGGTTCCTGTGATGGGAGCTGCAGCTGCAGCTTGCCCATCGATCCTTAAGCCACCAGAATTTTGCTTTTCAGAATACTTTATCTGCTTAAGCTAGTGTGAGCTGGTTTCTGTTCTTTACCACCAGGTTCCCTGCCTAGTCTATGCTGGGAACAGTGTCGAGGAAGCTGGGAATGGTAGAGTGTTGAGTCTGGGGAAAGGCAGGTGGAGTGATGTAGCTGGAGTACTGCAGGATATAAAGAAAACAGGTTAACCAAACCTGGAGGAAGGGGCAGAGGTTCTTGATCTTGTCCACCATGCTAAGAAATTTGTCCTTTCCCCCCTCGAACAGCCATTGAAAAGCTTAAGTAGGGAAGATCGTGGTGAGACTTGTACTCTAGGAAGATCCAGAAGGTCAATGCGGGGCCAGGTTAGAACAGGGACACAACTACCCTGGGAGGGTAGTAGGGAGAAATTTAGCAAAATGGCACCTCCACCAGGCGGTCTATCCTGCAGGATGTACTGCTTGGCTTGCAGAGTATAACGGGATTTCAGCCCATTTTGCTTGCTCCGTGGGGTACCCTTGTACAAAGCCCAGATGCCACAACCATTCTCAGGAGCCTGGATGGTGGGACACAGCAGTGTCCCTGATCCCAAGGGGTTTACAATATTGCCTACTTTGCTTTCTTCTCTTGACCTTGGCCCTCTTCTTTCCTGGCCAAAAATACCGCCTCTCTCATACCTAAACTGAGAAAGCAAAGTCCCTTGCTTAGCTTGTTCTCAAGAGACACAATCCTTCTTTTCAAGCAGAAACGGGCTTTCTAGAAGGGCCCCTGTCATACACTGGTTGTGGTAGCCTCTGGAATTCCTCTTCCTGTTCCTATAACCATTGGGGGTTTTCCTTAGGTGTGCACTCAGCCCTCCAGGAAACACAGTGGCCAGGCCACGAGGCTCATCAGTGTGAGGCTGGCTGCATCAGTGAATGCCGGACTGTGGGAGGAAGGGCTGACGCCTGTGCCCTCACGCCCTAGGACACCATGTACCAAGAAGACTGAGCCCTGGACTTGGAACTCTGCCTGCCAACAGAGCCTCAGAGGTTGTGTGGCCTAAGCTCTCCCTCCTTTACAGCAGCCCTGTCAGTGAGCACTCAGGCTCTACCTCAATACCTCCAGCAACGGAGAACTCACTACTCAGAATAGCAACTTGTGCCTTGGCTGAACTGCTCAAATCACTGGCAAGTTCCTTCTTTTATGGTGAGCTTCACCTTGGTTCTGGGATGCGAGTGGTACACAATGCTATAGCATTTGTCAACCTTAACGACCAGCCACCCTTACTATGTTTTATTAGCTGGTCTCTGTCCCCTCGGTATCCCGGTCACATTTGGAACAACTGAAGAGGCTGACGCCTGTGTCCCCTTCACAGAAGGGGTCGTTCAGCAGGTATTTGAATGACCTTCTTAAGGTCATACACAGTCCTCTGACGCTACTGTGGAGCTTCTGGGTCATTCTTGCATATCCCCTCGTCTGCTTGCTGCATCTTCCTGCCCCCCCAGGACTCACGGCCTCAGGTAGCCTGGCTGGTTAGCTTTCTCTACACTGACCAAGCGCGAGGGGACAGAGTGCTATAGGAGTGGGTGGGCTGCCCCGGGGCACCCAAACCCCGCCAGTGCCATAGCAACCCAAGAGAGGAGCATGGAGGCGCATGTGTTTCTACTGGGGGGCAGGCAGGGTGAACTTTCCCCCCTGTTTGTGTTTGATCATCTCTCTTCCCACCAGATTCACGCTGTGCCTGGAGGTTGGAGCTGGGTGTGTGTGGGCAACGGGAGCCTGCGAGTGCATGTTTGTGTGTGTGCACAGCTGTGTGGGAGTGCATCACCACCGAAGCTTCAAGGCACTGCGGCCTCTCCCTGCCCACTGACTCAGGGCCTGGCAGGCTCACACTAGATCAGCCTCCCAAAGTTTCCTGGGTTAGAGGGGAACAAACCCAAAGCTGCTGATAGGCTGTGTGGTTTCCTTGACGACCTGGAAACATGGGTGGAAGAGGGGATGGTGGGAACCAGAGAGAAGGGAGTGATTTGGCTCCACCACCAGCTTTAGCCCCCCCCTTCTTCCCTCAAAATAGCTCAGGATAAAATGTTGAGCTGGTCCCAGTGTCCTCCTGGGAATGGGGGAGGGAGTAGAGGCAGCAGGGAGGAACCCAAGTGCCCCTCAGATAAGGGAAAGCAAGAGCCCAGCTCCCCAACCTGCCTTCTGGAGGAGTCAGGCACCCCCTGCTCTTCCTTGCCTGGGAAGTTGATTTACCTCCGGTACCACTTGTTTTCCCTCATCTTCTTTCCTGGCAGCTTTAAGGACCCCCACCTGCACTCCCTCCCAACCAACCAGAACCCCAGGCTCCCAGGTTCGAGGGAAGCGAGGAAGGGGAGTCTGTCTGGCCCCCCACCCTCTGAGCCTCAGGACTGTTCCATTCCTAGAAAGCAGGAGACTGAACTAAGTCGGAGGCGGCAAGTTGAGTCGGTTCATTAAGAACAAAAGATGTTCATTAGTAATTAGTAAAACTGTCTCCCCTACTGCTGGGTCTCCTCCCAAGTGAATGTGCTCCCAGCGCCTGCCCGGGAACCAGCAACCTGGGCTCCGTAAGTCGCATGCCCCGCGGTTCCCTGGTTCCCTGACAGGGGGGTAGGCCTCTGGGCCTCGGGAAGCCCGGCCCTGATCCCTGGCCTCTTGGCTTGGGCGCTGGAATTCCCTCACTTGAGAACTGTAGAAGCTCTGAAGACACTCTGGTACGCATTTCCAACCCAAACAACGCTGCTGTGGCCCTAGCTCTGCAGCTGAACTTCAGCGGCGGCCACCTGGCCTGCCCTTGGCCCAGACACAAGCGAGGGGCCTGCCCTGCTCCCTGGGAGCTGCCCTTCCGTCCGGAGGCTGATGCGCATGCACAGCAGGTGGAAGGCAGGAGGAGAGCTAAAGGGCGAGGGGTGGGAGGGGAGGGTCCCATGCGGTCACGGCCTCCCTGGCCTCCCTGGATGGGTCAGCCTGGGGCTGGTGTGGAGGAAGGCCCTGTGCTGGGAGCGACGAGGGCAGGGTTCTAGGCTGGCACAGACTCTGAGCAACTGTGGGTGGGAGGAAGGCCACCCTGCGCCTGGTGGCCTCGGTCCCCGACCAAGCATTAGGATGCACAGTCTGACAAACACTTGGAGGTGGGCAGCGCGATGAAGCAGATTTGCAACGAAGCAGATGGCTGCCGTGACCATGATCCCTTATGGGTCTGGTCTTTTCCGTCTCCCTCCACGCCTGCTGTCCCTCCCGGGATGTGTTTGTCAGGATTGCTTGGCCTTCTGCCTCCAGAGCATCAAAGGTTCCAGGGTCCAGGGCACAGTCCTGCTGCCCTTCCCCACCGGTGGCCTCTTCAGTCTCAGGACCTCAACAGCAAGGCACCAGGGCCCAGGTCCCCCCCTCCCCAACTCGGCCCAGGCCTGAGGGAGGAGAGATTGGCTGCCCCCCTCCTCTTTGGGCTCCCCAGGCAGGCAACAGAGCCGGAAGGCCACCCAGGAGAGCAGGGAAGATGGAGTCTTGGGAGCTGCCAATCCCCCACAGTTCCGAGGAGGGGCAAAGCGGCTCTGAGACTGATAAAATGTAAGATGCTGCAGCACGTGGCTGAGAACTGCTTCTGAAGAGGGCAAAGTGTCCAACAAGAAGAAACAGTATGAGAGAGGGAGAGAGAATGGCTTTGCGGGCTGGGGCTGCCTCCTCTTAGGTGTAGTGCAATCACGTGGGTTGCTGTTAGACAGGGCCCGGCATCAGGCCCTTTGTCTACTCTGGAATGTTCTTCCCAAACATTGCACATGCACAGACACCCCATTTAAAGGAAAGAATCTTTCCCAGGGATCTTTGTGGGAGGAACTGGGAATAATGGATAACACAGTGCCTTCTCCTCATGGGCCATGTTTGGGGGACTTCTCTGAGGTCCCTGTTTTGAGTGCTGGGATCTTAGTTTTTACTGGTTTTGACCTCCTTTAACCTCCTACCTGTGGGTTTCCTGCTTCCCCCAGGCCAGAGACATCACTGGGAGTTTTCTGTGACTGGCAGCCCTGGCAGAGAATGAGAAGTGGGCTCCGGAGGTCAGACAGGCAAGGACCCTATGGTGGACAGTCGCCTCTCACAATGAGCCTGGGAAGACCAAGGCCAGAGGATGTGAGCAGACCTGGTGGTGCAGAAAGGAGGCAGGCAATCCCCAGGCTTGGCCTGAGGCCCACACGGAGTGGGTGCTAAGGGTAGTTCAAGTTGGGGTTTGTATGTTCCCGGGGGGCTATGAGGGAGCAGGAATGGGGGAGGGGGGGCTACAGAACAGAAGCTCTTACTTCTGAAGATACTCTACTGAGAGGCTCTCCAGACACCAAAGTTTAGGCCATTAAACTAGATGGCCCTCCGAGGCACATTGGGGCACCTTGGGAACTCTGGTGCCCAACTCCCTTGTATTAGTTTCCCGGGGCTGAAGACATAATTTACCACAAATTTGGAGCTTAAAAACAGAAATTTATTCTCTCAGGGTGCCTGGGTGGCTCAGTCGGTTAAGTGTCTGCCTTCGGCTCACGTCATGATCTCAGGGTTGTGGGATCGAGCTCCGCATCTGGCTCCCTGCTCAGCAAGAGCTCTGCTTCTCCCTCTCCCTCTGTCGCTCCCTCTTCTTGTGTTCTCTCATGCATGCTCTCTCTCTCTTTCAATTAAATAAAATATTTTTTAAAAACTCAGAAATTTATTCTCCCATAGTTCTGGAGGACAGAAGTTGGAAATGGAGGTGTCGGTAGAGCAGGTTCCTTCTGGAGGGTCTGAGGGAGGATCTGTTCTAGGCCTCTCTCCCAGCTTCTGGTGGTTGCAGGCATTCTCTGGCACTCTCAGTTTATAGATACATCCTTCTGATCTCTGCTTCTGTCTTCCTATGGCCTTCTCTGTATGTCCTCTCATCTCCTCGTATGGACATCAGTCATTGGATATAGGGCCCACTCTAAACCAGGATGATTTCACCTTGAGATCTTTAACGAACTACATCTACAAAGACCTTATTTCCAAATAAGGTCACAATCCCGGGTTCTGGGTCAACCCACGACATCCCTTACTTCCACCCTGGGAATAGGTGAGCAGACCTCCGCAAGTCTGTTCACCACTGCACTCTTTGAGCTGCCAGTCACAAGTCAGGGTGATCAGGGGACACATCAGATCCTAACTCCCACCTCCCCCGCCTCCCCCACCTCCGTGCTATCCTGAGCTTCCTAGAAACTCGCAAAGCAACACATATCAGACCCCATCCCCATCTTGTTCAGGGATGTTTCTCCTTCATTGAAAAGAGGGGCAGATGTCCAGATATTTCCTTGGAAAATAATGTGCACCCTGTCCTGCTTCCTGGTAGCCAGACAAGTGTCTTTTTTAAAGCCTCTCTTCATCCACCTGGCAGCTTCTCAGTCATAATTTGTCTTGTTCTGTCCTTGTGGGTAATGCAGAACAAGTCCATCCCAGTCTCCTGCTCTGCTAATGTTCAGATCATGTTTATTATCTTTCTCTATTTCGGTGGGGGGACTTTTTTTGCCTGGAGAGGCTACACCAGGGGCATTCAGATGGAACAACCCACCAAAATGAACAGATTTTGTTTTTTTTTATTTTTTTTAAACTTTTATTTATTTATGATAGACACAGAGAGAGAGAGAGAGAGAGGCAGAGACACAGGCAGAGGGAGAAGCAGGCTCCATGCACCGGGAGCCTGACGTGGGATTCGATCCCGGATATCCAGGACCGCGCCCTGGGCCAAAGGCAGGCGCCAAACCGCTGCGCCACCCAGGGATCCCCAGATTTTGAATTTTCTGTATCAGCCATCTCAGCTGACTAGTATTTTTCACCCTTCTCTGCCCTTGTGCCCCAGGGTTGGTAACAAGCTGAGCCGTGACTCTCATCTCAAAGCCCTTAGGCACAACCACCCACCACCACTCTGTGCGATTGCTCTCTAGTGAAAGAGAAAGCCGTGAAGACAAACTCTAGGTGGCCCGGCCAGGCCATCCATCACCATGATGCTCTAAAATCAGCAATCATTACCGTGACAAATGGCTCTGGAGTTCCCATCACAAATTGTGCCTCAGAAGGATGTCAGATTTCGACACCGGTACCAAGGGCATTAGTCTCCCTTTGGCATTTTAAGGAGCAAAGGGGACAGCATTGCAGTGTTGCACTTTCTTCTTCATCAAATGAGGGCAGAATGCAGTCGAGGGGACAGGGATACTGTAATCTCAGGGTTGGGCAGCAGTCTGGGAGGTCTTACTTTAGAGAATCCTTGAGGTTATAGTGTGTGGGGTCTGGTGGTAAGAGTAGATCCTGCTCAGGCAGCACCCAAGAGTGGGTGAAAACAGAGGAGACAGGAGCAGGACCTGGGGTGGGGTGGGGAAGGAAGTGAAGAGTGGGGGGGCCAGATCTCCATCACAGATCAGTGTCTACGCTAGAATCAGGTTCAGACCCCAGCCGCTGTGCGTCCCTGCCAGAGCCATGAATTTCACCAACAGATTACTACTGTTTTTTGCTTTATGCATTAGCTAATTGAATCCTTACAACACCACTGTTAGTTATGCATACTTTATTGATTGGAGAAGCGAAGTCAGAGAGGTTAAGTAATTTGCCCAAGGTCACACAGTTAGTGTCTGGAGTCTGAATTTGAACTCAAGTTTGTCTCAAATCAAAGTCAGCAAGTGCTCACAGGCATGGTGCCGTCTAGCCTCCTTTTGTCTTTGTTCGAGGGCTAAGCCTTGGAAGTCTGGGATGGTGACTCTACTGGTGAGGAGCGGGAGCCACTAGGTCAGGGCAGGGGGTGGGATTGCTGATGAATAGGAGGCTTCTGGGGTACCTGGGTGGCTCAGTCGTTGAGCGTCTGCTTTTGGCTCAGGTCATGATACGGCGTCCTGGGATCAGGTCCCACATTGGGCTCCCTGTAGGGAGTCTACTTCTCCCTCTGCCTGTGTCTCTGCCTTTCTCTCTGTGTGTCTCTCATGAATAAATGAATAAAATTTAAAAAAAAAAAAAAGGAGGCTTCCAGTGACTTGTCCTGGACACCCATGCAGCAGGGGAGGGGGTCTGGCTGAGTCCCCGGATCCGAAACTGGCGGATATTGAAAATGCAGGGTTGGCAAGCAAAGGTGGGGTGGTGATGGACTGCTTCAGGGCCCATGTCCTTTATGGAGCCCAACCTTCTCCCCAGACAGAAGGATTGCTGCTTCTCTTAGATAATACAAAACTAATCATATTCCTTAAGTCATTGGTCTGTGCAAGGCTTGTATTTCCTTCTATTTTATTATTTTTCTTTATTCTGTTAGCCCCTCACTGTAGACACTCATCACAGTACATTAAATATTTATCTTTCCAGTCTGATTGAGGTCTATGTGTATTCTTGATAAAAGGAGTGTGTGTGTGTTAACTGACATAATTGATTTTGTGCTCTTATGTCTCACCGTTCACGCAACGGTAGTTACTGCAGTTGTTGTGTATGCTTTTTACAGCAGAGTGTTGTATCATATGTCCATATATGCCACATTTACTGTCCACTTCTGGGTGGCTCCCAGCTCCTGGGCACTAAGAGCAGAGCCACAAAAAACAACTCAGAAAAGCCTCCTTATCCATCTGTGGGCTGTTCCCCTGGAACGGGGGTGGAGGTGGTTAGGCCACAGGATGTGTGGATGCATCTAGTCTTCTCAACCTCTCCCGGCTTTGACTCCCTGTAAACCACACTCATTATTGCGTTCTGGTTTTTCATTGCTATTTGTATCTTCACACTTACCTGTCTTACCTCTCCTGCTAGACCATAAACTCTTGAGGTCAGAGACCATATTTCACTAATCTTCATATTCTTTACTGGTCTCAATACACATCTAATACATAGTTGGTGCTTAATAAAATATTTTTAATACATTAAATTAACACCCTCTCCTACCGGCATGTTAAGAGACACACACAGCTAAGCTTACTCTTAGCTGTGTTTCATTCATCTGAACCAAGTTCAGAATCTGATCCTCTGTCAACTCTTTATCCTAAATATCCCGTAGGCCTTCCTTCGCTGTGATGCCTGACTTTGTCAGATATGGGAAGATAGTACGGTTACAAGTCAACCAGGTTGGGAGTCAGGAGATCTGAGTGCCGGGTGACCAGTTTTCTGACTTTGGACAGGAGTGAATTTCTCCTCTGAACCTCAGAGGAGAACCACTTGTTCCCTTATATCTCTGATGGAGGGTGGTGTTTAGTGGCCTCGTACCCCAGTCTGCACTCAGGGAACTAATGAGCTGTATTGATAAGGAGTGTTACCTGTCCATCTCCTGTTCGAGAGAACTGCTAGAAGAGGAGGTGGGCGAGAGAGGAAGATGGAGCTGGACACATGGCTGGGGGGACATTGTTCTTGCCCTCTCAGCCTCAACTCATGCAGGTTGGCTTTACTCATTTCTACAATATTCATCACTGAAGACAGAAGGTCCCACAGAGGAATCAGGGCTCTGTTGAGAAGAGCCAGAATATGAATCACTGGAGAAAGAGAAGTGAGTGGCCAAAGGAAGATGAGAGGCTGCATTAGTAATTGGGAACAAGTGGAATTCAAGGGATGGGCCATACCTGTGCAGCCAGGTTAGGAGACAGGAGACACCGAGCTGATCTGCCGATCATTGTCACCTCTGAAATGGGTACCAGGACTGATCCATAGGGTCCTGCCACAGTCCGTCTGGAGATACCTGGTCAAGGAGGGGTTAAGGTGGTAGGGGATGAAAACAATGTGAATTCAGGCTACCCTAAGAAAATTCAAATGGGGCACCTGTGATAAGTGCGGGACTGGATGGGTTCCCCATCAGGATGCAGGAGAATCACTCCTGGGAGGTGTTTTGGAATAAAACCTACCCTAGTAGAAAAGGTCAGCAGCTCCAGGAAGCCAGGTGGAGGGTGGCTGGAGGAAACCAATGCTGAGGTCTATGGTAACTTGTTTGGGCTCAACTGAGACATGTTGGGATCTCAGTGGTGACAAGCTACAGGTGATCAGGGTTGAAGATAGACCTGCTCCGGGCTCCAGGAGACCAAGGAGGGAGTCCCCATTCTCCTTAAAGGTCAGGACTGGAGCTGACATAACCTCACTTCTGTTGTATGCCACTGGCCAGTGTAGTCATAGACCAGCCCACATGCAAGGGGATACTCTTCATGGGTAGAGTGTCAAAGAACTCCTGGTCATCTTTATTCTCCCACAAGAGTTACAATAAAATTCTCCACGCAGCTCTTTCCTTTCCACTCCCCTATTACCTGTTCCTAACTTGTCATCTGCCTGAAGCTCAGCCCGCTTCCCCCAATCTCTGTGTCCAAGTTCCTAGCAAGGTCATTACTACCCTCCCATGTACCCTCATTCCCTGCTTCCCACCTCAGCCCCCCACTAGCCTCTTTCACAAGGTCATTTGGATTCTCTTCTACTGTTAACTTCATCTTGGATAATCTTGTCTCTCTGTCTCCCCAAATGAAAGTTAACTTTTCTTCCGACAGAACCAGATCTTTCTTGACACTTTCTGAGGGGAGTGACTGCTTCTTTCATGAAGAGGGCTCAACTTCCTCCTTGCATCCTATTGCAACTTCCAGACTCTGCATAAAACAGCGCATAATTGAAATTAAATTATTTCATTAAACTGTCTCAATGCAAGTGGAGGCTAAGGATAGAGATAATTAATCAGTCAATAAGCATTTATTGACTGGAATGCCCAGTCCAGTGGAGAGCCAACTACGTAACAGATAATCAGTATACAATGTGCAACCAGCAAGTAAGAAAAGAGTAGTAAGGGCAGCCCTGGTGGCTCAGCAATTTAGCGCCGCCTTTGGCCCGGGGCCTGATCCTGGAGACCCGGGATCGAGTCCCACGTCGGGCTCCCTGCATGGAGCCTGCTTCTCCCTCTGCCAGTGTCTCTGCCTTTCTCTCTGTCTCTGTGTTTCTCACGAATAAGTAAATAAAATATTTTAAAAAAAGAAAAGAGGGATCCCTGGGTGGCGCAGCGGTTTGGCGCCTGCCTTTGGCCCAGGGCGCGATCCTGGAGACCTGGGATCGAATCCCACGTCGGGCTCCCTGCATGGAGCCTGCTTCTCCCTCTGCCTATGTCTCTGACTCTCTCTCTCTCTCTCTCTGTGTGACTATCATAGATAAATAAAAATTAAAAAAAAAGAAAAAAAGAAAAGAAAAGAGTAGTAACTGGCACCAGCCAGTGAGTTCCCTGAGGTTAGAGACTGAGCCTTATTCATTTGTGTCCTTGGAGCCCAAAGCAATGCCCAACAAATGATAAGTGCATGAATGAATGAGTGAATGAATGAATGGTTGCATACTTACCATGAATATAAAATTACTTCAAGAAAGCCAACTTCTCTTGTATTTTTTTTTTTTCCAACTTCTCTTGTATTAACTAGAGTTTTCATGAGTCACATAGAAGTCTCTGGAGGGTATTGGGGATAAAGAATTAAGATTCTTCTTTAAAAATCTTTGCCATCTGGCCATCTGCTTATTCTGGCTTTTCCCCATCCTAGCTGATGGTGCTCATAACTCCAGGACTTTCTAAATGACCTCAGCATCTGACTCACACCATGCATACCCCGCCCTCAATCTCACTAATTCAATATCTATGTATAGCTGTTTTCTTTTCTAGCCCCCTGATCTAATGATTCTTGAGCTTGGCCCACTTTTTTTGTGTGTTGTTGCTATAGCTCAGCTTTCCAACCTTACCTCTCAAGACTACTCTTTTTTTAAAAAAAATTATCATTATTACTTCTTTTTAAAAATAATTTAAAAAATTATCTTTATCACTTCTTTTTAAATAATTTTTTAAAAAAATTTTTATCACTTTAAAAATAATTTTTAAAAATTATCTTTATCATTTCTTTTTTTTAAATAATTTTTTTAAAGATTTTGTTTATTCATGAGAGACAGAGAGAGAAAGAGGCAGAGACACAGGCAGAGGGAGAAGCAGGCTCCATGCTGGAAACCCCAAGTGGGACTCTATCCAGGGTCTCCAGGTTCAGGCCCTGGGCTGAAGGTGGCGCTAAATTGCCGAGCCACCCGGGCTGCCCTCAAGACTACTTTTTACCACACCCTCTACTGTCAAACTAGGTGGTCCCCTTCCCCAAAACAATTATTCACATTGAATGGACGCTATCCTCATGAACCAACATCCCACCCATACTTCACAGTACATCTCGATTGCTACCCTCTTCCTAAGACTTGTGCTGATTTGCCCAACAAGATATGATTTCTTCTTTCCTAAAAATTGTAGAGAATCTCAGTGATTCTTCTCTCAAGTGGTATTTGTTATGACAATCTGTTAAGACATCTGCTGTCTCCGTCCATTGGGCTGGTATAACAAAAAGTTCCATAGCTTAGGTGGCTTAAACAACATACATTTATTTCTTACAGGCCTGCAGAATGGGGAGTCCAAAATCAAGGCACCAGCAGACTTGGTGACTGGTGAGAGCCTGCTCCCTGCATTCCAGCCATAACCTCACATGGCAGAAAGAGTAAGGGAGCATTCTTGCACCTCTTTAAAAGGGAATCGTCCCATTCATGAGGATGCCACCTTCAAACACCCACCTCCTAGGATCATCGCATTGTGGGCGATGGGCACATATGGAGATGGGCACCAGCACTCTGGCCATAACATCTGGTATTGTTATATGTGAGGCCTTCTGGTGTTGTCATGTGTGTCTTTGCCTCATCTTCCCTACTTTTCTGTAAGTTCTCACAGAGAAGAGGCTATTTCTCACCCATCTTCTCATCACACCCTTTTAATAGCACCCACAGCAGAATGTTGGACATAGGTTATTTTGTCTTGAAAGCATCCATCCTTTAAGGACTCTTTCTTCTTCTAGATGATCAAAACTGGGGCTGTTAATCCCAGTGCCTCACATGATACAAAGCGGGGCAGATGCAGTCTGGCCAATGCAAATATTCCATCCCCAGCCTCAGAGGTGGCCTAGGACCTGAGCAAAACCAATCAGGGTCTGCCTTGAGATTTGCTATAGGTATACACAGAGAAACATCTTCTTCCTCTGAGGCTAAGCTGTGAGGATGTTGTAAATTGGGGTTTCTGTGGCCATCTTTCTGGGTCACATGGAGGAGGCTGTCTGCAACAAGAGGCCTGCCTCAAAAGAAGCAGAGACAGAAACAATAATAGCTGGCACACTGGGAGCTGAGGTCCTATTCCAAGCACCTTGTGTGGATAATTGCCTCATAAGAACCTATGAAGCAAACACTATTATTTTATCTGGTTTACAGACAAGGACACAAGGGCACTGGGAAGTTAAGCAAAGTTAAGCAATTTGTTTAAAGGCACCCAACTAGTTGGGTGGGGAGCCAGGCTCTGAACTCAGCCTGTGGGACCCCCAAACCATAATGCTACCTTATATGTGAGCCAGGATGAGCATCAGTGGGACAGAGATGGATTTATTCATTTATAAGCATGAACGAGGGAGAGCTGACAGCATCATTTGAGCTCCTGGATCTAGCTGTGCCTGGAGCCGGCTGACTCATGTGCTTTTTAGTTAAAGAAGCCAGTACTTTCTCTTTTACACTTAAAATAGTTTGTGTGTCAGTCACTTGCATGCTCCTGGGTTCGCTGAGGAACAGCAGGTCTTGGAGATGGAGTCCCTTCTGGATTTGCATCCTGACACCACCCCTGACTTGCCACCTAAGCTTAGATAAATTACCTGGCCTCTCAGGGCCCCGCAGGTAAATGACCCTGCCTCACAGGGCAAAGGAGACCTTGACGGGAGATGAGATTACAGGTAATGCACTTAACACTCTGCTAACACAGTGTAAGTACCCAATAATTGTTAGTTTTCGTCTCTTCCCCTTTCCCTTATGAGGAGTAGCTGTTCAATAAGTATTTGTTGAATTGAATTAAATCCTCAAGAGGCAGCAGGATGTTGCCTGAGCTTGAAAGCAGCTGGATTTACAGAGTCTCCATCAGGGGAGGCTCCTCAGCCCGAGGGGTCATCTAACAGCTCCATTTGGCCATTAAGGAAAAAAAAACAAAAAAACAAAAAACTGCACTTCTTCCATCTCCCTGACAACATCGTTGTCCTCTCTGGCTTCCAGATCTCTCCAACCAACTGGGAGAACGAAGTCTGTCTGATCTGCTTCATGTCCCTTTGTCTGCTTCCTTAGTGTCCCTCCGCATCTACCCACTCACTAGGTGTTCTGATTATCCTTCTAGATCTTTGCCAGACCCGCGTTCTCCTCCTTACCCTTCCTGACAGGACCCTTGCTCAGACCTTCCTCACCTGGCTGGATGTCTGCCTCGACCTCCTCACCGGCCTCCCTCCCTGCAGCCACTAGCCCAGCGGCACTGCCCACTGCCGGAACACTCATGTCCAAGGTAATCAAACCACTCTTCTCCTTAAAACCTCCCTTGCTGGGCAGCCCCGGTGGTGCAGCGGTTTAGTGTCGCCTTCTCTCCCGGGCGTCATCCTGGAGACCTGGGATCGAGTCCCACGTTGGGATCCCTGCATGGAGCCTGCTTCTCCCTCTGCCTCTGCCTGTCTCTCCTCTCTCTCTGTGTGTCTCATGAATAAATAAGATCTTAAAAAAAAGAAACTTATAAAAAAAAAAAATCCGCTGTTGCCGAGAGGATAGAGGGCAAAGGCTCAGCAGACCCGAGGCCCTCTTCAGCTGGAGCCCGTCTGAGCCCCCAGGTCCCCCGACTTGCTGTGTCGTGCCTCCATGCCACCCTCATGCTGTTCCCTTCACCGGAACACCCAGGTCCACACCTCCCTCCTCATAGCCCTCTCCCTCAATTCTGACTCTGATCAGTTTTTTTGATTTTTAAAAGATTTTATTTATTTATTCATGAGAAACACACAGAAAGAGGCAGAGACACAGGCAGAGGGAAAAGCAGGCTCCATGCAGGGAGCCTGACGCGGGACTTGATCCCAGGACTCCGGCATCATGACCTGAGCCAAAAGCAGACACTCAACCACTGAGCCAACAAGAAGGCCCCCTACTTAGTTTTTGTTTTATTTTGCTCCCCCCGCCCCACCACCCTCGAATCTTCACTCCCTCCTCGGCATTCCCACAATCCCTGTCCATAATTCTATCTTCTCACATTTTGGTTTATAGAGATATGATCACTTTCTGCCTCTGTTTTGAGAACTTTGAGACCGAGGGTGAGGTCTTACTCGTGTTTGTAACCCTGGCACCCAGTAGGCCCTTACCTGCAGACTTCATGAAAGCTGATGCCAAGGGAGAAGGAAGGAGAAAGAAGAGCCATTATATTTCTTTCTTGCAGGTGAATCTGAACTCTGATTGGCATGTGTTCCCCTGGTCGACTCCCTCCACTACTTGAGTGGAACTAGGGCTTCTCTTAACAGCAAATACAATAGCTCCAGGGTGGAATTGCTTAGGGGGGAGGGGCAGTTTCTTACCTTCTAAAGTGGGAAGGGGTGCTCTCTCCACTAGCTCTGTGGCAAACAAAGAAGAATCATCTCTGGGCTCCCATGTGGTTGTAGGATCGTTTCTGAAATTGCGTAATTCTTTATACAGCCTTGTATGTATGGTACACGAATAGGTAACCTTTGGCTACCTTAAAATAGCCCCCATCTCAGTTTTAAAAAGGAGAAAGTTATTTCATGGCATCTAAATATAGGTAGAGTCTGCACTGATGCAGAATTTAAGCAAATCCATGCAAATCCTTGCAGACTGGGGAAGGGGGTGTTGGCTATCTCCTCCTGGCAGCTACATCTCGGCCCCCAGGGCTCTCCTCACCAGGGCTCTCCTGCCTCCGCTGCTGACCTTGGTCCCCCCCCCACCACTCCTCCCTTCTGATACTGACCTTGAGCATCCCGTAACCTCTCAGTCTTAGGAGACTCCCTGACCTGCCCTAGTGGGCTAGTAATTCCCTTGAGATGGCTTTGCAGGGCCAGTGGGAGGATGAAATGAAAGCCAGCCAATGACAGGGCTGTGCACCTGGAGGTACAACCCTGTGGCTGGCAGGAAGGGACCTGGCAGGGGTGCTGGGCAGGCCCCCATTGTGGGCAGCCCTCCAGCTGCTCTGCTGGGCTTTCTGGGCTTTTGTTCCTCTATAATTCTCATTTTTTCCCCTCTCAAATCTGTTTCCCATTAAAAAGAAATGTGTTCTCCTCCCTCCCTCTCTCACTGAGCTCTCAGAATGGGCTCAGCTGCTCTAGCTCAAGGCACCCACTGATTCAAACCAAAGAAGGCGGGAGGCCTGCCTGAGCAGCCACCCGGCTCCTCCCTCCGCCCCGGCCTTGCCCTTACTCCCGACTCTCTCCCCAATGGAAAATTCGGCCTCAGACTGCCCTTGTGACTGGAAAAAGCAGGGTCAGCTCATCAAAGCAGAACAGGGGTTGTTAGCTTTCCTCGAGCAGAGGGTCAATAGGAAGGGAGGACTCGGGCAGGGGAGGGTTAGAGCAGGCTGGCCCTGCCAGGAAAGTGGGGGGACGTCCTGCCAGGGGTGGGGGGAGCTTTATTAGAGGATGCTGAGAGGCGGGGTTGGGGGGTGGCTGTGGGCTTAGCTGTGGAAGGGAGCCGCATGCTGGTAAAATGGTCTCTGCCCCTTTGGGCCAGCCAGAAGGGAAATGATTTGACCTATACGAGGCCAGTTGCCTCTTGGAAGATGCTTGAGGCCTAGCCCACTGCTCCCCCTTCTGGGCTTGGGGGAGGTAAAGGAAGGAAGTGAGGAGCAGAGCCCTTTAGCTGCAAGGGGGCCTCTGGGGCCAGGTGCTGGGGAGTCCAGCTTTCATGTCCCATAACTGTGAAGACTGTCTCTTTCCAAGAGGCAGCTGTGATCCCGCCATGGGAAAATCTGAGTTGCCATTTTGAGTTCCTGAATTCTCCCGTAGTATGATGGGATTGGGGGGAATGGGCTGGAAGGGAGTACAGGGTGAGAATGGGAAGAAGGAGGCTGGATGGGAGTCACCTGAATTGAGGGACCACAGAAGGTGGGGTGGGAGGGAAAGCAAGTGTATATGAAGGCTCAGTGGGCAAAGGCTGAGCAAAGAGCATAGTGGGAGGGGGTTTACAACCTCCCCCATCCCCAGCACCATGCTCTGTCTCCCCCCATACCCCCCAACCCCCGTTCAACTGCTCCCCCACATTTCTGTGTTATTTCAAGAGATCTGAAGGTTTTCAGGTTGGACTCTGGGAAGTTCTGGCTCTGTGTACAGAGAAACAATAGGAATAGCACAGCAAGGCATGCTTAGGGCTCTTAAACATATATGTGTCTCTTCTTCTTTTAGTGGTAAGACTCAGAATTTCGGTAGGTACCAAGACTCTATCTCCCAGCTTCCCTGGCAGTGAGCTTCGGCCCTGTGATGAAGTTCCAGCCGATGGGGTGTGAATGGAAGGGATGCGTGCCACTTCTGGGTAGTGCCCTAAAGGGATAGGCATATGCTCCACTCCCCTTTTCTCTGCCCAGAATGTGGATGTGATGGCAGGAGCCAGAGCAGTCATCTTAGACCTTGATATGGAAGCCATGGCAGAGTGACATGAGTCTGGGTCTTCTGCACTGGGAAACTGCCAAATTTAGTCCTGGACTGCTAATACAAGGACCATTACTGAGGAGAAATACACCTTTCTCTTGTTAAGCCACTATTACTGTAACTTTTGTTACAGCAGCTGAACCGGCATCTTAGCTGTACAAATACTACAACCAAAAGTTATGAGATCCTACAAAGTGTACTGGATCACTGTTCTGAGCACTCTGTGTGGCACTGAATTTGATCATCACGGGTGTTATACTATATGTTGGCAAATCAAACTTCAATAAAAAATTTTTAAAAAATTAATTTGATCATCACAAACCAGTGACTTGGTGAGCAACATGTTGTCCTGAATCTCTAAACACCCCAGCCGTCTCCGCTCTCTTTGCTGTCCTCGACCCAGGTAAGGTCAGGTTGTTGGGGATGAGTCCAGGTACGTGTCCTCAAGACCCTCATTTGTCTCTGCCACACACGAGGTGTTGGATGATGCCTACATGAAGGACCCACACCTTCGAACAGACTCAGATTGAGACACCCCAGCCCAATCCTATTTCACAGGGAAGTGGGGAAGTGAAACAGCACACTCGTTCTCACGGTGGAGGAGTGGCAGTTGCTTCTTGATGGTAGCAGGTGGTTTGCAGTGGTCTGTACACTAGTTCTTCACCACCACACTCCCCCCCCCCCCAGCTGAGGCAAATGCCCATTGCAACACATATTGGGAGTCAGAGTGACATTATGGAGGACTTAATCTTGATTTTGCTCTACTTTATTTTTTAGAAGGAATTTTTTAAATTCCTCTAAGTGTTTTAAGCGCTATTAGTAACAAATCCCTTTCTTCACCCTTACACCTGACTGTGGTGGACCTGGTTGTCAGAATGCTGCTGTGGAGAACCAGCCTGAGGGATTGCTTCATGACTGGTCCGGTCTGTAGCTGGCCAGCGTTCCTGCCCATGGTCTGCAGCACCAGAGGGCAAGACCAATGGGGTGCCAGCTCTTTGGGATAGACGAACACACAGATGCCATCAGAATGGGCATCTGCTTGTTTTGACTCTCTTTCTACCCTCTTCTGCTCACAGCATCTTGCTTTCCCTTCAGGGAAGTGACTACTGCCTATTGCATGTGCTCAAGATCTGCTCTTTCCACTGATTGGCATCAGACCCAAACCTGACTAAAGTGTCTCCTGGGCACCCAAATGTTGTGTCCCAGGCAACAAGATGGATGGCAGTTAGAACTTGGTTGTCTTGAATCCTGAGTTCTTACAAACCTGAATATTGAATATCGAGTTTATGTAACTAACTAATCAGAATGAATTCAAGGTTATCCTTAACCGCTGTCACTCTCTCTCACATTTAATATACATTCTCTTTTTTTAAAATTTTTATTTATTTATGATAGTCACAGAGAGAGAGAGAGAGAGGCAGAGACACAGGCAGAGGGAGAAGCAGGCTCCATGCACTGGGAGCCCAATGTGGGATTCGATCCTGGGTCTCCAGGATTGCGCCCTGGGCCAAAGGCAGGCGCTAAACCGCTGCGCCACCCAGGGATCCCACCCCCCTTTTTTAAAATATACATTCTCAAAGAGGTGAGAGAATTGCACTGGAGTGAACAGGCAGGAAACTGTATGTAAGCTGAGCTGCATAATGGTCCTGTTCTTCTCAGGTCAAGTTGTCCAAATCCTCCTTTCATTTTGGAAGCTCTCCTCCAATCAGGAGCCATACTGCATGACTTCAGGGGCACCAATCACATGCCATCTCTGGAGTCGTGCAAAGAGGTGGCCTTGCCAGGCAGCCTTCCAGTACATTCCCTGTTGTTGCTTATGTTAGCCCAAGTCCATTTCTGAGGGCTACAGCTGAAGAACCTAACCTGGAAATTATAGCCATCCTCTCACCGCTTAATAATACTCCTCTGAAACCATTCAGCAGTCAGAACTCCTTCCCTTTTCCTTGAAGTGCCTCAAGAATGGGGTTGTCAGTACAAATTGTCATAAATACAAATATAACTAAGTACATACATACAGAAAAATATATTATTTTTAGTATAAATATGTCCTATGCAATATTTGAGCGCCCTACATTGTATCTGGCAACCCTACCCTGGGAAGAAAATGAAGCCACACCTTTTGAAGTTGGTCTAAAGACACTCACCTCCCCTTTTATTCTGCTGCCCCTTACCCTGACATGTAAATGGCTCCTGGGGGGGGCATATTATTTACTGGAGAATTCACGTAAGGGTAGCCATCTGATAGAAAATGGATCAGTCAAGGTGGCCCCCCAGGATTTTTGAAACAGAAAGTAAGGAAGAATTAAGTACTTCCGTGTGTTAGACTTTGGAAAACACGAAGCCCAGGCCAGGAGGATTGCCTGCACATGGCTGGGATTGGTGTTTATTGAGAGAATGAGCTGAACCATCAGGCAGAGGCAGAAAGGAGAGAGGTAGGCAGTTCTTTTTTTTTTTTTTTTTTTATGATAGTCGCACAGAGAGAGAGAGGCAGAGACACAGGCAGAGGGAGAAGCAGGCTCCATGCACCGGGAGCCCGACGTGGGATTCGATCCCGAGTCTCCAGGATCGCGCCCTGGGCCAAAGGCAGGTGCTAAACTGCTGCGCCACCCAGGGATCCCGAGGCAGGCAGTTCTGACAGTGTTCAAATCTCAGGTTCTAGTTTCCTCTTTTTTTTTTTTTTTAAGATTTTATTTATTTGGGACAGTGCACACACAAAGGGTGGGGGAAGGGGAGAGGGAGAGGGAGAAGCAGATTCCCTGCTGAGCAGGGAGCCCAAAGCGGGCCTCTGGCTCGATCCCAGGACCCCAAGATCATGATCTGGGCCAAAGGCAGATGCTTACCTGACCAAGCCACCCAAGTGCCCCAGATGCCAGTTGTTCTTGAGGCCTCTTTACCTTTGCCATGTTTTAATTTTTGATGTCTTCTTAGCTTCTATGAGCTATTAGATTCTTTTTCGTTCAACAGTTGAAACCAAATTAATACTTGGTTGTGTTAGAGTAAGCTGGGAGTGTCTATCTTCCCAAGATGTGAGTAGGAACCACGTCTTACTCATCTTAGCCTTCCCAGCCTCTAACTCAGCACCTGGCACAGAGGAGGAGCTCAATCATGTTTAAATAAATGAATAAATGATAATGCACGTTTGATGGATTTCATTTCTTAAAGGAAAGTTCACTGACAGCAGATTACCTTTCTCAGCAGCTCACTGGAAGCCTGGAAATTTAGAGCATTGCCTCCCACCTCTCAAATGGGCCTGAGCTGGGGAAGGCTATGGTTGGTTACGTGCTTTTGCCTAGGGAGGAGAATAATGAAGGCTTCATTATAAAGACTGGCTGCTGAAACAGCCTGACGTCAAAAGCTAACTTTTTTGACTCTGTGTTTGTTTCGATTCCCTTCTAGACAGATGAGAATGGAATAGGGTTAAGTCCTGCTGGGCCCTCCTAAAGTGGGAGTTCTCTAAGGCCTGAAATTTAGCTCTCAGGTTACCCCAGAGGCAGAGCATCTGGAGCATAACCTCCATCTCAACCTTCCCAAGACTTGCAAGGAAGGAGGAGTCTGCTTTCAGCCCCAGTCCCCAGCTCTCTGGAAAGAGGGGCCAGGGAGTGCCTCACACTCCCTAGATGCCAGTGGCCCTGTCTCTCAAACTGTGTGGGGACCCGGGAGCTGGTTCTTTCTGCCAATGGAAGAATGGGCTCTGTTCCCTCCTGCACTCGAGGAATTCCATCCCCCCTAGATTATCTGTGTCAACCATTTGAGTAGAAGAAGGATTTCAGAGCTGGGAGAATTTGTTTGTATTTTCACCGTTTATAATGCTCTTTTTGTCAGCCCAATTTGCCTATAACAAAAGGATGGCCTAACATTCAATTATGGAGAGAAGAAACACAAAAAGCAAACTAAGGCTTTGCAACATCAGAGTGAATATTATCTTTGGCAAAATGTAAAGAGATGTAGGAAAAAAGGCTGCTCAGAAGATTCTGTTAATAATGGGCTTGTCAGCTGATTCCTGAGGCCCCTTTTGGAACTAACTTCTCAAGACTTAGATTCTTTCCTGCATTTGTTCTATTTTCTCTGGTTTTGTGCTCTTATCACATTTCCTTATCCACTGTCTTCCTGTCTTCCTTGCTCATCACATTTGCATGCTGATTTTTGTAACAATAGTGAGAAAAGCCTCTCCCCAGTGGAATTCCCTAGTGCAGAAATGTTTCCTTTTATTTGTCTTGTCTAGTGAGTGTATTCCTGCTGGGGGCTTCTAGGCTGTTTTTTTTCTTGTCTTTATTCCTCAGAAGCATAACCTGGTCATTTATTGACCTATTGACCTACAGACTCAATAGTTATCACTTCTTTATCATCAACTACGAGTAAGTTATCATGCAAAGTACCTCAGATACATTATCTCACTTAAAACTCTTTATGATTCTGTTAGGACATATTATGATTCCCGTGTGATAGATGAAGAAACTGAGTCCTAGTGAGATGCAGTAACTCCACCAATGTCACACAGCTCATGAGTGGCCAAGCCAGGGTTGGGACTAAAGTCTTCCTGACTCCAGAATCTTTTGTTTATTTAAATAAATTTATTTTTTTTATTGGTGTTCAATTTACCAACATACAGAATAACACCCAGTGCTCATCCTGTCAAGTGCCCCCCTCAGTGCCCGCCACCCATTCACCCCCACCCCCCACCCTCCTCCCTTTCCACCACCCCGAGTTCGTTTCCCAGAGTTAGGAGTCTTCCATGTTCTGTCTCCCTTTCTGATATTTCCCACACATTTCTTCTCCCTTCCCTTATATTCCCTTTCACTATTATTTATATTCCCCAAATGAATGAGAACATACACTGTTTGTCCTTCTCCGATTGACTTACTTCACTCAGCATAATACCCTCCAGGTCCATCCAAGTCGAAGAAAATGGTGGGTATTTGTCATTTCTAATGGCTGAGGAATATTCCATTGTATACACAGACCACATCTTCTTTATCCATTCATCTTTCGATGGACACCGAGGCTCCTTCCACAGTGTGGCTATTGTGGCCATTGCTGCTATAAACATCGGGTGCAGGTGTCCCGGCGTTTCATTGCATCTGAATCTTTGGGGTAAATCCCCAGCAGTGCAATTGCTGGGTCATAGGGCAGGTCTATTTTTAACTCTTTGAGGAACCTCCACACAGTTTTCCAGAGTGGCTGCACCAGTTCACATTCCCACCAACCTGACTCCAGAATCTTAATGAGCTTGTGTAGCTGGCTCCCTTCCTTGATCCACTTTCCTCAATTGCTTCTGTTATCCTCCTCCTCTTCCCTCAAGACATTTCCAGGATCTCTGTTTCCCAAGGAAGCGGTCTTAATCTGGGTTTGAAGAGTTTCAGGGAGTCAGTGAAGCCCCTGAGACTGTATGCATCTTTCACATGTAGGCATTCGTGCGCATGTTTCTGGGAAGAGATGCCATTGCTTTCATTCCCAAATGAGTATGAGACCCTGAGGTGCAAGAGGGAGTTAGTAGTTCATCCCAAGAAGCTCTAGCTTCAGGTTCTAGGACAGAGCTTCTCAAACTTCAGTGAACACCAGCCTCATGCAGGGAGCTTGTTAAAATGCAAATGTACATCTGGGATCTACAGGCCAGTAATCTATGTTTTGACAAGTACCTTTTCTCTGGAGTGAGTTACTCTGTAGTATCCACTCAGTCTCCTGGTGACCTTAGATCCTGTAGTTACCCCCACAACTTTATTGTAGTAACCCCTTTGAAAAGGATCTAGGCGTTTTCCATTCCTCCCATGAAAAATGCTTGACCCTGTCTATGAATGTCATGGTTGTGCTCCATAGAAAAAGGAGGTCCAGAGAATCAGGACAAATCAAAAGGAATTTCAACAAATCCTCCATAATGGAAATGCTCAAATCGTTGGACACCCCAGGACTGATGCCATCAAGATACTACCAACTCAATATTAATCTTTATTCCACCTCCAGCAGAGGGTTTCTGAGACTGTCATTGTCCCACTTTCAGTCTTCATGGACATGGTTGGAGTTTAAAAACTAAGATGGCTAGAGTTTAAATGACTGAATGCAACTCTTGGCCATTCTTGGGGGAGTCCCTTGGGAGAGGCCAGTGCTTCTTTATCCAGATGCTTCATAAAGGAGCCTTGGTGGTAAGTTCACAGAGGCCCAGGTGGGGACCTCTACTTAGTGGGTTCCTAAACTTTCATCGCGGATAGATGGGTCAGTTTGTCTGCTCTGCTCGCACCTGTTCTAACCATTTGTGTCTTTTTTCAATGCCCCAAGAGGGGCTGGTGGCATATGAAACTCCATGATAATCATCGTTGCATTTTGGACTAGGCGTGGCTAGAGTGGCCACCTGACTTGTGTTAAGTTAATTAAATTTTTCCTTCAGGATTTTGAAATGGGGAGGGGGTGGTCATAAACTAAACTTTCTGGAAGTGGGAAGTTATGTGAATTCAGGTCTGAGGCAGCTGTGTTTGGTTTAATAAGCAAATGGAACAGAAAATCATCTATTAAGGAGTAGAATTGGAAGAAAGAGAGAAGTTGCCAGTTCCTATCCTCTCAGAGGCCCACTTGTGCTTCCTGTTGTGGTTACTTGGTTTTATGAAACACCTCTGTAGTCTTTCCATAAATTCCTCTTTTTTTGCTAAATTGGAGTGAATTTTACTTCTTCCAATCAAATGACGTTTTTACTACCCTGCTTTCAAAACTTTGCTGCAGATAAGAAAACATTAATACCTGTATGGCACACTCTTAGACCATGGTATAAGCATACCTGTACCATTCGTGGCACCATATTGGAACTTTGCTTTGCTAAGACATCAGATAATGTAAGAAAAAAAGTCTGTAATTAGAAGACTGACAAGAAAACGTGAAATGGCTGTGGAGTTGAGGGGGAAGCTCATGCTGAAGTGCAATGGCAATGTGAACATCCCTTCCTCCCAGGAGAGGTGACCAGTGGCCTTTAGTGCTGTCCATTATTATCCTCTTGGGACCTAGACATGATCTGGCTCTCTGAGGCCAAAGCTTTGGAGGACTTTATAGCTACAAACCGTGGACTAATGGATTGTGCTGGTTTTTTCTTGCAGTCATGCATAGAGTATAGCAAGAGAGGGACAAATGCCAGTCTAGGTTATCCCACTGAAAGCACATGGGGCAATTATGGACTTAACTCCTTTTTGGATTGCCCTCTCTGTTGAGCCAGTATGAATAATTCTGAGCTGCTAGGGGCCATATCAAGAAATTATTAATTTACTTTGCCAAATGGCTACAGTTGAATTCTCTGCCATGGCCTTTCTATGGCTCAGTTTAGTACCTTGATGAGAAAAAGAGAGGGACCCTGATAACTGGAAATGCATATAACTGAAATGTGGGGAACCTGGGATCCTCCAGAGAACTTTCCACTACATACCCTCTAAGCAAGTGCTATGATGCATTCCACTGTAAAATGCATTCTTCTATTGCAACATCATAAACAAAATAAAAATATAAGAAGAAATTTTGGAAAAAAAAATTGTAGCATGTATAGCAGAGAATAATTTATCTTCCATTACATATAAAAGTTTCTGTAAATTTTTTTTAATTTACTTATGATAGTCACAGAGAGAGAGAGAGAGAGAGGGGGGGGGGGCAGAGACACAGGCAGAGGGAGAAGCAGGCTCCATGCACCAGGAGCCCGACGTGGGATTCGATCCCGGGTCTCCAGGATCGCGCCCTGGGCCAAAGGCAGGCGCCAAACCGCTGCGCCACCCAGGGATCCCCAGTTTCTGTAAATTAATAAGAAAAACAGTCTAATTATTTAAAAAGGTACTTTATGAAAGAATATGAACTTAAAAAACTCATCTCACCAGGAAACAAATAAGATTAATTTATTATTTTCTACTTCTCACATTAACTAAAGTTAAAAGGCAAAGTGATTTATAATTAATGCTTTTGAAAAATGAGTGATTACGTAGGTCATTGGTGGGAATGTAAATGTAAATAAATACCAAGTTTTGGGAAGGCAATATGTAATATCTATTACATTATAATTCATTATAATTCAATTTCTAGGGAATTTACCCTAGAAATACTTATCCATGTACAATCTTAAGTGTAGCTGTGTACAGGATGTTTCCTTTAGCAATTTATAAGAATAAAAACATCAAAACAGAACTAGGTCATTTCCTATTTCTATCACATGGTCTTTCTTTGAACAGGGTACAATTGATTAAGTTTACTCTCAACAAATTACAATTTTATCTTTCCGAAATTATGCCCAATTTATTTTGATTAGAGTCTAGGATGTTTCCAAATTCTTGAGTCACACTTTCCAGAAACATCTCAGTTTATTCCCACATTCACTGTGTATGAGTTTTACTATTTTAATTCTCAGAGGGCAATCTTATTTTCTAGCACTCAGGTAAGAGCAGTTAGAAAACTGGTAAAATGCCCCCATGAATTCAACTTTTTTTTTTTTTAAAGATTTCATTTGTTTATTAGAGACACAGAGAGAGAGACAGACAGACAGACAGGCAGAGGGAGAAGCAGGCTCCATGCAGGGAGCCCGACACAGGATTTGATCCCGGGTCTCCAGGATCATGCCCAGGGCTGAAGGCGGCGCTAAACCGCTAAGCCACCGGGGCCGCACTCAGCATATTTTTAAAAGGATTTTACTTATTTATTCCTGAGAGACACAGAAAGAGAAGCAGAGACATAGGCAGTGGGAGAAACAGGCTCCCTGAGGGGGAACCAGATGTGGGACTTGATCCCAAGACCCTGGGATCACGACCTGAGCCAAAGGCAGATGCTCAACCACTGAGCCACCCAGGTGCCCCTGAATTCAACATATTATTAACTTTCCTTTTCCACTTTTGAGTCAAAAGGGCTGTTGCTCTAATGTACTCATTGTCACATTGTTGAGGCAGAGGAATCCTGGGTGGAAGAATGGAAGTGGGGGATCTAGAAGAGAAAGGAACCAAAATATCAGTTACTGCTAAGTTCCTGGCACCATAAAAAGCACAAGGTCACACTCATGGGTGATTTTACTCTGTAAGAGACATTTGGCCATGTCTGGGAACATTTTTAGTTGTCACAACTAGGAAGCTGTTACTGGCATCAGGTAGGGAGAGGCCAAGGATGCTGCTAAACACCCTACAATGCACAGGACAAGCCCCCAAAACAAAGGATTATCCAGCCCAGAATGTCAGTTGCCCCAACGTTGACTATTGACATTAGGTGATATAAAGCATCTCCGGGGGATTATCTCATTAATATTCCCAAGAATCCTATGAAGTAAGAACAGTAGAAAGTCTCTTAGTAGACTTGCACTAAATTAATTCACTAACCCAATTAACTGTTGTTCTCTGTTTCCTCCATAAAACACAATGAGTGATGTGCATTGATCACAAAATGTTCAAGGCTGGCCACTGTCTACAATGCTTTACATTTCTGCTTTATCAATAGAACTGTGCTAACCAAATCGTATTTTTTTTACTGATCCTTGAAACTTTCTTATTGTGATTATGTAATTTAGTCACATATCACATAAATCAGAGTTTCTTGGTCTTGGTACTAACATATAAAAATCTGTGAAATATGAGTGCAAAGATGAGAAAATTGTGTGGTGGTGGACACAGTAGAGACTGCCTAACCCTTACAAGCCTGTCCTCTCTAATTCCTGGGCAATGGCTGGACTACATTTCCCAGACCTCTTTGCATTGAATGGAGCCATATTTCTACTTCTCATCAATGGAATGTGAGCAAGGTGATACACATCACTTCCAGGCTGAGGTAGCTAAGAGGTGTGCCTTCATCACTCTTTCTCCTGCTTCTCATTTGATGAATCCCCAAATCATGTGCTGAAGATTGCAGAGCCAAAAATGAAGGAGCTTACATTCCTGAACCACGCTTGGAGGAGAGCCATTCACCAATTAGAAACAACTGTTTGGCCTTTGTGTGAATAGGAAATAAACTTCCATTGTTCTTGAACGGTTATACGTTTTTGGATTTGATTGTTAGAGCCAAACAGTGTTTTCTTAACTAATACAACTGGGTTGAAGACTTTGGAAATACTTGTGAAAGTGAGTCCCTCAAAACTTGTCATTAAATTAGGTGTAGGGGAGACAATGGTAAAATATTAAGAATAAAGTCATAAATATCTTAAAGAATTTTATAGCCATATTTCTTTTTTGGAGTCTTTAACTTGTTGCTCCATTTTGAAATAATCACATTACTTCAGATTATGCATTGTTAGTAAGCATGGTTCATGTAAGAAAATTATCTTGGAATCCAATCAGCAAACCCCAAAGGCCTGGCCTCATATCAAAAGACTGACCTATACATGTTCTTAAAAAAATATTTGAAGTAAATCTATATTGTTTTTTATGATTTCTTGCTTTTATTTACTACTTAAGATAATGTACTTACCACTAAGCCCAATCCCATTGAATTATAGGACTTCTATTTTACAAATGAGGAAACAGGAGTTGAGGCAGGTAAGGTGACTTCTCAAATCATGGCTAGCAAGTAGCAGGGCCGGAATCCACTTCCAGATCCCAAACTGTCCACTGTTAGCCCATGTGGTGGCTTTCCTTCCTCTTGGGCTCTGAGACTGCTGAGCCAGACACAGGTGGTGAACTCTCTAACTGATGGAGAAGCCAGCTCTGGCTTTCAGAGGTATATTACAAACCACAAGTAGCAAATGCTCCCATGAATGTTTGTTATTTGGCAAATGGTTTAGTTTTTAGGGTATTTAATAGCATGAAAAATGGAGCCAAGAAGCACTGGCCCTGGTTTCTTTTTTTTTTTTTTTTTTTTAATTAATTTATTTATTTATGATAGTCACACAGAGAGAGAGAGTGAGAGGCAGAGACACAGGCAGAGGGAGAAGCAGGCTCCATGCACCGGGAGCCCGACGTGGGATTCGATCCTACGTCTCCAGGATCGCGCCCTGGGCCAAAGGCAGGCGCCAAACCGCTGCGCCACCCAGGGATCCCCAGGCCCTGGTTTCATATCAGTTCTCCTCAAAGCCCTCAGCATCAGTTTCCCCAACATAAGTGGTACCCTATCCTTGCAGGGCTGTAGCTACCAGTCCTCAGAAGGTACTCTGAGTCTTGGGCCCTTGACACAAAAGTAACTTTACAGTTTACAAACAGATTTCTGATGTGTTGTTTTGTTGAGACTCCCAACTGCCCTGTAAGGTAGGTAAGGGCATATTTAGCTTTGTTTTACAAAAGATTGAGCCTGAAGGGGTTAAATAATTTCCTGAAATCCCCTGGCTACTACTGCATGGCAGGGATAGAGGCAGATATATATAAAGCCAGGCCTGTGATACCCAGTCCCACATTCCTTCTGCCACCACACCAAGGCTGGTTGCCCCAAACCCTGTGCCTCTTCAGTGGAGGTAACTTGGTGCCCTGGTGAGAGTATGCCTCAGGAGGCAGTCCAGCCCAGATCAAGTCAGAGCTCTGACTCTTATCAACCTGAGCGGCAGTGTTTTCATCTTCTGCACGGGAATGAATAACCTTATCAGCTCATCCATGCGTGGTGAGGATGGCGTGCACATTTGGCAAAGGCCACAGTTACAGTGCTTGCTCACATTAGGTGTTCCATCACTGCTCACCCCTCACCCACTGCTCTCTACAGTTGTCCTGTGTTTATCCATAACGAAGTGTTGATGTCTGCACTCTGCACCTGTGTCCTGCATTCCACTCTCACTACTGGCTACCTGTGGGCCCTTCTAAACCTGGCTGGAAGTTTCCCAAGAGCAGGGATCATGTGCCCTCCATGAAAAATAATTATGAAGTGGCTCATGTCCTTGACCAGGAGCCAGGAGATCTGGATTCCAGTCTGTGTCACTTCCTCTAAGTTTTATTTTATTTGTAAAATAAGGGAGTTTAACTAGATGATCTGTTAGGTCCTTTTGACTGAAGATATTCTGTGGTTTCTAGCACTCTCACACAGAATGGGAGCTCCCTGAAGGAGCTGTGGCTCCTTCTCCTCCTGGATATTCCTTATGCCCAGCCCATTCATAAATGTTTGGGTGAGCTGAGTATGGTGCTATCATCATTTTGTCTTTGAGGAAGACAAAACAGTCCTACCCTCCAGAAGTTCTATTTCCTTCAGGAGTCTCATGCACCAGACTCATTGAAGAGACCAAACAAACACACATAACACTCAGGACCCTTAGTTCAGGCCCTGGGTATCTCTCCCTTGGAGGAATACAAACAACCTTCTAACAGATCTCCTTGCTTCTAGTATCTTCCCCTGCTAACTCAACCCCTACATGGCTGCCAGGTATACAAAAGCCAAATCTGATCAAGTCACTCACCTGTTTGAATCCTTCAATGTTTTGTCTCTCTAGAGAAACCTGATTTCATTAGCATGTACCAAATGCTTTGCGGTCTGATCCCTGCCTTCCTAGCCGTGCTCCAGTTGTCTTATTCCTCATTGGCACCCGTCAGGCTGATCATTTGGAACCATCTGCTCCTATCACCATCCCTAGCCCCTCCCCCTGTGCACTGGAAAGTCTCTGCAACCACCATGACTTGCTTGACCAGCTTAGGTACAATCCAATCAAATTTTTTTTTTTTTTTTTTTTTTTTTTACTTATCTCAACATTTCAGCCTAAGGTGCCCTTATCAGCAGGAATTCCAGAACCTTCCTCTTAGGGCTTCTCATCCCCCACTACTCTGCACACAATTACCTAACAACCTGACAGAGAGTCCAAACAGATTAGTGTGTGAGAAAAGGCAAAGAATAGGAAAGATCAGAGCCATGCAAGATAAACCAAGACAGATTTCCTGGAGAAAGAGAAAGAGAATTTTCATCAAGAATTAGCAATGTATGAGAACTTGGGCAGGTAGATTGTGTCGGCAGTGGCAATGGGGGGACCCTTGACGTATATAGGAACAATAGCTGGGGTGACTGGATGCCTCAGTCAGTTAAGCATCTGACTCTTGATCTCAGCTCAGGTCTCAATCTCAGGGTTGTGAACTCAAGCCCCACTCGACGTGGAGCCCATTTGAAAAAAATAATAAGAGCAATAACTAAGAGGTAGAAAAAAGCAGCATCCTTGGCTCAGAATTCAGTGACCTGAAGTTGATAAGTTCCAGTTTGGTAAGGCTTTCAGGAAATGGTGCACTCATTCAAGGCTGACGTTGTTCCAAATTGGTGCAGTCCTTAAGAGCCATAAACATGTTCATGTCTTTGACAAATAATCTTGCTTCTAGAAGAGGTATACTTAAGGAAATAATTCAATAGAATACCAAAAGCTCTTTGAACAATAGTGTTCATAGAGGCATTCTTTATAGTAGAGACCATTTGAAAGCAATCAAAAATTCAACAATAAGAGCTGGTTAAATAAAACATGAAATGTCTATATAATGAAGTGAGAGGAAGACATTAAAAATGATATTTCAAATTTGTATGATTCAAAAACAATTCAGCGAATATTGATGGAGGGGGCTGCGTTAGTTTGCTAGGCTGCCCTAGCAAAGGACTGCAGATTGGGTGGCTTAAAGTAAATGTATTTCCCAATAGTTCTGGAAGCTAGAAGTCTGAGATTGAGGTACTGGCAGGGCTGATTTCTTCAGAGACCTCTCTCCTTGGCTTGCAGATGGCCATCTTCTCCCTGTGTCTTCCCATGACCTCCTCCCTGTATCTGTCTGTGCCCTGATTGCCTCTTCTTAGAAGAGGGCTTGTCTTGTTGGATTAAGGCCCACACCAATGACTTCATTTTAACTTAATTACCTGTTTAAAGATCCTATCTCCAAATACAGTCACATTCTGAGGTGTGGTAGAGTAAGAGGACTTCAACATATGAATTTTGGAGGTATGTGTTTCAGCCCATAACAGGCTTATTCTGTGTCTGGGACTGAGCTGTGGTTTTGGGGAGGCTGATAGGGAAAAGACCCAGCCACTGGTTGCCAAATATCCGTGGACAAGGAGAAGACTGGCTTTAATGGGAGGCTAGAACTCCATCAGGGCAAGGGTGTGGGGTGGACAGTCTTTGCAGGGAACGATGAAGGCAACGGCCCAGAAGTAGAGCACAGATCACATTTGGCCTCTGTGAAGTGGGACTTGGACATGGTATAACATAGGACACAAGGGCTATAATCACAGAGTGACTTTGTCTCCCATTTCCCTTTCAACTATATTTAGCTGGGAAATTTCCTCCTCTGTTCCTGTACAACAATACATTCAGTCTTATGACTTTCTGATCCTTTTCAGTTAGTAAGTCCTTTGGGTCGTGTTAAGTTGTTGAACTCTGCCCCAATTTAGAAATTAATGTAATGAGGCTTCCCACCCAAGTTGCAGCCCCTTTCTCCCTGGTGGGCCAGCTACAGGTGGGCCGTTGGGGGCAGGGGCCTGGGTACTGTTAACCTTTTCCCTCTACTGATCCTCCCTCTTTGCCTCTGTTTCTGGCCTTCCTAGATTGGGGTTCAGGGAGGAGAAAAAAGATAGACCACTCTTGTGTACACATCATTTCTGTGGCTAGAAGAGGATTCTCAGACTCTCATTTGGAGAGTGGTAACACCGACTGGGCTGTGGAGGATGTGTCCTACATGAAGGTTTCAACAGGTGTAGACCACTCTGCCAAGAGCAGGAAGAGTAGGGAGTCATCTCCCAAGTCCTCTTGGCTCCTAAAGAGGTGACATGCCCAGGTCTGTGGTTTCTTAAATGGTCATCTGAACTTCAATCTGCTCCAATCACTAATTATCTTACGACTGTAGCTAGCTCTTTGAGAACCTCTCAGGACGAGAAACAGTCAACTCTAACAGAAACCACAATGGAAATTGATTGGGTTTCTGGGGCCATATTTGGTTTTCTGTTCTCCATGAAAGTGGTAGGGGAGGTCAGAAGTGGTGGTCCTCATGGAAAAGAAACAGGTTCAGACCTTGTCTAAGGTCCCACAGTGGATAGAAACTGGATCTACAGACTTCTGCCCCCAGAGATGTTGTAGTAGTTGCTCAAATGGTGTTAAGAGCATGGGTTTTGGGGCCAGGTACCTAAATTCTTACCTCATCTCTATATCAATTAGCTCTGTGGTCTTGAACAAGTTACTTGGCCTCTCAGTTTTAGTTTATCTAGTAGATAATAAGTTCTTACTCACAGAACTGTCGTGAGGATTGCAACATAGAAAATACACAAAAGCATCCACCCAGTACCTGGTACATGACCCAGAACTAACATTATTTTTTTCTCCTGCTCTGATTAATGCTCACATGCAACCTTCTCCCTGGTCTAAATAAAAGACCACTGAGACATGGCTGGGTTGACTCCCCAGGATGCCAAGCCATGTTTAGAGTTTCCAGGACCTGAGGACCCAGGTAATACCACAGGAAAGGATATAATTGGGAGTCATCCAGGCAGTGATCATGCTCAAGGAAACTCTGTTTCTTTTCCAGAACCTCCAACTACTCCTGGTGCCATGGATCCACCAAGCTCTAGGTCATAGAAGGTTCACATTCTGGGCAAATGGAGTCCAGGTAGCTATTGGTTGTGACATTGAAGTTGTGGTCCTGGTGACTTCACCAGGAAAGGTCTATTGCCTGCCCTCCTCTATTGGTCACTAGCCAAATGGCTTCTCATTGGGCTATGGCTGCTTATCATGTTGGGACCAGTAGGTAAGGACACCTTATCTACTCTTCCTATTTCCACCAGAAAGGAATTCTGTAGAGTGACATTTCTGATATGTCATCCCAGCCCTCTCTTACCCAACTTGACCTACCTGCTTAGCCATTTTGAAGAAGGGGCTGAATATAAGTGTCGAGGACCTCCTAGATTCTGTCTTGTGATCTGCATTCTAAATTACTGTCTACTCTGGTGTATTTAGCAAAACTCCTTCTGGCTATTCAGAATGGACTCACTGCTTGGAGGTGGAAGTGGGTCAAAGCACACTTTTCAAAAAAGTTAAAATCATTACTTCCATACAAATATAGAATGAATACGTGTCAAAGATCTGTTCTACTTACTGATGAGTGAAACATTAAAGCTCATTCTTTTTTTTTTTTCTTTTAAAGATTTTATTTATTTATTCATGAGACGCACAGAAAGAAGAGAAACAGAGACATAGGCAGAGGAAGAAGCAGGCTCCACGCAGGGAGCCCGATGTGGGCCTCAATCCAGAGACTCCAGGATCACGCCCTGGGCTGAAGGCAGGTGCTTAACCGCTAAGCCACCCAGGCATCCCTAAAGCTCATTCTTAAGATGAAGAGATTTCCATGGCTTGGGAAGAAATGCTGAAATAAGTTTATTAAATTAGATGCAAAACTGGTTAGTATCCTACAGTGCAATAACTTTCCTTCCAATGGAAACCATTTGCACCTCTATCAGAAAAGAATCTGCAAATTAAAATTTACTGTTTTTTGGTTTTTGTTTTGTTATTTTAAGTAGATCCAGCATGGAGCCCAACACAGGACTTAAACTCAGGACCTTGAGATCAAGACCTGAGCTGAGGTCAAGAGTGGGATGCTTAATCCACAGAGCCACCCAGGTGCCCCAACAAGTACTGTTAATGAATGTTAATGAATCTAGGCCCTAAAACATAGTCAATAGAAGTCAAGCAAAGACTCATTTCTCCTAGAGAATTAAATAAATCTTGGTGGGGCTGTTAGACAACCATCTGCTATAACATTGAAAGGAAAAGCCGTCATCTTTTTGCATTATTTCCAAGTTCTTTATAATTCAGGGTAATTTTTTTTTTTTTTAGCTTGTGGTTGTTTTTTTATTTTTTTTATTTTTTATTGGTGTTCAATTTGCCAACATATAGCATAACACCCAGTGCTCATCTCATCAAGTGCCCCCCTCAGTGCCCATCACCCAGTCACCCCCATCCCCTGCACACCTCCCTTTCTACCACCCCTTGTTCGTTTCCCAGAGTTAGGAGTCTCTCATGTTCTGTCTCCCTTTCTGATATTCCCACTCATTTTTTCTACTTTCCCCTTTATTCCCTTTCACTACTATTTACATTCCCCAAATGAATGGACCATATAATGTTTGTCCTTCTCCGATTGACTTATTTCACTCAGCATAATACCCTCCAGTTCCATCCACGTGGAAGCACATGGTGGGTATTTGTCGTTTCTAATGGCTGAGGAATATTCCATTGTATACACAGACCACAGCTTCTTTATACATTCATCTTTCGATGGACACCGAGACTCCTTCCACAGTTTGGCTATTGTGGACATTGCTGCTATGAACATCAGGGTGCAGGTGTCTCAGCTTTTCACTGCATCTGTGTCTTTGGGGTAAATCCCGAACAGTGCAATTGCTGGGTCATAGGGTAGTTCTATTTTTAACGCTTTGAGGAACCTCCACACAGTTTTCCAGAGTGGCTGCACCAGTTCACATTCCCACCAACAGTGCAAGAGGGTTCCCCTTTCTCCACATCCTCTCCAACATTTGTGGTTTCCTGTTTTGTTAACTTTCACCATCCTGACTGGTGTGAGGTGGTATCTCATTGTGGTTTGGATTTGTATTTCCCTGATGGCAAGTGATGCAGAGCATTTTCTCATGTGCGTGTTGGCCATGTCTGTGTCTTCCTCTGTGAGATTTCTCTTCATGTCTTTTGCCCATTTCATGATTGGATTGTTTGTTTCTTTGGTGTTGAGTTTAATAAGTTCTTTATAGATCTTGGATACTAGTCCTTTATCTGATATGTCATTTGCAAATATCTTCTCCCATTCTGTAGGTTGTCCTTTAGTTTTGTTGACTGTATCCTGTGCTGTGCAAAAGCTTCTTATCTTGATGAAGTCCCAATAGTTCATTTTTGCTTTTGTTTCTCTTGCCTTCATAGATGTATCTTGCAAGAAGTTACTGTGGCCAAGTTCAAAAAGGGGGTTGCCTGTGTTCTCTAATTCAGGGTAATTTTAAACAAGGGATGATAAGATCAGTACCGGCAGAGAGGATATTAACAAGCAGGTGTGAATATTTTGTTAAAAGAGTTTTTTGCTGTTTCCATCTTTGTAAGGCCTGGGTCTGTCTCTACTCTGTTTTTTTTTCCACTTGGGTAGAGAAAAGAGGGATGTTAATAATTGAGTTTCCCAAACCCCAGGGGCCACCTGGTTGACTGTATAGACCATGGTCTCCAACAATGCCAGGCACCACCCATTCAATTCTCAGACTAGGAAAGCACAAAAGGAAACAGACATTCATTTTATTTTATTTTTTTATATTCATTTTTTGCTCTAAATTTGCCAAGATGCTAGTTTAATAAACAAGATAAATTTCTCTTCCCAGCACTTTTTTCCCTTATGAATATGTATGAGCTCTTAGAACTTAGGGAAGAAGTTGGGTTCTGGGAACAGCTCCTGGATTCAGAAGCCTCTAGACAGAGAGTTGCAGAGGGTTTGGGTACTTATTCCTCAACTCCTTGCTCTTCCATCCACATACAAGGCCTCTGTAAATGCTGAGGAGGAAAGAAGAAGCAAATGGCCAACTGATTAAACACACAGTGAATACTTACTGTGTGACAGTCACAGAGATAGGACTAAGATGCATAGCTGAAAATGACCAAGATGTATATAGTCTCAGTCCTTTGCAAGTTCATGGTCTCCTAGGAGAGAAACCCAGAGACAAGCAAATTACAGGTGGGATGTGATAAATACAGCAGCAGAAGCCTGTGTATGGTCTAGGGGTTTGCTTATAAAGGAGCTGGGGGTAACAAAAACATCCAGACTGTGCCAGCAGACACATCTAGCTTCAAATTTCAACTCCATCACTTGGTGAAATGTTTTAGACATTTATAAAATGGGGTCCATGCCTTCCTCACTGTCTTTGTGAGTATTGGATGTCATGTATTTAAAGCACTAAATATAGTATGCAGCACCTTGTTGATACTCAACGAATGATAGCTATTAGTGAGAAGCATTGATCTTGTTTTTTTTTTTCCTTAGCTACAAGTAGCTCATCACAGAATTGCCCTTGGTAATGAGTAAGCCATGTATCTCAACACTGGAAAGGAGGCATTTTGGGGCCCATTTCACCAACAAGGAACCAAGGCTCAGAGAGGTGAGTTATCTTGGTTAAGGCCCCAGAGCTAATGTGGAAATGCTAAGGAACAATCATTTTTAGGGGCACTTGGGTGGCTCAGTCAGTTGAGTGTCCAACTCTTGGTTTCACCTCAGGTCATGATCTCAGGATAGTGAGACTGAGCCCCATGTTGGGCCCCATGCTCACCAGGGAGTCTGTGTGAGATCCTCTCTCTCCCTCTCTTTCTGCCCCACTGTGCCCTCCCTACTCCACCCCACCCCCACCCTGGCTCTCTCTCTCCAATAAATAAATAAATCTTAAACAAACAAACAAAGAACACTTTTTTTTAGTTCCAACAAAAATCTAATGAGCCTGGTCTCACCCAGAGGGGCAGGAAAGGTCTGCTTTAGCTGTCTTTTCAGGCCCAAGCGCAGAGGATAGACTACGGGGAACCCCAATCAAGGTGCTCGTGGCCAATGTAGGCATGGTGAGATGGTGGTAATGGTCATGAAGCCCACTTGGAGTAATACAGTCAGAGGACAGACATGAGTTGGGGCCCCCATCTTCTCTTACTGTCTTAGAAGAGACCCTTGGAGGGTAGGCCAAGGCTATCTAAATGCCCGCAATTTCTGGAACCTTGTCACTTCCCCTTGCTTGATAACTTCATCCCCATCCTATTCCCCGGAGTGATGAGCAATAAAATCCCAATAAGGAAAATCACTCTCTGCATGATTTGGGGGCAGCAAGGAAACAAGATCTAAGGATGCAGCATCCTACCCCAGGGGAAATGGGGAAACCCCGAGGGATTTGTGGGTGGTGGCAGCTTTTCAGGGAGAAAAGGCAGCAGACAGAGTCTCAGGCATATTCGAGAGGCTGGGAAGAACTGGAAAGAACACCAGAGGTGAGGCCAAAAGGAGTCCTGGGGCTTCAGGGGAACAGCTGCCTCGACGTCCCCATGTGGAGCCAGACAGGAAAGCAAGGCCTTCGTATTGCAGACTTGTCACCACACTGTGGGCTCCCATGCAGATACTGCATATCCACAATCCCCACGGGAGGGAGGGGCTCGGAGGCAGAAGTTTCCAGAGAAGTTCTGAGAAGGGCAGTGTAGGGGCTGAAAATGTTCCCTTCTTCCCTTCTAGGTTCTTTGGCTGGTCTAAAACTGATGTGAGACAGATAAACAGGAGAAAAACAAATTGAATTTACATACATATGGGTGCTCCAAAGATAAGAGAGTAAAGGACAGTTGAGGTTTCTCTGCCAGCCTGAGCTAAGGAGTGGGACAGAGGCCTGGGGCTTCCAGGGGGAGGAGGGACGATATGAAGAGCAGATGTTGGGTAATTAGATGTTCGCCTTACAGATAGTCTTTCAGATTTAAAAAAAAAAAAAAGTTATCTGAGCTAATAGCTTTTTTCCTGGGCCAGGCCCCCTATCCAAATCATTTTTTTTTTTAAGATTTTATTTATTTATGAGAGAGAAAGAGAGAGAGAGAGAGCACCAATGATCACAGTGTGGAGAGGCAGAGGGGGAGAGAGAGAAACTCCAAGCAGACTCCATGCTGAGCACAGAACCAACTCCAGGCTCTATCTCAGGACCTTGAAATCACGACCAGAGCCGAAACCAAGAGTCTGAATCTAAACCTATTGGGTCCCCCAGGGAGCCCACATCTAAATTCTTTCAGGCAGTTAAGGGGGAGGTAAAAGCTCTTCCTGAGTCTTTTGAGCCTTGATCGACTTCAGATCAAAGTAACACACAGGCCAAAGTGGCACATTTCAGGGTGATGTTCCCCTTTGGTAGAAGAGAGGGACATTGGCTGGATCTCCTGCTGGCTGAGCGAGGAGGCAAGCCACAAATGATAGCCCAGAGGTTGGGAGTGCAGAGACATGGGTGCCCAGAGGCGTGAGTTCTCATACTCGAGATCTTGGGAAGAGCAGTGGTGTGGGGAGTGGCCCGGGTCCTGGTACCCCATGGCCACCGCCGAGTCTAGGCTGTTCATTACACAACTTCCCCGGCCTCATTGTTTTCCTTTGTAGAACGGAGATGAATTATTCCAAACCTAGCCATTTCGTAGCATTCTGAACAAGAACCTGTGGAAGTGATAGATCTAAGAAGATACCAAAAAGAGTCACAAGTTCTGAAGGGCTAGGGAAGGATTTGAGATGTATTTGTAGATTTCAATTAATTCATTATATTTTTCTCACTGTCTAACCCACTAGTGGGGTATAGGCTGTTTACTGCTGACTTGGGGCTCTCTGATCCTGGGTACTCCAGATACATGTCTCCATCAAGACTGTGTGTGGGCAGAGAAGACCAAACATCATACTTCTGCATTTTTCTCCCACTTCTCCCTTCCTCTCCCCCTGACAACCCCAGAAGCTCAGCAGGGCAGGCGAGCCACAGGGGCTGTCCCATAGTTTGTCAGCATGGACACAGAGATATTTGGTCACTGCCTCCTTGTCTGTTTGGGGGTCCCGTGGGGGTAGGGCGGCAGGTGAGCAGCCCATCTCCATGCCAGCCAATGATAAAATAGCATAGCATCTGCTTCACTCAAGGGTATGGATTCAGGCTACACTTTACAAAGAGTTAAGGCAGCTGGAAGGCTTGAGGAATGCAAATGGAGAGGCCGTGTGGAGTTTTGAGGATTCTCTGAAGATGTTTTTGTCTTTTGGTTTTTTGTCCTGAAGTATTTTAGAGTAGATGACAGATACTTGTGATTTTTCATTCCTAGATATTTCAGTTAGCATGTGTAAAAAGCTAGGGCATTTTGGATGATGGCAGTGATGATGGTGGCAGTGGGGTGTGTGTGTGTATCTGTGTGTGGAAGCGCGGGCAGCTCTTTGAGGGAGGATTTGGATACCGCTCTACTCAGAGGCAGGAGGATGCACCACAGACATTCTCCTCACATCCCCCCTGGATTTTGGAGGTCACCATCTCAAGCTCAGGGCGTCCCCAAGCCCTCAACGAGGTGGCTAAGGGAGCAGATGGAGAAGGTGGCTCCAGGGTAGGGCCCCTGGTACTCTGCCTTCTGTCACAGCCTCTCCTGAGGCCCTCGGTACCCACTGCCACCAACTCCACATGATTTCTCACCAAGAATCCTGAACAAAACCAAGTGCCGAGTGTGGGACCCAAACTGCAAATCAATGAAAACTGAATTAAATATTGATTTTCCCCCTTTTCTTTCAGGGAAGCTTCTTTAGAGTAATTGGCTTGCTGGTTTTGTTTCTTACTTTTTAATTTTTCATCCTGATCTTTAAACACTGTAGTGCTGGAAGACTAATAATCCTGCCAGGCAGAGCTCTGTCCTCCCCTCTCCCTCCTCACCCTCCTCCCGATCCTCCTCCCCTCCCCTCTGGTAACTTTCCTCTGCAAAAATGGAATGTCGAGAGGTGGGAGATGTGGCTCATAGAGCATGCTGTACCATCGGCCCACAAGGCTATGGCTTGGGCAAAGGGCAGCCGCCCCCATGCCCAGCATCCCCTGATGTGGATGGCTCATTCCAGGAGGGAGGGCAAGGCTTTGTCGCAGGCCAGGTGAGAGGTACAGATAAGACCTTACAGGGGTTCGCTTTCTCCGGCATCCACTAGGCTACTTGCTTCACACCCCGCTTCGGGAAGTCTTTGATCTGCCTCTCCTACAATAAGGGCTCTCCTTCCCAGATATGGGCCTACTGGCACCAGAGGAAGATATTCAGGAAGCACTATGCCCTAAAAAGATTATGGTCATTTCTCAACTATCCCTGCATCCCCATAGAACATGAAATACAAAATAAATGAAGAGCAAAAAAACCCAAAAGAGTTCTGATTTTCCAAATGATGATGAGGATACCAAGCAGGAAGTCACCTGGATATTATCCTGGTGACTCTGCTTTGCTGGGATTCCTGGAGGCACCAGAGGGCTGGGTACAGTGGCAGGGCAGGCCAGGCCCACGTCTGAGGGGAGGCTGCAATCCTGGTACCCTTGGCCTGGTGGTCTTTGGTCCTGGGGGGCCCCTGACCTCCTGGGAGAACCTATCAGTCCCAGGCTGCAGGCAGCACGGAGAGCTTCCCCAAGCCCAGACCCTGCCATTCCACCCCCTACCCCCATCCCAGCAGCATCCAGGGCCTCTGGCCTTCCAGTCAGCTACTGGCTCTGGCAGCCAAAAGAGAAAACAGCCAGGTCCCTATTCCCAGAGGTCCTGTCTGGAGAGGCTGCTGTTCCAGGATGAGCTTGTTAGTGGACAAATTTAATTACCTCCCTGCCACCAGGCTGAGGTTCTGTTTCTGTAGCACTCTCTTCCGAGCACCCCAAAGTTCTTTATGACATGGTCTGTGGGTCTCAAGGTAAAGGAGTGGAGACTGGAAGGATGGTGACTGGCCCCGGAGATTTCAGTTATCTCAGGGGGAGAATCCAGCCCTGTGTGCTTCCTCTGGCCCTGCCCTGCTTCTTAGCTAGAGATTCCTCAGACCCAGGAATGGGCCAAATCTGGGTTTGAATGGCAGAGGATGCATTCACCCACTAAAAGCTTGTTGAGACCTACTGTGTGCAGGAGGCTTAACCAAAGGAATATGGAGACACAAAAATACAGCCTGTGATCTTAAAGATACCTGGCTGGGGAGACAGACACATAAGCAATTACAATACTGTGTGCTAAGTGCTTTGGCAGGGATGTCCACTAAAGCACATAGGAGGGCCACCCAAACCCAGTGTGGCCTGGGGTAGGGTGGGTTTTTTTTTTTTTTTAAGATTTTATTTATTTATTCATGAGGGACAGAGAGAGAGGCAGAGACACAAGCCGAGGGAGAAGCAAGCTCCATGCAGGGAGCCTGATGTGGGACTTGATCCAGAGTCTCCAGAATCACGTCAGGGCTGGTTTTGAGCTGATTGTTAAGAACGCGTTAGCCAAAGGTGCCTGGGTAGCTCAGTCAAGCCTCTGCCTTCGGCTCAGGTCATGATCTTGGGGTCCTGGGATTGGGGGACCTGCTCAGGGGGGAGTCTGCTTCTCCTCCTCCCTCTGCCTGCCACTCTATCTGCTTGTGCTCGCTCGTTCGCTGTCAATTAAAAAAATGAATAAATAAACAAACAAATAAATAAATAAATAAATAAATAAATAAATAAAATCTTTAAAAGAAAAAAAAAAACAAAAACAAATGGGCTAGCCAAGCCAAAAAAGGTTGGGGGACAAGGCTGGGTGTTCCAGAAAGAGGAAACCGCATGGAGCAAAGGATGGGGAATTGCTTGCTATATGTTGTCTGGAATGGGGAAGCCAGGGCCGTGAGAGATGATAGGGGCATGCAGCTAGGAGACCATGGAGGCAGACTGCCCGAACACGCATCCATCCTTTGTGGTCTTGAAAAGTTCACAAAATGGGGCCAACTGGGAGCAGCCTTAGGAGATGTGGGGAGATAAGGAGTAAATGAGATCATCAGGATGAAGTGCTTCACACAGTGCCTAGCATGCAGCAGGCAGTCTACGCATGTTTGCTGATGCTAATACCCATGCGTGGAATGATCTTGTTACTTTAACAGCTCTTATCCTCAGTTTTCTCATCTGTAAAATGGATTTTTTTTAAAAAAAGTCTAGCCAGTTGTGAGCAGATCAGAGACTGCCTTAGGGACTTTGACCTCTGGGCTCCTATAGCAGGATGTAAGTGTTGGTCTCCTTCCTTTCCCTTGCTTTTCATTCTAGCAGCCCCACCTCGGGCTGAAATACTTGAAAATCGGTAGCAGCTGTTTATTTTCCTTTCTGGTCAGGGTACATTTTGCTCTATACTCACCTTCCAAGAATAGATCTCACTCCAAGTTCAGCCTGCTTCCCACTAAAGCCCAGTTGCCACAACATATTTTTAGTCTAACAATGACGTATAGATTTTTGCCTAACAAATTAGCAATGTGTTTAAAGAAAAATCCAGTGGTGGGTAAGAATACAGAGAAATGGGCACATTTATACACTGATGGTGTCATGTCTTATTTTTTATTTTTTAAATTTTATTTATTTATTCATGACAGACAGAGAGAGGCAGAGACATAGGCAGATGGAGAAGCAGGCTCCATGCAGGGAACCCGATGGGGGACTCGATCCCAGCACTCTGGGATCATGCCCTGAGCCAAAGGCAGATGCCCAACCACTGAGCCACCCAGGTATCCCTGGTGTCGTTTTAGATGTAATACATAAGCTGCTAAAATCCTTTAGGACAGGTAACTGACAATATGTAACAAAACCCTAAAAATGTCTTTTTTTTCCCCAGTAATTCTTGACTTTGATAATCAAACCCAAGGTAATAATCCTAAAGACACGTTTTTAAAAAGCTTGTTGCACAAAGATATTTGTGGCTGCATAACTGATAGAAAAACATTGGAGAAAATCTATATGCTCAATCCTAGGAGAACAGTGAACTAAATTATGATAGAGCCATCTACCCAAACCTACGCCATGAGGAGCTACTTAGAGTAGTCAGATTCATAGAGACACAGAGTAGCCTGGTGGTTGCCAGGGGCTGTGGGGAAGGTGGGGATGGGGAGTTACTATGTAATGGGGACAGGGTTTCAGTTTGGGAGGATGAAAAGTTCTGGAGATGGGTGGTGGTGAGGATGGTCCAACAATGTGGATGTACTTAATGCCACTGAACTGTACCCTTAAAAATGATTATAACTGTACATTTTATGTTATGTATATTTTTCACAATAAAAAATATGCATTGAAGGAAACTAGAAAGACATTAAAAATTCTGAAACCCAAATAGAACTTGACTGGAGTCTGGAATATGAGCTAATGAATGAGACAAAGGAAAACATTCTTCATTCATTAGTTCACTTGTATAATGGGACTAATATGTATGCACCAGGCAGTGTGCTGGGCATAGAGTGCACAGTGAGACCAGACAGATCTAGACCCATATGCTCCTCCAAATAAATCTGAACTGGGCGAACTGAAGTTCTAAGGAACCAGTTAAGCTGAGATAAAGTACCAACTAGGTCTCGAGTGCCCTGATTTTGCAGTTTGAGGCTGGGTTGCTCTGCTGGCCAAGCAGTTAGGTCCCGGGTAGATAAAGTAGGCCGGGCCATTTCCAGTGAACCCTTCTATATTGGCCCACCCCCAAAGAAAACTCCTCCTGTGGGAGATGGCATCTTCTGGCTTGCTTAGGTTTAGGTTATTGAGAGCAGGTGAGACACATGGAATAGGCAGGCATGTAATCATCAGAGAAACACTCTGGGGGCCTTCCATGTTGGTGTCCCAGCCAGCCCTATAGCCATGGGAGGACATGGTCAGTGTTTATGACCTAGCTGGGGTGGGGGGTGCTCTCCCACTGGCCAGAGCCTCACACTCACCAGTGCTTACTAGGAAAACGCTTTAGAACATCCTAGACTCTGGGATAGGGGGTTAAATGCAATAAAAGTAGTGCTGAATGTCATAGCTGGGAGGGACCGGGAGAGCTTGTGGAAATAGGAGTCCGCGGAAGCTTATGGCTCCAGATCGCCAAGGACATGTGCCAGGTACAGGGGCTGCAGAAGCTGCACAGAGAAGAGGGTTAAGTGCACAGACAGTAAACTTGGGTCTAGTTCAAGTCCTTGATCTGCCATTTAACATCTGGTCACCTCAGGCAAATTATATTTAACTAGTTCCGTGACTCAGTTTCCACATCTGCAAAGTGGGGCTGAGAATCACATCTAGCTTATGGGCTGTTATAAGGATGAAATGAGTTTGCATTTGCAAAATGTTTAAAGCAGTGCTTGGCACGTGGCAAGCACTATGCAAGTTTTTGTGACATGCAATTCAATAAGTTATTGGCTTCACAGAGCTCACAGAGAAGGAGCTCTAATATTTGAAGCCCAAACCTTAACCCCTGGACTCGGACCTGTCAGCAGTGAAAGAAGTGGGTGTTGGGGGCTGCGGAGCCCGCAGAGGTGGGCAGCAGGTGAAGCCAGGCTGCCTGTTTTGGCTGGCCGCCCCTGCCCCTAGTGGTGGGTTCCAGGGGAGGGCACGCCAATAGCACCTGCCAAGAGCAGGCAGATGCAGATCGGGAGGGAGGCAGATTAATATAATCCCTATATTGGCAGCCCTACTCACTCCCCACTCTTTCCCTTAATTGTGATGATTAGATTATTAGAGGCTCAGCTGCCAATGGCTATCCATTCTCCCCACTGCAGCATATTAAGCTGAGACTTGTAGCTATTGTTGGTAACACAAGCCTCCGAGGAACCCAGGACAGGTGCAGAGCTGGGCCCTGGGACCTTTTCAGGCAGCAGGCGAGGTCCCCAGGATTCCCGAGTTATCCAGAGCATTTAACTCAGAAACATCCGGCCTCAGTGTGCTGGCAGCAGAGTGGGGGATGGAAAGGGCAGTGGCCCCACCCTGGGCTTCTCTCTACTGAGGCCCAGCAGCGGTTTTTTCCAGCAGGGGCATGGCTGGCACTCGCTCTGCTGGCTGGACCACTGCCCCCTCCCCTGACCAAAGTGCCTAATCTTCCTGCATCTCTCCTTGGCCCCCCAGCTGGCTTACCCACATCCCTCCCAGGTGGTGCAGAGGGCTAAGCCAGCCCAGTAGAGCTTGGGTGACTGCAGAGCCAGTAAGGAGCTGTGGTCAATGATGAAGTTTTGGAATATAAGTGAGGTTTGGCGGGGTGAGGTCCAGAGCCGGCGACTAAGAAAGAATTCTTGAGATGCCTTTGGTGGAAAATGGTGGTTTTATTAAAGCCCAGGGACAGGACCCGTGGGCAGGAAGAGCTGCTGCCCCGGGCCCATAAGTGGTGGCTGATTATATACCTGGGGGTTGGGAGGGGTTTGAGGAGAGCGTACTCTCTAAGGAATTTGGGAGCAAGGTTTCCAGGACCTTGAGGGGCTGCCTATTGTTGGGATAGGTCACTTATCACCGTCTAATAAAACCTTAGTCATGAGACCCTTCAGATGTCTATCGGTGGGCCATGTGCTGGGGGAAGGTCACCAACACATATCTTGGAGGGTACAGATAAAAGAAATTTCTAAAGGAATTTTTATATGTAAAGTTGACTTACAGGCTCCTGGGGGTCAGGCTAGGATTGCCTTCTGCCCTTAGCAAAGTGTGAACATTGAGGCAGTTGAGTCCCTAAAGGAAGGTCCCTTTGCCTGTTTCCAGGGCTTGTCAGAGTACTTTGTCCTCAGCTGTTCCTCTGTTCCCCCATCAGTCCAGGTGAGGTAGGTGTGGCCATGACCCTGCCTGGGTGTCTGGGGTCAGGGGTGAGGTTGAGTGAATGAACATTTGTCGAAACCCGACCATGGTTAAGTAGCATGTTAGGAGCTCGGCCTGTGTTATTTTCTTCAATCTTCCCATCAGCCTTTCCAACAGCACATCATTTAACCCATTTTACAGAAGAAACTGAAGCTCAGAGAATCACAGTGACTGGCTCAGGATGCCTGGGTGGCTCAGCAGTTGAGCGTCTGCCTTTGGCTCAGGTCATGATGCTGGGGTCCTGGGATGGAGTCCCACATTGGGCTCCCTGCAGGGAGCCTGCTTCTCCCTCTGCCTGTGTCTCTCATGAATGAATGAATGAATGAATGAATAAATGAATAAATAAATAAAATCTTTATAAAACAAACAAAGTGACTGGCTCAAGGTCACTCAGCTAGGAAGGGGGCAGAGCTGGGTTTGAACTCAGGTCTTGTATATTGTAGGTGAGAAAAACCCCATTTTGTAGATTGGTGGTGGCAGAGTCTTCTAGATCTTTGCAGATGTCAGGCCTGCATGTTCCAACCTAGTTCTGTGCAGGCATTGAGGATTCTTGATGAGCTAAAGGCTTCCCATGCACTTGAGCCCAGAAGACTGGAACCTGCCTTGGGTGAGAGCCACTGGCCTGGGCTCTTGGGTGGGCAATAGTCGTGGGCTACGGAGAAAAGTTCCTGGCCCCCCTGCTCTGGGCTTCAGCTCTGGCTCCCGGTGTGCTCCCCAGCCCCCTTCTGTACTGATGTGCTGTGGCTGAAGCCCTCATCCCTTTCTGCCTGGGCAGGGCCGGAGGGGGGGGGGCAGGCGCTCTGGTGGTCCCAGGGTCCTGCTGCTGGCTGGTGCCTGGCACTCCCCCACCACTCGTGTTGCCATCCTGTCTCCTGGCTGGCCTTATGCAAGCCATGGTCATGAGAAGCTCTTGAAGCAAGTGCAGAAGTGGAGAGTGGCCAATAAAAGTCAAGTGAAAATTCAATAAATCAAAAGTATTAAATATTATGAAAATGGATTTCATACACCCACAAACAAATGGATGCATAATGTGAGCATTTTTCAGTTCAACTGAAAATATTAAGTGAATTAAGTGTTAACAGTTACAAAAAACGATTGCAGGCCTTCGTGGTTGGCGCCTGTGAATCCTGGGTCCTTCTGGGGGCCTGCTCAATGGCTGGCTTGTGTCCAAGCAGTCAGGATGGGCAATACCCGAGGCACAGTGTTGCTGAATGCTTGTACTGGGAATGTCACGGAAGTCTCATAGTGAGGATTTGTCTCTGCACAGAGCTATGCCTTAGTGCTCTTGTGACATGTGGCCCCTCTATGTTCTGAGAAGACTGGAAGCGGGAGGGAACATAAATGTCTCCAAGGCCTATTGCTTCTCGGCCTTTTGGCTAAGATCAAGTGAAATGTCTCCAAGGCCTGCCCTCCAGCCCCATGAGAGGGGTCCCATGCCTTCTCATGCTGTGCACAGAGCTCCCGCTTTCCCTGCTCCCTTTCCTCACCGCCCCCCCTCAATTCAGTATCTTCTCTGAGAGCTGCCTCAGGGCCTGGTGCACTGGTAGGCCAAGTTGTCATCTCTGAGCTCACGCTGGGAGACCTGCAGGTGACTTCTGCACCTCAGACAGGATCTCCCACAGGATCTAATCCAAAGCTAGAGCTGGGCTCCTGCTCCAGTGGGTGGGAGGTTGGGAGGGGGGGCACAGCCTTGGCCAGCCTCCTCAGCCCTAGACCCCAAGACTGGATCTCTTTTGTCACTGGAGCTAGCCCTGTTCTTATTGCTATTATTATTTTGATTGGTTTGTGCCTCTTTCTCTGCCACCCACCCCCCCACCATGTTTCAGAAAACTGCAGGGACCCTGGGCCCAACTCCCCACTCAAGGTGCCTGTAGTACTGAATGTCCCTTGGTTTCCCCTCCCTTCCTCCAGGGGTGCTGCTCCAGGCCTCTGCCACTCAGGCCCAAATCCCACCAGCTCAACTGGCCCACCAAGCTTCACCCTGCTCCTGCCCCCTGACCTCCATCGCTCCCCGGCCTGAACTTCCAGATGCAGTGGGGTAGCCACCCAGCATGATTGTGGTGAGGGTCCACTCCTCCCTGGGAGGACATAGCCTGGGAAGAGGTGGGTGTAGGCCTGGAATCCTGCTGATTAGCTGTGGGTCACGTGGTAAAGCACATCCTTCTGAGCCTTATATTTTTTGCATCTGTAAAATGGAGATAGCACCTGGTCAAAGGTGTAGACTAAATGAGAGAGTGAGTTGTACGCTGCCTAAACCGGCACTTGGCACACAGTGGGCCTGCCTCCATCCTACTTCTCCACTTCTTCCTCCTTCTGGCTAATTTGTGTTCTTCGCTTCTGGTTGGGGCAGGGATGTGATGGGCCTGTGAGCCATCCAGCCCCAGGGAGGTCTGATCCTGGCCGGAGCTGCTGTCACCTCAGCCTCACCTGTGTTACCTGAGGCATTAGGCCTCAGTTCCTGCTCCTAAGAAATGATGTTTCTGGATCTACACAGCCTCTGTGGCTCTTGATGCATCCTGAGACCTGGCCAAAGAGTCCCAGCAAGCTGATACTCACAGAGGTGAGAGGAGCCGGCACTGTGATCTTGGTATGACCGTGAGCATTAGGAGCTGCTCTGGGGAAACTTGGAAATGCATCAGAGAGCTGCCCCCAGGCCCTGCTCTCAACAGTTGGGATCCCAATACAAAGGGTCTTTGTTAATTTTCCCTCAGTTTCCACACACCTGCTGCTCCTGAGCTCTTCTAGTGGCACCAGAGGGAGGTCTCCTGGGAAAGGAGCCTTTCTGGGGAAGAGGACCTGGCCCCACATTCCAGGAACTGTCCCCAGAGCAGCCCCTTGGTCACCAGGACTGCTGGCTCGGTTCCAAATGGGGGTGCCCAGAGGAAGAGGAAGAAACCTCCTGTTTCTCCTACAGCACAATTAACAATTGCTTCCGGTGGTCAAGCTCTATGTGCCAATGGCAAGCTCAATGTGTGCATACATTATTTGTCTTAATCCTCCCAGCAGCCCTGGCTGTGCCTGAGTGCTCTCCCCATTTTACAGACCGCAAAAGTAAAACACAAGAAAGATAACCTACTGTGCGCCTGAACTAAGATTCAAGCCCAGCTTCCTCTCCGTGAGTCATCCACCCGGAACTATGGTCTTTGCTGCCACCGGTGAGGAGAGCAGGGCAAAGTATGTGTGAGTTGGGGTCTGGTCAGGGAGAGAGGGCTGACACAACCGGGGCAGGGGGGCTGATGGAAACTGGCAGGGACGGTCTAAACTCCCCTGAAGGGGCATGGAGAAGAGCCATCCCGGGGCCTGGGGAGAGCTGTGGCCTCACTAGAGGAGTGTCACCATAACCCTCAGGCCCAGCAGGAGGCACGGAGAGCAGAGTGGATAAGGTCTGTGCCATCTGTGTCCAGCCAGTCTCCATCAGCCGACCCCACAGAGGCTGGAGGTCCAGCGAGCCTGGCTGCTGCCACCTTAGTGATCAGTCTTCCAGGCACTGGGCACAGAGCAGGGGAGAGAGTCAGAGGGTGTGGTGGAGGGAGTGAGGGAGACTAATCAGTGCTGGGAACTTCTGGAACTTTCTGAGAAACGTATACTGCTTGATGTTCCAAGAAAGGGGTGGGCTAGGGAAGCAGACGGTGTGGTTTGGCTGGTATCCAGGGCAGCAGGCTTCACTTGCTGTCCTGGATGCTCTAGCCCGAGGAGAGGGTCCCTGAGGGGAAGAACAGAGGCCTACCTGTATAGAGAGGGGAGCCAGGTAAAGAGAGGAGGAGTTGGAGAGAATATGGACATCTGCAGGAAGGAGGAAGGGGAAAGAGGGAGCAGCAAAGGCAAACCCACCCAGGACGAGCACCTACATGTGTCTCACCTGCAGAAACACTTGCTGCCAACAATCACTCTTTCTGTTTTACATTCTGACTGCAAGGCCTGTCCCTGCTGTCATCACGGATGCTACTCTCTGTGGGCTGCCTGGCCCATGAGAGCTGGCTTTCTGTATAAGGAGGGAGCAGGGGGCCATGCCAGTTCATGAGCTGCCTCCTCCAGGTAGTCCTCCAGCTGACCATAGCCCAGCCCTCCTGAGCTTCTGTTCTCATGCCATTAGCATTACTAATATGCCTCTGTCTATGGCCTCCAGAATGTAAACTCCCTAGGAAGGGGTACCTGTTTGATTCATTAATATAACCCTCATACCAGGGAATAAGGGAGCCACAGGGCGTGGAGTGCTCAATGGAGAGATGCTCTGTAATCCCTACCGCCCTGTGCTCAGCTTCAGAAAAGAGAGCTCAATGACCCAACCAATAATATAGTCCTTTTCTGTCTGTTGGGCAGGCCAGCCAGTGATGCCAGCTGCCTCTGGCCCCAGGACCCCCTCCCATAAGGCCCTGCCTCCTATCAATTAGCTGCTGGCTGGCAGGGGTGGCTCTCATGACTGTTTCTTTGTTCCCCCTCACCCAGCAGCTGATGGGGAGTGGGAGCAGGGGCACGGTGGTAACCTGCTGGCATCCTTGCTGGCCTGCGTGTATACAGATGGGATACAGCGCAGCCCTGAGGCCTGAAATGGCACTCGAGGGCTGTGGGAAGAGTAGCTGAGGCCTTACCCATCACACCTATGGACTACTCAGCCTCCCTGGCAGCTTACACAACAGATTTCAGCTTTCAGAGAGATCACTGCATTCTATTTTCTGCTTTCAGAGAGACACTGGGGCCCTGGAATGGAGTCCTGATTGGACCAACTTCCAGGGGATGTGTCTCTCCCTCTGCTAGCTAGCTGCTGGCCCCAGTGTCTTTTATGCCTGAAGGCGTGGGGTTGAATGGAGCCTGAATCTGTGCCAGGTGAATTGGAGGCTGGGCCCATTTCTAGGGCACTGGAGCAGGGAGCAGGGCTCAGCTCAACGCATCCAACGCATCCAAATCCGTGTCCTAGAAAAGAGGAAAGAGATGATCTTTGGGGCCTTGATCTCTCTCACCTTCCCCTCTCAGCTGTCCCCAATCTCTCACTGGTGTCATGGAATTTAGGACCTGGTTAGAGAGACAAACAGGCAAGGGGAGATGGCTGAGAGAAGGGCTCAGCTCCCCACTGCCTCCATCCAGGTCCCCCCACCCCCGCCCCAGGCATCTCTCCTGTTTCCGAGTTGGCTGCTCTGCCATCGTATTTCTCTCTGCTCAGTGCCACCGGCCTCGGCTGCCTGGAGCAGCCTCTGCCTGCTCATCCATCATCCTGGCTGCTGGGCGCCAAGTACATCCCGGGGAGAAACCTTCCTGCCCTAGGCCTCCAAGGAGATGGGCTCAGCTGTCAGAGAAGAGAGGTGTTTCCGAAGGGTCAGTCAGAGTGCGGGGCCCTGCAGGATTGATAGGCTATGAATTATGGATGTGTGTCCTACTGGGTCCCCGGGCTCCAGAGCCCAAGGAGGGGTGTCCCTGCCTCCTTCTTTCCCTGGGTGGGCCCCTTCTCCCTGGCATTGCTTTAGCATGCACCTATCTGCCAGTTGGTGCATTTCTTATTAACATTACTTGGCTGCTTTCTTAATGGGTGGCGATTTTGTGCCGTCCCTCCTTCGCCCCCCACCCCCACCCCAGCTCTCTGAGAGGGAGGGTCCTGCCTTTGCGTCCACTGGAGTCTGCCTAGAAGCCTGGACCGCCAACCAGCGCTCAGTGTGGAGCCGCCACTGGGATCGGTGAGGGGTGGCGATGCTTCCATCGTGAGCCGCCCGCTGGCCTGGCGTCCAGGGCCCCGCCGAGCCCACCGCAGGCGCCGCCGCCCTGGCTCTCCCTGGGGGCCTGGCCTGGCTCCTTCCTCGTCCCGCCGGCCCCTCCCTTCCCTATAGGGTCACAGGCCCCTGCGGCTCTGCTCGGCGCCCCGGTGTGGCTTCTGCTCGCACCCCGGGGCCATCCCGGGCCTGTGCCTGTCCAGGGGCCCCTCTGCGCAGAGCCGCATCCCACCATCTGTCGCGGGGCCGGCGGGCTCACCACCCACACCTGTCTCCCACTTCCCCCGCATCGGCCCCCCAAGCCGGCTCCCCGCCCAAAACTGCCTGGCACGGGGCTTCCCAAATACCGGGCGGCCCTTTCCGCGATCCCCATCCCGGATCCCCATCCCCGGGGCGAAGCCGGCCTCTCCCAGCCCATCCCCTGCGCCGGCTCAGCCCTGCGCACCCGCACGCCCCGCGCCCCGCGCCCCGCGCCCCGCGCCCCGGCTGTGCCTGTCGCCCCCCCACCCCCGCCCTCCATCCCCCCAGCACCCTCCCTCGCCCCAGGTCTCGCCTCCCGCACCTTCCCCACCGCCCGACTTCAGCGCCTCGGGTCTCGCCACCGGAGCCCAGGCCCCCGCCGCCGCCAGCCCCTTTGTATTTTAATGGTTTGTTCCCATCCACGCGCCCCCAGCGCCCGGAGTCCGCACCTGAAAGGGGAGACTCCAGATTCCTGCCTGAGGGAGTGGCCGCGTGGGTAGCCCCGCGGGTAGGCCCGTGGGCAGGGCTCACGGTGAGGGGGCAGGGGACCGGGCGCCCGGCGCAGGGGAGACGGGCGGCTGCAGGAGGGAAGAGAGGAAATGGGACCCGTTCGGCGCCCGGGGTAATAATGCTTTGAGTGTGCAGGACACCCTCTCCCCTGCGGTCCCTGCGAGCCCCTGGGAGGAGGCCGGAGGGGAAGGGGGGGGGGGAGAAGGAAGGAGAGAGAGGAGCGGGGGAGGAGCGGAGGAGGAAGCTCCTGTTCTGTGCCCGGACTGCTAAGGTGGTGGAGCCGGCTCTGGAGGGAAGCTTGCCCCGCGCGGGAGAGGGCAGGCCTGTGCTACACGCTCCCCCCGGCTAGTGCAGGAGCAAGAGGGAAGGGGCCAGGAAAGAGAGGGTGGAGGGGTTTGGAGACTGGCCCTGAGGCAGCAAGGTGGAAGGACAGAGGGCCGGCCACTCCAGGCCCTCTCACCAGGGGTCAGGGCTCTGCTGTCCCTCTCCCTGGGACCAGTTCCCCCACTGAAGTCACAAGTGTGACCTCCTTGCGGGGCTGGTGTTTACATGGTCACTGGGGCCTTTCCTCTGCCTTGTGGGGCGGGGGGTGTGTGTGCATCCAGCCCAGTCCCAGCATGGACAGATTGGCCACTTATGGAAGCTTCTGGGAGTTCCTGTGCCTGAGAAAGGAGCAGTTCGGTGGAGGTGGCTGGGTCTGAGCAGTGTGCAGACACGGTGGGGAGCGAGTGGGTGTGCCCCCCCACCCTAAAGGGAAGCAGAGTGGCCTGGGCAGAGGGGGAGGTAGCTGTTCCTGGGGTGTCTTGGGGGCGCTGCACACTGGTTGATGCTGAGACTCACTAGGGGGCCTCAGCCCTAAGCCCCACCTTTTCACATCTCTGTCAAGAAAACAAAAGGACACGTGGCATCTCGGAGTCCCAGATTGTACCTTGGGGATCATCTAAACCAATTCTGTCATGGCCAGAGGGGGTGCATAGAGAGGCCACTTGCCTGAGGCTACGCAGCAGGTGAAAGTAGCAGCAGGGAGGCTTCTCACCGGGGTTCCTGTCTCCGTGGCACCAGCCCAGGGGCCTCTGCTTCTCCTGAGCACACCTCAAGCTACAGACAAACCCAAAAGGAACCGACGTCTGACCCTGACAGGTCTGAGACATAGTGGAACTCTTGGTGTAAAGTCCTCTTGAGCCAAGGAGCAAGGGGAGATGATACTTCAGGGGCCCAGCCTATCATGGATCGTGGTCCTGACAATGCCACCACCCCCTGGGAGCTACTCAGTCCCTGCCCTCTATGCTCTAGGCTGGCAGGCTTTCCTGCGGTCATTCCTTGCTCCGCCTGAGTGTCTCCCTTCCTCCTCCACTTCAGTTCCGCATCTCCACCCATCACCCTACCCAGGCCTCAGAACCAAGCAGTGGCTTCTTCCTCCTTAAAGGGTTACACTGGCTCTGGTCACTGTCACCTTCCCGTTTGTGAATCACACTTCCTTTCTCTCCTTCCCTGATTGTAGCCTCACGAATAGAGAGACACTAGGGGGGAAGGTGTTCTCCTTGGAGAGGACATGGTGCTTCCAGTCAGATCCCATAGAACCTCACATTTGGGGCTGCACTGCCTTCTGCCACACCTCCCACTCTGCACTGGCTGTTCCACTAGCTCTCCTCTGTCCTCACGCTTGCCCTGCTTGTTTCTTTCTGCGCAGGGCCTCACTCCCCCTCTTCCCTCTGCCTGGAAAGTGGTCTTCTCACTTTTTGCATGGCTGCTGCCCGCTGGTTGTGGAGGCCAGGGCTCACTGGTCACCACCTCTGAGAGGCCCTCCTTGACTACCTTTTCTAATATCGCTGGCCTCTACCACCAGTCTCTCCACATCACCTTGGTTCTGTTGTCTTATAGCACCTGTCTGTGCTCGGATCATATCGTTTATGTTATTGTTTGTTTATTCCATTACTGCCTGTCTCCCCCACTGAGAACAGGGACCTTGTTTATCTTTATTATGATGTCTCTGGTGCTTGGCATTTAATAAAAGGTTGCTGTTCAAAGAGCCAATGAAGGATTCTAGAGACACTAGAACACTGTCAACATTGAGGCAGGGCCTGGATCTATGTAAATCTCTGTCATTGGACCTTGAAGACTCAGGGTTTCCTCTTCCACTCTGCTCAGTTGAGGCTAAAGACCCATGTGAGCCTGGATGGAGAAGTAAGGGATCCCCACCAGTCAGCTTCCGTGATGGAGGAGCTGTGGCTGCTGGTTCTTTTTTTGGGGGGAGGTGGGGTGTTCTCCAGCGTTGATGATTCTGCTTCTCTGCAGGCTGTCCTAGATGGTACTGATGGTACAGGCCTTACCCTGGGACCTGGGAATGGGATGGTGGGGCTTGGTTTGGCAGCAGCTCAAAGAAACAAACAAAACAACACACACACACACACACACACACACACACACACACTTTCCCCTTCCCATTCCTCTTCCAGAATTCCAGGAATGAGTGAGCAGTTCCTCAGCTCCAAAAGGGAGCCCCTTGTCTCCCAAGCTACAGTGTGCAGGAATGTGGAAGGTAGCAGAGAGACAGGGAGGGGCCACTGCTCCTGGGGGTCCTAGTTACAGGAGGGAAAATACCAAAGCTCCTGGGGAGCTCAAACCCCAGCAGGAACATACCTCCTGGGGCTTGTTGGGATTCTGTTTACCAACAAGCGGGAAGGAGCCTATTGTGCTTAGGGTAGAAGGAACGGAAAGAAATCAGTGAATAGGAGCTCAGAAGCCAAAAACTAGGCTCAGAGACAATAGATAGGAAGGGAGGGGGTGTGGGAAGATCTACCCTGGAAAGGCTTGGAAGAGAAATCCAGGTGTGCCTGTGCCCCTATTTTGGGGATGTTAGGAGAAGGAGGGGGCAGAAAATGAGACGTTTACAGTCCACTCTAGTGGGCCTGCCTCTCCCATGCCTCGGAGCTGGCCCGCCACTGTGTTTATTGGGCGTGTTGTGTGTGCAAGGCTCCTGGAGGAAATGTGAGGTGCTAGTGTTTTAGCAGCTATGCCAGACACCCAGCACCAGTCCAAGAGGGCCGAGGGCTTTGCAGTTTTTCTACTCTGCTTCTTACTTATGTGACCTTGGACAAAGCATTTAACCCCTCTGGGCTCTTCTACAAAATGGGCAGTACTTTCTAGAAGTACTATGGAGACCTGGATACGGTAATCCATGCAGTGCAGGCCTGTGGCACCCTGTCCTGGAGGTGGTGGCTGGGTAGCTTTCCAAGGACCTCTGGATGTTACGTAAAATCAGGGGAGACTTGATTCCTTCCTCACGAAGTGAGGTCCTGCCTGGACACAGGGGCTTAGATCAAAGGACTCTGAGGACACTCAAGGCCTTTGGTATATTGAATTTTCCCCGGCTTTCCATCTTTCTCTACCTCCCAGAACCTCTGCAGGGATGATGATATGTTGACTTTAAGGAAGACCCTATTTTCAGTCCAACTTGTTCAAAGGAGTAGCATCTACATTGGCAAGGTGATTTTAACCCAAGTATATAGATGATCTGAGAGACCTGAATCCCTAAAGACTACATTTTTTTTCTTCCTCTGCAGAGTGCTTTAGCTTGAAACATCTGAGTAACTGCTTAATACCTTCCTACTCGGCAGAACGTTTCAGCTTGGGGGCTCTTTGCAGCTTTCCGCCTGGTAGTTTTCAAGATTACCCAGAGCCATGGAGCTCCGGCAGGCACAGCCAGTGGTCCCACCTCTCCTACGTCCGCCCCATTCCCCCCCGTTTCCCACTACATCCCGTGCTCTCCTCTGAAGGCCAAGACCCACCTGTCATTGCTTGTCCCTAAAGTTCAAACCTGCCATCCTGTCTGTCTCCAGGACACAGTCCCCTGGGGATTTCTTAGATTCCCCAAAAGAAGGGCCAGGCTCCAGGAGGCTGGTCCTGGGATGAAGGGGCCCCTCTGCGCAGGGAACACCCCTCCTGAGCACGTATCTTGTGATCCTTTGGTGGGGTATGTGGATTACATGTAAAGTATGGTTCAAGATCTGTTGCCTCTTGTGTCAAGGTGGGTCAGGATAGGTATCCTCATCAAAGGTTCCTGGGCCCAAGTGGAAAGTTTGGATTGTTCCTTCTGTTGCAGGGACCAGAGACGGTCACAGGCAGGCTTGTAGCTAAGCCGGCTTTTAGGGTCAGAGTGCAGTTGATTTGGGATGAGACACCTTGACTTGGAGAGACAGGACATGTCCTGTGCTGTCTGTACTCTCTGGCCTTGCTTCCCTTCCTTTTCTCTTACCTCTGGCATCTCTTTGGCACTGTTGTTCTATGTTGCAGGGAACAGTAGCGGGGGAGTCTGCTCTTTTTTTCAGAGTACACATGGTGGGGGGTGGGGACAGATACAACACCCTCAGGCTTAGCCGTGCTTTGGTCAGGAGAACTGGGACCCAAGAAGCTCCAAGGGAAGTTGGACAGAGTAAGGTGCTGGTATGACCTGCCACATGCTACACAGCACATATGGGCCTGGGGCTGCAGACTCTCATCCTAGTACTCTCTCCTTTGCGTCGCAGTCCCTCTGCAGGTGCACTTCCTCCCGTGTATGAACCATGTGTTAGACATACACTAAAGACCAGGATTCTGGGAGACAGGGCTTGGACCTTCCTGCCGGGAGAAGGCTAGAAGCTGTTTCCTCCGGTGCCTAGGGTACAGAAGGGGACAAAGAAGGAAGACAGAGGACTTGCAGGGAGAGGAAAGAAGGGAAAGTGTGCTCTGGGTGTATGCTGGGGGGGGGGGGTGCTCTTGCATGTCCAGGGCCACAGGTTTGGCCCCATCTGGGAGGGATGCACAGAATGGTTGGTGTAAAGACAAGGAGGCATGAGTTTGGAGGTGGTCCCTTGGCTGCTTTGTCACCCCTGGAGGAGAAGGGAGTCACGGGAGAGGTGGAGAAAAAGCCACGTCCTGCCTCTATAAAGAGCCCCTGGCTCAGGCTGGCAGCCACCGAGGAGGGGTCAAGTGAGAATAGACGGTGGCTGCCCACCGAGGAAGGTGACGCTGGCCCAGCCCAGAGACAACCTTGAGAGAGAGCAGGGGCAGGACTGAGTGTCGCCTGGGGGAGGGAGGAGGCGAGGAGGGAGGAGAGCTCCAGACAGTTGGGGGTGGGGCAGAGCCCTGTCTACCTCCCGTCCGCCCTGTCTGCCTCCCTCCCTCTGGCCAGAGCCACAGGGACGCAGACCATGGGGTGCTGGGCCGCCGCGGCCTGGGCCTGCGGGGTGGGGGCGAGATGGGGGCAGCGCGTCCTTGAGCCCTGGGGCTTTCCTGAGCTCAGATCCTCAGAAGCCACTGCCGCCTCAGTACTTCATGCCCTCCGTCAGAGCCAGGCTCTGCTGGCCTTGAGGCAGGCTGAGGACCCAGGTCTGTGGACCGCTCGCATCTTTTCAACCCCCAGATGCTCTCCCCACTCCTTGCTGGTTTAGGAGCCCCTGGGGGCTGGGGAGGGAGGGGGCTCATCCTTTGCTCCAGCAGCTGGGGATGAGATTTCTGTTTCTCATGCAGGAGTTCCCAAGAAATGATGGTGTTCTCTCCCCACCCTCAATCTTGTTTTTTCTTTTTCTTTTTAAGATTCTATTTATTAAAGTAATCTCTTTACTCCACGTGGGGCTCCAACACACCACCCAGAGATCAAAAGTCTCATGCTCTTGCTCCTGAGCCAGCCAGGTGCCCCCAGTCTTGTTTTCCTATATGTTAAGTCATCTTTCTCTTGAACAAATCACTGAGCCTCCCATATTCCATCTGGAAAGTACGAATAATAATAATACCTTCCTCACCGAGTTGGTGGGACTATAAATTAGATCCCATATGTAAAAGAGCTCTCAGTAGACTGCAGATCCACAGCACAAGCAGAAGAGATTATTATTCAGGAAGGAGACTGAGGGAAAAGGCTGGAGGAAGAATGTCTGGGTAGGGTCAGGGGAGGAGCAAGCACTCCCTGGTGTCCTCCATTCCCCATCAGTCCCCTCTGGCCCTGGCCTTGCTGTGGAGCTGAGGACAGGCAGGCAGAGGCAGTCCCGATGCAGGTGTCCCCTACCTCCTCCCAGGACCCTTACAGAAGGGCAGGGCAGAAGTCTGAAGGCCCTGGGGTGCTGAAGACGGAAGAGGTGCTTCCCCCTACAGGGCTGGCAGGATGGCCGCCAGAGCAAGGTTGAGCACAGGTACGATGGCCACTCACAAGCCAGGTGAGTTCAGGCTTGGAAAGTCCTGCTGTTGGAAGGGCTGGGTTTTAAGCCAACCTCAGACTGCTCACTGGCAGTGAGGCAGTCATCGTGCCTAAGTACCGTCTCTCCCCACCAGGGTCCCTTCCCCAGACTCCCATCCACTCTCACTCTTTGCCATTCAGCAGGACAGCGGAGCCTCGCTCTGGATAAAGAGGTGCTCTCCTCTCTCTGGCCAGGAGCCTAACCCTAACTGCTTTAGGCCCCTGAGAAGTCAGAGGCCTAGATCCTTCTTGTTAGGATGCAACAGCTGCTGGGAGCAGCCTTGGGTTTCTCTCCTGGCCCATCCCCTCTCTAGATTCCGGAGGAGCCTGGGGACAGACTTCAGGGAGGCAGCCAACATTCTTTCTATTCCTTGGGTTTCCCTAGCCCCACACTGGAGATTAGCGAGGAGACAGCTGCACAGGCAGCAGGTCCCCAGGGAGATCCTGCCCTGAGTAGGAACCTCAGGGAAACAGCCATCAGGAGCTGCCTTCTGCCACTGGCTTTGAAAACAGCGCCTGTGCCTGCCCGCCTGAGTGAAGTATAAGAGAGGACTTGGGACCCTGTGTCAAGAGGGACCCGGTTTTGAATCCTGGCTCTGCCACTTAACTGCTCTGTTCATATGGGCCACTGCCTTTCTGTAAGCGTTGCCTCTTGCCTCGTCTCCAGCGTGGGATAAACATCCCTACTTTCTAGGGTTGTTCTTGGGATCCAATGAGTTGATGTGCATAATAGCTTCTATTATGGTATCAGGCAAATTCCAGGAGTCCAGGAATTATCAGCCCCTTCTCTGCCCTACAGTGGGGGGTCAGATGACTTTCTCTGTCAACACAGATTAACCTAGGGGCACGTGGGTATGATGTGCTTTCTAGCACCCAGGAGCTCTAGTTCTAGAAAATTGTCTGGGTTTTTTTTTCATCATGGGGTTCCTTGCAGTTGGGGAACTTGAGGCTTGCAGTGGTTGCATGCCTAGGCCTTGTCATAATCCAATACACAGCCAGGGTGTGGAGGAAGATAGGACTTGCAGATGAGAGAGAGCAAGTGAGAGACAGACAGACAGACAGAGAGAGAGAGAGAGAGAGAGAGAGAGAGAGCCCTCCTAGTGTAGCAAGCTCCTTGGAAGACAGGAAGAGGAAGGGCCAGAACTTTGCTGTTCTGAAATTCTACTGTTCTCTGCTGTTCGGAAAAGTGAGAAGCTATTGGCTCACTCTTTGCCCAGCCCCAAGTGTGCCGAATCCCTGGATCTCTAGGAGAGAGGGAACAGGCAGTGCGAGACCAACTGGGACACCCCTCACCTTTAAGACATCCCACTCCATTTGTGGTCTGTGGGTTGCATCTCCATCCAAACCTCAGCTAGCCATGTGAGCTCTGGTAAGTGCTTTTATCTTCTGGGGTTCTTGATTTCTTCATCTCAGGAATGTGACTAATAATCCCTGATTTTTCTGCTTCCAGCACTATCTTGAGTATCCGAAGTCCTTGGAGAGGTACTAGACATGCAGGGGATGCCGGCAAGTGCAATAGCTTCCATGTGGGCCTCAGGACGTATACCTGCCCCCTGTCCCAGACTTGGGGAACCAACCCCTCCCCCACCTTGAGTGATTGCCTTGGCTAATCACAGAGTGCCTGGCTAACTAACTCTTATTTCTCCCTCAGGTTTTAGCTTAGCTGTTGTTTCTTCAAGGTCTGCTGGAAAATCAGACTGGGTCTCCCTGCTATAAGCTCTCATAGCGTTTGGTAGATTCCTCCTATTGTCTGTGTCATGAGCTGTACAGAGTGGTTGTGTGACTGTTTTTTGCACATGTATTTCCTGTGCCAGACTCTAAGCTCCATGAGGAAAAGTATGTCATTGTTGTGCCCAAGATTGCGAATCCGAGAAAACCACCGAGGAGCCGACACTGAAGCAAGTACATGAGTTTATTAACAAGCTTGGGTCCAAGTATACCCGACATAGCAGAGCGGGGACGTGGACCCCGAGGTGGGTTACAGCTGGGTTTTTATGGGCTGGTCTGGGGTAAGGTGGGGTTTTCCAGTAAGGGTAGGAGGGTGAGAATCTCCAGTAAAGAGGTCTCACAAGCTCTTGCTTCCTTATTCTGATAAGGGCGTGCTTTGTGATTTTGCCTGTAGCCGGGGTAAGGTGCAGTTCAGTACCTGGTCACAGTGGCCTGGTCACAGTGGCCTGAGATGGCTGCCAAAGCTACAATGGCTGTACTTGTGCCAATGTTGAACTTGAATGGCCCTAATTTTCTCGGCCTCCACATCATCTTACCACCAGCATATAACACAGTGCCTGGCACATGGCAAGCAGGTGCTCAACAAAATTGCCGGCCTCAACCCTCTTCTATGCTTCAGCCAACGCCGGATGCCAAGCTCCCATCCATTACGTCCCCCTTACCCAACATCTCCTTATAAGGAGAAGGGTGACATCTCTCCTCTCCTTATAATTCAAGGAACAAGTCACCTAGATCATAGTTGGCCTTCTTCCCATCTCCCATCGCAGCAGGCCTCGCCCAGAAGCCAAGGGTGCAAGCGAGTAATCGCTTTCTTTATTCGTCTGCGCACGGCTGCTCTCTGGTGGTTAACCATGGAAGAGAGCGCGGAAAGGATAGAAACCCTCTGGTCGGTCCAGGGAGCCAGGAACGGGTAAGGGCTACACAGAGGGCATCCAGGTCAAGATTCCTGTCCGTCTCCATCCTGACGAATGGCTCCCTCCAAATCTGACAGGAAGCCCTTAACTTAGAAGAGCAAGAAAATAAAGCAAGGCCCGTGGAAACCACAACCTACCCCTAGTGGGTGAAATAGCTCCTCAGTGGTGCGCTGGCAAAACTTGACAACCAGCTCTCCCTCTCTCTCTCTCTCTCTCTCTCTCTCTCTCTCCACCCTCCTCTCTCCCCCCTCCCTCTCCCCCCCCCTTCTCGAAGGATCCCAATGTGTAGCCTTTACTGATAACCGTGCTGCAAATACTCCCACCACGGCCAGTTTCAAACTACCAAGGTGATGTCACCGAGAGTGTCATTGGGGAGCGATGAGCACGTGAGCGATGTCATTGTATAGTATGTCATAGACATAAATAAGTTCAAGAACATGGTTACTAGTAAAATAATTGGGAAGTAATGAGTCTGAGTATTTATTACATTTATTTTCAACATCATATATTTAAATGCAAGCTTATAATTTAATCTTTAATAAAAGCGGTGTTTAATGACTGGCGTATGAAATTCTGGAAGATGTAACAATTGGTTCTGGAAGCCTTGTAGTAAGAGCTGGCTAAAGCATGCCACTGCTTCTCCCGCTTCCTCCTTTTCTTCTCCTCTTCCTCTTCCATGACTTCCTGACATTCTGTGTGGGTAGGAGGGATGGGGAATATTTGAATGAGCTTTGCTGCAGATGCTACTTTTCTCTGAGTCAGGAGCCGTAAGGTTTTCCTTAACAGGAAAGAGGATGAGAAATGCGAATTTGGTTACTGAAGGACATTCTGCACATGCACACGTGTGTATGTCTACGTGTGTGTATATCTGTGCATCGGTGTGTCTGTGTACATGTGTCTGTGTGTCTATGCGTGTATGTCTCTGTGTATATGTCTATATGTCTATATGTCTGTGTATATATACATGTCTGTGGATGTATATCTGTGTACATCTGTATATATATATGTGTGTGCATGTGTGTGTGTGCTCGGGTGTAGCAGGTGGAGGAAGGGAGTGGGGGTGAGTTTTGCAGTTGGCTCGGGAGGCTGATTCCCCTGTGAACAAAGGACACCCTGTGGAGGTGGAGGCAGTCTGTGCCTTTGGCAGGTGGTGAGGCCCCTTGCCGGGGAGTGGGGAGCCGTGAGCTGGGAGCCGTGAGCTAGCAGCAGTGGCCCGTGGGGAGCCGAGGCAGGCAGAAGTAGGCGCTGGGGAAGAGGCCCAGGTTGATGGGATTGCCATCCAGGCGGATGTCTTCCAGCCGCCTCCGGCTGTGTTTGTGCTCCTCGGGGTCACAGAAGGCGTCTGTCTGCATGGTCTCTATCATGTTATTCTGGAAAGAACACACTGACAGCTGCCAAACCTATGCCTGGAGAGGGCCCTCAGGCATTACTGAAGGCAGATCGGTGAGCTCTCCCCACCAATTCCCCTCTTGAGAGTGGAGAAACTGAGGCCCTTATGGGCCATGAAAGGCCATGCAGCAAAGGAGGGAGGAGAGGTGGCCCCTGGAGGCTGGATCAAGAGCAAGGGGAGAGAGTAAGAGAGACAAGAGAGGAGAAGGAGACAGAGGGGAAGGGAGGCAGGGAAGGAGCAAGTAGTCAGGTGAGATGGGATATAGGACATGGAGGGACAGGAAGCATTTTTAGGAGAAGGAAAGGAAGGCGGACCCACTGAGTCTATGGACAATGGTCTGGGCAAGATCTCCCATCCCTATTTCCAGGAAGCTCCCAGTGAAGGAGGTGCTTGCCCCTACTGCCTAAAGATGCTCCTGGTTATCTGCCCCCTTCCCCTCCCCAGCTCTACTCAGTGGTCTTGCTCCTGGGGAGGCTGCTTACCTGCAAATGCAGCGAACGCAGGCTTGGGGGCAGAGGCCCAGGGATGGAGTCCAGAAGGTTGTCAGCCAGGTAGAGGAACTGCAGCTTCTCGAGTGCCTAGGGAGGAGGCAGAGGGCACAGGAGGCTGGCCAGTGCTGCTGGGCCAGGCAGTGAGGGGCGCCTGGTGTGACTCTATTCATTCACTGAGGGGTTTCCCGAGCCTCAGCCCCATGCCAGGCTCGGTACTGGGTGCTCAGGGGATGCCCAGTCTCTCCGGAGCTCCCAGGCACTCACTCCCACCAGAGGTAGAGGGACTGCAGGTGCCACTGAGATCTGGCAGCCGAGGGAGCATGGGGGAGCTGGTCAGCTGCTGATGAGGAGCAGGGCAAGGGCCGGCAGGGACGGGGTGGGAGGGAGGACGAGGGGACCAGCCTCACTCCAGCCTCAACTTTTCTGCTAGCAGAAGGCATTTTTCCCAAATGAAAAGTCTCCAAATGCTAAACCAGGGACGGCTGTGAGGAGCGTGTTCGGGAGACACCCAGAGCAGCCGAATGATGGCCACGGGCACACAGGAGGCCAGGCGGAGAGGGTGGCAGAACTGGGGACAGGCTTGTCCACACGCCTGCTCATTTCCTCAGGGGACTGCTCCTGGAGCTCATCCCAGCCCGTGAGGCGGGCAGCCGCAGGGGCCTGACGCGGGCCCTGTGTTAGCTCGCCCTTCCCGTGGGCACCGGCCGCCAGCAACAGTCAGACTGTCTCCTTAAGCACTTGCTCACAGAAAGATGGTGATTAGTCAGCTAGTGGCGGGGAGGAAAAGTTTCCGTGGAGTTAGAGTCGGGTCTGGCAGGACTGCAGGTCACATGCTAGCCAGTGTTTTAGGGGAGCAGAAGCTGAGGGTGCAGACAGGTGGATGGAATGGACGTGCGGAAAGAGGCCAAGAGGCCACATGCCCAGAAGAGGGACAGTGAGAGCTGCTGACCTTGGCTTCTGGCAGCACCCACCCCCCATCTCCTGTAACAGGCCCACGAAGCCAGAATGTCCTTCTCCTGGAGGTCCTTGGGCTAGGATGTTGTTAAACAACCCCCCCACACACCTTTTTTTTGAGTCAGAGTCAGTCTCTTGCAACAACAACAACAACAAAAGGTTAATAAAACAAATGGGAACAGATGAAGAAAATGGGGTTTGATTTTCATACCCTGAACAGGGTCAGAGCAGGGATAGCCCATGAGGGCCTGGTGTGTGCGGATAGGCTCACCCTGAGAGCTTCAGGCTGTATCCCTGAACTCTGGAGCTGGTTGTGGCGGGCATCCAGCACCTCAATGGCAGGGGGCAGCGCAGGCAGGGCTGCCAGCTGGTTCTCTGGGAGGATCAGGTCCTGCAGGGCGGGCAGCAGGCGGAGGGCGTCGTCATCAATGGAGGAGATGGAATTGCTGGAAAGGTCAATTCTCTTCAGCTTTACTGCGGGGCACGGGGAGAACACAGAGACACAGCGCATGCCACCTTTCCTTGCCCTTGCTGGACCCACCTGTCCCCTACTCCATCCCTTTTAAGACAGGGAATGCCAGCCAGTTCTCCACCTGGATGAGGTCCAAGCTGGAAGAAATAATGTTATAAACCAGGACCCTGTAGGAAAGCCCTCAGATTCTGCAGTGCTTGCCCATGGAGTTCTGCCCTGAGTGGTGGCTGCCCACCTTGGATGGGTTTGGTAGAGAGTGAGATTCAACGGGCCCACCAACCCCTGGACCCATTCCACCCCCACCCTTTACCATTAGTTTACACAAAAAGATGCTATAGCCCAGAGGGCTGTGAGAATTAGTGATGGAATCTAGGTGAGAGCCCAGGTCTCCTATTCGAGGTGAGGTATAAGGAGCAAAATAGACAACAAACGACAAGCAGGTAAACAGTGTCAGTGCTATGGAGTCAGAACCCAGGAGGGCACAGAACTACAGCAGCTTGGAATCCTGAAAATGTAGGCTTGATCATATCTCCCCCTTTCCAGCTTTCCAGAGCTTTGAAGGGAACAGAACACTTTTATTATCCAAAATCTTCAAGGGAAGGAATTAGAGAGACTTCGGGCTATTTCCATTTGGTAGCTGGAGAGAATGAAAACTAACAGGGAAAGGCTACCTCAGGTGGGACACTGTGTCTGTGACTATTTGTGTGGCTGAGTGGCAAGGCAGATGGCCCTGGGGCACCCCCATGCCAGGCCCATCCCCCCTCTTCTGCCAGGGCACTGCATACTCAGCCCCTTGAAGTCTCCAGCTCGAATCCGGCGGATGCGGTTGAAGCGGGCATACAGGTAAGTGGTTGTCTTGGGGAGAGGAGGGATGTTCTCCAGGTCAGCATCATCACAGTACACAGAGGAGCCAAGGCACACGCAGATGAGACAGGTGGGCAGGCCTGGCCCAGGTGGAAGACAGAACAAAGGGAGACCCTTCTTAGACTTCCTTTAGCCTCTGGGACCAACGGCCCTCACTCCAGGGAGTGTCTGAGCCCTGGCCAGAACTGAGGGTCACGATGCACTAGGGCAGTGCTGCTGGCTGCTCCCAGCCTGGCACTCAGACCCGTTCCCAGGTACTACCCGGTCCTGGCTCACGGGTGCTTTTATCAGGCTCCAGTCCTATGTAGGTTTTCCTGGACCTATGTGAGCGTTTCTAGGACATCCATTGGTTTCTTTTCCATGGGGCTCCTCTCTGGTCCCCAAAGGCACACTGACAATGAAATAAAGCCAGAATTAAGTGGAATGGCCCAGGGTTGCTGGCTCTGCCAGCTGCCTTTTGGGTGAGGAGTAAGACATGTTCTGTATGGCTCCAAGAAATGTAATAGAGCCACGATGGAGTGGCTTTTGATGGAGTGCAATACATTTTCCCTTCTTGTCAGCATCCCAGTATTCTATTGGGAAACAGCTCTCTACTGTTCTCATTCCATGACCAGTGGTCATTAGACACAGGCCAGGCCATCAAACCCAAACTGGCTTTAAAAAATTGGGAGGCACCACTGGCTCATACCACTGAAGAATGCATGTGGTTTCCATCATGTGTCATTACAAGGGACAGAGATTATGGGAGACCACCGCCAGTACAGCTCGAAGGGGAAATTGGTTAACAGCGACACATCCCCGAGATAAAGAGGCAGCTCTGTTTTGCAGGCAGTGACTAGTGTAGGTGGAGCAGAGAGGAGCTCAGTGTCCTTCTTATCCCAATGCCTTGAATGGCAGGTTCAGCTGAGGCCCTTTGCAGTCCTGGGAAGCCTGGGATTCTATAGCTCTAGAGGTCATGGATTCCTATTGATGCCCCAATACCCAAGGTCCACCCAAGGCAAATATCTCAAGAGAATAGGAACCGGGGACCAGCAGGTCAGGAATTAACTGCATCCCTCCTCTGCTTCAGGCCTGATCCCCAGCAGAGTGCCACCCCCTTATTGCCAGCTATGCCAGCGTCCCAGCCTCCAGGAGGGTGTCAGGAAGGGGAAAATGCTACTAAAGAGGGAATTTAGAACTGAAAAGCAGTATGACTGCTTCATTTGCCTCCGTGCCAAGTGACAGCCACAATGTTATTTATTCTTCTCGACAGGCTTTTAATTGTCTCTAATCTAATTACCATTCAACCTGCTCCCGTAGTGATGCTATTAATTAAGGTAGGGTGGCTCTGCTAGGCATAGCAGAGTCCTTGCCTTTTTCCTCCATCCCATCCAATTTGTACATACAGCCCAAAACCTTAGGTTTTCTTTCTGTTTCTTACTGTGGCTATTTCTCCTCCTCTCCCTTACAGTGAGGGCTAGCACTGACCCTCTACTTCCTACCCTGACCACACTTGACTGTGGGAGGCCTGGGGGCTGGGTCATGACTGCAGATCCTCTGGCCTTTGCATATTGAGTCCTGTGACCGTGGACTCACCGTGGCTGTTTGGGGAGCCCAGGACGCCCAGCTCCGTAGGCCTGATCATCGTGGGCTTCAAAGATAGGGTCCTTGGAGTCATTGTGCTCTGAGCAGAACTGATCCCGGTGGGAGGAGCCAGGTTGGTCACTTTAGCCTGGAGACATAGCACACAGCACACACTTGGCCAGGTTTTTGCCTGAGAAAGGACTTTACTTTGAACTTTGGGGACCTCAGTGACTAGTTTTACATTTGCAAAGAGTCACTGTGGAGAAAGAGGGAGGAAGGAAGGGAACTTCTTTTTTAAATTTTTAAAAAGATTTTATTTATTTATTTGAGAGAGAGAAAGAGAACACAAGCAGGGGAAGGGACAGAGGGAGAGGCAGGTTCCCGGCTCTGGTGCCAGGACCCCAGGATCATGACCTGAGCAAACGAAGAGGCTTAACCAACTGAGCCACCCAGGTGCCCCAGAAGGGAACTTTCTAAAGACCAGGGGATCCAACATCTTCCCTATATGGAGAAGGAAGTGGACCCAGGGAGCACTGAGGATCAAGGAGGCAGGCAGCTGGCAGCCCTGCTGTGCCAGAGCTAGAATCCACATCTCTGGATCACCCAGGCCAGCGTGCTTCCCCTTGCCCAGCACTGACCAAGCTCACGCAGCTAATGGGTGTAGGCTCCAGTTCAGCCCCTTGGAAGGCAAGAAAGGGCCAGGAAAAAGCTTCAGACCAGAAGACAGCATAAGAGCAGATGGGGTGGCAGAGCTTCTTTTTCTAACGAGAGGATGAAGACAAGGCTGACCCCCTTCCCAGCAAGATACGGCTTATGATCTTCCTTAAAGGCATCAGGACAGATACATGACTTTTAAGGGCGAGGTGTCCCACCGAGTTTACTACAAACCAACAAAAAACTTGAACGTTTGTTGTCCTGTTTCTTAGTGTCATCTAAGTGACAAGTTCTTAGGGAGGGACCAGAATTTCCACCTCCTGGGGAGAGAGGAGGAGGCTTGAAACACCTACAAGGGGCCAGGCCTCCGGTGCTCAGCGTCTTATAGGGAACACCGCCAGTCTGCTGTCGTGCCCTTACCTCAGGGAGCTGGTCCCCGTAGTCCATGAGCCCCTCGTAGTCGCTGAGGTCAATGACCTCATCATAGTTGTCCGGGCCCAGGACATAGTTCCCCAGGACTACATAAGAATCACCTTCCCCGTGCATCTCATCTCTCCGCTTCCTCTCCTTGGGGAGAGAAGCTGTCCCCGCTTCCAGCAGCACCAGGGCCAGCAGGCTCAGAAATGCTGGGAGCTTCATGGGGACCCTGGGAGCAGGTGGCAGCAGAAGCGAGAATGGGGTCGAATCACCTCAGCGTCCAGTCCTGGGGACAGGGCAGGAGGAAGGGCAACAAAGAGGCAGGGCTCTCTCTCGAGCGTCGTGGGAACAGTTCACAGGCTCACCCTGCTTCCCATTCCCACACTTGTAAACCCAGGCCATTCCTTGTACACTCAGCGTGTTCATTGCATGTGCAAACCCCCTAAAGGCTGGGGTTATGTCTGGGGGTGGGAGAGCATCTCCTGGCAGCCCCTCCCACCACCACCCCACGTTAGTGCCTAAATGCTCCCACCCACACTTCTATTCACTCACACAGGCGTGTGTAGACACCTGGCAAAAGCTCGTTCGCTCCTCGCATGCCTGTTTCCTAGCTGCCCACCTCCCTCCTGATTAGGCACATTCTCGTGCACGTCTACGGATGTTCTCTCTTATACAGCCACACACACAGAGTACAACCATTAGTCACTCAGCTAGATTTAGATAAACTTCATCATCAAGAAGTCTTGTGGCTTTTTAAAGGATTATTCAGGAGCTCCTAAAGAATTATTCATTCACTCAACAAACATTCATGGCATGTCTGTTATGTTCCCAGGCACTGGACTTATCTCTGGGCGGCAGAGGTATGCAGAAATAAATAGGGCACATCTAATGAGAGTTCATTCAGAGCACCTGTGTTTAAAAACTAATGTATAATCTAAAAAAGAATGTTTATAAAATATACTTTCTAAATGCAGCTTTTTAGTAGCAAATGATTACAGGAAACCAAGTGTTCTTGCAATGTGGTAGTGGTAGTACGTACATGTCCCGAGTCCCCTGGGTCTCTGGGTGTGTGCACAGGTGAGTATGTATGTGCGTGATGGGCCCGTGAGCATGTGATGAGCATGTGTACATGTGTGCACACATGGGCAGGCAGGGGAGGAAATGGGTGTGGTGTGGGTGTGAGGGACCTGGTGTGTCTCTGGTAGTGGAATCCTCCCCAAAGCCAGCTGCATCAGTGCCTCATGAGCGGGATTCTCCCTCTCTATTCATTTAGCTGGGCTAGGGGAAGCCCTCTGCAGCAGCAACAAGGAGCCCTCCATCAGAGCCTTCCCCCATCCCTTCCCTCCAAGTTCCCTGCCAGGAGCCCTAAACTCCCTCCCTTCTTCCTCAGCTGCATCTGCCAGCCCAGCACCCTAGCCCTTCATTTGCATCCCGGTGGGCCCAAAGCCTCAAACTGTGAACCTTACCCTGCAGGTACTCCCATCCTCCTGTTCCAGAACTGAGCCTCCCCTCGCAGCTTCTAGAGAAGTGGGGACTCTGGCGGAAAGGTTGTGCAGGTTGTGCGCAGTGGGCCAGGGTATGGCCAGGGAGCTGGGCTGAGGCGGCCAAGGCCAATCAGACTTCTCTTCTGACCGGTGTCCAGCTGTTTCCCCTCCTCTTTGCTCAGCGGGGGTCCCCCGTCTTATTCTTGTGTCTGGTGAGAAGGAATTCTCTCTCTCCCTCTCCCCCCCACCTCTCCATAGGTCCCCCCTCCCTCTCCCCCTCCTCTCTCCTTCTCTTTCTCTGTCAGCTCCTCTTCTCTTCTCTAGGCATTTCTTCAAGGGGCTGACAGTTCCTTGTCTCTAAGGGAGCAGCAGCAGGTGATGGAGCACTGAGAGGGATGAGGCTTACCTTTCTAGCTTTTTTTCAGACAGAATCCAAAAATTCCAAGAGGCCAACTTAAGGCACTTTGAGCACACTGCCACCCACCACCTGGGGCCCCAACAAGAATCACCAGGGGGAGGCTCTGCAGACTGGGGCAGTTCTTCCACGAGAAAGTGAACGTGGATGAAGTGGATCTCGAAGATCATCTAGTTCTCCGATGATGATGATGATGATGATGATGATGATGATGATGGCAAGGAGTATGCAAGAAACGTTCTCCATCCACTGAGGTGCACTCCGGTCATGCACACCAGGAGCCACTGGGGAGGTCCACAGGGGGCTGAGAAGAATCTTCTTCACCCCCATCCCCTGTCAAAGATGTCTGTATAGGAGACATTGTCTTTTCCTTGGTTTGTCAGGCTGCTGTGTGAAGGCAGGAGTGGAAGGGTCTGTGTGTTTGCCAGAGGTGTTCCTCAATGCTGCCCCTTGCTCCCTATTCCCTCCCGCTGACCAGATACTGAATCCTGACTATGAAGCCTCCGAAGATCATCTAGTCCCAACCAGCAGGGTGTTATCCAACAGACAGGAAATGTGGGTCCAGCTAAGTGCAGTGAGTCCCAAGGTCACACAAAGCCAGTGCGGGGGCCTAGATTCGTCTAGAGAGAGTTGTCCTTTGTTCATAGGACCCTGGCTCTTTCCCCCTTATCTCCCCGACCCTACCCACCCCAGCTCCAAGATCATGTGCCTAGATGCCCTCAGAACAGATGGCTTTGGCAAGACTCCTTTCTGCCCTGGCACACTAGCCCAGAGGTGCAGTCTTGGCCTGCAACGTCCCTGGGCACCAGCTGGTGAGGGGGTGGCATCCCCCAACCCAAGGACCTGGTCACCACAGGAACATACATTCCCGTGCCCCTGGCAGCCCACCATCTGGGGAGAGGCAGCAACAGAGGCTCTGCTGGGTGAAGAGAGAGATAGCCCTGGAGCCAGCAGGGTGCCCAGGAAGCAGATGGTACACTTGGCACGCTGTCCTCTCTGACTTTCTTTCCACAGCCTGGGCTTTGCAGGCCTTCCCCCATCCCCCAGTCAGGCTGGGCTCAGCTCCCCTTCCCATCCCACAACATTTATTCCCTGTGAGGAAAGCAAATGCGACTGTTCATTCATTCTCCCTGCCTGTTCCCACTCTTCTTCCCCACTTTCTCAGCAACAAGCACTTCAAATGGTCCTCCCCCCACGCCTTTTCAAGCTCTGCAGGCCACAGGCACAGCCAGTCTCCTCTAGGGTGCATGCACAGGCTCCCCTGCACCCTAGGAAAGAGCCCCTTTGAAGCAGAAGTCACTTCTCAGACCCTCTCCCAGCTTCTACTCTCACATTTACAAGCTTGGCCGTCACATGCTCTAGTTCCTATGGAGACTGGGGACTGTCCATGGCACGCGTGTGTGACCTGTGTGGGAACCCACTAACCATCATGCCATTGTGGCATGCAGCTCAGCATCCTGGGAGCACACACAAGGGCGCCTGAGGTGCAGGTGCCCTTCTAATCCCTGTGTCTCATTAGGAGAAGCACAAGGCCTGCTGATGGAAAGGAGGTGGCAGGCTGTGGGGACAGGAGTCTGGCCAGCTGACCCTGTTGCTGCCCCTTTCTTGGGCAGGCTTGGAAATTTCAGGAACCCTCCTGCTTTTTGGACGACAGGGATATATTCCCTGCTGAGGGCTTGTAGCCACATAACTCTGTAACCTAAACACATTCCTCTGTCTTCCTCAGGCGTGCACACACACACACACACACACACAATTGCAGGGTATACTCCCTTTTGGCTCATGCTGTTTCAGCTCCTGGTTATATGCTTTTTTCCCTCTCCTTCCCTCACCTGAAGATCCAGCTCAAATGTTAGGAATCATTCTGGTGTCCCTCCACGGGGGTAGAGGACCTCTCCACCACGCTCTTTGTATGCTGCGTTACTACACACTCAGGATGCGGGATTACTCCACGGACTTTCCCCTTTCCCAAGCTAAGAATTCCTCAAGGGTACAGACAAGGATATTACCTCTCTTTGAATTCTTAGCTGGCAACCTTGCACACAGTCGATGTCCACTGAAAACCTGCTGAGTTGAACTAAAGCAGGTATTAAGGAGGCACAGTGGGAGCAGTAGGGCAGCATCGGGCAGTTTTCATTCTAAAGAAAATGGTGTAGACTGAGGGGCCCATAAACCCACTTCTGGAATCAACCTTCTGCCTGAAGACAGACTTCCGGGCACCTGGTTCATGCGCTTCCGCATGGCCTGTAGGACTTTGCTCTTCGCCCTGGTTGCGGTTCTGTCACTAATTTGTCTTTCCTGCTGTGGCTCTGGAGCTGGATTGTAAGCTCCACTTGGTGGAGAATTATTCTGTGTCTCTCTGAATCTGGCTCCAGATGAGCGTTTTGGAGACCCTCAACAATTTGATATCTGTGGTTTGAAAGACTCTGAGCCTCTGGGCTTCAAATGTAGCTATCAGATCTCTGATCTGACTTTAGGAAGAATTTTTCATGACAGTTGTGATTCAGGGTAAATTTGCCAAGGAAAGACTTTGGAATTGTTTTCTTAAGAGTTTCTTAGGAAGCAGAGCCTTTCTCCATCCACCTCCTTGGAGCCAGGTGAGAGGTGGGGGGTGGTGTGTGGGGGGGAGAGGGGTAGCAAGATAACTTCAAGGTATTCTCAACTTGTTCACACTGTCAAGTTCAAGCAGGATATTTTTCATATTCCTTTATTTCTTCTGCTGTAAAGCGTGTTGGAGTGTAAAAGTCGTTTCACAAAGTTAACATGGTTTTGAAGAAAGAACAGATACATGTAGAGTAACCTACACATCTACTCTCACACCTGTCTGTGTAGATGCCAATGGCACTGAAAGAATGAACTTGCTTATGGAGGAGGGGCTTCCGTCAGCACTGGGCAGAGGGGAGCAGGGGATTTGCTGTAAAGTGAACTTCCCCTGAATCCCCTCTGGCTTACAGCCGCAGGGAGCAATGCGGAAGCAGACTGCATCTAGATGGGGCAATGGGATGATGGTGTTTGTTTTGCTGCTGAAACAAAACAGTTTAGATTTTGCAGGAGCAGAAATGCCCCCTGCCCTCAAGGGACCCCAGGAGCTGTGCTCCCCTGAGGGCCTCGTCCGAGGGACAGAGATTGCAAAGTGCGAGTTTGGTGCAGAAGTGGGGGCTTATCCAGGCTTTAGCACCAGGTTGCTTACAGCCACAATAATATATTGACTTTCAACAGGAGCCTTGGAGAAACCAGCAGTAGCTGGGAAGGATGGGCAGCTAGAGGGGAGCATGGGGAAAAACGTTAAGGGGAAATGGACCCTGTTTTCTGTAAATGAGCAAAAGAGAAAGGAGAGAGACTTCTGTGGGAATTTCTTGAGGTTAGGGTCCTAGCTTAACCTAATTTCTTAAAAATCCCTGGAATGTTTCTCAGCCTAACGAGGGTGGGCACTGTGTCCTACTTATTTCTAGAGCATCCACCTCCCCGCCACTCCCCAACATATACTCTAGGGAGCTATAGAGGGGCAACATTCCCTAGAGGAATGAAGATGAATGAGCCCAGGCTCATGGGACCCAGGCTCTGCTTGGAGGCCTGCCAAGCCACTCACCTGGCCCAGGTGGGGTGGGGTGGTGGATCTTCAAGGGGAGGGATGGTCCATATAGGGAATAACTTACTGCAAGTGGCAGCAGGGATAGTAGATAATTCGAGTGTGGTTTAAGGAGTGGAGCCACAGACCAGACTGTGAATGCTGGAGAGATCTGGGATCCAGATGTGGGGGCAGAAGTTAGAGGGACCACAAGGTCAGACAGCACACAGGAAGAAACTACATCCTCACCTGGGTTCCTGAAGGTTCCCATTTGTGCTCACTTGTGATGGGAACCAGCCCCCCACCCCCCAGCCTCAAGGCCACCAGTACCTTTGCACCCTGTACACCCCAGAGGAGACACCACACACATGACCCATGGCTCTTCAAGCTGGAACCTGAGGCCAGCTCCTTAACCTTGTAAAACCATCCTGAAGACAGGCAAGAAGACAGGAGCCAGCTGTGGCCTGTACCAGCCACCAGGTGTCACTGATGCATCTGCCTTAGACCGGGAAGCCCGGCTGTGCATGGTGCAACGGGCTTCTACCCCGGGGGCTCCACCCCTTTGAGAGCACTTTCTCAGGAACTGCTTCCGGGCTTTGGACAGGATTGGGCCACCACATTGATAGAGAACAGATGGTGGGGTGGGCTGGTGGCTCTGTACCCCTCACTATGGACACTGTGTTGCTCAGGGCATCAGGCCTCTTGTCCAGACTGGCAAGGGGGCTGCAAGATCTATCTGCACCCACAGGGGCCCATCCCCAGGGCTCTGACTGCCAACGCCTCCTCCATTGGCTGATCCCTAGTTCCTGGAGCTGTTCTTCTCCTGGACTGCTCCTTCCTGCTCTTACTCTTGAGTAGAAGAGGCTCAGCTATCCCTGTGAAGAGACTGCCAGATGCAGGTCCTCGTGAGGAACCCTGACCCTCCACCATCCTTCAGCCACTCTCTTACACTTCCTTGCTGGAGAACCCGGGCTGGTAGGGAGCCAGTGCAACGTCTGGTGCCAGCGAACAGGTCGGTGGAGCAGCAGTTTTAGAAGGTGTGATCTGTGGCTAAGGGGCCCGTTTGGGCCATAGCTGCCTATGATGGTGGAGTCTGCAGCAGGACTTTCCAAAACCTCACCTCTGGGCTGCTCCTGACCACCTTCTCCTTGTTTTGGCCAGGACCAAGTTCCAGATATCAGCCCATGGCCCCGACTTACCCCAGGAGTGAGAGGAGGAGAGAGAAGAAGTTGTCTTTAGACACACATCTATGCTTCTGGTGCCAGAAGTGTGGGTGTGCAGTGGGTGTCTTTGAGCTGGCTGAACCAAATCAAGCCCTTAGACGTCTTGCTCTAGAAGCTGCAGGTGCAGCAGAGTATGTGGCTAGTTCCTGCCTTGGGAAGATGGGATGAGAAAGACAAAGCCGGCAATGAGAAAGGAAGATAAAGAACACGAATGGTGGGCACAGGCACCCGGGCCACCAGCATTCAAGTGTGGTCAGAGGAGATCTGGGTGGCAGAGTAAGGCCTAAATGACCACGGACTGCAGCAGGCGGAAGCACATCATGAGGTCCAGCGGGATGGGCGGCTTCAGGTGGTTCCCATCCAGCCGCAGGTAGCGGAGGTGTGGCACATTCTCCAGATCTGAGGAGAAGTCATGGAAGGCAACTAGGTTGTTGGGGCAGATCTGGGTCCCATTGATTTCTGTGGAGAAAGAAGGGAGAGGTCAGCAGGTAGGGTGGGTGGGGGTTGGGACAGATGGGGCTGGAGGCAAAGATGAGGAAGGAGAAGGGGGCGGACAATTGATGATAAGAATTTGAGTTCTCTTCTCTGGAACTGGCTGACCTTGGGAATGTGCCACCGAGGTTGAGTCAAGCCTGCCCACCCCCAGGTTTACTTTACTTGTTTGTAGAATGAATTAAGTCAGAACCAATCAACCATTACTATTGGAAATTCACTCTGTGGAGTCACAGAGGAAGTAAACTGTGAGCTGGACCTTCAAAGACAGGTGGGGCCACAGCAGGGTGGAGACGTGGGGGTTGGTGTTTGCTAGAGTGACCTCCTATTTGAAGGAAGTTGTAGGGGCAGCAGAGCTCATGGCAGAACCCAGGAGTAGTAAAAGCACAGTGAGCTGTACTGGAGAGAGAAGCCAGGCAGCTCAGCAGGAGCCAATTTGTGGTAGACTTTCAAATGGAAAGCGAGATTCCACTTTCTCCTTCACCTCTGGTGAGATGATGTCACGTGAAATGATGTCATCTTCTGAATGAATTTCTTATTCCCCCTCAACCTTGCCTCTTTCATCAGCGTTGGGGGATCAGCATTGTTAATGATGTTCTTCTCCTTCTTGGTCTTCTTCCTCTCTGTCCATCATTGGAGTAGCAGAAAGAGCCCTGACTTAGGTGGATTTTGTTCTTATGACCACTGTGACTTTTTGGACTGTCACCTTACCACCTTGACATTCAGTTCTCAAATCTGTGAAATGGTGGGAGGGGTACCTGTCCCTCACTTCAGATGAGAGAATATTGGCAAAGGCATTTTACAGGCTGTAAAGGACAGGGAAGTTGGCAGCATTAAGGTCATTGCTGAGAACACGGTTAGCTGATCTAGGGCCAGCTCTGCCCACTCTGTCCATCGGTGACACAGGAGACAGGTGGGGCGCAGGGGATATACACGGGGGGGGGGGGGATTTTTCTGACTTCAGCCTTAAAAAGCTGGATGTACCCTAGCAGCCTACCCTTCCACACACTGATGGAGACCTGCTGGCCACTGAGTAACGTGATTCTTAGGATTTAATTTATTTATTTGACAGTGAGAGAGAGAGCACAAGCAGGTGGAGTGGCAGGCAGAGGGTGAGGAAGAAGCAGGCTCTGCACTGAGCAGGGATCCAACCCCAAAGGCAGATACCCAACCAACTGAGTCACCCAGGTGCTCTGAGTAAAGGTATTCTTTCTGCCTGGATTTTCGGCTCATCTAGCTTTTAGGGTAATACTTTCCATCAGTTTACTACCTGCAGGATAAAATTAGTTTCCCCTTTTCCAGAATTTGCTTTTTGCCAGCTTAAAAAAAAAGCCTTCCCCTACTTCACGTAATTATCCCAGATGAATGAATAAGCCTGTTCTCCCATCCATTTGTTTCAAGATTGTAGAAACTCAACAATCTTCTCATTCTTTGGTTTGGAAACTGGGGATTCCTAATATTATCTTAGGGTTGCTGCCCTTTCCCCTTGGTTCCCTGCAACCCTAGAGCTGTAAATTCCTGTTGTGGATGGAACCTGGTTTTTTTTGAGGACCAGATAATATTCTCTCTTGTTTTTCAAGTTTTCTGTTAATGCTTTGCTCAGAGCCAAACTGGGACTTCCAGCCCTTTCTTCTGGGCTGCAATTTTTCCCCCAAGCTCAGGATCCTATAAATGTAGTTTGGGCAAATTCTGCCTTAAATGTACTATCTTATATGATTGAATATTCCAGCCTTGCAGCTAGGTTCAGAAAGCGCCTGTACACTGGCGTGTTTCTCTGGCTGCTGCATTTTACCAGCTGCCTATCCTGAGCTGCCTTTCTGTGTACGTCTTTTAGAGATTCTCCAAAACCTAGGCTCAGCCTTCCTCTCACAGCTGCCAGCTTGTGCAAGGGACAGGCCCAGGACATCTCAGAGTAGTGATAGTCAGAACACGTTACTGTTCTGCTTTCGTGAGAATGTCCAGGACTACATTCCATGTCTACCTGTAGATCTGGAGGGCAGAGAAGCTGGGGCTGACAAGAAGGGACAGAGGAGGAAAAGCCGTTATCCTTCAAGCATGGTATTCTGGGCACTTTATCCGTATTACCCTGTTAAATCCTCATATCAACTTTGTGACAGAAGGCATTGTTCCCGTTCTCATTTTACAGATGAGAAAATGTGGCAGAGGTAAAATATCTGTTCAAGGTCACACAGATAGTAAGGGGCAAGGTCAAGGTTTGAAGTCCAATGCCAGACTGGGTGCTATTTTGTTCTACACCCCCCACCCCGGCCCAAACTCCTAGAAAGGATTGAGACAATAAGAGCCTCCACTTCTCTGGCCATGGCCCTGCCCTGCCCCCACTCACTCTCTATGCTGTTGTTGTTGAGATACAGGTGTTCCAGCTTGTTGTTGATGGCAGGCACACTGCTGATCTTGTTGTGGGACAGATGGAGCACCAGCAGGTTGGAGATGTTGAAGGAGTTCTTGGGGAGCCCCCTGTCTGACAGCCTGTTGTAGTTAAGGCGAATGAAGGCAAGGTTGGGGAAGCCCTTGAAGTATCCATTGGGGATGGTCTCAATCTTGTTGCTGTCCAGGTAGAGCTGGTGAATGGCTGCAGGCACCTTGGGTGGCATCTTTCTCAGGATGTTGTGAGCCAGGTTGAGTTGCATGAGGTTCTTGAGGCCTTGGAAGGTGTCAGGCTTGAAGACACCATCACTCAGCTTGTTGTGTTGGAGATCCAGGAGCAGCAGGCTGTCCAGCTTGCTGAAGACGCCGGGTGGGATTCTGGAGATCTGGTTCTGGCTCAGCCTCAGCTGCTCCAGGTTCCGGGGCAAGGCCGAGGGCACCTCTTCCAGCTGGTTCTTCTCCATGTAGAGGAATACTAGACTGGGTAGTTTCTCCAGTACCTTCTGGTCTATCTTGCGAATTCGGTTGTTATCCAGGTTGATCCACCTCAGGCCTGTGGCATTTTGGAAGGACTCCACTGGGAGCTCAGTTATGAAGTTGTTCTGCAGATAGAGGTAATGGATGCGGGGTGGGATGATAGGGACCTTTCGGAGGTTGCGGCTGTCACAGTAGAGGGCAGACGGGAAATCAGAGGGGCAGTAGCATTCCCGGGGGCAGTCGGGGAAGATAGAGGGAGGACCTGGTGGGAGGGGAGGGGGCAGGTCTGTAGGCTCCGGTGGCTCATAGGGCTGAGAAAAGCTGGGTGTAGGCCTGGGTCTGGGCCTGGGTCTGGGTCTGGGTCTTGGTCGTCTTGTTAGCTGGCCTTGGGCCACTGAGGCCAAGATGAGGAGAAGTGGGAGGAGCCAGCAGAGGGATGACCTCATGATCCAGGTGACACACCTGCAGGGAGGAGACACACGAAGTCATTAACCTTCTGGGCCTCCATAATTAAAGGCTCTGTCTTGGCACTAGTGTTGGCCAGGACGAGCTCCAGTGAGAGAGACCTGTTGAAGCCTCTCTTTGTCTGCCCATATCCAGGAGGTAAAAATAACAAGGACTTGAGGGTTTGGACCCCCAGCCTACATGCCTAGCCAGCTCTGGGAGGGTGAGACATCCTGGCAGAAGGCACATTGACTGAAAATCAGGAGCTCTGGGGCTTGCTGGAGAAGACCATTAACCTCTCTAGTGCTTGGTCTCCCCACTTGCAGCATGAACAAATCACCCCTGTTCCTAGAAGGGGGATGTTAGGATACGTGAACCATAGAGGCCTAAGTGGTACATCTGGAAGGATCCTAAGAGATCCTATGATTCAATGGTTTTCAGACTGTGCCCTGATATGTGGAGCCCCCTGAGGGAGGGAAAACAAGTGGGTGGCCCTGGGGCACCTCCAACTCACCCCTGAGCCAACCTGAGTGGCTCTGTGTTTTGTTGTTGTTGTTGTTGTTGTTTTATTTCTTTTTATTTTTATTTTATTTAATTTATTTTTTTGGCTCTGTGTTTTTAAATTTGTTATATATAGAGGTTTGACCAAAGCATGTATTTGAAAGAAGAGCTGCATTGCTAAAAACGGTTTGAAATTCACCAATCAAGCCCAGATTCTACTGTTTACAGAAATTGAGTCCCGGAGGGGTGGAATGGCTTGCCAAGGCCAGGAAGCTGTTGAACACCAATCCTGGGACAGAAACCCAGGCCTCCTGCTTTCCAGAGCAGGGCTTGTGGAGGTCCTGGAAAGGAAGGAAAGAGCTGTGGACACACTTGTGTCTGGTGTCTGCCCCTGCTTACTCCTCAGCTCTGTGCTCAGCTCAGGGAAAGCTGGTCTTTGCCAGCAAGAGGCATACCAAGAATTTCTCCCCAGATGTGAAGGCTCCTGTGAAAATAAACAGGGAAGGGATCAAAAGCTGTGGGGAAATCACTTTCATTTCTTCTGACTTGGTATCACTGCCCCCATATCCATGGCAGTTGTTGGTGTTGAGACTGGCTATGAAGAAAAATTTCCTGCCTGCCTCTGTGACATAGTGGAATAGGTCACTGAAGGCTATATTGGGGTCAGGCTCCCCAGTGGCTCTGGTGACTCTTCAGATAGGGTCATGTGGATTGAGTTGAATTAAGCTGGAGAAATAGCAATAGGATCAGGGCTGCAGACAGAGTGGCAGCTCCCACCAGCTTCCTCCCCTCACACCGTCTCCTCCACAGGGCCCGCCAGTCCTATGACTCTCCCCTCTGGTCTACAGCCAGGTTCTCTGTTCCCACAACACTTCCCCTAGCCTCCTTACTGCTTCCTCATGAGGTGGTGGTCTGGGGCCCAGAGATGCAGGCTTCCTGAGATTCTCTGACCTAGAGCAGGCCACAGTGTGTCCCCAGCTGCATCTGGACCCTGGGATCCTGCCTGCCTGCCTCTGTGCCAGGACTATCACTGTCTTTCCTTTGAGCCCACATCTACTTACACTCCTCCCTTGCATGCTTCTTTCTGGCTCTGCTCAAAGGAAGAGGATAGAGGCCTCTCACAAGCTGCTTAGTCCCAGGCCTGATGCTCCGGAGGCATTGAATGTGACAAGAAACGGGAGAGAGGGCGGAGCTCAACTCCAAGGGGAAGAAGGGGGTCTCCCTGCACCTTTCATACACACACACCCTTGACACCTAGCCAGCTCTCTCTTTCATGCACACACACATGCGTGCACATAAGCAAACCCATGTCCACATAGTACTCTGAAGATGGGAGGAAAGGAAGGAAGAGATTGCCCTGCAGCCTCTGTTGCTTCCCTACCTCCCTCTAAGGGGGTCTCTCCCCAGGCAGGCCTCTCTGAGGGAGTCCACCAGGTCCATTTTCTTGGGCCTCTCATCAGAAAGAAGAACCGTGCAGTTAGAATCTTGGCTTTACCTCCAGCTGAGGATCCAACAGTCCCACAAGGGCTGAAAAGAGCGGACATTCATTGTAAACTCCCATCTTGTTACCGGGCCCCACACCACTCAGGATTGGGAAACTATGAATTAGTATTTCATAAGTCCTGTAATTTTCTCGAAAATAGCACAGACATATACACTTTAAGGGGTTGTTAAAGCATTAGTATACTGAATGCAAACATTTTTAAGAGCCCCAATTTTTCCGACCCTATTTATTTGGGCATTTCTTTATTTTCTGATCACCTGAGAGCCAGAAGTAAACATAAAATCTCTCAGGATATGAAGCCCTGCTTCAGGGAGGCTCCCCAGCACTGGCTGTGAGCTCCCCCATTTCCCTTCCTTGCCTTTGTCATCAAAAGCATCTGCCTAGATATTAGACCTCGAGTTAAGCAAGTAACACGTGTCTAGCACTTACAGCAAGGGTGGCTCTGTGTGGCTCACTGACGGGGCAGCTGGCCTTTGCTCCCCGGTATTTCTGGGTAGCTGGGGGACTGGGCAGCCCTGGTGCTCACAGTTAGGAGGGCAGGCTCACAGGCTAGCCTCCTGCTCCTTCTGTCCACAGTGAGCACAAGTCCTCCTCATCCCCAGCTCCTGCACCGGACCCTTTGGGAACTCCTCTTATCTTCCCTGCCACCCTCCAACCCCAACCCCCACTGACCTCCTGACCCTTTTACATTCCAAACCTCTGAGACTGGCCAAGCTCCGCTCAGAACCACTAGGAGCTTTCGGAGGAAAAGTTCTCTACCCTCAGTCCATGGAGAAACACTGCATCTGTTCAGCTCCCCTTATCTGAGCCCCAGGGCTCAACCACTCTCTGCTGTGGGTATGTATGTGTGTGTGTATGTGTGTGCACACGCCAGATCCCATGCTTCTTTCTTGAGAAAATAGAGTTCATTTCTAAGGCTTTTTTCACTGGGCAACGCCTCTTCATGCTGGAGCCTGACTGTCCAGAGGGGAGGTCCTGACAGCACAGCTATTGCTCTGGCAATACTCAGCGATGCCCTAAGTCCCTGAAAGCAGAATCTGTGTGACCAAGTGGAGGCCCCTGGACTCCAAGGGGAGTCACAACTGCTCCCCCCCACCCCCCGCCATAAAGCCCAAAGTCACATTTTCTTATGCTTCTGCCTTCCAGAGCCTTCCATCCAATCATAAACTCCCTTAGGTTGGGTCATGAGTGTGTGTGATTTTTACATTTCATATGTCTTTGCAGGCATACCTCCCCACCCCACTCCCAGCTTTCTGCTGGGTGGTGCTCACTAGCAGTCCTCAGGCTCCTGCAGACCAGCAACAACCACTAAACCTCACCCAGCTCCATGCCCCAGCATGGGCTCTTGAGAGCTGCTGCTCCATGAGGGCAAAGCCCAACCCAATGTTCACTCACTACTTCAGAACATTTCCTATGAGAGTTCTCAGTTCAAATTTCCGTTCCAAGTGTTGGAGATCTGGGCTTAAATCCTGACTCTCACCCTCCATCCCAGGCTCCTCATTTATTAAGATGCAATGAGATCACACGCACGAAGGCGTGTGGTAGAGCATAAAATCTCTACAAATGGCAGGGGTTTCATTTATTCACCTATGTATTTATAAAAGAGCAGATCCTCTAGGGAGACTGATTTTTAAAGTGAGACAGCCCTCATCCCTACCTAGTTCATGAATTCACTCATTAAGGCTTGAACACCAGGACTAATGCAAGGTTGAGGCTCAGGGCAGGGCTGTGCTGAAGTTCGCATGGATTTGTCAAGTCAGTATGAGCAAGTTTAAGGCTAATTGACTTGGCATGGAGAGTCTGGGGTTGGGGTTGGGCTGGGAGTAAGGTTGGGTGTGTCTCCCAGGGTTGAAGAAAGATTATTTCACTCTATAGTTGACCCTGGAACAACATGGGTCTGAATATCGTGGGTCCACTTATATGCAGATATTTTTCTTTTTTTTTTTTTTTTTTTTTTTTTTTTATGCAGATATTTTTCAATAAATACATGTACAGTCCTATAAATGTGTTTTCTTTTCCTTATGATTTTTAAAATCACGTTTCTTTTCTCTAGCTTACTTCTTGTAAGAATACGGTGTATAATATGTAGAACATACAAAATATGTGGTAATTCACTGTTGATGTTATTGGTTAAGCTTCTGGCCAATGGCAGCCTATTAGTAGGTTTTGGGGGAATCAACAGTTATATTGCAGATTTTTGACTGTGTTGTGAGGGTTGGCACCCCTAAGCCCTGTGCTTTTCCAAAGGTCAACTGTACTCACTGGTAGTCTTGTTCTTGTCATATTTCCTGCCTACTTGGTCACCCCTAAGCCTTCACAGCTTAAGTCAGCCAGTGACCCTGTCGTGGGGAATGGGGCTGCCCCTGGCCCCAGAGGCACATCCATGGACATTAGGATGACCCTCTTTCTTTGTTCCCTTCTTTCTGTCTAAAGTCAGACTTCTGAAAGCTGTCCTGCTTCCTTTGTCTCTTCCTAAAGCCCAGAAGGAGGTTGGAAGCCAGGAGAATCAGGTGGTCATTTGTTAGCCGAGGAGTTGAGACAGCCACTCTCCCCGACCAGGCTGCCTGAGCTCCTTTCAAGGGGCCCCTCATGTCTTCAGCTAACAAAAGGGCTGATAAGGAGGCATGGTGAATTCAACACACTGTTGATGGAGCTGTCCCTTTCCTGTGGGGTGAATCAGTATAAGGGTGAGCCTGACAGGGGTGGTGGCAAGAGAGCTTTATGGTACATGCTAGACAGGGGATGAGGTTTCTCAGCCTGTCTTCAGCATCAGTTTCCTTACCTGTAAAACGGATAACAAATCTTCCCCATCCCTATATTCCTCACTCAGTTGTTGTCAGAAACAAGTGTGATAAACAACTTTAAAATGAACCACAGATTTAAAAAATCCTAAAAATAAATATAACACTATTATGGAGAGACCATCTGTCTCCCCAGTGTCTACCACAAGGCAAAGTGTAAACAGAATGAAGTTTTTCTGGCCTGAGGCCACTAGTCCAGAAGAGCACGTTTTCCATTCTGAGGACCCAGGGACGAAATGGGGTGAGATGGCTGTCCTCCTCTGACAGCCTGTCTCCTCACCATATCCTTCATTCTGCCTCCATCCCTCAGTATCTCCAATCCCTGAAAAAAGTCTGGAAGAATCTGTCCGATGCCTTGAGTACTCATAGATCAGGGTTCCAACCCTGCTTAGCTGGAGAGCTTGGGCAAACCTACCTCTACTCAGCTCTAGTGTCCTCATCTGTAAAGCAGGCATATTAACACCTTCATATCCGATGGTTTTGAGGGCTAAATGAGTAGATGTGGTTAAAGTGAGTGCTTAGTGAATGTTAAGCTGTTGGTGACATATTTTCAAAGTAATGGGGGTCTCTTTTCCTTTAACTTGGCCAGAGGGCAGACCTGCTCTCCACTCAAAGGTAGGGATTCTTGTAGGTGGGTACTGGCTCCCATATTTCCTCCAGCTCTTCCACACACAAAGCAGCCTCCTCCCTGTGGGGCCTGCGAGGCCACACTTGGGTCTTAGAACCAACTAGTTGGAGAGACCATAGGAGCCTCCAGCTACCTGGGAGAAGGCTCACTTTGTCTTTCCAATTCACTAACCCCACCTGAAGCCTTTCTGTAGCAGGTAAGGGGATGCTTGCTCACTTCCTCAGCTGGCTCTGGAGACCCCTGTGATCTATGACTTCCCTTCCCAACCTTTTGCACCTGGCTTTTCTGCCCCCTTCTAGTCTTGACATGCTTCCCTCGCAGGCCCAATAAATGAGGCTGCCCACCAGGGAGGTGAAGGGGGAGCACAGAGCTTGGTGTTTAGTCCGACCTCTCTCTGTGCACATCAGGACAGACAGCTATCAGGCAGGGGGAGAGGGGATATAGAGGGAATGGGGAAGAGCCCAGTCCAGTGCCCAGCGTAAGGCAGATTGGCAAGTGAGAGGAAACAGAAGCTCTTTGGAGCTATCTTGGGGGAATTTTCTGAGATATGCCTGATGATGCAGTTGCTGGTGCTTGTGGGGAAAAGGTAGAGGAGGGCCTACTGGACATCTTCTCTATTCCTTCAGGTGGCTTGTTCCTACTCCAAGGACACTCTGGAACTCCTCCACCAGACAATTCTTGTCCAGGAAACCATACAGTCCTTCTGCCTAGCTCATACTGCCTTGAGTCCTGGGCTCTTCAGTCCCCACATGGGTGTCTCTCAAGCCCCTGATTCAGGTGCTCAAACCCTGGCTGACCATCAGGAGCCCCTCAAGCATTAAACAATAGATTACTGGGCTCCATCTGGAAGGAGCAGAGTGAGGGGTCCAGAAATCTATATTTTTAGTAACTTCCCTTATCCCCCACCTTGCTCCCAGGTGATTTTGAAGATCAACCACATTTGGCGACCGAGAGCTGCCCACCCCTACCTGCCCTGGCACAGCACTCCCTCTGCTGTTGCAGAATTTAAGAAGTTGGGGGGATGATGGGGCTACTTGGAAAGGAGCCCCATTCAATCATCCACTTTGGCTTCCCCCTCCCTGACTAAGGAATTACTATCTTTTTGCCACAAGGACACCTTATCAACCTGGGATGATTTTGAAATTGGTTTAAAAAGAGAAGTTTTCTGGCTGCCTGTAGAAAAAAATAAATGAGCTGCCCCCAGTGCCGGGAATCAGGACCTCCAAGTCTTGGAAGCTGGGATGCTTTTTTCCCTTTCTTCCCAAAAGCCAAGTGGTTTGGACCAGAGAGGGACATTCAGAGCTAATGGGAAGATACTGTGCAGGTTAGAAAGGCGCTTTTTTTCTCCCTCCTACCCAATTAAGTTCTAAAGAATGAAAAAACCCTTCCAGCGCTTGCTGGGTTCATCTCCTCCCTCTCAGCCTCAAATCAGGACACATGGTTTTCTTTTGGCTCTCCCATCTCAGTGGGAAGACTCACTTTCTTTTTGCTCTTCCAGCTGGGGAGGCATGTGAAAGTGTGAGAGACAAGATGGATCGTGTGTGTGCGCGCGCGCGCGCGCGCGTGTGTCTGTCTGTCTGTCTGTCTGCTGGCAGCCAGTCTCTGTGTGCTCTAGCTCTGCTTGTCGTATGCAGTCAGAGAGTGGAGGTAAACGGACAGGACATCCTCATATCGTGTGTGTGTGTGTGTGTGTGTGTGTGTGTGTGTGTGTGTGTGTGCATGTCTTGCGAAAATGCAGCCCCTCTGTGACGTGTGGGTGCCCTTGTGGCGGTGTGTGACAATACGTGAAGGGTGCAAAGAAGTGGATTCTAGAGTCAGGTTTCCATAGAAACACCTGCTGTGTAGAATACTGTGCGCAGTATAACTTCCTGTGCCACAGCAAACAACTGAACCAAGAAAGTTTAATTTTTGCATCAAGCAAATACATGGGCATAGAATGAGAGAGAGAAGGTAGAGGAGGAGGGTGCAGGAGAAATGTGGAAGAGCTCATTGGGGCTCACTTGAAAGGAGAAAGGCTGGGAGGAAGGAAGGAAGGAAGGAAGGAAGGAAGGAAGGAAGGAAGGAAGGAAGGAAGGAAGGAGATGGAGACCAGATCAATAAGGTTGGTTGGACAGAGTAGGAGGAAGCCTTCTGGGGAAGGGGTCTCCCCCATCTCCCCCTGGGCTTACCTGCACACACCTGCCTGTCCTCTCAGCTGTGGGTTTAGTCCCGGGCAAGGCTCCCCCTCTTCCTCCCCCACCCTTCGGTGGGGCTGTGGCAGCAGAGAGCCGGCTAGAAGTTCTAACCTCCCAGTGGTGCCTGCGTGCTTGTATTTGCCTGGCTTTTCTTCTCCCAGATCCTAGTAGGGTGGGGAGGTTAGGTTAGGGGGAGGGACAGGCAGATTGTAGGGAGGGAGGGGAAGGAGGAGGGAAGAGGGGAGGGAGGGAGGAGGGAGGAGGGGGAGAGAGAGGGAGAGAGGGAGCTTGGGAACGGAGGAATGACAACAATAAAGTCTTTATTTGGCAGCCAAAAACTCCCAAAGACTTCGTCCACACACCATGCCCACTAACGGACTCGTTTTTTAATAACATTTCCTTCTGCTGCTTCTGTTTCTGGGGGGAGATTGTTTGACCTGTGTTTGGAAAACAAGCCAAATTAACAGAGGAAAAAGGCGTGAAAAGCAGCTTTTGTACAGGCCAGAGCTGCAAAGCTGGGTCCAGCCCGAGCCTGTTTCATTCCTCCTCCTCACAGTCGCCAGGCTTCTGATGCCCATCACTTCCCTGGTGTTACATTCCTAAGCCAGTGAGGGGTGTGGGATGTTTCCTCTGAGCAGTGACCATCCTGCCCTTCCTCGCCTTCTCTAGGAGGGTGACAAGGGAGTGGAGTCTTGCTGTGCAGTGAGCTGTCAGGGAGATGGCTTTGGTTTGGTTGCTGGAGGGATGCTCTGAGGACCAGAGAGGGAAAGGTCTGGCCTGAGGGTCACACAGCAAAGGCAGACAGAATTCAGGTTTGACGTAAGATCCAAAGTCTCTGTCTCTAGCTCATGTGGACAAAATCAGTGTCTTCTTTCAACTTCTCCAAACATCTTGCACTCAGGAGAGATTTGGGGGCTATATGGTCCTCACACAAGGTACATGAGGAAATCCAAATGCCCCCTGTCCATGTCATCTCAGAAGACACCTCCAACAATCCTCCTTAATTAAAAAGCTGCAACATATTTGCAATTAAGTAGTGCCCAGAAAAACTTCCTGTCACCCCAGGCACCCCAAGTGATTACTTGAAAAATCAGTGCTGACATTAGGGTCAGCATCCCTGGGTTCCACCACTTATAAGCTGTGCTATCTTGGGCAAGTCAGTCGATAATGTGGAACCTCCATGTCCTCATCTATAATATGGGATGATACCAACCTCACAGGGTTGGTAAGGTTCAGTGATGTCATAAATGGGAGGGCACTTTATAAACCAGGAAGATGACTGGGTTTAGGAGAGAGATGATGGTGCCTGCGAGTCAGCCTAAGCAATGGAGAAGGAAAAATAAAACCCGCTCCTTCTCTCCTACCCCCTTTCCATCCTAAAACTCATGCCTTCCACACCCTGCTGGGGAGGTCTTGCTGGAAGCCAGCACAACTCTAGATTCCCATTAGCCTGCATGTGCCAGGTCACTTGCACATTTTATTTTTCATCCAGATGGGATAATGTCCCCTCCTGCAGCCGGAGCCCATCGGATCCTTCAACTTGCTTGTTTGCCTTTGTGTAGCAGGTAGTAAGCAGAGTTCAAGAAAGATGAGCAAGGTGCATGAGGCACAGGGAGGGTGGGCAGGGAGTGAGGGGAGGCACTAGATCGTGCAGGGTGAGTGTGTGTGTGACTTGTATCTATTTTCATGGGGTTCCATCCACATCCCTGAGTCTATGCTCATTGACGATGGCCAACTCCAAGCCCTGCCAAGCCAATGTGTCTCTTCGTCCTTTCCACCCTCCCTCATTTGCTCTATCCTAGGCTCTGCAGAGAGAATCAGAATGAAGCATACAAATGGCTAGGGGAATATTCTAGAATGTCAAGAGTAGAGTTTGCTAATTGCAGGCCTGTGGATCTAATATGGCTTGAGGACCCAACATGTGTTTTGATAGCACATTAACAAAAAACCCTTTTTATTATGGCACATTTAAAACATATACACATTTACACAGAATAGTATTAATAACCCAATATACCCAACACCCGGCTTCTGCAATCACCAACTCATGGCTCGTCTTATTTTATTGGTTCCCCTCATTCCCACAAAACCCACTGGAATATTTTTAAGCATTGATTTTTTTAAAGATTTTATTTATTTATTCAAGAGAGGGAGAGAGCATGAGTGCAGGGGGGCAGTGGCAGGCTTGATCCCACATCCAGAGATGGTGACTTGAGCTGAAACAAGAGTTTGACATTCAACCAACTGAGCCACCCAGTGGCCTCAAAGTATTGATATTTTTTAAAAATTGGATTTGAAGCAGAGAAAGTACTTCCCAGTTGGACACAATCACCATCCTTCTGTGTTATCTTGTCTCAGTTGATGGCCTAGATAACCTCACTCAGTTACATACCTGCCTGTTCTCCAAGATATTTGAGGTCACAAGCACTGGTCTAAGGGGCGGCAACTGAGAAATGAAGTGAGTTGGGACAAATCAGGGATGCTATAGGGGAGAAGGTGGCAGGTTGTCTCAAGCAACCTGCCTTTTTCATTCTGTTGACACAAAGGTTCACCTCTAGATGGGAGACAGGTGGCTGGGTTCTTCAGACCTAGCTTTGCCTCTCACACGATGTGTGACCTTGCAGATGTCCCTCTCCCTCTCCGGCCTCAGTTCATCATTTGAAAATGTGAGGTTGTCCGAAGTGACCTCTGAGTTCTCCTTCAGCAATAGTGTGAAGAGAACCTGAGATCTGGGGTCAGGACCCTGGGCTAACCTCTCAGTTCTGCTACTCTAGCTGGTTGGTGAGCAGGTTTAGGGCAATAACCTGTGTCCTGCCCAGGACACACCCAGGATAGCTCAAGGATTATTGGAAACATCAGCTGGGAGAGCATTTTGTGGTTTACTGGCTTCATATAGCCAGATCCTGGGACTCCTCCAGAAAGAGCTTCCTCTCCTAGAGTCTTGGGGACCCCAAGTAGTATAGCTTCGCCCCAAGGGAGGCATTTATCTCTTTCCATGTCAAGGATGATGTGAGGACAACACTGGGGGAAGTGGTGAAAAGTTGGGACATGTTGGCTTGGGATATGCTGTTGCTTGCTCCTAGGAAGGGGCTGGGGCAGCTTGGTCAGGGGAAGGTGTGAAGCAGAAAATTTGGGAGAGACGGAGAGGGAGGCAGCTGTCCAGTGTGGCAGACTACAGCTACCTTTACAGAGGACCTGGACACACTCACTCTTCCCACCCAGGTTGAAACTGTCTCAGAACTCAGTGCTTATTTGGCCCGTGTGGTAACTGCCATCTCATTACAAGCAGTGAATGCTCACAGTCCAAGAAGAAAAGGCACAACTGTGTCTGATCCTTTCCATCGAAATGCAGAAGGAAGTCCATCAGACTCCCTACCTCCCTGCCTCCCCACGGCCCTACCTCAACCTCTGCCAGGAAGGAGCCTTGTGGCCCAGAGGAGTTTTGGCTCAGACTGCCCCGTGGTCCTCAGGCACACAGAGGCTGGCCCTAAGATGGACCCTCACCCCTCACCAACTGAGGCTCACAGCATAGGGTGACTGGGGGTCCTGGCAAGTGTGGGATGGTGAGAGGCTGTGGGAGTCCTGTGGTCGCTTATTCCCCCACCCAGCCTGGGGGGTCGGGGTTGCCTGGGGTAAGTGGGCTCCTGGTGGTTGGAGGCAGCGTCCCTCTCATTATGTATAACCCACAGCACCCACTGGGGGTTTGGCACAACCTGGGTGCTCAGTGGGAGTCTGTTTCATCACATTTAAGAGGGTTGAACAAAGAGATTCTCTGTCACTCACCTTATAAAAAAATGTTATTTTTTGAATCTGAATAGGTAATAGATTCTCTTGATTCAAAATCCAAAAGATACAGAAGGTTGTATAAGGAACAGTCTTCTTCCCGTCTGTCTCCCCATTACCCAGTTTCCTCCAGAAGACAAGCAGCGTAGCAGTTTCTTGTGTCTTGCTCGATTTATTTAATGCACATTCCAGCGATGTGTACAAGCAGCTGTGCACCTTTACTTTTACGTAGTGGCGTATCTTGACGATCCCTCCATATTGATCCATAAGTCTCTCTCCCTTTCTCTCTCTCTGCCCAGTGTTTATCAGACCAGTCCTTCTCAACGGGTATTTGGTCCTCCTGCCCAATTTTTAAGGTAGGCAATGCCGAGCTTGGAGTCTCACAAGCTTGAGTCGGTTCTGGCTCTGCTTCCAGGTGATCTAGGTGGTCTTGACCTTCTGGCTTGCCCTCTCTGAGCCCCCTTTCTCAGCTATGTGTGACAGGTATCCACTGCAGGACATCAGCTCAGTAGTTCAGTTATTCTATCATTTGACTTCCTTCTACCGTTTCACTTAACTTCTGAATCTGAGCGTTCATTTCACACACAGCAGAAAACTTCCTCTCCGTCCTCTTGGTATCCCTGCCCCGGGACTGTACAGATGGTAGGGTGAGTTTCTCAGATGCCAGGGCCTGGGTGGGAGGGTGTTGAGGTGGAGATGTGCACATGGTTCCCAGATAAAGTTCCACCTGGGATGCTGCAGGGCACGCCCTCCTCCTGGGAGCTCCTCAGTGAGCAGCCCTCTGACAGTTTTTTTTTTTTTTTTTTTTTTAAGATTTCATTTATTTATTTGAGAGTGAGTGAGCAAGAGAGAGGTCACTTGAGCACATGTGCACATGAGTACGGGGAGGGACAAAGGGAGTGGGAGAAGCAGACTCCTTGCTGAGCAGGGAGCCCAGTGTGGGCTTGATCCCAGGACTCTGGAACCCTGATCTAAGCCAAAGGCTGATGCCCATCTACTGAGCCACCCAGGTGCCCCCCTCTGATTCTCTCTAAGGCTGTGCATAGAGGACAGAAACCTTCTGCGGACCTGTCATTTCCTCCTGTGGCTCTCTGGCAGTGGTTCAGGTTCCACAGGGCCCCACATTCTCCCCATGACCTGGTCCCAACCAGGGCCATTTCTTCTCTGTATGGAGAAAGCCTCCTTGTGCCCCTTAATTCTAGCCAAGACACCGTATCTATGCTCCGAAACCCCAAGGGCTAAGGCTTGCAGAATACGAAGCCAAGGCCACCTGTAGGCTGCTTCCATCTTCTGCATCACCTGAAGCAGGGAGCACAGAGCTGGTCCACTTGTTTCAATGAGAAGGAAGGAGAAGAAAAGACAGGGAAAGAAGAAATGGAATATCTATTGGCCAAGTGGTGGATACACTGGAACAGGAGGACCCTGAAGTCCCTTTCTACTCATCATCCAAGATCCTGTCCATGAGTTGTCAACTCATGGGCCAGCCGAGCAGTCCCGCTGCACTGTCAGCTGCTGTAACCCAATCACACCGACCTGGGAATGTCCATCCAGCATTGCTTCTGGAACTCCTCAGGTGCTGGAGAAGCCAGACTCAAATGAGTAATGATGGCATTCTGCCTTCCAAGGTGACATCTCCTGGGTTCTGGGATGCCTCTGTTGCCCTGCCATCATACCATCCTGGAACTCTGGCCTCACTTACTTTTATGTTGTAAAAATCACTTTTCACCAGTCACAACACCTGGGTCTAACTTCAGGTCCCAGGGATAATCTGAGAAGCCACCGGGGCCACCCTGCTCCAATGCCATAGAGTGTTGAGTAGTGACACCGCCTCACATAGGAACACACGCGGCAGCCACAGGACAATGACTAGTCTGCCGACGTGTGTGGTCAGTTATGTCCCATGTTGCAAGGTCTAGGAGGGCAGGAGCAAGGCAGCCACCACATATGACCTTGGGGGTCCTCACATCCACATGGCCACCTAGCATCATCCTTAAACTGAACGATAGTGACAGTAATGGCTAAAGCTTATTGGGACATACGGATGCCAGGCATTCTTCTATGTGTACAACTCTGGTCCTTATTCAACTCCATGAGGCAGGCGCTGCTATAATGCCCATTTTACTGGTGGGACACTGAGGCATAGACGGCTGTAGGGCCCAAGGTCATATGTCTGGTAATGGTGGAGGTAGGATTTGAACCCAGGTTGTTCTGCCTCCAAAGCTCATGTTTGTGTACCTCTGTGCTGTTGTGATGGATAAAATGCAAATCCTTTCAGATCATCTCTAGATCCATGTAGCTGGGTGTCCGGTGTTTTCAACTCATGCAGGTTTAACAATCCTCCAAAATTTTTTTTTCCTAATGTGGAAAAGAAATCCTCACATGTGAAATTGTTGAGAACCACTGATCCAGGACTCAGGTTCTCATTCCTAAAATAGAGTTCCTGAGTTCCATCTCAGTTCCTATCTTCCTGACCCTTCCTACGGGTTCCCCAAGATCTGTCAGGTCTGTTTCCTTAATGACTTCGGTGCCCGCTACTCCTTTCCTGCCACCACTGGAGTTGCCCTCTGGGTCTCCCCGCTATGCCCCATGCTCTGTTCTCCCTGGCTCCTGCTAAGGCACAGATCTGATCAGGTCACCCCTTGGTGTCTCCCTGTCCCCACTGTGGTTCTTACCCCATAGTGCCTGTCAGAGTCACCTGACAGCTTTTAAAAATGCTGAAAGGCCCAGCCTCCAAGATGCTAATTCAGGCAGATCTGGACTTTTAAAGGCTGTCAACATGAGTGATTTGGGCCCACACCCTTGGCTGACAGCTACAGGCATACAGAATGCAGCCCAAACTCCATACTCCGACTTCTGCTTACCACTCTAGCCTCACTTCTCATCTTCGAAGATGGTCTCACCGCAACCAGATACCACAAGCTATTTCATATCTACACATTTTTGCTCACTGCTACTTCTGTCTAGAAAGTACTCCTTCCCGGAAGTATTCCATCTTCTAGAACGCTCCGTTGACAGTGCTCTCTTCTTCAACCGGAGGGAGGAATGACCACTCTGTCCGTGTGCTGTGACTGTCCCCTACTGTGTGTCCATCCCAGGTCCTGTGTCACATCCCTGCCTTCCTCTGTTCTCTTGGCCTGGCTTGCCAGCTCCATAGGGGCCTGGCCAAACCAGAATCCTCCTTGGAGCCCCAGGACCCAGGGACGGCAAGCCTAGAAGCACTAGAATAGTGTCTCCTCCTTTGTGTTTGCAGAGTTGTGGCAAAATGCTCCTCTGTGTGTGTGTGTGTGTGTGTGTGTGTGTGTGTGTGTGTGTGTCTGCAACCTGCTCACTTTCCGACCTCTTTTCCAGGACCCATGAAGTGTGTTCTTTCCCAAGACACACACCTGATCGTGCACTTCCCTTGCTTAGGATTTGGCAGTGTCTCTCAACTGTGTACAGAACAGAATCAAACGTCCTATGTTTTTGTTTTACTTTTTAATTTTTTAAAAAAGATTTTCAAGATTTATTTGAGAGAGAGAAGAGAGCGATTACAGAGGGAGAGTGAGAAGCAGACTCACCGCTGAGCAGGGAGCCCAACGTGGAGCCGGATCCCAGGACTCTGAGATCATGACCTGAGCCAAAGGCAGACACTTAACCAACCTCAGTTGGTGCCCCCACCCAGGTGCCCCCATAATCAAACATTTTAACATCATACCTGTGGCCCCTGCAGCATGGCCCCACTTTCTCACCATTCATATTTCTTTCCATGCCGCTTCCAGAACCTGAGAACCAGATTCATGAGATCAGGTTTCTCTGGTTTTCATGTCTCTAGGTGTTTGCCCAACTTGGGTCCAAGTGTCCTTCTTTTCTTAGTCTCCACTTGGGGAGCTCCTGTTCACCGTGCAAGGCCCACATCTTCTATCACCTTCTGTCTGATGCTTTCCCTGATTTCTGCGGGCACAGTATTCTTGCCTGTACTCCCCTGAGCCCCAGCTGCATTAATGACCACACTTCAAGGTTCAGGGACCGCTCATTTCCATGTCTCCCTACCTCCTCACCTCTGGATGACTGAGGGTCTCCAAGGCAGAAAACTACTTCTGGCATATCTGTAATGATCAGAGTCACCAACATTTACCCAGAGCTTATGTGCCATGTGTGCACTTCACATTAGCTCGTGTGGGAGTGGGTACTATCATTATTATTGTCATTACCATGTTACAGGGTATTGTAGTCACTAAATGCTGAAGCCAGGATTGGAACCCAGGCAGCCTGGTTTCAAGGTCCAGGATGTCTATACCAGACTGGTAGTGCTCATAGACTGAATCCACACTGTGTGTGTGAGTGTGCGTAGAGAGGGTATTAGTTAATAAGACACGACATTACTCTGTTTCTGCCCACACCATTCCTGGTGTCAAGCTGGGTTGGAGCCCTCATCTCCAGAGGCCTGGTCTATGGCTTTTACTAAAATAACAGAGCTGTCATCTCTTCTAGCAGCTGACACGGATGTTCATCCAGCCCTGTCATTATCCCACAGGCCTCAGCCTCCTTTCTTCTTATTTCTCCTTTCTTCTGTTTTGCGAAGTTGGAAAAAAATGGTCTGTCTGCAGTTTGAGGAGTAGTGGCCCATCTCCTTCTTGGCCTCATGGGTCCCCTCCTATGTACCTTTCATGTGTAGCCCTGGCCTTCAGGAGAGCCAGATGACAGGGCTCAGGGGCTGCCCACCCCTGGCTCCCTTCTAAGTCTGGGAGCCTCCTGACTCCAGCCCCTGCAAAGGGAAAGGACTCTACCAGAGGCAAAGATGGAAGCCAGAATGTTCTCTGCCTCCAATTTCTGGCTTTCTTGGCCTGCTGAGTAAGAAGTGCTCCTGTGGGCTGTCTCAAGCAATATGTGTATTTAATCCCGCCCACAGCCTAGAGCTTCTGTAGCCTCCTGGGGCTGGTGACACAGGGCAGCCGACTGAAGCAGGAAGGAGGGAGAGCATACCTTTGTGTAGCTGTCTGGCTTGCCCCATCCCAGGCTTGGCTCTCCAGACAGCAGAGCCCCCATCCGGCTTGTGTGCAAACACACCTCCTCCAGGTAACATCACCCCCTGAGCAGGTCCTGGAACCCCTCTGCTCCTCACCTGCCTTCTGCCCCCTTCACTTGCCTATGCTGTGTACTTGGATCTCCCATTCCACTCTTCAGATGATGTTGCTCTGCCCTTAGACTATCAGGTTGAACGTGTCCCTAGACAGACGCTGTATCTCCTCATTAGACTAGCATTTCCCTAAAGCAGAGTGAGAAGGGTTCCTCCCAGGTGATGATATGGGAAAGAGCAGGCATGCTTGGCTTCATTCCTGTTCTCCCTCCCTAGTCAGTGCCCTGTGAGGACGGCAGGGGGCTTGGGGCAGATTCCAAGTGCTTCATGGAGCAAGCAAGGAAATCTTTCTTTCTTCTACTCTAAGAGCTGACTCACAGACTAATATGGGAAATACATACATAGACAGGATGATCGGGACACCAAGACCCATAACAACCATCTGACCCCAAAGATACACAGTAAAGGATAAATACTTTTTTATGGCTGTGGCTCATGAAACAGTATTATGGAAGGATCCAGAGCACTGTTAGAAAGTGTCTTTGCCAAGAGACACTGTGTTTCTTTAGTGATGTTTGCACTGGCCTTGGCATCCATCCACAGAGGATTTAGCCAAGGGAGCTCCAGCCTGAAGGCTGTGAGCAGGGAAGTAATTTACTGGGCATAGATGCAGTCACCCTTGCAGTGAGCTAACATGGCCACTCCAGCCAGGTCTTAGACAACCATCCTGGATGCCCTACCTTGGGAGGCACTCTGGGGCTGGGGCCAGGGACAGTACAGCAAGACCCCCGATGCTCCAAATCCTGGCCTCTTAACAGCCCTCTCCCCATGTGGCCCTGCAAGCTGCCCCTTGCTAATCTAAGGGCCCCAGGCCTGCTGTCCCACCCTGTAAGGCAGCTCTGAGGACAGAGCAGGGCTTTCAGGCTGGAAACAGTGATGCTAGCTATGGACCGGCCCATCTTGGCCCACCTCAGGTGTGGGGAATTTTCGGGCCCTGAGGAGCCAAGCCACAGAATGAAGGCAAAAAGGCAAAACATGTTTTGGAAGGTGGTTGGCAACTCTATCTGTCTGTTCCACGGGCCAGGGCTCAACAAGAGGCTGTGGGGTTGGTAGAGTGGTGGTGGGGTCGGGGGGAAGCTGGCCGGGACAGTGGTGGCTCTGCTTCCCCCTAGGCCCCCAGAAATGATGGGGACTCACCCCACCATGCTTCCTTCCCTCATGCTCCATAGCCTGGCACTTCCTGTTGGGAAGTTCTTCCTTCTCTCTACCTTGCCTCCCTCCTGCTGGAACTCAGGCTCCTTTCTTGTATTTAGAACCTCATTGGAGAACAGGGAAGCCCCCTCCTGCCTTAACCAGCCTGGGATTTGAGGGAGCTCAGGGCTCCTTGGAGACAGGCGCTGTTGTCGTGGGTGCTGTGTACCATTAGCATTACTCATCTGTCAGCCCTTGTGAGTGCAGTAGCTCTAAGCAGGCGGCCAGGCTCCTCCTGTCTTTTCTGGAGGTGGGGGTGTAGGGGGCCTGGGGAGGAGGAGGATGGCCTGGCCGAAGGGAGCCTGACTTGGGGTGGCACTGAGTCAGGGCCGAGGCGGGGCGGCTGAGAGGTTGGGTGGCCCCATGCAGGCTGTCATGCTTGGATGCGGGGCTGGGAGACGGCTCCCCCCCCCCCCCCCTGCCCGTCTTCCTCCTCCACCTTCTCCTGCCCCCTCTGCCGCCTCCACCTCTCCTTCTGCTTCCTGTCCTCCTCCCGGGCCCAGGGAGCTGCTCCCTTTGGCTTTCCCCTCTCCTGCCTCGGGGCTCCTCCTGCGCCCCGGCCCCGCCTGGGAGGGGATATGAAATTCATTAGTGGCCACATTGCGGCGGGATGAAGTCATGGGCTGCTGCTCTCCGCAGAGCTCTCCCTCCTCCCCTCTGTCGGGCCCGCGGCCCCTGGACCCTGTGGGCCTGCCAGCACTGCCGGGGCTCAGCCCAGTGTGGCCGCCCCCTGTCCCCGGGCCCTGGGACCTGTCCCTGTGTCCCCTCCCCATCTGAACCAGCCCCCCAACAGTGGGGCGCAGGGGGCCCCCAGCTGCTCACTTTTCAGCCTCCCTCCTGGGGGCATCCCCCACCCTCCTGGCCCTACTCTGCTTTCTAAGCCCTCAGCTGGGTCTTTTCTCTGGTCTCCCACCCCATGGTCCGACAGTCTTAAACCCATCTTCTGGTGCCCCTGCCGCCTCCCTGTCGGCGCTCCTGGGCCAGCCCCCATCCCGTCTGCCTCCTTGGCTGGGTCCTTCTCTCTTCACTTGAAGCCTCTTGCCTGATACCTTTTGCTAACCCCTTGAAACTGCCTTCAGAGGATTTATTTAACTGAAACCAGTTGGGCTTCCCCTTTAGACTCACAGCTCTATGAGGCTTGCAGTGCATCCCAACACCCTGCACAGGCCATTCACAGATGTTTACTGGATGCCTACTGTGCGTCTGGCACCATGTGAAGCTCTGAAGATGTTGAAACAGACACGGTTTCTGTCCTCCTGGAGAGCTAGTCTAGTGGGAGAGGCAGAAAATAAAACACTTTTAAAAAGATCATAGTGTAAAACCTAAATATATATAATTTTTATCAATCATACTTCAATAGAGCTGGCAAAAAATAAAATAAACACATAAATATAATGTCACGAATGGCCATGTCATAGGTACTGCTTTGAAGGGTTGGGAAAGAACACATAGGAAGTGCCTAACGCATTTATGTAATCCATGAATGACAAATTAACTACAATTTTTTTTTTTTTACAATTAACTACTATTTCTTGTCCCTACTTGCTTCCAAGCCTGAAGGCTGGTCTCGTCTATACTGCCTAAAAATATCTTGTCCTAAATTAGTCTCTCAGTTGTTTGCCTTCTATTAGTCTTGTCTCATTAATCACAATAATCATCATTTCCATGTGGTAAATGGCTACTGTGTGCCAGGCAATACATTAAGAACCTTAATATATTGCCTCAGTTTCGTTTTTATTCCCATTTTTAATATAAGAAAACTGAGGTTCAGATTAAATGGCTTGTCAAGAGTCACACAGATAGCTCCAGTAGATCTCTGTCTTATATTTCTTTATCATTCCGTGGGCACGGGTGCCTAGGATTCCATAAAAGTTGCTGGGGAACCAAGCTGATGGGGATGGACAGACCTGGAAGGACAGCTCTGCCCCAGGCTCCTGCTGGACCCAGCAAGAGGGAGTAGGCAGCCTTCTTACTAGGGTTCTGCCTCGATGGTGGGCTCTGTCTTGATTGTCTTCATGCACCTGCCCTCACCCATGGAAGCTTGGGAAAACCCACCCTGTTCTCCAGACCTCACCACACATGTCCCAGAGCCTTCCACCATCTTCACTTCTATGCCTCTCTGCCTACCCTCCCTTCCATCAAGGTCTGCCCATAAGAGCAGTAGGGATAAGGCATTCTAGACTCTTCTCTTCTTGTTCTTCAATAGTTGTCTTTGGTCTATCCTACCCATCTCTAGCTCCTCAGGTGCTCCAGAACCATTTCCACTTAGCTAAGGATCTATTCTCAACTCCATGTGCTACCTACATCTTCACAACTACACAAATTCATTAATGTTGCATTTATAAATGAGGGAATTTTACTCCCTACCCACAGCCAGACTCTGGACTTGCAGATGACTGGGATGATGAACCGTGCCTAGTCTTTATTTTCTCATAAGGATCCTGTACTTGCTACTGTATGATCCATTCTTCATCAGGAAAAACAGATGTTCTTTCTTACTTTTGATTTACTTTTTTAAAAGACTTTATTTGAGGGGCGGGGGCATAAGCAGAGGGAGTGGCAGGCAGAGGTAGAGGGAGAAGCAGATTCCTTGCTGAACAGGAAGCCTGATGCAGGACTCAATCCCAGGACCCCAGGATCATGACCTGAGCCAAAGGTAGACACTCTATCCACTGAGCCACCAGATGTCCCTTTTCTTGCCTTTTAAATCAATTTTCTTTTTTAAGCTATAATTTGCATAGAGTAAAATATACCCATTTTCAATGTACAGTTTGATGAACTTTCACAAATGTACATATACATTGGGGTAACAATCACCCCAGTCAAATGTAAAATGTTTCCATTATCCTGAAAAATTCCATGTCATATCATCACCACCCTCCAAACCATTCAGTGAGATTTCCAATCTCCAGTAATGCTGAACTTAAGTTATCTAAAGCAAACTTATCATTGAAAAAAAGTAAAACTGGTAAGATATTAAATTTTTTTTCTCTAAAAAACAAGAGCCAAGAAGAAAGTTAGTAATAGAGAATGAACAAACTGAAGAGGAAATATAGAAAACCCCAGAGACAGAAACTGAAGATTTACTCTGAAACTATCGCTGATCCCGGTACATTTGAACCTTTGTCTTGGTTCCTTCAAGGGTCAGGAGGATGCAAATCAAAGCTTAAGCTTTGAATATAGGAAGATATTCTCCTCTATAAGCAAGGACCCCAAAGGACTACACCCTGAGGGTAAAGGCAAACCAAAGTTAAATCAACGTGGTAGCAATTTCAGAGAGTTCTCATTACTGTCTGGTTCAGGGAACTGCAATAACTTGAACTTGATTTAAGGTGGTTCTAAATCAGATCCCACAGGTGCTCGCCAAAAGCAAAACACCAAACTGAATAACACTAAGCAATAACACTTCTCTGGAGGAAGGTACTCTTATCCCTTTTATATCAAACTATTTCACCAAATTATTTTTCGAGTACGGTGAGCAGTAAACACAAAATAATTAAATATACTGAAGAATGGGCACTATGAGTAAGAAAGTACAGATACAACAGACAAGAAACCAAACTGCAAAAGCATCAGATTTGATATTTTTTAGACGCAGATTACAAAACAAGTATGATTATTGTGTTTAGATGAACAAAAGACATGCTTGAAAATATTTGCAGTTAATAAGAAACTATAACAATGGAAAAAGACCAAATCAAATTTCCAGAAATAATAAATTCAATTAATGAAAATAGAAGTTCAAAAGATACAATTGGAGAGAACTAATAAACTAGAAGATAGAAAAAATTATCCAAAATTTAGCTCAGAGGAACAAAAAGACAGAAACTATTAAAGTTAAGGTGCACCTGGTGGCTCAGTCTGTCTATAACTGCTTTCAGCTCAGGTATTGATCCTAGGGTCCTGGGACCAAGTCCCGCATCGTGTTCCCTGCAGAGTGAGGAGTCTACTTCTCCATCTCTTTCTGCTGCTCCATCTGTTCTTCTTGTGCTCTCCCCCTGTCTCATAAATAAATAAATAAATAAATAAATAAATAAATAAATAAATAAATAAAATCTTAAAAGAAAAGAATAATAAGAGCTGCAGAGGGACAGAGGGAGTAGAACCAACACATGTTTAATTGGAGTACCAGAAATACAAGTTTGCTAAACTGTCTCAGAGGCAGCATGGTAAATAGATAATAACTGATAATGCTCCAGCATTGATGAACAGCAACAATAAATCACAAATTTAAGAAGAGAAATGTGTCTAAGGCATGACAAACAGATATCCACAACCGGACACATCCTCGTGAAGTTTTAGTAAATCAACACATAAAGAAAAATATGAAAGACACACCACCCTCTTAAAATTTTTTCTCAGTATGCTGAAAGACAATAGCTGCCCAACTAAAATTCTTTTTTCAGTGAAAATACTTTTCCAGAATGAGGGTGAAATGCAGGTGCTGGCCTGTATTGGTTTCCAAGGGCCAATTATAAAATTGCTAGGAATCCCATGAGCCAGTTGACATCCTGTTGGTAGCTTGAAATCAGCCAGGGATGTTTACACCATGGAAACCAGCTGCACACACCCTTCCCAGAGCCAAGTTGGTCAGCCTCTACCAGCACACCACTGAGTTTACCTAGCAAGCCTGTCCAGAGCTGAATCGCTTCTCATTACCTTCATATTACCATCCTGGTTCCAAACACCAGATTATTGCAATAGCCTTAGAAAGACTCTTCTTGCTTCTTTGTTTGCTTCTCTTTGTTCTAGTCTCAACACAGCAGCAAGAATAATCCTGTTACTCCAATGGCTTCCAATCTCATTCAAGGTAAAAGTCAAGGGCCTGGGCACTTCAGCCTCCTCTTCCCCACTCTTCTTACCTCCCTGACCTCTAATACTACTACTCACTCCTCTTCCAGCCATTCGTGTTCCCTTTCTGTCTCTCAACCACTCCAGAACTCCCCTTGGGACTCAGGGCCTTTGTACTTGCTATTCCCTCTTTCTGGACATTCCCCCAGCAGATAAGTGCATGACTCCCTCCTCTCCTCTTGTTCAGGTCTTTATCACATTTCCTCTCCTCAGTGAGGCTGTCTCTGGTCACCCTGTCTGTAATTGCAATACCGGCACTTCTTAACTGTCTTTCCTGCTTTTTCTCCTTAGCAGTTATTATTAACACACTAAATTTTTTTTACAAATTTATCTTCATGGTATGTGTCTCCACTTAGAATAGTATAAGCTTCATGAGAGTGTTTTTGCCAAGTTGTATTCCATAACCCCCAAACGAAATCTGACATTCACATATGACCCACCCCAGGGCATGCGAATATTTTAATTCAGTTGAGGAAGGTGGGGGCTAATCCCAGCTTTACTGGCATCTTGGAGGCAAATGCGTGGGCCCGAGTCTGCAAACTGGCAGCCTGGAGTCAAGTCCAGCCCAAGAATGTGTTTTGTTTAGCCCGCTAGATATTTTAAGCTAAATTAAATGAGTTTCCAACATTAAAAAATGGGAAATCTCACATCTTAAAAAGTCCAGATTTTCAGCTTCTCTGGAAAAATCCAAAGATCTCGAAATCCCGAGGCTACATTCCCACCTGGCAGCAATCCGTGGACACTGCCCAGTCCCTACCCTGTCCCCACCCAGCACCTAACCCGAGTTATTTTATTTTTTTAATAATAAATTTATTTTTATTGGTGTTCAATTTACCAACATACAGAATAACACCCAGTGCTCATCCCGTCAAGTGCCCCCCTCAGTGCCCGTCACCCAGTCACCCCCACCCCCCGCCCTCCTCCCCTTCCACCACCCCTAGATCGTTAACCAGAGTTAGGAGTTTTCATGTTCTGTCTCCCTTTCTGATATTTCCCACTCATTTCTTCTCCCTTCCCCTCTATTCCCTTTCACTATTATTTATATTCCCCAAATGAATGAGACCATATAATGTTTGTCCTTTTCCGATTGACTTACTTCACTCAGCATAATACCCTCCAGGTCCATCCACGTTGAAGCAAATGGTGGGTATTTGTCGTTTCTAATGGCTGAGGAATATTCCATTGTATACACAGACCACATCTTCTTTATCCATTCATCTTTCGATGGACACCGAGGCTCCTTCCACAGTTTGGCTATTGTGGACATTGCTGCTGTGAACATCGGGGTGCAGGTGTCCCGGCGTTTCACTGCATCTGAATATTTGGAGTAAATCCCCAGCAGTGCAATTGCTGGGTCGTAGGGCAGGTCTATTTTTAACTCTTTGAGGAACCTCCACACAGTCCTAACCCGATTTATTCACTCACAAGTCCAGGACCTCCTGGCTTCCAGGCTTAGGTTGGTGGCTGTCCGATAGTGAGGTTAGTAGCAAGACCTCTGAATTGGAGACAGAAGCTCTGAGTTTCAATCAATTCCTTATCTGTAAATGGAGGTAGTATCAGTACCAACTCAGAAGGTCGTTGTGAGACAACATCTGTGAATGGACTGTGTGGGTTGCTAAGCCTAGGACACTCTGAAGGGACCTGCATTTCCAACATGGCAATTCACATTAACACTTTGTAAGGAGCAGGGCAGCTGGCACATCTCTGTCCAGGCTGCTCCCATCTGAAGATCCCACCCGCATAGTCTATACATCCTCTGCCCCTCAGATGACATCTGGCTCCCATGTAGAGCAGGTGCTCAGCCTGTCCACAGACCCTCATTCAGCCCCCCTCCTGGCACATTTGGTCTACCAGGCAGTCTCAGTACTCAAGTCCTAGGGTCTGTGGTGTCCCCATTGGACAAGGCTCCACTGTATTGGGCCCTGGGTGGCCCAGCCAGCAAAGCCTGACAAGTTGATGCCAGGAGATAATCTATAGGATCCTGTGCAGCCTGGGCCCTGGGAGAGCCATATGAGGGCCACGGCTCCTGCCCACCCACAGCACCCACCAGCACTGCCACACAGAGCCCAGTGTGGTTCCTGCGGGGCTCCCAGCCGAGACCAGAAAGGCAGGAGTGTGGTGAAGGAGGACACCATTCCCAGGGACCATGGTGGCTTTGGGGTGGGAACACTGCCTGTTAACTGGAAGACTTCAAGAACATGTAGGGAAGCCACAGGAATGCCAGAGGAGGGGAGATAAAGGGAGGGTAGGGATGCCAGAGCTCAGAGTTTTGGTATGCCACGTCTGTGTGGCTCAGAAGCCGGGCTTAGAGTAACCATGTGATCACTTATTAGCTGTGCAGCCTGAGGCAAATCATTTCATTTCTTTGAGCCTGGTTCCTTTCTCTGTGAAGAGGAGGTATCCATGCCTACTTTCCAGTCGTGACAATCACATGAAACTATGTGAGAATCACATCAAATTAATTAAGGAGAGATTCACAAGGTGAGCTCTTGCTGTGTGGCAGACCCTGTCCCATGCGCTCAGTGCGTGCTAACTCACCACGCCCAGCACAAACACTGTGACGTAGGTGCTATTCCCATTTCTGAGATGGAGAAACCGAGATGCAGCGTGGTTAAGGAACTCGCCTATGAATTTACACTTAGTAAGTGGCAGAGTGGGATTTGAACCCAAGAAGTCTGGGTCTAGAGTTCAGGACCTTTTTAACCTCTTGCTGTATCTCTTTTTTGGAAAATGGTGCTAGGACCACCCTAATATTTACATTGCAATGTAAGGGCAAATTGTTCAGTCTGACAACTGGGCTTACTTCACTGGGAGGAAATTGTAAATGGAATGGACAGGCTGTCTAATCAATACCTTGAGCTCTGTGTGGGTGCCAGCTCCTGCTGGGAGAGAAGGACCAGCATGAGGAAGAGCCCCGGTGGTGAGCTGTGGGTGGATGCCCAAGAGAAGAGGCCCATATGCAACTTCCAGGAAGGCTTCTGAAAGAGGTGCTGGCTTGAAAAGTGGGAGAAGAATGAGGATGGGAGCCACTCAGGTGCCAAGGTTGTGTTGTGACTTGCAGTCCTGCTCGGTGACTTTTCTGTACTATTTTCTGACTCCTTCTGGCCCTTCCAGACAAATCTGGGGCTGGGAGTGTCCCATGATTCATTCTGTGGTAAGGGACAGGATTCTGGGGTCTCAAGGATTTTGTTCACTTTACAGGTAACCCTGGATGGGCACAGTGGTTTACCTCCTCTGCAAGCAGGGGCTTTGTCATGACTTTATGATATAAACTATTCTCCTGGTCACTTTCCACCCAAGAGAGCAAGTGGCAGCCAAAGGCTGGGTCTTGGGGCCAGTGGCCATGAAAATAAGGCAATGGAAACTAGAATGACATCCTCCCTCCCATGGTGTCACTCTCTGGGTATGTCCAGTGCCAAACCTTCTCATCTTTGGGAGGAGACTGGCTGAGTCTGGACTGTCCTGGAGCTTCATGGGTGGATTTCTGGAAGCCCCGTTTTGGTTCTGCCACCACATGAGAAGCTCTCTTTCCCAGAAAACAATCACATCTGTTCCTGGATCCTCTCCTTCTCTCCCCCCTAGACATGATCAGAACAGAGTGAGACACTTCTCGCCCCTGACAAAGTCATGTTTATGAAATGACTCATATTCAGATTTCTTGAGGCCAATCAGCTCTCTAGAAAGTATGATTCACTCATTCATTCATTCATTAAATATTTCGTCATCTATGAATGGGATTAATGAAGTATCTCATGGGAGAAATGATGAGGTACTGAATGGGCGAGTACACGTAAAGCCCCTAGAACAGTGCCTGGCACACAGTAAACACCGTGTCTGGGTTTGCTGATGCTATTAGGTACTGGCACTGCTCTGCATGCCCTGGTGATTAGAGGTGATCAGGACTCGATTCCGGCTCTCAGGAAGTTCACAGTCTGGCGTATCCAAGTAATAGGAACACAAAGAAGGGTCCTACAATTGTGGTTCTCCATGCTGTGTATGCCTCAGAGTCCCCTGATTCCCTGGGGGAGAAGGCAGGGCTGGAGCATCTGCATTTTATTAAAGGTGCACAGATGCAAGAGGCTGCTCTGCAGCACCATGGGTGTCATATGGAGGCAGACAATCACTTAGGAAGGGTGGATCAGCTCTGCCGGGGTCAGGCAGAGGAGGCTTCCTAGAAAAACTGCTGCTTGAAGGTTGCAGGCAAAGAGGGTAGGCAACTAACTCTCTTCCGGTAAAAGGATCGAATACGTTACATTGATGGCATCTTCTGGGAACTGTAAGAGCCTGTCAATACCATGGAACACAGGTTCAGGAGGTGCAGGGTTGGGATCAGGGGGGAACTGCTGGGAGATGAAGCCAGAGAAACAGGCAGGGGCTTAACTCTGTAGCTCAGTGGTCACTTTAGTCTTCAGGTAGAGTCTGAAAAAGCAGAAAGAGAATATGTATACACACCAAATCCTGCGTGCAATTTCTGGAGGTTCACGGGCAGTCTCGCCCACTCTAAGCCTATCCACAGCTGAAAACCACAGTCAAATATACCAAGGAATGAATATAAAGGAATTAATGAGCTCACTTTTGGACAAGTTGACTTGAGGTGTTGCAGATATTACCTCCACATGGAAATGTCTAGCAGGCAGGTGGGTAGGTGTGGGGTTTAGGTGAGAAGAGGTAGGCTGGAGACAGAGATTTGAGTCATCTGCGACCTGGTGCTAGCTGAAGCCATAGGAGTAGCTGGGGTGACCTAGAGGCAGTGAATGGGGGAAGCAAAGCAGGAGAGGCTGGGCTCATGTGGGACTTACACACAAGAATAACCTTTACTGTTTTCACAGCATCACACTAGGTACAGCAAACCCTGATTGTAGATTATTTGCATACTAGAAAAGTCAGGGATGCTACCCTTAGAGGTAAGGACAAAACAAATGAGGAAGTGAGGAATGACAGATGTCCTTGTCAGTACTTCAAGTTTGGGTGGGATAGGCTTGTGAGGTCATTTTGCTAGAGTCCTTGCAGCTCTCTGGATGAGGGGGAAGCTCCCCTGGCAGGCTCTGGTAACCCGGGAGCACACTCATGGTCCCACAAGAGCTGCAAGTGCGTAGGGACAACTGCCTCCTTGCTCATGAGGGGTTTCTGAGAAATGCCTCATTCTAATCCAGTTGGCACATGGACTTGCTGGCGGCACCCACGTTGCCATGAAACATTCTACACATGAGTGAACTGAGGCTGACCTCAGGGTCCTCCCCCCCTCTCCCCACTTGCACCCTTCAATGTAGCTATAGGAAATGCCCTGCCAAAGGAGGCAACTTTAAACAAATTTAGCTACAGACTTAAAGGATCTCCTTTTAAAGAACAAAATTACCCAAATTGGGGACTGGAATAGACAATAGTGGACATGTGGTCACCATATTAAACGGCTGTGCTTGGGCTTTGGGCTGGGCAGGAAAACTTTTGGAAATATTAACTTATGTCCCCACATTGTTTCCTTCTCTTTTGTCTTTCCTTTCAAAGTCACAGCCTTTCCCTGTTCATCGCCGCAGGGCAGGGTTGTATCAGCAGAGCAAAATCACCCCCTGCCTGGCTTGGTCCCCTGGACTGGATGGTAGAGATTAGATTTAAAAATTCAGGAGAGGGGCACCTGGGTGGCTCAGTGGTTGAGCGTTGGCTTTTGGCTCAGGTATTGATCCTGGGGTCCTGGGATCAAGTCCTGCATCAGGCTCCCTGCAGGGAGCCTGCTTTTCTCTCTGCCTATGTCTCTGCCTCTTTCTCTGTGTCTCTTATGAATAAATAAATAAAATTTTAAAAATTTGGGAGATAACTATTCCCCTCCCCTTGTCTAGTGTGACACTTGCTAAAATTCAGCAGTACGGTGTTGGGGGAGGGGGACAGAGCATAGGCATGGATGAGTTTTGGAGAAAATGGCCTGACACCTGTTTCTTTAGTCAGGATGAAGCCCCAGAGATGGGGCAACACCAGGGAGATAAAAGGGATCTATAAACAAGGGTCTGAACCTTATAGACTGGGATAGCTCCAGGCAGCAAAGAGCTCAGGGAAGACAGGCTACATGGGATATCTAGGCAGGGGAAGGTCTTATGAAATTTTTATTATGTTCCACATGGGGTTGGGCTTCAGAGTCATCACCGAGTGGCAGAGAAGTAACAGAAAGAGTCATCAATCTGAACGGATCACAGAGCAGGGAAAAAGGGCTTCTACCCATAATCTGAAAGATCCACTAATCGAGACTGGCTGGGGTGGTGGGGTCCCCATGGGGCTTCTACAAATAAGGACATGGCCTACTCCATTGGCTGCCATTCAGGGAAAGCATTCGGCTCCTAAGGATTCTGCTAGCCCAACTGAAGGAAAAGTCAAAATAGAAATTAAAGGAAACAAGGGAGTCACACTTCTCACACTCATGACCTCATGAAAAATTCATAAAATTTAAATCATATTTACATACAGATTTTTCATATTTACATACATATTTGCATATTCACATACAATTAACAAATTGCCTTTAAAAAAACTGAGACTTTCTGGGAAGATGTAAGGCAAGTGATCACTGTGCTATAAATCCGAATCTTTAGATGACTAAAAAAATATTTTTAACTTTAGGATGGTTGACACACAATGTTACATTAATTTCAGGTGTAAAACACAGTGATTCAACTTTATACGTTATATATGCTCACCACAGATGTAGCCATTTAGGTACTTTTTAAAGGAAGGAAAAATTATTCCAATGCCTCTTAGAGAGAGAAAGAGAGAGAGAAAGAGGGTCTTTGTAGTGCTAGCAGCCACTTTCCAAACATTTCACTGAAAAAAAAAAAAAAACCTCTTGAATCTAGTCATTCATTCATCTTAGGCAAATACGGAAAAATTGGAAGAATTAGCAATGAACAGTGAAGTTACCAGAGCAGGGGCTGGAGATGGAAAAGGTTTTGCAATTTCATAGCCGTTGCCACCTCGGGTGGTGTAATGGGTCATGAACACAGTGTGTTTGGGTGCCTGCTGGTGGGGGTGGCCCAAAGGAGAGTCCAGACACAGGCTCCTTTGACCTTTTATGTCTTTAATGTCTCAGCCGCCTTGATGTCTGGAACAGCTGTCTCACTCGTTCCTGTGGAGGGTGTCCTGACGAGTCCTACACTCCCCCTCCACCCACACCAATCTGTGAGGTGGAACCATGGAACCTTGTGCCTTCAGTGGCTTCCCACTGGGATGGGCTGCAAACATGGGCTTGGAAAAGATTTTTGCTGAGAAGGGAGAGTGGGCTTTGAAGGGCAGCCGGGGGAGAGGGATTTAGGTTAGATGTCACAGAGTATTTCCAGATCACCTAGACCAAAAAGCATGGGTTCATGACAGCCCTTCCCCCAGGGAAATTGAGGTGGTGGGAGTCGGGCCAGATTGCCTGAAAGCAGGGGGTGACTCTGTCACTTAATCCCATCATTCAGTTTTGCTTTTTTTTTAACAAGGGCTTCCACTTTTATTTTTATTTTATTTTAGAGACAGACAGTGAGTGTGCATAAGCACATGTTGGGAGTGGGGTGTAGGTGGGTGGGGGAGGGGCAAAAAGAGAGGGAGCAAGAGAGAATCCTTTTTTTTTTTTTTTTGCAAGAGAGAATCCTAAGCAAGCTTCATGATCAGCACAGAGCCTGACTCAGTGCTCGATCTCACGACCCTGAGATCATGACCTGAGCTGAAACCAAGAGTCCGATATTTAACCAACTGAGCCATCCGGGTGCCCCTAAGATCTTCCACTTTTAAATATGCCCACAGACACACACAAGCAACAGTTTACTCCCCAAGTCTCTAAATAGTGCCTCCGTCCTCCAACTGGGCTTTTCTCCCTCAGTCTTGCCTTGAAGAATTTTTCTGTACCCTGGAGACTCTGGAGACCGAAGCTGGAAGGACGTCACTAGAGAAACAGAACAGAGAGGATAGCAGTCCACCCCCTGGCCCCAGAGTCTCTTGTCGAATTCAGGACTATTTCTGAATTCATTAGCCCATCCCTCTGACCTTGCCCATAGTGGGAATGAGAACAGAAATGCCTTAGGTCAAGGCCGGTCACCTCTGTCTCTCAATCTCCCAGCATTTTGTCTTCTAGATAAAGACCCAGGGATGAAGTCAGTTGTGTAATGAGTTATTCAGAGCTAACCAAGCAATGAGAGTCTTAACATATTTCCAGCACTTTATGCCAGGGCCTTGATGTGGTCTGTCTTATTTAATTCCTCCAGCAGCCCTGGGAAGAGGAGACATTTATCAGCTTCATTTTCAGTAAAGAAAGCCAAGGGGCACCTGGGTGGTTCAGGCCGTAGAGCATCTGGCTCTTGTTTTCGGCTCAGGTCTCAGAGTCGTGGGATTAAGCCCCACATAGGGTTCCATGCTTGGTACAGCATCTGCTTTAAATTCTTTCTCCCTCTCCCTCTGGCCCACTCCACTTATGTGCTCCCCATCTCCTTGTCTCTCTAAAATAAATAAATAAATCTTAAGAAAGAAGAAAGAAAAGAAAGAAGAAAGAAAGAAAGAAAGAAAGAAAGAAAGAAAGAAAGAAAGAAAGAGAAAGAAAGAAAGAAAGAAAGAAAGAAAGAAAGAAAGAAAGAAAAAAGAAAGAAAGAAAGAAAGAAAGAAAGAAAGAAAGAAAGAAAGCCAGCTAGCCAAGGTTTACAGAGGCTAAGTAACTCACCTCAGCCTGCATGGCCATTAAGAGACAGGTTGGGGTTTGAACTCAGGTCCCTCTGACTCCAGAGCCCAGGATCTTAACTCCTAGATGCTACCATTTCCTACAAAGGATGTGGAGGGATGCATGACATATAGAAAGCTGGGAGATAAGTAGACTAGTGCATGAAAAGACAGGAGGTAGAAAATCTATTTTAAAACTATAGATGGAGGGGACTTGAATGGTTCAGCAGTTGAGCATCTGCCTTTGGCTCAGGACGTGATCCCAGGGTCCTGGGATGGAGTCCTGCATGGGGCTCCCCGCAGGGAGCCTGCTTCTCCCTCTGCCTATATCCTATATCTCTCTGCCTGTCTGTGTCTCTCATGGATAAATAAATAAAATCTTAAAAACAAACAAACAAACAAAAAAAGCAACTATAGATGGCATCTTTGGGGCAAGGTTGAAAATTCCATTGCTGAAAACAGTGACCCTGGGGCACCTGGGTGCTCAGTGGGTTAAGTGCCTGCCTTCAGCTCAGGTCACGATCCCAGGGTCCTGGGATGGAGTCCCACATCAGGTTCCCTGCTCAGTGAGGAGTCTGCTTCTTCCTCTCCCTTGGTTCTGCCCCCTGCTTGGGATTTCTCTATCTCTCTCTTAGATGAGAAAATCTTTAGAAAAAAAGAAAATAGTGTCTCTGTTCCTTTGTTTGGCAAATACAGACATGGAGGCCACAGCTACAAAAAGTTTGTACCTAACAGAAGTGAGAATAAATCTGTTGGAAGGTTTGGAATGCACCAACAACTTCCTCCGAATACAGGTTTCCTCCACTATTGGGAAGTAGACCCTTGCTAGAAAAATGTTTTTGTAAGCAGAAATGGCATAAAGCAAAGAAACGCTTACCATTAATTTACATGGAAAAAAATTTGAGTGTTTCCAGACCCCAAAATAACCTCTCTTAGGCTTTTCTGATACCTCAGGACTCATCTTGCTAACAGATGCACGATACAAATGGAAATAAAGCACAGATGCTTGTAGACACAGTTCAGAGCCTGGCAGCTGGAGGCTGAGGTGCTGAGTATAGTTCGGGGGGAGGAGTTAGGCAGGGGCATGCTGCCTCTGGGAAGGCTCCTGGCAAAACCAACACTGCACCTTATTTCTGCTTGTTACCTTTATTCATAAAAGCGAAGAATCCTCGCATAATTTCACTCAGCAAAAACAGGTACTAATTTAGGTCTTTCACCAAAGTAGCTCACAGGGAACTTTTGAAAAGCGGGAAATGTGTAAAGGCAGAGCGTGCTCCTTCTCCCTGTCCTAGCTCAACTCCAGGCCTTCTGTTGAACCACATTCCCCACCCCATCCAACCCCACCAAACTTCAAGCCTAACTCATTGACTTCCAGGGAAATGGCAGGGTGGGACAGAGGATGACAGCTCCAAAGGAAGCTGCCAAGCCTGCCCTGCCTCCAGAAGCCAATGGAAGGCATGATACAGAGAGGAGGAGGGCCAAGCTATTACTGGGTGGGAAGCTGGATTCTCTGTCCAGACCATCTGTGGGTACCTGTCCAAAGTTTTGTTGCTGGGACCTTCCTGAAGACTCTGAGGGACTGGGGTGGGGGTGTATGTGGGAGGTGGTCAGTAGCTCTTTGAGGGGTAGAAATTTGGGGTGAAAGATTGAGCAAGGGTAACCAGCTGCCTAGGAGACACGCCTGGCTTAAGACGGGGGCTGGATGCTGGGCTTCCAAAGAGTGTTGAGAGACCTGGCAGGAAGCTGCAAGCTTTCTTATTACAAGCTTCGAAAATTCCAGAACATTGCTTCTGCTGTATTCTATTGGTCAAGCAAGCTACTAAGGCCAACCCAGATCTTAAAGGAGGATTAGGCATCTTTAATCTACCACACATCCCCATCTGCCAGAAAGCATAAGTGAGGCCCATAGTGGTACCTGACTGCTTCTAGATCATGCCATTATAGTATCAATTAGGTAGTATATTCATTTTGTATTGCTGCTGTATAAATTATCATTAACTTAGTGGCTTATGACAACACATTTCTTCTCATAGTTTGAGAAGTCGGAAGTCTGCAATGGGTCTTATCAGTAAAAATCAAAGTTTCAGTAGACCATGTTTCTTTTGAAGCCTCTGAAGGAGAGAATTAGTTTTCTTGCCTTTGGCAACTTCTAGAGGCTGCCTGCACTCCTTGGCCCGGCCCTTCATCCTCCAACCTCTATTCTACCACCACACCTCCCCTCTGACTTTGACCCTTGTGATTAGACAGCGCCCATATGGATAATGCTGAATAGTTACTCCATCTCAAGATCTTTTTCTTTCTATTGCGAAAAAATTTATATTTAGATTTAGTCAGCTGAATTCAGTTTAGATGATCTCTCTCTCTCTCTCTCTCTTATTTAGAGAGGGAGAGAGGAAGGGGAAGGGCAGAGGGACAGAAAGAATCTTTTTTTTTTAAAGATTTATTTATTTATGATAGACCTAGAGAGAGAGAGAGAGAGAGAGAGAGAGGCAGAGACACAGGAGGAGGGAGAAGCAGGCTCCATGCTGGGAGCCCGATGCAGGAATCCATCCCGGGACTCCAGGATCGCGCCCTGGGCCAAAGGCAGGCGCTAAACCGCTGAGCCACCCAGGGATTCCGAGAGAAAGAATCTTAAGCAGGCTCCATCCCTAGCACGGAGCCCTAGGTGGGGCTTGATCTGACAACCCTAAGAACATGATCTGGGCTGAAATCAAGAGTCAGATGCTTAACCAACAACAACCAGGTGCCCCGAGATGATCCCAATTTTGTTGGCAACATCCAAAGTGTCATAGTCAAGAGCCAGTCGAACATATGCTTTCTTCTCTCCATCAGGCCTGATCAGGGTGCTGACCTTGGTCGTGTCGATGTCACAGAGCTTCTTCATAGCCTGTTTGATCTGGTGCTTGTTGGTCCATCTCAAGACCCTTAATCCTATCTGTACAGGCCCTTCTACCATGTAAGGTAACATATTCACAGGTTCTCGGAATTAGGATGTGGATATTGAGGGGCTTTTATTCCATCTACTATAGATACCAACTTTGACCTAGAACAGAGGCTCCTAGCTCATGAGGTGTTTTCCATGACAATAAGAGGATAGTGCTATATGAGTCATGTATTGCTTCAAAAATGCAGCATAACTGATCAACCCCCAAACCTGAGGCCTTAAAGCTAGATATGTTCATTTAGCTCACAAGCCTGTGGGTGATGGGTGGTTCTTCTCATCTTCCCTGCTCACATGTTTCTATGTTGGTGCTCATCAGCTGGGGAAACTGAGGCAAATCGGCTCTTTTCTGCATGTCTCATATCCCCCAGTGGGCCAACCCAGCTTATTTTCCTGCCAAAGGTCAAAGTGTAGGAACCCCAGGAGAAACATGTGAGTGCATTTAAAGGCTGACCCCCATCTGCTAACAGCCTATCATTCAGGGCAAGTCATATTGTTGGGGCCAGAGTCAGGGTAGGGAAGACATGCTAAGACTTCATGGCAAAGAGGTAGATAGCTAGAAGGGTGAAGAATTAGGACTCCGAATGTATTTTCCTCTTTATATCAGGCCCCCTGTGATGTCAGTATTTCAGTTTCAGGTGCCAATGGGTGCTGAACTCACCACTGAGCATTTGCTATGGGCTTGCAAGGGCTGGCAATGTTGCAACTCTGTCTTCTTCAAAGGTTGCCAGGCCTGTTTATTTATCCCATCCCTTGAGCTCTTCTTACACTGTGGCTGAACTCCTTCCAATGAGATGTAGGGTTTAATGATACCCTTGCCTCAGTGGGAGCCTGGGATTGCTCTGACCAATAGAACACAGCAGAAGTGGTATGATGTGACTTCCAAAGGTTAGGTTATAAAACAGGATTCAGCTTCTGCCTATCTCTGTCTCTCTGTTTCAAGATGGTTTTCCTTTGGAGCCCAACAACCATGTTGTAGGGAAGCCCAAGCCACATGGAGGGTTCGTTGGGAAACAACTAAGATCTTCCACCAACAGTCAGCACCTACTTGGCAGCCGCGTAAATAGGTCACCTTTGGAAGTGGATCCTTCAGTCCCAGTCAAACCTTTTGATCAAACTGCTTGAGAACTGAGCCAGAACTTCCCAGCCAAGCCACACCCAGATTCCTGATCCACAGAAACAATGAGAAATAATAAATGATGACTGTCACTAATATTTGAGATGTTTTGTTATGCAGCATTAGCTAACTAGCATGCACCTGTTCTTGAGGCTTAACACAAAATGAAAGTAAATATAGTCTGGGACCTTGAGGAACCTATAATCCCTAGGTAACCAAGTAGACATTAATGGAATCAATAGGAATATATGTGTTATTCTGTTTGGGCTTCGATAACAGAATACCATAGATGAGGTGGCTCATGAAGAACAGAAATGTATTTCTCACAGTTCTGGAGGCTGGGAAGTCCAACATCAAGTTACCAGAAGTTTTGGTGTCAGGAACCCACTTCCTGACTCATAGACAGCCCTCTTCTCTCTATGTCCTCACATGGCAGGAGGGGCAAGTCTGGTCCCTGGGGTTTCTTTCATAAATCTGTTCATGAGGACAGTATAAAGTGTTGGTTTACCTGTCAGAGGCCCCACATCCAAATAGCATCATGTTGGTGAGGATTTCAACATATGACTTTTAGGGTAACACAAACATTCAATCCATAGCAATAGTGGAAGTATTTAATATAATCAGGGTATATGATGTTTGCTAAGAGGGAGGATGGGTCAGTGATCTGGTGACCATATTTTCCCAGCTCCAAATTGGGACAATTGACTAATGATAGCTCATTGTAGCTTGGGTTGGGAACAGAATATCTATATCAGGACTGATGGAAATAGTTTGGTATGACCACTTTGTCCGGAAATTGTTCTGCCCTGGTGGGACCTGGCATGATTTGGAAGGGCTATCTGTGGTGTCAGCTCCTGTGCAGGGGAATAAATGATCACCGCATGAATGTTTCCAGACCTTGCCTTCTCTCCTGCCTAGGAAAGATGGGCTTTACCCAGTCACCTACTTCCCAACCCTCTCTCCAGAGTCTCTGGCTTTGCCAGACTGTGTACTATGGGCTTTTGTGCTGCAGAATCAGGAGGAGAGGAGAGAGAAGAGGGATGAGAAAGGGTGTGTGTGGCTATAGCTGGAAGAGGAGCTTGGGAAGTAGGAATTTGGAAGAGAAGAGGTAGGGGATCTGATTTGGTATGTAGAGAAATAAAAGAGAGAGGTAAAACAGGATTTTAAGAGGGATAGTACTGATCCACTGCATCCTCTTCATAGTATTTGAGAATTTGCACAAACAGCTTGAGTTATTTTGAAACATGTATTGGTTGCCAGACTGAGTTGATTTGATGGCAACTGCCACGAGAATGGGCCATGTGGGTGATGGCTAAGTGTTGCACTGTGATTTCAGAGCGGAGAGGAATGGGGTGTGGTTAGTTCTATGGGTAGGAGGCAGTTGGGTCAGTGGCTGTGAGGGGAAGAGGCTGGAAGCCAAGGAAATGTTTGTTCCAGTGTGACTTATGACCTGGAGAATTTGGGCTGCCCTGGGTCCAGCTGTGTCCAGATGTGTGAGCAGAACTCAGACTCAGGGCTTTTACAGCCTGTTTGTGGCGTCACTGCCCACTCTGGCAGGAGCCACCCCCACCCCTGGGAGGGAGTGGTTTGGCCAGAGCTGCCCAACCTCTCCCAAAGGAGGGAGGGAGGGACCTGGGGCAGGAGGGAGAGGTGAAACTTTGCTGGGCCCCCATGAGGAACTCAGAAGTAAAGACAGGGAGGAAAAAGCCCTCTGGAGGGTGAGGAGGTGTCCATAAAGACCTGCCTCAGGTTTCTGGAATTTCCCAAGGTATTGTGAATTTTCCAGGGTCAAGGGCCCGTTCCTATTTGTTTGTTCCTCAGAACTAGCATGATGCCTGACAGGTTGTAATTGCTCAGTAAACAGTGTTGGAGGGTTAGAGAGAGAGAAGGAAGGAGGGAGGAGGACAGGAGGGAAGAGGGGGAGGGGGGAAGGGAGGAGGAGGGGGCAGGGAGGGAAGGGGCAAAGCCAGAGATTCTGGTTTCAGTGCTAAGTTTCTTAAGTCCTCTTGTTCTCTCTGATCCAGCCATGCCTCCTCTCTCAGGTGAGCACTCGGCTGTTAGGAACCCACTTGGGATCCAACAGAGCTGGATTCGAATCCACACTCTACCACGTTACCCATGGGACCATAAGCAGATGACTGATGACTTGTGTAAGTTTCAGGCTCCTGTGAAAGAAGTCGGGGCTTTGCAGCAAGGGGGGGCAAAGGAAATAAGGGTATCCAAGCCCCTGGCACCACCCCAGCTCAGGGGTCTCCCTTCCTTCTGGTGAGTAAACACAGCCCTTGTCCACATCTGGCAGCCATCTGACTGTTCCTTACACTCTGACATCTGCAAGCTGCCCTCCCGCTCTCTCCTCCTTATCTCTGGCTCCGAGTCCTCTTGACATCTTCCAGGCTCGGTTACTGCTCCCTGGCCCCTTTTCCTGTAGTGTTTCTCTAGCTCTGCTTTGCTCCCGTGGTAGAACTCTGCCAATGACCCTCCAGGAAGCTCGGGCCTGGGACATGACAGGCCAACAGAGCACCCCAAGATGAGCCCTCAGGATAGGACTGTTCCCTTGGTGCCTTCAGAGGGTTACCTCTCATCTTCTTCTAGCAACTTAGCACAGTTTACTATGGGGGGGGGGATAAAATTAAAATTTAAAAAACAAAACAAAACAAGATGCTCCCACATTCCAGAGCATTCCAGGGCTGTGTCTCAGACCCAGGTCAACTCCATCCTCATCCAGCTTTCCACTGCACCCTTACATCCCCAGGCTCAATGGCCTCTGAGTTGCCATCCCTTCTGACTCTGCCCTCCTGTGCTGCCTAGAGAGACAGTCAGCTGCAGGCAGAAGCCTTGTTTTCACTCCCATCGCCCCCGCCCCAAAGACGGGAGGATTACACAGGGCGCCCCAGCCCCCATGTGGGCTTTTAGATTCAGTAGGTTTCTGTGTCTAAGATGAGCTGGAATACGCCCACCAGCAGAGAGCAGATCTGTGCCTGGTTTGAAGGACAACACCAGGTCTGGGGTCCGGTGAAATTCTGACAATCCAGGTAAAAGGTTGGTGGTCATGGTGGAGAGACTTCAGGGGCCATGCCCTAGGCTGACCCCTATGCCAGGGCAGGAACAGCAGCACGCAGTGGGCAGTGGCACACAGGTTTCCGAGCCTTCTCCGTCAGTGGGACACAGAACCTCAGGAGAGAGTGAGATCAGGGCCTGCTTTCTGTCCACCATGGGGCACCAGTGCACCATCAGGAGGGCCCAGGGGCTGCCAGTGTGGCTCTGTCCAGGGTGAGCAGCGAGTGGCTTGGGGAGGAGCCGCTGCAAGATGCCCTGGCAAACCCTTGTCACATTCCAAAACGCAGAGGACCAAGAACCCCCGCTTGGCCTGAGGCATCTCGGGCTGGCATCCCGCCCAGTCACTTCCTGCCCTTAGTCCCTCCTTTCTCTGCTTTCTTTCTGCATCCTGGGGCCAAAGGTTGGACTGGAGCTTCCATCTTTCTTCCTTGCAGAGGAGCTGTGCTGGAGCTGGGGAGACTAGGGAAAGGGGTGGGTGTCAGCTAGAACTTTCCACCTTGTTTAATGGAAAGCCAGACACCTCTAAAATAGGGACTGAGCACTCCCAAGTGCCTATCCCTGAGCCAACCAGCCCCAGAATAAAGACATGAAGAAGCCTGATCTCTGCCTGCAAGAACTGTCAGTCTAGAGGGAGGGCCCTTACGGAAGGGCCCTTAAAAGCCTCGTGGGCTGGGCACCTCAGAAAGATGGACACAGGAGCTGTCATGGAGGCTTCCAACCGCTGTACTCCACAGGCTGCACAACACTGGGAACCAGAGCAGCTTGTTCTTGGCCAGAGCCTAGCACAGAGCCGGGCCCACTGGAGGAGCTTAGTGCACATTGCATCGTGGAATAAATGAATGAATGAAATGAACCAATGAAATGAGGTGGTCTAAGAAGGCTTCCTAGAGGACAGGGAATCTAAATAGTGCCAGTGAGGGTGGGCAGGATCGGACCAGGCCAAGCAGAAGGGAATTTATCCTAGGTAGCCTTGTAAAGAAAGGCAGGAACAGGGACAGTCCACAGAAGGGTGGTTCTGGACAAGGGCAGGAGGAACAGCTGCTCCGTTACCCTCAGGATAAAGTGCAGTGTCCCTCCCAAGCCCCTCTGCTGGCTTTGCTAGCCACTTTGGTACTGTCTCTGACCTCTGTCTCTGGCTGGTGTCTCTGTCTCTCCCTTCCAGCTGCAGTCCATGGAGCAAGCCTCTTGCTCTCTCTCCTCCAGGCCTGAATCTTTCTCATGCCCCCTGGCAGGAAGACTCTCACCCTGCTCCTCCTCCTCCCCGCCAGAGGCCTCCCTTCCCAAGTCAGATCAGCCAGCCCTCCTAGTGTGGCCATGCGCTTGCCCCATGCTCACACTTAACACAGACCCCCGCCCATGATCAAGTTGCCAAATCCCCCTGGAGACCGCCAGCTAAGGTCAGAGACAACTGACTAGGACTTCAGCAACACAGACTTCCCTGTCTGAGGAGCTGGTAGCCAGGGACCCCATGTGCCGCCGTCCTAACAGGCACTGTGTGTCCCAGATACTCCCAACCTTGACTCACGTGGATCTTCCCTTCTCATCTCTAAATGGCAGAGGCTGGGCTGAAGTAGCCTTGGCTTTCAAAGCTTTCCTATAAAGCAATAACGATTTCTGATCACTCCTGGCAAACAGCCTTTGTGGCGGTGGATTTCTCATTAGCCTGTAAGCTCCTCGGAGCTGGAGGTCAAGGCTCTCTCTCCCTTTAAGTGTCACTCCAGACACACAGTAGGCTTAATAAATAATTGGCTATTTATTTGGTTAATTAACTGATCGCACCCTCTGAAAGAAGCTATCATCAAAATTTCCAAGCTCGGTTCTCAATTTTGAATGGGCTACAGGCAGGGTACCCATACCTAGAGTGTATGCACAGAATAGAACATACTACCACAAGTGGGAATAAGAAAGCTATTCCTGGGGCACCTGGGTGGTTCAGTCAGTTAAGTGTCTGACTCTTGTTTCAGCTCAGGTCATGATCTCATGGGGCGTGGGAACAAGTCCTGTGTCAGGCTCTGCACTCAGTGGGGAGTCTGCTTGAGGTTCTCCCTCTCCCTCTCCCTCTGTCCCTCCTCCCTCCAAAATAAATAAATAAATCTTAAAAAGAAAAAAAAGGAAAGCTATGGCATTCAATGGGACGCAGGTTCCCAACAGAATAAGCTTAGCTTTGGAAAAGGTTTTAGAGAGCACCTAGGCCAAGCCCTCACCTTATATGACTGGAAACTGAGATTAGAGTATGGAAATTATTTGTCCAAGGTCACAAGGCATCTTGCACCTTTTGCACATCAGATCCGCATGTGAGACCTTGGTCCTTGAGGAGCAGTGGTCTCTTCACTATAGCGGGCTGCCTTCTTCAACTACCACTAAGCCTCCTCCTGCTGCCTTTTCCAAATGTAGCCTGGTAGAAGGATCATGGGCATTGGTGAGCTGCTGTTTGGCCTTGTACGGCTCTCTAACTACTCTCCTGCAGAAGAGAGATCAGGCACCTGTCCAGAGGCCAGCATGTGAATTCTCAGTGAGATGATGTTGGCAGATCCAGTGGCCCTCAGTCAACATCGACTCTGTCTTCTTTCTCCCAGTTATTGGGAATTGTTCTTGCTTCTCTGCCCTTTCCCTGGTCCAAGAAAATCATGGAATACTTAGACGGGCTTCTGGGGATCTTGTGTGCCACTCTCTAAAACAGCCCGTCCACCCCCGAGCTCCTGAGGAAGGCATCTCACCGTGGAACTCATGGCAGCAGATGCAGGCAGGTGGGACTCCCCTGTGCCTGGGATCTAACCCGACACTTCTTGCTGCAGTTTAGGGATGAAGCCATCTTCCTTAGTTTGCACTCCAGAAGGAAGCAAAAAGCTCCTTTTTCCTTCCTCCTTCCTTTTCCTATTCTGTGTGTGTATTCTTCTTTCCGTGTCCTAATTTATCCTCCTTTTCCCCTCCTGTTCCCCCAGGGCTACAGGAGCTACCCCCATCACCTTCTCTGGCCTCCCTAGCCCTGTCCTTTGTTTTTAGATGGCCCCACATGACGTGTCCCATGCACAGCCCCCATCTGCAACATCGCACCCGGACCCAGGCATCTCGGCCACCCTCGGTGCCTGCTTCTGGCAGAGCTTATCTCTGTCCTCACACACAGCTCCTGTGGCAGGCGGTGTGGGCAGAGGGACACAGAACGACTCAGGTGAGTCTGCAGATGGAGTCACCCCAGCCCCCTCACCCAGCTGCCTGCTCCAGGAGAAGTGGAATCAAGGCCACCGTCTCGACGCCTAGGGCCTCTGTGCATTGCACAAGACGGGTGCTACTACCTTGCCTTGCCCAGGCCTTCTCCCTGGGCTGCACTGGCCACTTTGCCAGAAAATTCCAGGGCAGGCCAAGGCAATCTGCCTGGAAAACAAACCCTATGCCGAGCCACCACAGGATGGGCCAAGGCGTTTTGGTTTAATCCCAAAACTCTGACACAGACAAAACCTCATAAATCAGGGGGGAATTTTTGGTTGTTCTTTTAGAGCAGCCCGTCTTCTCTTGTGCTGGATGCCTCCCTGCTCCCTTTATCCTCCCCCTCTCCGCTCCCCTTCCTGGAGGTTGGGAGGGCAGGCGGAAGGGCCAGCAGGGAAGAGATGGGGTGATTTAGCAGGAGCCATGCTCCTGCTGGCTGTACCCCTTGATTTGCAGACTGACTAGAAGGCCTCACTGCTAATTCCAGTACTGACCATTGTGGGGAACAGCACGACCTTGGATTCTGGGAATGCGTTCCACCTTTGCCAAAGCGACTTCATTTCTGTGAGCCTGCACTCTCCCCCTGATAGCCCTGGGTGGTGGTTGGGGGAGGGGGAGTATTAGATCAGAGAGACTGGTGTCAGAGGTCACAGAGGTCAGCTGTGTCCAGGCTTGACTTCTTCCAAGCATGTGGACTCAGGAGGCCTCTGGCATTTGCCCTTTGCACCTGGGACCACCTCCCTGGAAAGCATGCCTTCTGTGGATATATAGGGCATTTCCAGAAGCTTCTACACACTGACCTCATATTGAGGTGCTTGGGAGCATGGGCTCCAGGTTCAAAAATCTGCCTCTGCCCCTTATGACTGTGGAGCCTTTGGCAAGTTATTTGGCTTCTCTGGGCCTGAGTTTCCTTGTGTGTGAAATAGAGGTAATGCTAGCACCACCTCACAGGGGGATTGATTATCATGTAAAACGTGCTAGGAGGGGCTTGTGGTGGGAAGTAAGTGCCATATCAGTATTTGCTAAACAAGTGGGTCGCAATTCTGAAATACGGGATCATACAAATGACAGTCCTCTCTCAGGTATGAAGCCCTCCAGACCTGGAATGCTTCTTCTCTGAGCCCTTCGTCTGCTCAACAAATATTTATTGCACACTCACCATGTGTCTCTGTGTTTGGCCTAGAGTTTGCTGTGTGAATAAAACAAAATGGCCTCATGTTCATGGACTTTACAGTAAATGCACAAATGGATAAATCATCTCAGACCATGCTGTGGACTATGCAGGTAGCTGGGGACAAGAGTGTTGGGCCAGGGAACAGCAGGGCAAACCCACGCAGGAGCTGGCAAGCATGAGTCCCTCTACCAGGACCTGGCATTGACCCCTGCCCTGAAGGAAGAAAGGAGCAGCCACAAGAGTTGGACGGTGGGGAAGAGCATTCTAGGCAGAGGGAATAGCATGCACAAGGGCCCTGGAGAATTTTGGGACCAGTTAGGGTTGAGGCCGTGCTCCACGTATGGCATGAGGTGTGGAGGGGCTTTAACTGGCAGGACGGCAGGGGCCTGTTTCGATTGTCAGAGCCCACTCTGGCTGTCCTGTGGAGAGTGACTTGGTGGTGCAGGAATGAAGACAGGATCAGTTAGCAGAGGGTCTGCAGTGATCAATGGAGGTAAGAGATGCTGGTGTCTTTGGCTGAAAAGTGGCTGTGAATGGGAGAAGGGGCCAAGGCAAGATGGGTTTTGGAGGGAGAAGGCGGATCTGAGAAGTGGCATGTGTGGAAAGCCTTCAGGGCTTTAGGAGCCTGCTAAGCTTGCTGTGACTCAGGGCTGTTGCTGGGAGGATGTGGGAGAATGGCTTTGAGGGTGGTATTGCAGGTGACTCCCCACACTGCGGCTAGAGCACTAGGTAGATGAAGAGGAGGAAGGTAACATCCCCAAACATCCCTTTCTGCAACATTCCTAAGTTCCCTCTTCTGAACATGCTCCGTCTTACCTACCTCTAAGGAAGACTTGGAGTGTTGGTCCTAGAACAAAATAGAAGACTCTGGAAAAAGGTTTCTTTTCAGCACAGAGCAGAAAATGACTGCCTCCCCGAGCTAAATTCCATGCTTCCAACCCAGAGCACTCAGGGTCTGGATCCAGAGGACTCCTGGCTCTACTACTTACTAGCTATGCGTTCTTGGGTAAGCTACTGAAATTTCTGTGCTTCCACTTCCTCTTCTGCAAAATGGGCATAATAGAGTAGTGCCCACACCATTGGGTATTTCAAGGCTGGCAAGAGATTGTGCTGAGTGCACTGTAAACACTGCCATCCTATATCCAAGGGGCAAATTCTTGTTTTTACTGGCAACTTAAGTCACAACAAGCTCATCATCCCCTAAAACTTAAAAGCTTTCCTATACGTGCCACTCCTAAGCCCTGCCGCTACCGTTCTGTGCTCACGCACTTGGATTTTTATTTTATTTATTTATTTTATTTTATTTTTTTTTACTTGGATTTTTAAACTCAAGTTCAGGGCCTGACATTTATCCCTGTTAAATTTCATTTTATTAAACGGAGCCTGTGGCGCCAGTCTGTCAGCTTCCTTTGTATTCTGATGAACGGAAGGCCCCACGGTGCATGCTAAACCCATTTTTGCAGGCCACAGAGGCATCGATGGATCCTGCTTCTGCCACTCTTGTCTCCTGGGGAGTGGTCCCTGGCCTTGAAAGTTGGAGGCAGGAGCAGCTTGGGGCTGAGATGGAGCTGGGGAGATAGCCAAACAATGCCTTGGCTTGAGGATGGTCCCGCACAGCTGTCCTGGTTCCTTCTCCCAAGTCAAGTGCTGGCTTTGAGTTTTGAGGTATAGGGCCAGAAAGACAAAATCATATCGTGGGTTGGCCAGTGACATGGACCTAGAGCTTGGGCCATAGCTCACCTCTCTGTCCCATTTATTTCCAAACCACTATGCCACATTCTCTGACCTTGGATCAGAGAAGAATGTGGGCCAGAGGGAAAGAGATGTCCAGCCCTGTAGCCCTCTTTTCTCACTTTATTAGCATAGTGTGGGGGTGGGGGAGATGTTCAAATGCATTTGAGTTTAGCCATGCACTTGCCCCCGATACACACGTACTGTTTCTGTACTAGTCAGAACTATCTCTTCCATATTGGTTGGGGGAATTGTGCCCTGTCCAACTCATATCCTATCTCTCCTCTGAGCCTTTCCAAAGCCCCCGTCCCCAGCTTGGAGCTGATCTCCTCATAGCAGAGGTGGCTACCTTTTTAAAAAAGATTTTATTTATTTATTCATGAGAGACACAGAGAAAGAGAGGCAGAGACACAGGCAGAGGGAGAAGCAGACTCCTTGCAGGGAGACTGATGTGGGACTTGATCCCGGACCCCGGGACCACACTCTGAGCCAAAGGCAGATGCCCAGCCGCTGAGCCTCCCAGTCATCCCCAGAGGCAGCTGACTCTGATGCTCTGGCTCAGCTGCATGCATTATGGAGCCTTCTGGGGGAACCTCTCTTCCCTAACTTCCTGAGGGCAGGAGGTTCTCCTGTCAGGACAGAGCCGAGTGTCTCAGGAGCTCTCTTCCTATTCTTCAGACACCTACTGGGCCCTGCTCACAGAGAGAGCTGAACCTGAATGTGACCCTGGTGCTCGGCAGAGGCCTGCAAAGAGAGCCAACCCTAGAAGCCCAGTAAGACAATGGCCCATTGATTTCATGGTATACTCAGACTCCAGGGGAGCAATGAGTGAGGGACCCATTCAGACACCAGGCATGTGTGGCTGTTTTCTGGGCCAGACACACATGCCTTTGGTACAACTGGAAGACTTAACCAGATTTCAGACCTGATGGCCCACCATCAGTCTCCCTCCTCTGTTAATGCACTCCTTGTTCACCGTGTGTTCAGTGAGGCATATTTCCAGGTGGTAGGTTCTAGGGAGAATCGAATTTCCCCTGAGGAGCAGGCTTGCAAATAACTAGGAGGGCAGGGAGAGAGGGGACATGGCTCCTGTTAAAATCTAACACTGGCAACCACATATTAACCCCTGCTGAAGCAACAGTGGGGATTATGGGGAAAAGTTCTAGAAGGTATCCTCTTTTTCAAGTTTTCCATTCCTCAAATAAACCCTTGATTAATTTTCTCTGCCAGTCTGCTAGTCTGCCTTGGAGATGACTCTGGGACAGGGCCTGCGATGGAGGACAGAGAAGAAAAATATAACCCCCTTATATTTCACAACACTTTATATCTTTGCAAAGCACGATCCCCTCCATAAGCCTATGTGCTATTATTAGACACCATCCACCTGTACGGCTTCTGGTGCAAGCCTACTGTGTGCATGAGGCAAATTAGAAGTAGAGGTGGGGCGGGGTGCCTGGGTGGCTCAATTGATTAAGCATCTGCCTTCAGCTCAGATTATGATCTTGGGGCCTGGGATCAAGCTCCACATCAGGCTCCCTGTTTAGCAAGGAGCCTGCTTCTCCTTCTCCCTTACGCCTATTCTCCTGTTTTTCTCTCTCTCAAATAAATAAATAAAATCTTAAAAAAAAAAAAAAAAGTAGAGATAGGGACACCTGGGTGGCTCAGTGGTTGAGCATCTGCCTTTGGCTCAGGTGGTGATCCTGGGGTTCTGGGATAGAGTCCCACATCGGGCTCCCTGCATCAGCCTCCCGGCGGTGAGCCTGCTTCTCCCTCTGCCTATGTCTCTGCCTCTCTCTGTCTCTCATAAATAAATAAATAAATAAATAAATAAATAAATAAATAAATAAATAAAATCTTAAAAAAAATTAGAAGTAGAGGAGATAAAAGCCCAGGTGGAGGGAGACAGAATAAACATACAATGAGGATTTAGGGTAGAAAAAAGGGCAATGAAGGCTGAAGGAAGAGGCATCTGGGCTTCTCAAAGGAAAAGATGGCTGATGCGGGCTGCTCCTGATAACGGAGTCAAGGAGAAGAAGGAAGGAAGGAAGGAAGGAAGGAAGGAAGGAAGGAAGGAAGGAAGGAAGGAAGGAAGGGAGGGAGGGAGGGAGGGAGGGAGGGAGGGAGGGAGGGAGGGAGGGAGGAAGTTCCTCATTTTATCTAACCAAGTCTCCTTACAGCTGATGCTCAGCAGCAGAGAACTGCCAGCATGGCAAAAAGCCTAGAAACCACAGTGTATCAGGAAAAGGAGGAGCTTTGGAGTCTGCCCTGGAGAGGGGGTTTGGAGATAAGGAAGCATGTCATCGTTATTTGGACTGATGGGTGATATAAAGACAGAGTGGTTGCTCTGTGTGACTGCAGCAGGGAGAACCAGGCCAGTGGGTGGAAGGGAAATAGTTGAGCCCAGCAGAGAGACAATAGGTGAAGCAGTGCAGACAGATCAACCACAGGTGCTGCCCCTTCCCCCAGGAGAACATTTGGCAACGTCTGGAGATGATTTCAGTTGTCATGACTGGAGGAGGAGGTGTTAACTGGCATCCAGTGGGTGGAGGTCAGGGATGCTGCTACATATAACCTACAATGTTCAGGAAGGCCCCTCAACAAAGAATTCTCCATCCCCAAATCCTAATAGTTTAGATCAATGTAGTGGAAAGAACACAGGCTTGGATTTTAATTTCAAATGCCAGGCTTGAGACCGTGGGCAAGGGATTCAAGCTATCTTGTTGGCAGTACCCTCATCTGTGAAATGGGGTAATAAAGCTGAATTTGCTGGCCAGAGTGCCATTCAGTGGGGTCTTTCTGTACAGTACCCGCTATAGAGAAGGTGCCTTGGGATCCTGTTGTGTTTTTTTTTTAAGATTTTATTTATTTACTGATGAGAGACACAGAGAGAGAGAGGCAGAGACACAGGCAGAGGGAGAAACAGGCTCCACACAGGGAGCCCAACGTGGGACTTGATCCTGGGACTCCAGGATCATGCTCTGGGCTGAAGGTGGCACCAAACCACTGAACCACCCAGGCTGCCCCGGATCCCTGTTATTATAACATGAGGGAGATGCTTCCTTTAACCAGTAGGACTGCCCACTACTGGATCAGAGCCCCAGAGAGGCCTGAGTTGTAAAGAATTTTCTGTCCCTGGGAATGCCCAACTTCTAGCAGGGGTATTGTCAAGGGTTTTCTCAAAAAGAGGGGGAATTAGGCTACATCATGTGGCAATGGCTTGGTCCTTCCATTCTGGCATTTCTCTGGAGGGGAATCCTGACATCTGCCCTATAGTCCAACACACCCAGGGATCAGAGAGATGTACTGTTCTGGAAACCAAAGAACTGATGTATAAGTCTGGTAAAAGTCTTTATCAGAGCCTTGCTCCCCACATCCTCAACAATGCCTCTCCCCAACCCTAGCCCACCCCCTGAGTTCTGGTATTTATTTATTTATTTATTTTTAGATTTTTATTTATTTATTCATGAGAGACACACAGAGAGAGGCAGAGACATAGGCAGAGGGAGAAGCAGGCTCCCTGCAGGGAGCCCAGTGCAGGACTTGATCCCAGGACCCTGCAATCACCACCTGAGCCAAAGGCAGATGCTCAAACGCTGAGCCACCCAGGCGCCCTGGTTCTGGCCTTTAATAGAAGGTGGAAAATTGAACAGGGTTCCCAAAACGGAATGCAAAGGATGCAAAGTTCAGAAGAGGATCCAGGAAGATGGGGAAGAGCTCTCTTTGGGAAGAGGGAGGTCGAGGGGAGCATGGGGAGTCTCAGTTGAGGCAATTGAGGCATCAAGTGGGATATTAGCCACTGTTCTCTGCCTCCTCAGAGGCCAGAAGGAGGAAAGAGCTTCCCCTGTAATAAGAGGAAGGTGAGACTCAAGTGCCTCCTTGTCAAAAAAAGCCAGGATCTATGACCTTGGTACACAAAAGACGGCTGCATCTGGCCACACCCTGCACTGTGCAGGGATACTGTCTCACTGTCTCGCTGTCTCAGGAACCTCTAGGGAAAGTCCAGCAAATGGCTAAACCATCTCCTAGAGCTGGTGTCAGCATCCCCATGCTGATCCCTCCATGCAGGCTGGGAGGGCCAGACTGGGAGGAGGGATGGGGAGAGAAAGAGTGGCAGAAATCCACAGACCTTAGGCAGGAGGCTGATGCATTTAATTGTACAGTTTATTCAGGGAGCAATGAGAGCTATAGAATTTTCTTACCTGAAGGCCAGAGACTGGACCGGATGACCCCTTGTGTTCCTTGAGTCTATAGTATAGAGAGGATCAAATGAAGCCTCTAAAGCCACCCTTCCCTCACACAGCAGTCTTGTGAGGGCTCACAAGGAGGAGACTCCCAGGAGGCCATCTGCTCTCCTAATCCTGCTCCGTAGAAGGGGTGTTTTGGGTGGACCTCTCCCTCCCCACCCTTGCCTCACTTCCCTGGAGGAGTCCTGGCCTGGAGATAAGCTGAAGGCCACGTTCAGGGGGCATGGGCAGTTAGTGGAGAGGCCCTATAGCTTCCAGAGCAGAGACGATGCAAGGTATCTCTTCAAGCAAGACAGGCAGACACTAGCCTATAAGAGGGGCCTGGGGTTAAGAGTGGTTGAGGTGGCTCTGAGGCTTGGTGGCATGCTGCCCAATGTCATGAGGGGTCCGGTCAGATTCTGGTCTGGAGTTTAGAGGATGTCACCTTGAAGGTACTTCCCCTCCTATGGGACTAGAAGCTAGAACAAATCTTACATGTTTGTCTCCCTACTAATCCTCAAGCTCCTTCAAGACAGGGCACATCTTAGTCCTATTTGGTTTCTACCACCTAACAGGGTACTTGGTACAAATAAGATGCCTGATAAATACTGGTGGGGGGAAGGGAGGGAAGGGAGAAAGGGAAAGTGGAGGGGAAGGGAAGAATGCCTTAGGTGAAGTCATCATGAGTAGCTGACCAGCATGCAAGCCTTCCCTTCCCCATCTGTGCCCAACCTTCCTTTGTGGTGCTTGTCTTCAGATGTTGCCCTGATTCTTCCTCTATTCCTCATGCCCTGGCCCATGTAGAACCTCCTTTCCCTGAGCTGCCCCCCATCCATCCTGTGCTCCAACAGCATGTTGGATACTACACTACAGCATTTAACCCACTGAACTGGGAGTCTCTGCTCTTCCTCTCTAGCCATGGATGGAGCTCCCTGGGGTTAAGGATGAGGGCCTGTCCCTCAGGCTGGCTGAGAGAGGGTGTCCAAGTCCCTCAGGTCAAAAGGCAGCACAGCAGAGCAGCTAAGACGAAGATTTAGGTGAGACAGCTCCCTCCTAGGATGAGGAGGGACATGTGATGGGGTGGAAGAAGGCTGCCTTGGAGGAGGTTCTGGCAGCAGCATTTGTACATGAAGGGCCCTCAGGCCAGCAGGACTGTGCCATTTGGATAGGCTTGTGTTTCATAAAGGAAATGAGGTAGTTTCTGGTATTGGAAATTAGAACCTGGCCTGGGAGCAGGATGGAAAAAACAGCTCCACTGGTTGCTAAGGGGTATCATGGAAGACAGGATTGGACCCTGGTCATCTCCTAGCCAGTGGCTCTTACAGGGAATCCCTGGATTGCTACGTGCCCTCAAAGATAATGTAAATCTCTTCGTTTCTTCAAATCTTCCCAAGTTGGCCACCCAACAAAAGCCTTGTGAGTGTTTCTACCACAGTCTCCATCTGTAGGGAGGTGGTGGGGAGCACGGATAGTCATGAGGAATGGTCAGGGACCCTGGACTGAATGATTCACCCAAAGCAGGAGCACCCTCTGGAAGTTTGCAGAAAGCTTGAAATGGTCATTAGGCTTTGCAAGATCCAAGGCATTGTAATGGTTCACATGGCACTTGCTCTGATCTTCAAGGTCAGTATGACTGTCTGGTCTCCATGAACAAGTTCATGTGTGTTTCAGTTGCAGTATTCCTAAAAGAAGTGTGAGCTTTCCTTGCAGAGTTGATGGCTGTGTTTGCAGCTATAATGAAGGTGTGTGTGTTTATGCACTTATTTTATTTTTTATTTTTTTAAAGATTATTTATTTATTTATTCATGAGAGACCCAGAGAGAGGGGCAGAGACATACATAGGCAGAAGGAGAAGCAGACTCCTCGCAGGGAGCCCAATGTGGGGCTCAATCCTGGAACCCCACGATCACACCATGAGCCAAAGGCAGATGCTCAAGCACTGAGCCACCCAGGCGTCCCTATGCACTTCTTTGAGATTTATGTATGGATATGATTGCATGTTGTACCTTTTTGGGAGATGCTGTTAAATTTCATGTAATCATACTTGTTAAAAATTTTGAGTACAGTTGACACACAATGTTACATTAATTTCAGGTGTACAACATAATGATTCGATAAGTTTATGCTATGCTCACCACAAGTGTAGCCACCATCTCATGAGATCATACTTTTCTTCCTCATTGAATCTTCGCACAGGGGAACAGAGTTCCCTCACACCCTATGAGGAGCAGAGGCCTTCCCAGGATCCATCCATCTGTCTCTGAGCCCAGCCAACTAACATGCATTCCGGGTCCCCATCTTCCCTTCTCCTGCCCCTGCCCCATTTCCCTGACTTCTGTTTCCAGCCCTAAGCACAGCCAAGGTCCTTAACCGAGAATAGGAAAACAAAAATCAGGTCACCAGATGTTTCCATTCCATTCTCTCCCTCCCCATCCCTTCTTACCACAGGGCAGTAAATTCTGACTATATATATAGCAAGCACCTGGCATCTCCCAAACCCAGTTGTGGCTGCCTGGTGACAGACCCAACAGATGGAGCCCGGGGGTGACCACAAGAGCCACCACATGGCCCACCCATGTCTCTAGCACCATGGTGCAGCTCATCTGCTTTGTCTAGGCAGCTCAAGCCGACCCCAGAATGATTTTCCTGTCTGACCGAAGGGTGGTACATCTGAGGCGCCAGGTCTCCTTCTCCCTGTGTAGACACTGCCCATCAGTGCAGAAGGACACTGAGGTCTCCCAGGCAAGAGCCCTGTCTGGATCCTGGAGGAATGAGAGACAAGCAGCACAGGGGAACTTGTGCACAGGGCTCCCTGGAGCTGGCCCCACCTGGAGGCCATAATGAGTGTCTGGGTCTCTGGAATGAACCAAGCATCTGGGATTCTCATTGGAGACTGTTTACTTGTCTATTTGCATGGCTAACAGCCCACAGCTGCCCCCTTCCTGCCAGGGACTTTTAGGAACAATGTCTCCAAGCCAGCGTGGCCTAGCCTGGGCATGAGCCCTTCCCACCTCTCTCTCCCTCCCTCTCCACATCAGCCACGTGGATGTGACTCACACAGGCTCTTGGAGCCTCTGCCAATAGCAGACAGAAGATTGCTCGGATAAAGTTGGATGGGTTACTTCAGGAGCAGGGACTAGTCCAGAGTGCCTTTGGAATCCCGTGGGCCTCTGTATCATCCTCCCATCGCGGTTCCTCAAGCAGCCCTCCACCCCAAATCTACCACTCTGGAGTAAGATCACCCACCCCATCTGGTTCTCTCCTCCAATAGCATGCAAGACAATCAGGGATCACTGCAGGAGGGCTCTTTGCCTTTCACTGGAATATTACATAAATAACACACCTAAAGCAAAATACTCATATAGGGATCCCTGGGTGGCGCAGCGGTTTGGCGCCTGCCTTTGGCCCAGGGCGCGATCCTGGAGACCCGGGATTGAGTTCCACGTCGGGCTCCCGGTGCATGGAGCCTGCTTCTCCTTCTGCCTATGTCTCTGCCTCTCTCTCTCTCTCTCTCTGTGTGACTATCATAAATAAATAAAAATTAAAAAAAAAATACTCATATAAAGTATCTCATTTTGTCCTCACAATCTCCCCATGAGACAGTTATTTCTCTCATTTCAAAGAAGAAATTGAGGATAAGAAGGTTAGATGAAGACAGAAGGCAGAGCACAAAGGATTTTTTATTATTTTTTAAAGATTTATGTATGTATGAATGTATGTATTTGAGAGAGAGAGAGAATGGAGAGTGGGGAGCAGAGGGAGAGGGAGAGAGAAGTCCCAGATTCCATGTTGGGCAGAGAGCCCTATACAGGGCTCGATCTCACAACCCTGAGATCATGACCTGACCCAAAATCAAGAGTCAGATGCTTAACAGACTGCGTCACCCAGGTGCCCCCAGAGGATTTTTAGGGTAGTGAAACTATTCTGAATGATATTGTGATGATAGATACAGGTCATTAAATATTTATCAAAACCCATGGAATGTACATTACTGAGAGTGAACCTGAAGGTAAACTATGGACTTTGGCTCGTAGTGACATGCCAGTGTAGGGTTGAGGACCATAGGAAATGGACTGCACTGGTGCAGAACGTTGATGGTCGGCGAGGCTGTGCATGTTAGGGGTGGGAGGGATGGGGGAGCTCTTTGTACTTTCTGTTCAATTTTGCCGTGAACCTAAAAGTGCTCTTCAAAAAGGTCTATTTTATAAGTAACCAATAATAATAAAACAGTTACATGACTTGTTGTGATCACACAGAAAAGAGTAGACCAGGGATCTGAGGATGGGCAGCCTGCTCCCACAGTCTGTGTTCTCTCCCACTGAGATACTCTCCCTCAGTTGGGACAGGAGAGGTTATGAGTGAGGCTGCCCTGGAGGTTGTCTAAGGCTAATCTCCTCGGTCCCACGTCCTAGACATGCTGCCTGCACCACTAAAGGTACTTGGAGACTTACCAGTTAACTCTTTGCCAATTGTCACTCCTCACCCCAGCCTGTCATCTGTGCACAACCCTCTCCACGAGCCCTAGACTATAGGAGCCTCAAGCTTGACTTTGTCTCTGTGTTCTTAGCTTGTAGCACAGCGTTGGACACACGGCAGCTGCTAAAGCAGCGGCTGCTGAAAAATTGCATGAATGCAGGAGCAAAGAGGAAGGAGAGGGAGAGGAGATGAAAGGCAAGAAAGAGAGGGAAGGAGTAAGGTGCAGGCTGGAGTAGAGAGGAGAAGAGGCTTGGCCTCCCTGGTTTGATCTTACGCCCTCTGTCCTCTGGGGGGCTAGAGAGCCCTCTGATGTTGTTCCTCCTCCCCTCCCTCCCAACAGGAGAAGGACTTGGCTGAGCCCCATCCATCCCTCCCTCCCCCCACTCACGTGTTCCTTATAAAGTCTTTAACCCTTGGAAGGAGGACTGCCCCGTCCCCTTGCCACAGAATGAACGTGTCATTTGGGCAAAAGAGAAAAGGAGAGAAGTTGAAGTGGAAAAAGCTCTGATTTGGAAATTCAGCTGACTGCCCTCCTTTGAAATAAAAGCTCCTGCAGGCTCTGGCTGCAGGGCAGGCGGGCCGAGCCAACAGTAACAGTGGCTGCCGGGACACTGGGAGGAGGCCTGGGGCTCTGCGGAGCGGCCCCAGAGCAGTATGAGCTCTGAGGCCACGAAGACCATGAGGGGCTCTGCTCTGGAGGCCGAACCTCCACCCTCTGCCTCAGGAGGGCTGGTGGCCAGTCGTCCTGAGGGACCAGTGGAGTGCTGTGCTGGGGGCAGGAAAAGGAGCAGAAGAGGCAGACAGTGAGGGAGGGCAGGGAATGGGTCTGCCTTGCATCCTCGGTACCTACCTCAGCCCCTGATACATAGAAGTTGCCCCAAACGTACCAGCTGGGGAGATAAAAAGTAACCTTTGTCCAGAGGTTGACAGGATACCCAGCCCATCCTTTCAGGTTGCTCCCAGCCTAATGGTGGAGGAAGAACACATATAAAGAAAACATGGGATCCAAAGTTTGGATACGTAGAAACCAGGGTCTTATTTTCAGAGCAGTACGTGGACTGCCTGGCCTGGAGCCTGGCGATGTTAACTGAGAGCCTCCTTAGAGCCGATCTTAAATAACCTTCAAAGGAGCAGATGGAAATTCTTTGGCTGTAACAAACAGGATAGGTGTCTAAGTGGAGGTGGGGGGACTATCCAGAGGCAAACTGGGGGAAGGAGAATAGGAGGCTGAGGAGGAGGGGCGGGGTGGTGCTCCCTGGCTGGGGTAGGTATCTGACAGGTATCTGCGGGTTGGCCATGAGCAAACAGGGCTGGCGTTACACTGGCTCGATTGTAACCTGGGCAGCAGGGGACATAGTAGAAGACAATTTATACACCTTAATGTCATTCTCCAGATTCTTTGTTTTCAGTCTTGGTTGTGCTTAGAGGGGAGATATATGGAGGCCTAGATGTGTGAAAGCCCAGGGCTCAATCTGACTTCCACAAGAAGGGCACATGAATGAATGAGGGAAAGCACGGAAACACATGAGAGGAGGTCGGGAGGCTGAGGCCAGGCTGTGCTTGGTCTTTTTGTTGTTGTTGTTTTGTTTTTGCAAAAGAGGGATATTGGGACAGCTGTTGAGAGGAGGCAGAGGAAAGTATAAAGAGACTTGTAAAAAAAGGTTGGCTGGACAACGTGTGCTGTACTCCATCACACACATGAACAGCCCCCGTCAGTAAAGGGCTGCCATTGAGGCTTCTGGAGCTGGGCCAATTGTCCTGTCATGTGGGAGCCTGCTTTGGAGCAAGGGGGAACCAAAAAGGCTCTAGTCGATTCTGGTTATACCTTTCTGGTAGACAATGGTTTCTATCCAATATCCATTCTTTTCTTCCTTATTAATGAAACCTCACTTTGCCTCCCAGACACAAGATGACACCTCCCAGCCTCCCTTGCAGCTAGGAGCAGCCATGTGACACAACGAGTTGTCTGTAGAAGCTGCTGGAGGGTTTGCCGGAAAGTTTAGATTTCCTCCTAGAGACCACTCCCACTTTGAGTATCATTTTCTTTTTCCTTCTTCCTGCCTGGAGTGTGTGATCAGAAAGCAAAGGTGAGATTGGAAATCACGTGTGACAGGTGGCGGAGCAGGTAGGGGGAGGAACCTGGCTCAGGCAGCTGATTCCTGCTTGGTGAAGTCATTAAGCAGCCACAGGAATGTGGGGCTGTTTAGTGGCCATGGAGTACAATCCTACCTGATTCAGGGGCCTCCCTCGAGGCCGCGTCAGAAGAGAGGAGCAGCCCCCAGGCCACAGCAGCCAAAAGACGCATCAAAGCATTGGGGCATTCATTATTCCAGCCTTGGCCACTGCTGAGTGGTGACAGGGAGGGCAGGACCTCACCCAATGGACTCTGCATCCAGAGGCGGCCCAGCCACCAGGTGGACAGGAGGCAGGACAGGGACTCAATGGGGCCAGTGTGGGGAGGGGAGTGTCCCATGGCTGGACCAAAGGCAGGAGGAAGGGGTGCAAAGTGCTTTGCTACTTCCCCACTCCCTTCCCACATGGGGACTCCCATGCCATTCCCCTAGCCCCAGGCTGTAACCTACTCATTTTCATCTTCTCCCTGGTTGAAGGACAAAGGGGAGCCCTAGAGGCCAGATTCCCTGGTCATCATGCCCTGCTACAGTGTGGGCTCTTGCCCTCCCACGGAAACGACCTGCACACTTGCCCACAGATTCCGGCCCCACCCCCAGCCCTTGGCTACCTTCATGGAGAAGAGGGTTGCTCTACTGGTGGCTCCCAAGGACCAGTTTATGAAGGCTTTGCTAGTCCCTGCCTATATGATAACAACGGCTATCACTTACTGGCTGGTTCCTGTGTGATAAGCGTTTTTCACATATCAGCTCATTTAATCCTCACAACTACTTAGGGAAAGTATGTACTACTATTATGACCTTCACTTCATAGATGATAAAACCAAGGCTGAGAAGTTAAGTGACTTATCTGAGGTTCTTCAGATTGTAAGTGGCAGAGCCCAGATTTGAACTCACTATTGTGGTCCAAAGTCCATGCACCAAATCGCTCCACTACAACTGCCTGTACGATATGGAAAAGCCAAGGAGAAGGAGGATAAACATATGTGCATATTTATACACGTGCATGCACACACATATTTTTAAAAATCTTATAATGTTGGTATAAATTTAACACCAGCTTGCTGGGGAAGGACTGGGATATAAATTCTTTACGTTTAGAGTGAGAGAATAAATCTTTTTTTTAAGATTTTATTTATTCATTCATGAGAGACGCAGAGACAGAGAGAGAGGCAGAGACACAGGCAGAGGGAGAAGCAGGCTCCATGCAGGGAGCTCGATGTGGGGCTCGATGCCGGGTCTCCAGGATCACACCCTGGGCTGAAGGCGGCACTAAACTGCTGAGCCACCCAGGCTGCTTGAGAATAAGTCTTTCATATTTTGTACGTTAAAATGTCCTTTTTCTGAGATGACAGAAGAGGAATATTTTATTTGGTCAACTGGCAAAATGATGACTGACAGCTTGCTATTTTTTAAAGTTATTTCTCCGCCCTGAGTTGTGATAGACCATGGAATTAAAAGTCTGGGGGTTCCTGGATTATAGGAACTCAAAGTCCTTTCTAGGTTGAATTGTCCCAGGTCTTCAGCTTCCAGATGATGTGATTTAGGCCATATACTGCCCCACCCCGCTGGTTTGGGGCCACACCAGCCTGGTGCCCTGGATAGCTTAGCAGGCGAGCAATCGCCCAGAGGGGCCTGTTGTACCATGCCTGTTGGAGGCTCAGCAAATATTTTGATCTGAAAAGAAAGTGTACTTTCCTGTCCTGGCCTCAACTTCAGCTCCAGCTCCTCTGCACTTGTCCACCTCTCGGGACAGATGCCACGGAAAGTGTTAAATTACTCTTTAGCTAGGTGGAAATATTTTATTTGAGGTCAGGCCTTAGACATAACCTCCCTGCACCAGATCCTGAATACCAATGTACCACAGAAGACCTTGCTCGAACCTGAGTGCTGTAGGAGAGGAAGCAAAAGGCAAAATTATGGATTATCTTGGGACTGTCTGTTCAAAGTACCTGTTCTCCATGTCTATGGATTCTGTCAAAGCCAGAAGTAGAACAAGCAGTACTGGGGGCAGTCCACTGGTGCTTTCTTGAAAAGAAAGCTGGCAAACATTGGTGGGTTTTATTTTTATTTTATTTATTTTTTAAAGATTTTATTTATTTGAGAGTGAGAGAGAGCATGAGTGGGGAGGAGGGGATAGAAGAGCAGAGGGAGAAGGAGAAGTTCTGCAGGGAGTAGGACACAGGGCTCCCTCCCAGGACCCCAGGATCGTGACCTGAGCCCAAGGCAGACGCTTACCGGACTGAGCTACCCAGGTGCCCCAGTATACACCTGTTTTGAAGCTAATATACAACAATTTGGGAGAAAGGGAGTTGGGACAGCCCTGTGCTGTCATCTTTTTTCTTACTAAAAGTTTCACTGTCCCTTATGAAGGAAGGAAGACATTCGCTAATGTCTATATAGCAGCTGGAGACATTCCTAGGAGGGGCAGCTGAAGCCACAGAACTGCTTCTGCTGTGGGGTCTACATAACTATAACCCAGTAAAGAATTAGACGGAGTGAATTGGACTCTGTCACAAACAAACTAAAACAAAACAGATTTAGAGTATTTGTGGAAAGTGGAGGGGGTCTTTTTCTTTCTGTCACACAAACACAGCCAACAGAAGATTGACGAAGGCTACCAGTCTGGCAGAAATCTCAGGAATGAGAGGAACAGGATATCTGCATTCCAGTTTTCAAACCAGATGTGAACTGGAATTGGGTGTAATGAGGAAGAGAAACAGTTGTTGATGATGCCATGTGGTGCACCCAATGATAGCATTCTTCCATCATCCAAAGAGCTTTGACAGCTTCACTACTCACTGTGAGATTAAAATACAGAAAGAGGAAAGAGCGGCTGGATCACAGCACTCATCTGATTTATTTGCTTTGAAAGATCCAGGCTGAGGGCCCAAATCTCAGCCATGGAAACTAGCTATTAAAACTGGTTCTCTTGGGATGCCTGGGTGGCTCAGCAGTTGAGCGTCTGCCTTTGGCTCAGGTCATGATACTGGGGTCCTGGGATGGAGTCCCACATTGGGCTCCCTGCAGGGAGCCTGCTTCTTCCTCTGCCTGTGTCTCTCTGTCTCTATGTCTCTCATGAATGAATAAATAAAATCTTAAAAAAACAAAAACAAAAACAAAAAAACTGGTTCTCTCTGGAGGTAGCGTTTTAAGAAATGGAGAAGTTGGCAAAGTAGATTGGTCTATTTAGAGAATGTTTGCAGCTATGGTGGTCCATTAGAATACCATGAAAAAGAACAAAAGAGAAAACATTTACTGGCAGGAGAGCTCTTAGGAAATCCACAATCCCAGTGTCAGGGGAGCAGCAACCGACTTGTAAATTGAAATTGGCAATTTGAGTTTTCTGAGCTTTTTGTGGGATGGAAGGTCAGGGAGGGGCTGTCTGCTTTTTATGGGTGGGCCCAAGGAAATGATTTCTGGTCTGGCTAGAAGCCCAGAGTTTAAATAGTCAACTACTCCCCAACGGTGCCTAGCCTCGGCCACTATAGGCTTTTCCCTTCAGCCTCACAGAGGCGACAGAAAGCAATGCCATGTGCTCTGCATGCTCGGTTGATCCCAGCTTAGACACAACTTTTTTTGACCCAGGTGCCCTTCCAGCAATGGCTCTTAGCACTCTTCTTTTCTTCCCACCTGTGCTTGAAAGAGAAGTCCACGTGTTATGCTGTCAGGACTGTCCCCTAAGATATAGGACACCAAGTTAAACTGAATTGCAAATAAGCAATGAATAAATGAGACATGCTTATTTAAAACTTTTGTTTATCAGGGGGCCCCTGGGTGGCTTAGCCAGTTAAGCATCTGACTCTTGATTTTGGCTCAGGTCACGATCTCAGGGTGGTGAGATCAAGCCCCTCTATGATGGGCATGGAGCCTGCCTGAGATTCTCCCTCTTCCCCTGCTCCTCCTCCCACCCCCACACTCTCTCCCTCAATAAACAAACAAACAAACAAACATTTTTAATCTAAAATTTCGAATGAATTCAGGTTTAACAGGACATCCTATATTTTCATCTGCTACATCTGGCAATCCCACTGACCTCAGATCCTCTTCCTTACTTTCCATTTGTGGCCCAGCCCATTGAAACCTGGATTCTGCTGCCTCCTCTCCACTGCTCTTCCCAGCTTCCCCAAGGATCCCCTCATGGCCAAATCCAAAGGAGGTGTTTCCCAGGTGTTACAGCAGGGACCTCTCTGGAGCAGTCAGCTATCACTGTTGGTGTTCCCTCTCTTATGGCGAAGCTGTCCTCTCTCTTGGCTTCTTGTTTTCTCCAGCTTTCACAGACAGCCCTTCTTTGCTTTCTTCATGCATCCCCCTTGTTAAGACATCTCTTACGTGCTTAGTGCTCCACAGGGTTCTGTCCTTTGACCTTCAGCGCTCTCTACACACAGAGCTGTGTTTGCTCCCATATTTCTCTCTCTGCTCAGGCTGCCTTGAACTCATCCATCATCTTGGCTACAGGGCATCTTGGCAGAAACCTTCCTGCCCTAGGCCTCCAAGGAGATGGGTTCAGCTGTCAGAGAAGAGAGGTGTTTCTGAAAAGGTCAGAGCACCAGACCCTGCAGGACTGATAGGCTATGAATTATGGATGTCACATCCCACTGGGTCCTAGTGCTCTAGAGCCAGAGAGGGATTATTATTATTTCTACGCCACCACCACCCCCACATCTGACTGGGAGCTCCTTGAGCTGAGCTCTCTTCCCCCATCAGACTGTGCCCTCCTAGAGATTAAGGACTGACAATGCCTCATGGAGAATGGTTAGCACATAGGTATAACTGTGTGATTATAGGATTGAAAGGTGGGAAGGATGACATAGGGTTTTTTTGAGGGAAGAACTGGGAGACCGTGAGGGAGAGGATGTACTCAATCTACTGTAATATGACATCTCCACCCAACAACCTGAAAAGCTGCTCTCCAGGTTGCCAGTTCTCTCAATTGCCCACTCTAATAGACTAGTTTGGACGTCTCTAATGCATTGGATTCTGTTGGTCATTCTTTTATGCTACTTTTTTTTTCTTTTAAAAATAATTTTATTGCATAACCAATGGCAACAGTTCTTTGTTATGCTTCCATGACACATTCTAGTAGAGATAGGAGGTGTGGATGAAGGAATGAAACAATAACATGGTAAATGGTTATAAATGTTTAAAAATGAATAGAATGAGAAAAGTGATATAATCTCTTCTATAAGTTGACATTTCTAAGGTGACTCAAATGAAGAGAGGGAAGAAATCATGGGGCTAGCCAGGGGAAGGGTGATCCAGAAAGAAGAAACAGCAGGTGCAAATGAATGAGGAAGGAGTGTGCAAGGGGCCAGGGTGGTAGAATCAGAGATGGGATAGGGGAGTAGGTAATGATGACAAAGAATCAGTAGGAGTGACTGATCATGAATGGCCTCATGAGCCATGGCAAAGACTGCTCTGTGTGAGCTAAGAAGCTGTTGGAGAATTCGGTGGTGGCTCTGCCAGGCGTGTACTGGTAGAGATGGTGACAAATGGTTAGACTTGAATATATAGCTGACAGGATTTGCTGATGGGCTGCATGTGAAATGTAACAAAAGGAAAGACTAACTCCAAAATTTTTTTGACCTGCATGATTGGCAGGCGAGGTGGAGATGCCATTTGTGGAGAAAGAAAAGACTACAGGGTACTTAGATTTGAGAGGGAAGACCAAGTTTAGTTTGAGACTTCAGTTCATAATACCCATTGAAAATCCAGTGGAGATATGTGATAAATTGACAGTTGAGTTAAATGCAGGACAGGGGTTGGAGATGGGGAGGTAGATTTGGAAGTCATCAACATATAAATGATATCTAGAGGCATGGACTTGGTGTATCTAAGGGGCTAAGTGTAGATAGAAAAGAGGTCAGAAAGAGGAGGAGGAACTAGGGAAAGAGATGGAGAAGGAGCTTCCAGAGAGATAGCAGGAGAGTGATGAGAGTGACTTCCAGAAGCCAAGGGAAAAGAAGGTTCCTAAAGGAGGGCATGATCAGTCATGTCACGTCTTAAGGAGCTACATAACATGAGGAATGGCTGTGGGGCCCAACAGCGTGGAGGACACTGGGGGCCCTGAAAAGAACTGTTTCAGTGAAATGGTGAAGTGCGAGCCCAACCAGACAGGAGTAAATGAGGGGGAAGATGAGATCAAGTTGAGGTAACTCTTAGTAGTTCAGGTGTACAGAACAGAGCCATGGAGCAATAGTTCAAAGTGGAATATGAAACCAAGGGAGAGATTTTGTGTTTTGTTTTTTAAATGGGAAATATTATACGGTTTGGGACCATCTCAAGACTGCCTCAGTGATACCATTACAACACTCAATTACTTATATAGTCAGGTAGGATCTTCCAAGTAGAAAGAAGGCAGGAGGGATCCCTGGGTGGCAGCGGTTTAGCGCCTGCCTTCGGCCGAGGGCGCGATCCTGGAGACCCGGGATCGAATCCCACGTCGGGCTCCCGGTGCATGGAGCCTGCTTCTCCCTCTGCCTGTGTCTCTGCCTCTCTCTCTCTGTGTGACTATCATAAATAAATAAAAATTTAAAAAAAGAAAGAAAGAAAGAAAGAAAGAAGGCAGGAGTTTCTCCCTCACTGTAGCTTATCCCGTGTGCTGCATACCTTATCTGGTCCTCTCCATAGGAGGCGCCATCCCCAAGAACTTAGTCAATAGAGTGGGTCACAGAAGTAATATTAGCTCATATATTAATGGATTAGAATTTTGTCACATCTACTTCTGCAAATACACATTGTGTTATCTTAAAATATTTCCCAAGTAGTTGGGGTTTTAGACATGCAGGGAAGAAAAGAGAGCAAAGACTTCCATTTCTGTCTATAAAGGAGTAATGGGGACTAGATTTATCCTCTTGTCTTAAACAAATTAAAAAAATAAAAAACACCACAGACAGAATATATGAAATACATGATTTTCAGACTTTGGAAAAGGACTTCTAAAAGAAGGGAAACAAAGTGATCTCTGAATTAAGGACCAGAGTTCAGAGTTTTAAGTCCATGTTGGCCAGGCTCTGCAGGGCAGAGTGCTGCATCAACAGACAGCTTCTGAGCCTTCACCTGTCTTCAGCCGAGACTGATTAGCGAATGCATGTGAGGAAACAACCAGGCAGGACTATCCCTGGCGTTCACACAGCTCAAGGAAGCAGTTCCTGCTGTCACCAGCCAGAAGCGAAAGATCTCTTTTGCCATCCTCAGAGGGGCGTCACCTCAGTAGTAGGGCCAAATTAGCCTTAGACTAAGGGATGTTTTGGACTGGCTCGGAGCTTGAAAGCAAGTCAAAGAATCAAGCTATTTCCATGCAACTTAACTGTATCTTAGAACAAAGCTCAGAATTATTTAAATACAGTTTTCTTTTTAAATCCAGCAACCAACAGTCTAAAGTTTACAACGTCTGGCAGCCAAACAAACCTTAGCAGGCATGCAAAGAGGCAGGAAAATACAACCCTTAATGAAAAGAAAAATAACTGAAACAGACTCAGAAATGACAGAGTTGATAGAATCAAGTAGACAAGAACCAAGCTACCACAGGGCTACTACAAGCAAAGCCGCTTCTAAATGTTCATGTTCAAGGGGTACCTGGGTGGGTCAGTGGCTGAGCGTCTGTCTTTGACTCAAGTTGTGATCCCTGGGTCCTGGTATCCAGTTCCACATCGGGCTCCCCATGGGAAGCCTTCTTCTCCCTCTGCTTGTGTCTCTGCCTGTCTCTGTGTGTCTGTCTTGAATAAAATAAAATCTTTTTAAAAAATAAATAAAAGTAAATGTTCATGTTCAAGTCTTCATGAGAGGGAGTTCTCAGAGCCTCTTTTATCAGGGTACAAATCTCATTCCTGAGGACTCCACCCTTATCACCTATTCACATCTCAAAGGTTCCATCTTATTTATTTATTTATTTATTTATTTATTTATTTATTTATGAGAGATACAGAGAGAGGCAGAGACACAGGCAGAAAGAGAAGCAGGCTCCCTGCAGGGAGCAGATGTGGGACTCAATCTCAGGAGTTCGGGATCATGCCCTGAAGCTGAAGGCAGACACTCAATCGCCGAGCCACCCAGGCGTCCTTCAAAGTTTCCATCTTCTGGAAAGCGGGACCAAAAGCACTTGCCTTTGGTCCCAGGGCACAATCCTGGAGACCCGCGATCCTGGAGTCCCGAGATGGAGTCCCGGGATCGAGTCCCGCGTCGGGCTCCCGGCGTGGAGCCTGCTTCTCCCTCCTGTGTCTCTGCCTCTCTCTCTCTCTCTATGGCTATCATAAATGAATGAATGAATGAATGAATGAATGAATGAATGAATGAATAAATAAATCTTTTTAGAAAAAAGGTTCCATCTTCTAACACCATTACTTTGGTCATTAAGATTTCAGCAGGTGAATTGGGGGCAGCAGGGGTGGGGAGTACAGAGCAGGGTTACATGAGGGCTGACAGGGGGCAGGGACAATCCAGGGCCATCTCAGAGTCTGTCTGCTACAAGAAGTTTGCTTGATTGTGCTGAGGACTTATGGGTATATACATATTTTGAAACTCACCAAATTTTACATGTTAAAAATGTGTAGTTTTTGTACATCAACTATACTTCAATAAAGTTGCAAAAAGCTAACAAACAAAAAACTTGACAAGCCAATTATAAAATTAATATGAAAAGGCAAAGAGCCGAGTTCAGCCCCAGCAGAAGGAAAGTCTTCCTCCAACAGATATGAGGATTTGTTTAAAAAAAAAAAACTACCATAATTAAGACAGTATTGCTAGAGACAAACAGTCTAGTGGAACAGATTAGAGAATCCAAAAACAGACACACACATGTGGGAGCTTGATGAACAACAGAGATAGCATTATAAATCAACAGGGACAAGATGGACTTCTATATAAATGACGCAGAGACAACTGGGTATCCATATGGAAAAAATAAAATTAAATATTCACTTCATAAACAGTCACAAAAATCAATTTCAGGTGGAGTAAATATCTAGATGTTTCAAGAGCAAAACTTTAAAACTTTGAAAGGAAAATATAGGTATATATCTCTATGCCTTTTGTGTAGAGAAGACTTTTGAAACAATAGAAACACTGGAAAATGTAATCATTTTGATTGCCTGATAATTATAATCTTTTATATAACAAAAATGCAATCTGTTAAATGAAAAACAAGCCACACAATAGGAGAAATTATTTTCAATATATATAACTGAACAAAGGATTTGTACCCATATTATGTATATATTTTAAAATGTCTGAGAATCAGTAAGAAAATTATAAACCCAATAGACAAATAATATGAACAGATAATTCACCAAAGAGAAAACCTCAAATTCTGTATGTTTGTGAAAATATTCTCAACTTCCACTAGTAATCAGGCAATGTAAATTAGAATTTTCTTTTTTTTTTTTTTTTAATTCATGAGGGACACATAGAAGCAAAGACATAGGCAGAGGGAGAAGCAGGCTTCCTCTGGGGAGCCCAATGTGGGACTCGATGCCAGGACCCCAGGATCACAGCCTAAGCCAAAGGCAGACACTCAACCATTGAGCCGACCAGGTGTCCCGCAAATTGGAAAATTAATAAGGATATTCACACCCATCGGACTAGAAAAATGTAAAAGTCTCACAACACCGGGCACTGCCAAAGAAATGAAAAAATATGAACTTGTATTCTCCTAGTTGGAATGTAAACTGGTAAAACCATTTTGGAAAAATATTTTGGCAAAGTTGAAGATGCACATCACTTATTTCACTGCTATGAACATACCCTAAGGAAACTTGCACAATTGCATAAAAAAATAAAATGTTTATTATAGCAATGATTTTCCTTCCTATGAAGCATAGTTGTATCTGTTGAGTTTTGTTTGCAATATGCATACGATACAGCACGGTGTTTAACAGCACAGACTCTAGAAACTGATTTGCCCTAGTCCTGGTTCCATCACTTATGAGCTGTGTGACCTCAGACAAGTTACTAAACCGTTCAGTGCTCAATTTCCTCTTCTCTAACCTAAAGATTATAATTATACAACCTCCTATAGAAACCCTGAGGATTACATGGGTTTCATGCACAGTGTTTAGAACACCTAGCCCTTAGTAAGCACTATGAGCGTTAGTTATCGCTGTTTTTTTTTTAATCTGAATAACTTTGTAAAGCATTTTGAAAGCAACCTTACTCCTTCCCTTTCCTGCACAATTCAGTCTTAAAGCAATTAGGTAAAGTAGAGCAAGGTAGGCATCCATGGAGAGGGGCGACCTAGCATGAGGTGTCGGAGCCAGAACAGAGTGAGGAAAGGATTCACCTGTGCTATGTGAAGGCCCAGCACTGGGTGTCTGAGCCCAAACAAGGTAAGGAGGGCATTCGCATAGCAGGGGAGGACTGGCATGGAGTGTTTGAGCCTGAGCAGAGCAGGAAGGTGTCCACGTTAGTAGGAGGAACAGTGGCGTGGGGAGTTAGCACCCAAGTAGGGTATGCAGCGTATGCATGTGAGAACAGCCCAAAAAAGTCTGGGGAGGAGGGCATGAAGAGTGCAGGGGAGCGGGCATTTGTGAGTAGAGGGTGGTATCTATCATGAGGTGTCTGTCCAAACAGGGAAAGTAGAGGTACCATGTAAAAGAGCAGCTTGCATGGAGAGTCGGAGCCCATGCATGGTGACCAGATGTCCACACACAAGGATGGCCCAGAAAAGAACATCAGAGCCCAAGCAGGATGAATGAGTGTCACTAAGGGGCAGGGTTGGCAACAGGGATGGGAAATTGGTTACAGGGGTAATTGATGGAATGAAATAGTCTTTTAATTATAGTGAGAGCCAGGGTTTTCTTCTTTGGAAAAAGGAGTTACAAATACAGGGAAGGAGAAGAGTGGAAACTGTCCTGCAGTATTAGATTAGAATCAAGGGCATTGTAAACACACACATATGTTCTAGCTCTGTCCATTGAGAGGGTCTGGGAAGAGCAACACTCCAGCAGCTACAAGTACATGTGGCACTCAGATCCCAGCTTCTGAATATCACTCTCCACTGAAAGACATGAGGGCTCTTGGAAGAAATGTCTGCTTTCAAGGCTGGAACAGAGACAGTACAAAATGAGCCTGGAACAAGAAAGAGTTCAAAGAATGATGGAAGTCAAAGGGCACAAAAGCTGGCTTGAAGGGGCTTGTACAGTTGAATCAGGGATAATCTGAATATCCAAATACATGCTAGTAGCAGATTACAACCCACTGCATAAAGGCGAATCTATGAGTCAGCAGACTATGGCCTATGGGCCAAATCCAGCCCACTGTCTGTTATGTATAGCCCACAAGAGTGGTTTTTAGGGGGGACACTTGCAATCAGTTCAATAATAAGGAATGCTAATTTTGAGCCCCAATTAAGTCTAATCTTCTCCTAACCAAAAACAGAATTCCATCCTTATTAGGAGACCTGCATTATTTTAAAAAAATGTACTCAAGGGATCCCTGGGTGGCTCAGTGGTTTAGCACCTGCCTTCAGCCCAGGGTGTGATCCTGGAGTCCCAGGATCAAGTCTCACATCAGGCTCCCTGCATGGAGCCTGCTTCTCCCTCTGCCTGTGTCTTTGCCTCTGTGTGTGTGTGTGTGTGTGTGTGTGTGTGTGTGTGTGTGTCTCATGAATAAATAAATAAAATCTTTTAAGAAAATGTACTCAATAATTATATTTTTAATTTTGTCTCTGAAAATCTGTGGAGAATTTTTTCCCTTCTTGTTATAATAGTACCTATATAAGAGGATTTAGTTTTTGGTGAAAGCTGTAGGAGTGTTGCAAAGGAGGGAAAGAGAAGCTTGCCTCTCAAACCAAGTGATGAGGACATTAAGTGACCATATGGAGAATATAATGGGATAACAGAGTGGTGCAGTACCCATGCCTATAATAAATGCAAGATACTGTGTGTGGCTGGCTAGTGCTTTGGCATTGGGGAGCAGAGAGAGCTGTGTCGGGAAGTTTCTGTTCTCCATGATGATAGGACCAATATCTTGATAGGAGCCTGGAATAGGGATGGTGGCCTGGGGGCTCTCTATAATGGGACCCTGCCCAAGAAGACTGCTTGAAGGAACTTTAGGGCCCCCCAACAAGAATCTGTGTGGTTTGGACCCCAGGACACCCATGAGCTAAGGAAGGAATGGTAAGTGTGCAGCTAGAGGAAAGGCATGGTCTGTATCAAGGAAGCTGTCATCAGAGGACCACAACAGGAGCATCACCAAGAAACATGTGATCCAAGAGAAGAATGTCTGTTTTTAATATGCACCAAGGCTAGAAAATACCTACATGCTTACAGCTCACTACAATGGTCAAGTGAGACCTTTCTGTTTCTTAAATCTTTCCCCTATCTAAGCAATGGTCTTGAGTAGACAGGAGGAGAAGGGATCAGCCCAATGTTTCAGGGAAGGGACCTGTCTCAATAGAATAGAGGCTGTTCATCTTGTAGCTGGGGATGGTGGGGGTGGGGTGGGGGATCAACTAGGAAAGTGTAGCTGGATTTCCCAGCAGTACTGAGCCTCATTTAGAGATGAGTCATCTCACATTTAGAAGACCAGGCCATGCAAGGGTGGCTTTCTTCTGACCATGTCTGCTTGCTTGGAAATGGTACAGAACAGAAAGCTGGATTGACCAAGGTTTGGGTTTTGCTGGGTAAATAGACTGGAGGAAGACAAGTATGTGCTGTGTGAGTACCCTGAAGGGCCATGATATCTACCATGGGGCAGGAGGGAGGTGAAGACAAGAGGGGGATGAAGGGCACTAAATCACAGGGCCAGCATCACAAAGTGCTCATGAGTATGAAGAATTGTGGGGTTGGTTGTGTCTATCAGCAGCCATCACAGACAACCCTAAAATGGAAGACATAAACCTGTTAACACCACTCATACCCACCTCTCTGCCCTTTCAACCTTTCAGAGGCTTCCCACTGTCTGTCATCTGACCCTCCTGTCCTTGGTGTGCTCTGTATATCCTTCAAAAAAATGCAGGAGCTGTGAATCTAGCTCAGTTCTTAGCCCTGCAAAGCCACTAAAAGGATTTTTCCCCCAAGTTTCAGTCCCTATACTCTGTTTTTCTGCACACTGCTATTTCTGGATCTGCATACTTTGGATAAAGTTCAGTCATTTTTCAGAAAGAAAAATCTACTCAGAGCTGGAGTAGATGCCCAGGGCCCCCTCCACCCCAGCTGGGTGAAATGCCCTCCCTTTCATCTACAAATGTTTCCCATAAGAGAGCTTTGGGAAAGAAGTGGTATTCCAACTCCTTTAAGTGGGGTCTAAGAAATAATAGGGAGACACAATAGCCACAGACCTTCCAGGACCCTCCAGGTAAAATGGCAAGGGCCGGAGACCCAGATAACGTCAGGGAACTCCAGCCAGAGAACTGTCCTTTGAGCACAAGGCGCTCAAGAAGCTGTCACATCATCTTGACTCTATAAGCTGAAGTGTGTACAATTTGGAGCTGGCTGGGGAAGGTAGAAACTCCTGACCTGTGTGTTGAGCTGTTCTGGTCAAGTACACGTGGTAAGTAGACCACCATCCCACTCCCCACCAAAAATTGTTTTTCAACCTCTTTTCTCTCCCAGGCTGTTTCACCTTGGGAACACAGAATCTCCTTAAAGAAATGGAGCCCACGCTGAACCTCCCTTGGTGACGTGGCCATGGCTTCTAATGAGAGCAGTTCTAACACCAATGCATTTATTATCCTCAGACTCTAAGTAAAAGAGGAACTCCCACAGCATGCTCGGGAGCCAGCCCTCACTGGCTCACAAGAATGAACTGTCCAACTTTCCAGAACCTTGTGAGCTGCTCGTTAAAGTCATACAACATTCGGAATTCACTTATATAAACTGACAACGTCACATTAAAGACAAAGATAATAGATATTGAAAACTCATCACGTGCTAATTGTTCTACTGTATTTTATTATTATCCATGCTCTTGATGTTATGTACCTCTGTTGTATCTAATGGCAGAAATATTGTAAAATGAAGCTCTGATGAGCATCTCTTCCTAACTCTGTGTTCAGTGACTTTAGTTTTGGTAGCTCCAAATAGCCTGTGGGGATCAGCAACCACACTCCTACTTCCCAGAGAGTGGGGCACACTGCTGGACCCTGGGGACCCAAGGGAGTGCAGTTAGAATGCCTGCAGCATCACCCTGCCATGTTCTCTGGCCTCCCCCCACAGCCTCCTCTCTGTGGGGAGGGCACAATGCTGCATTTACTTGAAGGGTATCTTGGCCAGATGGTCTCCCTCAGACAGCGGTGCTGAGGAGCTGGCTGAGGAAATATTTTCCCAGCTCTGCCTGGTTTCCTTTCAAATGGGAACAAAATCAGTTCTAAGGAATGCAGCTGGTAGGTAAGTAAATAGGGCAGCTGTGATGTGAGTTCCAGCTGAAGTAAAGCAAACTTATGAGTCTGGTTTGTATAAAACGCAAGCTTATAGATTCAGATTTTCCTCCTATCCTGCCCTCTCGTCTCTCTCCTATAACAGGACTTAGTCTGTGGCTGCACTGCCCTCCCCCTTCCCCAGGGATACAATCGGCACCTGGCTGTTCCTTGGCTCTAGGACAGGATAAACTTGCTGTTTTCTGGACACTTGTTTCCAGTGGTGGAGCTATTTATTTCTCCTTTCATAGTGGACATTGCTTAGGCACCATGGGATTCTTTCAAGGGCCCACATTCAAGGATCCGCTGTTCTGAATTAGAATAACCCTCCAGCCCCAATTCCCTTGGGGAATTTCACTGGAGCTCAGTCATTTCACTCCAGGGCCAAGTACAGGACAGGGAGGAATGGGGGAACCTAGCAGCTTTGGGAATTCAGCTAGATTTCTGATCCTCCCTAAAAATACACAATTTTCTTTTTTATGAAACCTGTTGGTGAATTAGCCACTCTAAAGATGCACTGTGGACATGTATTCCATGCTAGTATGTGCCAATGCTGCTCCAGAAATGGCTCCATCTACCAGCTTCTACTTGTTCATATGTATGTGTTAGTATGTAGTGGAATCATCTATCATGAATCCAAATGTCTAGAGACGTATATGTGTGTAGACAAGCTTATGTGGGTGCCATATTGTAGATATCTGGCGTTTGAATGTGTACAGGAGGACGTATGCAGCTGTGTGTGTTCCCTCTGCCTGCACCTTTGTGTATGCAGACATGACAATGTGTGTGCAGGAGGAAGCCCAGTGACTTCCACAAAACTGATTCAAATGCTTGGAGAATGTCACAATCTTCTAAAAATAGAAGAACTGAAATATTTTGAAGAAAGGATTTCTTTTAATAGAAACACACCCAAACATATTTCTTTTTAAAGACTCCCCATGTGTAATGAGAAAATACCAAATATTTACATTTTTCTATCCTGATAAGGATTGTTGATTTTCTCCAGGGACATATTTCATCATTCAATTTAGGCTAAAAGTTCTTTAGAGGGAAGGTCCTAAGGGGAAGGGGGAGAGGTCACAGGCCCTGAAGGGATAGGTTTGAATGTATCAAGCTTCCCTTGTTTCTTTCCAGCTGCTACCATCTGCCTCTAAAACATCTTGGCCCTCTTCCCACTGTTCAAAGGGAAGGAGCTTGTCTCTAGCTGTGGATTCATTTGGTACATGGGCAAGGGCCTAGGGGGCCATGACCTTCTTTCCTTTGAGGACAAGAAGACACAAAGATGACATAAAATTGTGTTGTAGCAGAATGAGATTAGAACCAGAGAGGAAATGTCTACTTCTTTATGGGCCAAGGATTTTCTGTGATGTTCGTGGAGTCTCCTCCAAAAGATTCTAAGAAGAGACTCATTGCTCTCTGATGTAGATTGAAAGTAGGGTCATGGAGAGGCATACAATTAGCAGGATGACCTCTGGAAGTTTTGACAGTACAATAACTTATATCTATTGGGCCTTTGTTATGGTGGCATGGATTGAAGGTTTTGTGTGTATCAACTCAATCTCCACAATTGTGTAAGGAGACCTCTATTTCACACATGAGGAAAATGAGACACAAAGAGGTAGGCACTTGGCCAAGGTCATGGAGTTGATAATAGATTATACGATGGGTCCAGGGTTCACACTCAGGTGGTCTGGCTCCAGAGTCCATGCTGTTAGCCATTGGGCCACCCAAGTCCTGCCAATTTGGCTTCATGTTTCTGTGTTGCTTCAGAGAAGTCAATGTCTCTTCTTTAGGGCTCACATACAGAAGTTTAAGGTTAAAACAGGTAGACATCAAAGGTTCCCAACCACCAGGAGTGCTTTTAGATGTGTGTGTTCATGCCATGAAAACCCTAAGCTGGAAGGGAATCTCAGGAGGTCACCTGTCCTCACGGGTCAAGGATGAAAAGTTTCTGCAGGAAGGAAGCTAACATTCATTGAGCACCTAGTATCTAACAGCTGCTGAGCTCCTTGCCTGTCTCAATGACTAGCATTTCTCAAGTCACCAGGTCTCGACACAAACCCTTTGTAACAAACCCTTTGCTCTGTATTTTCCCTGACAGTTGTAAAGTGTATCTTAAGTAAAAGCCTGCCAAGCACACAAACTTCTAAGGAAAATTTCCTTGCTTACAGCCCCTGTAACCTTGTGATTCTGTCTCTCTGGATACAGTTGCCTGGAGGCAAAGAACCCAATGGCAGCCAATTCACAGGCTGGCCAGTCCAGGCTAACAGTCAGGCTAATTAGACTGAGATAATCCTATATGGTTGCTCTCAGGAATCTAAGCTAGGAACTATTGGAAAAAGGAGATAGATAACAGTGGAAGTTAAAGTGAAAAGATATACAAAGAAGAGAACGGCCATGATGGTCATGCGCAAAATGAGGTTATGAGGGAGCAGAACTGGGAGTGAACAGAGGCTATGAGGAGAGAGAGAGAGAGAGAGAGAGAGAAATATGGAAAGAGAGATGAAGAGACAGACAGAGACAGAGAGAATGTGGCTGAATCCCAATGACCTTCTGGTTTCAGAACAACCACAAGGCCCTGTACACCCTAAAGCAGCTTGAGTGAGCTCCTTGCAACCAAAAGGCCTGCTTAGAATTCCAACGTTTTCAAATCATTTATTTTTTTATATTGTTAGAATTCAGACTTGATGTTATCCCATAATCAGTCTTTTGTTGATTTGTGTGTGTGTGTGTTTTAAGATTTCATTTATTTATTCATGAGAGACACAGAGAGAAAGGCAGAGACACAGGCTCCTCACAGAGAGCCCGATGCCCGACTCAGTCCTGGATCCCGGGATCATGCCCTGAGCCAAAGGCAGACACTCAACCTCTGAGCCACCCAGGAGTCCCTAATTTGTGTTTTAAAATGCCATTTTGATGGGCAGCCCTGGTGGCTCAGCGTTTTAGCGCCACCTTCGGCCCAGGGTGTGATCCTGGAGACCTGGCATAGAGTCCCACATTGGGCTCCCCACAAGGAGCCTGCTTCTCCCTCTACCTGTGTCTCTGTGCCTCTCTCTCTCTCTCTCTCTCTCATGAATAAGTAAATAAAATATTAAAAAAATAAAAATAAAAAATAAAAGGCCTTAAAAACCATGAATTAAAACCAGTACTGGGAACAGCGAGCAGAAGTTAAAGACAAAGGTTGTCCAGAGGACAAATGCTCATATCAGGGCTGCCCTTAAGAGACCAAACCTTGGTCCATCAGCAAAGTGGGGAGCTGAATCCAATACTCTGAGGTTAAGCCAAGGACACATGGGGATAAAGCAGTCCCTGCTCAGGACTGCCCCTTGCTTCCAGCAGAAACTAATGCTAATTCTCACTGAGGAAACATTTTCACGTTCATTCTCCAGGTTTTTCAGAAATTCAATCAACCGACTAGGAGATCACAATCACAGATCACCAGATACTCAAGAGATAAACCACCACAGCACACGTAGCCCCCTGTTTCCTCATAAGGGCTTCAGATATCGAAATGATCAGATACAGAATAGAAAGTCATGATATATAAAATGTTTAAAGAAATTTTTTTTTTAATTTTATTTATTTATGATAGTCACAGAGAGAGAGAGAGAGAGAGGCAGAGACATAGGCAGAGGGAGAAGCAGGCTCCATGCACCGGGAGCCCGACGTGGGATTCGATCCCGGGTCTCCAGGATCGCGCCCTGGGCCAAAGGCAGGCGCCAAACCGCTGCGCCACCCAGGGATCCCATGTTTAAAGAAATTTGAAACAAGGTGACAAATATGAGCAGGGAACTACATATCACCAGAAGTGACCAGGCATGTTTGAGGAAAGAACCAAAAAGACATTTCACAGATAAAATATCATATTTTGGGGGGAAAGTTTTTATTTTTAATAATCTCTCCTCTCAACATGGGGCTCGAACCCACATCCCCAAGATAAAAAGTCACACACTCTACTGACTGGAGCCAGCCAGGCACCCCTTGGTGAAACACCATAAGAAGCTTAGACAGAAGATGAGTCATAGCTCAGGAGAGAATAAGCAAAGTATAAAATAAGGCAAAGAGAGAGAACATATGAAAAGCATTAAGCAAGAATGGAGGATAGAATAAAAAAACTGTATAAACATCTAATGAGAATCCCAGGAGACAAGAGAGTGAATGGAGGAGAGATAATATTTGAAGAGAATTTTCCAGAACTGAGGAAAGACATGAATCTAGAGAGGAATACAACATATACCATGAGGAATGAACACACAGAAATTCACACCTAGACACATCTCGAGGAATGTGAAGAATAATAAAGTCAAGGAGAGGATCTTGCCATCAGTGAAAGAGTAAAGCAAAATCACCAGCAAAGGCATGAAATGTAGACAACCGCAGACTTCCCAACAGCAGTGATGGAAACCAGAAGTTGTGGAATCATATTGAGGGGAAAAGAAACCTCTCATCTGGCAATTGCATAAACAGAAATGTTATTATTCCTAATAGAGGGTGAAATAAAGACATCTTCAGAACTCAGACTCTGGAGTTCATGCTTCCTCCTCTGTCTCATTATGCAGCTACTGACAGTTCCCAGCTATGTCTAGATCTGCCATTATATTACAAGAACTCCCTTCAAAGAAATTGTTCTGGATTCTTCTATGTCTTCCTGCCTTAGCTATTTCTCCTAAGGTCAGAGCACATTGGTGAAGAAAACATGCTGTTTGCTTATTTTTGAGAGAGTTCCAGGCCTAAATCCTGGGAAGTTCTCTGTCAGGTTAAGGCCCTGAGGAAGTCAAGGCTTCCCCTGCTATGCCCTAGGGACAGTCTGAGCCAAGGGAGGTAATCACAGAACATACCATGAAGGCCCCCAAGTCCTTCTAGAAACCTTCCAGGCTCCCTGGGAGGCCACAGCTTGGTAAACCCTGAACCTTTAAATACCATCTTATTGAGTAAACAGACCCTGCAGGCATTGCAATAATCAGTTCAGTGTTCTCTGTAATCCTGGGGGCTGGTTTGCCTTCTATTTTCCCAAGGTCAGAAATTACTTCGTAGTTCACTTGGCTCAATTTCCTTTCGGATCAGAACTAGGCTTTTAACTAAAAGTCTTCTCCCCCTTGAAATGCTCTGGACCCTCAGCTAAAACTCCTGTCCCTAGATCACAAATCCCCTCCTGCCTGTCCCCTGAGGAGCAACCCCAAGGGTGATTAATGTGCTTAACATTAGTTGGTGCAAATATTTGAATCAGCTAACATTTGAATCCAGTATATTATTTGCTTTCTAGGAGCTGGCATTTCTTGAAGGTCTTCTCTGGCTCTCACAGAAGAGGCAAGACCTTCCTCTAGCAGAAAATGGGAGGAAATGCAGGAGCCAAACAAGGGGGACAACTGGAGAGGTTGCAGAGGCAAAGGAGATCAGAGGAGTTAGTGGAAGGGCTGCTCTGTCCCTCTCACAACCTGTATCTTGGCTTACCCAGGTGTGCTTGCTCTCTCTGTCTTCTTCCTGCTTGCTCCCCTGCCCTGCCCTGAGCTGGCCTAACCCCTACTCCGTTCCTGCCCTAACATTCCCACTCCTCCCCTTCTTCCAGGATGCATGGATCAGGAAGGACTTTTCTCCTGTAACCTAGACCTTGCTGCACCTTCTTTTTACCCTTAAGTCTCTCGGATGTGGGCTCCTGGAATCCTACCCTCACTCCCTCTATTTGGTAAGATAATACTAACTGCTATAACAAATAAGCCTAAAAATACAAACAGCTCAAATTTGATGGAAATATTCTTCTTATTCATGAAAAGTTCAAAATTGGTCTTACTTGCCTAGCAGGCAACCCTCCCTCCTCTGAGCTGTGGCTGGCATCGAGGGTCTTTCCCTCCTAAGGCTCCACCACCTCCACGCCTGCCACCCAGGGTGCTAGGATGGAGAGAGTCACACAGGCCTAGGTACCAGAGACCTTTATAGGCCAGGCCCCTAAATAGCGCTTAGCTCCTCCTCATTGCATTGGCTGGAACCCAGTCACATGGCCATGGGGCCTCCCCAGAGAGGCTGGCATTGGTAGGGTAGCTGATTCCCACCCCTGACCCTCTCAGTCTACTATTTTGCCTGCCACATCTTCACTGGGTACTAGTTAAGGCAGGGTCTACTGTTCAGAGAAGCTCAGATGCTTCACTCACTGTTCTAGACAGGGATGGTCACTAGATGTACTCTCCATGTTGTGTTTCTGAGCACATGGGCATGCCCCCCCCCCCCACTCCCTTGAGAAGCATTCTGAGGCCTCACTGGCTCTTGAGGGCTGGGATTGATTCACACAGCGCAGGTGTGGTGGCACTGGTTCCGTTTATTCACTGTCCCCGCCCCCATAGCATCATTTTATGTTTATTTCCCCAGTGGCTGTGCATCTCACTGGCCGCTGCCATCACCCTCAAATGCCACTCCCCCTTCCTGATCCACTTTACCCCTCTGTACTCAGCCTCAACCTACCTAGCTGATATCGGTTGAGTTGCAGAGCAGAGCCATCCTATGTAATAGATCAGGGACAAGGAACAGACCATGAAAAGCTTTAAAAGGCAGCCCTGTGATCTAGGCAATGCTGAGCAGTGGAGGGTACATGGGAGACAGCTGAGTTTTAGGAAGCAGCCTGGTGGGATGCCTGGTTGGCTCAGGTTGTGATCCCAGGGTCTTGGGATCGAGTCCAACATTAGACTTCCCTCAGGGAGCCTGCTTCTCCCTCTGCCTGTTTCTCTGCCCCTCTCTGTGTATCTCTCATGAATAAATAAATAAAATCTTAATTTTAAAAAAAAGAAGGAAGGAAAGAGAAAGGCCTATGTCCTCCAAGTTTGGAAGACGAGGCGGGAGCCAGGGAGGAGGTGCTGGTAAGATCACTTCCCAGCTGCACTGCAGTAGGGTAGGTGGTGGTGAGAAAATTTGACAGGGCCCTGAGCCCCTGGTGAAGAAATGAAGAGCTTCTCAGGGAACCAGTTTGGGAAGAGGCAATGCTCCCATTGGGTGATTTTCATGTGTGGGTGGAGGTCCAAGGCCACTCTCCATAGCCTATTTGCAGAGGACGGGGTGAGGGGGTTGCTGTGAATGGAAGGGGCTGCCTTCCTACTGCCGCCTCTCCCCAGCCAGCTCCACTCAGAGCCCAGGAGCCCTGAGACCAGATGTGTCCTCCAGGCTGCCACACGCTATTCATTTGGGTCCTCCATGCTGACTGGCTCTACGCTGAAGCTCTAGGACTAAACTGTGGGCCCATCACGACCCCTTCTGTCCTCAGATAGGAATGTGCATGCGCCTATAGCAGCAGCCAGCGTTGCGCAGGAACCAGATGCCTCAGAGTGGCATGGATGGGAGTTCTCAGTGTTGAGCTTCGCCTGAATGGAAGCACACCGTCTTCTAAAGGATGAGATGAGGCAACAAGGTCAGGAGGCCTAGCCAGGGCCACAGAGGTCAAGAAGGAGGCAGAGGCATGGCATTAAATTTCCTCTATGGAAAAACTGATTTCAGGACGCAGAGTGGAAAAGTTAATGTATCTCCCAGATCCTGGCTATTTTATTTTTCTTCTGCTCTCAGGCTCTTCCCAAATGACTTGGCCAGACCTGGCCAGGCCCTCAGCAGAGCCTAAGCAGATGAGGTTAGGGCCCAGAGGTCAGCACTGCCAGCAGGACTCGGAAACCCTGAGGAACCCATTTGTCTTCTTTCTGGAATGAGTCAGTCCAGGTTGGCCCAGCAGGTGGCCTTGCCTAGTTCCCACTCCAGCAGGGGCCACGGCACAGTCTTGTGTCCCAGGCCTGGTTCTGGTCATGAGGGATTAAAGCTGCTGGAGCCCAGTGCCTGGATCTGTGCGTCAAGCCCCTGGTCATTAGTCCCCCTCTGACTGCAGGCTGGAGTTGTGACAACCAGCTTTCTACCTTTTTTTTTTTTTTTTTAAGGATTTTGTTTATTTACTTGAGAGAGATAACACAAGTGGGGGCGGGGGGAACAGTGGAGGGAGGAGAAGCAGGCTCCTCACTGAGCAAGGAGCCCAATGTGGGGCTCAATCCCAGGACCCTGGGATCATGACCTGAGCTGAAGTCAGATGCCCAATCAACTGAGCCACCCAGGTGCCCCTCTACCTTGCTCTTGAGACCCCCTTTCTTCTACCCTGAGGACCTAGGTCTCTCCACCAGTCTTCTGGTGAATTCCTTCCTCTGGGAGCTGTGTGTTCTTGCCCAGGGATCACAAATCTTCCCCAGGGTCCTCCATGGTAGCTGTTGTTAATCAATCACATGACTCTTGCCTACTTTTTCTGCAGAAGCCAGACTCCAGACAGCCCCTACCAGTCCATTAGAGCAGATATCAATATATCCTCTCTGCTTTTTCCATTTCCTCCTCATGACCTGGAGCCCTAACGGTGGTGAAGACCCCTAACAGACTGGTTCCACACCAACAACGGACCCACCTGTGTATCCTATGACTCCTGTGCTGTGCCCTACTTGCAGGGGCAACCTGGCCATTTTGCTTTGGGACCCCCAGCTCTAAGGGTTCCCTGGGCCATCACCTGCTGTATCCCCTCTCCCACACTGTACTCTGGGCTCCTGCTGGCCCCTGCAGCTGGCTCCCCTAACAAGTGCCTGAGCCACCCCAGGGGCAGACCCCAGTTCATTTCTGTCCCCTCTACCCTACAGAATTTCACCAGGCCAGGTAGGGTAAGAAGCTCAAAGCTGATAACTAAGAGTCCAGCTCCTTTTCCCTCCTAATCTCAGAGGGAAGTTGACATTATCCATTATAGGAAGAGGGGAATTGGGTAGGGGGAGAAGGAAGATACTAGAGTCTTACCTGGTTCTGACCTCAAAGCAGGGAAACATCCCTTAATCAAGCTGAGTGACATCCCCGCATGGAACCAGGGCCCCCAATCCCATGTCAGCCCCTGTTAAAAAAACAAAGCACCTGATTGCCACTTATCTCAGGGGGCCCCTGGGCAATAAACTCTTATTTCACAACTCTTTTGTACACTTGCTGTCAAATACAGAGATATCTCTCCCTACACCACTGTCCTTGCCCTAAGTGCCTTAAAGCCCATCTCCTCAGCGTCCCCTGAGTGTGTTCTTAGAGGTCCTAGGGCCCCAACTTAACAATGCATATCTGAGGTGTAGGTTTCCCAAATTTTGAGCTTCAGCATCAACTGTAAGCCTGTTAAACAAGCAGAGTTGGGCCCCACTCTATTCTGATTAAGAATCCCCTGGATGGGGGCCTGAGACTCTGGCCCTAGGCCTGTGTCCCTAACATGTGGTTTGCAGACCACCAAGTTTCCATTAGCACCTGGAAACTTCTTATTAATGCAAATTCTCCCTCTACCCCAGACTCACTCAATTAGAGATGCTGGAATGGGACCATGCAATCTTGTTGGGTTTTTTGTCCCAAAGATTTAGTCATTTATTTGAGAGAGAGAGAGAGAGAGAGAGAGAGAGAGAGAGAGAGAGGAGGGGCAGAGGGAGACAAGCAGACTCTCTGCTCAGCCTGGAGCATGACATGGGGCTCGATCTCACAACCCTGAAATCACTACCTGAGCCAAAATCAAGTCTGACACTTAACCGACTGAGCTCCCCCAGGCGCCCCCATGCAATCTTATTTTAACAACCTTCCAGGTGATACTGAAGCACATAGAAGTGGGCCCTGCCCTAGGTGATTCCGAGACAGATTTAAGTTTGGGAGTCATTGATCCATGAAGGCCTCTGCAATTCTGATTCCAGCTGTGGCTCCTTTGGGCACATCCAGGGCAGCCCAAGCAGGGGGAGCAAAGACCAGGACCTCTAGTCTTCCCTTGGAGAACGAGCTATTAAAAGGGAGAGGGAGCTGCCATGGACAACTTCTCCAAGGTTGTTGATATACCTGGCAGTGGTTTCTACTGGCTGGCTGGCCAAAGGCCCTTCTGAAAGGTTCTATTCAGAGCTGGTGGATGAGTAAACATCACCACTTTTTTCCTTTCTCCGGAACCTGGGGCTGTGACCAGAACTCTTGGCAACTAACTATAGCTGTGGCCCTAGGAAAGGGTCAGGGTAAGAGAAGATCAATTCTCACCTGCTGTGGAGCTGGGCCCCAGGGAAGGAGCTGGCCAGTGGGTTGGGAAGAGGAAATGTCTCCCGGAAATAGAGAGTGGGAAAACCAATCTCTTCTACATCCCTAGCACAGTGCTTACATTTAGAAAGTGCCAGAAAAGTAAGCTGTGCTGAATGCTCACCAGATGGTCTCTGAGGGTCTCTCATTCTGAGGGGGGACACCTGGACAGGCTGACCACCCACAGATAATCCAACGGCAACATTAAAAACCAGGATGGGAACCGATGTCATAGACCTCAAGGGTCAGAGCACTTTGGGGCTGGAGTTGAGGACCTCTATAGTTGGTGACAGAGTAGAGATTTGACTCTGTCCTGTTCTTGGTGTCCATGTCACATAACCAAGCAGGGTTCTGAGCTGAACTGGCCACTGCACAGAGGACAGTACATCACTGGGCATCCTGTCTCAGGGTTTAGCACACTTCATTATTTCCAGAAGGCAGTATGCGTCCTGGTTTCTGGTTTCAACTGCAGTGTATTTTTTTTTAACCTCCTATCCTTTCATTCCCTAGGGAATAGGAATCAACTCTCCAGTATTTTATGAAATGATAAGACTTTAACTGTATTGAACTTGAATTCTCCATCACCTCTCATATTCCTGGAAACCATTCTTATTAGAGTGGGATTGGGTAACCATCATGTCTTTTCCCAGCCTCAATCTCCTTTCCTGCAAAGTAAGGATGACACCAACAACCTCACCATGCCCTTATATCATGTCACAGGCATTCAACAAATTCTGATTTCTTACTGACACTCTGTCTTGAGAAGCCAGCCCTCATAGCCACAACATGGTAGATTCTCTGTCTCTCCACTCAGAATACTCATTAGAGTCAGCTGAATTGTGTTCCCTAAAAATATATGTTGAAGTCCTAACCCCTAGTGCCTGTGAATGTGACCTTATTTGGAAATCATATCTTTGCACCTATAACTAAGTTAAAATGAAGTCATTGGACCAGAGTGGGTCTTAAAGCCAATGACTTCTGTCTTTATTTTTTATTATTATTTTTTTGCTTTATCTTTTTTAAAAAATATTTTCTTTTAATTCAATTTGCCAACATATAGTATAACACCCAGTGCTCATCTCATCAAGTGCCCTCTGACTCATGTCTTTATGTAAAGAAAGGAGAAGATTTGGATTTAGAGAAACACAAAAAAGAAGCCATGGGAAATGGAGGCAAAGATGGGAGTGATGAAACTGTAAGCCAAGGAGTGCCAAGGAATGCTGAGGGCCATCCGAAAGGAGGCAAAGGTTTTAAAAAAGAGAAAGATATAGAAAGGAGGCAGAGGCAAGGAAAAATCCTTCTCTGAAGCCTGCAGAGAAAGTGTAGCCCCACTGATACCCTGATTTCAGACTTCCAGCCTCTAGCACTGTGGAAGAAGAAATCTCTGTTGTTTTAAGCCACCCAGTTTTTGGTCATTTGTACATGCAGCCTTGAGAAACTAGTACCCCATCCCCCCTAAATCCAGAGCATGGCCATTAACCTTTCCTTGGTCCTGTTCCCATTAGCAGCCCCAGCTTTCCAGGGACATCCACCTTTATACAGCTCTCTCTAAAACAAAATAATATTTTACTTGGAAATCATGATTTACAGCCTATAAGGCACCAACAACATCCAAGTTTTCACTCTATCCTCCCAGCCTTCCTGGGAGAGTTTTGGTCTGTTGACCCCATTTTGTAGATGTGGAGACTGAAGACCAGAGAGATTAGTTTAATCTGATCATCCTGTGATGTCATGACAAACAAGTAGAAGAGCCAAGACTGAACCAGATATTCTGACTCTTAGGCCAGGATTCTTTTTCTTTAAACTTTTTTTACTGTAAAGTGTTATACATATATAAAAATGCACAAAACACAAATGTGAAAGCTTGAGGAAAGCAACACCCACATAACCACCATCCAGCTCAAGGACTAGAGCATTGCCCACCTCCCAGGAGCCGCCTGCCAACTTCTCTTCCTTCCTTCCTCCCCAAGGTAGTCACTGGCTGTAGTTAGGCCACTGCTGTTTTCACCAGACCACACATTCCATTCCGATGACATTCATGTCCTTCAAGATCAGTGGAGCTGTAGTAAAAAGTTAGAAGCCTCTGTCCTTGGGAAGTCCTCTAGACTTCTTCCCTAAGGGTCAGGATTTCCTGAAGCTTTGCCTCTCTGGGGCTCTTCTCCATCCTTCTCTTCAGGAGAAAAAAAAAAAACAAAAAAACAAAAAAACAAAAAAACAACTCCCAACTGGTCTTGACATTTTCAGAACCTAAAATCTGGGAGTAGCTGCCACTTTTTTGAAGCAGTTAAACCACAGACTTTTTAACTAGAGGGGAAGGAGGAAGGAGGGCAGAAGGATAGGCCCAGCGCTGGAATCAAGGATAGGTTAAAGAAACAAAACAATTACCAAGTTGCCCAAGACAGGCTGTCTGCCACTTCTCTCTCCCTTCCTCCCTCCGGTCAGAGATGTCTGCTAGAGTGGCAGGAGTCAGCCTGATCCTCCGGATTTGGGCCTAATCTTGCCCCAGGCACTGGTAAACCACATGGCTCCTTGGATCCTTCCGGCCTGAGTTTGTGACCTCTCTCTTCTCCAAGAGCTTGTGTTCCTGTTCTTGGTTTCTCAGAGCAGGGCAGGATCAGGCGAATGTAAGAGAATGGGGTCCAGTCAGAAACCTTCAGCCAGGAAATTGAGCTGTTATTCCCTTACCTGACTTCTGGAAAGTCACAGAAGTCCTCTGAGTTGCAGATCCAGCCCTCTGAAGCAAAGGCACCGGAAAAGGCTCTTCGGGATGGTAGTGAGTTAACACCGATGCAGATATGAGGTGTTCACTTGAACTCCCAGATGAGAAGAGACAAGCAGTTGGATCTTTCTGTTGTGGACAAGCCTCTGGGTTGCACATTCCCCTGGAGGAGGCTCAACGCAGCTACTTTTGCAGATGGGCCAGGAGGCAGGAGAATGAGGGGCTCTGTAGAGACAGCAAGAGCTCAGGGGAAATGACAGCTCAGCCAGCTGTAGGTTACAATCATTGCCACTCCCCACTGCTGTCCGGGCTGGCACCATGTGGCCGAAGCCCAAGGAGAAGGCAGGACAGTGTGGTAGGCTGGTGGGTTTGGAGAGCTAACTACAAGTGTCCTGTCTCTTCTTGGGTCGGGGAGGGGCAGGACCCTGAGCCCATGGGGGCAATTCATACTCCTGGGGTTGTTTTCTGGGCAAAAGTTCTGGCCTGAGTTCCTGAAATCTGCTCTAAGAAGATGGGCTCTATAGACTAGAGACCAGAAGACCTCAGTTTTGTTCTGATTCTACTACCTTTAGTGTGCTTGAGCAAGTCATGTCCACTCTCTGAGAAGTTTCCACATCTGATAATAATATTTTTAAATTTACCAAGCACATATTATGTGCAGGGTAATAAGAAGGATGCTTAATATACATCCTCTCTGATATCTACCCTGTGGAGCATGCAGGGATGCTGTGAGGGCCAAATAAAACGCATTTCCTTAAAAAGTGAAACATAGATTTACCACATGACCCAGCAATTCCACCCCTAGGGATATACTCCGAAGAATTGAAAACAGGCACTCAAACAAATACTCATTCACAGATGTTCACAGCTATTCACAATAGCTAAAAGGTGGAAACAACCCAAAGTCCCCCACTGGATGGGTGGATAAACAAGATGCGGTCCATCCATACAATGTAATATTACTCAGCCTTAAAAAGAAATGAAGTCTTGATGTTGCTACAACACAGATGCACCATGAGGACATGATGTTAAGTGAAAGCCAGACACAGAATCATATATTGTATCATGTCTTCTATATGACATATTCAGAATAGGCAGATCCACAGAGCTAGAAAGCAGATTTGTGGTTGCCAGGGAATGGGAGGAGGGGAGAGGGGGAAGAGATTGCTTAATGGGTAAAGGGTATTCTTCTGCAGGGAAAAAGTCTTCTTGAGACTAGGGTGTGGAGCTGCACAATACTTGAAATGGGCCAATGACCCTGAAATGTACATGTTAAAATGGCTAATTGTGTATCATGTGACTTTCATCTAATAAAACATACATACATACATACATACATACATATGGAAGTGGTTGCCATGTGTAAAGTTACTCCTCTAAAATGAGAAGGGATAAAAGCAGCTTGCCTTGGCTCTCTTCTAACGCATGACGCAGCCACCCTCCTCGGCATGTGGTTGAATTCAGCCTCCCGGGCTAGTGGTGCTGCCAAACTGCACGGGCTTATGGTATCCACGCGTGGCCTGATGTATCCGAGGGCGGTGTTGCTCCTCAGGGTATACAGTTCCCACACAAAGCATCCATCCCTCTGCAGGGAGTGAATGTGCCCAGAGCTTCCCCACGTACCCATCTCATCAGGTGGCAGGGAATTATCAGCAAATACAATGGGTCCCTATTAGCACGGAGCCTCCTCCTATACAACAGTGTCCTTCAAGGTTCACTGAAAGGTGAGACAGGCTCCAGCTTCAGAGACAGTAGCAAGTGGCAGGCCAGTGGGCTGTGGGAGGCTGCGGGGGGAGGAGGGTGCGTAGCAGCCAGAATGCATTGCTTTTAGCTAATGAGCAAAGCACCACACTCCCTTAGTGCCTCCTCCCCCTCTGATCTCCAAGCACTTAAAGGGCACTGCTTTCCTTGGGGAAAGTCCACAGAGAGGCAGGGGCTAGGAGGGGAGGTGGGGCTGCACAAGCACCATAGGGAAGGAAGGGGCAGCATTCCAGATTGGTATCCAGACCACCTCTGCTAATTGCCCTGGGTTTATCACTTTGTATGGAGATCCCAGAAGGGCTGTGTGGACAGAGCAGTATGTGTGGTGGGAAGAGAAGAGTCTCAGGTGCTGTGAGCTCAACAGGAAAAGGACAACTTTCTTAGACTGCCAAGCAGGAGGGACACCGGCTCTCCTCCATCCATGCCCTGCTCTGACCTCCAGAGGATGTCAAGTTCCCACAGGCCCCAAATCACCAACCTCTGGATGAGCCACCTACTGCCCCTGAGGCCACTCTCCTAAGGACCCTAGATGACTGGAGCCAGGTGACCTCTCTGAGCCACAAAACCTTAAGTGGAAGTGGGTTCAAGCCGCTGGGCTCCTTGGCCCCAGGTTGGTGCTGCAGTTACCATGGGAGTTGCCAGGGGCCCTACCAGCAGTGCTTAAGTCCCTGATGGACTTAGGTAATGGCTCCTTAGCATTCCCTTGCATTTCCCCCAGGCCTGGCTGGTGCTGGCACTTCAGGAGGAAATGCTGGCTGCCCCGAGGACTGTGCCCAACCTGAGGACGCCAGGTGGTTGGCTCTCTGCAGGGGTGCAGACAGCAATCTGAATAAGGTTTCATGGGAAGGGAAAGGGGGTCAGCGCATGTGCCCATCGCACCATCTGCGCCCACCCCCCTCCTCAGCCCCATGCACACACGCTCACACCACGGGTGGCAAACTCTGGTGCTCAACAAAGGAGGGACAATAATGCAGAAGGGGGTAAGGGCTTTTTTTAATAATTAATTAATTAATTAATTAATTAATTTTTTATTGGCGTTCAATTTGCCAACATATAGCATAACACCCAGTGTTTATCCAGCCAAGTGCCCCCCTCAGTGCCCATCACCAAGTCACCCCAACCCCCCACCCACCTCCTTTTCCACTACCCCTTGTTTCTTTCCCAGAGTTAGGTGTCTCTCATGTTTTGTCACCCTCACTGATATTTTCACTCATTTTCTCTCCTTTCCCTTTATTCCCTTTCATTAATTTCTATATTCCCCAAATAAATGAGACCATATAATGCTTGTCCTTCTCCAATTGACTTATTTCACTTAGCTATATGCCAATAAATTAGGCAATCTAGAAGAAATAAACGCACTTCTGGAAAACCACAAACTACCAAAACTGGAACAGAAGGAAATAGAGAACCTGAACAAGCCGATAACCAGGGAGGAAATTGAAGCAGTCATCAAAAACCTCCCAAGACACAAAAGTCCAGGGCCAGATGCCTTCCCAGGGGAATTCTATCAAACATTTAAAGAAGAAACCATACCTATTCTACTAAAGCTGTTCAGAAAGATAGAAAGAGATGGAGTACTTCCAAACTCGATCTATGAGGCCAGCATCACCTTAATTCCAAAACCAGACAAAGACCCCACCAAAAAGGAGAATTATAGACCAATATCCCTGATGAACAGATGCAAAAATTCTCAACAAGACAGTAGCCAATAGGATCCAACAATACTTTTTTCTTTTTAAGATTTTATTTATTTATTCATAGAGACAGAGAGAGAGAGGCAGAGACACAAGCAGGCATCATACAGAGAGCCTGATGTGGGACTCTATCCAGGGTCTCCAGAATCACACCCTGGGCTGCAGGCGGCGCTAAACCGCTGCGCCACAGGGGCTGCCCAGGATCCAACAATACATTAAGAAGATTATTCACCAGGACCAAGTGGGATTTTTCCCCGGGATGCAAGTCTGGTTCAACATTCATAAAACAATCAATGTGATTCATCATATCAGCAAGAGAAAAAACAAGAACCATATGATCCTCTCAATAGATGCAGAGAAAGCATTTGACAAAATAGAGCATCCATTCCTGATCAAAACTCTTCAGAGTGTAGGGACAGAGGGAACATTCCTCAACATCTTAAAAGCCATCTACGAAAAGCCCACAGCAAATATCATTCTCAATGGGGAAGCACTGGGAGCCTTTCCCCTAAGATCAGGAACAAGACAGGGATGTCCACTCTCACCACTGCTATTCAACATAGTACTAGAAGTCCTAGCCTCAGCAATCAGGCAACAAAAAGAAATAAAAGGCATTCAAATTGGCAAAGAAGTCAAACTCTCCCTTTTCACAGATGACATGATACTATACATAGAAAACCCAAAAGACTCCACCCCAAGATTGCTAGAACTCATACAGCAATTCAACAGTGTGGCAGGATACAAAATCAATGCCCAGAAGTCAGTGGCATTTCTATACACTAACAATGAGACTGAAGAAAGAGAAATTAAGGAGTCAATCCCATTTACAATTGCATCCAAAAGCATAAGATACCTAGGAATATACCTAACCAAAGGGGGTGAGGGCTTTTTAGAAGTGGGCCTCTAGCTGGCAGAACAACAGAATCTGAATCTCCTTGATCTACAGCCAGCAGTCACTCTCCCCCATCCCTCCTGCTACAGTTGATTAGCAGAGAGCCTCACACCACAGAGGAGAGGACTCTAATTAAAGTATCAACCTTGGGCCTGAACCCAAGTTGCTTTTCCCATTCACTTTAAATGACACCCAATGACACCCCACACACAGCTCTGAGCCTCCAAGGGGCTCTCAGGCCGGGGTTGCTGACATGGGGTCTGAGAACAAACAGCAAGTCTAGACAAGAATATCTCCGAGCTCCTGAGCTTTCCGTTCTTTCCCTGCCAAGGAATAGCACTTTTTCACATCAAATCCCAGTAATTGGGGGCAGCCCAGGTGGCTCAGTGGTTTAGCGCCTGCCTTCAGCCCAGGGCGTGATCCTGGAGACCCCGGATCAAGTTCCACGTTAGGCTCCCTGCATGGAGCCTGCTTCTCCCTCTGCCTGTGTCTCTGCCTCTCTCTCTCTCTCTCTCTCTCTCTCTCTCTATCTCTCATGAATAAATAAATAAAATATTTTAAAAAATCCCAGTAATTGGTGATGCTGGTACCTCTCCCTTGACTAACCCACAGCAGCCAACTAAAGACCAAGCCTTGGGTGGCTCAGCGGGTGAGCATCTGCCTTTGGCTCAGGGTGTGATCCCAGGATCCAGAATTGCGTCCCACATCGGGCTCCCTATGAGGAGCCTGCTTCTCCCTCTGCCTGTGTCTCTGCCTCTCTCTGTGTCTCTCAGGAATAAATAAAATCTTTTTTAAAGATTAAAAAAAAAAAAAGACCAAGCCTTCTACCTCGGGGTCCTCTTCCCACTTCCCTCCTCCCCCCACGGTTGCCCTCCCTTCTTCCCTCCTGTGGAGGCAAGATGGTGTGGCTGCCAGCTGTCAATTCAATGAGACTTAGCAAACCTTACCAAATATCCACAATGTCTTAGGCGTGGGTGTGGGGTTGTGAGGGAGCTGTTCCTTCAGCAATGTCAATATATGCCAGGACCAAAGTCAAAGAAAACTAGGCAAGAATACGGAAAAAGAAAGAAAGAATAAAAGAAGGCCTCATTCACTTCCATTTCCTGTGGGCTTGGTTTTCTCATGGAAACCTGGTTCTGGAATAGAACAGACAGGGTAAAGAGGGCCTGTTTCAGAAGGTGATGTGACATCCCAGACTCCAGGGCAGAGACCTCAGAAACAGATCTCCCAAAGCTGGGGAATTCCAAGAAAGCTTTTATTTATTTATTTATTTTAAGATTTTATTATTCATGAGAGACACAGAGAGGCAGTTAGCCCAAAGAAGTCAGACTTCGCTTTCCAGTTGACTTGACCTTCTCATTGATTCGCTCGCCTAGGCAACCTTTCCTTCACACTGTACACTGATGCTAGGCTGATGCTAAAATCCCAGTTCACCTCTTTATACCTCAGCTTACCGTACATGTTAAATGGAAATAAGTGCAATTGTGTTTCAGGGTTTTACAAAGATTAAATGTTGTATGTAGAAGACCTACTCTAGAGCCTTCAAAAATATCGGTTCCCTTCGTCTTCCTTTTTCTGGTTCTCCAGAAAGAAGACACACTCTTCTAATCCTGCCCCCTACACCCCAGTCCTCCCCTGAAATCACAACACATGACTCCTGGAAGATGCTGTTTTGTTGAAGAGGATGAAAAAGGGCGCTGGAGGAAGAGAGGGTCAGGTCCAAAGAAACATCACAGGTCAGACAGAAATGCTTCAGGGGACGAAGTTGGAGACTAGGCTGCCCTGTGAGGCTGGCTACAGGCAGGGAGTTGGGGGGGCGCATAAACTTTCCCCCAAGGGTGCATTACTTAACATGGCTGGGGATCTCAGAAGTGGGAGTTAGAGAAGGGAGAGAATCTTTCTGTGTCTTGATTGAGGATCAAAACAATTTCTATTATTACAAATTCCCTTAGAAATATAGCCCCATGGGGATGAGAAAAGGAATTCAGCTCTTTGCAAAGCTTAACCAAGCAGCCTGGCTGGGAGCCATTTGGCAGTTTCTCCAAAAGGAAAAGTGGTGAAGAAGCAACAGTGCCACCTCTTCATGCTCCAGCAACAGATGGAGGGAGCTGGTCTGTCAGTTCCCGCCCCGGGTGGGGGGGGAGGGGAATTCAACAGCTGGGGTGGATCCCTCCATCCCATTAGATGCGAGATGTGAAGATGCACAAGCAATGTGTAGGAGCAGCTCACCCAGCTGTCCTTCCAGTGACCAGGGAACTCGCCAGCCAAGGTGAATGGCTGCTCAGTCTGTGAATGCCCGGGTCCAGAGAGCCTCTGGAGAAGCATGGTGTATCTAGGGCACCGTTTTTACCCAAGGATTTTTCATGGGGAGGAAGAGGACTGCTATGGAAATAAACATGGGTGTTTTATGGGATGAAATGCAAAAATCACATGACTTTTTAACATCAAATGTGAGGTTTGATCCTGACGTTTTCCATGCCTCCTCCCCCAAGAGTGTTCTACACTGACCTTGCAGGCACCTCTCTAGTTATTCCATGGTGGGGTGGGGAAGGGGGGTGAAAATTCTAGGCACTGAAAGTTCCACTTCTATCCTTGGTTAGCTTCTCTCTGATTGGTTTAAGTTACCAAAGTAGATTTACTACTATTCAGTAAAATCCAACTTTTGTTTATTCAACCAATGTTTAGAAAGGGCCTAATAAGTGTCAGGCACTTGGCCAAGCATTATGCCAACTAATGACATTGCCCTCTCTCCCAAAGAATTTGCAATTTACTAAAATAAACAACAGAGGCTGCCATTTATTGAAGGACCACCACATGCAGGCTCCCTACCAGGCACCTCTATTTTTTTATCTCATTTAGTTCTTCCAAGATTTCATGATGTTAGGTTTATTGTCTCCATTTTACAAATGAAGTCTCATTGATGCTTAAGCAATTAGCCCAATGTCATGGGGACAAGAAGTGGTAGAGCTAGAATCCGAACGGATATGTATATGTTCCAAATCGATGCTTTTTCTTTTACGCTGGAGACTGTATATGCATAGCAGTCAGGAATTCAGACTCTAGAAGCAGATAGACAAGTTTAAAATCCGAGCTCTGCCGCTTAATTACTAGGCAGTCTTATACAAATGTATCAGCCTTTCTAAGATTCTGTTTCCTCATTTGTAAAAGTAAGATAATACTTATTTGATAGGGTTGTAGTGAGAATCTCAGAAATGGTAGCTGGTATTTTAGAGTTAATATCTAGTCCTGGTCATACCTAGAGCCAGGTAAGCATAGCCAGTGCCAGAATCCTGGGAATTGGTCCATCGTATATGATTCTCTCCCCCAGCACAGTCTCAGGAACATCATTAGTTCTTGGCTCATTTGTAAAACAAAGGATGTCCTATACTGAGTGGCCTCCAGACTTCAGATTTCAGGTTACCTCCTTTGCTTCCTCCCTCATGTAGGTGTCTCTCCCTAAACCAACCCTGATCTCCTAATTCAAGGACATTCATACTTTCTAGAAGGTGATCTGGAATCCATCAGGTCATCAGGTTAATAATACCAAGCATGTAGTAAATACACAGTCAAAATAAGACATGCTATCCATTAAAAGAAGAAAATTGTTGTCTTGTTTTCTTTTTAAGGAGCTTATTAAAAGAAAATTCTGAAGCCCTCAATGCATTTTCCAGAACTCCGAAATTGAGGTCTTCCTCCTATTGATTGATTGCATTTGAAAGAAAACAAATCTTTTCCCCAGCTCCAATATCTTTGTCTTGTCCTTCTGGAAAGAAGAGACTCTCCATGGTGAGTTCTAATGACCCTTCAATGCCAAGGGAATAAGGAGAAGCATCTCCCTTGGAAACTTTGGGACACTACTATTGGGTGCCAGGTAGCCCAAACTTTCCATCAAAGCATCAGACTAGTAAATAATCCCTCACTGGCATCAGGAGTTTTCAGGACGGGCCAGAAGTAGAGCCTGGATTTTATTCACCATGATCATCTTTCTACTGACCTCTTTATATTCAATTTACTAATCCTGTTTGGGTAGATTTCCACTCTTTTTTTTTTTTTTTTTTTTAAGATTTTATTTATTCATGACAGACACACACAGAGAGAGACAGAGAGGCAGAGGGAGAAGCAGACTCCATGCACGGAGCCCAATATGGGACTCGAGCCCGGGTCTCCAGGTTCACAACCCAGGCTGAAGGTGGCGCTAAACCTCTGGGCCACCGGGGCTACCCCTGGATTTCCACTCTTATCGCCACCATCCCTTGGTTGTTTAGGAGCAGAGGCTGTGTTATAAAAATCAGGGGTATTGGGTCCTAAGGGAGAGAAAGAGGAAGGGATTGGTGACCACCAAAGCGTCACTGTATCTTTGAATTCCAGTAGGAATTTGAGTCAGAACACATCTCATCCCTTCCAGACAGGGTGGGTCCAACATCAGAGACAATCAGCTTTGCCTAGTGGTTGTGGTTTAACCTGTACTTTTTGGGGTGGGGAGGAAATACCAGTGGCCTGCACCCCTGGAAAGTCAAATAGGCTTGAAGGCCAAATGGTTTTCCTGGCTTTGTTGGTGCTGGTTATGCCATGGGGCTTTGGGTACTGAAGACAGGCTGACTCTGTAGGGAGCCCAAAATACCATTCATTCCAGAATACTTTACTGATTACCTACTAAGCACAAAGCATTGAATGCCCAGCTGGGGATAGGGGTTACATAAATGAATAACAGAGCGTCTCTTTTTAGTTTGCTTGTAGTCTGGTGACTGGGCAGTGCTGGCTTGACACCTCCCGAAAAGCACCCGTGTCCCAAATGAACCCCTTTCACATGTGGACTCCCTCAGCAATCTGGAGAACATCAGTATCCCCTACTTGGTTTTCCATATTTCAGCCAAGCTCTGAGGGCCTGGATCCAGGACCCAGACAAACAGAGCAGTAGTAGTCAAAATGGAGATTAGAGCCCATAGATGGTGGGATCTTTGAACAGTGGGTCATCCCCTGGAAGTTGCCCCCTGGCCTGGTCCCAGTCATCCCTTCTTTATTCCTCCCAAGCCTACCTTGAAACAGGATAGATAATTAAAGATGTGGTACAATCTCTGCTTTAGAAATGATCAACAAAACACATGGAGATGCTGCCTTTTGGGGTGGAACTGCTTTGGGAAGGATCCCAGTCAATGGTTGGTCCTCAGCCTCCCCTGACTTTCACTGTTAGTAAATTCAGTGTAATTCAGCATGTTGCAATTTAAAAAAAAAAAAAAAAAACTATATATATATATATATATATATATATATACACACACACACACACACACACACACACACACACACACACACATCTGCACCCAATGGGCAGATGTACCTGGCTATCTAGGCCCATCTAAGAAGTGTGTCTTGGGCCCTATTGCCAAAACCAGTGTCTTCCTTTGAAAAGTGACTGCTTTCCGGACTCAAAATGATGAGAAGGTTATCTGTGCATTATTGACAACCATCTTCACATTGAGACCACTCTGTCTCACTCATGGAATCAGAGTGTGCTGCAAAGGCTTCTGCTTTATTTTGAGCAGGCATTATACTGGAACCTTCTTTGCATCCCTAATACTTAGGATCATGCCAGGCACAAAGTAGATGCTCACATTTATTAAACTGAAATAAAATATGTCTGGGCTTGGAAAGAGAAGTCCTGTATCTCAGCTCCCTCTCACTCTTACCATGCCCTGTCCCCAGATTCCTGCAGATTGGGCCACTCTAATTAGTTGGGCTCAGTATGAATTGAATCCAAGTGCATTATCAGGATAGTCATCGCCCTCTCCACTCCATCAGTCCTCTGGTCTTTTGTTGTGGGAAAGTCTTTGGAGTTACGCAGCTCAAATTCTTGTTTTAGGGGATACCTGAGTGGCTTAGCAGTTTAGCGCCTGCCCTCTGCCCAGGACGTGATCCTGGAGTCCTGGCATTGAGTCCCACATCAGGGTCCCTGCATGGAGCCTGCTTCTCCCTCTGCCTGAGTCTCTGCCTCTCTCTGTCTCTCTCTCTCTCTCTTTCTCTGTGTCTCTCATGAATAAATAAATAAAATCTTAACAACAACAACAAACCCTAAAAACCAAAACCAAAAAACCAAATCCTTGCTTTACCACTTTCTGGCTAGTCACACCATATCTTAGTGCCTCTATTTTTAATGCAAAGTACCTACTGTGGCCATTAAATGAGATAACATAAGTTGAACCACTTAGTTTATAGCAAGTGGTCAGCAAATACCCATTCATTATGTTTAATCTTTTAAAAGACTCTTCAGAAGTCCTGAGAAGAATGGGTTTCTAACAAGGACCTTTCTGATGGCCTACACAGTTCAGAACTTTTGAAGCAACCAAAAGTTGCATCTGCCTTCACACCTCTAAATTCTTCAGATTCAAATCTGAGCCTTTCTCAGTTGTTTTGTTTTTTTTTTAAATAAGGAGTGTTTCAAACTTGAACCTTTGTGCCCTGATGGCATTCTCACCTACTATGGAAAATAGTATGGTGGTTTAAAAAATTAAACATAGAATTACTATATGATCCAGCAATTCCACTTTTGAGCATATATGCAAAACAATTAAAAGCAGGGTCTCAAAACGATATTTGTACACTCATGTTCATAGCGGTGTTATTTACGACAGCCAAGAGGTGAAAACAACCCAAATGTCCATCAGCGGATGAACAGATAAACAAAATGTGGTCTACACATACAATAGAATGTTGTAGGAAGGGAATTCTGCTGCACGCTACAACAGATGGATTTGAAGAACATTATGCTAAGTACCAGCCACAAAAAGACAAACGCTGTACAACTCCACTTATGCGAGGTTTCTAGAGGAGTCAAATTCATAGAGACAATAGAATGGTTGCCAGGGGATTATATGAAAGTGTGTGGTGGTAGTGCATAATAGGTGATCACAAATGTGAGCTCCCCTTCCTTTCCATTAATTCCAGTGGAGGAAAGAAACCCTGCCCAGATGAGTCTACACTGATAAGGGATGCAACCAGAGCCAGAGCCAGCTGTCCTGTGTCATGCCCTCTCATGCAGTAACCACTGGCATGGAGGGGGAGCCAAAAAGGCCAGAGTAGTCCTGGGTCTCTGGGGAGGACACAGGGGGTTGCTGAAAGAACTAAGATGGCTCTTCCCAAATCCTGGGCCTCCCCAGCCCTGCATCTGCCTTTGTGGGTTAAATGAGAAATCCAGGCACTTGGTAAGAAGCTGTGCAAATACCTTCTAGGATGCCACTAACCCATTCAGCAGAAAGACACTCAGAGCTGCCAATGCTTTAGGGAAGATCAGTGAGTGGAAAGAAGGTGGTTTTTCTAAGTCAGGACTGAAGGATTTTGCCTGGTGGAGTGTGAGCTCCGCCCCTGCAGCAGAGCCGAAAAAGCCTCCTCGGTCCCTCTCTTCACAATATTTGATCCGGAATTTGGGGGCGGGACCCTGGCCTGGCACAGACCCGCACACTCTCAGTAGACACTCTGTCTCTGTCTCTCTCTCTCTCTCTCACACGTTCTCCAACCCAAGGAGGCCAGACAGAGGGACGTGGTCACTCTCTGAAAGGTTCAACTGGAGGTAAGTTTAGTCATTTTACTTAAGTTTTTGTCCCTTGTAGTTCCATAACGGGAGAAAAAGAAAGAGCTCGAGCATGGGGAGAGGGGCTGGCAGGGGGGAGTCATTCCTCATGCTCCCATCTGGGCCATGACGCCAGGATACTGCAGACAGGCATGGGGGAGGAGGGAATGTGTTAGCCCTGTCCTACAGTTCCTTTCTGGTTGTTGTGGGAAGGGGGAACCTCCACTTCTCAGGCATGAGAAAAGGAAGGACCAGGTATCTAGCCAGCCAGCTCGGTTCTGCTAATACTCATAATCCCACCACCCCAGCCCTGCAGTGTGTCCAGTAGGCAGACTATGGTATCTGAGTGCTGTTATAGGGGAAGGATGGGGGGGCAGTGAGAGAGAGAGAGAGAGAGAGATAGAGAGAGAGAGTGTGTGCTGGGATGAAAGGGAGAGAATAAAGAGAAATGTTGAGAATCAACCACATTCAGGGAGCCATGAAGGAGGGTCCAGCCCAGCTGAGAGGAGGACTTCTGGTCTGATGTGGTAAGAGGCAAAGATCATTCTCCAGAGTGGGGGAATGAGAGAACAGCATTAAATCCTGAGTCAGCTCCCTAAGACTCATGGAGTACCATGAAGGTCTCTACTATTAGGGTGGGCAGGGGGATTTAAAAGTGTACAACCCTGGAGCAACACTGCTAAGAGACAGAGGGGAAGAGAGGCAGAAGCTCCCCACCCAGCTCTCTTAGCAGCCATGGCTCCTAAGGAGAGGCCAAAGTGGGTAGGATGCACAGCCCCTGGATAGCTAGATCTTGAAGAGGAAGGTGGATCTCGTCTGCCAAGATGCTCAGTCTGGAAGGAAAAATGGAGACAGAGGCTCACTGTGCCAGCCTCCAGACAGCTACCTTGGCCCTGCAGCAGCCTAAGGCTGTGCATGGAAAAATGCGCTGTTGGCAGTGGGCTGCTCCATCTATCTTTACTCCTGGCCAGAGCCAGGGCCCAGCCAGGGTGTCCAGGCAGTGGGCAGTTGGGTTGGCTTCTCAGAAACACTGTGGGCTCTTTGTCCGAGGCCTGAGGCTGCTTGAGGATGAGCCAGGTGGCTCTCCTCTGCAGCCCAGAGGCTAATGGAATGAAGGAGGCCTATGGGCATCACTTTTAGGAAATAGAGAGGTCTGGGGCCTGGGAGGAACGGTTGCAGAAGGTGACTAGATTGAGTGACACAGTCAGGGTCTTTCCCATCAGTTCATTGGATTTGATGCCGACTTTTAGATTTCTTTCTTCTGTCTCCAGTTGCCAACTTGAGGAGGCCTAATAGCAGTGTGAGGGATATATGTGACCCTTCCAGGACCAAGAAAGGTTCTAAGGTTCCTCTGCCCAAGGGTGAATCTCTTACCTCTGGAAGGTTCCCATTGCTTACAAGGGCTATCCAGTGCATTGGCTATAGGAATTCAGAGTAGGGTGACCAGTAGGGTCCCTCATCTTCCATATCTTCAGTTTCCCTCCCAGAATGCATCAAACCCACATTTCTCTCCAAGCCTGCCCTGTTCTCATCTCACTAGCATACAAGCTCAAAGCAACAGGTTGCCTGGCACTGGTGAGGAGAAGGGGGTAGTCATGGGGGCTGGTAATCCAGATGTCATCATAAATAGCTCAGAATGAGAGATGCCAGAAGCCCATTCCAAAGCCACATTCTCTTAGATATACACAACTTTCTTCAATCCCTATTCCATTTTTCAGCATTCTTCATTCATTTCTCTGGGCTCCACATGGCTCTAGCATAATGTCTATGGTGGAGCATGAGGGGAGGTAACACACTTTAGTAGATATTATACAAGAGATCCCGAGTGCATGGACTCAGATTCCACACACTCAGAACCCATCCTAGAAGACCAGTGTCATACCTGGTGCCAGTGTCCCCAATCTGGAGAGGACTGTAGCTATGGCATGAAGACCCTGTGCCAGCCAGGTTGCATGCATAGTCACAAACTGCCAATCGGAGAGTTTTCTCACCCAGCAGACTGCTATGGACACTGGCACTTTGAAAGGTCACCCAAGCCTTGTGGGGACTGCAGACAGCCCACACCCCTCACCAGAGACCAGAAACCAGAAACCCCCAGCTTGCCCAAGAGACCAAAAGATCTTCTAGGTGTAGTTCAGATCCTCCCCCTTTGAGGTCTCAAAATGCTTCTGGAGGTTTCCCACAAACATGGAGAGAACCAGAGAGCTTTTTCCTTGGACTCTTGGAAAATATTATATCCCTGGGGAGTTCAAACTGAATGTGAATTCAGGCCTGAAGAGCACCCACCACCGCCACGGGCATGATTGTGGTGGGCTCACCAGGTCCCCCCACAGAACCTTCAGGTTGCTAGAGGCTCCTAAGGACCTGCCTCTTGAAAGAAATGCAGTGCTCCCCATTCAAATTCCTTCTAGTCTGGAAGGCTCTGTTTCTGTGACTCTATGAGCAAGGTAGAATGCACCTGCCTCCCCCAGGTAGCCACAGTCCAGCCGGATCAAGTGAGCTGAGCCGGTGCTGGGGGAAGGCGTGCAGGAAGTGAGAGCAGGGTGGCCCCGCCCCCCAGGGGCTTACTGCAGATGTTAGAGCTGATTGCTCACAGCCCAAGGCTGGCCTCCCCGTTTCCCTGCCTCCCTGCCTCCCTACTGTCTCACTCATGCCTGCTTGCTCTGTTCTCTCTCCCTTCTTGCAGAGAGACAAAATGCAGTGGGCCTCCCTCCTGCTGCTGGCCGGGCTCTGCACCCTGTCCTGGGCCCAGTATGATGAAGACCCCCTTTGGTGGTTCCACTACCTCCGCAGCCAGCAGTCCTCCTATTATGATCCCTATGACCCTTACCCCTATGAGCCCTATGAGCCTTACCCCTACGGGGTGGAGGAAGGCCCTGCCTATGCCTATGGCTCTCCACCCCCGCCAGAGCCCCGAGATTGCCCCCAGGAATGCGACTGTCCACCCAACTTCCCCACAGCCATGTACTGTGACAACCGCAACCTCAAGTATCTGCCCTTCGTCCCTTCCCGCATGAAGTACGTCTACTTCCAGAACAACCAGATCTCATCTATCCAGGAAGGTGTCTTCGACAATGCCACGGGGCTGCTCTGGATTGCTCTCCATGGCAACCAGATCACCAGTGATAAGGTGGGCAGGAAGATCTTCTCCAAGCTGAGGCACCTGGAGAGGCTGTACCTAGACCACAACAACCTGACCCGGATGCCTGGCCCGCTGCCGCGATCGCTGAAGGAGCTCCATCTCGACCACAACCAGATCTCGAGGGTCCCCAACAATGCTCTAGAGGGTCTGGAGAACCTCACAGCATTGTACCTCCAACACAATGAGATCCAGGAGGTGGGCAGTGCAATGAGGGGCCTCCGGTCCCTGATCTTGCTGGATCTGAGTTACAACCACCTGCGGAAGGTGCCTGATGGACTGCCCTCGGCCCTGGAGCAGCTGTACTTGGAGCACAACAATGTCTACTCGGTCCCTGACAGCTACTTCCGGGGGTCGCCCAAGCTGCTGTATGTGCGGCTGTCCCACAACAGTCTCACCAATAATGGCCTGGCCTCTAACACCTTCAACTCCAGCAGTCTCCTGGAGCTTGACCTCTCCTATAACCAGCTGCAGAAGATCCCCCCAGTCAACACCAACCTGGAGAATCTCTACCTCCAAGGCAATAGGATCAATGGTGAGACACTGACAAAGGGGAGTGGGGAGTAGCTTTGAAGAAAAAAAAAAAAAAAACCCTATTCTGAGTGCTAGCAGCAATACAAAAGCCATAGACATAGGGAACCAAAGAGCACTGATGAAGCAATCTGCAACCCAAGCTCTCCCCCTGTACAAGAGGTACTAAGTGGCATGTCCCTAGACCAAACAGCAGTGCTGGGAAAATTCAGTAGGGGGTGGGGTGGCCTGGAAGAAGTCATTCCAGAAGAGGTAAGCCTTGAGAGATAAGTGAGTGCGGGCCAAAGGAAAGGGAAAGGGACAAAGCCATTCTAGGGAGTGGAAGTGTCACACAGGAACCAGTCACTGAATAGGTCACCTGTAGGGGACAGCCCCTGTCCCTGTGTGTCTGAGTTGCTCATATGTTGAGGAGCAGCAAGAGGGAAGTGTGCAGAGGTTTGGATGAGAGCAGTTCATGGAGAGGGGGATTTAGGACTTCTAGGGTCCATCTTGGGAGGAAGGTGGGCTGTGAAGAAACCATAGCATTTGTACTATTGATCGAGACGAGGATGAGCTCTCTGCTTCCACATGTGCTTTACGCCTGCCTCCACAGCCCATCTTGGTTTTGGCTGTTTATTTTTTGAACATAACAACTGTTGGATAAGAACATGCGACCTCTGTGAGCTGAATGAGGTACTTGTTCTGGTCAGTTCTCCCTGGAGTACAAGGAACCCCTGGTGGGGGAAGCAGAGGTTCCCCTAGGGTCACAGGGGCCCTATCACCACAAGCTCCAGGGTGGGAGTGGGGGTAGAATGCTCAAGGACACAGGCCTCTTGTTTTCCAAGCACTTCCCAGTAAATGCCTACAGGAATCCAAAGGGCTACCTCTCTGCCTCTTATGACCAAAATATTCATTTCAGATAGAATTATCTAGTTGCTCTTCAGGATCCGTGTCAGGATCTCAGGTTCAGAAAGTGCTTACATTATCCCAGGGCCTCTGATGTTGGAATCCCAGCTCGTAGGTCCTGAGGCTTCCTCCAGTCAGCAAAGTACCCCCTTCCTTGGGAAAGGACTCACTACCCACCATGGGCAAAGGGCTTTGAAGCAGAGCCTGCTGTGAGCAAACCAGCCATCAAAGCCCAGATAGGGACTGAGCTTTCATCCCCTCTCTCTCTGTCCTTTCGCTCCCCATGCTCAGGGAACAGATTAGTCATTTGGCAACATGCTAATGGGCTGGATAGCCCTGTGAGTCAAAGAGGCACCCAGGCCCAGAGGTCGACAGCAGGGCAGGCGAGGTGAGGAGCTATCTGGTCCTCTGCTTTGAAGCCCAAGACCCCATCATGGGCACACGACTGTTTAATTTGTAAAGTGTCTCTCTTTGGGGGAGGGAGGATTCTTCTTTTCCTGAGTAGGCCAGCTCTCTGAGACGTCTCTGAGATGTCGCATGCTACAAAAGGTTTGACATTTACTCGTGGCTGTCCATCATCCCACCCAGAAGTCACTTGCCACCCCACTCTGAATCCAGAAGGACTGCCACATCAGAAATGTCATATTATGTGTCATGTTTGACCCCGAAAATGTGACAGCAAAGAGCAGCTGCCAAGGGAGAGAACCCATTAGTTATTGCCTGATTATATGTAGTCTGGGAAAGTTGGGGTGGGAAGGGCTCCATCACGGCACCCTGTCACCCTCTGCCTTCTGCAGAGCACATCTGCCATTCAGATACAAGCTGGTCCACCCATTCCCAAAGCTCTGTGGAAGATCAAACCACTTCAGCTAAGTGGACCAAGGTCTGATGAGAAAGCTCTCCATTAAGTCAAACAACTTAAAAATGTTCAGCGTCTCCCTCAAATCCCTTCTTGCATCATTTAAGCCAAATCCCCTGATCTAGTCATCATTTAGTCTCTCTGCCAGTCTTCTTCTGAGGGAAAATAATACCAATTCTTGCATTTAATTTTTCTTAAATTAGCAAACTAAGACATGTGAGGTGCTTGGCCTAGGGCTGGGCACATAACTGAAAAGCAGTAGACGATAACAGTTACCAGCTTCTTCCTCTCATTGCCACTTGGAAGTTGACAGGCATACTTTCGTTTTGTTTTACTCTTTGCATTGCGGAGATGGAGACCCTGAAAGGGAGCAGTCATCTCTCCAGGTACCCACCTGCGTAGGTAGAACCCTGAACACAAGCCTTCAACATGTGAGGACCTGGCACCAGGTGTTTCTGGCTGAGAACATGAGGAATACCTCTCTGATTCGGACCATCAGCAGGAAGGACAGTGCCCTGAGTTTGACCCCCCTCTCCCAGGGCATCCTCCCACAGTCAGTTGCTGGGCTGGGGGTGGGGGTGGGTGGGACCCAAGTAAATCTGGGGGAGGAGCTACATGGAGGACAGAAACTAAAGGGTGTGCTGGGGAATAAAGCCCTCCCTCCCCCTTCCCTCTTCCATTAGGATCTCCCTCAGATTTTCCAGCCTGGCAACAGCAAGGGAAGACAGCTCAGAATGTTATTCATTCAAGGGAGCAGGGTGGGTACCCCAGGAGGAATTTGGAAAGACTTATGTCAGTATTTAATCTGGCCTGTAAAATGTCCTCCAGAGTCTCCAAGCAGAAGCCCTGTCCTTTCCTTGAGCTTGGGGGAGACAAACTTGGGGCACCGTGCATCTGCTGTGTGGATAGACTCCACGTACTTGGTGTGTCTGGCAGTCCTTAGGTATTCCCTGTATTTATATAAGTGTGCAGGGATCCAGGATTTTAGCAGATGCTCTCAGAGCCCGAGTCTGGGGTGGAGAATCAATCTGGTACAGTCCCCAGTAGATTTGGAAATGATCTCTAAGCCGAACTACCTGACTTCTCCCCAGCCCATTCCACTCTATCCTTCTCTGTGGCCACCCCAGGTGCACCCCCAGCCTAAACTCTGCACCCAATCTGACCATTCAGAGTCCACTTAATCTACTTCCTGGGACCAGAAAAGAGATGTCCAAAAGTGTCCACAAGATCCCCACCACCCCCACCACACTGCACCCCTGTCCCCACGTGTCTCCCTTCCTACCCTTCCCACCCTGCAACTGAATGCTGTCCACAGAAGGGCATTTCCCAGCCTCTCCCCTCTCCCCAGCCCTGTGTCTTATTATTCTTCAGGGCTGGACTTTGTGTCTTTGTTGCAGTACAAGTTAATGGGTTGCAGCCTTGCCGCATTTCCTCTTGGTCAGTTCTTGGGAGAGACTGAAAACAAGTGTTAGTGCTATGGCAAAGCACTTTCCTGGCCAGCCTATTTAAGCTCCCACACTGTCTTCCTCGCAACCTTCCCTTTCACACCTGCAACCACAACCTCATTGAGGCCAGCCACAGTGCTCCCAGGAAAAGAGTCAGAAAACCTTCCTCCTCCCGCTCCTCCCGCTCCTCCTGCTCTTCTTAGTCCTCCCGACCACCCAGGTAGGCTGAGGAATGCCTCCGGTGGAAGCAAATGCAAGCTCTGGGTCTGCAATGTAGTGACAGCCCTCAAAGTATATCCCACCAAGACCCAACAGGTGACTTCACCTGGACCCCCCCCCCCCCCCCCCCCCCCCCCCCCCCCCCCCCCCGGCGGCCGTCAGGCACCCCTTCGTGGTGACTTGCGTCATCCCTGCTGGAGTTTTAGCTGAATTCTTGGTTTGTTCCCTTCAAGTTCCTGACCCAGTAGACCCGAGACAGAAGTGGTTGATATGTCCAAGAGGAGAACCAGAGGGAAAAGAGAAGGATTTATGTTAAACCCCAAAAGAACTATTTTGTTCATTAAGATCATGTGTTTTGGGGAGAGGGGGAGAACAGCTTCAAAAAATCTTTTGAGATTTAAAAAAAGGGAGGAGTCAGGTAAGCCATCTCACATTAAATGTAGGAGGCAAGGGAACTATCTGTTTGACTGTTGAGGTCCACAGCAGCTCTTTTCCAGCTTCTCGGATCTGCGGGCCTTGCTCATTCCTTCGGCAGTACTTAGAATGGAGACATGCACCCCCTCAAAGCTCCTGCACGCAGAGGTACTTGTCTCCCTGCCCAGGCTTTCTCTCTTTCATTTCCTGCCACCCTCTGTATCTGCCAGAGTGTCAGGAGATATTCCAGATCTAAGTCCCTCCACGTCCCCAGTCTTCCTTCTCAGAGAACAAGCCCTCCTTCTCCAAAGGCCATCAAGTCCTTCGAAGCTGCAACGTTGGTCTCTGACTACCTTCTGCTCCCACTGCTGCCCACAGAAGGGAAACGATAGATCGGATCCTGGCTGGAAGGACACTCAAGGACATCCCAGGGTCTGCAGAGCACCGTGCAGATAAAGGCGTGGTGTTTCGGGGGGCCAGGGCTGCAGACGCAGGCAGCGATCCCGCTCTGGCCCTGGTGTTACCCCCTCGCGGTGCCGGTGGGCTTATGGCCCCACCCAGCCAAGTCCCGCTGCTCCCCCCAGAAGGGTTGAAGCCGCTTCACAGAGGCTGACCTGCCTCCCTGTGGATCCGGGTCTCTGATCCGGGCTTCTGCACCCCTTCCCCCTTGTCCCCACAGAGTTCTCCATCAGCAGCTTCTGCACCGTGGTGGACGTCATGAACTTCTCCAAGCTGCAGGTGCTTCGCCTGGACGGCAACGAGATTAAGCGCAGCGCGATGCCGGTGGACGCGCCCCTCTGCCTGCGCCTTGCCAGCCTCATCGAGATCTGAGCGGCCCTTGCATAGGGCACGGGGCCCAGGGCCCCCACGCCCCACTGCATTTGGCTTGATGGTTTGGTTTGGCTTTTGCTGGAAGGTCTGGGACAGATCATGTGACAGAAGTCCACGGGCTCCCTCTGTAGTCTTCTTCCCTGTAGTCAGGGTCAGGTGGGATCAGGGGACAGGCAGCCTTTTACTGAGAGACATGGCTGTGGCTCTCTTTTCAGGACAGACGTGGTGGCAGAGGATATAATCCCTGGAAATCCCAACCCCAGAAATCTCACTGCCCCTAGGTTCTTCCCAATGATCCGGTGTCATGAACTTGACAAGGCCCTTGGGCAACAGCACATAACGTGCTTTCCCCACAATCCCTGGCTCTCTCTGTGAGCAGCGCTAGACAGCTCTCCTGCGTGCTGGGCTGGTGGTGCAGTTACTCTGGGCTCCCTCTCAGTGCTCCTCGGAATATATACCTCTTACCCAACTGCCTCCTCCTTACCCTCCTCATCTGCTCAGCCTCGCTCCACAGACTCCTCTTCTGTGCCTTAGGCAGAAGCATGAGAGCCCAAGGCATGTGGGCCTGTGTCCCATGGCCTGTGCAGAGAACTCACACTAGTGTCCGGGGGTAGAAGGAACCCAAGAGTCATCTCTACACCTCCCTAACCTCACTCCTTGAAAGCTACCAGGTTGGAAGTCACCAGCGTGATGGCAATATTCAGGGACTGATGAGAGAAGACACAAGCAACTTTAGGCTTTGATAAGTGGATAGGGCTGTATTTTAACTGGGCAGTTCTTTGAAGGTGGATCAGACTTCTAAACAGGAAAGGCCATATCTTGCTTACATCAGCATCCATAATAGTGACAAACATCCCGAATCAGCTGAACTGAGGAAGTAGCCCCCAGAGTTCCACCCTTGCCCCAAACACCCTCCGTGTGCCCCCAGCAGCTCTTTACTTTATCCTCCAAGGCACGTGGTTCTCAAAGCACGAGAAAGGTAGTTGGTCCTCTTCTCTTGTCCAAGCAGAAAGGTCTACATCCTGATGGGAGAAATGGTCTCCAAGCAGCCCTGGGCATGTCTGGCTAGCCCAAAGGAGGATGCTGTGGTTCGGCTGTTATTAATTGATTTGTGCTGAGGCCATAGTTCATAGTGAAAGCTCTGGCTGGAGATGCTTGTTGGGTCTGTGAAGCCTGGGCCAGGCAGCCAAATCTGGCCTGTGCTGAGGATGAAACCCTCTGCTTTCACATCTCTGAGCTGCACCCTCATTACTGAAGATGCCTTTTGCTTTATAGCTTTGCTGGAGAGCAATTCATTCTTCCCATGTCTGAAAGGTAATGTTGCCTGGGGCCTAAGCGTCCTGCTCCTTTGGGCACCATTGGAATGGAGCCATCTGGGAGGTCAGGGACGGGGACTGCCTGAGGAGAGCTAGCCCTAGCCTGGCCCCTGCCCAGATGCCATTCCATCACTGATATTTAAGTGAAGGGGAGGATCCCTAGACTATGTTCTTGGCTCCAGACTCAAAAATCCACAAAAGCCAAACCAGCTCATTTCAACAAAGGAGCGCTGATGTGAGGGGCAAGGCTGCCTCTGCTCCAGGCTCTTCAGAAAGCATCTGCATGTGAACACCATCATGCCTCTATAAAGGATCCCTATTACAGGAACAGCATGAGTGGTGGCTAACCTGACCAATAAAGTTATTTTATGATTGCATCTGCAAGAATGGAGTCATTTAAGGCACACACAGAAGGGTTACTTTAAGGGCACCTAATGGGTCACATTGGCCTTGGACTGGACGAACCACCTTTCTCGTCTATTCTGCTTGGGGCAGATGTAGCTGGGGCGGGGGAGGTTAAAAAAAAAGTCACCTGTATGAAATTTCTGGTTAGCAAACTTGGTGTTCTGGAAGTTCTTCCATAAGTCTAACTTCAATCCCGCTAGTTACACACTTCCTTCCATTTGATCCCCAGGAGAGAAAAAAACAACTGGGTTTTTTTTCCAGTCATAGTTAGCATTTTTCTTCCTCCACCAATCTTGGCTCCTCAAGCCAGGAATTCTGGGGCTGGCGGGTCCTGAGTATTGTTGCCTTACCTGCTTCTGCCCTCTACTGGCCACTGTGCAGAACTGAGGGTAGTAGAAGGCGGTGCAGCGCCACTGGGCCAGGACCAGGAAAAGCGCAGCCTTCAGCAGAGCGCTCCTTCATTCAATCTCTCCGGAAAGCCCGGAGGTGCCTTTTGCTTAGCAGATGTCACATGAGTTAGGAGGGCGGACCAGACAGGCGCTTTGGGGACAATCCATTGTTTTCTAATAGGGAAATCACTGTGGGACGCCTGGGTGGCTCAGAGGTTGAGTGTCTGCCTCAGTTCAGGGCATGACGCCAGGGTCCTGGGATCGAGTCCCACCCACATTGGGCTGCCTGCCGGGACCCTGCTTTTCCCTCTGCCTGTGGCTCTGCTTCTTTCTGTGTCTCTCATGAATAAATAAATAAAATTAAAAAAAATAGGGAAATCCATGCAACTGATGTTTATCGAGCTGAATATATTACTTGCTGAATACATTCACTCATACATTCTGTGAAGTTCTTTGCTGAGACTATTTCAAATGTTACAACTCCATCTTAACTAACTTGATTATTCTTCTCTGGAGCAAGAGATAGGCAGGAAGGGGTAGGGAGTGCCGGAGGGTAAAAAGATGCAAAGGAAATCACAACTTCAACCACTCTTGAGGGACAGTGGCACACCTGCCTTGGTGACCCAGCACAGAGATGCCTCATGCAGCAGGCGGAGAAACACACAGAGCCAAAGGCTTCTCGTAGCCAAGCTACCAAAGAGAATCCTCTGCCTCTCTCTTTGGCTTCTGAGCAGCCCCTGGGAACAGCCCAGCCAAGGTAGAGCAGCGGGAGAATCCAAAGCCAGGCTTGGCCCTGTTTGCAAGGATCCTCTGGTTTCTAAATCTGATGCTTCTCAAGAGAATAGCAAGAGTGGGCGATCTGTCAGGCTTGGTTGGCTTTCCTTTGGGTCACCATTTGGCCAGTTCTTATTAGGTGCTCGGTACTTCACTTACCTTACGTCCTTAGCATTCCTAACCATTCTGTGCCATAGGTACTAGTATTTTTACTGTTTTACAGATGGGAAAACTGAGGCTCAGGGAAGCTGAGATCACCCCAAGAGGAAGCATTGAGGCCAGGATCTAACCTCTGACTGAGGAGGCCGAGAAAATGAAGGCCATTCCACTTTACGTTCAGCGTTAGCAAAAGTACGGCCGTCCCAGGCCCCTGTGAAGAAGAGCTGGATTTTACATTACTTCAGTTACAGGAAAAAAAACAGCTTACAGCTTAACGCCCTATAAAGCCCCATATTAGAATGAGAACAGAGCTCAATGCCCTTGAAGGCCCCAAATCAAAATGTAAACAGAACTCGAGGAATTGCTCCAGCCCTTCTGGAGGTCCCCGAGACCAGCCCTTAAAACTAAGCTAAAACCCACCTTGGGGTCCAAGTCCCTGCTCCGCTGTGTCGGGTGTACTTGGACGCAAGCTCGAGCTTGTAAATCAACCCTCGTGTGTTTGCATCGGTGTCGGCTCCTCGGTGGTTTCTCGGATCCGCGATCTTGGGCACAACGTGACCTGTCAATTTTGCTCTCCTGTTTCTCCTGGGCTGGGCCTGAAGTCTCCATGTCACTGGGGTAAGCAGGTCTGCCAGGAGTGCAGAGGGGCCATGGTGGTAGATGGAGTGCCATAGGGGAAGGAGGGCCATCTGACTTGATTTGTGATGTGCCTAAATCCATCCTGCTAGTATTCACAATCCCTTTATGAGTTTCCCATCTGAAATGTACTCTTCATCTGTCAATAAGGAAGGATCGTTGTGCAGGCAATGTGTGTATTACAGAGAAGGAAAGCAGGCAGCCCCTGCCTCGCAGGCTTTATTGTCTAGTTCAGAGACAAACATGGCACCAAAAAAATTGCGGGGCGGTGGGAGGGAAGAGGGTTGGTACCATGTAGTTACAAACTGAGAAAGGGCTGTGAAGGACATAAGCACGGGTCTGCATGAGGGTGACCAAGGAGGCTGGCCTAGACTGGCAGTTCAGGGGCAGATAGTAGCTGGATGTAGGGCACCATTATCTAGATGAAGAGGTGGGAGGAGCAGTCCAGGAGCCCTCACAGCCTCTGTCAACTTCCTAAGTGGGAGGAAGCTGACAGCGAAGAGGGCTGGAGCAGCGAACGAGGAAGAGGGTTTCAAGCGATAGATGGATATGTGAGTGGGGATCAAACTGCCCACTGCCTCCGTTTCTCTTATTTCAGACCCAGGTACCAGGAAACTTGCCAACACCCCAAATCCCCTAAAGGTCCCTAAAGGCGTGCATTATATTTAATCTCGCGGTACCGAATTTCAACCACTAGAGGGAAGCATCTCACTTTGCACCATCAGAGCTTTCCTGAAATCCTTGCAGGCTGCAGTCCACTCAACTTTCTCCCAACCGCTTTGATCCTCTGATCAAAGTCCTCAGCCACACTGGACACTGACCAAAAGAATTAAGGCACCAAAAGTCACTGTAGTAACCAAGGAGCCTTGACCTTTGTGTGCTGGTGACCCCTTTGGCAGGCTAGTGAAACTATGGACCTCTTCTCAAAATGTTTTTAAAGACATACATAGGGTTCCAAGGGAACCCAACTACATTGAATACAGTTATCAAAATAGAAAATACATAAGTTTTTATATAGTATAATGTTTGCATATTAATGCAAAAAAATGGCAAGATCTAGCAATAAGTCTAACTACAGTCATTTGGAAGTACTGTTGAGCATAATGGCACTTTGAACTATTTTCAATAATTGTGATATGACATAAAAATACCTGCAATTTCAGTTGGTGACAAAGCCTCAGTTACCATTAATACCGCAGTTGTTTGTTATCTTTGTAATTGGAAGAAATGTTAAACTTCAGTTAGCTGTGTGAAAAATGAACATATAGGGACGCCTGAGTGGCTCAATGGTTGAATATCTGCTTTCCGCTCAGGGCGTGATCCTGGGATCCGGGATTGAGTCCCACATCCGGCTCCCTACTGGGAGCCTGCCTCTCCCTCTGCCTATGTCTCTGCCTCTCTCTGTGTGTCTCTCATGAATAAATAAATGAAATCTTTTTAAAAAAAATCAAGATATAGTATTTTCGGGGCACCTGGGTGTCTCACTCGGTTGAGAGTCTGTGTTTGGCTCAGGTCATTATCCCCGGGGCTCTGGGATAGAGCCCTGAGCCCTGAGTTGGGCCCCCTGCTCAATTGGAAGTCTGCTTCTCCCTCTCTATCTGCTTCTCCCCAATCCCCACCTCCCACACCCTGCTCATGCTCATGTTCTCTGTTTGTGAAATAAATAAATAAAATCTTTTTTAAAAAAAAAGATATAGTATTTTCTCATCCAAGTTCCCAGACTCCCTCTAGTTAAGCCATGGAAAGATAGGCAAAAAGGATGGATCACAGAAGAAAGGCAAGAAAAGAAAATACGTGTGGTCTTTTCTCTCCATGAGCATAGCTCAATCGAATGTTTATCAAACAAACTCAAACTCAATCTAATCAAAGTCTACAAATGTTTATTGGGTGCAAAACCCCAAGCCATTAAATGTCAATAGTTAGTGCATTCAGGATTTGAAAGAATGGATATAAAGCTCTCCTGGTACTTGCTGTGGAGTTTGGTGAAGATAATAGTAACTAACATGTATTTTGCCTTAGCCTTTGGAAAGACAGTTAATTTGAGGGGCGCCTGGGTGGCTCAGTGGGTTAAGCCTCTGCCTTCAACTCAGTTCATGACCCTGGAACTCTGGAATTGAGCCTTACGTTGAGCTCCCTGCTGAGCGGGGAGCCTGCTTCTCCCCCTGTCTCTGTTGCTCCCTACCTCTCATGCCCTCTGCTTGTGTGCTCTCTTGTGGGTTTTTTTAAAGATTTTATTTATTTATTTATTCATGAGAGATACAGAGAGAGACAGAGACACAGGCAGAAGGAGAAACAGACTCCTCACAGGAAGCCCAACGTGGGACTGGATCCTAGGACCCTGGGTCACACCCTGAGCCAAAGGCAGACAATCAACCACTGAGCCACCCAGGTGCCCCATAAATAAAATCTTTAAAAAAAAAAAAAGAATAGTTAATTTGAGAACCCTTGACGCAGTCTGACTTAAGTGCTGAATGAAGTATATGGACAAATGTTTCCTTATTTGTTTTAAAAGAGGAAGAAATGATTTCCTGGCTGAATGGCCAGGCAAGCTGTAGGCGCAACCCTTAGCACCTTCTCCCCCCAGGGAGTGGGTGGGCTGGAAGTTCTCTTTTCTTCACTAGCTCAGCCGTCAGATCCACGAGCAGTCCTGGGGAGTGTCCACAACTGAAAGTGTGTCATCGAAGCTTCTTCATGCTGAGTGGACCTCAGACAGTCCAGAAGGTCCTCTGGCTCAGACAGATGGAAGCTGGCAGACCCGGCCCCCACCACTGGCTGAGCCTGGGGGATGCCCTGGGCCACCATGTTGGATCCAAAGCCAGCAAACACGTTGCTCACTCCCAAGGCAGCCTGAGTTTCCAGAGCACCAATCCTTCCTGGAAACTAGACAATGCCCTGGGGACAGAGCCCCTGGATGGTTTGATGACATGAGAGACTGAACCCTGTTCTTGGCTGCCCCATGTGGCCCAGAAAGGCTGAAAGGGGCAAAAGGACCAAGCCTACTCTGCCCAGTCATGCTGGGGCCCAACAGGAGCAGCAGATGTTAAACTTAAACAAGCAGTTTCACCTATGTGTGCGGGTTGCCAGTAGCACGTAGAGTAGAAAGAACAGAATTACACTTGACCTAGTTTTAGAGATAATAACAGGAAATGGGTCACAGTCCCAAGAGCAAGTAAGAAGACCTACCTACATAAACAAAAGCATCAGAAAGCAGGTGGGGGTGTACAGGTGGCTCAGTTGGTTAAGTGGTTAAGTGTCTGCCTTCAGCTCAGGTAATGATCTCGAGGTCCTAGGATCGAGCTCCTCATCGGGCTCCTTGCTCAGCAGGGAGTCTGCTTCTCCCTCTGCCTCTGCCTCTCCCCCTACTTGTGCTCTCTAGCTGTCTCTAAAATAAATAAACCAAATCTTAAAAAGAAAGAAAGCCAGCAAGCCAGTGGAGTTAGTGTTGAATGAACCCTCGTAAAGCCCACCAGCAGTAAATATTCTATTCCAATAGTCCCTATGTCTCCTCTACTGTGTCACACAGAGCCATGACCCCTGGCAAAATAAGACTTTGAAGATAGGCTGGGACAATAACAGATGCATACCAGGCTTAGCGGCCAGTTCTGGAAGGTGGCCTGAGTCAGATACTAGAGCCAACAAGGCCAGTTGGTACAGGAAAGTGGGGGGAAAGCTATTCCAAGGAAGGAGCCACAAAGCCCAAGTCTCAAAACAAAACCAGATTTATGTGGCAGGGGCACAAGCAGCTCCAAGCCCAGGAGTAAAGATGACCCAGAAAGATGGGGGATAGCATTATGGCCAATGGGCAAGGGCTCAGTGCAGCCTTGGTGACTCTAGCCTAATGTCAGATGGTGTCTCCTGGCCCATCCTCACACGTGGAGGCTCTCAGCCCACAGGCACCTTGAAAGTATGAAAAACATTTCTCATTGGCTTCAATGATCACATTTTTATTTATTTATTTATTTATTTATTTATTTATTTATTTATTTATTCATTTGAGAGAGCAGAGTGAGCAAGAGCACGAGACAGGGGAGGGGCAGAGGCAGAGGGTGAAGCAGACTCCCCGCTGAGCACGGAGCCTTACTCAGGACCAGATCCCAGGACCCTGGGATCATGACTTGAGATGAAGGCAGACACTTAACCAACTGAGCCACTCAGGCGCCCCTAGAAATTGAATTTAGCTGAGTTAAGCAGAAAAGGAATTCAGGTGACATACCAGGTAGCTGCCAGAATCTCTGGGAGGCTTCTAGAACCAGGCTTGAAGGGCATGCAGCCAGAAACAATGTCTGAGGTCATGCCCATGAAGGCCCCACAGCCACCACCCCCGGGGGAACAGACACTGAAGCTGGCTCCTCCAGCACCACCCACAGAGGATAACAGATGCTCCTCGGCACCACTGCTGCTGCTGCCTGTGGGCAATGGGTGCAGCTGCCCCCATGCCCGCCCCCCCGCCCTGCCGCACTCCCACTTTTACACACCACTGACTTTCAATTCCAGGTGAAATTGGCAGAACCAAGCTCTGTGCTAGTGCACTGACGCTACAGGAGCCTGGCAATGTCGTCTCCAACAGTAGGAGTCAGGCCTCTCCTGTGGTGGAGAATGACCCATCATAAATAAGGGCTCCAATGCTGAGTGGCCAAATAAACGGCAGGGTCTCCTTTCTGGAAATCTGTGGAAGGAGGCTTGTGAGGTGCATCAGTCCCCCTAGCCTGCTGCCATGGCAACTCTGTGGACTGGAGTAACAAACACCAGCACGGGCATGGAGTGTCCTTATGTAACTCAGGACTGCCACATACACATGCCTCCTTCCTCTTAACGCAGAAATACTTCCTCTGGCCAGCACTGCTCTGAGTCTGTTTTCAAATCTGCAGATGCCGTCTGCATTAGTCTCCTAGGGCTGCTGTAGCAAATACTACAACCAGGTGGCGTGAAACTATTTTTTTTAAGGTTTTATTTACTTACTTGAGAGAGAGACTATATGGAGGGAGGGGCAGAAGGAGGGTGAGAAGCAGACTCTTCGCTGAGCACAGAGCCCAACACAGGGCTCCATCCCAGGACCCTGAGATCACGACTGGAGCTGAAGGCAGACACTTAACCCACTGAACCACCGAGGCGCCCTGGCGTGAAACAATTTTTTTTTAATTTATTCATTCTTTTGCATTTCAGGAGGCCAGATGACCAAGATCAAAGTATAAAGAGGGCTTTAGGGAAGACTACTTCCTTACTACTTCCAACTTCTGGTGGCTCCTGAGTTCCTTGGCTTGTGGCAGCATCACTCCCATCTCTACTTACCTCCATCCTCATGTATCTTTCTTCATATCTGTCTCTTTTCCTCTTCTTATAAGGGCATTAGTCATTAAGTTTAATTCATAACGATCTCATCCCAATCCTTAACTAATTACATGTTTCCAAATAAGGTCATTTTCTTTTCTTTTATTTTTACATTTCTAAATTTAAATTCAATTTTCCAACATATAACAGCCAGTGCTCATCCCGTCAAGTGCCCTCCTCATTGCCCATCACCCAGTCACCCCACCCCACCCCCACTCACCTCCCCTTCAGCAACCCTTTGTTTCCCAAGGTTAGGAGTCTTTCATGGTTTGTCTCCCTCTCTAATTTTTCCCAAATAAGATTATTTTCTAAGGCTCTGGATAGACATGAATAATTTGGGGGTACACTATCCAACCCATTACTTCATCTGAAGGGGACTTCCCCAGGGCAGACTAAAAGAGCTTCATATAGGCTGTGAGACAGATGTTTCCAAGGATTTGGGGATGGAATACCAGACAAGCACTAAGACCTAGACACCACAGACCAGGTCCTGTGGATGACATCCTGATGACAGCAAAAATAGTCCAAGGGAGGCATCACGTATGCACCAAACCAAACAGGAAAAGAAGGGGAACATACTTCTGGGTTGGTATAAATAGAAAACAGAGCAATCTAAAATGTCTCTAGGGTTACCAAGTATTCCCGAAGCCAAAAGCACCACCTGTTAAGTACCACTGGTACTCATGCCCGGGAGGAACTGCTGAGTGTGAAGTATGAGCAGTCTACCTCTACTAGATGTTGTCAGCCTGCTCTCCAACGGGGGGTACAAGGGCACCAATGGCACCTGAGAGTCCCCTTTGCCCCACATCCCACAATGTCAAATACTACATCAGACGAGTCATTTTGATAGTCTGATGGGTTAGACTTGGTATTGATTTTTATTTTAATTAGCATATCCCATCTTTTCTTTTCAAAGATGATAGCGATTACACTAACCCATTCCTCCTCAGAAGTTATACTGAGCCTTTTTTGGGCAATCCCAGAAAAGAAAAAGAGTTAAATCTGCTGGCCTACCACTGGAAATCTGGAGCTGGAATCTGCCTGCTAAGGACGAACAACAGAAATGGTCCTTCACCCCACTGCAGACCAACATCCCCGAACAAGAAGGCTGGGGACAGTCCCAGACAGGGACATAGCTATCCCTCTGTGCTGGGGGAAAGGGTGAGCACCTGGCATCTTTTCTAGTTTTCTGGGGCAAATGCAGAGATTAGAAGGGGGTACACTAGCACCACCCTCCTTGGAAAGGGGAAGGGAAGTGGCCTCTTTTGGCCAACTCAGAAGGGCTGAGGACAAGAGAACTCCAGTGTCTCACCCCAGGTCCACCCTAGAGCAGCTGCTGCAGTCACAGTGGTTGTGATGGCATTTGTAACTAGCATCAACGGTGAGCAGGAGAGGAGGCCCCAGTGAACGCGCTAGCAGCTCCCCAAGCCCAGGACATAAGGCATCAGGCCATGACTCAGGAGCACTGATGAAGGCAGGAGTGAGGAGGTTTTTAAGATCCCTATGCCCTGCCAAGGACAGAAATACAACAGTAAGAGGCCAGCAGCTGTGCTGGTCCAAATGGGGCCACCTACTGGCTCCATTGTCACATCACCAGATAGTCCTTTCCTTGTAGCACTAAATAGGATAGGGTTAGGAAGCATTGTTGCAAACCCACAGTCAGTGGCACACATCAATGTTTCATATATAGTTGAGCAACCTGGTTAGATTGTAAATTGTTTAAAAGTAGAGATCATGTCATATGATTCCCTCACATACTCCACAAGAGTTAGCACAGAGCTGGTTTCAAATTTTTTTTATTAATACCTATTGGATCATATTCTTTTGGGCCCAGTGAAAACAGTGGCATGAAATGGATTTAACAGCCCATTACCTGTCCCCCACCCTCCACCTCACACAAACCTTTTTTATCTTTTCTAAAAATGTAAAGTGTTTTCAACTGTATGACTTCATTTCTTTTCCTAAAATATCTACTGGTAAGGAGACAAGTATGATTTACTCCATTTTGCAGATAGGGTAATTGAGACCTACCACTTCTGATTGATTTGCCTCTGATAGCATAGACTCAACACCGAAATCCAGGTCTACTAGCTCCCATTGAAAAGCACCTCAATACTGTGTGCTCCTTGCCTTCCTCCCTGTACCCATCATCCTGCACCACACACATCATTGCCTTTGTTTTTAACAATGCAAGATGTCAACAAAGGGTCACTTCAGGCATCAGCTGGGCCCAGCAAATGATAGAACCGGATGGTCACCAAAAATCTGTGAGCACTAAATTGCTAGTCTCTGTATTCACTGACGAAAATCTGTGTACCAGTGTGTAGTATATTGGGGGAAGGCAAAATCTGAAGAAGAGATGGGCCTCTGGGTGGCTCCAGGAGAGGAGTTTGAGAAAAACAATCACAACTTGGTGTTAATGCAGACATATGAGGAGATGAAATAGGGCATTCCACAAGTCCATTAAAAAAAAAAAAAGGCAATGTCAAATCCTCTTCAAATGACATAGATTGTAAATCCTCAGATGCTGCTTTTGTAAAATTTTTGAGAGAGAGGAATTTGAAGAAAAGTCCTTGAGGAAAAGAGGACTGCTGTCTTGCCAAGACATCTCTCCCTTGGTAAAAATCCATGAGCTAAAAGCAGGACCCTAGAGACAATGCTCCGCATCACTTGTCATCAGGGAAATACAAATCAAAACCACAATGAGATACCACCTCACACCAGTGAGAATGGGGAAAATTAACAAGACAGGAAACCACAAATGTTGGAGAGGATGCGGAGAAAAGGGAACCCTCCTGCACTGTTGGTGGGAATGTGAACTGGTGCAGCCACTCTGGAAAACTGTGTGGAGGTTCCTCAAAGAGTTAAAAATAGACCTGCCCTACGACCCAGCAATTGCACTTATGGGGATTTACCCCAAAGATACAGATGCAATGAAATGCTGGGACACCTGCACCCCGATGTTTCTAGCAGCAATGGCCACAATAGCCAAACTGTGGAAGGAGCCTCGGTGTCCATCGAAAGATGAATGGATAAAGAAGATGTGGTCTATGTATACGATGGAATATTCCTCAGCCATTAGAAATGACAAATACCCACCATTTGCTTCGATGTGGATGGAACTGGAGGGTATTATGCTGAGTGAAATAAGTCAATCGGAGAAGGACAAACATTATATGGTCCCATTCATTTGGGGAATATAAATAATAGTGAAAAGGAATAGAAGGGAAGGGAGAAGAAATGGGTAGGAAATATCAGAAAGGGAGACAGAACACGAAGACTCCTCACTCTGGGAAACGAACTAGAGGTGGTGGAAGGGGAGGAGGGCGGGGAGTGGGGGTGACTGAGTGACGGGCACCAAGGGGGGCACTTGACAGGATGAGCACTGGGTGTTATTCTGTATGTTGGCAAATTGAACAACAATAAAAAATAAATTTATTATTAAAAAAATAATAAATAAATAAATAAATAAATAAAAGCAGGACCCTATACTATGTTTTAGTCTGTTTTAATTGCTTTACAGATAGAAATTTTTTTTAATTTAGTTAACAATAGTGCAATATTGGTTTCAGAAGTAGAATTCAATGGCTCATCACTTACATACAACACCCAGTGTGCAACACAACAAATGCCCTTTTTAATGTTCATCACCTATCTAGCCCAACCCCCATGCACTTCCCCCTCCAGTGACCCTCAGATTGTTCTCTAATTAAGAATCTCTTATGGCTTGTCTTCCTCTCCTTTTTCTCCCCTTTCCCCTACGTTCATCTGTTTTCTTTCTTAAATTCCACATATGAATGAGATCATGTGGTGTCTTTCTCTGATTTATTTCACTTAGCATAATACATTCTAGCTCCATCCTTTTCATTGCAGATTTCATTTTGAGGGCTGAGTAATATTCCATTATATATTGGCATAAAGGAGATATATATATATATATATATATATATATATTATATATATATTCTTTACCCACTCATCAGTCAATGGACTCTTGCCCTCTGTCCATAGTTTTGCTATTGTTGATAATGCTTCCATCATTATCACCCTGATGCTAACTAACATCACTGGGTGCCTGTGTCTCTTCAAATCTATATTTTTGTATTGCTTGGTAAATATCTAGTAGTGCAATTGCTGGATCATAGAGTAGTTCTATTTTTAACTTTTTGAGGACCCTCCATACTATTCTCCAGAGTGGCTGTACCAGTTTCCATTCCCACCAACAGTGGAAGCAGGTTCCCCTTTCTCCACATCATTGCGAACACCTGTTGCTTCTTGTGTTATTAATATTAGCCATTCTGACAGGTGTGAGGTGGTATCTCATCATGGTTTCGATTTGTATCTCCCTGATGAGGAGTGACGTTGAACATTGTTTCATGTTCTTTTAGCCATCTGTATGTCTTCTTTGGAAAAGTGTCTATTCATATCTTCTGTCCATTTCTTAAATGGATCATTTGGTTTTTGGGCATTGAGTTGGATAAGTTCTTTAAAGATTTTTGGATAGTAGCTTTATGGATAGGAATGTTAAATGTCCCTAGAATCAAAAGTTCTCCACAGCACCCAAACCAAGAATGGAGGGTGGAGATTAAATATGGGAAAAGAATACTCATGCCTCTATTATCAGTACCTGAAATAATAGCATCATTAGTAGGCATTCATGTACCAGATATTTTGTCACACAGAGAGAGATGCAGAGACACAGGCAGAGGGAGAGGGAGAAGCAGGCTCCCTATGGGGAGCCTGATGTGGGACTCAAACCTGGAACCCTGGGATTATGACCTGAGGCAAAGGCAGATGGCAGTTGAACCACTGAGTCACCCAGGCGTCCAAATACAGGTACTATTACATTAGCATTTTTCATAGAAGGAAACTGAGGCTCAGAGAGGTTGAGTAACCGCTCAAGATCACACAGCCAATAAGTAGAAGTCAACCCCTGGTCTCCTGTCTCTAGCCTTAATCTTATTGCTACCATGCTGGGCCCTTGAGTCTATATGCATGTATGTTTGTGTAGGTTGGAATGGAGGAACAAAGTTGTTCAAGATATTTTCTTTTACAACACTTACAATGTGTCCTCGGAAAATATACACTGCACTAGCATATGAGGCTCTAATACAGTGTGTATGTACAAGGCTGCGCGCCAACAGGTACAGTATAACGGAGCGATGGTCCACGGGGTCTTACTGGGTGGGTGAGCGCGCGCAGGTGTACAGGACGGAATCCAAGAGGGCCTGAATAATGAACTTGGGGAAGCAAATGCCCCAGTCTACAAGGACTTTGGAAAGAGGACCAAGAGGAATTAGAGAGGTTCAGAAACCCAGAATCTCTAGACTTGCTCAAGAACGACTGCTAGGGTGTGGGCGACAGGGGACGCGACGCAAGCTTTAGAGGACCCAGGCGGTCGGGCCCCCACCCCGCCCCCGCGCCGCCCTCCGCCAGCCAATCAGCAGCTGTGGCCAAGGTGGGGCTTCCCAGAGCTGGAGGGGCCCGGGGGCTGCCGCGGAGCCAGGAGAGCAGAAGCGAGGCTTTTGCTCCAGTTTCAAGGCCCCAGCCAGCTGCTCCGTGGGGAATGAGGGCCGTGGTGGGTGGCCCAAGGCTCCTCCTTCGGCCCATATCCGAGAGGGAGGGGGCCAGACACCTGCCTGTCCCCACACCCGCAGCCTGCCCCCCCCCTTTCCTCCCCGCGGCTCCACCCTCGCTGGGCAGGTCTGATTCCCCGCGGCCCCATCACGGTCATGTCCCCGGGTGGAAGGCATTGCCACTGTCCCCACCAGACAGGTTGAGGACGAGAGAACTGCCTCCGCTGGAAGGTGCAGAAAACACACCCCCCCTGACACGATTAGGGCCAGACTAAGACATGAAGATGGGCTAACAAATACGCTGACCTGCAGGGTGTGCCCCACAGTGACCTAGTGACCACCTCATGCCCGGTGACTTTGGGGTCTGGGAGGAGCAAAGACGCGAAGTGGAGGGGGGGTAGCCCTAGAAGCAGAAGAATGGAATCTGAAGCGCCCTAACCTTTTGGATTGGTTATTCCATCCATAAAATGGGGCTCATAATAACGCCCAAACACTGCCATACAGCAAGGGTCCGGACCAGAGGATCTCGGAGCCTGAGGACCTGTAGCTGCTGGCTCAGCCTGGTGAAGGTGGAAGAGGGGTGCAGGTGGGAAAGGGGGTTGCCCAAACAGCACTGTGACTCTAGGAACAGTAAACACCACATTTCCAACCACAGCTCATTACACATGTGACAAAAGGTGGAAGCAAATTGTTGCCCTCGCCAAATTCTCCTTTGGCCTCAAAACCAATTCCCAAATTCCCTCTTTCTCTCAGTTTCCATTGTGTAGCCTATAGAAATGCCTCCTGGCTGGTAAGGGTAATAATAATATTTAATAACACTGTGTGCTTACTAAGAGCCAGGCACTCTTCTAAGCTCTTCTCATATATCAACCCCCTCATCAACACGGAATAGGAACTATTTTTTAATCTCACTTTAGGGGATCCCTGGGTGGCTGAGAGGTTTAGCGCCTGCCTTCTGCCCAGGGCTGATCCCGGAGTTCCGGGATCCAGTCCTGCAGGGGGCTCCCTGCATGGAGCTTGCTTCTCCCTCTGCCTGTGTCTCTGCCTCTCTCTGTGTGTGTCTCTCATGAATGAACAAATACAATCTTTAAAAATCATAATAATCTCATTTTAAGGATAAGAAAACTGAGGCATTGAGAAGTACCTTGCCAGTGGTCACAGAGTTAGTCAATGGCAGAGCCAGAGTCAAATATATGTAGTGTGTTTCCACATAGGGGCCCACTCTGACCTTGCTCTTCATGGTATAGCCCTTGCTTCAATATTGTCAGAGAAAAAGGCTGAAACAGGCTGCCTTTTTTTTTTAAGATTTTATTTATTTATTCATGAGAGACACAGAGAGAGAGAGGCAGAGACACAGGCAGAGGGAGAAGCAGGCTTCATGCAGGGAGCCTGACGTGGGACTCGATCCCAGGTCTCCAGGATCTCGACCTGGACTGGAGGCGGCGCTAAACTGCTAAGTCACCTGGGCTGCCCCAGGTTGCCTTTTGAAGCAGCATGTATCCCCAAGGGCGGGAACTCCAATTATCTACTTTGTCAGTACTTCCATAGGCTCACTGTATAGTCTCATCATATAAAATAAGACCAGATGGGGGCCCCTGGGTAGCTCAGTCGGTTAAGCATCTGCCTTCAGCTCAGGTCATGATCTCAGGGTCCTGGGATCCAGCCCTGCCTGGGGCTGTCTGCTCAATGGGGAGTCTGCCTCTCCTTGTCCATCAGCTGATGCTTTCTCTCTCTCTCTCAAATAAATAAATTCTTTGAAAAAATACTTTAAAAAGATGAAACCAGATAAAATGGTGAGTTTATGATATATGAGTTTTACCACAAAGGAAAGGAGGGAGAGAGGAAGAAGGAAGGAGGAAGGAAGGAAGCAAGGAAGCAAGGAGGGAAGGAAGGAAGGAGAGAAAATCCTAGCACCCATCTGCCCAGTGCTGATCACCACTGTTGAATCAATCTGAAGCATCCCTTAGTGCCAGAAGAGAGGTGAAGGAGTGATCCCCTTTCACACTTTACAGCTTTGTTGGATGTTTCCAAAATGGACCTCACTTAGGGCAGACATGAACTTTGAGATTGGGGAGTGGCAGGCAGGAGATCTAGAAAGGCTGAGCCCCTACTCCCACCCAGTTTAAGAAAAGGTGACTTGCAGGGCACTGCTTGGATCTGGAGAGCAATCTCTGACTCACTTCCAGCCCTCCTTCTCCTACTGCCTGAGCTCTGACCTCTGGTTTGGAACTCTCTACCTCCCCCACCCACATCTGGGCTCACCCCACACCCACTTCGCAGCTCCTTAGGCACACCATCTGCCTAGCCTCCCCTATTCCCCCGGGGACTTTACTCCTTTTATTGATACCTTTAAATAATTAAGTGCCCCAAAGCTTCCCCCACTCTGATGATCCCAGCCCCTGGCCTGGGATGTTATTCAAAGACCAGGAGCTGGTTGGAGGACTGCCAACCCCACTGGCTCTGTTCAGCTCCTTTCTTTTACTGCTCAGCTGCCGGGCAGCTAATGGGCCCCTCTGCCTGCCAGGCTGCAGAAACCAAATAAAAAGCAAGGGACTCTAAGGGATTGATAAGAGTGGGTCAAGAGGAAGATACCAGACCCACACAGAACTGGGTCTGAAGCGATGGGGACAGAGAGTGGAGAGAGAGGCCCAGAGTGGAGAGCTGTATAATGAGGAGAGGGCTGGAGGCTGTCAATCACTGAAGTGGTTTGGGTCTTGGGCAGTGTCCTCATGCAAATTATCTTAGTGAGTCACCGGAAAGTTCCATCCAGACACAAAGAAGCTGCTTCTCTCACTCGTTAACTCTCTCACTGCCCTACAGAAGCCCCCCCACCATGGCCAGGCAACCAAACAAAAGGCCTGAGCCCAGCAGTGCATGAAGGAGTGAATGGGTGAGAACCTCCATGGTGACGTCTCACCAGACAGATGGCAACAGTTGCCAGCCTCCTTTCATGAATTCCCAGTCATAAAGAACAGCCCCTATCCCTCCAGAGCCCATCAGCTCCTCAGAGCCAGCCCAAAGATACAAGTTGGTGGGGAGGCGGGGTGGGAGGCTGCCAGGGAGTGTGTGTGTTTGCGGGGGTGGGGGTGGGGGGGTGGGGGGGTGGGCGGGGAACTGATGCTGGATGTTTGGCTAGAAAACAAAAAGGTTGTTCAAAGCACTGGCACTAGGGCCAGCCTGCCCATCTGTCCTCCTTTGGGGAGGCTCTGCCTCCGTGCGCCCCCTCGGCTTCTGGCAGCTCTGAGCAGAGCCAGGGGACCCTGGGAAGGGAGACCTCAATTTGGACCAGCAGTGTTGTGCCCACAGTTGTTTGGGGCTTCGTGCTTTGAGGCTTTCATTACAGAAAATCCCCCAACTGGGCATTGTTTCATCTCTTCAGAAATAAGGTTAAATGGAAAATCCAAGGCCTTGGGGACAGGTGGAGAACAGTCGGATCTGGTCCTCGCCATTAAATAATCAGGTTTGAGTTGTTCTAGAATATGATCCTGTCAAAATAATCCAGAAATGTCCTCAAACATCAGAAGCCAGTGGAGACGAGGGGACCAGGAATCAGAGGACCCAGCTCCACTCTTAGCTCACCATTTGGTTGTTGTGTAATTTGGGCAAGTCATGCCAGCTGGCCATCGGAATCCCAGTTTCCTCTCTGTTGGTTGGGGGTAAAATCACCTGCCACCTCTGCCTCCCAGCACTGTGGAGAATAAGCGGATGTGCAATCCACAGTTGTAAAAACAGGAGAGGCTGTGCAAATACAAGGCTTTGCTCTCAATTTCCCCGCACCCATATCTCCCAGGAGGTGGAGTGGGCATGGCACGTTCAACGTTTTCAAAGTACTTCATATCTATTCTTTTGTGAGATAACTGAAAACAAAAATGTCTAGGATGGTGCAAAGATTTATATATATACATAAATATATATATTATCTATATAGTAGATATATATATATATATAAATGGAAGCTCCCCTGCTTCCCGCCACTGACCTACCAGTTTCTTGAATCTCCAATGTTTGTCTCCCTTCTCTCTCTGCCTTCCAATATCAGCCCAGCCTCATTAGAGAAAATTAGTGGGAACTCTAGGTTAAAGGGCTAAGAGATCTCAAAAAATTCAGAATGAAAAGGAACCATTCCTTGGGTCTTAAAGGGATAAAAAGGTGCAGCATATGCAAAATTATGATTCTGAGGCCATCAGCTTGCCTCTGGGCTAAACTGTACCCCCCTACCACCACCATTGCATTTTCTGCAGAAGGGCTGATCTGGTGGTGCTGGGAGAGCTGGGTTGGGAGATGGGGGTGAGGAATAGAGTGGCTGCCCAGGGACACAGGGGACAGAGCTCTCTGTACTCCTTCTACGTGGCTTCATGTCCTGCTCTTTCATCCACCCACCTGACCTGTTTGTGTTGCCCAAGGTGACCATGCTCAGTTGGTTTGGGTTTCTTCTCTCTGGCAAAAGATAGTAAAGGCATTTCTCAAAACATCTCTCTCCCAACCCTTGCCCAAGCTAACCTCACCCATCTCTGACCATTTCCATTTGCCTAACAACCATCTGGGCGCGAAGTACTGTGTAATGTATTGTTCTGTGTCATTTCCATTAGTTTGCATTTAATCCATGCCTGGCATTCCTGAACTCTCATAAATAATTATCCCATCACCTCCTTCAGACTGGCAACGCCCTGAGGACAAAAACCTGTTTCCTCCTCTCTGCCTTCCCCCACCCCCACCCCCACCCCCACCCTGTGCTTCTTTCAAGGACCCTCTCAGGACTTAAAAGGGCAAAGAGAAAGCTGAAATTCCACCCAAAGAAAAGGTCTTTCAAGTTGTCCTGTGCAGCTGGCCCTCTGCTTGGCTCCAGATACAGCCCCTGGGCACCAACATTCCGTTAACACGGTGATCTTGACAAGTGCGTGTTCCTTGTGTTCTGCCCTTGTGTCTTTGAATCTCATCCTATGACACCACCACTGTTCCATTTTTTGTTTTCCCCACCTGGGAGGTGATGGGGGAAAAGTCTGTTGGTCAAGCAGGGATTATGTTAGGGAGGTTATTCTCCTTTTGTGAAAACAAGAGGAGCCACTAGGACCTAAGCCTCCACCCTGACAGGCACAAGGAAGAAAGGAAATGGGTCAGAACGAAGACAAAGAATTCCTGTGTTTTGCACCAGGGCTGGAAGTCAGTCCATCTGGTTGGTCTGTCTCCACTGGAGTGAAATTTCTCCCACTGGAAAGGCACAAACGGCAGATGAGGGGTTGGCCACTGGGGTGTCTAGACCAGACCACCTGGTCCCCCAGCCCTCTTGCTGTCCGATTCAGCCCCAGGTTCTGTATTAGAGCCAGATGCTCTTTAGAGGTGATCTCTAGGGCCTTATATTCATTTGGAAATATGATACATAAACAAAAGAGAAAACCACGGAAGACAGAGGCACACAAAACACTATCCACATAAGGAATCACAGACAGAGCAGCAACTTCTTCCTTTAAGAGTTCAGAAAGTTTTTATAAAATTACTTTAGGGAAAATGGAAAGGCTGGGGGTTATTCTGTATGTTGGTAAATTGAACACCAATAAAAAAAAAAAAAGAAAAAAAAGAAAATGGAAAGGATTTCATGCATGAGAAGCAACCTAAGCTTGAACTTAAAAGATGTGTAAGCTTGAGATTGCACTCTTCTTATCTCTTGACTATCTGCAATGTGAACGGTGGCTTGGTGTTAAAGTTCCTGGAATCCAGAAGACCAGAGAGCTAAGGGTGGGGTGGTGGCAGAAAAATTAGGAGAAGCCATGGATCTAGTTTTGTCTTAATTTTTCTTGTTGTTTCTCTCTCTTTATTGGGCCAGGCCCAGATTTGAGCTTGACTCTGCCACTCACTAGCGGTGTACCTAGAGATCACCTGCTATATCTTGCCAGAGCCTCGGTCTCCTCTCCTCTAGTCTAATGGTAATAATATCAATGCATAGAGTTCTGAGGATTTCATGAGATTATGTACCCGCTGAATCTCACCAGTGCTATTATTGCATTATTCTATTAGCCCACCACAAACATAAGGACAGAAAAGGATTAAAAAGGTAGCACTCATTCACTCATTTACAATATTGTTGCGAGCCCACTTTGGGCCAGGCCCTGTGCAAGCACTGGAGATAAAATGTAGAATCAAAACAGCCTGGATCCCCAGGAGTCAACAGCCTACCAAGGAGACATAAATTAAATAATCAACTAGATGAGTGGACCGTTTCAACTGCAATGAAGAAACCTGAACCACAAATACTGCTTTCCTTCTTGGGAAGAGTGGCCAGGGAGAAACCCAAGACAGCATGTGGCTTTGCACCCACTGGCTGGGGCTGTGGGGAGGGGGCTTGGTGAAGATGGGGTGTGCAGTTATTTCAGGTCTCACATAAGGACATGGAGGCTCTACCTGGCCACTCTTGGCTTTCAACTCAAGACACAGTGCCATCCCTTTCATGGCAGGTGGACAGTGGAGGGTGACCCAGCACCACTCACCACTCAGACTTGTCCTGTAGGGATTAGAGTCCAGGACAATGGGGACTCTGCCCTGAGGTTCCTGGGGTGACTCACGCTTTAGGCCTGACTCCTCCTCTGGGGAAAGGGGACCTGGGTAGGGGAAGCTTCTGGACATTTCACTTGTGAAATTATCCTTTTGGCATGACCCAAAAGAAGCCCCTGCCCTGCTCTACTGAGGAAGCCTTCTTGGGCTGGTACTGTTTACAGGCTCTCAGAAAGGCAGGTGTTGGGAGGCAGCTGCTGCTTGTGGTCTGCTCTCCCCAGATACAGGAGCGCCTGCCCTCTCCCACACTGGCTGCCATTGGCTCACAGGAGGACCAAACAGACTTGTCCTCCACCCTCACCACCCTGCCAGCAAACGAAAAGCGCACAGGAAACACCTGGAGGAGAGGGCAGCTGGCAGGGGGACCTCTGCCCAAAAGAAGAAAAGAGTTTGCAGGAGTTGGGCCAGTGAGGAGCTGGGAGTGGGTGCTCGGATGTTTAGTTGCACTTCTCTTGGCCCCCACCACCTGCTGAGAATGAGCTGCTGAGTTGTTCAAATGCACCATCACGGCCACCCCATGTCCCTACTCATCGATAAAGGGATCATTCCCCTCCAGTGCCAGCTTTCCTAGAATGAGGACAAGAACACCCATAAAGCAAAGACTGCTCAGTGGGTTTTGCCTCTGCCCCTCTCTTCCCTCCAGTGGTCTCCTCCCTCTCAGAGTCAGACCCTCTTTGGATCATGTAAGTTGAAAACCATGGCATGAAGATAGAATCCTTAACCAAGGCAGCAGCCTGTGTCACGTGAAAATCTATTCCAAAGAAAAGTCTTCGTTTATTTCTAAACTTATCTAAGATCTGCATCCATCTCTGCCTGCTTATTGCTCATTACTTCAAGTGGTTGTGGTTCCAGGGGGAGCAGACTTGACTGAGGAGAATCTAAGCGAAGCCCTACCATCAGCGTCTGCTCAAGAACACTTTTGCTGGTGTGTAGACTGTGTGCTGGGAACTGTGTGTGTGCATGCCGGGGTGACAACCCACCAGGCCCCTCACCTTCTTTTAGGAAATTCCCAGAATGGGTACTTTCCTTTCTGGGTCTGGAGGGGCCAGATTGGAAGGGGGCCATGAGGAGAAGTCACTTGCCCCACAGCCACCTGTGGGGACACCACAGTTTCCTCAACTCATAGCTTTGCATTCAACGGCCAGCGTGCTCAGACTGTGGAGTGCCAAGCCATGTACAACACACAGGAGTGTAAGGAGAAATAGAGGGCAGTGATTCTTCCTACGGAGGCAAGTATGGTCACAGTTGGAGAGAGGACATGAGCTTGCAAAGCCTCCAGACATCAAAAATGATACATGAAGATGTGCTGACTGTATCGGTAACAAAAATGTAAACAGTAATAAAAGATGTGTACACATCATTAAGAGGCCCTGGAATGAGGAATCTATTATGAAAGTGTAACCAGTTTTAAACCATAGGTATCAATGTTGAAAAGCCTTGAGGTGAGAATGTTTTTCAAGAGCACAAGTGGAATTATTCAGGGATGGCATTGTGGAGAGGCAGCAGGGGAAGGAAGAAGCATGGACTCTGGAGACAGACACATCCAGATTTGAAATCTGTTTCCACCACCGCCCCCTCTAGTTTCTGGTGCTTGGCTTCCTTCATCTGTGAACCCGAGGTGACAGGACCTCGCAGTGTGCGTGTGGAGATTACAGGAGAGAGGCTTTGTGTAAGGCACCAGGCAGAATGCCTGGGAGCAGTGGGTGTTCAGCACCTGGGCAGGTGCTCATGTCCTAGCAGAAAGTATGTCAGCATACTCTGATGAGTGATTTGGGGCCATCATAACTGGCAGAGTAGAGAGACTTGCAAATGTGGTTGTAGCAGCAAGGAAAGGTGAGCAGAAGAGAATTGAGAAGGTGGGGGGTGGTGTCCTGGTGTGGTCAGGCCATTTCACAGGGTGTCCAGGGTTGGAAATATTCGGACAGCCTTGTATTCCCATCTTACATGTTCAGAATGCAAAGAAAGGCAGCAGAAAGGGAATGGCACAATGAAAATGACGTTTGTGGTGGTCCCGGGCTGCTGGCCAGGTCCTGTAGGGAGGCAGGTAGAAGGCTGTTGAGTTATTTCATGGGTGATGGGCCGGGCCAAGGGCTCTGTGCTGGCCTACACAGCCCAGAAGAATCAGAGTTCCCTGTTCTGTCTGGGAATGGAAATAAGATGGTGAAAGGTGATTTAGCACAAGGGACTCATTTTACAGATGAGAAAACGGAGGCTCAGGGTGGGAGGGCAGGGGACACTAGTCAAAGATGTCAGAGAGTAACATTCTAGTACTAGTTACTGCCAGAACTGAAGCTAGGGCCCCTATTTCCCAACTCTTAGGCCAAAAGGTGTTTCTACCACCCGGCAGCTGGCCTCCAAGGTCAACACTGGGAAGGATTTCTGTGGACAAGAGCAGTATTCAGTATCTGTGGAGTCTGTTCTCCCTCTCCTGCTACCGAGGTCAGAATTGCTTAACCACATGTGGCCCAGCCATCCGTCCAGGTGATTACCTTCTGGGTAAGCCCACTTTAGGGAGTTAATTGCTAACTGAGGTTCTCTCACATTATGATTTGAAGTGTGCCCACCCCTCTCTAAGTAACATTTGCATTTCAACAGCAGATGCTTAAAGACCTAAGAGCTCACAAGATTCAAAGGATTGTTTTCTTAAGAAGATACAACCACAGGTTAGCTATTCTGAGCTCTTCTGACCCTTCACTGGCAGACCGTGAATGCACTTGATGTTTTTCTTCCACCTCTCATCTAAATTCCTTTCATCTGTTAGCCCTAATTCTTGGCAACATTGACATTCATCTGTTCAGCAATTATTCGCTAACACCTACTAAGCACCAAGCACTGCTCAGGTAATGTCCCTGGCTTACGTTCTAGCTGTAAATTCAGGGTTATAAAGGCTAGGACAGAGGAAAACACTGAGTAGCATGGGAAGGGACGCTATCACTGAGAAGATCTGAATCTTGAGAGAGGAGAGTTAACCAGAGAGAAGCAGGTAGGTAGGAGGGGTCAGAACATTCCTTGAGCAGAGGCCCAGAGGCTACAGGCCCAGGGACCAGTTAATGGGCACCAGTTGAGGGTGGCAAGCTGCTTCTAGTCTAATCCTTGAAGGGGAAGCAGAAGCCCTATGTGTGCCCGGGTCCTATCAGAAACATGGTGGGATGTTCCTTCAAGAGATCACAGCCAAGGTGACAGTGTGCCATCAATGCCTTCAATGCACGAACCTCCTTCCGGTTTGGGAGATGGGGCCAGAAAGCCCGATATCCCTATTCCCAGGTGGTCCAAATCTTATCATAAGTCAAACTATAAGCCTATGCAAATAAGTACTTATAAGCAGTTTACCACTTGAAAAAAATTAGTTATCATCATTAGAACTTAGGGATATGTAAAATAAAAGTCTATATTTCAGGGGCACCTGGGTGGCTCAGTCAGTTCAGCATCTGCCTTTGGCTCAGGTCATGATCCCAGGGTCCTGGGATCAAGCCCGCATCAGGCAACCTGCTCAGTGGGGAGCCTGCTTCTCCCTCTCCCTCTGCCTACTGTTCCCTCTGCTTGTGCTCTCACTTGCTCTATCAAATGAATAAATAAAATATTTTTTTAATGTCTATATTTCAGTTTTCTCTCAAAAAAAAAATCTCAATATCTAGTGTCACTGGTCTTCCAGGGAGGCAGCAGACGACAGCTAAAGAAGAGGGTCTTTTTCAAAGCCTGAACTCACTCTCTGAGTTCCCCACAGCCTGTGTCCAGCTGTCCTCAGTCACTGATGGCCCGGCTCTACCTTTCACTCCTCCAGTGCCCACTGAACTGAACTTTAAATGGCCCCTCCTTGCTGGTGCTGGTCAAGAAAATAGCCCTTGCTTCAACCTGCCCAGCTATAACCTCATCTTATCTGATGTGCTCTGGGGCAGCCTGTCAGGTTTGCTGGGCAAGGGTTGAATAAAGGCCTGCCCTTGTTCATGGCAACAGGGCTAGGGTGTGGTAGAGCCACTTCACCTGGGAGCACAATGACTTGGAGCTGTGGGTGCCCAGGGAAGCAGGCCTCTTTCAAATCAGGGGAAAGGATAGGTAGCACATCTAGGGTATGCTTGTTTGTGTAAGATTATTATCCAGGGCCCTGGTTGCCTCTTAGACCCAGTTCAAATATTTTTCAGGCCAGCTCTGCAAAGAAGTGGTGCAGAAAGGAAACCAGAATTCTCTGGAACTCACTAGGCTTGCCCTTCTCAGCTTCCCCATTTCTCTCTCTTCCTGGAAGGAACACGTGGGTGTGATTCCACCTATGGGCAGGATGGAGATAAGCAAAGTTGTTATTGGAGAATTCGTTTCCCCACCCACTGTGTGTGTGAATGAACACATAGTCCAGTTTGGTATTAATCCACAAGCAGATCATGGAGCCAAGAGGTCAGAGTTTCCCTCCAGCCAATGAGATCGAATGTCTGGTGAGGACATGGTACATTTCAGCAAGGATGGCCAAGATCAGACACGAATGCCTTCATTCGTTCTGCAGATTCTTATAGAGTACCTACTATAGGCTACATGATACCTATATCATGTATTAGGAAGGGCTCTTGAACTGTGAACATTTTTTGTTTGTTTTGTTTTTATTTTAAGTAGGCTTCATGCCCAATGTGGGGCCTGAACTCAGGGACTCTGAGATCAAGAGTCACATGCTGTATCAACTGAGCTAGCTACATGCCCTTGGACTGTGAAACGTTTTCAGCAAAGGATTGAAAACCATCTTTCAATAGGGGAGGCCGGGGGCTGCTCAGTTGTTGTTACCCGCAGCCATTCTGGGAAGCACTAGTAGAAGTGCTACTTAGATCATCGTTTCCTCCCAGTCATCAAAATGTCAGAGTATCCTTACTCATCTCAGGACCAATTCAGATTAACTTCAATTTAAAACTACAATTCTCATATGTGGAGTACTTAAATATGCCAAGCCTTCTTCCAAGTGGTTTAGATCTCACTCAATCCTCCTTCCTGTTTTGAGATGGGTTCTTATCTTAAGTCCCCTTTTACAAATGGGGAAATGGAAGCCTGGTTGATGTAACTTGCTCCAGGTGCCATAGCCAGGAGGCAGGTAGTAGAGTTGAAGTCAGATCCCTAGACAGCCTGAGCTGCTAACCCCTGCGGTACTGCCTATTGTGCTTGGAAATGGAAACCTTATCGTGAGCTGGAGTGTGATTCAAGCAAGGGGAAGACTATTTATTATTCCACTGCCCAACCCAAATGACCTTCCATTCATCTACTTGAAAATGATGATAATAATTGTGCTAATTTGCCCTCCGTCATTGCCAGGATAATGGAGATGATTTAGAATCAAAAGCTGAAGAAGGAAACAGATCATTCAATCCAACTCCCTAGTTTCTGAGACAGGAAAATTGAGGGGCTTTGTCCCAAATTCACACAGCTAGTTAGGAAGAACCTGGACTACAACCCATATATTCTCCCTCCCAGCCCAGAACTCCTTCCACCGAATTAGGCTTTGCTGGGCCTTGGTTCCAGTACTGGCCTAGAAGCCAGGAGTCCTAACTATCTTGGCTCATGTGAAGCTGCTCTAGGGCCAATGTCAGACTCACAGGGGAGGGTTTCTTCCCCCTGGGCTTGCCTGTTGAAACCTCAAGCCTTCCCCCACCCAAACATCCTTATCAGAAGCTGGGATGGGCCCTTAATCTGCAGCTCCCAGACCTTGTCTACACTGTCTGGACAGTGCCTTATCATCCAGAAACAGCCGACCGAGTTTAGGTCTCCCAGGCTGGCACCGTGTACCAAGTGGGGAAGCTGGGAGCAGAATGGACCAACCAACACCTGGTCCCTGAATGCACAAAAGCTACCAGCAGCAACTCCTCAAACTGCTCCTGTGCACCTCTATGCCCCCAGCTAGCCAAGAGGTGCTCACTGCCGCCGCTAAAATTCAAACTAAAATAATCTGGGGCTTGATCACAGAACACTCCCATGTAAATCTAGGAACTGTCAGTCTACCTGGGCCAAGAGTGATTCCCCAAATCAATCTGCCTTTCTACAGTCTCCCTGGCTTGGAGACAGAGGTGGATGATGCTCTCTTGGCCTCCAGATAACTCTCCCTTTCAGGCTTTTTAGACACGAAAACAACGAAATCTCCTTGAGTGGAGCTTGTTAGAAAACAAGACAGGCTGACAAGGATAGCACACCGGGAGGGGCAAAAATCCAATCCTAACACCACCCTTTCATCCCACAAGGCAGGTCCTTACAAATGAGTGCCTAGGACATTTGTGTTAGAAGGTACAGATGCAAATGGGACCATTTCTTCAAATAACCTCTTGACACAAGTGGGTCCCTATAACCAATTCTATTCGTGAGACAGATGATCTGGCCTCCCCCAGCCCCATCTCCTGCCTCCTCTACCCCTCCACTGTACCATCCACAGCCCTCTCTGGTCCCCTTGCCACCTAAGACAGGTCAAACCACACGTTTGTTAATGAGGGTCATGGAGGTGTTGTGTGTTGATGGGGGGGTAGTTCTGTTCACAAATCAATGTGTTTAAAATGTAATTTAAATACAGCCCACTTCTGACGGAGAAAAAAAAACTAGCCCAGGTTAATGATGTACTTGTGACCTCAGTGGGAACGGCTGAGCTTGCAAATAGGACAGGGAGTGCAGAAGCCTGTGTCACCACCTCACAGACAAGAGCACAAGAATCAGGCATGATAAAAACTATGCTTATTTCCTTGCATATGTCCTATCTGTACAGCCACGGGGAGTAATTGGTAACAAACCTTTGTTGTCAGGAGTAGCTGCTCTTTAGCCAACTGGTAGCCTTGGCCTTTGGTCACAAGATGCTAAGGCCAGATGCTAAGGCCCAACTGCTCTCATCTACTAAGAATGGAGGGTACCAAACGGCAGTCCCAGAGGTGACGAGAGCCTGGCCCAGGAACTTTCAAACAATTCTGCCCCAATCTGGGAAGTGGTTCAGTGCCCCTGCTCACCATCTCGGTCTGAGACTCAATCATATGTAATATTTTCACTCCCTTGGGCTGATGGACAGTATAGAGGTGCTGAATGAGCAAGTGAGCATGGCTGAGGCCCGGCCAGGCTCAGGAGTGCTCAGTCTAGAACAGGCCCCCTCTAGCATCTTCACAGGGAAGTGAGAACAGGCACTCAAAGATGAAGCAAGGAGTTCACACAACTAGATTTTTTATCCTAGCCATGTGCTCCAGGTCTTCAGGGTATTGCCGAAGAGAAATACTGAGACATCAAGAAAGGATCTGGATCTGAGGGAAAGGCTTAGTGATGCGGGAATGTGACCTTCTCTATTACCACTCGGCTTCATCTGCTACATTTTTATTAAAGTAACAAAAACAGCATACATTTGTCCATAAAGCTGTACATTCTTCCATATAAAAACACTATCATACAATTAGTAACCCTTGTCTTTTCTGTCACAATAGCTTACAAACGTACGACTATTTATTTTTACTTAATAGGAGAGACAGGCCTGCTCAACAGTCCAGCTCTGGGTGTTTTGTTTTTAAAGTGAACATCAAAAAAGAGAGATGAAGCATGAGACTGTGAGGCTGCTTTTAGAAAGGCGGGGACCTGTTTGCAGACTAGATGCCACACCACAATGTGCAGATTCACAGCTTCGTTTCCATCCACAGGCCAGAAAAGGAGCTCTTGGGTCTGTCGGCCTAAAGTTACCTCTAAAGCAAGAAATGTTGAAGCAGGGTCTGGGAAGATGGCTCGGGAGTCTAGAGTTGACAAGGAGGCAGAGCTGGCAGGAATCAGTGGGGACAGTGTTTGGTAAATAGCACCTTTGTGTTCAGAACTGAGTAGTTCAGGGATCCAGGGGAGGGGATCAGCAGGGGAGTAGGGACCCCCCAGGTAGGGAAGAAAGTTTCCTCACCAGGGGGCCAACAGCCTGGCAGGCTGGACAGGAGGGTAGCCAGGTCAACTAGAGGCTCTAGCTGTGTCCTTCTAAAGTGATTCGGGCTTGCAAAACTCAAGACCTTCTGAGAAGCCCTCACTCAACGTCACTGAAAAACCCAAGGAAGGGATTCTTTCCCAGTCTAGATTTCCACTGGCTCCAACCCAGAACAGTAAATATTGCACAAATCTACAGACAAACTTGGATTGTACTGAGAGGCAGCAACTTCCCCACAGGTGCTCTGAGCACCAGGGAAAAGGGGAAAGGGAAAAAACAAAAAACTATGCCCAGGACTGTGGCTTTTAGTGTCAGCCCTACAAGAATACCAAGTAGTCCTGAAGAACTTGGCTCATTCTCGCTTCAGTCCAGGAATACCTGCAAGGCTGACCAGCCATCCAGAGTCCTGTGGATGAAGACAGAGGGAGCATTCCCTAAGCCCCCTCCAGGGCACGAGGTTCTGAGAGGCAGTTCTCTTCAGGAAGGACCCAGGAGGCCATATTGCACAGTGAGTGAGAGAGAGCTCATTCTGGAAAACTGGGTAGTTCGGTGACCCAACCAGAAAGGGACAAGAGCAGGAGAGTCAGGGAGGAGTGTTGTGCTTTTAAAAAGGCAGTAATAAAGAACCTGGAGTTCCCCAGAGCTTTTGAGCCAACTCTTGAAGGGTTAATGGCAGCAGCATCAGGACTTTCCTGTGGTTCCAAAAAGAAGGATTTTGGCCAAAAACAAATATCCCCAGTGGATACTCTTTGGGTCCCAAAATTCCATTGCAAATCATCCCCAAATTATTCAGCACACATACTCACACACAGAGCAGCACACAGCAAAGCGAAGGTTTTGTGCAGAGTACCCTTCCATCCCAACCCCAATAACCTCTAACTCCTGCCTTACTCCCCTGACCCCCATAAAACAAAAAGCTTTTGTTTCCTGCCTGGGAAGCAACATCTACAGGCCCCTGAGCATAGAATCAGAAACAAGTCATGATTTCAAGAAAAGTTGCTTAGGACAGAAGCGATCAGGAGAGGCCTTTTCACTCTGCCCTGGATCTCACTGGAAAAATAAAAGATAAGATTAGGCAACAAAGCATAACTGAAGTCCAGGCTCAAATGCTCCTGAGGAGAGGGGCCAGGGATGCAGATGTCCTGCTCAGGACAGCAAGAGGTCTGGATTCGGCCTTTCTCCCTACCGCAGGGCAGCTCTTGACCCGTTCTCATTCACAGTTGCTAACCTTGCTTGCTCCCTCTCATATCTTCCTGGGGAGGCCAGCCAAGCTTCTCCCGCCTCGCCCTGGTCAGGCCCACCCCCTTGTAGGCAGGCACTGGCTCCCAGACTCCAGCCCCAACAGTTCTCTCCAAAGGCACCTGGGGAGACTACTTCCAAGCAGCTCCCTTTAAGGATTTTTTTCTTTAAAAAAAAAAAAAAAATCTTTTGGGTTTTTTTTCTCTTTTCTTAAAAAAAAAAAATATATATATATATATATATATCTTCATTTAAAATACAGTCCCCCAGGTTGAGGTATTCAGTGGCCTGTTGTCACGGCAGAATGAGTACAGTAGAGTGCCTGGTCAGGGGTGGCAGGGGATCTAACTGGAGACTGCCATCACATAGTTTTTCGAGGGGCTGCTCCGGCCCAGCATCATTTGGTTCTTGCAGGTGAGGAGCCCATAGGAGGCAGCCACAGGGGCCTCCTCGTACAGGACGCAGATGGAGCCATCCTCCCCGATGCGGTAGGACACCTCATAGGGGTCCACCCACAGAGTCAGCTCACTGGGCAGCAGCCGGTGCAGCTGGGGCTGGCTGAGTCCGATCTGGCTGGCCACCTTGCTGATAATGGGGTCCATCTTGTGGTTGATGCGAATGCAGCGGTAGCCTGAGCCCTTGGATGGCTTCTCAGGAAACCAGTGGTGTTTGTAGTGCTCTGTGGGGATGGAACAAAAGGGAGATGGCTTGGTTAGAGTAGCTGGGCTGTGGAGGCTACCACAAGGGTGGGATGGGAATGAAGGGATAGAGTAGAGGAAGGAACCCAGAGATTTTAAGTAAGCAACGTGGTTTCTCATGAGTTCCAGGACCCTCCTGGAACCCTCCTGCCACCGAAGCAGAGGAAATTATATGGGATTCCTTCCTCACTCCTTCTAGGCAAGGATGTGAGTGTATATGGGGAGGGAGTCCCCATAGTTCTGGGGCAATCCCAAGCAGACAGTGTATTGCTGTTAGCACACACACACACACACACCCTCCGGTTAAGAAGGAGGGGTGAGACCCGAGGACATGTCCAGGCAGTGCTCCTGGAGACAGATGAGCTGAAGTTGCAAGGCCGGGAAGGCTGCCATCATTGCTGTGGATCCACAGCAAGTCACTGTGTCTCCCACCCTGGGCCTCAGAGGCTCCCTCTTGCCTCCCTCAAAAGCCAGAGACCCTCTGCAGTGGCTAGGGAGCCAAAGCTGGGTTGTTTTTGATGAGACGTATGTTGCTCCTCAGAAGGCAGGATCTGTGTGGGCAAGTTCGGAGATGGCTATCGCTGCCCCGAGCCCAGTGCCGAACCCGCTAGAACAGCTGAGATAGGTCTCCCCCGGTTGCTTATCTGTCGTCAGCCCCAGCACACAGGCCAGCAGGGCGCAGTTACTACCTGCAAGGCTTTCTCAGCACCGTAACGAGGGGCAGATGGCTAAGGGGAGCCAAAGTGTACAGACGGGGCCGGGATTCCAACTTCCAGCAAGTAGCAGCCGGCCCGGGCGCGGCGCAGCCCGAGGACCCACGGCAGATCCACGGCCGAGGATCCAGGTCGCTGAGAAGCTCAGTGGCACCTTCTCGCCCCACAACGACCCGGTGGCCGGCGGGACTGCCCGTCCGCGCCGCCCCGGGGAATCTCGCTAAGGGCGGGGAGCTCGCACCCGCCCGCAGGCGCCTCTTCTCCGGGGGCAAGGGCCGGTGCCTGCGCCCGCGACCGAGCGGAGGAGCGCGCCGGGCCAGGGCCGTCCCGGGGGGACCCGAGCGCAGGGCCGGGCGGGGCGTGACCCAGGGCAGCGGAGGCCCGCGCCGGCCGCCCTCGGGGCTGGGGGAGCCCGAGGCCCGGAGCTGCTCGCGACAGCCCTGCCCTAGGAGGAAGGCAAGGCGGCGCGGGCGGGACGCGGGACGCGGGACGCGGGACGCGGTGGGGGTCGGGGCCGGGGTCGGGGCCGCGCGGACGCCGGGACGTCGGCGAGCGCTCACCGGTTAGCGCCTCCTGGAGGGCTCTGCTGAAGACCTTTAGCCTCTGCTCGCCCACGCAGCCCCGGGTCCTCAGGAGGCTGGAGACGAAGCCCGCGGCGGCGGCGATCTCCGGGAGCACGTCTGCTCTGCTCGCGGTCCAGCGGGCCCGGCTCATGTCGCGCGCAGCTCGGGGGCGGCGGCGGCGGCGGCGGCGGCGGCGGCGGCGAGCGCAGGGGAGGCCTCGGCGGGACGGTCGGCGGCGCAGGGCTCGGCTCTGCGGGACTTGCCCGGGACGCGCCTTTCATACTGTTCCGAGAGGCGGGGGCGCCCGCGGCGGCCCCCATTGGCAGCGGCCAGCGGATGGGGCGGGCTCGGAGGCCGCCGCGCCCCGCCCCGCGCGCCCCGCCCCGCCCCGCCCCGCGCGCCCCGCCCCGCCCCGCCCCGCGCGCCCCGCCCCGCCCCGCCCCGCCCCGCCGCCTCCTCGGCGCTGAGGTCATCGCCCGCTGACGTCACTGCTGGGAACCCGAGCGGCGCTCGCCGGCCGTGGGCGGCGCGGGGAGAGGGGGGCGGCCGGCTCGCCCCAACCCGGGAGTGCCTGCGGCCCTGCCCCGCCAGTCCCGCGACGCGGAGGTCACCCGCCGCCTCTTCCAAGAAGCTTCGCGGACACCCCCTCTCCCACGAGCTCCCTTTTCTGGCGCCCACGTTTTCCAGCGTCAGAACCACTCACCCGGACGCTGTGTCACCGCTTTACCGCTGTGCTGCGTTTGTGAAATAGGCCTCCCTGGGCTCTTCGGAGACGGGAACCAAACCTTCTGTTTACTTCGGGGATAGTCCCGCCTCCAGAAAAGCTCTGTGCTTCCTCGGCACCAGCGCCTTTCTCTCGCCCAGCTGCGTCCCTGTCCCACCTCTCTGACGGCCAGGGCCAGGGCGATGTCGTAAGACTTTTCTGTCGGCCCAAGTTATCTTCCTTGCTCTCGCTGTCTTTTAAATGCCAACATTTTAAAATAAGTGTCCAGCTCTCAACTGCACACAACTTCCCATCCACTTCTTTCTCCTTCCCTCTTCCCCCAGCCCTCTCTCTCCTGTCCATCCTTCTTATGGACTGAAGTTCTTGTAAACACGGTCTCCTGGGTAAAGAATCTCCAGGGTCCACATGCAGCACTGGGCCCAGCGCCTGTGATGGTGCCCGGCGCTGGGCACCATCTCCGGCGCTGGCCAGATGTCCCCTCCATCAAGCTAACTTCTAACCAACATCCTGGGGTCTGGCATAGTAGGTGCTCCATATTTATTTGCTAGGTGAGTCAAACCCAAAGGCGCCTGTAAATTCTTACTTTTCTTGAACTCTAGGTCCTGGTGACCACCTCTGGAGGCAATCCCTCCTCCTTTTCCTGGGCACCTGACGCCAGGCTTCTCAGCCTCCCTTCCCCAGCTCTGTCTGCCCTGGATCCGCTCCTGCCCCTGTTCCCTCTCTGTGTTCCCGCACTCCTTTCCCTTTTCTCTCCAATTGCCTTCCTCAGAGAAACCCTGTTTATGATGATATCCACTCTGATGTTTACTTTTTCACCCCTGACTGTCATATCTGCATAGTGTGTGTCCTTTCATCCTGCTGCTACCACCTCCTGCTCTGTCCTGCCCCTTAGGTGTCCAGCCACCAGCTCAATGTCAGTCTAAGCCCACTGTCTTCCCCAGCTACCTTCCTAGTCAAAGATACCATCACTTCCCCAGGCACTCCAACCTGAAAACTCACCCTAACTTTTGACTTTTTTTTTTTAAGATTTTATTTATTGATGGATGAGAGACACACACACACACAGAGAGAGAGAGAGAGAGAGAGAGAGAGAGAGAGAGGCAGAGATACAGGCAGAGGGAGAAGCAGGTTCCATGCAGGGAGCCTGATGCAGGACTCGATCCCTGGTCTCCAGGATCAGGCCCTGGGCTGAAGGTGGTGCTAAACCGCTGAGCCACCAGGGCTGCCCCCTAACTTTTGACTTCTTGATCTAGCCACAAGACTTGTTGCTTCTTCCTATCTAGATGATTGCAGTAGACTTGTCAGATCTCATCCCCCAAATTACCCTTTCCATTAGTAGAGCTGTATTCCCAAAAGTCTGTATTCACTTACTCTTTCACTCAGCTCATTCTAAAACACCCTCCACCCTCATTTGTCTACTGCATTAAGTCTGGACTCCTTTGCCTAATATCTTGCCTAATCTTCCATCTTAAAAAAGACCTCATCCACCTTTTTAGGTTTCTGCCACTTTGTGTTCCAGGGTCATTCTCCTCACTATTCTCTAAGCATCAGAACAGCTCTGCAGCCCAAAGCCCTCAACGTTTTGCCCATGATCCCCACCCCTGCCCTGTAACATGGTCCCCATTTCATGTATGCCTGAATACACCTGGCTCTGCTGCACCTTGGCTCATGCCATTATGTCCTGGACATCTATCTCACTGCCTCCTTCTTGCCTCTCCCAATCTCCCTCCCACAATCCTGAAGGCACAGCTGGAGCTTGGTTTTGTACCCTGAAAACCTGCACAAACCATTCTCCCACTACAGAATTAATGTTATCCATACCATTTATGTGGCATTTATAATCTATCATTTGATATTATTAGCGATATTTTTAGAGGTTGACATCTTAACATCAGTTGGCAGGCTGCTTGAAAACAAGTTACTATGCTCATTTGTCCTACATTTGTCCAGAACAGTTTAGATTTCAAATATTCTGGTCCACTGCTTCATATAGCTCATCAAGATGCCCTGAAACACATCCGGGAGATGTGCCTCTTCACCAGCTCCTCCCCAAAGCTGGGTCAGGCTAGATGAGACTCTTCCCTCTGGTTGCTGAGAGGAAAATGATTTGTTACAGAAAACAGGGTTGGAGTGGAAACAGGATGACCCTACAATATGTCATCCAGGGAGAGTAGGTGTTGCTCAGACCAGAATTGACCTAAGGCAACCACCAAGGAAATCAGGGAAACAGATTAAAATATAGATAGGTGAACAGGGTGGTTTAGCACCTAAATCTGAAAATACTTTACATCTGCCTGGGTGTGTCTTTGACAAAGGTTGGGTGTTCTTGGGCTTTGTTTTTGTCTAGAACTGATTTTTTTTTTTTAAATCTTTTGGCAGATCATCACCTGCTTTTTTGGCCTTAGTAAATAGAACTCTGTCCTTATGTAGATTTTTTTAAAAGATTTTATTTATTTATTCATGAGAGACACAGAGAGAGAGAGGCAGAGACACAGGCAGAGGGAGAAGCAGGCTCCATACAGGAAGCCCAATGTAGGACTCGATCCTGGGACTCCGGGATCATGCCCCTAGCCAAAGGGAGGCTCTTAACCCCTGAGCCACCCAGGTGTCCCCTTATGTAGATTTTTGTATCACTCATCAGGTCACAAATCTAGTTCTCTATAGACCCAGGACCAGATTTGCCCACATCAAATATGGCGCTCTTTTCATTGGCCCATGGAATCTTTGCACTGTTGTTAAAAGGGCACGGCCCACAGTCCCACATGGTCCCTCCTCCACTACCTAGGTGTGTCTGTGCCTCCTTATTGGTGATTGGTTCCTGAACTTTGTATAGGACATCCAGGAACCAGAAGGCACTCCCCCTACTTTCTCATCCTCTGTTCTTTCTACTCACAAGCCTAGGGAGAGGAGGTTTAATTTTTCCCACACTTAAAGTTCCCAAGTCACTATGCATTGTAATTATACCCAATTCAGGATTTGGATTCTCAATCAGTTTCTTCTAAGAGCAGATACAGTATAGTTGTCCAAATTATTTTTGAAATCTCCTGAAACTGCCCTTCAGTTGCTAGGACCAGGATCCTTAGAAGCCAATGAAGTCCTTAGTTTCTAAGGACTCTACAAACCTAAAAGTCCAGGTTACACTTCTTCCCTTTGCATGTTGCTTTCTGCTTCCCGTTCCTTGGCATGGTCAAGGTATAACTGGAGCATCAGCATAAAGACAGTGGGTCCCTCCCTCCACCCCGCCTTCTTCCTGCTCCTCTTCCTCCTCATTCATTTCTTCCCCTTCTACCCAATCCCCTTCTACCAAGGGCCTGGAGTTGATTTTTTTTTTAAAGATTTATTTATTTATTTATTTATTTATTCATGAGAGACACAGAAAGAGAGGCAGAGACACAGGCAGAGGGAGAAGCAGGCTCCCTGCAGGGTGCCCAATGCGGGACTTGATCCCAGGACCCCGGGATCACACCCTGAGCCAAAGGCAGATGCTCAACCGCTGAGCCACCCAGGAATCCTGGGCCTAGAGTTGAATTCTGAACATGAAATGCCCTGACATACTGTGCCAACCTCTGACTCTACCCATTGCCAAGTGGGCAGGTAGTGGTGAGGGTGGGGGTGGACATCAGTTCATGCCTCATCTGGATCAGAAACTTCTGTGCCATGTGAGCCTGACCTGCTGACTTCCTGGTCCTGCATGCCCATCTTACCCACTTGGATGGACCACCTATGTGGACCACTGTAGAGTGAAACATGGCATCCCACTCAGGACAGGGTCGCTCTCCTCAGGCCTCAGCTCTGGCCTTGTCTGTGAGGTAATCACAGAGGCTTGCTCTCCACTCCTTAGTCAGGAGCAGCCAGATCCTTGTGTATGACTCATCTTTCCCAGTGTCCTGTTTAGGCCTCTAAGGCCTTGGCGTGATTGCCAAGATTACCTCTCAGTTTCCTGATCACATGTGGAATCCTGAGGCTGAGCAAAGCTAATCTGCTGGCAGAGCTGAGCTGAGGTATTCTACAAGGATGACATCAGCTCACTCCCACTCTGTGCAGTGTGTAGTACTCGCGGGTCTCTGTATGTGTGCACAAGCGTGTGTGTGTGTGTGTGTGTGTGTGTGTGTGTGTGTATCAGCATGGGCAGGGAGAACAGCATATATAAATATATCTGAGTGAGTATACACTTCAATGTGTTGTGCGCTCTGATGTTCAAGAGTAGGAGGGAACATGGATATGTGTTTGTAGATGTTAAAATGCACTTAAAATAGTAGACACAGAGGAATGTCATTTCATGCGAAGTGTGGATGTTTTGGTGGAGTGTGTGTTTTGGCGGAGAGAGTAGATTTGGTGGGGTATGTCTGAGTGTGGCTGGTATAGATGCTAATTTGATCTTTCCTCTTTTCAGACCTCCCTGGTGACAGCCTCACTCAGCTGTCCAGAGCTGATAAGAAACACTACCCCAGGAGGGCCAGATGCCTCTTCCTCACTTCCTACTCAGGCTGGAAATACTGCCAAATATCTTCATCACTCTTTGTGAGCCTTAATGGGCAATGTCCAGGACATCTTCAGGGCTCTATGTCATCTCACAAAGTCATCCTTCTCAAGGGCAGCTCTAGGCCAGCCAGTCTGAGAGTTATTCTTTTTTCTTTTTAATTTAAATTCAATTTGCCAGCATATAGTATAACACCCCTTGCTTATCCCATCAAGTGCTCTCTTCAGTGCCCATCACCCAGTTACCCCAACCCCCCATCCCCCTGCCCTTCTGCAACCCTTTGTTCGTTTCCTAGAGTTAGGAATCTCTCATGGTTTGTCTTCCTCTCTCATTTTTCCCCACTCAGTTTTCCTCCTTACCCTTTTGGTCCCTTTTACTATTTCTTATATTCCCCGTATGAGTGAAGCCATATGATGATGGATTTTCTCTGATTGACTTATTTCATTCAGCATAATACCCTCCAGTTCTATCCATGTCGAAACAAATGGTAGATATTTGTTCTTTCTGATGGGTGAGTAATATTCCATGGTGTATATATATATATATACACACACACACACATATATCACATCTTCTTTATCCTTTCATCTGTTGAAGGACATCTCAGTTCCTCCTACAGTTTGGCTACTGTGGACATTGGTGCTATAAACATTGGGGTGCAGGTGTCCTGGCATTTCACTGCATCTGTCTCTTTGGGGTAAATACCCAGTAGTGCAATTGCTGGGTCATAGGCTAGCTCTATTTTTAACTGCTTGAGGAACCTCTGGAGTTATTCTTTACAACCAGAAACAGGAATCAAAGATAGAAGAAAATGACATTGTTCTCCAAGCTTGTTAATGAAGACTGTATGAAAGTGAGGATGTGAGCTCTTTTAAAAATTTCTGTCTTTAAACCCCTTCACCTGCCTCAAAGTGAACCAAGAATAGGGAACAGAAATTACTAATGCAAAGATGATTAGAGTTGAGGGCTAGCTGGAAAACTACCCATCTGGGCCGAAGAAAGACTTGGTAAAATATAAATAGGTGAAGAGTTTCCTAATCTCTGGGTCACAACAATTTCCAAGTGCCCCAGGACCCTTTCTGAGAACCTGTGGAGGAGTGGAGATGGGTCTGAAAACTAAAAAGTAACCCTTCCTCCACTCGATCTGAAGATAGAAGCAAAAGAAGATTTAATGGTACCCAAAATACCTATATTAGACAACAGAATCACTTCCTGATAGGAAGGTAAGCATCATCTGGGATGTGCTCAACAAGATGCCTGCTCCGGCCAGGACTCAGACCCCCTGGGGTACAGGGCATCTTTCCAGGGAGGGAGGAACAGGAGGTGGTAGGGTGAAGGCTGCAGGCTCCTCCCCAAATTGGCATTTAAGCTGGAACCTCAGTGGCCACCACAGGACTCCCAAGTGATGAACAGAGACAGCGGCGGCAGATGCCAGTTTCCATTGGCTGCCACTACCTGGGAGCCCACCAGACACCCAGTGACTAAAAAACTCAGGACCTCTCTAAGCCCCAGGCACACCCACAGGTGAGCTTGGGAGCCTCATGTTCTCAACAGCACAGTCCCTGAGTTTTCCCAATTTACTCAACTCTTTCCCCCAAATGTTACCTTTGTAGCTCAGAAGCCACAAATTGGAAGCCCAAGAGTCAGAGCTGACCCCACATATATACTGTCTGGCCTGTAGAGTGTTTAAATATTTTAAAAATTAATTGTCAACATTTAACTGTTAGGAAGTGTCCTATTTTTTAAAAAAACCCTAGAATCATGCTTTCTCTTCAAGGACCTGAATCTAAACGCTGGTCCCACATTCCTGCTCAGAGTTGACAAGTACCTAAGACAGGGAGCGTGTCCTCCCGGTTCGCCATGGTCGAGGCCTTTGGAGGCTACGTGGTGGTTAATATTTATCAAGGAGATATGCTGGGTTTTAAAAATCATGCTGTCTTCTGATATAGAATAAATCCCAAACCATAATCTCTAACCCCAACTTTACAACTGAGCTCCCGCCTGCTGTTTTTCTGATTGAGAACTGGGTATCTCTGAAATATTTTTCCAGTATTTTAATCTCAACATGTAACAAATCAAGATCCTTCTCTCCCATCTTCCCCACTTCCAATTTCTTTCTCTTTCTCTCTCTCTCTCTCTCAAAGGCATTACAATTCTTTTCCTAGTCATCAGGTTCACTGTCTGACAGATATTTTTATTTTTTTTAATATTCTATTATTTATTTGAGAGAGAGAGCACAAGCAAGGGGCAAAGGGAGAGGGAGAAGCTGAGCAGGGAGCCGAACATGGGGTTCCATCCCAGGATCCTGGGATCATGACCTGAGCCAAAGGCAGATGCTGACCCCACTGAGCCACCCAGGAGCCCCTGGCAGACATCTTTAACCCTACCCCTGATAATCAGTTGTCAAGGCTTAGGAAGTCTCTGTCAGCAACATCTTTCCTGTTTTTGCCTGGCCATGGGCATTGCCCTGCCTCTCCCAGTCCTTCTGTCCCCTCTAGACCATTGCCATGGCCTAGTATTCTATCTTCCAGTCTCTCCTCACTTCAGTCCATGCTGAAGACTGCTTGCCAGACTTAATTTTCCTTGAATAATATTGTGTCACCTTTGGGCTTTAAAAACCTCCAGTGGCTTCCCATTGCCTCCAGAATTCATTAAAAATCTCTTATTTGGTATTAGAATTCCTAGACCATAAGACCTCCTAGGACAGTAATTCAGATCACCTGGGGAATTTGGTAAAAATTCAGATGTAGCTGCCTATCCCTGAGATTCTGGTTCAGTAGTTGGATGTGGGGCCTGGGCATCTGAATTGGTAATGAGAACCCAGGCCCTTCTGTTGCAGTGGCCTGTGGACCCCACTAACACACCCTGTATTAGAGCACCAAGCCCACAGTTATCTGATGTATCTGCAGCTGCTCCATCCCCATGGAGCTCCTGCAACTAGCTTCTCCTGCCCCAGCATCTGACCAACTTCTGGCTGAGCTGAATGGGTGGATGAAACCCACCCCTGCCAAAGATGAAAGCTAGGTCTTTACCGCCAGCCAGATTTTTGAAGGCCCCTCTCTGCCATGTCAGAGAGACCTTCAGTAACCAGAGGCCTAGCTTAGAAGAGCAAACAGTAGTCCTACTGGACAAGTCCCTTCTTTGATCTCAGAACATGAAATTCATTTAGATATACCTGGATTCATTTTGTTTTTTGTTTTTTTTTTTTTGTTTTTAAATAAGCTCTACGCTCAATATGGGGCTTGTACTCATGGCCCAGAGATCAAGAGTGGCATGCTCTACAGACTAAACCAGCCAGGTGCCCCCAGACATACTTGCTTTTGTTGACCAACCTGGAGTCTCATCCTGCATCTGCCACCTATGATCTTATGACAAGGCAAATAGTTATCTCTCTTATCCTCAACTTTCTCATCTTTAAAATGGGAACAATCGATCTTCACTGAGTTATTGGGTACATGAGAGGTAATCTATGGAAAGTGCTTAGCATACCTAAATCACAGGTGCTCAATAAGCCATAGCTCTTATTATTGCTGTCAGAAGCAAGGTTTTCAGAAATCATCTATGCAAAATGTCTAAATTTCCAGATGAAGAAAAGGAGACCAGGAGATGGGGGAAAGATGCCCAAAGTCACAAAGTGACTTTGTGGACCAGAACCTGAATCTCCCACTCAGTCTGTGCTCTTTCCACTTTCCAGACTCCTGTCTTGTGACACACACTTCATTAATTCACTCATTCATTTATTCACTTACTCAGGGAGTATCTACCAGGTACCCATGGGTGCCAGGCTCCCGAGATTCCGGGTAGTGGTGGGTGCCAGAGGCTGAGACCAGGACATGGTCACTTGAGAGCCAGGAGAGTGAAAGCCCAGGGACAGAGTGAATTCAGCTGCTCACACAGATGCTGAAGCTTCTTTGGGTGGTGGCAGGAGTTTGAGGTGAAGAGAAAAGTTGGGAGGCTTGCTGGGGCAAGATCTTGGGTCAATGAGGATTGAGCAGGAGGGCAAAGATGACTTTCCAGGGGGACAGAACAATGGGGAACAATGGCCAGGAAGAGCTAATGCAGAATGAGGAGGACTCTGCCCCTCTGCATGAGTCTGAGGGGTTCCGGGTGTGACTCAGAGACAAGCTCCCCCAAGGGGGCCTTTGGGGTATAGCTGGCTTAAGTTCAAGAGGTAAAGAAAATGTTCAGAGGAGTTGAGGATATGGGGTAATTTGTTACACCAAAGAGGACTGGTAAAGAGGTCTGGAGCCTGGAGAGCTGGGCTCAGCCAGGAGACCTGAGACCCAGAGTGCTGGGCGGGGCAGGACACTGCCACTTCTGCTCTCTAGGGGTGGGGGGGTGAGGAGTGGGGGCAGGGGTGGCAGCTGGGAGACCACAGGGTGACCTCTGTGGCTTGGAGGGGTGAGGCCTCCAGGTTCTTGGACTTGGGCTCTTAGGCACTGCTTTGTGTTCCCAAATTCACCCCTTCATCCCCCCTACATCATTGTGCATCATGTTGGCTCTTGCAGACTCCCTCTCCTCCCTCTGGGAGAGAGCTGGAAAGTCTTATTAATTCATCAAACTTGTAACTGAGGCTGACAGTATGCCAGGCCCAATGGAGGGAGGGAATCTGCTCCTCAAGACAGCTTTTTCCCTGAGGGTTGCTCCTCAGCTGCTATGTCCTACTGACCCACAAGCATCCACAGGCAAAGGAACGCTCTGGTGTCCTTCCTTCCTTCACCAGCCTGGCCTGTGGTAGGGACAAGGCAAGAGAAGGCAGGATGGCTGAGGGTGTATGAGAGAAAGAGTGAAGGACAGAAGAGGTAGGGGGGCTGGGGCTGGGTGGGATGTGGACAGATGGCCAGACCAGTATTTGGCTGGAAAGGTCCCCAGTGATGTGTGTTTGCTTCTGTGACCCCCTAGGTGTATCATCGGAGCAAAAGGATGGAAACTATCTGTTAAAAGTCTATGATCCTGGAGGCCCCCCAAGAATGTGACCTCCCACACCTTTATCCTCTGGGCCTTCTCCAGCGGTGCTAGAAGGTGTGAAAGTGTCGGAAACTCTACAGGGAAACACATGGACTTGGGGGCAGAGCAGATCTGAGGCTGGATTTATTGCCTCTTTCTCAAACGTAGAGGACAGACACGTTGTAAACCCTCCTCATCCTCACTCCCGGGGGGCCCAGGATAAACCCCCTTCATCTCCAGACAGAGAACAAGAGGCCCTGAGACCGTTGGAGCTTCCCCAGATGTTGTTTTGGCAGAAACATAATGCAGCTGGGCCTCCTGGGGCTGAGTGTCTGGGGCAGGCAGGAAGCTGGCATCATAGCTGTGACAAAGACCCCCCTGCCCCCTACCGCCACCGCCACCGCCTTGGGGTGGGGCCTGAAGTGTGGAAAGAGAAAGAGTCAAGAAAGAGAGACAGAAGGAAGAATGTGGAGAAGAGGCCCCAAAGCTTCCCACCTCTGGCCTCCTGGCTCTACTGCACAGTGGCTTGGTGCCAGGGGAGGCTGACCCCTGGATCCCTATGGTTCATGGGAAGGGTCCTGGTGGCCAGACCAGGAGTCACCTCCCTGAGCCTCAGTTTGCTTATCTGTGACAAGAGGGAGAGGTCAGGAGATCCACCCTGTCCCTTCCTCAATCTGTGATCTGTGCTCCATACTGCTGACTCCCTGGGGGCCCCCCGAGAATACGTGATCACCAGAGCTCCTGATTCGGTGACAGGTATCCAGGAGGCCCCCTTCCTGAGCTGATGCCCTGTATCCAGTTAGGGACCTGCCCTGTCAATCGTCCTGTGGAAAGAGCTCCCACTCAGCATCACTAAAGCTCTTTGCCATCATATCCCACCTGGACAATCACAACAGTTTCCTATGTGGTCTGTCTACCTGGAGGGGACCCCCTTCACGCCCTTGACTTAGTCTATACTCTGCTGTAAGAATCCCTTCTAAGCAAGGATTTATCTTATCTCCTTTCTGCTTAAAATCCTTTGAAGGCTCCTTAGAGGAAATTCAAATTCAAAGCCTTTATAATCTGGCTCAGTGAGCCTCTAAGCTCAGTTAACCTCATCTGCAGTGCTTCTTATTTTTTAAAAAAGATTTTGTTTATTCATTTGAGAGAGAATGAGCAAGAGAGAGAGAGCAAGAGAGCATGAGTGGGGGGAGCAGCAGAGGGAGAGGGAGAAGCAGACTCCCTGCTGAGTGGGGAGCCCAACCAGGGGCTCGATCCCAGGACTCCGAGATCATGACCTGAGCCTAAGGTAGACACCTAACCAATTGAGCCACCCAGGTGCCCTCGCAGTGCTTCTTAAACACACACTTGTACTTTGATGCCACCGTGGCTTTGCTCATATTATGTGCTCAGCCTAGAATTCTCTGTTCACATCTTTTTACCCATCAAAACACTATTCATTCCTTCAAGACCTGGCTTCTCAAATGTCACCTCCTATGTCAAGCCTTCCTGGATTCACCACAATCTCCCAACTCCCCGTTGCAATTAGCCACTTCCTCCTTTGTTTATAACTGCATAGCTCACATGCTGGTGTTACAGTTCATTATGTAGCCCCAGTGAGACTAGGGTCCTTTGAAGGTAGGGTCTGGCTTACTTCAGTGCCTGGCACATGCCTTGGCCCTCTGCACATAGTAGGGACTCGGTGACTCTGGTTAAATTCATAGCTCCATGCAAGTGATACAGTAAGGGAGAGAACATTATTCTTCCCATATTAGAGAAGAAATAGTAAGCACAGGTAGGAGGATGGATGTGACAGAAAAGGCACTAAAAGGGGCAGGGTAGGGTGGGGAGCCTGGGAAGGGGTGAGAAGGGATTCTACACCTTACCATCTCTACCCCCAGCATGAAGAATAAGGTCAGGAGGGAGGAATCTCTCTGCAGATTAAGAATGGGTGGTCTCAGCTGCTTAGTATATCAGCCCTGTTCTGATGATGACTGACCCTCATGGTTCATAATTAAACTTCTGACCTAGCTTGTAATTTATTTATTCAAGTGTGGTCGTTGGAGCACATGGCCTAGAGCCACACTGCCCAGATTCTAGCTTAAGCCAGTTATTAAATCTCTCTCTGCTTAGTTTCTTTTATTTCTTTTTTTTTCCAGTTTCTTTATCGATAATATGATGCTAACAGTAGTTCTTATCTCATAGAGCTATTGCCTTAAATGAGTTAAATTTGTGCCTGGCACTGCTGGGGATTTACCCCAAAGATGCAGATGCAATGAAACGCCGGGACACCTGCACCCCGATGTTTCTAGCAGCAATGTCCACAATAGCCAAACTGTGGAAGGAGCCTCGGTGTCCATCGAAAGATGAATGGATAAAGAAGCTGCGGTCTATGTATACAATGGAATATTCCTCAGCCATTAGAAACGACAAATACCCACCATTTGCTTCAACGTGGATGGAACTGGAGGGTATTATGCTGAGTGAAGTAAGTCAGTCGGAGAAGGACAAACATTATATGGTCTCATTCATTTGGGGAATATAAATAATAGTGAAAGGGAATAGAAGGGAAGGGAGAAGAAATGGGTAGGAAATATCAGAAAGGGAGACAGAACATGAAGACTCCTAACTCTGGGAAACAAACTAGGGGTGGTGGAAGGGGAGGAGGGCGGGGGGTGGGGGTGAATGGGTGACGGGCACTGAGGGGGGCACTTGATGGGATGAGCACTGGGTGTTATTCTGTATGTTGGCAAATTGAACACCAATAAAAAATAAATTTATTATTAAAAAAAAAGATTTGTGCCTCGCACATGAGTGTGGTCCGTCCATGTTCATTATTATTACTTATAATTTATATTTTGCTTCCTTCCAAGAACATGAAACACCTTAAAATATTGAACCACGCATATAGAAAAGGATAATTATATGTATATATTCATATTGTATTAAAGACCAGAAACCAATTAGTAGTATGAGGGAAAAAGATAAAGCTAGGTATTTGCTAATGTGTCTGAATTAGCTCCTTTACTGGCCCATTAATTATCTGTGAGATTCCAGGAAGCCAAAGCAAAAAAGCAATACATGCATTATATAGTTTTCATTGTGAAATGTAAGAAAGCATTCAAGTCAGCCTCTTACAGTAACCACCCTCCAACACACATACACAGACACACTGAATTCGAGGAGGAATTTATGGTGTGAATCCCTCTGTTGGAATATTAGAGCCCAGGGATCTAAACTTATTCTCAGTTGGCATTTAGTATCATTCTCAACTGAGCTTTAATGAGAGCCCATGATGACAGTGGGAGTAATCAGAGTCAGGATAAATGGCCAGGAAAATAGCAATCAGCATCCTTTCCATGTTTCCTTCTATGTCAGTTCATGGTTTCCTTCCCTCCCTCTCTCCCTCCCTCCCTCCCTCTTGGTTCAGGAAACTCCCTTGAGGTCAGAGGTTGGGTCTTCTGAGTCACACAAATGGCCAAGTGGCTGCAGGTGCTTTCTGCTACCTCCCCCACCCCCAGCACTGGAGTTATGTGGAAATGAGATGGGTCCCCTGGCAGCAGCTCCTGAAGTGAGTGGAGCTGGAGGAATGCTATGAGATAGGGCTAGGATCATTTGAAGAAGGGGGAGCCCCCAAATTTGAGGAGGGTGATAATCTTAGTGGGAATGCAAAAGCTCCTAGCAAGGTAACAACTCCCTGCCTCCTCCCACCCCCCAAGTTCTAAACTCAAAGAAAAATCTATGGTAAGCAAGCATCCTTATGTAAAAAATACATATAAGTCTGGAAACGCCACCCACCCCTGTCCAGCCTAGACTGGCTTAGGAGGAGAGACTCTACTTAAGAACTGAAACACACAAAGGCTTCGAACCCATCTCTGTTGAGTTCAGATAAAGGCTCAGAGGTGTAGTAAGGGGTCAGGAATGGCTGGATTACCCTGCAAAAGAAAACAGGAGGAATCTGCAAGGAAAGGGCTAAAATCCACAGCTCATAACAGCGAGAACACTTGTGGATCAGCAAGATGATTCCTAACCTGATCTGACTGCAGCAAAACAGGAGCTCAAAGCCAGAGGCAATGATGAGAAGGAAAGTCTTTCCTACTCTCCAGCCCCGCACCCAGAGGAATCTGGAATGTTCTGAGAAAGAGCATTGGATCTCTCATAGATCTTGGAATGTATCTTTGAACAACTCTTAGCCAGTATCTAAAGAGCAGGTGACCTCCACGGACACAGTTCACCCATTGGGAGCATGGCCGTGGGTGTTGTCCCCAAGTGCCTTGACTTTAATGAGAACAACCACCTCCAAAAGAGGGTTCCTCCCTGCCCACTGTGCAATCTACTTCTCAGCAACCCAGCCTGGTCCTCCTTTGCAGGGAGGAGGTTGCATGGGGATTGAGGAAGTCAAGGGGTGAGGAGGAAGAGGGGGAGGGTAAGTAAGATTCCTTCACCCTGTCTGGCTCTCACCAGGGCTCACCGCCATTTATATATGAGTCATAGGTCAACCACTTGACTCCAGGATCTGAACACCTTTTGTCCTTTCTGTCTTAGAGCGAGCAATCAAAAGGAGGCTTGGTATCCACTTAGGACTGGAGACTGGGGGCTCTTCTGTCTGGTTTGGGAAGAAATGGTTCCTGCCCTCAGGAAACTCCAAGTTCCCAAGGAGGAGGAAGTGTGCACATGGAGGACACTGCTGCCCAAGCAGCCAGTGGACAGGGAAATGTGTGCAGAGGAACATTGTGCAAATACAGTCCGGAATTAACTGAAGGGGCTAGAGTGGAGGTGCCAGCAGACAGCTGGTGGCCAGCAAGAAATAGCTGGGAATTCTGAGCCCGAACTGGATTTGGAGGTCAGTCAGGCCAGTCCTGTACACTGTCTAGTACTATAGGAGGCGTTCGCACAACGATGACTGCTGGCCTGCTGCCTTTGGGCAATTCCGGTTTCCCTCAAACTTTAACTGGAAGGGTCATCTCCAGCATGCTCACCACTTGCTTACTAACTAACCAGAGGCTGGGAACAGCCTCTCACAGCCTTGGGAGCCAGGAGGCAAATACCAGATGACTCTGTTTACAAAGCTTCCCCTTTTCAGCAGGGGGAGGGCATTCCCAGAGCAGCTGGGTGAGACTCCGGAGAGGCAGCTTCTGGAGGCTGAGTCAGCCTGTGGGCTTTTGCTGCACCCTTACTCAGGAAGAGCACCTGAACAGGTTCTTGCGGGGCACAAAGTGACCACCCATAATTTTGCACCATGTTTCGCCGTTTACAAAGGTGTTTAGCACCAATAGGTGGAGGGCTCATCTGACCCTTAAGGCTAGTATCAGCTATACTTTATGAGTAAGGAAACTGAGGCTCGAAGGCATTAGGATGCTAAAGGTCAGCCGGCCGAGGCAAAGAGGTCCTTCCCACTACGGCACCTGGCCTCCACATCACAGCCTCGGACTTCAGGGACTCAGGGGAATTAAGGGACTAAATACATCCATTAAAGGCCAATTCCTCCTCTGCATTTCAATCCAGCTCTGCACGCCGCACCTAGAGAAGCCCTACGAGGGAGGAAGATGGGAAAGGCCGGGCCTCTCCCAAACCGGCTCACCTAAACCCCTTTCCGGGGACTGCCAGGGCGGGGGAGGCGGACAGCTGTCGCCCGGCCCCTCCGGAGTCTGCGCCCATATAAGGGCAGCGCTTCCCGTCGGCGGGGCGGGGACGCGCGGGGGCTCACGTCAGCGGGCGGCGGGGGCGGCCCCCGGGCGGGGGCGGGAGGGAGGCGGGCGCGGCCCCGGGCGGGAGGGAGGAGGGGGCGGGAGGGAGGCGAGCGCGGCCCCGGGCGGGGGGCGCCTGGGGGTGCGGGGGTCGCGCGGTTGCGCACTTTCCGAGCGGGCGGCGGGGGCGCGCGTGTGTGCGTCCTGGTCCCGGTACGGCCGAGGGCGTTTGGTCTCCAGGCGTCGGGGCCGGGCCGGGAGCTTTGCCCGGGGTGTTTGGAGACGATCGCGCCTCCACCCTTTCCCTCGGTGCGCGGTGCGCGGTGCGCGGTGCGCGAGCAAAGGGACTCCCGGCCCTGCGCTCCCGGAGACGCCCCCCGCCCCAGAAAGCCTCACGAGGGGCGCTGCTGTGAGGACAGGGCTGCCTTTTTACCCAGCCGCCTCCCAGCCACCCCTGTCCCAACCAAATCGAATACAAACAGGAGAAGCCCTAAAAAGGAAGTTTTCGGGATGGTTAGTGCCAGGCGGAGGCCTGCAAACAGACGAGAAATTAAAGGAGAGAAACTCAGGCTCACGTTTCCACCTTGGAGCCTTTATGGAGCCTTGGCGGGGCGCGGCAGGGCGCGGTGTCCGTGCTCAGGTGAAGCCCCCCTCGGACTGTGGCTCTTAGAGCCCTGCCTGTGTCACCTGAAATTGTGAAGAGGCGTGGGTGGGGGCAGAGACGAATAAGGATTGTAAGGAGGGGCGGTAATGTGCTAGAGAGAGGGTGTAAGAGAAGTAGGACATAGATGGGAAGAGCCAGACACTGGAGCAGAAGCTCAGCTTGTGGTTGAGTAACTTGGCTGGCCCTGCTAGGGTGGGGCTCAGGCATAGGGGAAAGTCCCCAGGGCCTCCCAAACTGTCCCTTCACACCCACAGTGCTCACCCACCCACTCTCCTTACCCAGTCTAAGACCTACTTCCTTTCTTTATTTCCCCCTGGCAGAGTTGCTGGTAGAGCCTCAGGGACCCCAAGTTCCCCGCACAGGGAGAGAGAACCAGAGTCCGGGGGTGGGTGGGAGGACTGGGGCCCTCCATTATGGAGGATCTGTCCAGGATTCGACCAGTTTGCCTTGACTGGGGACACCATCCTCGGGGCCTATGCTCAGAATGGTTATTTGAAAATGGTTTTATGGCTGGGGATTGCAGATCCTGCAGAACAGAGGTCTTAACTTCCTTGGGGTCTAGCATCCTGGGGTTGGACCATCACAAAGTGTCCCGCATGCTGGTGATGAGGGTGACCTTTCAAGTCTTAGCTCTGCTACTCTCCCTGAGGTTTTGGGCAAGTTCCTAAAGTCTCCGAACCTCAAGGCCAGGAGTTGTCTGAAAAATAAGAATATGGGTATCTGTCTTATTGGTTCTTTTGAGGATTAAAAGTGATTATGCCTGGGCACCCCTGGTGGCTCAGCAGGTATAGCGCCACCTTAAACCCAGGGCCTGATCCTGGAGACCCAGGATCGAGTCCCACATCTGGCTCCCTGCATGGAGCCTGCTTCTCCCTCTGCCTATGTTTCTGCCTCAGAATAAATAAATAAATCTTTCTCTTTCTTTCTCTTTCTCTCTTTCTCTTTAAAAGAATAAATAAATAAATCTTTAAAAAAGTAAAAATGATTATGCCTATAAAGCATTTCATACATAGTAATCCTTACATAATATTTATGCATCTGGTACATAGAAAATAATAAATAGTAGCCATTATTACTATTAGTAGCAGCAGCGGTAACTGAAGAAGGCCTCTCTAGGATGCCTATAGGGAAAGTCAGCCCAAATTGTCAGGAGTTCAGGGGTCCCCTGCCCCTCAGCTTGTTTCTCCCTCTAGTACCTCATCACCTGGGCTGCCTCTTCCTCCATCCAGGTCTCGAAGAAAGAGCTGTGAGCCTGGGAACACCACAGGTGTTTGCACCCTGGCTCTGCCTCAGTTTCCTTATCCCTGAAGTAGGGAGTGTACTCTCTGGGTGGCTTCTCTTATTGTGAGAGTCCAGGGAGTAAAAGTGTGTGCACATACGTTGAAGATTGTCCCCACCTACCACTTCTCTTGGTGACTTGTCCCTCAGCCTCAGCTCCTGGTCCTGTTTCTCCAGACCAGGAGTCTCCCTCTGTTCACAGCCTCAGCCACTTGGGGCACAGCTTGATCAATGGCTCTCCCTTCAGACCTCAGACTGCTCCTGTGGATAACTTGGCAGGGCAAGAAATAGGTCTGCTTTGTTTCATTTGGTGACAGGTGCCAAGCCCTGGGGCAGAGCTTGCGGTAGGGGTTCGGTAAAGGCTAGTTTCCATTGCCTCTCAGCAAATCCTAGGGCAGGAGGCCAAGGGAGGTGGCCCCGACTGACTTTAGAGAAGCAAGCTTCTGTCCTCTGGGAAGGAGGGGTTGGGGAAGAGAGGAGGGCAGAGGACGGAAGGCACCATCTGCACTCAATAATTCCTGTCTTTGCCAAAGCCCAGGATCACCACCATCAGCACAGGGCTGCTGTGGTTCCCTGTGGTTCCTGGGCCCAGAGAAACCTCTGAAGGCCTCTAGCCGCCATGCTCCGCTCTTCTTGGGGAGGAGAGCAAACGTCAGGCTGAAAGGGAAGTGCTTGGGCAACAGGTTCCACTTCCTCACAGCTGCAGCACACACCAAGCCCCTCCCCTGGCCCGAACCCGCCCCAGCCCCGCCCCAGGCCACAGGGTTCCTCTGGTGCCCGCTGGGAAACGGAAAACAGCAGTTGTCCCGCTGATGGTTTTTTTTTTTTTTTTTTAACCTTTATTTATGATAGTCACACAGAGAGAGAGGCAGGCTCCATGCACCGGGAGCCCGACGTGGGACTCAATCCCGGGTCTCCAGGATCGCGCCCTGGGCCAAAGGCAGGCGCCCAACCCAACCGCTGCGCCACCCAGGGATCCCCCGCTGACGGGTTTAAAGTGAGATTGGCTTTATCTCACCCTTACCTCTGCGCTCCCCCCCTCCCTTAGGCTAGATCCCCGCTCCTCAGGCAATTGCTCCTGGGCTAGCCGTTTCCCCACCCTTCTGGGGGGGAGGGGGTGCTCTCCCCCCTCCCCCCCAGCTAGACTTCCTCACTGGGTAATCCGCTCCTGCCCAGCCCCTGAGTGTTCCTGGCTGCTCTGGCCACCAGCCCCCATCCGTGTGGCCCCTTGGACCCTCACTTCTGAGCACAATGACTTTGCATCTGCAGGGGGCCTGAGCTGCTTCTCTAGAAGCCAAGGTTTATGCTCACTCGGGGAGGGCTGGCCTGTAGGGGAAAGGATGTCAGAAGTTCTGCATTTACTGCCACTTAGAAGCCTCTCTGAGCCTCAGTCTCCCCCTCTGAGGGTGATGATACCTGCTTACAGAGTGGCCCATCAGATGAGATGTGGCTGTGAAGGTGCCTCGTGAACAGTGCTGGCATGTGTAGTATTTCTGTCTGTCACCCTGTCTGCCCACCCTCTCCCTTCCAAGAGCCCCCACTACCAGCTGCCATCTCTACAAGGGGCCCTCTTTCCCTCAGTCTCAAGTAAAGTCTACCTTCCTTGGGCAGTGGAGTGCCTCTCCCTCTGTCTTTCAGGGCTCACTTATTGAAATCATGCCACAGACAGGTACATCTGTTGCTTGTGGGGTGTGGAAAATATCCAAGGTTTTCCATGGTTTGTGTGCTCATCTTATCTGTTCCTGCCCTGTCCTGGCACCAGAAGAATAAAAGTTTCTTCCTAAAGCTTGTTCCTTGTTGACCTGACCTACAGCTGGCTGGCACCTCTTTGTTCTCCCACAGCACTGGGTAACAATAAGTATAGTGAATCAAAGTGTGTAGTTTGGTGAGGGCACATAGCCAGACAGCTTTTGGGGCAAAACTTTATTTCTACCACTTAGGACTTTGTAGACCTATCGCTTCTTGGCCTTTTGGCTAAGATCAAGTGTAGGACTTTGTAGACAAATCACTCTCTGGCTGTAGTGGGGTTTTGTGTATTTGCCTCATGAATTAAGCTGATTTAGGATTCACTGGGCATTCAAGAAGGCAGCTGCCTGCCTGAGGAGCCTGGAAAACCCTCTTTTTAGAGAAAGACAAAGATCTCAGGTTTTCAACTCTCAGTGGGCTGTCCTGCCCAGCTGGTCTTGCTTCTCAGAGGTGTGGCAGAGGGCAAGGGCCCCAGTGTCTCCCTGTCTGAAAGCTGTCACTGCCTGGGGTGGGCTGCCCATGTTGCGGGGACAGATGAGCCTTTGAGGTGGGAAGAAGCCCTGTATAAATAAATACCCTCTGGGGCATCTGGGTGGCTCAGCAGTTGAGCATCTGCCTTTGGCTCAGGGTGTGATCCTGGGGTCCTGGGATCCAGTCCCCCATCAGGCTCCCCGCGGCGAGCCTGCTTCTCCCTCTGCCTGTGTCTCTGCCTCTTTCTCTGTGTCTCTCATGAATAAATAAACTCTTAAAAAAAAAAAAATCCCCTACTGCCTCAGGGAGCAGAAGGTTCTGGAAGATACAATATAGCTTTATTCCTAGCTTATCAAGCAGACCTAGAACTGGGTGGGATGGAGAGGTGTTTTGAATCTCCCTGCAAAGGTCTAGAGAAATTTCCTTGGGTTAATCATTGTGAAAAGAGTTCCCCCATCACCCAGCAGGCTCCCGGGAGTGGTGGAATTAAGTCAGAATTGTGTGATGAGGAGTCAGCAGTATGGGCTGCTGTGTCAAATTGCCTGGGTTCAAACCTTAGCTTGAACAAGTTAACTAATATTCTCTGTGCCTCAGTTTCCTCATCTGTAAGGTGGGAATTACAGAGTATCACATAGGATTACTTGTGACTAATGAGGTAATAGCGCTCAATAATACTTAGGGTTCAATAAATACCGTCATTATAGAACCTTACTCAAGAGGCCTGCTAATCTATTTCTCTGCTTTTATGAAATGAAGTTCTCTACCACTGAATCAAGCCAGCATTTATTTTTAGTTAGTTATTTATTTTAATTTATTTGAGAGCGCATGAGCCGGGGAGAGGGGTGTGCAGAGGGAGAGGGAAAAGCAGGCTCCCCACTTAGCAGGGAGCTAGCTCCCTCCCAGGACCCTGTGATCATGACCTGAGCCAAGGACAGAGGCCCTCAGGCCAGTGTTTATATGGATATTTCTTCTGGCTTCTGAACTCCAGGCTCAGCAAGAAGAGAATGCTCAGCTCCTTCCTGTGGACTGTGGAGACCAGAGGAATGTCCACCACTGGACAAGGGGTGGTAACAGCTGCCCTGGGGGACTGGGAGGTAGAAAGTCTGAGGATTTTTTCAGTGTAAGAAACCTGCCTGGCCAAGTGTCCCTAACTTGATTCATTCAGTCCCTCGCTAGCCAGGTAGTTTTCATGTTGATAGTGTTTACCTCTCAGGACTTTCATGTTTATGGTATTATATAATCTTCAGGATGATCCCACAGAATAGGCTGTAAAAGAACTTATCAGAGAGGCTGGCTGAGCCTGGATCTCCCACTCCTGACCCCTGTTCCAGCAGGCTGCTCTGGAGTGAGGAGGGGCTCAGCCAGCAGAGCCTCTGCCTCCCACCCCCACCCCCACACCCCAACCCCCCTCCCCCGCCCACTTAGGAAGCTGCGAGGTAGCTCTATGGTGGTAGAATTCAGGGTCCCCCAGTAACAGGATGACTTAATAACAGATGGAATCAGTGGGTTATTTGGGGCAAAGTGTGGGGAAAGGGCTCATCCTTTCCCTTATTCAAACACTCCCACTTAACCCCTGGCCTCCCAGAGTCCAGGAAGCACATGGTGCAGTAGCAAGAACCAAGATTGAAGAGCTGAGTATATTTTTATCCTGCAAATGAGGAATTCTGGGGGGCCCTGAGGGCCTCAGTTCTGGCCTGGACATCCAGAGAGCCTAGGCCCAGGTTTACCATGAGCTGATTATGTGAGGCCAGTAGCATCATCCCTCCAGGCACCTGGGCAAGGAACAGGGTTCTCCCCAGCTCAAAGGGAGGGGTGCAGAGCCTCTTGATCCCAGGCCTGGGTCTTCAACACAGAGTCAGGAGTCAGGAGCCCAGGGAAATGTTGGGTTCTGCTATTGACTCCCTGGGCCTCAGTCCCCTCCATTATAGAGTGAGGGAGTTGGCCCATCCGAGAGCTTGGGCAGCCTGTGATGACCTTCTGTGTACAAAAGGAGCTTAGCTCCTTCCATCTTTTGTCATTTTGTTGATAAACCTTCATTTTGTTGGTCTCATTTGAATCCTTTGAGAGGTTTTTCTTTTTTCCAATTTCATTCAACATTCTCCAAGCAACTAGTATATGGAAGACTGAACTGGCAGCTGGGAGATCACTAGTGGTCAAGATAGCTATTGTTGAGCTTCCTGTTTAGTGGGGGAAGACTGGCAAGCAAACCAGTAATGAGGCCAGGGTCACTGGAAGCCCCGAGGGCAGAAAAGGATCCCACCCAGCCAAAGAGGGTCTCCCTGAGGATACTTAAGTCTGGGAAGAAAAAAAAAAAAAAAAAAAAAAAAAAAAAAGTCTGGGAAGAAAGTCATTTCCTTCCATTAGGAAGGAGAGAGGGGACTAAGCTTTAGTAATCACTTCTCTTGGCCAAACACTGTGCTAGGTAACTCGTCTATGCTATTTCATTCCATCCTTCTAACAACCCTTAGATCAGGCATAAGCCCATTTTACAGATGAGCAAATGCAGGTTCACAGTGCTGAAAGCCATGCCATGGGATGGAGTTGAGACACACAGGTCCACTGGATACTGGAGCCAACGCTCTTTGCACCCAACTAGCTACCATAAGGGAAAGGGCAGGAACAGCTGAGTCTTGGAAACCACTCAGGGTCTGGGCCCTGCTGGCCTCTTCTGTGTCCTCCAGGTCCCTCCCTCTCTGGCCAACAGGAGAACCTCCCCTTTAAGAGACACAGAGCCCCTTAGGAAGGGGCTGGTTTCCATACATTTTTAATGGCCCAGCTGCCAGGGTCTCTCTGCCTCCCTGTGGGACTAACCTGGAGTTTCTCTGCAACTGAGCACCACACTCAGGCCTGTCAATGTTTAATTGCAGCAAGACAGCTGCTTATCTTGGTTACCTGAGTCGTTTAGATTACCCTGGCAGGGACCTGGGCATCAGGGGAGGCAGCAGATGGCAGATTCATGGGTCACCTCTCTGCCCTGCAGAGGGAGGAAGAGAGATTATTGGAGCGAGTAGGGTGAGAAGGCAGGAAACCTGAAGGGGGGTGGGTAGACACTGTAACGGGACCTGAACACCTGGTTGGATGTCTGTGTGGCTCTGGCCACGTCCTCCTCCACCCTTCCTCTTCACTACCTCCAGCAGCCAGCAGTGGGAGTCTGCCCACTGTATGCTCTCAGGGCGTTCCTGGGGGATCCAAAACATCGGGGCAGGAGTGGATGAATCCCTAGAGGCCTTAGACACAGCCTTCCTTTGAGCCCACTGTAGAGGCCCCTGAGCATCTGAATCTCTGCTTATTTTGGGGGTGGGGGGGAACACAGCAGTATTTGTCACTCTTAGGAGCTGGTAAAAATAGGGACTTTGAGGGCTCCAGGGACATCAATCAGCATGTGACAGAGGTGATGCTTACCATATCTTCAGCAGTGGCCTGCCATAAACCCATGAGCTGAGGGTCCACGTGTCCTGGGTCCTGGCTCTCCAGCACCTCCCCCAGGACCCACAGAGTGCCCTGAGCATGTAGTCAATGTCTATTTGGGTAGTGGAATGTCATGGTTCGGACACAGCCCTAGAGGCCACTCAGATGTTATTTACAGACCTTGTCTAATGACCCAGCCTCCAAACTGGGAGGGAGGGCACAGCCTGGTTGCCTTCTCCAATTTCTCCTGCCTTCTGATTTTCTCACACCCTGTCACAATCCCTCTCCCTTCCACCTTCTCTCTGGCCAGGAGCAAGTGGTGCCCTAGATCTGATGTGTGCCTCACAGCTGGGAGCCTGGAGAGAGTGCTCTCAGAACGGAGGCCGGGGTCTGAGAGCAGGGCAAAGGGCCACTGCCAGGGCCAGGCAACCGAGAGAGGTTCCTCGTCAGGGGACTGGACACGGCAAGGAGGGTGGAGAAGTCCCTCTGAGTGGTATTGACCTAGCCCTGCCCCACTACAGGAGACTTCTGTGGGGGGTGGTAGGGAATAGAGATAGGGAAGAGAGATTTCCTGATTATTTGGCTCCTAATTCAAACAAGAAGCTAACAGGTTGAATGAATTAAGAATGGTCAGCGTATCAGGCGAACATTCACAAGCCTAGATCCTTGACTCCCGGGTTGGGTTTTTGAAAACTGATCTTGTAGAGACTGGGGAACCCTGAAGGACGCTCCAGAGATCCTGTATATCAGGATCGAAGCCACAACAGAGATGGAGCAAGGTGTCTCTGCTCTGAAAAGCTCATGGGACCTCCTGTGCGTTGGTTGGGGGTTGGGGTGGAGTGTCTTCATGCTGATGGAGTCTCTCTTCCCCATCTGTTCCATGACATGCTGGGGCTCTCCCACTCCAGTTCCTAGTCTTTCCTCCCAAGATGGCACAGGCCTGGATAGGCAGGCATGTGATATGTGTAATAATAGTCCCTGCCTCAAAATGTTATGGGAATTAAATGAGATCATCCTACAGAATGCTTAGAACAGCACTTAGCACACAGTAAACACTCAGTGTTAGCTATTATTACCAGAGGTAGTAGTCAGAGGAAATAGGTGGGTGACTGAGCTCCAGCACCAAGGCATATCGCCGTGTCTTCCCTGGCTCCATCATTAATCCCCGTATGGTAGTGTGGAGGCCGAGAAAAATTAAGGCCATCCCACCTAAAGTTTAGCATTAGCACAAGTACAGCCATCTTAGGTCCCTGTGAATAAGAGCTGAACTTTAAGGGGAAAAACTGCAGAATGTCCTCAATGTCCTTGGCAGGTAATCCCATATCAGAAAGACAACAGAGCTCAGAATTGCCCTCAGCAGAGAATCCCGTATCAGAAATACAACAGAGCCCACGCCCGTGGTAGGAAGTCCCATCTTAGAATTCTTCCATCCCTTCTGGAAATCCCCTAGACCAGCCTATAAAAAACCCAGCTGTAACCCATTTCGGGGTCCAAGTCCCTGCTCCGCTGTGTCGGGTATACTTGGCCCCAAGCTCGAGCTTGCTAATAAACCCTCGTGCGCTTGCATCGGTGTTGGCTCCTTCGTGGTTTCTCGGATTCGCAATCTTGGGCACAACAGTAGACAGAGCTTTACATCAAGGAAAACCCCTTTGTGGAGCCCCCTCGGAGCCCTGGCATCCGAGGCACAGATCTGTGCTTCATGTGCTTTTCTTCCCTAAAGCCACAGACTCCTGACTTACTGAGTACCTACTGTGCTAAGTTCTGGCTGATGAAGGTGAGTAAGACGGGGTCTGTGTGGTCAGCAAGCTCACAGGGAGGCCAGGAGGATGCCTGGGAGGGGCCCACTGACCATGAAGCAGGGTGCTCAGATTACAGGCCTGGCCCCCAGAGCACCTGAGAGCCAAAGGAGGGAGGAAGAAGGGGTCCAGAGCAGCCCAGGAAGGTCTGCTGGTTGGAAGTGGCCTCCAGAAGAGGTTGGAGGTGGTGAAGGCCAAAGGGAGGGAATCTCGGGAGGGGAAAAGCAGGTGGCTAGTCTCCTGCCGCATTGCTGTGCCCCACTGCTGAGGCCCATTGCTGCATATCCCTGCTCTGTGCAAAGTGGGTCGACATTCAGGTAGCAGGTAGAAGATGACTCCACCTGAGCTGACGTGGAGTTGTTGGGTCTTGCTCTGCGGGGGTGGAGGAGGTTAGGGTGGGGGGACAATCTCAGTGATCTTGTGAGGATCTCTATCTCCCTCCCAGCCCTGCCCCTCCCTCATTGTGACTTCTTATGGAGGAGGGCTCTGCATTCAGAAGCTATTTGCTGAAGCACTTACTTTGTGTTTAGGCCTGTTCTATTGGCCCTGGAGAAGGAACAATGAGTAAAGCAGACAAAATGTCCATTCAACGTGTGGGAGGTGGCGGGTGGAGCGTGGTCAGATGCTGAACAGGATCAGCTTGGGGAATATACACATGCTATATCAGATGGCAGCATGAGATGTGCTCAGGAGGAAAATGGAGCGGGGGCAGGGGGTAAGATTGGAGCAAGGGTGGCTGGAAGGGGAGGAGGGCATGGTTCCTGCCCCAGGAAGTCACCATCTGGTGGGCGGCTCTCGTTTGAATTTAATGAAGAATCTTCTAGAGGAGCTGTAGAATGCAGATTCCCTGGGCTTCACCTCCGAGACTCTGATTTAGCAAGCCCGGGGTGGGGCCCAGACATGACGCTGTGGATGGGCCCACACTGAGGAGAGTTGCTTTCTTAGGAAACCAAGTCCAAGAAGGACGACACTGGTTTTTCCTCTAGGAAGGCCCTCTGGGAACCCAAGAAAACTAGACAAGGGACAGTGACAGCAGTGCCACCCAGGCTTTTAGCCATGGAGGATCTTCACACGCCACTCCCTCTTCCTGGGGCCGGGGCCCAGTGTCAGCCCCTCTGGAGAAAAGGATGAGCTTGGAGTTCCCAGCCAAACTCTCTACCAGAATCAGCTGGGTTGAGCTGGAAGAAGGGGAAAATCCAGTCTGAGGACAAAAATACGGTTTGGGGTTCTGCCTCCTGAGTCGTTTATGACACCCCAGGGCTGTGAGGAGGGGCCCCAGCCCAGCCCAGATGCCACCATCCCAGTGTTTCCCAGCTATCTCAGCTCTCATCTGTGAGGTCTCAGGGCACCAAGCTCTGGTAACAGGGAAATGGACTCTCTCAAGACTTCCTGGAATGATCTATTTATTCCACAAAGAACTTACTGAGTAGGTAAGACCTACCTGTGCCATACCCTGTTGTAGGGGCTGAGGATACAGCAGTGAGCAAAATGGGTAAAATCCCTGCTTTCTTGGAGTTTATTGGGAGGAGAGTCACTGAACAAGATAATGAGTAAAATCTATCTTTCTAGTAATGATAAAGGCTGAAGGGAGTTAGGAAGAATCAATAGCGAGCATATTGAAAGTTTAGATGGAATGGCCAACAAGGGCCACATGGAGAAGATGACTCAGGTGAAGAATCTAAGTAAACAAGGGAGTCATGAGGATTTCTGTGGGATAAAATTCCAGGCTGAGGAAATGGCAGGTGCAAAGGCACTGGAACAAGGCTGGTGGATCATGACTGAGTTAGAGCATGTCTGCCAGTGTGGCTGGAGGAAGGAGAGAAACAGGGAAAACAAGGAGACAGTATGAGAGATAGCATTGACCAATCATAAAGGGCCCTAGAGGCCCTCCTAAGGACTTGGGCTTTTACTCTCAGTGACATAGGAAAGCCAAAGGAGAATTTTGGCAGAGGACTGACATATTTAAAAAAAAAATTTTTTTTAATTTAAAGATTTGTTTAGGGCAGCCCAGGTGGCTCAGCGGTTTAGCACCGCCTTCAGCCCAGGGCCTGATCCTGGAGACCTGGGATCGAGTCCCACATGGGGCTCTCTGCAGGGAGCCTGCTTCTCCCTCTGCCTGTGTCTCTGCCTCTCTTTCTGTCTGTGTGTCTCTTGAATAAATAAGTAAAATCTTAAAAAAAAAAAAAAAAAAAATAAATAAATAAATAAATAAATAAGATTTGTTTATTTATTTGAGGTGGCAAGAGGGGGAGAGGGAGCGAGAATCTTAAGCAGACCCTCTTTCCTCAGCAGGGAGCCCTAGGCTCAGCTGGATCTCAGGGAAAACCAAGTCAGCAGGGCTTAACCAACTGGGCCACCCGGGGACCCTAAAAGAGGTTTTTTAAAAATTCAATTTCATGTAGCAGTTCTGATGAATATCTTTTACTTCATGTCAATGTCTACTTTTAGGGCAGCCCAGGTGGCTCAGCGGTTTAGCGCTGCCTCCCCCCTGGGGTGTGATCCTGGGGACCCAGGATCAAGTCCCACATCCGGCTCCCTGCATGGAGCCTGCTTCTCCCTCTGCCTGTGTCTCTGCCTCTCTCTCTCCCTCTGTGCCTCTCATGAATAAATAAATAAAATCTTTAAAAAAATAAGAAATGTATACTTTTAGTAGCAATCCCAAAAGAAAGTCCTATTTTTAGGAGTATGTTTAACTGAAAAAGCTTATTTTTTCCCACTTTCATCTAGGCAATTGCTTTGATAAGAGGTAAGCCCCCAACAAGTATCTCATACTTAAGCACAGATTCCAAATCACAGTTTGTAGCTTTTTTTGAAACTTTCATCCAAAAATACATTTTATATCTTCTGTGACCTAGGAAATACTGTATCTTCCTATTAGGGTAATGGAAAGGAAACACTACGCCAGAGGCTGGACTCTACAGAGTTTGGAGCTCCATACACGGCACGTGCAGACCACCACGTTCGAGTCTGCTGTCCACTGAGCCTGCTCCAAAAGCTCATCTTTCTCCAGAGGTTCCAGAATCGGGTCAGGAGGTGGGTGGCCGCCCTGTGACTCCGTGGCTCTGAGTCAAGCCCACTTCTTGGTGACGTTGAGATGGTCGAGCTGGTCCCCCACGAACCTGTGCGGGGGGAACCTGGACATGCTGGCCGCCTGGATGGCCCCGAAGGCTGCTTCCCGCTTCCCTGAGCCCCGCCTGGTGGCCGCACTGCTCTCCCTCAGATAGGGCGGAGCTCAGCCAGGACTGGTTCTCTGCCTCCCTCCAGCCGCCCCATCACGTTCTGCCTCGCTTGGAAGGAGAATGCATGGTTTCAAGGGGGAGACAGGAGGGGAAATAACCACAGTTCTAAGAGAGAAGTGTGCAGAATCCCAGGCCCTCAGAGGAGTGGGTAACTTTGCCCAGGGGGTGAGATGCCTCAGAGGAGGAGATGTGGGGCTAGAGCTCCACCTGAACAACAGGAAATGGAAAAGCATTCCTGGCTGAGGGCCCTGTGTGCCAAGGCACAGAGGTGGAGAGGAGTCTGGTGCCACCAGAGGATTGCATGTACGGTGCTCTGGTTTGGGAGGAGTGTGGGGAGGCCTGGGAAGCAGAAGCAGAGCTAGAGTAGTTAGCAAGGCCTCTGGCATGTCTGGGAAAGAGCTTCTCCTGAAAGCAAGGAGAAATCACTGCAGGTTTCCAAGGGGGGAGAGATTCAGTGAGGTCTGTTTTCCAAAGATGGCTCTTTATGTGGCGGGTAGATGCCAGGGAGAAGGACGTAGCTTTCCCTGTGTCAGGATGATGCGGCTCACCATATCTGGTAAGACCATGAGAACCAGCCAGCATTTCCAGGAAACAAAGCACTTTCCCATGCATGTGTGTCTCTGTGTGTGTGTGTCTATAAATATACAGAGTTCTTGGCTAGAGTCTCACGTGAGGTCGTGATAGCGTATTGCCACACTCACCAAGCTGCCTCTGAGGCCTCCTGTCCTCCTCCTGGCAAGGCTCAGCCCTATAAAGCACCGCATTTCATCATGCAGCAGGCAGGGCCAGGATCTGAGCTGTCTTACCATTTCCCCTCAGGACACCAAAGCCAGTGGCAGGACAAAGGATGTGAGTTTGGCCAGAAGAGGAATATGGAGACTCTTTGACTCCCCAGTGACAAGACTGAGAAGGAAAAATCTGTTTGAAAACCTAACCCAGGGATCCCTGGGTGGCGCAGCGGTTTGGCACCTGCCTTTGGCCCAGGGCGCGATCCTGGAGACCCGGATCGAGTCCCACGTCGGGCTCCCGGTGCATGGAGCCTGCTTCTCCCTCTGCCTGTGTCTCTGCCTCTCTCTCTCTCTCTCTCTCTCTCTGTGACTATCATAAATCAATTAAAAAAAAATTGAAAACCAAAAAAAAAAAAAAAAAAATTGAAAACCTAACCCATCTCCAGTGGTTCAAGAACTATCATGATCAGAAGTAGTAGGTGGATGAGGTGGCCCTTGTCCTATTCACGGGAAGTTCCATGACCTCAGATTAAGGAAGAGAGAAAAAAATAGAGACAGAGAAAGACAATGTATATGTGTACGTGTGTGTGTGTGTGTGTGTGTGTCTAAAGGTATATACCTGTATATGTAGATACAGTATACACAAGTATGTGTATATAAATAGACACATGTATACCTACATACCTGCATAGGTATACATATGGAGAGAGAGACAAAGAAGACACAGGAAACAGGGACAGACAGACAGAACAGAGTAATGGGGCAACCAAATGGGTTTTTTTTTTAATTTTTATTTATTTATGATAGTTACAGAGAGAGAGAGAGGCAGAGACACAGGCAGAGGGAGAAGCAGGCTCCATGCGCCGGGAGCCCGATGTGGGACTCGATCCCGGCGCCCTGGGCCAAAGGCAGGCGCCAAACCGCTGCGCCACCCAGGGATCCCCCAAATGGGGTTTTAACCACAACATTCTTCAAAGCCCCAGCTAGGGCAGACCTGCTAAAATAGGGCAGAATTTATGTTACTACTATTGCAGCAGAGTCCAGCCTCGTTCTCCTATCCACATCTTCAGCTCAGAAATTTGTACCAGCTTCTCCTTCTCTTGTCAGGTCTAGAAAAAAGCAAAAAATGGGGACAGCAACACAGAGAAAACCCAGACTTACAGGAATTTGCAGAGTGAAGAAGCTCCCTCTCCAAAGGCTTACTAACTCCTGTTCCAGGCTGGCGGGGGTGGGAGGCACATGTTTGACAGCCCTCTGTGAGGCTGGACCACGTCCCAGTGGTCAGGACCTGGGTCAGGCAGGGCACTAGGCACTCGCCTCTCCTCCAGAGCACCAGGACTTGGCCTGTCTCACCAGGCAGCTAGTGGAGCCTGGTGTCGGGAAGGCTGCCCTCCTGAGCTGTCTGGTTCATTCGGGGCTGCAGGGACCTTGGGAGACTCACTTACCTGGGGACAAAGCTGAGTCTTGTTCTCCATGTGACTTTAAAGTAAGGGATGGATATGGTCCTTGCTCTCTTGGGCCTCAGTCTCCTCATCTAGAAAATGGGAAGAAAGCATTTGCTACTGTGTGATCTCACTTCTATGGGGAAACAACAATAAAACGCCAAGCTCCCAGCTACAGAGAAAAGACTGGTGGTTGCCAGAGGGGAAGGGGTGGGCGGTAGGTGAAATGGGTGAAGGGAGTCAAAAGTACTTCCAGTTATACAAGAAATAAGTTATGGAGATATAAGGTATAGCATGGGTACTACAGCTAATTACAGGATGATGCGGCTCACCATATTTGCATATTTGCATATTTGAAAGCTGCTAAGAGAGTGGATCTTAAGAGCCCTCATTACAAGAAAGATAATTTCTTTGCAGCTATATATGGTGATGGATGTTAACTAGACTTATTGTGATCATTTTGCAGTAAATACAAATATCAAAATCATTATTATTTTTTTTAACCTTTCAAACATTATTTTTTTATAAATTTATTTTTTATTGGTGTTCAATTTGCCAACATATAGAATAACACCCAGTGCTCATCCCGTCAAGTGCCCACCTCAGTGCCCGTCACCCAGTCACCCCCACCCCCTGCCCTCCTCCCCTTCCACCACCCATAGTTCATTTCCCAGAGTTAGGAGTCTTTCATGTTCTGTCTCCCTTTCTGATCAAATATCAGAATCATTATGTTGTACACCTGACACTCATATGTCCATTATGCCTCAATAAAAACATTTTTTTTTTTAATTTAAAAAACTGTCCCAGGCACCTACGTGGCTCAGTGGTTGAGCGTGTGTCTTTGGCTCAGAACATGATCTCACTAGGATGGAGTCCCACATCAGCCGCCCCACGGGCAGCCTGCTTCTCCCTCTGCTTATATCTCTGCCACTCTCTCTGTTTCTCTCATGAATAAGTAAATAAAATATTAAAAACAAAAGAACAACTCTGCTCTCCCATTTTACAGATGATGAAGCTGAGACACAAAGGGGTTAGGTAATTCCCCAGGATTTGGGCCTGGCAGTCTGGCTGTAGATCCTGTGCCTTTCACCACATTTCTTTGCTGGGTCCTTGTGGCACCAGCGTTCCTGAAGTCCTGCTTCAGCATAGTGAAAGCTTTTCTTTAAGAATGTGAGATGGATGAATGGATAAAGAAAATGTGGTCTATGTATACAATGGAATGTTACTCAGCCATTAGAAATGACAAATACCCACCATTTGCTTCGATGTGGATGGACCTGGAGGGTATTATGCTGAGTGAAATAAGTCAATCGGAAAAGGACAAACATTATATGGTCTTATTCATTTGGGGAATATAAAAATTAGTAAAGGGAATAAAGGGAAAGGAGAGAAAATGAGTGACAATATCAGCGAGGGGGACAAAACATGAGAGACACCTAACTCTGGGAAACAAACAAGGAGTAGTGGAAAGGGAGGTGGGCGGGGAGTTGGGGTGACTGGGTGACGGGCACTTGGCCGGATAAACACTGGGTGTTATGCTATATGTTGGCAAATTGAACTCCGATAAAAAAATTAAAAAATTAAAAAAAAAAGAATATGGGATGGAACTAGAGGGTATTATGCTGAGTGAAATAAGTCAATCGGAGAAAGACAATCATCATTTGGTTTCACTCATATGTGGAATATAAGAAATAGTGAAAGGGATTACAAGAAATATAAGAAAAGAGACTATAAGGGAAAGGAGGGAAACTGAGTGGGGGAAATTAGAGAGGGAGACAAACCCACAAGAGACTCCTAACTCTGGGAAACAAGGGGTTGTGGAGGGGAGGTGGGTGGGGGATGGGGTAACTGGTGACAGCACTGAGGACAGCACTTGATGGGATGAGCACAGGGTGTTACACTATATGTTGGCAAGTTGAATTTAAATAAAATATTTTTTTAAAAAAGAACGTGGGACTTCAAGATCTGAATAGGACCAACTCTAAGATCGAATTCCAGTTTCTCAAGGGCACTGACTTTGGGTTGAAAGGCGGTTGCCTCTGTGTTAAGGCTGGCGTGGGGCACATCTTTAGGTTTCCCCCCAAATGCTCATGTGCAGGGTCTCCACCACCCTAGGGACTCCCCTCCCCCTACACCTGAGAAAACAAAAAAGGCGGTAAAACAGCCTTAGCAAACAGATTGTGGAATACCATCTAGAATTCGGCAGAATTTTAATTAAATGCTCAAGATGTAAGTGCTCACACCTTTAGCACTTAAAAAAAAAAAAAAACCATCTGATTCTTGCCGTTTAGGGACTATTAATAAAAGTTTCTGAAATGCAAAACAAACAACCCCCCCCAGAAAAAAAAAAACAAAAACGAAAAACGAAAAGCAAACATCTGCTTTGCCCATCCCTGCAGGACTGCTGTGAGCAGGGGATTAAGGTGGGAGCAGGGAAGGCATTTTCCAAGTTGCTGTCTGCAACTCCAGGCTGGTGCCTGAGTCCATGGCCCTAGGGATGGGGAGCCAGCTTGAGTGTGCTTAATTACAGGGTGTACCTGAATCAGGTTCCCCAGAAGGGCTTGGCTGGGGGACTGCCTGTCTCCCTCGTGGGTTTGTGTACAGAATGTGGGGGAAGGGCTAAAGAGGAAGAAAAAAGCTCTTTTTTCTAGGCCTAGGTTCCCCTGTCTAACCAAGCTACCCACAGGCTCTTTCTTCTTCGGCCATCCCCAGATCTCCAGACTCCTCAGGGACCCTCAGATCTCCAGGCCAGAAGCATTCTGGGTGTGTTGGGGAGCAGCCCACTCTGCAGGATGTCCTTCTCCCTGTCACATTCCCCAGCTCCCATACCCTGAGCACCCAGGGTGGACCCTTGGAAAGGGGGATTTGAGGGAGGGCCCAGGATATCAGAGACCCAAGCACACCAGGTTTTAAGGCCTGCAGGAAGCCTCTCACAATAGTCCTGTTTGTGGCATTGGTCTTTCCCACCCATGAACTATCACAGCCATCCATTTATGAGGTCTCATCATGCACCCTAGCCATGCCATAGTTCCATGAACATCTCTGAACGTGACCCTTATAAACCCCACATCACTATGATAACAAAACAGTTACCATTTATGGAGGCCTGTCTGCACACAGGGCAAGGTGTCAGACCCTTGATGGCTGGAGTCTGGTCCTCCCAGCAGTCCTATGGGTGGGTGCGCCCCCAACTGAGAGGCCAGGAAGCTGGGGTTCCACCAGGTTAAGTCACATAGCTAGGGTCACACACAGTAACGTCACGCAGGCCCCAGATTCAGAAGCCTGTGTCCTTGGATAATGACCTCCTCAGGGATGGTATATGGTTGAGGGAAGTCATGTATTGGGTCTTCAGATATCCCCAAAAAACAGAGAGTGTCTCCATCAAGTTGAGTGGAGAGGAACAGAACATCACTAAATGAAGCCGTAGCCCAGCCAAGTGTCCAGGCGCCTGTCTGGAGAGACAGTGTGTAAGAGAAGGGCTCGTGGGGGATGAGGGCGGGTGGATAGCCACAGCTGGTGAGTGGATCCAGCGGTGGTGAGTTATCAATACACCTGTGGCAGAGACAGCGCTAAGATTCCAACTCAGGTCAGCTCCAGAGCTACCTTCCACTGATGCTTCTGCCTATTGCACGTCTCTCTCCCAGTCTGACAGACCAGGAAGTCCTTCAAGCTAGCTGAGCTAGCTCCCTTGGTCCTTGTTCTGAGCTCATGGGCACCACCGGGGTGGGGTGGGGGGGCAGAAGGGGGGGCTCCAATTCCTCACACTAGCCTTCATGACAAACTTGTGCTCCCTTGTGAGTGAACACATTGGCATGCTTTTTAAAGCCCAGTCCCCTCCCATGTGTTTGGGGGATGTGAGCCAGGCCTCCAGAAGTTCACCAACTCTGGTGCCTGAAAAATAAAACAAGAACAAGTTCGAGACCTGTCGGGCTAAGTCTGGTCCTATTGTTTCTTCACCGAGTTTGTGCCTCAGGCAGTTGGGATGCTGGTAGAGGCAGGAGCTACCAAAAGAACCAGCAGAGGCTTGGGGTGTGCAATCAGAAACCTTTGTTGTGTGACCTGAGGTAAGTGACTTAACTTACCAGTGCTTCATTTTCTGATTTCCCTCAGAATAAAGGTACGTAAAATATCTCAGTGAACTAATGTGCTCTGTGGTCTCCAGGAGTCATTACTGTCACTATATGTGCCTGCCTGGCCCGCTGGTCCCAAGTCCCTCTAGGACGGGAAGGGCAGGGGGCCTTGGTCCCCTCATCTGCCTAGGCAATGTCCTATTTCCTTCAGGTTTCCTAGTAGCTGGCCCTCCCTGGGACCTTTCCTGTCAGGAGCCTTCTTCCGGGCTTGTCACTCTGTGGTGACAGACCTGCAACCACTCTGTTCTGTCAGCCTCTTGTCCCTGCCCCTAACTTGGGAAGGATGGTCACATGGTAGCCCTTCATGGGGCACTCTGAGGAGTCAGGGAGCAAAAAGAGAGCCAGCTGCTGACTGGACTGTGGGAAGAGCCTTAGCACTTTATCTACTTGGCAGGTTGAGGTCACCTTCTCTGCCCCCCGTATGACCTCAGGCCTTTCCTGATACAGCCTGACTTGTCCTTGGTAGAATATCATCCTGCAAGCTGCTCTCTCTTGCAGTGTCCTGAGGGATGGACAGCATCCCCCACTTAGGTGGGAGCTCTGGGGGCGGAGGCCATGCTTCTGCTCCTGTCCACCATCAGACCAGCTTGCCCTGGGAAGGGTCCAACCCCCGGGGCCTAGCAGGTGACAGAAGCCCAGGCTGGCTGATTTGACTTGGGCAATTATTTCCCTCTGGGTAAGGCAGTGATCTCACTGAGCTTGTTGCTTTGTGTTTTACTTTGTTTTGTTTTTGTTTGCCTTCCTTTTTTTTTTCTAAAGAATTCTAAAGAATTTATTCTAAAGAATTATTTATTTATTTATTATTTATTAATTATTTATTATTTATTTATTATTATTATAATTATTATTATTATTTATTTATTTATTAATTATTTATTTATTTCTAAATAAATTCTAAAGAATTTATTTATTTATTTATGAGAGAGAGAGAGAGAGAGAGAGAGAGAGAGGCAGAGACACAGGCAGAGGGAGAAGCAGCCTCCATGCAGGGAGCCTGACATGGGACACGATCCCGGGACTCCAGGATCAGGCTCTGGGCTGAAGGCGGTGCTAAACCGCTGAGCCACCCGGGGTGGGGGGTGGGGGGGCTTCTTTTGCCTTCCTGTCCAAGAACCTGGGAGCTGTTTTGCAACCATTTGACACTTTCATCTGGCCAGAGAAGCAAAGGAGACTTCCTCCATCCTGGGTCCAACTGACCAGAGAGCAGGAGCAAGGGTGGGGGGCTGGGGGTGGGAGGGGACCGCCTCCAAGGGCTTTCTCCAGAGGCCACTCAAGTGGGTGCTTCCCATTACAGGCCTACAGAGTGACTCCTTTCTGGGCTGAACATGGAGGCCAGTGGTTCTGGATCCTAATGCAGCACTAGGGAGTTCCCTCTCTGAGCATAGGAGATATGCTGCCTGGCCACTGCCTGGAAGGCAGGACACACTGACAGGAGAAGCCCCTTTCCACCGCTCAGGACAGAGCACACACAAGCATCTCCCAGTAAAGCTCTTTGCACTCAAGCTCTTCCATTCACACACACACACCCAGAGGAAGTCAGACAGTGAGAAATGCTGACTGGCTTTAAATAAACACAATCAGCTATTTTAGACCTCTGGGCACCTGGTGTCTTTTCTAGGCTGCCAGACACACTTTGCCCAGAGCAGCACCTGTTGAGACTTGCCGGGCTCCCAGTCCGGGCCGCGCAGACCAAAGCAGAAGCCTGGCGCCCCCTGCTGGTAAGTCTGGACACACACCAGGTTGGGTGAGTGCAAATACCCCAGGAAAACACCTCCGAGGGCAGGGATACAGAGACAGCAAGAGGAGTTTCCATCTTCCTCTCTCCTTTCCTTCCAAGGAACCAGATTGATTCACTTCCATTCATTCTCCCAAAGGCAGGATTCACTTCCCCGTGGTGTGGAAGGAAAGGTGGGGCTCAGAGAGTTCAAGTGACTTTCTCCAGATAACACAGCAAGTTGGAGCTTCCTATTTCCGAACGTGCAAGAAGGCAGATGTGCCCATTGAGTGTCCACTAGGCCCACTGGGCCTCGCAGGGAGACCTCACAGTGTCTTCTCATCTCCATCGACCAAGAACTCCTCCTTACCATGTTCTGTCTGGCTGAACAGTGGCTAATGCCACACCACCGACCTCTCTCTCCCCCCGCCAACCCGGGCTACCTGTCTGAATAGCAGCCCCTCCTACTCTGTGGTGGCTGTGTGACACAGAAACCTTCATGGAAGGAGGGCGAAGAGCTGTTTCTGCATTCTGGGCCCACTCAGTGAGCATATAAGCCAAAGGAATCACTGATGTTTCAACCCATATGCACTTAGTGGCAGTGGGACAAAGCATCCACCTCTGTGGAATATGTGTCTAGAAGGTAAGGGGGTCCTGGTGTAGGAATTGAGGGTCCGGGAGAAGGAGCCTGTCATGGCCCTCCCATGGGGGAGCTCTCAATCATAGGAAAGGCAGGCCGATGGAACTACCAGAAATCATATCCTCAAGCAGGGAATGGCTCTGAATTTCCACATGGAGGTGAAATTCCACCAGCTGTGGCCAGGCTGGTGTCTCTGGTGGGGAGCCAGGCCCAGATTGTTTCTTCCATGTCAGGAGTCTCCTCTATCATCCTCTCTTCTGTGCTCAGCATCTCCAAGATGATAAGGGCCACTTGCTTGTCCTAGCAAGGGGCCCCTCTTCTGTCTTCTAGAGAACGTACAGGTTGAGACAGTGTCCATGTCCTGCTTTTCTTGGGTCCAGGCTGTCTTGGTTTCACTTCTCCTGGACACCCCTGGACTTCAGGCTAAAATAAATCCTAATTATGGAGTACAGCTCACAAAGGAGCCTTTTCTTTTCAGAGTTGTTGGCTAGGGATCCCAGGGGCTTTCACTCGTACCAGTTCCTGATTCTCTGCCCTTGAGGCCAGGGCAATATGAAGAATGTACGGGTGAGCCCCAAGCTGGCCCCATGCTATTAGTCATGGTATCTCTCTGGCCTCTGGGCATCTTGCTAGGTTGATTTGGTGGTAACTCCTGGGGCCAATGACCCAGAGTTCCCAAAGCTCAGTCTTCTCACTGGGAGAGGGCTTCCTTCATGGCACTCCCTCCTCACGCATTCCCCTGGGTGGCCAAGATCCCTTAGCAACAGGTTCTATTACTGGGCCGTGGGTAACCTCTACTCACAGTAGCATGACAATGATAGGACAAGGACTTGGAACCAGATATACTGGGATCCAAATCCTAGTTCAATCTGCTCTCTGTGTTACCTTGGGCAATCTGCAGAACCTCTCAGAATAATCTCAGTTTACAAATCTGTCAGCAAGGATAATAAAGTTGACCTTTGAACAATGTGGGGGCTGGGGGTACCAACCTCTCCCCAAACACACAGTCAAAAATCCAAGTATAATGTTTGACTCCTCAAATCGTAACTACTAAGAGCCTACTACTGCTGGCCAGAAGTCTTACTGCTAACCTAAACAGTCAATTCACAATTATTCTGTTCGTTGTATGTATTATATACTATATTATTACAATAAAGCAACAAAGAGAAAAAAAAATGTTATCACAAAAGTAATGAGGAAGAGAACATGCATTTACAGTACTGGATTGTATTTGTCCAAGGAAATCTGAATATGAATGGACACATGCCCTTCAAACCCATGCTGTTCAAAGGTCAACATGCCGTAGTTTGTATGGCTTGAAGTTGTGCAGGAATGGAAGGGGATAATGCAGTGACTCCAAGGAGTATGTACACTGGGCCAAGGACCAGGGAAGATAAAGGATAAACATGGAATATTTTGCTATAGTATTAATTTTATAAGAAAAATATAGGGAATGTATTTTGAAGTAAACCAGCAAAATATAAAGTTCAAATACGTTTTAAAGAAGGAAGAGCAAACCAAAAGAAATGCTTTTACTCATGTCACTTGCTTTGGGTTATGCTGTAAACTTGGAGGTCAGAGGGTAGCTGGTTATCAGTCACTCAGGCTTTGGGATTCTTTAAAAATATTTTTTTAATATTTAATTAATTTATTTATTTGAGAGAGAGAGAGAGAGATACACAGAGAGACAGAGAGAGGGAGACAGAGAGAATGATCAGGGGCAGCAGCAGCAGAGAGAGGGAGAAGCTCCCCACCAAGCAGGGATCCCACCAATGCAGAGCTCGATCTCAGGACCCTGGGACCATGACCTGAGCCGAAAGCAGATGCCCAACCGACTTAGCCACCACGGAATCCCATTTCTGGATCTTTTGATAGAAAAGTCTGATGTATGTGAGGTCCCTGCTCGCACAAAGCTGCCTCAGCCTTTGTACAGGCTTCTGCACATCTGAGATCATCCTGGGCTTCAGCTACCAGCACCAGGATAAGAATCTGAAGCTCCAGTGAGGGGCTGGGGCAGGTGTTTTCTTGTACAAAACCACCAGCTGATTAAGAAAGGTAGGTGGGGAGAATCTCTTTCCACAGATTCCAGGATGGTAGGTGGGGAGATAAGACAAGTCCCTGTGGCTTACCTTAGACTCTGGGGCCCAACGCAGAAGTCCTGGGAAATTTCAGGCTGACTCTGGGAATTTGGTTGGGAATAGCAGTCAGAACCTGGCTTCAGTTGCTCTGGCCACATTTGAGAGGATGAGAGCTATTGGTGCACATTCCAGAATCCTGGAATCAGAAAGGAACTAAAATTTATGTTGTGTGGTGTGTTTGTTTGTTCTGGGCTCTGGGCTAGATGACTCACATGTGAGGTTTCAGTTACTACTTCAACGTGTGTACGGTAAGGCAGCATTCTCTCCATGCCCAGGGCGGTCATGAGACATGCCCAAGATCACACACCTACTGTGGTAGAAGCTATTAGTTGTTCCCCAATAAGTGTCTACTACTTTATCTTGGTTATGGAAACAGAGCTGCCTAGAAAGAAGACTACATTTCCCAACCTTCTGTGTGGTTAGGTGTCATCACATGACCGAGTTCTGACCAATGAGAAGTAAATGAAGTGTCTCAGGGCAGCCTCTAGGAACCTTCTTTAAGGCACAGCTTGTGTTTATGCACTCTCCCCCATCCTCTTTGCTCTTTCTTCTATTTTGCTGTTTGGTAGGTGAGTGCCACTTTGATCCATGAGGATGAGGGCCACCCACTAGGAACAGCAGAACAGTGAGCTGGAAGAAGACTGGGACATAGTACCAGGCCCAGACTGCTGCCTCTAGGCTTTCACATGAGAGGGAAATAAACATCTACTTGTTAAAGCCACGTTGTTGTGGGTTTTCTGTTATCTTCATTTGTACCTCATCCTAACTGAGGTACCTAGTAAGTGATGGAGTGGAGAATTTGAATCTGAGTCAATGAGATCTTCAACCCATGCTTTCCCATTACGATGTGATGTTTCTAGGGCCCCGTATATGCTCTTGCTATGCTGCCATAAGCTCTTAGTGTGAAGCATTACTTGGAACTACAATGGTGTCAACTTGGGGCCAAAACCCAGGACCCTGAGAGGATGGTGAAGGTAACACTTCCCCTAAGATCCAGGAAACTCCATCCTTCTACCTTTGGACTTGCCACACCTCTTGTGGCAGGTGAAGGCTGCATTCAGGTAGCCCCTCACCCTCACCCCAGTCTACCTTGACAGACTATGGTCACTTGGGACACCTCTAAGGAAACTTTACTAAGGAAACCCCTAAAACAGGTGATCAGTACCCCAGGAGCATCCTTTTTCCATTGGAGAATTCTACAGGAGCTTTGTGAGCCCAGCACAGCTCTACACAGACAAGGCATGGCCCCTTGCTGGTAAGAAGGTATATTGTCTCTTACTCAATCTCAGAAGTGGTAGTAGGACTGAGTTAAAAGGGCTTTAATATCCTACTGTAAACCACAAGAACCTCCACGTCACCAAGGAGATCCTGAAGTAGGACCCACAACAGCTGGCTATATGTCTGATAAGATGCTACTCACAAACAGAGAAGACATTTAACTGGCTGGGTGATCCCACACCACCCTGTGGGAGTTGGAAGAGGGGGAAGCTTGTCTAATGCAACTCTTCACATTCATTTATTCGAGGACAGCTGAAGGAACTTTGATGGATCCCAACCAGATCTTCCTTCCTGGGCTGGTGCACTCACCACCCAGCTGTGTGAGGATTGTTGCTAACAGTTCACAGCTATTCTGTTTCCAGAGAATTCCCTTGCCTGAATGGAAGCTGCCTTGCTTGGGAGCCTGCAGCCAATGACTGCCTGACACAGGGATAGGAAAGGCCAGCCCTCCTTACCTTACCATAGGATTATCTTTGGTGCAATCCATGCTCCAGAGCTCCCTGCAGGGTCAAGGTTATCAGCTGAGACCACAGCCTTTCTTGGCTCTGTTCCCCTGCCCTATCCCACTTCTTTCTCTTTCTCCTAGAAGGTTCTTCCTCAGTAGATCACATGTGCTGAAATATGCTTTTAGGAAACCTGACCCCAGTGTCCACCTCATTAAATATTTGTGAAGATAAAATGATATACTATAGAGAAAGAGGGCAGCCCCGGTGGCACAGCGGTTTAGCGCCGCCTGCAGCCCAGGGCGTGATCCTGGAGACCCTGGATCGAGTCCCACCTCAGGTTCTCTGCGTGGAGCCTGCTTCTCCCTCTGCCTGTGTCTCTGCCTCTCTCTGTGTGTGTCTCTATGAATAAATAAATAAAATCTTAAAAAAAACTATAGAGAAAGAATTTGTCCCATGCCTGATATCCAGCAAGTGTTTAATAAATGTTCGAGATTGTTATCCAGGAGACCGGAGTATCAGAAACCTCTTAGTGTGCGATGTTAAGGGGTAGAAATCTGGTGATTTGGTAAGTGGATTTAATTTCACTTGCTAAGGGAATGGGGTGTACAGAAGGAGCAGCTGAATTTTCTTGGCTATCACTGGTATCTGCTTTGGGCTCTGAGTGGTATTCCTTATGTCCCTGATGAAAAAAAAAATTTACTCATTATATACATTTATCAACAGAAAGTGCCATTTCCACACAAATAAGTACGTTTCCTCCGCTAATCTGGACCAGGTTTCATCAACGCAGCACAAGTTGGTAGAGATAATCAGTTAGATGGCAGAGCAGACCTAGGAAAATACCTTAAGACCAGCCCAGACCACAGAGGAAAAAAACAGTGAGAAACACTGAGTTGAGATGGTGGGGAAGCTTCCTGGAAGGGGAAGCTTAAGCTGGGCATTCACCAGTGAATGGAGTGGTAGGAGATAATGTCCCCAGGGAAGCCACCAGTTTAGGCTAGGTGATCAGGGCCTGAGCAGGGCAATGGCAGCGAGGGTGGCTAAAGGAGTGTGTAAAGGACCTGAAAGAGGGGCCCAGGACTGTGATTCCAGCCAATGGGTTCTAATGGACCCACTGGCCCAGGGGGCAGAAGTCAGGAAGGACATGGTTTTGGTGACACACTGACTGTGCTTTCTCTATCGGGCTTGCCTGTCCTGTTATGGTGTCTACAGTGAGCTTGCCCTACATAGTACCTTCCCGGCAAGTCATAATACTGCAGGATTCCTGCTCTGTGTAGATTCCAGAAACCAGTGCAATAATCAAACATATTACTAGCATTAAGATTCCATTAGTTCCTTCCCTTCTGAATAGAGACGGCAAGAAACGGCCCACAGCTTTCTTGAGCCTCTGATCTAGGAGAGAAGAATCACACAGTACTTTGAACAAGGGAGGTTTGATAGAAGAAACAACTATTTTCAGGGAATTAACTACACAGTGGGAGTAGAAGGGAAGGCTAAAGAGTCTTCTGGGACTGATGAAGAGGACACAAAGAAGAAACATCTTGGAAGGGGAGGGAGCATCCAAGGCTGGGATTCAGCCCTTGTTGGAGAAAATGTGGTTGCAGTTCCCTAGATGGCAGAGAAATTGCCTGGATTGTTTCAGGACAAAGCCAGTTGATGCTCAGAGAGCCAAGGCTGGTGGGCAGAGAAGGGATGGCTATGGCTGCTGTTGGGTGTTGGGTGCCCACATAATTCCCCAGGAAATTGGTTTTGGGGGCTGCTGATGAACTCAAGGAGAAGCCACCTGGGGCTCACTCAGAACTCTTCTGGAAGCTGCCCTAGGAGAGCACTGTGTGCGGCACCTTCCAGGAATCAGGCTGGGTCACCGCTGCTCTTCTTCAGGGAGCACCCACAAGAGTGCAGTGGCATTGGGAAACCAGGTGGGACACCCGCAGAAGTAGCCATGAAGAGGCTAGCAGGAGTGATGCCCAGACTCGCTGGGAGTGAACTCCCCCAGGGTCCACAGTATTGCAAGTAGAAAGGGAAGTGCAACGGAACCAGAAACAAGTTTCCTCTCTCCATCAACCCCCCTGGCCCTCTAGCGCCCTCTACTGATGAAGTTTAACATGTACCAGCTGGCGAGGGAGAGCTGTTCCAAGCATTTTTGAAGGGTGGATTTGGAGCTGAAAGGCAATATATTGGTAACTGGTGAGGGTGTTAGTAGGTTCCACTGGTGAAGGGGTAGAGGGGGAAGGGGGGGGCTCTTGCATTAAATTTTTGGATAATCTTACTTTAGGAAATATCCCTGCCAGCTGAGAAATGAGTCACAATCAACTCAAAAAATGAAGTTAGAAAAGGCAAAGAACGATTAAATCACTAGAACTAAATAAAACTACATAAACTAAGTAATTGTGATTCACATGATGAGAAACTCCAGAAAAGCGAGATAAAGATAATTCTTACAATTATATATAATAAAGATTTCATCACTGTGAACTAGGGTTTTATATAACAATTTACTGTGACAAAAACTGGGAAATAGCAAAGTTAAAATTTTCATAGAGCATAGGAGATGTCAATAGCTGTGGAAGCATATGGATTTAGAGACAAGTCAAAAGCAGTTATCCAACAGGGGTACCTGGGGGGCTCAGTCAGTTGAGCTGCTGCCTTCAGCTCAGGTCATGATCTCAGGGTCCTGGGATTGAGCACTGCATCTGGCTTCTGGCTCACTGAGGAGCCTAATTCTCCCTCTGTCTCTGTCTCTGTCTCTGTCTCTGTCTCTCATGAATAAATAAATAAAATCTGTTTTTTAAAAGAAGTTATCCAAAAAGAAAAAAAAAATAAAGAAGTTATCCAACAGGGGGATCCCTGAGTAGCTCAGTGGTTTAGCGCCTGCCTTTGGCCCCGGGGCGTGATCCTGGAGTCCTGGGATCGAGTCCCACATCGGGCTCCAGTCCCACATCGGGCTCCCTGCATGGAGCCTGCTTCTCCTTCTACCTGTGTCTCTGCCTCTCTCTCTCTGTGTCTCTAATGAATGAATAAATGAAATCTTAAAAAAAAAAAAAGAAGTTATCCAACAAAACAGAATAGTGTTCTGAAATAGACCCACACACGTATGGTCAAATGATGTCCTACATAGGATATAAAAACCATCAACCAGAGAAGAAATTATTCTTCTATTGAAGTCTGAGAATTAAATATGACCTACTCAAAATTAAAGATCACTGTCCATCAAAAGGCTCAACTAAGGAAAGAAATAGACAAAACCACAAATTGGTTAAAAAAATTGTCACAATATATATCTGAAATGGACTTCTATCCAGAATATGTTAAAAACTTCCATAACTCAGGACTCCTGGGTGGCTCAGTGATTGAGCGTCTGCCTTTGGCTCAGGGCATGATCCTGGTCCGGGGATCGAGTCCCTCATTAGGCTCCCCAGAGGGAGCCTGCTTCTCCCTCTTCCTATGTCTCTGCCTCTCTCTGTGTCTTTCATGAATAAAGAAATAAAATCTTTAAACCCCCCCAAAAAAACGTCCCACAACCCACTAACAAAAGCAAACAACTCAATAAAGATATGGATGACAGACTCAGACACTTTGCAGAGGAAGACATACAAATGGACAGTAAACACATGAAAAAGTGCTCAACATCATTAGTCAGCAGGAAAAAATAACCACAGTGAACTGTCACTACACACCCACCAGAATATTTAAAATTGTTTAAACTGGCAACAACACATGTTGGCAAGTATTTGGCATAATTGGAACTCTCACACATTGCTCTTGGATGTGTAAAATGGCACAACTACTTTGAAAAGCTGTTTGGAGGTTTCTTATAAAGTTAAACACTTATCTACTCAGTGATCCCATAATTCCACACCTATGTATGTATCCTGATATTATGGACTGAATGTTTGTGTACCTTCTCCCCCCAGTTCAAGTGTTGAAATCCTAACCTCCAATATGATAGTGTCTTTGGGGGGTAATTAATAAAGCCTTTGGGAAGGAGGGTGGAGCCTCCACGAATGGAATTAGTACCTTTTTAAGAGGAGACAAGAGAGACCGCTCTCTCTGCCATGGTAGGGTACCACAAGAAGATGGTCAGATGTAAACCAGGAAGAGGACCTTCATCAAAAACTCAACTATACTGGCATCATGAGCTCGGACTCCCAGCCTCCAGAACTGTGAGAAATAAAATCTGACTGCTTCATCAGCCAGTCTATGGCATTCTATCATAGCAACCAAAACTGATCAATACATCAAGGAAAATAAAAACATTTGTTCACAAAGAAACTTATACATGAATATTCATAGAAGATTTTCATTCATAATATCCCTCAAATAGAAACAAACCGATGTCAATTAAAAGGAGAATGTAAAAAAAAAATAAAAATAAAAAATAAAAGGAGAATGTATAGGGATCCCTGGGTGGCACAGCGGTTTGGCGCCTGCCTTTGGCCTAGGGCGTGATCCTGGAGACCCGGGATCGAATCCCACATCGGGCTCCCGGTGCATGGAGCCTGCTTCTCCCTCTGCCTATGTCTCTGCCTCTCTCTCTCTCTCTGTGACTATCATAAATAAATAAAAAATTAAAAAAATAAATAAAAGGAGAATGTATAAACTGTCATGTAATTATACAATGAAATACTTCTCAGAAATTAAAAGAAACAAATATTTATACACACAATACCAGATAAATATGTCAAGTACTAAAGGACTTGTACTTTGTGATTCTATTAATATGACATTCTAACACAGGGAAAAATACATTTATGGTGGTAGAATAAAAGCAGTGGTTTTGGTGTGAGGGATTGCAGATTGATTGGCAAAGGCACAAGAGAACTTTCTGGAGTGATAAAGTTGTTCTCTATTGTAATAGAAATATAGGTTATACATGTGTGCACATTATTAAAACTCATTTAACTATACATGTAAGATGTATATATTTTAGTATATGTAAGTTATACTTCAATAAAAAGAAAAAGTAAATGAGATAAACAGGTATAAAAAATAAATAAGATAAATAGGTATAAAATTCAGCCTGGCACATGAGGAGGCAAAACTACATGAATGAAAACCAGTAGAAACAATAGACAATGGGTACAGACCCAAAAAGGCTATAGATATTGGAGTTATCAGACACACATGTCAAATAACTGTGCTTACTATGTCCAAGATGATAGAAGATGAATTTTTGCAGAGAACTGGAAACTAAATAAAGTGACATAACTGATTTGAAAAAGATCCAGATATAAATTATAAAAATTAAAAAACAGAATAACTGAACATAAGTATACAAAAAAAGAATTTGACAGCAGACTAGATGCAGTTGAAGAGAGATTAGTAAACTGTAGAATAGATCAGACAGAACTATCCAGACTAAAGCATCACACAAATCTTGATGTTGTGTTTTCATTTTCATTGAGCTCAAAATATTTTTTAATTTCTAACCATCTATATATTTTGATTCATATTAATTAGACCACTCACATTCATTTTTTAAAAGATTTGTTTATTAATTCCTGGCTCAGCGGTTAAGCACCTGCCTTCAGCCCAGGGCATAATCCTGAAGTCCTGGGATCAAGTCCCACATTGGGCTCCCTGCATGGAGCCTGCTTCTCTCTCTGCCTATGTCTCTGCCTTTCTCTGTGTCTCTCACGAATAAATAAATAAAATCTTAAAAAAAAAAAAAAACCAGCCTTGCATCCTGGGGATAAATCCCACTTGGTCATTGTGAACAATCTTCACAAAGACATGGAAAAATATTTCATGCTCATGGATTGGAAGAATTAATATTGTGAAAATGTCAATGCTACCCAGGGCAATTTACACATTTAATGCAATCCCTATCAAAATACCATGGACTTTCTTCAGAGAGTTGGAACAAATCATCTTAAGATTTGTGTGGAATCAGAAAAGAACTCGAATAGCCAGAAGAATATTGAAAAAGAAAACCAGAGCCAGGGGCATCACAATGCCGGATTTCAAGTTGTACTACAAAGCTGTGATCATCAAGACAGTGTGGTACTGGCACAACAACAGACACATAGATCAATGGAACAGAATAGAGAATGCAGAAGTGGACCCTCAACTCTGTGGTCAACTAATATTCGACAAAGCAGGAAAGACTATCCACTGAAAAAAGGACAGTGTCTTTGATAAGTGGTGCTGGGAAAATTGGACAGCCAGGTGCAGAAGAATGAAACTAGACCATTCTCTTACACCAGACACAAAGATAAACTCAAAATGGATGAAAGATCTAAATGTGAGACAAGAATCCATCAAAATCCTAGAGGAGAACACAGGCAACACCCTTTTTGAACTTGGCCACAGCAACTTCTTCAAAGATACATCTATGAAGGCAAGGGAAACAAAAGCAAAAATGAACTATTGGGACTTAAGATAAAAAGCTTCTGCACAGCAAAAGAAACAGTCAACGAAACTAAAAGACAACCTACAGAATGGGAGAAAATATTTGCAAATGATGTGTCAGATAAAGGGTTCGTTTCCAAGATCTATAAAGAACTTATTAACTCAACAACAAAGAAAGAAACAATCCAATCATGAAATGGGCAAAAGACATGAACAGAAATCTCACAGAGGAAGACATAGACATGGCCAACAAGCACATGAGAAAATGCTCTGCATCACTTGCCATCAGGGAAATACAAATCAAAACCACAATGAGATACCACCTCACACCAGTGAGAATGGGGAAGATTAACAAGGCAGGAAACCACAAATGTTGGAGAGGATGTGGAGGAAGGGGAACCCTCCTGCACTGTTGGTGGGAATGTGAACTGGTAGAGCCACTCGGGAGAACTGTGTGGAGGTTCCTCAAACAGTTAAAAATATACCTGCCCTACGACCCAGCAATTGCACTGCTGGGTATTTACCCCAATGATACAGATTCAGTGAAGCAGCAGAGGGTATATGCACCCCAATGTTCACAGCAGCAATGTCCACAATAGCCAAACTGTGGAAGGAGCCTCGGTGTCCATCAAAAGATGAATGGATAAAGAAGATGTGGTCTATGTATACAATGGAATATTACTCAGCCATTAGAAACAACAAATACCCACCTTGCTTCAACGTGGATGGAACTGGAGGGTATCATGCTGAGTGAATTAAGTAAATCAGAGAAGGACAAACATTATATGGTCTCATTCATTCGGGAAATATAAAAAATAGTGAAAGGGATTATAGGGGAAAGGAGAGAAAATGAGTGGGAAATATCAAGAGGATGACAGAACATGAGAGACTCCTAACTCTGGGAAATGAACAAGGGGTAGTGAAAGGGGAGGTGGGCAGGGGGGAATGGGGTGACTGGGTGATGGGCAGTGAGGAGGACACTTGACGGGATGAGCACTGGGTGTCATGCTATATGTTGGCAAATCAAACTCCAATCAAAAATATACAAAAAAAAAGACACAGGAGAGAGAATAAAATGAAAAAAAAAAAGAAAGAAAAGAAAAGAGAAAAAAAGAAAAAAGAAAAAATACCTAATTTTTTTAAAATAAAAGATTTATTTATTTATTTGAGAGAGAGAGAGCAAGCATGTGCATAAGTGAGTGGGGGAGGGGTAGACAGAGAAGGAGAGAGGATCCTCAAGCAGATTCCCTGCTGAGCACAGAGTCCGATGTAAGGCTCAATCCCAGGACCCTGAGGTCATGACCTGAACTGAAATCAAAAGTTGGACATTTAACTGTTGGAGCCACCCAAGTGACCCTAGACCATTCACATTTTAAGATGATTATCGATACAATTGGATTAATATCTACCATGTTTGTAACTGTTTTATACTAGTCCCACTTTTTATTAATCTTCCCCTCTTTTCTGCCTTCTCTAGTTTTATTTTTTATTTTTTAAGATTTTATTTATTTATTAATGAGAGACACACACAGAGAGAGAGAGGCAGGGACAAGAGACATAGGCAGAGGGAGAATCAGGCTCCATGCAGGGAGCCTGATGTTGGACTCGATCACAGGACTCCAGGATCATGCCCTGAGCTGAAGGCAAAGGCTCAACCACTCAGTCACCCAGGCGTCTCTGCCTTCTCTAGTTTTAACGGAATATTGTAGAAGGTTGGATTTTGTCTTTTCTTTCAACATATCAGATGTACTTCAAACTTTTATTAATGGTAGTCCTAGTATTTGTAACATACATTAACAACTAACATTAGTCCAGCTTCAATTAACTCTAAACCACTTCATGAGTAGTGCTCCACTTTGGGCTGATGGGACAGGGATACAGCTATTCCACTGGGGGCCACAGATGTCATTTGAGTTTTGGTAGTGTGAGCTTCAATTAACTTTTCTTTCAAAGCTGGTCAGTTTTCCCTGAGAGGAACTTTCTGACACCCTGCTTGGAGCTCTTGTGGAAGGAAGGGGTTGAGAGCATCCCACATGCAGACTTTCACATAATCCTCCAATTGACGGTCTCTGTCTTCAGTCTGGCACCCACAACCCCATCCCTACTCTCCTCTGTGCTCAGCAAGGTCTTCTCAAGTCTACAGTTACTCTGGTCCATAGGTATTTTATGCCTGGCTCCCCAGAAGCAGGGCAGAACTCACTTGGACAGGCAAGGCCACAAGAAGAGGATCTGAGGGGATCTAACAGTTCACCTACACTTATTGTCAGCCTCACCTCACTTCACAACATTTCACCAACTCCTGTGGCTTTCCAGGGTGCCTTGGCATGAGTCCCTTTCTTCCCATGGGCTCCATACCTGCAGTGGGAAGTCTCAGCTTCTTCAGGTCTGCTAAGCCAGTTCCACTCTTTCACTCTGTGTTCAAACATTTGTTGACATGTCTCATCAATTTTGGTCCCTTCTCTCATTTGCTTTGTTTTAGTTGATTTATATCATATTATTCCTTTAACTGCTGTTTTGGGAGTTTTCAGGAGAGTGAAGATCAATACCTTTGTCAATCTGCCATGTGCTATGGGTACACTTTGCTTTTTCCCTTAACAGTGTATTGAGGAAATCTTTCTTTCATTAAAGATTTTATTTTTAAGTAATCTGTATCCCCAACATGGGGCCCAAACTCACAACCCCGAGATCAAGAGTTTCATGTTCCAGGAACTAAGCCAGCCAGATGGCCCCTTTATATTTCTTTTTAATGGGACTTAGAATTCCAGACTCCTAGAGGCAACACCCAACCCTGTTTTAGGTTTATGTTATGGTTTTGAATGTTGCAAGGAAAGCAGTGGACATTATTGTATGTCAATAATTATGTGTAGAAATATACAAAGGAGGGAAGAAGAGAGAGAGAAAAAAAAGCAAAGAGAAGGAGAGTTTTTGGTGTCGAATATCAGGCATCTGAAGCAGACCAGTAGGTGAGGGAGAACCTTGGGAGGGGGGTGAATAGGCTGTATTTCCCATGTTGATCCACTCTAGTTGGACCTGATCCTTTCCTCTCAGTTCTGCTACCCACTGCATGCCAACTGCCTCAGGCTCAAACCAGTTATTGGAAAGAGAAGCAGCTCCCCTGGGATATGGTTCACCAGGATCCAGAGATAACCTGACATCTGGACAAGGCAAGGCCACATTCTGCATGGCTAGAGTGAACTCAGTGTGCCCTTTATCCCCAGAGGATGCCCCGACTCCCAGACATAAGTTTCAGCATGACTGAGAGTCCATGTCAGCCAGCAGCCCTGAGCTCCATCCTTGTCGGGGACCCAGGCACAATCAAAGGTGCATAATCAGATAGGGAAGGGAGGAACGCAGGAATCTCCACCCCACTCTGGTCCTCTTTTATCCAGCTTTGGGCAAGTTTGCAAATTCTCTCTCCTTCTTCCCTCACAGTTTGGGAAGAATAGCTTCTGCTAAGGCATTAAGAGGTTTTGATTTGTACATTTAGACCATATGTGTGTATTTGTACATTTAAGAGGAGGTTTGCATTTCTCACATGGAGCAGCTAGTGCCTGAGCACTTGACATGGAGTATTGAAGGATACTGAGAAATAGCATGCAATAATTAGCTTACTCGACAGCTATTTATTGAGTCCGCCCATTCTGTGTGCCAGCCCTTGGGACTGTAGGTGCATGGCAGTGGACAAACAGACATGGTCCCTTCTCTTGGAGCCTCTGGCCTAGTGAGAAACACACACATAAATGCACAAACTCACAAAAGCAGTATATAGTTGCAAATTAGGATAGGGGCTTAGAAAGGAAAGAGCATGCTGCTTCAGGAGAGAGAATCAGGAATGAGGTAGGCAGGGGAGGCCTCTTGAATGAGTGACAGTGGAGATAACACCTGGAGGATGAGAAGAGGAAAGAAAGCACATTCCAGGCAGAGGGAACTGGACATGCCAAGGCTCTGAGGTGTGCAAGAGCTTGTCATGTTCATGTTCATGAAGACCAGAGCACTTGGGGTGTGGTGACCAATGTGAGGCTGAAAGATGGGGCCAGATCATGCAGAGTCTTGGAGGCCATATTCTCTCTCTCTCTCTCTCTCAATTTCTTTCTCTCTCTTTCTCTTTCTTCTTCTTCTCTCCCTCCTTCTCATCCTTTCTTCACCCCCCCCCCTTTTTTGTAAGAGAGTGAGCATAGTGGAGCCCGGCACAAGGCTCCATCTCATGACCCTGAGATCATGACCTGAGCTGAAACCAAGAGTTGGACACTTAACCAGCTAAGCCACCTGGGTGCTCCTCTTTCTTTTTTTTTCAATAGACAAGGTAAGCACATGGGGATCCCTGGGTGGCTCAGCGGTTTAGCCCCTGCCTTCGGCCCAGGGCGTGACTCTGGAGTCTCGGGATTGAGTCCTGTATCAGGCTCCCTGGTATGGAGCCTGCTTCTCCCTTTGTCTGTGTCTCTGCCTCTCTCTCTCTCTCTGTCTCTCATGAATAAATAAATAAAATATTTTTTTAAAAAGACAAGGGAAGCACCTACTATGTGCTAGGAAGTGTTCTAGGCACTTGAGTTCAAGGAATAAACAGGAAGAAGTCCCTTTTTTCACAAAACCTGTACTCTGATGGTAGGAAACAGACCATACATGTGGAAAGTTAGATAACTGGTGATAGATTCAGCTTCTGGAAGTACTTACGAGAAAAGAAATCAGCAGAATAGAACAAAGAGTGACTTGAGGGGCAGGCACTACTCCATATGGATGTTCAGGCAAAGCCTGATGGGGTCAAGGAGCCATCACAGGGAAGATCAATGGCAGAAACAATGGCAGGAGCAAAGGTCTTAATGAAAGAACAGACTTGAAATTTTCAAGAAATAAAGTTAAGGAGGTCATATTTTATTCTGAGTTCAATGGGTAACCCCAGAAGGGTCTTAGCAGGAGAGTAACAGGATCAGATTGAAGTTTCTCAAAGCCTGCCCTGGTTGCTGTGTGGAGAATGGAGGGCAGGGAACAAGAGAAGGCAGGAGGAAACACAGTGATGAGGCTCCCCCAATAGACAGGGCAAAAGCTGATGGGGGTCGGGGGTGGTGGAGGAGATGGAACAGGAAGGAAGACATCTCATAGCACCTAATGTGAGGGTGGGGAAGAGGTGGAGATCAGGGACACTGTCTGGGTGACTGGAAGAACTGGTTGGAATGTGGAAAAAAGCAGTTAACGGACCTACATGAAGGCTCACCACAAGCTCAGAGGCCCGGGCTGCCTAGCTGTGGATGGTGCAGCTCCAGAGATAGAATGACGGTGGCCAGCAAGGGCACAGGATCATGATGCTAGCCATTGGGATCGTGGTTTTATGACAAGATCTGGTTGGTTGTCTGTCACTTACAAGCCCTTCCACACACTGTCGACTTGATTCACTTCATGAGGAAGATAGTTAGTGTCATGTCCATTTGCAGATGAGGAAGCAGAGGCTTGGAGAGGTTGTAACTCACCCCCTGCTCAGACAGCCAGGATGTGTGTGAACCTGAGTGGGCTCCAGAATTTCTGTATAGGGTCTTCTCTAGGGTGGGGTGGGCTGGGGGCTTATCTTAAAGTTGCATTGTGTATCAAGTACACTGGTCTTACTTGAATTTGGTTTTTGCTGGGGTTGGGGGGAGATCCACACCCAGATCTGTTGGTCTCCAAGTGGAGGGCTTTCATGTTCTGGATGGAAGGAATTGCCCTCAGATGGCAGGAGTTGGTGTGGACTAGCATGACTGGGGACAAAGCAATGCTTGACTTGGATGGATCCCTGTAAGGTGTGAGGGGCTGGGAAGGCTGCCCCAGAAGGGAGAAGGTCAAGGAGCAAAGGCATGATGTGCTGTTGATTAAAGCTTGCTGAAGGCACCAGGGATCTTTCAGTGTAGACATGGGCTGCCTGCACTAAAGGCCAAGATTTGCTTACTTGAGTTAGAAATTCAGTGCTGAGTGTTCTGGGTCAGTCCCTGGGGAAGTTCCCTCCCCAGCTTCACAGGACATGGGCCTGCCTTCTGCTCCCTGGGCCTCAACCTCCAGGCTATTCCTTGATATATTGCAGTTTAGATCAAGCTACCAGGTCAGCCTTGAATGCACCCTACCTAGCCCGAGACATAATTGTAGAAGAAATCCATGTTGGTAAAGCAACACACCCCTCTGCTCCCCTGCTGGCATGTCCAGTGCCCTCACCCAGAGCCCGGCCCCTTAGCAAAGATCACCCCAGCCTGCTCTTCACAATCAGTAGTTCTAAACTGATGAAATGTAGGGTTTTTAACTGTCTCACTATCCCTGTGGTATGATGGGCAGTTTTACCTGAGACCACCTGTCAGTGAATAGCTCGTATGCTTGCCAGAACCATCCTGCCTTTCTTTGCCAACAATACTACTAGTTCTCAAAGCTCCACTGAAGCACCACTTCCCCTGGTCTCTCCTTTCCCTCTCTGGCTGGGTTCTGGCCAGAGCACTTTTACTTTTGGGGCTCCCCTTCATCCCATCCCTGTCTTATTTGATATAAATGGTGTTCAGGGCCCAACCTTGATTCTTTCCATTTCTGTAGACAGTTAAGTCATTGATGTCTATGAAACACTTTTCCTGATCAATTGAAACATTGCCTTTGTTGGACATATTTTCCATATGTGCTCAGATCTACATTTGTTTGTTCTGGTGCCAATCCCACGCTTTGATCCCAATGGATTTATAGTAAATTTTGTATTTACTGCACATGTCCTTCATCCTCATTACCTTTTTTTTAACCTGAGGAGGATTGACATTTTAAAAAAAGACTTAATTAGTTACTTTATTTATTTGAGAGAGTGAAGGGAGAGCACACAAGATGGAAGAAGGGGCAGAGGGAGGAGAAGGAGAAGCAGACTCCCCACTGAGCAGGGAGCTTATGACCTATGGTACAGGGCTGGATCTCAGGACCTCAAGATCATGACCTTAGTCAAAGGCAGATGCTTAACTGACTGAGCCACCCAGGCACCCCAAAGAGAACTGATGTATTTTTATGACATGTCCTTGTGCAAGAACATGTTTGGATCTTGTTTATGCCCTACAATAAGTTTTGTAGACTTTATTATCAAATTTATTGTTATTTAATTTATTCCTAAGGATTTTATAGCTTTAGACACTTCTATAGATCACATATTTGCTCCCATTTCTATTTCTAATTAGTTTCTACTAACATAAAGAAAGGCTTTAGTTTTTGTATGTTCACTTTAAATACAGCATATTTTTTTTTAGAGTCTAGAAAACTGGAGAGTTTTATAGATATCCAAACATATCTACAACTATTGGTAATTATAACATTAATATACTATATATATTTTCCCCTTTTCTTAATTTAATAGCCAATTTTTTTATTTTTTAAAATTATTTAAATTTTTTATTGGTGTTCAATTTGCCACCATATAGAATAACATCCAGTGCTCATCCCATCAAATGCCCCCCTCAAGCCCTTCACCCAGTCACCCCCATTCCCCGCCCACCTCCCTTTCTACAACCCCTTGTTCGTTTCCCAGAGTTAGGAGTCTCTCATGTTCTGTCTCCCTTTCTGATATTTCCCACTCATTTTTTCTCCTTTCCCTTTATTCCCTTTCACTATTTTTTATATTCCCCAAATGAATGAGACCATATAATGTTTGTTGAAATTGACCTATTTCACTCAGCATAATACCTCCAGTTCCATCCACATTGAAGCAAATGGTGGGTATTTGTTGTTTCTAATAGCTGAGTAATATTCCATTGTATACATAAGCCACATCTTCTTTATCTATTTATCTTACGATGGACACCAAGGCTTCTTCCACAGTTTGGCTATTGTGGACATTGCTGCTATAAACATCGGGGTGCAGGTGTCCTGGCATTTCACTGCATCTGTATCTTTGGGGTAAGTCCCCAGCAGTGCAATTGCTGGGTCGTAGGGCAGGTCTATTTTTAACTCTTTGAGGAACTTCCACACAGTTTTCCAGAGTGGCTGCACCAGTTCACATTCCCACCAACAGTGCAAGAGAGTTCCCCTTTCTCCACATCTTCAACATTTGTTGTTTCCTGCCTTGTTAATTTTCCCCATTCTCACTAGTGTGAGGTGGTATCTCATTGTGGTTTTGATTTGTATTTCCCTGATGGCAAGTGATGTGGAGCATTTTCTCATGTGCTTGTTGGCCAAGTCTATGTCTTCCTCTGTGAGATTTCTGTTCATGTCTTTTGCCCATTTCATGATTGGATTGTTGGTTTCTTTGCTTTTGAGTTAATAAGTTCTTTATAGATCTTGGATACTAGTCCTTTATCTGTTATGTCATTTGCAAATATCTTCTCCCATTCTGTAGGTTGTCTTTTAGTTTTGTTGACTGTTCTTTTGCTGTGCAAAAGCTTCTTATCTTGATGAAGTTCCAATAGTTCATTTTTGCTTTTGTTTCTCTTGCCTTTATGGGTGTATCTTGGAAGAAGTTACTGTGGCCAAGTTCAAAAAGAGTGCTGCCTGTGTTCTTCTCTAGGATTTTGATGGAATCTTGTCTCACATTTAGATATTTCATCCATTTGGAGTTTATCTTTGTGTATGGTGTAAGAGAATGGTCTAGTTTTTAAAAATTTATTTGAGAGAGGGAGACAGAGCCTGAAAAGGAGGAAGGGGAGACAGGGTGGGGGGGGAATAATCAAAGCAGACTCCCCACCAAGTGCAGAGCCTGACACAGGGTTCATTCTCATGACCCTGAGATCATGACTTGAGCCAAAATCGGATCGAATCGAAAAGAATCGAATCGGAAAGAATTGAATCGAAGAGAATCTAATCGAAACGAAAAGAATCGAATCAAATCGAATAAAAAAGAATCGAATCGAAACAACAAGAGTCGAATTGAATCGAATCGAAAAGAATCAAACTGAAAAGAATCGAATCGAAACAGTCGAATGGAAAAGAATCAAATTGAATTGAATCGAATCGAAAAGAATCGAATTGAATCATATCGAATTGAAAAGAATCGAATTGAATCGAAAAGAATCGAATTGAATGGAATCGAATCGAATCGAATTGAATCGAAAAGAATCAATCAAATCGAATTGAATCAAAAAGAATCGAATAGATTCGAATCGAAACGAATCGAAAAAAATCGAAACGAATCATATCGAATCGAAAAGAATCGAATCGAATCGAAAAGAATCGAATCAAAGTGAATCGAAAAGAATGGAATCGAACAGAACCGAAAAGAATCGAATCAAAAAGAATCGTATCGAATTGAATCAAATTGAATCGAAAAGAATCGAATCGATTACAATTGAATTGAATCGAAAAGAATCGAATTGAACAGTATCGAATCTAATTGAAACGAATCGAATCAAATAAAATAGAAAAGAATCAAATTGAAACGAAAAGAATCGAATCGAATTGAATTGAAAAGAATCGAATTGAATCGAAAAACAACGAATCGAAAAGAATCAAATCAAAACGGAAAGAATCGAATCAAATGGAAAAGATCGAATTGAAAAGAATCAAACTGAATTGAACTGAATCAAAAAGAATCGAATCGTATCGAATCAAAAAGAATCAAATCGAATCGAATTGAAAAGAATAGAATTGTATTGAAAAGAATCGAATCAAATAGAAAAGAATCGAATCGAATCAAATAGAAAAGAATTGAATCGAATGCAATCAAATCAAAAAGATTCGATTCGAATTGAAAAGAATCAAATCGAATTGATTGAATCGAAAAGAATCAAATCGAATCGAATCACATCGAATAGAAAATAATTGAATCGAATTGAATAAAAAATAATCGAATCAAATAGAATTGAATCGAGAATAATTGGAATTGAATGGAATCGATAATCGAATCAAATCGAGTCAAATCAAAAATAATCGAATCGAATCAAATCGATTCAAAAAATCGAATCAAATTTCATCGAATCAAAAGTAATCGAATCGTATTGAATCGATGCGAATTGAAAAGAATCGAATCGAATCGAAAAGAATCAAATCGAATCGAATCAAAAAGAATCGAATCCAAAGAATCGAATTGTAGAGAATCTAATCTAAATGAAAATATTCAAATCGAATCGAAACGAATCAAAAAGAATCGAATCTAAACGAAAAAAATCGAATCGAATAGATCGAAAAGATCGAATTGAATCGAATCAAATCGAAAAGAATCGAATCGAATCGTATCGAATCGAAAAGAATCAAATTGAATCGAATCGAAAAGAATAGAATCGTATTTAATTGAATCGAAAAGAATCAAATCGAATCAAAATGAATCGAATTGAATCGAAAAGAATCATGTCGAATTGAATTGAATCGAAAAGAATCCAATCAAACATAATCGAATCGAATTGAAACGAACCGAATCGAAAAGTATCGAATCGAAACGAAAAGAAAGGAATCGAATCAAATCGAAAAGAATTGAATGGTATCATTGAATCGAAAAGAATCGAATCATATCGAATTGAATTGAAAAGAATCAAATCGAATAGAGCCCAAAAGAATCAAATCGAATCGAATATATCGAAACGAATCGAAAAGAATCAAATCGAATCGAAAAGAATCAAATTGAATAGCATCGAAACGAATCGAATCGAATCGAAAAGAATCGAATTGAATAGCATCGAAACGAATCGAATCAAAATGAAAAGAATCGAATCGAATCGAAAAGAATCAAATCGTATCGAATGGAATTGAAAAGAATCGAATCATATCGAATTGAATCGAAAAGAATCGAATCGAATAGAATAAAAAAGAATCGAATCGAATACAATCGAAAAGAATCGTATCGAATCAAATCGAGTTGAATCAAAAAGAATCGAATTGAATCTTATATACTCGAATCAAAAAGAATCGAGTTGATTCAAATCGAAAATATCAAACCGAATCGAAAAGAATCGATTCAAATCGAAAATAATCGAATTGAATCAAAACGATTTGAATCAATACGAAAAGAATCGAATCAAAAATAATAGAATCGAATCGAACCGAATCGAAATGAAAATAATCAAATTGAATCGAATTGAAAATAATCGAATTGAATTGAATTGAAAATAATTGGATCGAATCGAACCGAATTGAATCGAAAATAATCGAATCGAATCGAATTGAAAATAATCGAATCGAATTGAGAAGAATCGATCGAATGAAAAATAATCGGATCGAATGAAAATAATCGAATCGAATCCAATCAAATCGAATCGAAAATAATCAAATTGAATTGAATTGAATCGAAAATAATCGAGTCAAATCGAAATTAATCGAATCGATTCAAATCGAATCGAATCGAAAATAAATCGAGGGGGGAGGAGCAAGATGGCGGAAGAGTAGGGTCTCCAAATCACCCGTCTCCACCAAATTACCTAGAAAACCTTCCAATCATCCTGAAAATCTATGAATTCGGCCTGAGAATTAAAGAGAGAACACCTGGAATGCAACAGTGAGAAGAGTTCGCGCTTCTATCAAGGTAGGAAGACGGGGAAAAAGAAGTAAAGGAACAAAGGCCTCCAAGGGGGAGGGGCCCCGCGAGGAGCCGGGCTGAGGCCGGGGCGGAGTGTCCCCAGGACAGGAGAGCCCCGTCCTGGAGGAGCAGGAGCTGCACCGACCTTCCCGGGCGGAAAGGGGCTCGCGGGGAGGTGGAGCAGGACCCAGGAGGGCGGGGATGCCCTCGGGCTCCCCGGGACAGTAACAGCAACTGCGCGCCCAGGAGAGTGCGCCGAGCTCCCTAAGGGCTGCAGCGCGCACGGGGGACCCGGAGCAGCTCGGGGGGGCTCGGGGGCGGCTCCGCGGAGGGGGCTGCGGGGCGGGAGCAGCTCGGAGGGGCTCGGGCAGAGGAAGAGGCTCCGTGCGGAGGGGGCTGCGCGGTTCCAGGATCAGCTCGGAGGGGCTCGGGCGGCAGCTCCGCGGAGGGGGCTGCGAGGCGGCGGCCCGGGAGCGCGAATCCACCAGCGCAGGCTCCGGAGCACAGGGCGCCGGGACACAGCCCAGGATCCGGCCTCCCCCCGGGACAGGCAGAGGCCGGGAGGGCCCAGGACAGCAAGGAAGCTCCTGCCCCAGCTGAGCAGATCAGCGGCCCCGCCCCAGAGCCTCCAGGCCCTGCAGACGGAGTTCCTGCCGGAGCTGAATCCAGGTTTCCAGAGCTGCCCCGCCACTGGGGCTGTTCCTCCTGCGGCCTCACGGGGTAAACAACCCCCACTGAGCCCTGCACCAGGCAGGGGCACAGCAGCTCCCCCAACTGCTAACACCTGAAAATCAGCACAACAGGCCCCTCCCCCAGAACACCAGCTAGACTGACAACTTCCAGGAGAAGCCAAGGGACTTAAAGTACACAGAATCAGAAGATACTCCCCGGTGGTTCTTTTTTTTGTTTTGTTTTGTTTTGTTTTGTTTGGTTTGGTTTGGTTTTGTTTTGTTTTGCTTTTTGATTTGTTTCCTTCCCCCACCCCCTTTTTTTTCTCCTGTCTTTTTCTTTCTCTTTTTCTTCTTTTTTTTCCTTTTTTTTCTTCCCTTTTTTTCTCTTTCTCTTTTCTTTCCTTCTTTCTCTCCTCTCTTTTTCTCTTTTTCCCAATACAACTTGCTTTTGGCCACTCTGCACTGAGCAAAATGACTAGAAAGAAAACCTCACCTCAAAAGAATCAGAAACAGTCCTCTCTCCCACAGAGTTACAAAATCTGGATTACAATTCAATGTCAGAAAGCCAATTCAGAAGCACTATTATACAGCTACTGGTGGCTCTAGAAAAAAGTATAAAGGACTCAAGAGACTTCATGACTGCAGAATTTAGAGCTAATCAGGCAGAAATTAAAAATCAATTGAATGAGATGCAATCCAAACTAGAAGTCCTAACGACGAGGGTTAACGAGGTGGAAGAACGAGTGAGTGACATAGAAGACAAGTTGATAGCAAAGAGGGAAACTGAGGAAAAAAGAGACAAACAATTAAAAGACCATGAAGATAGATTAAGGGAAATAAACGACAGCCTGAGAAAGAAAAACCTACGTTTAATTGGGGTTCCCGAGGGCGCCGAAAAGGACAGAGGGCCAGAATATGTATTTGAACAAATTCTAGCTGAAAACTTTCCTAATCTGGGAAGGGAAACAGGCATTCAGATCCAGGAAATAGAGAGATCCCCCCCTAAAATCAATAAAAACCATTCAACACCTCGCATTTAATAGTGAAGCTGGCAAATTCCAAAGATAAAGAGAAGATCCTTAAAGCAGCAAGAGACAAGAAATCCCTGACTTTTATGAGGAGGAGTATTAGGGTAACAGCAGACCTCTCCACAGAGACCTGGCAGGCCAGAAAGGGCTGGCAGGATATATTCAGGGTCCTAAATGAGAAGAACATGCAACCAAGAATACTTTATCCAGCAAGGATCTCATTCAAAATGGAAGGAGAGATAAAGAGCTTCCAAGACAGGCAGCAACTAAAAGAATATGTGACCTCCAAACCAGCTCTGCAAGAAATTTTAAGGGGGACTCTTAAAATTCCCCTTTAAGAAGAAGTTCAGTGAAACAGTCCACAAATACAAGGACTGAATAGATATCATGATGACACTAAACTCATATCTCTCAATAGTAACTCTGAATGTGAACGGGCTTAATGACCCCATCAAAAGGCGCAGGGTTTCAGACTGGATAAAAAAGCAGGACCTATCTATTTGCTGTCTACAAGAGACTCATTTTAGACAGAAGGACACCTACAGCCTGAAAATAAAAGGTTGGAGAACCATTTACCATTCGAATGGTCCTCAAAAGAAAGCAGGGGTAGCCATCCTTATATCAGATAAACTAAAATTTACCCCAAAGACTGTAGTGAGAGATGAAGAGGGACACTATATCATACTTAAAGGATCTATTCAACAAGAGGACTTAACAATCCTCAATATATATGCCCCGAATGTGGGAGCTGCCAAATATATCAATCAATTATTAACCAAAGTGAAGAAATACTTAGATAATAATACACTTATACTTGGTGACTTCAATCTAGCTCTTTCTATACTCGATAGGTCTTCTAAGCACAACATCTCCAAAGAAACGAGAGCTTTAAATGATACACTGGACCAGATGGATTTCACAGATATCTACAGAACTTTACATCCAAACTCAACTGAATACACATTCTTCTCAAGCGCACATGGAACTTTCTCCAGAATAGACCACATATTGGGTCACAAATCGGGTCTGAACCGATACCAAAAGACTGGGATCGTCCCCTGCATATTCTCAGACCATAATGCCTTGAAATTAGAACTAAATCACAACAAGAAGTTTGGAAGGACCTCAAACATGTGCAGGTTAAGGACCATCCTGCTAAAAGATAAAAGGGTCAACCAGGAAATTAAGGAAGAATTAAAAAGATTCATGGAAACTAATGAGAATGAAGATAAAACCGTTCAAAATCTTTAGGATGCAGCAAAAGCAGTCCTAAGGGGGAAATACATCGCAATACAAGCATCCATTCAAAAACTGGAAAGAACTCAAATACAAAAGCTAACCTTACACATAAAGGAGCTAGAGAAAAAACAGCAAATAGATCCTACACCCAAGAGAAGAAGGGAGTTAATAAAGATTCGAGCAGAACTCAACGAAATCGAGACCAGAAGAACTGGAACAGATCAACAGAACCAGGAGTTTGTTCTTTGAAAGAATTAATAAGATAGATAAACCATTAGCCAGCCTTATTAAAAAGAAGAGAGAGAAGACTCAAATTAATAAAATTATGAATGAGAAAGGAGAGATCAGTACCAACACCAAGGAAATACAAACGATTTTAAAAACATATTATGAACAGCTATACGCCAATAAATTAGGCAATCTAGAAGAAATGGACGCATTCCTGGAAAGCCACAAACTACCAAAACTGGAACAGGAAGAAATAGAAAACCTGAACAGGCTAATAACCAGGGAGGAAATTGAAGCAGTCATCAAAAACCTCCCAAGACACAAGAGTCCAGGGCCAGATGGCTTCCCAGGGGAATTTTATCAAACGTTTAAAGAAGAAACCATACCTATTCTCCTAAAGCTGTTTGGAAAGATAGAAAGAGATGGAGTACTTCCAAATTCGTTCTATGAGGCCAGCATCACCTTAATTCCAAAACCAGACAAAGACCCCACCAAAAAGGAGAATTACAGACCAATATCCCTGATGAACATGGATGCAAAAATTCTCAACAAGATACTGGCCAATAGGATCCAACAGTACATTAAAAAATTATTCACCATGACCAAGTAGGATTTATCCCTGGGACACAAGGCTGGTTCAACACCCGTAAAACAATCAATGTGATTCATCATATCAGCAAGAGAAAAACCAAGAATCATATGATCCTCTCATTGGATGCAGAGAAAGCATTTGACAAAATACAGCATCCATTCCTGATCAAAACTCTTCAGAGTGTAGGGATAGAGGGAACATTCCTCGACATCTTAAAAGCCATCTACGAAAAGCCCACAGCAAATATCATTCTCAATGGGGAAGCACTGGGAGCCTTTCCCCTAAGATCAGGAACAAGACAGGGATGTCCACTCTCACCACTGCTGTTCAACATAGTACTGGAAGTCCTAGCCTCAGCAATCAGACAACAAAAAGACATTAAAGGCATTCAAATTGGCAAAGAAGAAGTCAAACTCTCCCTCTTCGCCGATGACATGATACTCTACATAGAAAACCCAAAAGTCTCCACCCCAAGATTGCTGGAACTCATACAGCAATTCGGTAGTGTGGCAGGATACAAAATCAATGCCCAGAAGTCAGTGGCATTTCCATACACTAACAATGAGACTGAAGAAAGAGAAATTAAGGAGTCAATCCCATTTACAATTGCACCCAAAAGCATAAGATACCTAGGAATAAACCTAACCAAAGATGTAAAGGATCTATACCCTCAAAACTATAGAACACTTCTGAAAGAAATTGAGGAAGACACAAAGAGATGGAAAAATATTCCATGCTCATGGATTGGCAGAATTAATATAGTGAAAATGTCAATGTTACCCAGGGCAATATACACGTTTAATGCAATCCCTATCAAAATACCATGGACTTTCTTCAGAGAGTTAGAACAAATTATTTTAAGATTTGTGTGGAATCAGAAAAGACCCCGAATAGCCAGGGGAATTTTAAAAAAGAAAACCATATCTGGGGGCATCACAATGCCAGATTTCAGGTTGTACTACAAAGCTGTGGTCATCAAGACAGTGTGGTACTGGCAAAAAAACAGACACATAGATCAGTGGAACAGAATAGAGAATCCAGAAGTGGACCCTGAACTTTATGGGCAACTAATATTCGATAAAGGAGGAAAGACTATCCATTGGAAGAAAGACAGTCTCTTCAATAAATGGTGCTGGGAAAATTGGACATCCACATGCAGAAGAATGAAACTAGACCACTCTCTTTCACCATACACAAAGATAAATTCAAAATGGATGAAAGATCTAAATGTGAGACAAGATTCCATCAAAATCCTAGAGAAGAACACAGGCAACACCCTTTTTGAACTCGGCCATAGTAACTTCTTGCAAGATACATCCACGAAGGCAAAAGAAACAAAAGCAAAAATGAACTATTGGGACTTCATCAAGATAAGAAGCTTTTGCACACCAAAGGATACAGTCAACAAAACTCAAAGACAACCTACAGAATGGGAGAAGATATTTGCAAATGACATATCAGATAAAGGGCTAGTTTCCAAGATCTATAAAGAACTTATTAAACTCAACACCAAAGAAACAAACAATCCAATCATGAAATGGGCAAAAGACATGAACAGAAATCTCACAGAGGAAGACATAGACATGGCCAACATGCATATGAGAAAATGCTCTGCATCACTTGCCATCAGGGAAATACAAATCAAAACTACAATGAGATACCACCTCACACCAGTGAGAATGGGGAAAATTAACAAGGCAGGAAACAACCAATGTTGGAGAGGATGCGGAGAAAAGGGAACCCTCTTACACTGTTGGTGGGAATGTGAACTGGTACAGCCACTCTGGAAAACTGTGTGGAGGTTCCTCAAACAGTTAAAAATATACCTGCCCTACGACCCAGCAATTGCACTGTTGGGGATTTACCCCAAAGATACAAATGCAATGAAAAGCCGGGACACCTGCACCCCGATGTTTCTAGCAGCAATGGCCACGATAGCCAAACTGTGGAAGGAGCCTCGGTGTCCAACGAAAGATGAATGGATAAAGAAGATGTGGTTTATGTATACAATGGAATATTACTCAGCTATTAGAAATGACAAATACCCACCATTTGCTTCAACGTGGATGGAACTGGAGGGTATTATGCTGAGTGAAGTAAGTCAGTCAGAGAAGGACAAACATTATATGTTCTCATTCATTTGGGGAATATAAATAGTAGTGAAAGGGAAAATAAGGGAAGGGAGAAGAAATGTGTGGGAAATATCAGAAAGGGAGACAGAACGTGAAGACTGCTAACTCTGGGAAGCGAACTGGGGGTGGTGGAGGGGGAGGAGGGCGGGGGGTGGGAGTGAATGGGTGACGGGCACTGGGTGTTATTCTGTATGTTAGTAAATTGAACACCAATAAAAAAAAAAAGAAAGAAATTGAGGAAGACACAAAGAGATGGAAAAAATATTCCATGCTCATGGATTTGCAGAATTAATATAGTGAAAATGTCAATGTTACCCAGGGCAATATACACGTTTAATGCAATCCCTATCAAAATACCATGGACTTTCTTCAGAGAGTTAGAACAAATTATTTTAAGATTTGTGTGGAATCAGAAAAGACCCCGAATAGCCAGGGGAATTTTAAAAAAGAAAACCATATCTGGGGGCATCACAATGCCAGATTTCAGGTTGTACTACAAAGCTGTGGTCATCAAGACAGTGTGGTACTGGCACAAAAACAGACACATAGATCAGTGGAACAGAATAGAGAATCCAGAAGTGGACCCTGAACTTTATGGGCAACTAATATTCGATAAAGGAGGAAAGACTATCCATTGGAAGAAAGACAGTCTCTTCAATAAATGGTGCTGGGAAAATTGGACATCCACATGCAGAAGAATGAAACTAGACCACTCTCTTTCACCATACACAAAGATAAACTCAAAATGGATGAAAGATCTAAATGTGAGACAAGATTCCATCAAAATCCTAGAGAAGAACACAGGCAACACCCTTTTTGAACTCGGCCATAGTAACTTCTTGCAAGATACATCCACGAAGGCAAAAGAAACAAAAGCAAAAATGAACTATTGGGACTTCATCAAGATAAGAAGCTTTTGCACACCAAAGGATACAGTCAACAAAACTCAAAGACAACCTACAGAATGGGAGAAGATATTTGCAAATGACATATCAGATAAAGGGCTAGTTTCCAAGATCTATAAAGAACTTATCAAACTCAACACCAAAGAAACAAACAATCCAATCATGAAATGGGCAAAAGACATGAACAGAAATCTCACAGAGGAAGACATAGACATGGCCAACATGCACATGAGAAAATGCTCTGCATCACTTGCCATCAGGGAAATACAAATCAAAACCACAATGAGATACCACTTCACACCAGTGAGAATGGGGAAAATTAACAAGGCAGGAAACAACCAATGTTGGAGAGGATGCGGAGAAAAGGGAACCCTCTTACACTGTTGGTGGGAATGTGAACTGGTACAGCCACTCTGGAAAACTGTGTGGAGGTTCCTCAAACAGTTAAAAATATACCTGCCCTACGACCCAGCAATTGCACTGTTGGGGATTTACCCCAAAGATACAAATGCAATGAAAAGCCGGGACACCTGCACCCCGATGTTTCTAGCAGCAATGGCCACGATAGCCAAACTGTGGAAGGAGCCTCGGTGTCCAACGAAAGATGAATGGATAAAGAAGATGTGGTTTATGTATACAATGGAATATTACTCAGCTATTAGAAATGACAAATACCCACCATTTGCTTCAACGTGGATGGAACTGGAGGGTATTATGCTGAGTGAAGTAAGCCAGTCAGAGAAGGACAAACATTATATGTTCTCATTCATTTGGGGAATATAAATAATAGTGAAAGGGAATATAAGGGAAGGGGGAAGAAATGTGTGGGAAATATCAGAAAGGGAGACAGAACGTGAAGACTGCTAACTCTGGGAAACGAACTAGGGGTGGTGGAAGGGGAGGAGGGCGGGGGGTGGGAGTGAATGGGTGACGGGCACTGGGGGTTATTCTGTATGTTAGTAAATTGAACACCAATAAAAAATAAATTAAAAAATAAACATAAAATAAAAAAATAATAAAACTAGCTGACTGCAACTTAGGCTGAAGTCCACTTGGGAAAATGTTAATTAATCAAGCTTTTTATATAAATAAATGTGTTTGAATAAAAAAAAAAAAGAAAAGAAATCGAATCGAAAATAATCGCATCGAATCGAATTGAATCGAAAATAATCGATTCGCATCGAATCGAATCGAAAATAATCCAATCAAATTGAATTGAAAATAATCAAATCGAATCTAAAATAATCGAATCGAATCTAAAATAACCCAATCGAAAAGAATCGAATCGATTCGAATCGAAAATAATCGAATCGAATCAAATCGAATCGAAAATAATCGAATCGAATCAAATCGAATTGAAAATAATCAATTCGCATCGAATTGAATCAAATCGAAAATAATTGAATCGAATTGAATCGAAAATAATAGAATCGAATCGAAAATAATCGAATCGAATATAAAAGAATTGAATCGAAAAGAATCGAATGGGGATCCCTTTGTGGCACAGCGGTTTAGCGCCTGCCTTTGGCCCAGGGCGCGATCCTGGAGACCCGGGATCGAATCCCACGTCGGGCTCCCGTTGCATGGAGCCTGCTTCTCCCTCTGCCTGTGTCTCTGCCTCTCTCTCTCTGTGACTATCATAAATAAATAAAAAATTTAAAAAAAAAGAGAAGAATCGAATGGATTCAAATCGAAACGAATGGAATCGAAGAGAATCGAATTGAATAAAAAATAATTGAATCGAAATGAATCGAAAATAATCAAATCGAATTGAAAAGAATCGAATCAAATCGAATCGATAATAATCTAATCGAATCTTCGAATCGAATGGAAAAGAATGGAATCGAAGAGAATCGAATCGAATCGAAACTAATCGAATCAAATCAATAGAATCGAAAACAATCAAATAAATGGAAACGAAAAGAATCGAATCGAATCGAAAAGAATCTAATCGAATCGAAAATAATCGAATCAAATCGAATTGAATCAAAAATAATCGAATCGAAAATAATCGAATCGAATCGAATCAAAATATCGATTCTTATCGAATCAAATCAAATAGAAAAAAATACAATTGAATTGAATCGAAAATAATCAAATCGAATCGAAAACAATCGAATCGAATTGAAAATAATCGAACTGAAAATAATCGAATCGATTCGAATGGTAAATAATCTAAACGAATCGAAAAGAATCAAATCGAATCGAAAAGAATCGAATCGAATCGAAAATAATCAAATCAAATTGAATCGAATCAAATCGAATTAAAACGAATCGATTAGAAAATAATCGATTCACATCGAATCGAATTGAAAATAATCAAATCGAATCGAAAATAATCAAATCGAAAAGAATTGAGTCATTTGAATCATAAATATTGAATCGAATCGAAAAGAATTGAATCGAACTGAAAAGAAATGAATCGAATTGAAAAGAATCGAATTGAATCGGATCGAAAATTATCGAATCGAATTGAATGTAATCGAATCGAAAATAATCAATTCGCATTGAATCTAATCGGAAATAATCGAAACGAATTGAAAAGAATCAAATCAAATCGAAAATAATCTAAACTAATCCAATCGAATCAAATTGAAAATAATCGAATCGAATTGAATCAAATCGAAAATAATCGAACCGAATCGAACAGAATTGAATCTAAAATAATCTAATCGAATCGAATCGAATTGAATAGAAAATAATCGAATTGAATCAAACCGAATTGATTCGAAAATAATCGAATCGAAAATAATCGAATTGAATCGAATCGAATTGAATCAAAAAGAATTGAATCGTGGGATCCCTGGGTGGTGCAGCGGTTTAGCACCTGCCTTTGGACCAGGGCGTGATCCTAGAGACCTGGGATCGAATCCCACGTCAGGCTCCCGGTGCATGGAGCCTGCTTCTCCCTCTGCCTATGTCTCTGCCTCTCTCTCTCTCTCTGTGTGACTATCATAAATAAATAATAAAAAAAATTAAAAAAAAACTTAAAAAAAAGAATTGAATCGAATTGAAAGAATCGAATCGAAAAGAATCGAATCGAATTAAATTGAAAAGAATAGAATCGATTCGAAAAGATTCGAATCGAATTGAATCAAATAGAAAAGAATCGAATCTAATCGAAAAAGATTGAATCGAATTGAAAAGATTCGAATCGAAACGAAAGATTTGAATCGAATTGAATCGAATCTAAAGTAATTGAATCAAATAGAAAAAATCGAATCGAATTGAAAAGAATAGAATCGAATCGAAGAGAATCGAATTGAAAAGAATAGAATCGAATTGTATCGAAAAGAATCAAATCAAATTGAATGGAAAAGAATTGAATCGAATCGAAAAAAATCGTATCGAATTGAAAAGAATCAAATCGATTTGTAAAGAATCGAATTGAATCACATCGAAAAGATTTCAATCGAATCGAACTGAAAAGAATCGAATCGAAACGAATCGTATCAAAAAGACTCAAATCGAATCGAATCAAAACGAATCGAATCGAATCAAATTGAATCGAATAGAAAAGAATCTATCGAATTGAAAAGAATCGAATCGATAAGAATCGAATTGAATGAATTGCATCGAATCGATTCGAATCGAAAAGAATTGAATCGAATCGAATCGAAAATAATCGAATCGAATCAAATCCCTAACCCTAACCCCTAACCCTAACACTAAACCTATTCTAACCCTAACCCTTAACCCTAACTAACCCTTAACCCTAACCCTAACTCTAACTGTAACCCTAACCCTAACCCTAACCCCTATCCCTAAACCTAACCCGAACACTACCCTAAACTTAACCCATACCCTAACCCTAACCGGTACCCTAACACTAACCTGTACCTCAAACCTAACCCATACCCTAACCCGTACCCTAACCCTAAGCCCATACCCTAACCCGTCCCCTAACCCTAACCCTAACCAGTACTCTAACACTAACCCGTACCCTAACCAATACCCTAACCCTAACACTAACACGTACCTAACCATAACCCTAACCCTAACCCTAACATCTAACCCTAACCCTAAAACCTAACCCCTAAGCCTAAACCTAAAACAAAAACAAACCCTAACCCTTAACCCTAACCTTAATCCTACCCCTAACCCTAACCCTAACCAGAACCCCTAACCACTAACCCTAAACCTAACCCTAACTCTTAACCCTAACCCTTAACCCTAACCCTAAGCCTAGCCCAAAACCTTACCCCTAACCCTAACTCAAACCACTAACCCCTAACCCTAACCCTAACCCTATTCCTTAACCCTACCCTTAACCCTAACCCTAACCCAAACCCTAATCCTAACCCCTAACCCCAACCGTAACCCCAAACCTTAACCCTAACCCTAACACTACCCCTAACCCCTAACGCTATTTATTTACCCTGAACCTCAACACTTAACCCTAAACCTAACCCTAACCCTTACCCTAACCCTAACCCTAACCCGTACCCTAACCCTAAACCATACCCTAACCCCAACCCTAACCCGTACACGAACCCTAACCCTTACACTAACCCTAACCCGTACCCTAACCCTAACCCATACCCGTACCCTAACCCTAACCCGTACCCTAGCTCTAACCCGTACCCTAACCCGTACACTAACCAGTACCCTAACCCGTTTCGTAACCCGTTCCCTAACCATAACCGTACCCGTACTCTAACTGTAACCCGTACCCTAACCCTAACACTAACCCTAAACCTTAACATAACCCTAAACCTAACCCCTAACCCTAAACCTAACCCTAATCCCTCACCCTTACCCTAACCCTAAACATAACCCTAACACTAACCCTAACCTTAACCCTAAACCTAACCCTAAACCTAACCTGGAACCTAACCCATACACTAACCCATACCCTAACCCTAACCCTAACCCGTACCCTAACCCTAACATGTAACGTAAATCTAACCCTGACCCTAACCCAAACAATACCCTACCCCTAATCCTAACCCGTGCCCTATGCCTACGCTAACCCCAACCCTAACGCTAACCCGTACGCTAACCCTAAATGGTACCCTAACACTAACCCTAACCCGTACTCTAATCCTAACCCTAAAACTAACCCTAACCCATACCCTAACCCTATACCGTACCCTGCACTAATCCTAACCAAACCCGTACCCAAACACTAAAACTACCCCTAAACCTAACCCTAACTAATCATAACCCTAACCCTATCTCTAAACCTAACCCTAACCCTAATCCTAAACTAACCCTAACCCTCACCCTAACCGTATCCCTAACACGTAAACTAACCCTAATCCTAACCCTAACCCATAAACTAAACCTAACCCTAACCCTAAACCTAGCAGTACCCTAACCCTAACCCAAACGTGTATCTTAACCATAACCCTATCCCTAAGCCGTACCCTAACCCTAACGCTAACGCTAACGCTAACCCAAACCCTTACCCTAACTCCTAACCCTAACTGTAACCGTAACCTTAACCCTAACCCCTAACCCCTAACCCTAATCCTAAACCTAACCCCTAACGCCTAACCCTAAACCGAACCCGAACCCCTAACCCCTAACCCTAACCCTAACCCTTAACCCTAACCCTTACCCATACCCCTAACCATAACCCTAAACCAAACCCTAACCCTAACTCCTAACCCTAACACTAACCCTAACCCGTACCCTAACCCTAAACCGTAACCTAACCTGTACCCTAACCTGTACCCTAACCCGAACCCAAACCCTAATCCTATCCAGTTCCCTAACCCGAACCCTAACACTAACCCGTACACTACACGTAACCATACCTGTACCATAACCCATAAACAAACCCATACCCTACCCCTAACCCTAACCTGAACCCGTACCCTAAGCCTAACCCAAACCCCATCCCTAACCCTAAAGCGTTCCCTAACCCTAACCATAAACATATCCCATGCCCTAACCCAAACCCTAACCCTAACCCTAACCCATAACCTCACCCTAACCCTAACCCTAACCCGTAAACTAAACTTAACACTATACCTAACCGTAAACAGTACCCTAACCCTAACCCTAACCCTAACCGAAACCTAACCCTAACCCTAACACTAACCCTAACCGTAACCTACCCTAACCCTAACCCTAAACCTAACCCGTAACCTAAACCTAACCCTAACACTAACCCTTAAAAGTACCCTAAAGCTGACCCTAACCCAACCCTAACCCAAACCCTAACACTAACCCTAAACCTAACCCTATCCTGTACCCTAACCCTAACCCTAAACCTAGCCCTAATCCGTACCCTAAACCTAACCCAAACCCTAACCGTTACCAGTACCCTAACCCATACCTAAAACCGTACCATAATCCATACCATATCTCTAAACTGTACCCTCACCCTAACCCTAACCCGTACCCTAACCTTAATCTGTACCCTAAACCTAAGCCTAAACTGAACCCTAATCATAACCCTAACACTAACCCTAACCCGCAGCCTAAGCCTAACCCGAACCCTAAACATAACCCGAACTCTAACTCTAACCCTAACCCTTACTCTAACCCTAACCGTAACTCTAACCTGTAACCTACCCCTAACACTAACCCTAGCTAAACAGTACCCTAAAGCTAACCCTATCCCATACCCTAACCCTAAACCTAACCCTAAACCTAACCCAAAACCTAACCTTAACCCGTACCCTAATCCTAACCCGTACCCTAACGCTTACCCTAACCCTCACCCGTACCCTAACCCAAACTCTAACCAGTACCCTAACCCTAACCTTACCCCAACCCTAAACCTAATGAAACCCAATCCCTACTCCTAACCCTAACCCTAACCCTAACCTAATCCTAACCTTAACCCTTACCCTATCCTTAACCTTAACCCTAACCTGTAACCTAACCCTAACCCTAACCCTAACCCTGAACAGTACCCTAACTTTAACCCTAACCCGTACCCTAACCCTAATCCTAACCGTAAACCTAAACCAAACCCTAAGCCATACTCTAACACTAACCCTAACCTTAACCCGTACACTAACCCTAATACTAACACTAACCCGTACCCTAATCCATAACCAACCCGTACCCTAACCCGTAACCTAACCTGTAACCTAACCCTAACCCTAACCCGTAGCCTACCCCTAACCCTGAACCTACCCCTAACCCTAACCTGAACCCTAACACTAACCGTAACCCTAACCCTAACCCTAGCTTAAACAGGACCCTAACCCTAACCCTAACCCGTAACCTAACCCAAACTTTACAGCATTGGAAGTCAGTTCATTCCATGAATAAAGCTCTACTGCACCTGGAGACACAACCGTTGAAGCCTGCAGCTTGCCACTTGCGTCCCATGAGCTTCTGACAAACATGTCTAGTGAGGATGTTCGTAACTCCATCTGCAGGCAGTGTGGACTGGGAAGGACCGCGTGTCAGCTCACCTCGCAGAAGGAAGTTCCCCAGAGAGACAGCTTTCAACTAGGTACTCAGGTTTGGAAGTTAGTATGCAGCTCCCTTCTGAGGGAGGAATTACTGAGAAGTCGTTGGATTGGGCTAGGAGACACTTGCCTCTCACAAAACTTGTGTCCCGTATCGAACGACGTCCTTTCGAAGTGAAAGGTACAGGCGGTCAGCATGTGGGAGGAACAAGCCATAAGCTCATCCAAAGGAGTGTGCATCACTTGGAGGCAGGTGTCCGGTAGTCCCGAATTGACAATGCAGACACTTGGTTCTCACTCCGCTACTGTCCCGCATAGAACGGAATGCTGTGGAAGCGATCCGTACAGGCTGTCATTGTGGGAGGTACAGCCCATAAGCTCAACTCTGAGAAGCGTGTATGCTTTGCAGGCAGATGTCTGCTAGCCACTCTTTTATGGGAGTTAGAACCTAGCTACACTTTAATTGAACAAGGCTGTTGGAAATCGCTGTACTGAACTCAGTTACACGTGACTACAAGCCTGAAACGTCTACATGCTTTTCACAACCTCTTCCAGCACCTAACATAAGGATGTTAGGACCTATGTCTACAGGCAGTCAGGTAGCGGGAAGGTCCCGCCCTCACCTCAACTCTCACAAGGAAGCATGTCTAGAAGCCAGCTTTCAACTAGCTGCATTCTGATGGCCCTGAGAACGCAGCTGTATTCTAACTCAGGAGGTTCCAAGAATACCACTCTACTCCACCTGGAGACACCTTCCAGGCCTGCATTATTCCACTTGCATCTCACAAGCTTCTGACAAGCGTCTCTGGTGAAGACGTTGGAAAGACATTCTGCAGGCAGTGTGGAACTGTGAGGGACTGCGTGTGAGCCCAACTCTCGGATGTAAGTTGCCGTTGGATGCAGGGTTCAATTAGCTAGTATGGAACTTAGTATGTAGCACCAGTCTAAGACAGGAATTACTAGGAACTCGCGGGATTGAGCTTGGAGGCACTACTCTTGTGGGCCTCATGTGGACGAGGTGACTGGTTTCCACCTGGGACTCACCTGGACCTGATAACTTTGCTCCACACTTTGGCCTCACCTGGCCCTGATGACTCTGGGCCTCACTGAGGCCTCAATCTGGACCTGGTGACTGTGGTCCCCACCTGGGTCTCACCTGGACCTGGTGACTCTCGTTCCCACATGAACCACACCTGGGCCTGGTGACTGTGGTGTCCTTCTAGCCTCACATTTACCTGGCGACTCCGGACCCCACCAGGGCCTCACCTGGATCTGGTGACTCTGGCCTGAAGTTTGGCCTCACCTGGACCTGGTGAGTGGGGTTGCCACCTGGGTCTCACCCATACCCAGTGACTCAGGTCCCCAAATGTGCCTCACATGGACCTGGTGAATCTGGTCCTTACCTGGTCCTCGCCCGGACCTGGTGATTCTGGTCACCACCTGGGCCTCACCTGGACCTGGTGAATCTGGTCCCCATCTGGGCCTCACCCAGTCCTGGTGACTTTGTTCCCCACCTGGACCTGATTGCTGCGGACTCCTTCTTGGCCTCACCTGGAACAGGTGACTCTGATCCTATCTGGGCCACACCCAAATCTGGTGACTCTGGTCCTCACCTCGGCATCATTGGGACCTGGTTACACTCTTCCACACCTGAGCCTCACCTGGACATGATGAGTCTGGAACGGCTCTGTGCCTCACCCTGACCTGGTGACTCTTGTCCCCATCTGGATGTCACCTGGACAAAATGATTCTGGTACCCCTCTAGGCCTCAACCAGACCGGGTGACTCTGGTCCTCAACTGGGACTCACCTGGACCTAGTGAATATGCTCCCCACCTGGGCCTCATCTGGACCTGGTGACACTGGTCCCTACCTAGGCTACACTGGGACATTTTTACTCTATTCCCCACTGGGACTCACCTGGACCTGGTAACTCAGGGCCTCGCTTTGGCCTATCTGTACTAGGTGACTCTGGCCCCACCTGGGCCTCACCTGGAACTGGTGACTCTGATCTTCATCATGGCCTCACCTGACCTGGTGACTGTAGTTCTCACCGGGACCTCACCTGGACCTCATGTCTCTGGTACCCACCTGGGCCTCACATGGACCTGATGTCTCTGGTACCCACCTGGGTAGCATCAGGACATGGTTACTCTGTTCCCTAACAGGGACCCACCTGGACCTGTTAACTCTGGTCTTCACCTGGGCCACACCTGGACATGGTGACACTGGTTCCCACCTGGATCTCACCTGGATCTGGTGAGTCTGATCTTCACCTGGGCCTCACCTGTAACTGGTGATTCTCATTCCCACATGGAACTCATGGAGACCTGGTGGCTGCAGTGTTTCTAGCTTCTCATGTACCTGGTGAATCTGGTCCCCACCAGGGCCTCACCAAGACCTGGTGAGTGTGGTTGCCACCTGCACCTCACCTGGACCTGGTGATTCTGGTCTGCACCTGAGACTACCCTGGATCTGTTGACTGTGGTCCCCACCTTGGCCTCACTTGGATCTGTTGACTCTGATTCCCATCTGGGCCTCATCTGGCCCTGTTGACCATGGTCCTCAACTGGGCATAATTGGGACCCGGTTACTGTGTTCCAGAACTGGACGTCACCTGGACAAGGTGACTCTGGTACCCTTCTGGGTCTCACCCTGACCTGGTGACTGTGAACCCCACTTTTGCCTGACTTGGACCTGCTGACTCTGGTTGCCACCTGCGCCTCACATCGAACTGTTGACTCTGGTTCTTTCAAGGGCCTCCCCAGTACCTGGTGATCCTGGTCCCCACCTGGGCCTCACCTGGATATGCTGACTCTTGTCCCCAGCTATGCCTCAATTCGACCTGATGAATCTGGTCCTCACGTGGGCCTCAGTGCACCTGGTGAAACGGTCCCCACCTGTGCTTCACTTGAATCTGGTCACTCTGGGCCCACCTGGGCCTCACGTGTACCTGGTAACTCTGGTAATCACCTGGGCCTCATCTAGACCTGGTGTCTCTGGTCCACACCGGGGCTTCACCTGGAACTGGTGACTATGGTCCCCACATGGACCTCTCCTGGACCTGGTGACTCTCTTTCCAACATGGACCTCACCTGGATCTGGTGACTCTGATCTCAGTTTGGCCTCACCTGGACCTGGTGACTCTCGTCCCCACTTTGACTTAACTCAGACCTGGTTAATCTTGTCCCCACCTAGGCGTCACCCAGACCTGGTGACTCTTGTCCCCAGCTATGCCTCAATTCGACCTGATGAATCTGGTCCTCACGTGGGCCTCATGTGGACCTGTTGAATCTGGTCCCCACCTGTGCTTCATCTGGATCTGGTGACTCTGGTCCCCACCTGGGCCTCACATGTTCCTGGTATCTCTGGTCCTCACCTGGGCCTCATCTGGACCTGGTGACTCTGGTCCCCACCTGGGCTTCACCTGGATCTGGTGACTCTGGTCTCCACTTGGACCTCTCCTGGACCTGGTGACTTTCTTTCCCACATGGACCTCACCTGGTTCTGGTGACTCTGGTCCTCAGTTTGGCCTCACCTGGACCTGGTGACTCTCGTCCCCACTTTGACTTAACTCAGACCTGGTGAATCTTGTCCCCACCTAGGCCTCACCCAGACCTGATGCCTCTTGTCCCCAGCTATGCTTCAATTCAACGTGATGTATCTTGTCCTCACGTGGGCCTCACATGGACCTGGGACCCAGCTGGATACAGTGGCTCTGGTTCCCACATGGGGATCACCTGATACTGGTGACTGTGGTCTCCTTCTATGCCTCACCAAGACTTGGTGATTCTGATCCCCATCTGGGACTTGCATGGCCCTAGTGACTCTGGTCCTCACCTTGGCATCATTGGGACCTGGATACTCTATTCCACACCTGGGTCTCACTTTGACCGGGGACCTCTGATCCCACTCTGTGCCTTAAACTAAACTGCTTACTCTGGTTCCCTTTCTGGGCCTCACCCTTACCTGCTGACTCTGGTCCCCCCCTGAGCTTCACTTGGACTGGTGAATCTGGTCCTTAGCTGGCCTCACCTGGACTTGGTGACTCTGGTCACCCCCTGGGTCTCACCTGGACTTGGTGAATCTTGTTGCCACCTGGGCCTCACCTGGACTTTGTGTCTGTGGTCCCCACCTGGACCTTCCCTGGATCTGGTGGCTCTGGTTCCCACATGGGGCTCTCCTGGACCTGGTTCCTGTGGTCACCGTCTGGACACACCTGGAACAAAATGACTCTGATCTATATTTGGGCCTCGCCTTTACCTGGTGACTCTGGTCCTTACCTGGCCTTCATTGGGAACTGGTTACTCTCTTCTCTACCTGGGCCTCCCCTGGACCTGGTGACTCTGGTCACCCTCTGGACCTCACCCTGACCTGGTGACTGTGGTCCCACCTGGGCCTCACCTGGAGGAGGTGACTGGTTCCCACAGGGACCTCACCTGGACCTGCTGATTCTGGTCCTCACATGGGCATCATGGGACCTGGTTACTCAGTTCCACATCGGGGTCTCACCTGGACCTAGTGATTCTCGTCCCCCTCTGGGCCTCACCCTGACATGGTGACTCTGGTCCCCACCTGGATATCATCTGGACAGGGTCACTCTGGTCCACCTTTGGGCCTCACCCAGAGCTGGGGACTCTGGTCCTCAACTGTGCCTCAACAGGACCTGGTGAATCTACTCTTCAATTAGGCCTCATCTGGATCTTGTGACTAAGGTCCCACCTGGGCAGCAATGGGACATGGTTACTCTGTTTCCCACCTTGGACTCACCTGGACCTAATAACTTTGATCCACACTTTGGCCTCACGTGGCCCTGATGACTCTGGGTGCCCCACCTAGGCCTCAATATGGACCTGGTGACACTGGTTCCCACCTGGGTCTCACCTGGACCTGGTGAGTCTGATCCCCTCTGGGCCTCACCTGTAACTGGTGACTCTCGTTCCCACATGGAACTCATGTAGACCTGGTGGCTGCAGTGTTTCTAGCTTCCCATGGACCTGGTGACTCTGGTCCCCACCAGGACCTCACAAGGACCTGGTGAGTGTGGTTGCCACCTACACCTCACCTGGACCTGGTGACACTGGTCTGCACCTGAGACTACCCTGGATCTGGTGACTATGGTCCCCACATGGGCTTCACCTGGATTTGGTGATTCTGAACCCCAATTGGTCCTCACCTGGCTCTGTTGACCATGGTACTCAACTGGGCATAATTGGGACGCAGTTACTGTGTTCTACAACTGGACCTCACCTGGACCAGGTGACTCTGGTCCCCGTCTGGGTCTCACCCTGACCTGGTGACTGTAAACCCCACTTTGGCCTGACTTGGACCTGCTGACTCTGGTTGCCACCTGTGCCTCTCCTCGATCTCTTGACTCTGGTTCTTTCAAGTGCCTCCCCTGTACCTGGTGATCCTGGTCTCCCCTGGGCCTCACTTGGACCTGGTGACTCTGATCCCCATCTGGGACACACTTGGCCCTGTTGACCATGGTCCTCAACTGGGCATAATTGGGACACGGTTACTGTGTTCCACAACTGGACCTCACATGGACCAGGTGACCTGGTCCCCCTCTGGGTCTCACCCTGACCTGATGACTGTGACTCCACTTTGGCCTGACTTGGACCTGCTGACTCTGGTTGCCACCTGCGCCTCACCTCCAATTGTTGACTCTGGTTCTTTCAAGGGCCTCTCCTGTACCTGGTGATCCTGGTAAACCACCTGGGCCTAACCTGGACGTGGTGACTGTTGTCACCACCTGGGACTCACCTGGACCTGGTTACTGTGTTCCACACCTCGGCCTCAAGTAGACCTGTTGACCATGGTCCCCAGCCGGCCTCACATGGACCTGTTGCCTCTGGTCTCCACCTGGGCCTCACGTGTACCTGGTAACTCTGGTACTCATCTGGCCCTCATCTAGATCTGGTGACTCTGGTCCCCACCTGGACCTCTCCTGGACCTGGTGACTCTCTTTCCAACAAGGACCTCACCTGGATCTGGTGACTCTGGTCCTCAGTTTGGCCTCATCTGGACCTGGTGACTCTAGTCCCCACTGTGACCTAACTCAGACCTGGTGAGTCATTCCCCACCTAGGCCTCACCCAGACCTGGTGACTCTTGTCCCCAGCTATGCCTCAATTCGACCTGATGAATCTGGTCCTCATGTGGGCTTCACATGGACCTGGGACTCAGCTGGATAGAGTGGCTCTGGTTCCCACATGGGGATCACCTGATACTGGTGACTGTGGTCTCCTTCTATGCCTCACCGGGACCTGGTGATTCTGATCCCCATTTGGGCCTTGTATGGCCCTAGTGAATCTGGTCCTCACCTAGGCATCACTGGGACCTGGATACTGTATTCCACACCTGGGCCTCACTTTGACCGGGGACCTCTGGTCCCACTCTGTGCCTCAAACTAAACTGCTTACTTTGGTTCCCTTTCTGGGCCTCACTCTTACCTGGTGACTCTCGTCCCTCCCTGGGCTTCACTTGGACCTTGTGAATCTGGTCATTGCAGGGTCGTCACCTGGACCTGGTGACTCTGGTCACCACCTGGGTCTCACCTGGACTTGGTGAATCTTGTTGCCACCTGGGCCTCACCTGGACCTTGTGACTGTGGTCCCCACCTGGATCTCCCCTGGATCTGGTGGTTCTGGTTCCCATATGGGTCTCTCCTGGACTTCGTTTCTGTGGTCTCTTTTGGCCTCACCTGGAACAACATGACCCTGATCTATATTTGGGCCTCACCTGGACCTGGTGATTCTGGGCCTTACCTGGGCATCATTGGGACCTGGTTACTCTCTTCTCTACCTGGGCCTCCCCTGGACCTGGTGACTCTGGTACCCTCTGGACCTCACCCTGACTTGGTGACTGTAGTCCCACCTGGGCCTCACCTGGAGGAGGTGACTGGTTCCCACAGGGACCTCACCTGGATCTGGTGACTCTGGTCCTCACATGGGCATCATGGGACCTGGTTACTCAGTTCCACATCGGGGCCTCATCTGGACCTAGTGACTTTCGATCCCTCTTGGCCTCACCCTGACGTGGTGACTCTGGTCCCCACCTGTTTATCACCTGGACTGGGTGACGCTGGTCCTCCTCTGGGACTTAACTGGAGCTGGGGACTCTGGTCCTCAACTGGGTCTCAACAGGACCTGGTGAATCTACTCCTCACTTAAGCCTCGTCTGGACCTTGTGACTCTGGTCCCACCTCGGCATCAATGGGACATGGTTACTCTGTTCCCCACCTGGGACTCACCTGGACATGATAACTTTGATCCACACTTTGGCCTCACGTGGAACCTGATGACTCTGGGCACCCCACCTAGGCCTCAATCTGGACCTGGTGACTGTGGTCCCCACCTGGGTCTCACCTGGACCTGGTGACTCTCGTTCCCACATGAACCACACCTGGACCTGGTGACTGTGGTGTCCTTATAGCCTCACATTAACCTGGTGACTCCGGTCCCCACTAGGGCCTCACCTGGATCTGGTGACTATGGCCTGCAGGTTGGCCTCGCCTGCACCTGGTGAGTGGGGTTGACACCTGGGCCTCACCCATACCTGGTAATTTAGGTCCCCACGAGGGCCTCTTGGACCTGGTGAATCTGGTCCTTATCTGGTCCTCACCCAGACCCGGTGACTCTGGTCACCACCTGGGCCTCACCTGGACCTAGTGAATCTACTCCCCATCTGGGCATCACCCAGTCCTGGTGGCTTTGTTCCCCACCTGGACCTGATTGCTGTGGAATATTTCTTCGCCTCACCTGGAACTGGTGACTCTGATTCTATCTGGGCATCACCCAGATCTGGTGACTCTGGTCCTCACCTCAGCATCATTGGTACCTGGTTACTCTGTTCCACACCTGAGCCTCACCTGGACATGATGATCTGGACCCCCTCTGGGCCTCACCGTGACCTGGTGACTCTGGTCCCCATCTGGATGTCACCAGGACCAGATGATTCTGGTACCCCTCTAGGCCTCAACCAGACCTGGAGACTCTGGTCCTCAACTGGGGCTCACCTGGACCTAGTGAATATGCTCCCCACCTGTGCCTCATCTGGACCTGGTGACTCTGGTCCATACCTGGGCATTATTGGTACATGGTTCTTCTGCATGGCCTGCAGGTTGGCCTCACCTGGACCTGGTAACTCTGGTCCTCATTTTGGCCTCTTCTGTACCAGGTGACTCTGGCCCCACCTGGGCCTCACCTGGACCGGGTAATTCTGATCCTCAGCAGCATGCCTCGAATGCACCTTTCCACTAGCTCTGTTCTAAATGCTGTGAGAATGTAGCTACATTGTAAGTCAGGAGGTTCCATGTATACCACTCTACTGCACCTAGAGGTACAAGCATTGAAGCCTGCAGCTAGCTCCATTTGTCCTATGAGCTTCTGACCAACATGTCTAGTGAGGATGTTCGAAATTTCATCTGAAGGCCGTGTGGAACTGTGAGGGACTGGGGGTGAGCTCAAGTCTCAGAAGAAAGTACCCTTTGGACACTGCGTTCCACTAGCTTCTCATGTATGGAACTTAGTATGTAGCAACAATCCTAGAGAGCAGTTCTTCACATATCTCTGGATTGGTCTTGGGGACACTAGTCGAGTGGACCGGCACCTTCCACTAACCTCTCACAACCCTTCTGTCACAATGCGAGCCTAGGCCTGATAGGAGCGAAGTGTACCTGCAGTCAGCATGTGGGAGGTACAGGGCACAAGTTCAACTCTCAGAAGTGTGTATGCTTTACAGACAGATGTCTGCTAGACACTTATTGATGGAAGCTAGAACCGAGGTACACTTTAATTGAACAAGGACGTTGGCAATCGCTGTATTGAACTCAGATACACGTGAGTACAGGCCTGTCACTTCCACATGCTTTTCACACAACCTCTTCCAGCACCTAACATAAAGATGCTAGGACCTATGTCTACAGGCAGTCAGGACGTGGGACGGTCCTGCCCTGACCTCAGCTTTTACAAGGAAGCATGCCTAGAAGTCAGCTTTCAACTAGCTGCATTCTTATGGCAGTGAGAATGTAGCAGTATTCTAATTCAGGAGGTTCCAAGATGACCACTCTACTGCACCTGGAGATACCTTCCAGGTCTGCATTGTTCCACTTGCGTCTCACAAGATTCTGACAAAAGTCTATGGTGAAGATGTTTGATACTCATTCTGCAGGCAGTATCAGACCGTGAGGGACTGAGTGCGAGCTCAACTCTGTAAAGTAAGTTGCTTTTGGACAAGGCGTTCAGCAAGCTTCTCACCTATGGAACTTAGTATGTAACACCAGTCTAACACAGGAATTACAAGGAAATCACTGGATTGAGCTTGGAGGCACTAGTCTTGTGTGCCGGGACTTTCCACTTACCTCTCACAGCACTTCCGTCACGCATCGAGCCTAGGCCTGTTAGCAGCGAAGTGTACCTGCAGGCAGGATGTGGGAAGTACAGGCCATAAGCTCAACTCTCAAAAGTGTGTACGCCTGGGAGGCAGATTCCTGCTACCCACTCGTACATGGGAGTTAGAAACTAGCTACACTCTGAAGAAGGCCATTTGAAATCGCTGTATTCAACTCAGATAATCAGGAATACAGGCCTGACACTTCCACATGCAATTCGCCGCCCTCTCCCAGCACCTAACATAAGGATATTAGCAGTTACGTCTACGGGCAGGCAGGTTGTGGGAGGGTCCTGCCCTGAGCTCAGCTCCCAAAAGGAAGCATGCCTAGAAGCCAGCTTTCTACTAGCTCATTCTGATGGCCTTGAGAACATAGCAGCACTGAAAGGCGGGACGTTCCATGAATACCGCTCTACTGCACCTGGAGACACAACCATTGAAGCCTGCAGCTGGCCCTTGCGTCCTATGAGATTCTGACAAACATGTCTAGTGAGGATGTTCGTATCTGCATCTTCAGGCAGTGTGGATCTGGGAAGGACCGCGTGTCAGCTCATCTCGCAGAAGGAAATTCCCCAGAGAGAGAGCTTTCAGCTAGGTACTCAGGTTTGGAAGTTAGTATGTAGCTCCCATCTGAGGGAGGAATTCCTCGGAAGTCGCTGGATTGAACTAAGAGACACTTGCCGCTCACAAAACTTGCATCCCATATCGAACGAAATCGTTTGGAAGTGAAGCGTACAGGCGGTCAGCATGTGGGAGGTACATGCCATAAGCTCAATTCAAAGGAGAGTGCATGCCTTGCAGGCAGGTGTCCGCTAGGCGCGAAATTGACGAGGCTGTCACTTGGTTCTCACTCCGCCACTTTCCTGCATACAACGAAATGCTGTGCAAGTGGATCGTACAGGCAGTCAGGATGGGGGAGGTACAGGCCATAAGCTAAACTCTCAGAAGTGTGTATGCTTTGCAGGCTGATGTCTGCTAGACACTTATCGAGGCGAGGTATACCCCTGCTACACTCTAATTGACCAAGGACGTTGGCAATCGCTGTATTCAACTCAGATACACGTGAGTACAGTCCTGACACTTCCACTCGCATTTCTCCAACCTCTCCCAGCCCCTAACGTAAGGATGTTAGCAGCTATGACTATGGGCAGGCAGGATGCAGGAGGGTCCTGCCCTGAGCTCACCTCTCACAAGAGAGCATGCCTAGAAGCCAGCTTTCAACTAGTTGCGTTCTAATGGCCGTGAGACCATAGCAGTCTTCTAACTCAGGAGGTTCAAAGAAGACTACTCTACTGCACCTGGAGAGACCTTCCAAGCCTGCATTATTCCAGTTGCATCTCACAGGCTTCTGACAAATGTCTCTGGTGAAGATGTTCAAAACTCATTCTGCAGGCAGGGTGGAAATGTGAGGGATGGGGTGTGAGCTCAACTCTCGGAAGAGAGATGCTTTTGGACTCTGGGTTCAGTTAGCCCTCATGTATGGAACTTGGTATGTAGCACCTGTCTAAGACAGGAATTACTAGGAAATCGCTGGATTGAGCTTGGAGGCACTAGTCTTGTGTGCCGGGACTTTCCACTTACCACTCACAACACTTCAGTCACGCATCGGGCCTAGGCCTGTTAGCATCAAAGTGTAACTGAGGGAGAATGTGGGAAGTAGAGGTCATAAGCTCAACTCTCAATAGTGTGTACGCCTGGGAGGCAGATGTCTGCTATCCACTCGTACATGGGAGTAAGAAAGTAGCTACATTCTTTGAAGAAGGCCGTTTCAAATCGCTGTATTCAACTCAGATATTCGTGAGTACAGCCCTGACACTTCCACATGCATTTCGCCGCCCTCTCCCAGCACCTAACATAAGGATATTAGCAGTTACGTCTTCGGGCAGGCAGGATGCGGGAGGGTCTTGCCCTGAGCTAGCTCTCAAACGGAAGCATACCTAGAAGCCAGCTTTCTACTAACTGCGTTCTGATGGCCATGAGAACCTGACAGCCTTTTAATTCAGGATGTTCAATGAATACGCTTTACTGCACCTGGAGACACAACCTTGAAGCCTGCAGATTGCTCCTTGCATCCCATGAGCTTCTGACAAACATGTCTAGTGAGGATATTCGTAACTGCATCTGCAGGCAGTGTGGAACTGGGAAGGACCGCGTGTCAGCTCATCTCGCAGAAGGAAATTCCCCAGAGATAGTGCTTTCAGCTAGGTACTCAGGTTTGGAAGTTAGTATGTAGCTCCCATCTGAGGGAGTAATTCCTCAGAAGTCGCTGGATAGAACTAAGAGACACTTGCCTCTCGCAAAACCTATGTCCCGTTTTCAACGAAATCCTTTGGAAGTGAAGCATACAGGCGGTAAGCAAGAGGGAGGTTCAAGCCATAAGCTCATCCAAAGAAGTGTGCATCACTTGGAGGCAGCTGTCCGTTAGGCGCAAAATTGACAAGGCAGACACTTGGTTCTCACTCCGCTCCTGTCCCGCATAGAAGGGAATGCTGTGGAAGCGATCCGTACAGGCCGTCAGATTGTGGGAGGTACGGGCCATAAACTCAACTCTGAGAAGCGTGTATGCTTTGCAGGCAGATGTCTGCTAGCCACTCTTTTATGGGAGTTAGAACCTAGCTACACTTTAATTGAACAAGGCTGTTGGAAATCGCTGTACTGAACTCAGTTACACGTGACTACAAGCCTGAAACGTCTACATGCTTTTCACAACCTCTTCCAGCACCTAACATAAGGATGTTAGGACCTATGTCTACAGGCAGTCAGGTTGCGGGAAGGTCCCGCCCTCACCTCAACTCTCACAAGGAAGCATGTCTAGAAGCCAGCTTTCAACTAGCTGCATTCTTCTGGCCCTGAGAACGCAGCAGTATTCTAACTCAGGAGGTTCCAAGAATACCACTCTACTCCACCTGGAGACACCTTCCAGGCCTGCATTATTCCACTTGCGTCTCACAAGCTTCTGACAAGCATCTCTGGTGAAGACGTTAGAAACACATTCTGCAGTCAGTGTGGAACTGTGAGGGACTGCATGTGAGCCCAACTCTCGGATGTAAGTTGCCGTTGGATGCAGGGTTCAATTAGATAGTATGGAACGTAGTATGTAGCACCATTCTAAGATAGGATTACTAGGAACTCGCGGGATTGAGCTTGGAGGCACTACTCTTGTGGGCCTCACGTGGACGAGGTGACTGGTTCCCACCTGGGACTCACCTGGACCTGATAACTTTGCTCCACACTTTGGCCTCACCTGGCCCTGATGACTCTGGGTCCCCCACCTAGGCCTAAATCTGGACCTTGTGACTGTGGTCTCCACCTGGGCCTCATCTGGACCTAGTGACTCTGTTTCCTTCCTGGGCATCATCGGGACATGGTTACTCTATTCACCACTGGGACTCACCTGGACATGGTAACTCTGGTCCTCACTTTGGCCTCTTCTGTACCAGGTGACTCTGGCCACACCTGGGCCTCACCTGGAACTGGTGGCTCTGATCCTCAGCATGGCCTCACCTGACCTGGTGACTGTAGTTCCCACCGGGACCTCACCTGGATCACAAGTCTCTGGTCCCCACTAGGGCCTCACCTGGACCTGGTGCCTCTGATAACCACCTGTGTAGCATCAGGACATGGTTATACTGTTCCTAATATGACACACCTGGACCTGTTAACTCTGGTCTTCACCTGGGACACACCTGGATATGGTGACACTGGTTCCCACCTGGGTCTCACCTGGACCTGGTGAGTCTGATCCCCACCTGGGCCTCACCTGTAACTGGTGACTCTCGTTCCACATGGAACTCATGTGGACCTGGTGGCTGCAATGTTTCTAGCTTCTCATGTACCTGGTGACTCTGGTCCCCACCAGGGCCTCACCGGGACCTGGTGAGTGTGGTTGCCACAAGCACCTCTATCGAACTTTTGACTCTGGTTCTTTCAAGGGCCTCCCCTGTGATCCTGGTCCCACCTGAGCCTCACCTGGACGTGGTGACTGTTGTCAACACCTGGGACTCACCTGGACCTGGTTACTGTGTTCCACACATGGGCCTCACCTAGACCTGTTGACCATGGACCCCAGCCGTCCTCACATGGACCTGTTTCCTCTGGTCTCCACCTGGGCATCACGTGTAACTGGTATCTCTGGTCCTCACCTGACCTCACATGGACCTGTTGCCTCTGGTCCCCACCTGGTCTTCACGAGTACCTGGTAACTCTGGTTCTCACCTGGGCCTCATCTGGACCTGGTGACTCTGTTCCCCACCTGGCTGCACCTGGATCTTGTGACTCTGCTCCCCACATGGACCTCTCCTGGACCTGGTGACTCGCTTTCCAACATGGTCCTCACCTGGTTCTGGTGACTCTGGTCCTCAGTTTTCCCTCACCTGGACCTGGTGACTCTCATCCCCACTTTAACCTAACTCAGATCTGGTGAATCGTGTCCCCACCTAGGTCTCACCCGTACCTGGTGACTCTTGTCCCGAGCTATGCCTCAATTCGACCTGATGAATCTGGTCCTCACATGGTCCTCATGTGGACGTGGTGAATCTCTTCCCCACCTGTGCTTCACCTGGATCTAGTGACTCTGGTCCCCCCTGGGCCTCTCCTAGACCTGGTGACACTCTTTCCAACATGGAACTCACTTGGATCTGGTGACTCTGGTCCTCAGTTTGGCCTCACCTAGACCTGGTGACTCTCGTCCCCACTTTGACCAAACACAGAACTGGTGAATCTTGTCCCAACTTAGTCCTCACCCAGACCTGGTGACTCTTGTCCCCAGGTATACCTCAATTCGACCTGATGAATCTGGTCCTCATGTGGGCCTCACAGGGACCTGGGACTCAGCTGGATATAGTGGCTCTGGTTCCCACATGGGGCTCACCTGATTCTGGTGACTGTGGTCTCCTCCTATGCATCACCAGGACCTGGTGATTCTGATCCCCATCTGGGCCTTGCATGACCCTAGTGACTCTGGTCCTCACCTAGGCATCATTGGGACCTGGATACTCTATTCGACACCTGGGCCTCATTTGAACGGGGACCTCTGGTCCCACTCTGGGCCTCAAACTAAACTGGTTACTCTGGTTACCTTTCTGGGCCTCACCCTTACCTGGGGACTCTGGTCCCACCCTGGGCTTCACTTGGACCTTGTGAATCTGGTCCTTACCTGGTTCTACCCTGGTTCTGGTGACTGTGGTCCCCACCTGGGCCTCACCTGGATTTGGTGACTCTGGTCACCCCCTGGGTCTTACCTGGACTTGGTGAATCTTTTTGCCACCTGGGCATCACATGGACCTTGTGACAGTGGTCCCCACCTAGACCTCACCTGGGCTCTGGTTTCCATATGGGGCTCTCCTGGACCTGGTTCCTGTGGTCTCCTTCTGGCCTCATCTGGAACAAAATGACTCTGATCCATATTTGGGCCTCACCTGGACCTGGTGATTCTGGGCCTTACCTGGGCATCATTGGGAACTGGTTACTCTCTTATATACCTGGGCCTCACCCGGACCTGGTGACTGTGGTCCCCCTCTGGACCTTACCCTGACCTGGTGACTATGGTCCCACCTGGACTCACCTGGACGAGGTGACTGGTTCCCACAGGGACCTCTCCTGGACCTGGTGACTCTGATCCTCACATGGGCATCATTGGACCTGGTTTCTCAGTTCCACATCGGGGCCTCACCTGGATCTAGTGATTCACATCTCCCTCTGGGCCTCACCCTGACGTGGTGACTCTGGTCCCCACCTGTTTATCACCTGTACTGGGTGACTCTGGTCCCCCTCTGGGACTCACCCAGAGCTGGGGACACTGGTCCTCAACTGGGCCTCAACAGGACCTGGTGAATCTACTCCTCACTTAGGCCTCGTGTGGACCCTGTGACTCTGGTCCCACCTGGGCATAAATGGGATATGGTTATTCTGTTCCCCACCTGGGACTCACCTGGTCCTGATACTTTGATCCACACATTGGCCTCACCGGCAGTGTTGATTCTGGGCCCCCACCTAGGCCTAAATCTGGACCTGGTGACTGTGGTCCCACCTGGGTCTCACCTGGACCTGGTGACTCTCATTCCCACATGAACCACACCTGGACCTGGTGACTGTGGTGTCCTTCTAGCCTCACATTTACCTGGTGACTCTGGTCCCCACCAGGGCCTCACCGGGACCTGGTTAGTGTGGTTGCCACCTGACCTCACCGGGACCTGGTGACTCTGGTCTGCACCTGAGACTACCCTTGATCTGGTGACTGTGGTCCCACCTGGACCTCACCTGGACGAGGTCACTGGTTCCCACAGGGACCTCACCTGGACCGGGTGAATCTGGTCCTCCCATGGGCATCATGGAACCTGGTTACTGAGTTCCACATCGGGCCTTCATTTGGACCTAGTGACTCTCGTCCAATTCTGGGCCTTACCCTGACGTGGTGACTCTGGTCCCCACCTGGATATCACCTGGACCGGGTGACTCTGGTCCCCCTCTGGGCCTCACCCAGAGCTGGGGACTCTGGTCCTCAACTGTGCCTCAACAGGACCTGGTGAATCTACTCCTCACTTAGGCCTCGTCTGGACCATGTGACTCTGGTCCCACGTGGCATTATAGGACATGGTTACTCTGTTCCCCACCTGGGACTCATCTGGATCTGATAACTTTGTTCCAAAATTTGGCCTGACCAGGCCTTGTTGACTCTGGACCCCCACCTAGGCCTCAAACTGGACCTGGTGACTGTGGTCCCCACCTGTGTCTCACAGGGAATTGGTGACTCTCGTTCCCACATGAACTACACCTGGACCTGGTGACTGTGGTGTCCTTCTAGCCTCACATTTTCCTGGTGATTCCGGTCCCCACCCGGGCCTCCCCTGGATCTGGTGACTCTGGACTGCAGGTTGTCCTCAACTGGACCTGGTGTGGGGTTGCCACCTGGGCCTCACCCATACCTGGAGACTCAGGTCCACATGTGGGCCTCTCTTGGACCTGGTGAATCTGGTCCCCCTCTGGGCCTCACCCAGTCCTGGTGACTTTGTTCCCCACCTGGACCTGATTGCTGTGGACTCCTTCTTGGTCTCACCTGGAACTGGTGACTTGGATCCTATGTGGGCGTTACCCAGATCTGGTGACTCTGGTCCTCACTTCGGCATCACTGGGATCTGGTTACCCTGTTCCACACCAGAGCCTCACTTGGACCTGATGACTCTGGAACTCCTCTGGGCCTCACCCTGACCTGGTGACTCTGGTCCCCATCTGGATGTCACCTGGACCAGTTGATTCTGGTACCCCTCTAGGTCTCAACCAGACATTGTGACTCTGGTACTCACCTGGGCCTCACCTGGACCTAGTGAATATGCTCCCCACCTGGGCCTCATCTGGACCTGGTGACTCTGGTAACTACCTGGGCATCATCGGGACATGGTTACTCTATTCCCAAATGGGACTCACCTGGACCTGGTAACTCTGGTCTTCACTTTGGCCTCTTCTGTACCAGGTGACTCTGGCCCCATTTGGGTCTCACCTGGAACGGGTGACTCTGATCCTCAGCAGGATGCCTCGAATGCACCTTTCCACTAGCTGTGTTCTTATGGCCGTGAGAATGTAGCTACATTGTAAGTCAGGAGTTTCCATGTATACCGCTCTACTGCACCTAGAGACACAAGCATTGAAGCCTGCAGCTAGCTCCTTTGTCCTATGAGCTTCTGACAAACACGTCTAGTCCTCACTGTTTGAAATTTCATCTGAAGGCTTTGTGGAACTGTGAGGGACTGGGGGTGAGTTCAAGTCTCAGAAGCAAGTACCCTTTGGACACTGTGTTCAACTAGCTTCTCATGTATGGAACTTAGTAGGTAGCACCATCTAAGAGAGCAGTTCTTCACATATCTCTGGATTGGGCTTGGAGACACTAGTCATGTGGGCTGGGACCTTCCACTAACCTCTGACAAAACTTCTGTCATGCATCAAGCCTAGGCCTGATAGGAGCAAAGTGTACCTGCAGTCGACATGTGCGAGGTACAAAACATAAATTCAACTCTCAGAAGTGTGTATGCTTTGCAGGCCGATGTCTGGTAGACACTTATCGAGGTGAGGTATACCCGAGCTAAACTCTAATTGAACAAGGACGTTGGCAATCGCTGTATGGAACTCAGATACACCTGAGTACAGTCCTGACACTTCCACTTGCATTTCTCCAACCTCTCGCAGCCCCTAACATAAGGATTTTTGCAGATTCGACTATAGGCAGGCAGGATGCGGGAGGGTCCTGCCCTGAGCTCAGCTTTCAAATGGAGGCATGCCTCGAAGCCAGCTTTCTACCAACTGCATTCTGATGGCCATGAGAATGTGGCAGCCTTGTAATTCAGGATGTTCCATGAACACCGCTTTACTGCACCGGGAGACACAACCTTGAGGGCTGCAGCTTGCCCCTGGCATCCCATGAGCTTCTGACAAACATGTCTAGTGAGGATGTTCATAACTGCATCTGCAGGCAGTGTGGAACTCTGAAGGACCGCGTGTCAGCTCATCTCACAGAAGGAAATTCCCCAGAGAGAGATCTTTCAGCTTGGTACTCAGGTTTGGAAGTTAGTATGTAGCTCCCATCTGAGGAAGGAATTCCTCAGAAGTCACTGAATTGAACTAAGGGAAAAATGGCTCTCGCAAAACGTGAGTCCCGTATCGAATGAAATCCTTTGGAAGCGAAGCATACAGGCGGTCAGCAAGAGGGAGGTTCAAGCTATAAGCTCAAGCCAAAGGCGTGTGCATGCCTTGCAGGCAGGTGTCCACTAGACGCGAAATTGACAAGGCTGACACTTGGTTTCACTGGGTTACTACCCGCATACAACGAAATTCTGTGGAAGAGGAATGTACAGGCAGTCAGGATGGGGGAGGTACAGGCCATAAGCCCAACTCTCCGAAGTTTGTCTGCTTTCAGGCTGATGACTGCTAGACACTTATCGATCGAGGTATACCCGAGGTACACTCTAATTGAACAAGGACATTGGCAATCGCTGTATTGAACTGAGATACACGTGAGTACAGTCCTGACACTTCCACTTGCCTTTCTCCAACCTCTCCCAGCACGAAACACAAGGATGTTAGCAGCTACGACTACGGACAGGCAGGATGCGGGAGAGTCCTGCCTTGAGCTCAGCTTTCAAATGGAGGCATGCCTCGAAGCCAGCTTTCTACTAACTGCATTCTGATGGCCATGAGAATGTGGCAGCCTTATATTTCAGGATGTTCCATGAACACCGCTTTACTGCACCTGGAGACACAACCTTTAAGCCTGCAGATTGCTCCTGGCATCCCATGAGCTTCTGACAAACATGTCTAGTGAGGATGTTCGTTACTGCATCTCCAGGCAGTGTGGAACTGGAAAGGACCGCGTGTCAGCTCATCTCACAGAAGGAAATTCCCCAGAGAGAGATCTTTCAGCTTGGTACTCAGGTTTGGAAGTTAGTATGCAGCTCCAATCTGAGGAAGGAATTCCTCAGAAGTCACTGAACTGAAGTAAGGGACACATGGCTCTCGCAAAACTTGCGTCCCGTATAGAACGAAATCCTTTGGAAGCGAAGCATACAGGCGGTCAGCAAGAGGGAGGTTCAAGCCATAAGCTCAAGCCAAAGGCGTGTGCATGCCTTGCAGGCAGGTGTCCACTAGGCACGAAATTGACAAGGCAGACAGTTGGTTTTCACAGGGCTACTGTCCCGCATGTAACGAAATGCTGTGGAAGAAGAACGTACAGGCAGTCAGGATGGGGGAGGTACAGGCCATAAGCCCAACTCTCCGAAGTTTGTATGCTTTGCAGGCCGACGTCTGCTAGACACTTATCGAGGCGAGGTATACCCGAGGTACACTCTAATTGAACAAGGACGTTGGCAATCGCTGTATTGAACTGAGATACATGTGAGTACAGTCCCGACACTTCCACTTGCATTTCTCCAATGTCTCCCAGCACGAAACATAAGGATGTTAGCATCTACGACTATGGGCAAACAGGAGGCCGTGGACTCCTGCCCTGAGCTCAGCTTTCAAAAAGAGGCTTGCCTCGAAGCCAGCTTTCTACTAACTGCGTTCTGATGGCCTCGAGAATGTGGCAGCCTTGTAATTCAGGATGTTCCCTGAATATCGCTTTACTGCACCTGGACACACAACCTTGAACCCTGCAGCTTGCCCTGGCATCCCATGAGCTTCTGACAAACATGTCTAGTGAGGATGTTCGTAACTGTATCTGCGGGCAGTGTGGAACTGGGAAAGACCACGTTTCAGCTCATATCCGAGAGGGATGTTCCCCAGAGAGAGAGCTTTCAGCTTGGTACTCAGGTTTGGAAGTTAGTATGTAGCTCCCATCTGAGGGAGGAATTCCTCAGAAGTTGCTGGATTGAACTAAGACACATTTGCCTCTCGCTAAACTTGCGTCCCTTATCGAACGAAATCCTTTGGAAGCGAAGCGTACAGGCGGTCAGCATGTGAGAGGTTCAAGTCCTAAGCTCAATCCAAAGGAGTGTGCATGCCTTGGCGGCAACTGTCTGCTAGGCGGGAAATTGACAAGGCAGACACTTGGTTTTTATTCCGCTAGTGTCTCGCATACAATGATTTGCTGTGGAAGAGGAACATACAGGCAGTCAGGATGGCGGACGTACAGGCCACAAGCTCATCTCTCAAAAGTGTGTATGCATTAAACGTGTATATTGCCCTGGGTAACATTGACATTTTCACAATATTAATTCTGCCAATCCATGAGCATGGAATATTTTTCCATCTCTTTGTGTCTTCCTCAATTTCTTTCAGAAGTGTTCTATAGTTTTGAGGGTATAGATCCTTTACATCTTTGGTTAGGTTTATTCCCAGGTATCTTATGCTTTTGGGTGCAATTGTAAATGGGATTGATTCCTTAATTTCTCTTTCTTCAGTCTCATTGTTAGTGTATAGAAATGCCACTGATTTCTGGGCATTGATTTTGTATCCTGCCACGCTACCGAATTGCTATATGAGTTCCAGCAATCTTGGGGTGGAGACTTTTGGGTTTTCTATGTAGAGTATCTTGTCATCGGCGAAGAGGGAGAGTTTGACTTCTTCAGAGAGTTAGAACAAATTATTTTGATTTGTGTGGATTCAGAAAAGACCCCGAATAGCCAGGGGAATTTTAAAAAAGAAAACCATATCTGGGGGCATCACAATGCCAGATTTTGGTTGTACTACAAAGCTGTGGTCATCAAGACAGTGTGGTACTGGCACAAAAACAGACACATAGATCAGTGGAACAGAATAGAGAATCCAGAAGTGGACCCTGAACTTTATGGTCAACTAATATTCGATAAAGGAGGAAAGACTATCCATTGGAAGAAAGACAGTCTCTTCAATAAATGGTGCTGGGAAAATTGGACATCCACATGCAGAAGAATGAAACTAGACCACTCTCCTTCACCATACACAAAGATAAACTCAAAATGGATGAAAGATCTAAATGTGAGACAAGATTCCATCAAAATCCTAGAGAAGAACACAGGCAACACCCTTTTTGAACTCGGCCATAGTAACTTCTTGCAAGATACATCCACGAAGGCAAAAGAAACAAAAGCAAAAATGAGCTATTGGGACTTCATCAAGATAAGAAGCTTTTGCACACCAAAGGATACAGTCAACAAAACTAAAAGACAACCTACAGAATGGGAGAAGATATTTGCAAATGACATATCAGACAAAGGGCTAGTTTCCAAGATCTATAAAGAACTTATTAAACTCAACACCAAAGAAACAAACAATCTAATCATGAAATGGGCAAAAGACATGAACAGAAATCTCACAGAGGAAGACATAGACATGGCCAGCATGCATATGAGAAAATGCTCTGCATCACTTGCCATCAGGGAAATATAAATCAAAACCACAATGAGATACCATCTCACACCAGCAAGAAGGGGGCAAATTAACAAGGCAGGAAACAACAAATGTTGGAGAGGATGCAGAGAAAAGGGAACCCTCTTACACTGTTGGTGAATGTGAACTGGTGCAGCCACTCTGGAAAACTGTGTGGAGGTTCCTCAAACAGTTAAAAATAGACCTGCCCTATGACCCAGCAATTGCACTCTTGGGGATTTACCCCAAAGATACAAATGCAATGAAACTCCGGGACACCTGCACCCCGATGTTTATAGCAGCAATGGCCATGATTGCCAAACTGTGGCAGGAGCCTCGGTGTCCATCGAAAGATGAATGGATAAAGAAGATGTGGTCTATGTATACAATGGAATATTACTCAGCTATTAGAAATGACAAATACCTACCATTGCTTCAACGTGGATGGAACTGGAGGGTATTATGCTGAGTGAAGTAAGTCAGTCGGAGAAGGACAAACATTATATGTTCTCATTCATTTGGGGAATATAAATAATAGTGAAAGGGAATATAAGGGAAGGGAGAAGAAATGTGTGGGAAATATCAGAAAGGGAGACAGAACGTAAAGACTACTAACTCTGGGAAACGAACTAGGGGTGGTAGAAGGGAAGAAGGGCGGGGTGTGGGAGTGAATGGGTGACGGGCACTGGGGGTTATTCTGTATGTTAGTAAATTGAACACCAATAAAAAATAAATTAAAAAAAAGTGTGTATGCTTTGCAAGCTGATGTCTGCTAGACACTTATCCAGGCCAGGTATACCCGAGCTACACTCTAATTGAACAAGGACGTTGGCAATCTCTGTATTGAACTGAGATACACGTGAGTACAGTCCTGACACCTCCACTTGCATTTCTCCAATGTCTCCGAGCACGAAACATAAGGATGTTAGCAGCTATGACTACGGGCAGGCAGGATGCGGGAGGGTCATGCCCTAGCTCAGCTTTCATTTTTTCTTTAATTTTTATTTATTTATGATAGTCACAGAGAGAAAGAGAGAGAGGCAGAGACATAGGCAGAGGGAGAAGCAGGCTCCATGCACCAGGAGCCCGATGTGGGATTCGATCCCGGGTCTCCAGGATCGCGCCCTGGGCCAAAGGCAGGCGCCAAACCGCTGCGCCACCCAGGGATCCCTGAGCTCAGCTTTCAAATGGAGGAATGCCTCGAAGCCAGCTTTCTACTAACTGCGTTCTGATGGCCATGAGAATGTGGCAGCTTTGTAATTCAGGATGTTCCATGAACACTGCTTTACTGCACCTGGAGACACAACCTTGAAGCCTGCAGCTTGCCCCTGGCATCCCATGAGCTTCTGAGAAACATGTCTAGTGAGGATGTTCGTAACTGCATCTGCAGGCAGTGTGGAACTGGGAAGGACCGTGTGTCAGCTCATCTCACAGAAGGAAATTCCCCAGAAAGAGAGCTTTCAGCATGGTACTCAGGTTAGGAAGTTAGTATGCAGCTCCCATATGAGGGAGGAATGCCTCAGAAGTCACTGAATTGAACTAAGGGAACCATGGCTCTCACAAAACTTGCATCCCGTATCGAACGAAATCCTTTGGAAGGGAAGCATACAGGCCGTCACCAAGAGGGAGGTTCAAGCCATAAGCTCAAGCCAAAGGCGTGTGCATGCCTTGCAGGCAGGTGTCCGCTAGGAGCAAAACTGACAAGGCAGACACTTGGTTTTCACTGGGTTACTACCCGCATACAACGAAATGCTGTGGAAGAGGAACGTACAGGCAGTCAGGATGGGGGAGGTACAGGCCATAAGCCCAACTCTCCGAAGTTTGTATGCTTTGTAGGCCGATGTCTGCTAGACACTTATCGATCGAGGTATACCCGAGCTACACTCTAATTGAACAAGGACGTTGGCAATCTCTGTATTGAACTGAGATACACGTGAGTACAGTCCTGACACCTCCACTTGCATTTCTCCAATGTCTCCCAGTACGAAACATAAGGATGTTAGCAGCTATGACTACGGGCAGGCAGGATGTGGGAGGGTACTGCCCTGAGCTCAGCTTTCAAAAGGAGGCATGCCTCATAGCCAGCTTTCTACTAACTGCGTTCTTTTTTTTATTTTTATTTTTATTTTTTTAATTATTTATTTATGATAGTCACGGAGAAGAGAGAGAGGCAGATACACAGGCAGAGGGAGAAGCAGGCTCCATGCACCGGGAGCTCTATGTGGGATTCGATCCCGGGTCTCCGGGTTCGTGCCCTGGGCCAAAGGCAGGCACCAAACCGCTGCGCCACCCAGGGATGCCGTACTAACTGCGTTCTGATGGCCATGAGAAAGTGGCAGCATTGTCATTCAGGATGTTCCATGAATACCGCTTTACTGTATCTGGAGACACAACCTTGAAGCCTGCAGCTTGCCCCTGGCATCCCATGAGCTTCTGAGAAACATGTCTAGTGAGGATGTTCGTAACTGCATCTGCAGGCAGTGTGGAACTGGGAAGGACCACGTTTCACTCATCTCTGAGAGGGAAGTTCCCCAGAGAGAGAGCTTTTAGCTTGGTACTCAGGTTTGGAAGTTAGTATGTAGCTCCCATCTGAGGGAGTAATTCCTCAGAAGTTGCTGGATTGAACTAAGACACATTTGCGTCTCGCTAAACTTGCGTCCCGTATCAAACGAAATCCTTTGGAAGCGAAGCGTACAGGTGGTCTGCATGTGAGAAATTCAAGCCCTAAACTGAATCCAAAGGAGTGTGCATGCCTTGGAGCAACTGTCCGTGAGGCGGGAAATTGACAAGGCAGACACTTGGTTTTCATTCCGCTACTGTCCCGCATACAACGATATGCTGTGGAAGAGGAACGTATAGGCAGTCAGGATGGGGGAGGTACAGGCCACAAGCTCAACTCTCAGAAGTGTGTATGCTTTGCAGACCGATGTCTGCTAGACACTTATCGAGGCGAGGTATACCTGAGCTACACTCTAATTGAACAAGGATGTTGGCAATCAGTGTATTGAACTCTGATACATGTGAGTACAGTCCTGACACTTCCACTTGCATTTCTCCAACCTCTCCCAGCACCTAACATAAGGATTTTTGCAGCTACGACTACGGGCAGGCAGGATGCGGGAGAGTCCTGCCCTGAGCTCAGCTTTCAAAAGGAGGCATGCCTCGAAGCCAGCTTTCTACTAACTGCGTTCTGATGGCCATGAGAATGTGGCAGGATTGTAATTTAGGATGTTCCATGAATACCGCTTTACTGTACTTGGAGACACAACCTTGAAGCCTGCAGCTTACCCCTGGCATCCCATGAGCTTCTGACAAACATGTCTAGTTAGGATGTTTGTAACTGTATCTGCAGGCAGTGTGGAACGGGCAATGACTATGTTTCCGCTCATCTCCGAGAGGGAAGTTCCCCAGAGAGAGAGCTTTCAGCTAGGTACTCAGGTTTGGAAGTTAGTATGTAGCTCCCATCTGAGGGAGGAATTCTCAGAAGTTGCTGGATTGAACTAAGTCACAATTGCCTCTCGCTAAACTTGCGTCCCCTATCGAATGAAATCCTTTGGAAGCGAAGCGTATAGGCCGTTAGCATGTGAGAGGTTCAAGTCCTAAGCTCAATCCAAAGGAGTGTGCATGCCTTGGAGGCAGCTGTCCGCAAGGCGGGAAATTGACAAGGCAGACAGTTGGTTTTCATTCTGCTACTGTCCCACTTACAACGAAATGCTGTGGTAGAGTAACATACAGGCAGTCAGGATGGGGGAGGTACAGGCCACAAGCTCAACTTTCAGAAGTGTGTATGCTTTGCAGGCTGATGTCTGCTAGACACTTATCCTGGCGAGGTATACACGAGCTACACTCTAATGGAACAAGGACATTGGCAATCGCTGTATTGAACTCAGATACACGTGAGTACAGTCCTGACACTTCCACTTGCATTTCTCCAACCTTTCCCAGCACCTATCATAAGGATTTTTGCAGCTACAACTACGGGCTCTCAGGATGCAGGAGGGTCCTGCACTGAGCTCAGCTTTCAAAAGGAGGCATTCCTCGAAGACGTCTTTCAACTAGCTGCGTTCTAATGGCTGTGAGACCATAGCAGTCTTCTAACTCAGGAGGTTCAAAGAATACCACCTTACTGAACTTGGAGACATCTTCCAGGTCTGCATTATTCCACTTCCGTCTCACAAGCTTCTAACTAACGTCTCTGGTGAAGATGTTCAAAACTCATTCTGCAGACAATGTGGAATTGTGAGGGACTGGGTGTGAGCTCAACTCTCAGAAGAGAGATGCTTTTGGACTCGAGTTCGGCTAGCTCTCAAGTATGGAACTTAGTATGCAGCACCTGTCTAAACAGGAATTACTGGAAATCGCTGGATTGATCTTGGAGGCACTAGTCTTGTGCCGTGGTTTTCCTCTTACCTCTCACACTTCAGTCACGCATCGAGCCTAGGCCTGTTAGCAACGAATTGTACCTGCAGGAGGATGTGGGAAGTACAGGCCATAAGCTCAACTCTTAATCGTGTGTACTCCTGGGAGGCAAATGTCTGATACCCACTCGTACATAGGAGTTAGAAATTAGCTATACCCTTTGAAGAAGGCCGTGTGAAATCGCTATATTCAACTCAGATACTCGTGAGTACAGGCCTGATACTTCCACATGCAAAGCAATTCGAAACAAAAGAATGGCATTGAATAGAATCAAAAAGAACGAATCGGAAACTATCGTATTGTAACGAAAATAATTGAATTGAATCGAATCGAATACAAAAGGTTCGAATCGCATCGAACTGAAAAGAATCGAATCAAATCGAATCGAAAATAATTGAAACAAATCAAATAAAAAGGAATCGAATAGAAAAAAATAGAATCGAAAAGAAATGATTTGAATCGAATCGAAAAGAATCGAATCGAATCGAATCAAAAAGAATCGAATCGAACACAATTCAATCGAAGAATTTCGAATCGAATCGAATTGAATCGAAAAGAATCTAATCGAACCGAAACGATTCAAATGTAATAAGAAAGAAACGAATCAAAAAGAATCTTACCGAATCGAATCGAAAAGAATTGAATCGAATCGAAATGTATCGAATCCAAATGAAACTATTCGAAAAGAGTAGAATCAAAAAGAATCGAATTGTTTCAGAAAAAACGAATCGAATTGAATCGAATCGAAAAGAATTGAATCGAATCGATCCTAAAGGAAAGGAATTTGAATCGAAAGGACTCGAATTGAAAGATTCAAATCAAATCGAATCGAAACAAAAAGAATCGAATCGAACACAATTCAATCGAAGAATTTCGAATCGAATCGAATTGAATCGAAAAGAATCTAATCGAACCGAAACGATTCAAATGTAATAAAAAAGAAACGAATCAAAAAGAATCTTATCGAATCGAATCGAAAAGAATTGAATCGAATCGAAATGTATCGAATCCAAATGAAACTATTCGAAAAGAGTAGAATCAAAAAGAATCGAATTGTTTCAGAAAAAACGAATCGAATTGAATCGAATCGAAAAGAATTGAATCAAATCGATCCTAAAGGAAAGGAATATGAATCGAAAAGACTCGAATTGAAAGATTCAAATCAAATCGAATCGAAACAAAAAGAATTGAATCGAATAGAATCGAGAAGAAACTAATCGAAAACTATCATATCGAAAAGAAAAAAATTGTATCGAATAAAAAAAACCAAATCGAATCGAATCGAAAAGGATCTAATTAATTCTAAACGAATCACAAAGAATTGAATCGAATCGAAAAGAATTGAATCGAATCGAATAGAAAACAATCGAAACAAATCAAATAAAAAAGAATCGAATAGAAAAAAATCGAATCGAATCGAAAAGAATCAAATCGAATCGAAAAGATTCGAATAGAATCGAAAAGAAACGAATCAAAAAGATTCGAATCGAATCGAAAGGAAAAGAATCTAATCGAATCGAAAAGAATCGAATCCAAATAAATCAAGTCGAAAGGAGTGGAATCGAAAAGAATCGAAACGATTCGAAAAAAACGAATTGAATTAAATCGAATCGAAAATAATCGAATCGAATCTAATTGAAAAGAATAGAAAAGAATCGAACCGAATCGAAACGAATAGAAACAAACGAATCAAATCCAATCGAAAAGAATCGAATCAAATTGAATTGAAAAGATTCGAATCGAATCGAATCGAATAGAAAAGCATCGAATCGAATCGAATAGAAATAAACGAATAGAAAACTATCGAATGGAAATGAAAAAAATCGAATCGAATCGTATTGAATCAAATCGAAAAAGATCGAATTGAATCGAATATAAGAATCGAATCGAATCTAATAGAAAAGAATCGAATCAAATAAAAAAGGATTGAATTTAATTGTATCGAATAGAAAAGAATCAAATCAAATCGAAAAGAATCGAATCAAATCGAAAAGGATCGAATCGAATCTAATCAAATAGAAAAGAATTGGATCGAATCGAAAAGAATCGAATCGAATTAAATCGAAAAGAATCAAATCGAATCAAAAAGATTCAAATCGAATCGGAAAGAATCGAATCGAAACGAAAGGATCAAATCGAATCAAATAAAAAAGACCTGAATTGAATCAAATTGAAAAGAATCGAATTGAATCAAATCAAGTCGAAAAGAATCGAATCGAATCAATTCTAAAAGAAAGGAATTCGGATCGAAAAGACTCGAATCGAAAGATTCGAATCAAATCAAATCGAAACAAAAAGAGTCAGGGATCCCTGGGTGGCTCAGCGGTTTGGCGCCTGCCTTTGGCCCAGGGCATGATCCTGGAGTCCTGGGATCGAATCCCATGTCGGGCTCCCTGCATGGAGCCTGTTTCTCCCTCTGCCTATCTCTCTGCCTCTTTCTCTCTCTGTCTCTTATGAATAAATAAATAAAATATTAAAAAAAGAAACAAAAAGAATCGAATTGAATAGAATCGAAAAGAAACGAATCAAAAACTATCATATCGAAACAAAAAAATCGTATCGAATCGAAAAAAATCAAATCGAATCGAAAAATATCGAATCGATTCGAAATGAATAAAAAGGAATCGAATCAAATCAAAAAGAATCAAATCGAATCGAATTGAAAATAATCGAAACAAATCAAATAAAAAGAATCGAATCGAAAAGAATAGAATTGTATTGAAAAGAATCGAATTGAATCGAAAAGAATTGAATTGAATTGAATCGAAAACAATCAAATCGAATTGAATCGAATCAAAAGAATTGAATCGAAGAGTTTCGAATCGAATCGAATTGATTCGAAAAGAATCTAATCGAATCGAAAAGATTCGAATAGAATCGAAAAGAAACGAATAAAAAATAATCGAATCAAATTGAAAATAATAGAATCTAATCGAATGGAAAAGAATCGAATCCAAATAAATCGAGTTGAAAGGAGTGGAATCGAAAAGAATCGAATCGATTCGAAAACAACAAATCAAATTGAATCGAATCGAATTGAAAATAATTGAATCCAGTTGAATTGAAAAGAATAGAAAAGAATCGAATTGAATCAAAAGAATCGAATCGAATCGAACCAAAAGGAATCAAATCAAATCGAAAAGAATCGAATTGAATTGAATCGAAAAGAATCGAATTGAATCGAAAAGGATCAAATCGATTTGAAAAAAACGAATTGATTCGAATCGAATCGACTCGAAAAGAATCAAATCGAATAAAAAAGAAATGAATCGAATCGAATCGAAAAGAATCAAATCGAATCGAAAAGTATCGAATCCAAATGAATCTAATCGAAAAGAGTAGAATCAAAAAGAATCGAATTGTTTCAGAAAAAACTAATTGAATTGAATCGAATCGAAAAGAATTGAATCGAATCGATCCTAAAGGAAAGGAATTTGAATCGAAAAGACTCGAATCGAAGATTCGAATCAAATCGAATCAAAACAAAAAAAAATCGAATCGAATCGAATCGAAAAGAAACTAATTGAAAACTATCATATCGAAAAGAAAAAAATCATATCGAATCAAAAAAATCGAATCGAATCGAATCGAAAAGGATCTAATCAATTCAAAACTAATAAAAAAGAATCGAGTTGAATCAAAAAGAATTGAATCGAATCGAATAGAAAATAATTGAAACAAATCAAATAAAAAAGAATCGAATAGAAAAAAATTGAATCGAATCGAAAAGAATAAAATCGAATCGAAAAGAATTGAATCGAATCAAATCAAAAACAATCGAATCCAATCGAATCGAATCAAAAACAATTGAATAGAAGAGTTTCGAATTGAATCGAATGAATAGAAAAGAATCTAATCAAACCAAAAACATTAGAATAGAATAAAAAAGAAACGAATTAAAAAGAATCAAATCGAATTGAATCGAAAAGAATCGAATCTAAACGAATCAAAAATAATCGAATCCAAATGAATCGAGTCAAAAGGTGTGGAATCGAAAAGAATCGAATCGTTTAGAAAGAAACGAATAGAAATGAATCGAATCGAATAGAAAATAATCGAATCGAACAGTCAAATCAAAAAGAATCGAATCGATTCAAAAAAACCGATTCGAAGAGACTCGAAAAGAATCGAATCGAATTGAATCAAAAAGAATCGAATCGAATCGAAAAGAATCGAATCGAATCGAATCGAAAAAATCGTATCAAATCGAATCGAAAAGAATCGAATCGCACCGAATCAAAAGAATCGAATCGAATGGAAGTGAAAATGATCGAATCAAATCGAATCGAATCAAAAAGAATCGAACTGAATTGAATCGAAAAGTATCAAATCGAATCGATGCGAAAAGAAAGGAATTCAAATAAAAAACATTCAAATAGAAAGATTCGAATCGAATCGAATCGAAAATAGAATCGAATCGAATAGAAAAGAAACGAATAGAAAACTATCGAATGGAAATGAAAAAAATCGAATCGAATCGAAGAGAATCGAATCGAATCGAAAATGATCAAATCGAATCAAATATAAGAATCGAATCAAATCGAATCGAAAAGAATTGAATCGAATCGAAAAGGATCAAATCGAATTTTATCGAATAGAAAAGAATCAAATCAAATCGAAAAGAATCGAATCGAATCAAAAAGGATCGAATCGAATCAAATTGAATAGAAAGAATCGAATCGAATCGAATTGAATCGAAAAGAATCAAATCAAATTGAAAAGAATCGTATCAAAAAAAATCTAATCGAATCGAATCAAACCGAAAAGAATCGAATCAAATCGATTCGAAAAGAAATTCTAATCGAAGAGACTCGAATCGAAAAAAATCGAATTGAATCGAATCGAAAAAAATCGAATCTAATCACACCGAATCAAAAGAATCGAATCGAATGGAAGTGTAAAGAATTGAATTGAATCGAAAAGAATCAAATCAAATAGAATCAAATAGAATGCAATCGGGATCCCTGGGTGGCGCAGCGGTTTGGCGCCTGCCTTTGGCCCAGGGCGCGATCCTGGAGACCCGGGATCGAATCCCACATCGGGCTCCCGGTGCATGGAGCCTGCTTCTCCCTCTGCCTGTGTCTCTGCCTCTCTCTCTCTCTCTGTGACTATCATAAATAAATAAAAAAAATTTAAAAAAAGAATAAAAAAATAAATAAAAAAGCATGCTCTTAAAAAAAAGCATGCTCTTTAAAAAAAATAGAATGCAATCGAATTGAATCGAAAAGAAACGAATCGAAAGATTCTAATCAAATCAAATCAAATCGAATGAAATGAATCGAAAACTATCGAATCGAAAAAAATCGAATCGAATCGCATCGAAAAGAATCCAATCGCATCAAATCAAAAAGAATCGAATCGAATCGAAAAGAATCGAATAGAATCGAAACGTTGGAAAAGAAAGGAATTCGATTCAAAAAGACTCGAATCGAAAGATTCGAATCGAATAGAATACAAAACTACCGAATCGAAACGAAAAAAATCGAATCGAATCAAATCGTAAAGAATCAAATCAAATCGAAAAGAATCGAATCGAATAGAAAAGAATCGAAAAAATATAATAAAAAGAATTGAATCGAATCGAAAAAAATCGAATCAAAAGAATCAAATCGAATGGAAGTGAAAAGAATCAAATAGAAAAGAATCGACTGAAAAAGCATCGAATCAAATCAAATTTAAATGAAAAGAATCAAATCGAATTGAATCGAAAAGAATCGAATCAAATCGGAAAGAATCGAATCGAAACTAAAACAATCAAATCGAATCAAATAGAAAAGAACTGAATCGAATCAAATTGAAAAGAATACATCGAATCGAATAAAAAATGTAGAATCGAAACGCACCGAATCAAAAGAATCAAATCGAATTGGAAGTGAAAAGAATCGAATCGAATTGAAAAGAATCAAATCGAATCAAATCTAAAAGAAGCGAATCGAATTGAATAGAAAAGAATCTAATCGAATCGTTTCGAATTGAAAAGAATCGAATCAAATCAAATAGAAAAGAATCGAATTGAATTGAACCGAATCGAATTGAATCGAATCAGATCCAAAAAAATTGAATCGAATTGCACAGAATCCAAAGAATCGAATCAAATGGAAGTGAAAAGAAACTAATTGAATCAAATCGAATTGAATCGAAAAGAATCGAATCGAATCGAATTGATTCAAAAAGAAAGGAAATCGAATCGAAAAGACTCGAATCGAAAGATTCGAATCAAATCGAATCAAAACAAAAAGAATCGCATCAAATAGAATAGAAAAGAACGATTCGAAAACTATCGTATCGAAACCAAAAAAATCGAATCGAATAGAATTGAAACGAAAAGGATCGAATCGAATCGAATTGAAAAGAATCAAATTGAATTGAATCGAAAATAATTGGAAAAAATCAAATAAAAAAGAATGGAATAGAAAAAAATCAAATCGAAAAGAAATGAATCGAATCGAAAAGAATCGAATTGAATTGAAAAGAATCGAATCGATAAGAATTCAATCAAAGAGTTTCGAATCGAATCGAATTGAATCGAAAAGAATCTAATGGAACCGAAAAGATTCGAATGGAATCAAAAAGAATCGACTCGAATCGAATCGAAAAGAATTGACTCGAATTGAATCGAAAAGAATCGAATCCAAATGAATCTAATCGAAAAGAGTGGCATCGAAAATAATCGAATTGTTTCAAAAAAGAATCGAATTGAATGGAATCGAAAAGTATTGAATAGAATCGATTCTACAAGAAAGGAATTCTATCGAAAAGACTCGAATCGAAAGATTCGAATCAAATCAAATTGAAATAAAAAGTATTGAATCGAATCGAATCTAAAAGAAACGAATCGAAAACTATCATATTGAAATGAAAAAAATCGTATCGAATGAAAAAAATCGAATCGAATCGAATCGAAAATGATCAAATCAATTCGAAAGGAATAAAAAAGAATCGAATCGAATCGAAAAGAATCGAATCGAATTGAAAAGAATCGAAACAAATCAAATAAAAAAGAATCGAATAGAAAAAAATCGAAAGGAATCGAAAAGAATCGAATCAAATCGAAAAGATTTGAATAGAATCGAATCGAAAACAATCCAATCGAATCGAATCGAAAAGAATTGAATCAAAGAGTTTCGAATAGAATCGAATCAAAAAGAATCTAATCGAACCGAAAAGATTCGAATGGAATCAAAAAGAAACGAATTAAAAAGAATTGAATCGAAAAGAATCTAATCTAATCGAATTGAAAAGAATCGAATCCAAATGAATCGAGTCGAAAGGAGTGGAATCGAAAAGAATCAATCGAACAAAACGAATCAAATTGAATCGAATCGAAAAGAATCGAATCGAATCGAATTGAAAAGAATAGAAAAGAACCGAATTGAAACGAATCCAAAAGAATCAAATCGAATCGAAAAGAATCGAATCGAATTGAATCGAAAAGAATCGAAACGAATCGAAAAGGATCGAATTGAAAATAGAAAAGTATCGATTTGAATAGAAAACAATCGACTCGGGCAGCCCCGGTGGCGCAGCGGTTTGGCGCCGCCTGCAGCCCGGGGTGTGATTCTGGGGACCCAGGATCAAGTCCCACGTCGGGCTCCCGGCATGGAGCCTGCTTCTCCCTCTGCCTGTGTCTCTGCCTCTCTCTTCGCTCTCTCTGAATGAATAAATAAATAAATCTTAAAAAAAAAAAAAAAAAAAAGAAAACAATCGACTCGAATCGAATCGAAAAGAATCGAATTGAATAAAAAAATCGAATTGAACCGAAAAGAATAGAATCAAATCGAAAAGAATTGAAACAATTCGAAAAGAACCGAATCAAATCAAATAGAAAAGAATCGAATTGAAAAGAATCTAATCTAATAGATTCAAATTGAATTGAATCGAATTGAAAAGAATCAAATCGAATCGAAAAGAACAGAATCGAATCGAAAAAAATTGAATCGAATCTAAAAGAATCCAATCGAAAATATAGATTCGAATGGAATAAAAAAGAATCAAATCGAATCAAATCGATTTGAAAAAAAAGGAATTTGAATCGAAAAGACTCGGATCGAAAAGAATCGAATTGAATCGAAAAAAATCGAATCGAATTGCACCGAATCAAAAGAATCGAATCGAATGGAAGTGAAAAGAATCGAATAGAAAAGAATCGAATCAAATCAAATTGAATCGATTCGAAAAGAAGCGAATTGAATCAAATTGAATCGAAAAGAATCGAATTCAAATGTATCGAATCGAAAAGAGTCGAATCAAAAAGAATCGAATCAATTCGAAAAACAAACGAATCGAAGGGAATCGAATTGAAAATAATCGCATCGAATCGAATCGAAAAGAATAGAAAAGTATCGATTCGAATCAAAAAGAATTAACTCGAATCGAATTGAATCATATTGATCGAAAAGAATCGAATCGAATTGAATCAAAAAGAATCGAATCGAATCGGAAATAATCGAATCGAATCGAAAAGAACTGAATCGAAAAAATAGAAAAGAATAGAATTGTAAAGAATCGAATAGAATAGATTCAAATCGAATCGAATCGAATCGAAAATAATGGAATGGAATCAAAAGGATTGAATCGAATCAAATTGAATATAAAAGAAACGAAACGAATCGAAATCGAATTGAATCGAATCGAAAAGAATCGAAAAAAATCAAATAAAAAATATCGAATCCAATCAGAAATATCAATTGAATTGATTCAAATTGAAAAGAATCGAATCGAATCAAATCGAAAATAATTGAACCGAATCGATCGAATTGAATTGAAAATAATCGAATCGAATCGAACCGAATTGAATCGAAAAGAATCGATCGAATCGAAAATAATTGAATCAAATCAAATGGAAAATAGTTGAACCGAATCGATCGAATTGAATTGAAAATAATCGAATCCAACTGAACCGAATTGAATCGAAAAGAATCGATCGAATCAAAAATAATTGGATCGAATCGAAAATAATCGAATCGAATCCAATCAAATCAAATTGAAAATAATCAAATCGAATTGAATCGAATCGAAAATAATCAAATCGAATCAAAAATAATCTCATCGAATCGAAATGAATAGAAAATAATCGATTCGCATCGAATCGAATCGAAAATAATCCAATCGAATTGAATCGAAAATAATCGAATAGCATCTAAAATAATCCAATCGAATCGAAAAGAATCGAATCGAATCAAATCGAAAATAATTGATTCGCATCGAATGGAATCAAATCAAAAATAATTGAGTCGAATTGAATAGAAAATAATCGAATCGAATCGAAAATAATCGAATCGAATCTAAAAGAATTGAATCGATTCAAATCGAAAAGAATGGAATCGAAAATAATCGAAATGAATTGAATCGAAAATAATCAAATCGAATGGAAAATAATCGAATTGAATTGAAAATAATCGAATCGAAAATAACCGAATCGATTCGAATGGAAAATAATCGAAACGAATCGAAAATAATCGAATAGAATCGAATCAAAAATAATCGAATCGAATCAAAAATAATCAAATCAAATGGAATCGAATCGAATCGAATTAAAACGAATCGATTCAAAAATAATCGATTCACTGTGAATCAAATCGAAAATAATCGAATCGAATCGAAAATAATCAAATCGAATCTAAAATAATTGAATCAAATAAAAATAATCGAATCGAAAAGAATTGAGTCGATTCGAATCACAAATACTGAAACGAATCGAAAAGAATTGAATCAAATTGAAAAGAATTGAATCGAATTCTAAAGAATCGAATCGAATCAAATAGAAATAATTGAATCGAATCGAATGTAATCGTATCGAAAATAAACAATTCGCATCGCATCGAATCGGAAATAAACGAATTGACTTGAAAAGAATCGAATCGAATCGAAAATAATCTCAAATAATCCAATCGAATCAAATCGAAAATAATCGAACCGAATCGAACCGAATTGAATCTAAAATAATCGAATAAAATCGAACCGAATTGAATCGAAAATAATCGAATTGAATCGAACCGAATTGATTCGAAAATAATCGAATCGAATCGAATCGAAAATAATCGAATCAAATCGAATCGAATTGAATCGAAACTAATCGAATCGAATCGAATCGAAAATAATCGAACCTAGTCAAATCAAATTGAATCGAAAATAATCGAATCAAATCGAACTGAATTGAATAGAAAATAATCTAATCGAATCGAAAAGAATCGAATCGAATCAAAAATAATTGAATCGAATGTAAATAATTGAATCAATCCAATCAAATTGAATCAAAAATAATCAAATTGATTTGAATTGAATCGAAAATAATCGCATCGAATCGAATTGAATCGAAAATAATCGATTCGCATTGAATTGAATCAAAAATGATCCAATCGAATTGAACCAAAAATAATAGAATCGAATCGAAAATAATCAAATCGAATTGAAAATAATCCAATCGAAAAGAATCGAATTGATTTGAATCGAAAATAATCGAATCAAATCGAAAAGAATCGAATCGAATAGAAAATAATCGAATCGAATCAAATTGAATCGAAAATAATCGATTAACATCGAATCGAAAATAATCGAATCGAAAAGAATCGAAAACAATAGAATTGAATCGAAAATAATCGAATTGAATCAAAAAGAATCGAATCGAAAAGAATCGAATCGGGATCCCTGGGTGGCGCAGCGGTTTGGCGCCTGCCTTTGGCCCAGGGCGCGATCCTGGAGACCCGGGATCGAATCCCACGTCGGGCTCCCGGTGCATGGAGCCTGCTTCTCCCTCTGCCTGTGTCTCTGCCTCATTCTCTCTCTCTCTTTGTGACTATCACAAATAAATAAAAATTTAAAAAAATTGAAAAGAATTGAATCGATTCGAAACGAAAATAAACGAATCGAACCACAATGAATCGAATCAAATCAAAAATAATTGAATCGAATTGAATAAAAAATAATCAAATCTAATGCAATCGAATTGAATCGAAAATATTCGAATACAATCGAATTGAATTGAAAATAATCGAATCGAATCAAGTCGAATTGAAAATAATCAAATCGAAAAGAATCGAATCGAACAGAATCGAATCGAATCGAATTGAAACGAAAAGAATCGAATCGAATCGAAAAGAATCGAATCGAATAGAAAGAATAGAATCGATTAGAAAAGATTCGAATCGAATTGAATCAATCGAAAATAATCGAATCTAATCGAAAAAAATCGAATTGAATCGAAAAGAATCGAATCGAAATGAAAGATTTGAATCGAATTGAATCGAATCGAAAGGAATCGAATCGAAGAGAAAAAATCAAATCGAATCGAAAAGAATAGAATCGAATCGAAGAGATTTGAATTGAAAAGAATAGAATCGAATCGTATCGAAAAGAATCGAATCAAATCGAATGGAAAAGAATCGAATCGAATGGAAAAAAAATCGAGTCGAATTGAAAAGAATCGAATCAAATCGTAAAGAATCTAATTGAATCGCATCGAAAAGATTTGAATCGAATCGAACTAAAAAGAATCTAATCGAAACGAATCGAATAAAAAAGACTCGAATTGAATCGAATCGAAAAGAATCGAAACGAATCAAATTGAATCAAATAGAAAAGAATCTATCGAATCAAAAAGAATCGAATCGAATCGAAAAGAATCGAATTGACTCAAATCCATAACCCTAACCCCTAACCCCTAACACTAAACCTATCCTAACCCCAACCCTTAACCCTAACCCTTAACCCTAACCCTAACCCTAACCCTAACCGTAACCCTAACCCTAAACCTAATCCCTAAACCCTAACCTGAACCCCAACCCTAAACTTAACCCGTACCCTAACCCTAACCGTACCCTAACCCTAACAGGTACCCTAACACTAACATGTAACCCAACCCTAACCCGTATCCTAACCCTTACCCTAACCCGTACACTAACCCGTCCCCTAACCCTAACCCTAACCAGTACTCTAACACTAGCCCGTACCCTAAACCATACCCTAACCCATATCCTAACCCTAACCCTAACACCTAACCGTAACCCTAAACCCTAAACCCTAACCCTAACCCTAAACCAAAACCTAAACCTAACGCCTAACCCTAACCCTAACCCTAACACTTAACACTAACCCTTAACCCTAACACTAACCCTTAACCCCTAACCCCTAACCCTAAACCTAACCCTATCCCTAACCATTAAACCTAACACTTAACCCAAACCCTCACCCTAAACCTTATCCTAACCCCTAACCCTAACCCCTCAAACTAACCCTATCCCTAACACTAAGCCTAACACTAACCCTAACCCCTAACTCTAAACCAACCTAACCCTAACCTAACCTGAAACCTAACCCATACACTAACCCACACCCTAACCCTAACACTCACCCATAACCTAAACCGAACCCTAAACTGTACCCTAACTCTAACCCGTACCCTAAACCTAACCTTAATCCTAACCCATACCCAAACCCGTACCCTAACCCTAACCCGTACCCGTACCCGAAACCATACCCTAACCCTACCCATACCCTAACCCTACCCATACCTTAACCTGTACACTAACCAGTACCCTACCCCTAACCCAAAACCATTCCCAAACCGTAACTGTAACCCATACTCTAACTGTAACTGGTACCCTAACCCTAACCCTAACCCTAACCCTAACACTAACCCTAACCCTAAACCTAAACATAACCCTAACCCTAACCCCTAACCCTAACCCTAACCCTAACCCTTCACCCTAACCCTAAACCTAAACCTAACATTAACACTAACCCTAAACTTAACCCTACCCCTAAACCCGAAACCTATCCCAAAACCTAACCCATACACTAACCCGTAACCTAACCCTAACCCTAACCCGTAACCTAACCCATACCCTAAACCTAACCCTAACCCTAACCCTAACCCGTACCCTAACCCTAACACTATCCTGTACCCTAACCCACACCCTAACCCTAAACCTAACCCATACCCTAAACCTAACACTAACCCTAACCCGTACCCTAACCCTAACCCGTACCTTACCCTAATCTTACCCGCACCCTAACACTAACCTGTACCCTAACCCTAACCCTAACCCTAACCTTAACCCTACCCTTAACCCTAACCCTAACCCAAACCCTAACCCTAACCCCTAACTCTAACTGTAACCCCAAACCTTAACCCTAACCCTAACCCTAACACTACCCCTAACCCCTAACCCCTAACGCTATCCGTGACCCTTACCTCAACACTTAACCCTAAACCTAACCAAAACCTTACCCTAACCCGTACCCTAACCCTAACTGAACCGTAACCGTAACCCGTACCCTAACCCTAACCCGTACCCTAACCCTAAACCATACCCTAACCCCAAACCTAACCTGTACACTAACCCTAACCCGTATCCTAATCCTAACCCTACCCTAACCCTAACACGTAACCTAAATCTAACCCTGACCCTAACCCAAACAATACCCTACCCCTAATCCTAACCCGTGCCCTAACCCTTACGCTAACCCCAACCCTAATGCTAACCCGTACACTAACCCTAAATGGTACCCTAACACTAACCCTAACCCGTACCCTAACCCTAACCCTAAAACTAACCCTAACCTGTACCCTAACCCTATACCCTACCCTACCCTAACCCTAACTATAACCCGTACCCGAACACTAAACCTACCCCTAAACCTAACGCTAACTCTAATCATAACCCTAACCCTATCTCTAAACCTAACTCTAACCCTAACCTTAACCTAACCCTAACCCTCACCCTAACCGTATCCCTGACACATAAACAAAACCTAACCCTGACCCTAACATTAACCCATAAACTAAACCTAACCCTAACCGTAACCCTAAACAGTACCCTAACCCTAACCCAAACATGTACCTTAACCCAAACCCTAACCCTAAACATAACCCTAAGCAGTACCCTAACCATAACCCTAACCCTAACCCAAAACCTAACCCTAACTCCTAACCCTAACCATAACCCTAACCCAAACCCCTAACCACTAACCCTAACCCTAACCCCTAACGCCTAACCCTGACCCGAACCCGAACCCCTAACCCCTAACCCTAACCCTAATCCTTAACCCTAACCTTTAACCATAACTATAACCCTAACCCTAACCCAAACCCTAACCCTAACTCCTAACCCTAACACTAACCCTAACCCGTACCCTAACCCTAAACTGTACCCTACCCTAACCCTAACCATAACCCGTACCCTCACACTAAAACTACCCCTAATCTAACCCTAACACTAATCATAACCCTAACCCTATCTCTAAACCTAACCCTAACCCTAACCCTAACCGAACCCTAACCCTCACCCTAACGGTATCCCTAACACGTAAACTAAACCTAACCCTAACCCTAACACTAACCCATAAAAAACCTAACCCTAACCCTAAACAGTACCCTAACCCTAACCCAAACGTGTACCTTAACAATAACCCTAACCCTAAACCTAACCCTAAGCCGTACCCTACCCTAACCCTAACCATAACCCATAACCCCACACTAAACTACCCCTAACCTAACCCTAACACTAATCATAACCCTAACCCTATCTCTAAACCTAACCCTAACCCTAACCTAACCCTAAACCTCACCCTAACCCTATCCCTAACACGTAAACTAACCTTAACCCTAACCCTAAACCGTAAACTAAACCTAACCCTAACCCTAACGTGTACCTTAACCCTAACCCTGACCCTAGACCTAACTCTAAGCCGTACCCTAACCCTAACCCTAATCCAAACCCGTACCTTAATTCTAACACTAACTCTCCCGAACCATAACCCTAACCCGTATCCTAACCCTAACCCTAATCTGTACCCTAAACCGTACTGTAACCCTAAACCTAACCCGTACCCTAAACCTAACCCTAACCCCAACCCTAACTTGAACTCTAACCCTAACCCGTAACCTAACCCTAAACCATAAACTAACCTGTACCCTAACCTGTACCCTATCCCGTACCCAAACCCTAATCCTATCCCATTCACTAACCCGAACCCTAACACTAACCCATACACTAACTCGTAACCGTACCCGTACCCTAACCCATAAACAAACCCATACCCTACCCCTAACCCTAACCTGAACCCGTACCCTAAGCCTAACCCTAACCCCAACCCTAACCCTAACCAGTTCCATAACCCTAACCCTAAACGTATCCCATACCCTAACCCGAAACCTAACCCTAACCCTAAACCATAACCTAACCCTAACCCTAACCCGTAACCTAAACCTAACACTATACCTAACCCTAAACAGTACCCTAACCCTAACTCTAAACCCTAACACTATACCTAACCCTAACCGAAACCTAACCCTAACACTAACCCGAACCGAAACCTACACTAACCCTAACCCTAACCCTAACCCGTAACCTAAACCTAACCCTAACCCTAAACAGTACCCTAAACCTAACTCTAACCCGTACCCAAACCAAACCCTAACACTAACTCTAAACCTAACCCTATCCTGTACCCTAACCCTAACCCTAAACCTAACCCAACCCTAACCGTTACCAGTACCCTAACCCATACCTTAACCCGTACCATAATCCATACCATATCTCTAAACCGTAGCCTCACCCTAACCCTAACAAGTACCCTAAACCTAATCTGTACCCTAAACCTAAGCCTAAACCGAACCCTAACCATAACCCTAACACTAACCCTAAACCGTAGCCTAACCCTAACCCGAACCCTAAACATAACCCGAACTCTAACTCAAACCCTAACCCGTACTCTAACCCTAACCATAACTCTAACAAGTACCCTAAACCTAACCCTAACCCTAACGCCAAACAGTACCCTACACCTAACCCTATCCCATACCCTAACCCTAAACCTAACCCTAAACCTAACATTAACCCGTACCCTATTCCTAACCCGTAACCTAACGCTTACCCTAACCCTCACCTGTACCCTAACCCAAACTCTAACCCATACCCTAACCCTAACCTTACCCCAACCCTAAACCTAACGAATCCCAATCCCTAACCCTAACCCTAACCTAATCCTAACCTTAACACTTACCCTATCCCTAACACTAACCCGTAACCTAACCATAACCCTAACCCTAACCCTAAACAGTACCCGAACTTTAACCCTAACCCATACCCTAATGCTAACCCTAACCGTAAACCTAAACCGAACCCTAAGCCGTACCCTAACCCTAAACCTAACACTAACCCGTACCCTACCGTAACACTAACACTAACCCGTACCCTAATCCGTAAGCTAACCCGGACCCTAACCCGTAACCTAACGCTAACCCTAACCCTAACCTGTAGCCGACCCCTAACCCTGAACCTACACCTTACCCTAACCTGAACCCTAACCCTAACCTGAACCCTAACCCTAAATCTAACCTAACCCTAACCCTAACCCTAACCCTAAACCTAAGCCTAACCCTAAGCTTAAACAGGACCCTAACCCTAACCGTAACCCGTAAACTAACCCAAACTTTACAGCATTGGAAGTCAGGTCGTTCCATGAATAAAGCTCTACTGCACCTGGAGACACAACCGTTGAAGCCTGCAGCTTGCCCCTTGGGTCCTATGAGCTTCTGACAAACATGTCTAGTGAGGATGTTCGTAGCTCCATGTGCAGGCAGTGTGGACTGGGAAGGACCGCGTGTCAGCTCATCTTGCAGAAGGAAGTTCCCCAGAGAGACAGCTTTCAACTAGGTACTCAGGTTTGGAAGTTAGTATGCAGCTCCCTTCTGAGGGAAGAATTACTGAGAAGTCGTTGGATTGGGCTAGGAGACACTTGCCTCTCACAAAACTTGTGTCCCGTATCGAACAACATCCTTTCGAAGTGAAAGGTACAGGCGGTCAGCATGTGGGAGGAACAAGCCATAAGCTCATCCAAAGGAGTGTGCATCACTTGGAGGCAAGTGTCCGGTAGTCCCGAATTGACAATGCAGACACTTGGTTCTCACTCCGCTACTGTCCCGCATAGAACGGAATGCTGTGGAAGCGATCCGTACAGGCCGTCATTGTGGGAGGTACAGGCCATAAGCTCAACTCTGAGAAGCGTGTATGCTTTGCAGGCAGGTGTCTGCTAGCCACTCTTTTATGGGAGTTAGAACCCAGCTACAGTTTAATTGAACAAGGCTGTTGGAAATCGCTGTACTGAACTCAGTTACACGTGACTACAAGCCTGAAACGTCTACATGCTTTTCACAACCTCTTCCAGCACCTAACATAAGGATGTTAGGACCTATGTCTACAGGCAGTCAGGTAGCGGGAAGGTCCCGCCCTCACCTCAACTCTCACAAGGAAGCATGTCTAGAAGCCAGCTTTCAACTAGCTGCATTCTTCTGGCCCTGAGAACGCAGCAGTATTCTAACTCAGGAGGTTCCAAGAATACCACTCTACTCCACCTGGAGACACCTTCCAGGCCTGCATTATTCCACTTGCGTCTCACAAGCTTCTGACAAGCGTCTCTGGTGAAGACGTTGGAACACATTCTGCAGGCAGTGTGGAACTGTGAGGGACTGCGTGTGAGCTCAACTTTCCGATGTAAGTTGCCGTTGGATGCAGGGTTAAATTAGCTAGTATGGAACGTAGTATGTAGCACCAGTCTAAGACAGGAATTACTAGGAACTCGCGGGATTGAGCTTGGAGGCACTACTCTTGTGGGCCTCACCTGGACGAGGTGACTGGTTCCAACATGGGACTCACCTGGACCTGATAACTTTGCTCCACACTTTGGCCTCACGTGGCCCTGATGACTCTGGGCCCCACCTAGGCCTCAAGCTGGACCTGGTGACTGTGGTCCCCACCTGGGTCTCACCTGGACCTGGTGACACTCGTTCTCACATAAACCACTCCTGGACCTGGTGACTGTGGTGTCCTTCTAGCCTCACATTTACCTGGTGACTCCGTTCCCCACCAGGGCCTCACCTGGATCTGGTGACTCTGGCCTGAGGGTGCCCTCACCTGGACCTGGTGAGTGGGGTTGCCAACTGGGCCTCACCCATACCTGGTGACTCCAGTCCCCACGTGGGCCTCACTTTGACCTGGTGAATCTGGTCCTTACCTGGTCCTCACCCGGACCTGGTGACTCTGGTCACCACTTGGGCTTCACCTGGACCTGATGAATCTGGTCCCCAACTGGGCCTCAGCCAGTCCTGGTGACTTTGTTCCCCACCTAGAACTGATTGCTGTGGACTCCTTCTTGGCCTCACCTGGAACTGGTAACACTGATCCTATCTGGGACTCACCCAGATCTGGTGACTCTGGTCCTCACCTGGGCATCATTGGGACCTGGATACTCTGTTCCACACCTGAGCCTCATCTGGACATGATGACTCTGGAACCACTCTGGGCCTCACCCTGACCTGGTGACTCTGGTCCCCATCTGGATGTCACCTGGACCAGGTGATTCTGGTACCACTCTAGGCCTCAACCAGACCTGGTGACTCTGGTCCTCAACTGGGCCTCACCTGGACCTAGTGAATATGCTCCCCACCTGGGCCTCATATGGACCTGGTGACTCTGGTCCATACCTGGGCATCATCGGGACATGGTTACTCTATTCCCCACTGGGACTCACCTGGACCTGGTAACTCTGGTCCTCACTTTGGGCTCTTCTGTAGCAGGTGACTCTGGCCCCACCTGGGCCTCACCTGGAACTGGTGACTCTGATCCTCAGCATGGCCTCACCTGACCTGGTGACTGTGGTTCCCACCAGGACCTCACCTGGACCTCATGTCTCTGGTCCCCACCTGGACCTGGTTTCTCTGGTACCCTCCTGGGTAGCATCAGGACATGGTTACACTGTTCCCTAACAGGGACCCACCTGGACCTGATATTTCTGGTCTTCACCTGGGCCACACCTGGATATGGTGACACTGGTTCCCACCTGTGTCTCACCTGGACCTGGTGTGTCTGATCCCCACCTGGGCCTCACCTGTAACCGGTACTCTCGTTCCCACGTGGACCTCATGTGGACCTGGTAGCTGCAGTGTTTCTAGCTTCTCATGTACCTGGTGACTCTGGTCCCCCCAGGGCCACACCGGGACTTGGTAACTCTGGTCCTCACCTGGGCCTCATCTGGACCTGGTGACTCTGGTCCCCACCTGGGCTTCACCTGGATATGGTGACTCTGGTCCCCACCTGGACCTCTCCTGGACCTGGTGACTCTCTTTCCAACCTGGACCTCACCTGGATCTGGTGACTCTGATCCTCAGTTTGGCCTCACCTGGACCTGGTGAATCTCGTCCCCACTTGGACCTAAGTCAGACCTGGTGAATCTTGTCCCCACCTATGCCTCACGCAGACCTGGTGACTCTTGTCCCCAGCTATGCCTCAATTCGACCTGATGAATCTGGGCCTCATGTGGGCCTCACATTGACCTGGGACTCAGCTGGTAAGAGTGGCTCTGGTTCCCACATGAGGCTCACCTGATACTGGTGATTATGGTCTCCTTCTATGCCTCACCAGGACATGGTGATTCTGATCCCCATCTGGGACTGCATGGCCCTAGTGACTCTGATCCTCACCTAGGCATCATTGGGACCTGGATACTCTATTCCACACCTGGGCCTCACTATGACCGGGGACCTCTGCTCGCACTCTGGGCCTCAAACTAAACTGGTTACTCAGGTTCCCCCATGGGCCTCACATGACCTGGTGACTCAGGTCCCCACGTGGGCATCACGTGGACCTGGTGACTCTGGTCACCCCCTGTCCTCACCCGGACCTAGTGACTCTGGTCACCACCTGGGCCTCACCTGGACCTGGTGAATCTGGTCACCAACTGGGCCTCAGCTAGTTCTGGTGACTTTGTTCCCCACCTAGAACTGATTGCTGTGGACTCCTTCTTGGCCTCACCTGGAACTGATGACTCTGATCCTATCTGGGACTCACCCAGATCTGGTGACTCTGGTCCTCACCTGGGCATCATTGGGACCTGGTTACTCTGTTCCACACCTGAGCCTCACCTGGACATGATGACTCTGGAACCACTCTGGGCCTCACCCTGACCTGGTGACTCTGGTCCCCATCTGGATGTCACCTGGACCAGGTGATTCTGGTACCACTCTAGGCCTCAACCAGACCTGGTGACTCTGGTCCTCAACTGGGCCTCACCTGGACCTAGTGAATATGCTCCCCACCTGGGCCTCATATGGACCTGGTGACTCTGGTCCATACCTGGGCATCATCGGGACATGGTTATTCTATTCCCCACTGGGACTCAACGGGACCTGGTAACTCTGGTCCTCACTTTGGCCTCTTCTGTAGCAGGTGACTCTGGCCCCACCTGGGCCTCACCTGGAACTGGTGACTCTGATCCTCAGTATGGCCTCACCTGACCTGGTGACTGTGGTTCCCACCGGGATCTCACCTGGACCTCATGTCTCTGGTCCCCACCTGGACCTCACCTTGACCTGATTTCGCTGTTACCCATCTGGGTAACATCAGGACATGGTTACACTGTTCCCTAACAGGGACCCACCTGGACCTGATATTTCTGGTCTTCACCTGGGCCACACCTGGACATGGTGACACTGGTTCCCACTTGGGTCTCACCTGGACCTGGTGAGTCTGATCCCCACCTGGGCCTCACCTGTAACTGGTGACTCTCGTTCCCACGTGGACCTCATGTGGACCTGGTAGCTACAGTGTTTCTAGCTTCTCATGTACCTGGTAACTCTGGTCCTCAACTGGGCTTCATCTGGACCTGGTGACTCTGGTCCCCACCTGGGCTTCACCTGGATCTGGTGACTCTGGTCCTTACCTGGACCTCTCCTGGACCTGGTGACTCTCTTTCCAACATGGAACTCACCTGGATCTGGTGACTCTGGTCCTCATTTCGGCCTCACCTGGACCTGGTGACTCTCGTCCCCACTTTGACCTAACTCAGACCTGGTGAATCTTGTCCCCTCCTAGGCTTCACGCAGACCTGGTGACTCATGTCCCCAGCTATGCCTCAATTTGACCTGATGAATCTGGTCCTCACATGGGCATCACATGGACCTGGGACTCAGGTGGATAGAGTGGCTCTGGTTCCCACAAGGGGCTCACCTGATACTGGTGATTGTGGCTCCTCCTATGCCGCACTAGGACCTGGTGATTTTGATCCCCATCTGGGACATGCATGGCCCTAGTGACTCTGGTCCTCACCTAGGCATCATTGGGACCTGAATAGTATATTCACCACCTCGGCCTCACTTTGACCGGGGACCTCTGGTCCCACTTGGGCCTCAATCTTTTTTTTTTTTTTTTTTTTTTTTTTTTTTTTTTTTTTTTTTGAGTATTATAGGCACTAAGTTGCTCACATTTTATTTTTTTTTTTTTTTTCATTTTTTTTTTTATTGGTGTTCAATTTACTAACATACAGAATAACACCCAGTGCCCGTCACCCATTCACTCCCACCCCCCGCCCTCCTCCCCTTCCACCACCCCTAGTTCGTTTCCCAGAGTTAGCAGTCTTTATGTTCTGTCTCCCTTTCTGATATTTCCCACACATTTCTTCTCCCTTCCCTTATTTTCCCTTTCACTATTATTTATATTCCCCAAATGAATGAGAACATATAATGTTTGTTCTTCTCCGACTGACTTACTTCACTCAGCATAATACCCTCCAGTTCCATCCACGTTGAAGCAAATGGTGGGTATTTGTCATTTCTAATAGCTGAGTAATATTCCATTGTATACATAAACCACATCTTCTTTATCCATTCATCTTTCGTTGGACACCGAGGCTCCTTCCACAGTTTGGCTATCGTGGCCATTGCTGCTAGAAACATCGGGGTGCAGGTGTCCTGGCGTTTCATTGCATTTGTATCTTTGGGGTAAATCCCCAACAGTGCAATTGCTGGATCGTAGGGCAGGTCTATTTTTAACTGTTTGAGGAACCTCCACACAGTTTTCCACAGTGGCTGCACCAGTTCACATTCCCACCAACAGTGTAAGAGGGTTCCCTTTTCTCCACATCCTCTCCAACATTTGTTGTTTCCTGCCTTGTTAATTTTTCCCATTCTCACTGGTGTGAGGTGGTATCTCATTGTGGTTTTGATTTGTATTTCCCTGATGGCAAGTGATGCAGAGCATTTTCTCATGTGCATGTTGGCCATGTCTATGTCTTCTTCTGTGAGATTTCTGTTCATGTCTTTTGCCCATTTCATGATTGGATTGTTTGTTTCTTTGGTGTTGAGTTTAATAAGTTCTTTATAGATCTTGGAAACTAGCCCTTTATCTGATATGTCATTTGCAAATATCTTCTCCCATTCTGTAGGTTGTCTTTGAGTTTTGTTGACTGTATCCTTTGGTGTGCAAAAGCTTCTTATCTTGATGAAGTCCCAATAGTTCATTTTTGCTTTTGTTTCTTTTGCCTTCGTGGATGTATCTTGCAAGAAGTTACTATGGCCGAGTTCAAAAAGGGTGTTGCCTGTGTTCTTCTCTAGGATTTTGATGGAATCTTGTCTCACATTTAGATCTTTCATCCATTTTGAGTTTATCTTTGTGTATGGTGAAAGAGAGTGGTCTAGTTTCATTCTTCTGCATGTGGATGTCCAATTTTCCCAGCACCATTTATTGAAGAGACTGTCTTTCTTCCAATGGATAGTCTTTCCTCCTTTATTGAATATTAGTTGCCCATAAAGTTCAGGGTCCACTTCTGGATTCTCTATTCTGTTCCACTGATCTATGTGTCTGTTTTTGTGCCAGTACCACACTGTCTTGATGACCACAGCTTTGTAGTACAACCTGAAATCTGGCATTGTGATGCCCCCAGATATGGTTTTCTTTTTTAAAATTCCCCTGGCTATTCGGGGTCTTTTCTGATTCCACACAAATCTTAAAATAATTTGTTCTAACTCTCTGAAGAAAGTCCATGGTATTTTGATAGGGATTGCATTAAACGTGTATATTGCCCTGGGTAACATTGACATTTTCACAATATTAATTCTGCCAATCCATTAGCATGGAATATTTTTCCATCTCTTTGTGTCTTCCTCAATTTCTTTCAGAAGTGTTCTATAGTTTTGAGGGTATAGATCCTTTACATCTTTGGTGAGGTTTATTCCTAGGTATCTTATGCTTTTGGGTGCAATTGTAAATGGGATTGACTCCTTAATTTCTCTTTCTTCAGTCTCATTGTTAGTGTATAGAAATGCCACTGACTTCTGGGCATTGATTTTGTATCCTGCCACGCTACCGAATTGCTGTATGAGTTCTAGCAATCTTGGGGTGGAGACTTTTGGGTTTTCTATGTAGAGTATCATGTCATCGGCGAAGAGGGAGAGTTTGACTTCTTCTTTGCCAATTTGAATGCCTTTAATGTCTTTTTGTTGTCTGATTGCTGAGGCTAGGACTTCCAGTACTATGTTGAATAGCAGTGGTGAGAGTGGACATCCCTGTCTTGTTCCTGATCTTAGGGGAAAGGCTCCCAGTGCTTCCCCATTGAGAATGATATTTGCTGTGGGCTTTTCGTAGATGGCTTTTAAGATGTCGAGGAATGTTCCCTCTATCCCTACACTCTGAAGAGTTTTGATCAGGAATGGATGCTGTATTTTGTCAAATGCTTTCTCTGCATCCAATGAGAGGATCATATGGTTCTTGGTTTTTCTCTTGCTGATATGATGAATCACATTGATTGTTTTACGGGTGTTGAACCAGCCTTGTGTCCCAGGGATAAATCCTACTTGGTCATGGTGAATAATTTTCTTAATGTACTGTTGGATCCTATTGGCCAGTATCTTGTTGAGAATTTTTGCATCCATGTTCATCAGGGATATTGGTCTGTAATTCTCCTTTTTGGCGGGGTCTTTGTCTGGCTTTGGAATTAAGGTGATGCTGGCTTCATAGAACGAATTTGGAAGTACTCCATCTCTTTCTATCTTTCCAAACAGCTTTAGGAGAATAGGTATGATTTCTTCTTTAAACGTTTGATAAAATTCTCCTGGGAAGCCATCTGGCCCTGGACTCTTGTGTCTTGGGAGGTTTTTGATGACTGCTTCAATTTCCTCCCTGGTTATTGGCCTGTTCAGGTTTTCTATTTCTTCCTGTTCCAGTTTTGGTAGTTTGTGGCTTTCCAGGAATGCGTCCATTTCTTCTAGATTGCCTAATTTATTGGCGTATAGCTGTTCATAATAGGTTTTTAAAATCGTTTGTATTTCCTTGGTGTTGGTAGTGATCTCTCCTTTCTCATTCATGATTTTATTAATTTGAGTCTTCTCTCTCTTCTTTTTAATAAGGCTGGCTAATGGTTTATCTATCTTATTAATTCTTTCAAAGAACCAACTCCTGGTTCTGTTGATCTGTTCCACAGTTCTTCTGGTCTCGATTTCGTTGAGTTCTGCTCGAATCTTTATTAGCTCCCTTCTTCTCTTGGGTGTAGGATCTATTTGCTGTTTTTTCTCTAGCTCCTTTATGTGTAAGGTTAGCTTTTGTATTTGAGTTCTTTCCAGTTTTTGAATGGATGCTTGTATTGCGATGTATTTCCCCCTTAGGACTGCTTTTGCTGCATCCCAAAGATTTTGAACGGTTGTATCTTCATTCTCATTAGTTTCCATGAATCTTTTTAATTCTTCCTTAATTTCCTGGTTGACCCTTTTATCTTTTAGCAGGATGGTCCTTAACCTCCATGTGTTTGAGGTCCTTCCAAACTTCTTGTTGTGATTTAGTTCTAATTTCAAGGCATTATGGTCCGAGAATATGCAGGGGACAATCCCAATCTTTTGGTATCGGTTCAGACCCGATTTGTGACCCAATATGTGGTCTATTCTGGAGAAAGTTCCATGTGCGCTTGAGAAGAATGTGTATTCAGTTGAGTTTGGATGTAAAGTTCTGTAGATATCTGTGAAATCCATCTGGTCCAGTGTATCATTTAAAGCTCTCGTTTCTTTGGAGATGTTTTGCTTAGAAGACCTATCGAGTATAGAAAGAGCTAGATTGAAGTCACCAAGTATAAGTGTATTATTATCTAAGTATTTCTTCACTTTGGTTAATAATTGATTTATATATTTGGCAGCTCCCACATTTGGAGCATATATATTGAGGATTGTTAAGTCCTCTTGTTGAATAGATCCTTTAAGTATGATATAGTGTCCCTCTTCATCTCTCACTACAGTCTTTGGGGTAAATTTTAGTTTATCTGATATAAGGATGGCTACCCCTGCTTTCTTTTGAGGACCATTCGAATGGTAAATGGTTCTCCAACCTTTTATTTTCAGGCTGTAGGTGTCCTTCTGTCTAAAATGAGTCTCTTGTAGACAGCAAATAGATGGGTCCTGCTTTTTTATCCAGTCTGAAACCCTGCGCCTTTTGATGGGGTCATTAAGCCCGTTCACATTCAGAGTTACTATTGAGAGATATGAGTTTAGTGTCATCATGATATCTATTCAGTCTTTGTTTTTGTGGACTGTTCCACTGAACTTCTTCTTAAAGGGGAATTTTAAGAGGCCCCCTTAAAATTTCTTGCAGAGCTGGTTTGGAGGTCACATATTCTTTTAGTTGCTGCCTGTCTTGGAAGCTCTTTATCTCTCCTTCCATTTTGAATGAGAGCCTTGCTGGATAAAGTATTCTTGGTTGCATGTTCTTTTCATTTAGGACCCTGAATATATCCTGCCAGCCCTTTCTGGCCTGCCAGGTCTCTGTGGAGAGGTCTGCTGTTACCCTAATACTCCTCCCCATAAAAGTCAGGGATTTCTTGTCTCTTGCTGCTTTAAGGATCTTCTCCTTATCTTTGGAATTTGCAAGCTTCACAATTAAATGTCGAGGTGTTGAACGGTTTTTATTGATTTTAGGGGGGGATCTCTCTATTTCCTGGATCTGAATGCCTGTTTCCCTTCCCAGATTAGGAAAGTTTTCAGCTAGAATTTGTTCAAATACATATTCTGGCCCTCTGTCCCTTTCGGCGCCCTCGGGAACCCCAATTAAACGTAGGTTTTTCTTCCTCAGGCTGTCGTTTATTTCCCTTAATCTATCTTCATGGTCTTTTAATTGTTTGTCTCTTTTTTCCTCAGTTTCCCTCTTTGCTGTCAACTTGTCTTCTAGGTCACTCACTCGTTCTTCCACCTCGTTAACCCTCGTCGTTAGGACTTCTAGTTTGGATTGCATCTCGTTCAATTGGTTTTTAATTTCTGCCTGATTAGCTCTAAATTCTGCAGTCATGAAGTCTCTTGAGTCCTTTATACTTTTTTCTAGAGCCACCAGTAGCTGTATAATAGTGCTTCTGAATTGGCTTTCTGACATTGAATTGTAATCCAGATTTTGTAACTCTGTGGGAGAGAGGACTGTTTCTGGTTCTTTCTTTTGAGGTGAGGTTTTCCTTCTAGTCATTTTGCTCAGTGCAGAGTGGCCAAAAGCAAGTTGTATTGGGAAAAAGAGAAAAAGAGAGGAGAGAAAGAAGGAAAGAAAAGAGAAAGAGAAAAAAAAAGGGAAGAAAAAGAAAAAAAAACGAAAAGAAAAAAAAAAAAAAAGAAGAAAAAGAGAAAGAAAAAGAAAGGAGAAAAAAAGGGGGGTGGGGGAAGGAAACAAATCAAAAAGCAAAACAAAACAAAAACAAAAACAAAAACAAACAAACAAAAAAAGAACCACCGGGGAGTATCTTCTGATTCTGTGTTCTTTAAGTCCCTTGGCTTCTCCTGGAAGTTGTCCGTCTAGCTGGTGTTCTGGGGGAGGGGCCTGTTGTGCTGATTTTCAGGTGTGAGCAGTTGGGGGAGCTGCTGTGCCCCTGCCTGGTGCAGGGCTCGGTGGGGGTTGTTTACCCCGTGAGGCCGCAGGAGGAACAGCCCCAGTGGCGGGGCAGCTCTGGAAACCTGGATTCAGCTCCGGCAGGAACTCCGTCTGCAGGGCCTGGAGGCTCCGGGGCGGGGCCGCTGATGTGCTCAGCTGGGGCAGGAGCGTCCTCGCTGTCCTGGGCCCTCCCGGCCTCTGCCTGTCCCGGGGGAGGCGGGATCCTGGGCTGTGTCCCGGCGTCCTGTGCTCCGGAGCCTGCGCTGGTGGATTCGCGCTCCCGGGCCGCGCAACCCCCTCCGCGGAGCCGCCGCCCGAGCCCCTCCGAGCTGCTCCTGGAACCGCGCAGCCCCCTCCGCACGGAGCCTCTTCTTCTGCCCGAGCCCCTCCGAGCTGCTCCCGGGGCCGCGCAGCCCCCTCCGCGGAGCCGCCGCCCGAGCCCCTTCAGCTGCTCCGGGTCCCGCCGGGTCCCGCCGTGCGCTGCAGCCCTTAGGGAGCTCGGCGCACTCTCCTGGGCGCGCAGTTGCTCTGTTACTGTCCCCGGGAGCCCGAGGGCCTCCTCGCCCTCCTGGTCCTGCTCCAACTCCCCACGAGCCCCTTTCCGCCCGGGAAGGTCGGTGCAGCTCCTGCTCCTCCGGGACGGGGCTCTCCTGTCCTGGGGACACTCGCCCCGGCCTCAGCCTGGCTCCTCGCGGAGCCCCTCCCCCTTGGAGGCCTTTGTTCCTTTATTTCTTTTTCCCCGTCTTCCTACCTTGATAGATGCGCGAACTCTTCTCACTGTAGCATTCCAGCTGGTCTCTCTTTAAATCTCAGGCCGAATTCATAGATTTTCAGGATAATTTGAAGGTTTTCTAGGTAGTTTGGTGGAGACAGGTGATTTGGAGACCCTACTCCTCCGCCATCTTGCTCCTCCCCCACTTGGGCCTCAATCTAAACTGGTTACTCTGGTTCCCCCTCTGGGCTTCACCCTTAGCTGGTGACTCTGGTCCCCCCCTGGGCTTCACTTGGACCTGGTGAATCTGGTCCTTACCTAGTCCTCTCCTGGACCTGGTGACTCTGGGCACCACCTGGGTCTCACCTGGACTTCTTGAATCTTGTTGCTAACTGGGCCTCACCTGGACCTTGTGACTGTGGTCCTCACCTGGAACTCATCTGGATCTGGTGGTTCTGGTTCCCATATCGGGCTCTCCTGAACCTAGTTCCTGTGGTCTCCTTCTGGCCTCACCTGGAACAAAACGCCTCTGATCCATAATAGGGACTCACCTGGACCTGGTGACTCTGGTCCTTACCTGGGCATAATTGGGACCAGTAATTCTCTTGTCTACCTGGGCCTCACCTGGAGCTGGTGACTCTGGTCACCCTCTGGACCTCACCCTGACCTGCTGACTGTGGTCCCACCTGGGCCTCACCTGGACGAGGTGACTGGTTCCCACAGGGACCTCAAATAGACCTGGTGAATCTGGTCTTCACATGGGCATCATAGGACCTGGTTACTCAGTTCCACAACAGGGCCTTACCTAGACCTAGTGATGCTCGTCTCCCTCTGCACCTCACCATGACATGGTGACTCTGGTGCCTACCTCGATATCACCTGGACCGGGTGACTCTGGCCCCCTCTGGGCATCACCCAGATCTGGGGACTCTGGTCCTCAACTGGGCCTCCACAGGACCTGGTGAATCTACTCCTCACTTAGGCCTTGTCTGGACATTGTGACTCTGGTCCCACCTGGGCATCAATTGGAAATGTATACTCTGTTACCCACCTGGGACTCACCAGGACCTGATAACTTTGCTCCACACTTTGGCATGATCTGGCCCTGATGACTCTGGGCCCCCCACCAAGGCCTCAATCTGGACCTGGTGACTGTGGTCCCCAGTTCAGTCTCACATGGACCAGGTGACTCTCGTTCCCACATGCACCACACCTGGACCTGGTGACTGTGGTGTCCTTCTAGCCTCACATTTACCTGGTGACTCCGGTCCCCACCATGGCCTCACCTGGATCAGGTGACTCTGGCCTGTAGGTTGGCCTCAACTGGACCTTGTGAGTGGGGTTGCCAACTGGGCCTCACCCATACCTGGTGACTCCGGTCCCCACGTGGGCCTCACTTGGACCTGGTGAATCTGGTCCTTACCTGGTCCTCACCCGGACCTGGTGACTTTGTTCCCCACCTGGACCTGATTGCTATGGTCTCCTTCTTGGCCTCACCTGGAACTAGTGACTCTGATCCTATCTGGACCTCACCCAGATCTGGTGACTCTGGTCCTCACCTGGGCATCATTGGGACCTGGTTACTCTGTTCCACACCTGAGCCTCTCCTGGACATGACTCTGGAACCCCTCTGGGCCTCACCCTGACCTGGTGACTCTGGTCCCCATCTGGATGTCACCTGGACCAGGTGATTCTGGTTCCCCTCTAGGCCTCAACCAGACCTGGTGACTCTGGTCCTCAACTGGGCCTCACCTGGACCTAGTGAAAATGCTCCACACCTGGGCCTCATACGGACCTGGTGACTCTGGTCCATACCTGGACTTCATCGGGACATGGTTACTCTATTCTCAACTGGGACTCACCTGGACCTGGTAACTCTGGTCCTCACTTTGGGCTCTTCTGTAGCAGGTGACTCTGGCCCCACCTGGGCCTCACCTGGAACTGGTGACTCTGAACCTCAGCATAGCCTCACCTGACCTGGTGACTGTGGTTCCCACTGGGACCCCACCTAGAACTCTTATCACTGGTCCCCACCTGGGCCTCACCTGGACCTGATGTCTCTGGTACCCACCTGGGTAGCATCATGACATGGTTACACTGTTCCCTAACAGGGACCCACCTGGACTTGATATTTCTGGTCTTCACCTGGGCCACACCTGGACATGGTGACACTGGTTCCCACCTGGGTCTCACCTGGACCTGGAGAGTCTGAACCTACCTGGGCCTCACCTGTAACTGGTGACTCTTGTTCCCACGTGGACCTCATGTGGACCTGGTAGCTGCAGTGTTCCTAGCTTCTCATGTACCTGGTGACTCTGGTCCCTACCAGGGTCTCACCAAGACGTGGTGAGTGTGGTTGCAACCTGCACCTCACCTGGACCTGGTGACTCTAGTCTGCTCCTGAGACTTCCCTGGATATGGTGACTGTGGTCCCCACCTCTGCCTCACTTCCACCTGGTGACTCTCATCCCCATCTGGGCCTCACCTGACCCTGTTGACCATGGTCCTCAACTGGGCATAATTGGGACCTGGTTACTGTGTTCCACAACTGGACCTCACCTGGATCAGGTGACTCTGGTCCCCCTCTGGGTCTCACCCTGACCTGGTGACTGTGAAACCCACTTTGGCCTGACTTGGACTTGCTGACTCTGGTTGCCAACTGCGCCTCACCTCAAACTGTTGCCTCTGGTTCTTTCAAGGGCCTCTACTGTACCTGGTGATCCTGGTCCCTACCTGGGCCTCAACTGGATGTGGTGACTGTTGTCACCACCTGGGACTCACCCCGACCTGGTTACTGTGTTCCACACCTGGATCTCATGTAGACCTGATGACCATGTTCCACAGCCGGCCTCACATTGACCGGTTGCCTCTGGTACCCACCTGGTCCTCACGTGTACCTGGTAACTCTGGTTCTCACCTGGGCCTCATCTGGACCTAGTGACTCTGTTCCCAACCTGGGATGAACCTGGATCTTGTGACTCTGGTCCCCACATGGACCTCTCCTGGACCTGGTAACTCTCTTTCCAATATGGACCTCACTTGGTTCTGGTGACTCTGGTCCTCAGTTTTGCCTCACCTGGACCTGGTGACTCTCGTCCCCACTTTGACCTAACTCAGACCTGGTGAATCTTGTCCCCACCTAGGACTCACCCATACCTGGTGACTCTTGTCCCGAGCTATGCCTCAATTCGACCGGATGAATCTGGTCCTCAACTGGGCCTCACCTGGACCTAGTGAATATGCACCCCACCTGGGCCTCATATGGACCTGGTGACTCTGGTCCATACCTGGGCATCATCGGGACATGGTTACTCTATTCCCCACTGGTACTTACCTGGACCTGGTAACTCTGGTCCTCACTTTGGCCTCTTCTGTAGCAGGTGACTCTGGCCCCACCTGGGCCTCACCTGGAACTGGTGACTCTGATCTTCAGTATGGCCTCACCTGACCTGGTGACTGTGGTTCCCACCGGGACCTCACCTAGACCTAATGTCTCTGGTCCCCACCTGGGCCTCACCTGCACCTGGTGTCTCTGGTACCCACCTGGGTAGCATCAGGACATGGTTACACTGTTCCCTAACAGGGACCCACCTGGACTTGATATTTCTGGTCTTCACCTGGGCCACACCTGGACATGGTGACACTGGTTCCCACCTGGGTCTCACCTGGACCTTGTGAGTCTGATCCCCACGTGGGCCTCAACTGTAACCGGTGACTCTCGTTCCCACGTGGACCTCATGTGGACCTGGTGTCTGGAGTGTTTCTAGCTTCTCATGTACCTGGTGACTCTGGTCCCCACCAGGGCCTCACCGGCTCCTGGTGAGTGTGGTTGCCACCTGCACCTCACCTGGACCTGGTGACTCTGGTCTGCTCCTGAGAGTACCCAGGATCTGGTGACTGTGGTCCCCACCTGGGCCTCACTTGGACCGGTGACTCTGAACCCCAACTGGGCCTCACCTGGCCCTGTTGACCATGGTCCCAACTGGGCAAAATTGGGACCCGGTTACTGTGTTCCACAACTGGACCTCACCTGGACCAGGTGACTCAGGTCCCCCTCTAGGTCTCACCCTGACCTGGTTACTGTGAACCCCACTTTGGCCTGTCAACCAGACCTATGGACTCTGGTTGCCACCTGTGCCTCACCTCGAACTGTTGACTCTGGTTCCTTCAAGGGACTCCCCTGTACCTGGTGATCCTGGTCCCTACCTGGTCCTCAACTGGATGTGGTGACTGTTGTCACCACCTGGGACTCACCTCGACCTTTTTACCGTGTTCCATACCTGGGCCTCACGTAGACCTGTTGGCCATTGTCCCCAGCCGGCCTGACATAGACCTGTTGCCTCTGGTCCCCACCTGGGCCTCACATGTACCTGGTAACTCTGGTTCTCATCTGGGCCTCATCTGGACCTGGTGACTCTGGGCCCCACCTGGGCTGCACCTGGATCTGGTGACTCTGGTCCCCACATGGACCTCTCCTAGACCTGGTAACTCTCTTTCCAATATGGACCTCACTTGGTTCTGGTGACTCTGGTCCTCAGTTTTGCCTCACCTGGACCTGGTGACTCTCATCCCCACTTTGACCTAACTCAGACCTGGTGAATATTATCCCCACCTAGGCCTCACCCAGACCTGGTGACTGTTGTCCCGAGCTACGCGTCAATTAGACCTGATGAATCCTGTCGTCAAATGGGTCTCACATAGACCTGGTGAATCTGGTCCCCACCTGTGCTTCCCCTGGATCTGGTGACTCTGGTCCCCGCCTGGGCCTCACATGTACCAGGTAACTCTTGTCCTCAACTGGGCCTCATCTGTACCTGATGACTCTGGTCCCCACCTAGGCCTCACCTGGACGTGGTGACTGTTGTCACCACCTGGGACTCACCTGGACCTGGTTACTGTGTTCCACACCTGGGCCTCACGTAGACCTGTTGAGCATGGTCACTGTGTTCCACACCTGGGCCTCACGTAGACCTGTTGAGCATGGTCCCCAGCTGGCCTCACATGGACCTGGTGAATCTGGTCCCCATCTGGGCCTTACACAGTCCAGGGGACTTTGTTACGCAACTGGACCTCATTGCTGTGGAATCCTTCTTGGCCTCACCTGGAACTGGTGACTCTGATCCTATATGGGCCTCACCCAGATCTGGTGACTCTGGTCCTCACCTGGGCATATTGGGACCTGGTTACTCTGTTCCACACCTGAGCCTCACCTGGACATGATGACTCTGGAACCCCTCTGGGCCTCACCCTGACCTGGTGACTCTGGTCCCCATCTGGATGTCACCTGGACCAGGTGATTCAGGGTACCCCTCTAGGCCTCAACCAGACCTGGTGACTCTGGCCCTCAACTGGGCCTCACCTGGACCTAGTAAATATGCTCCTCACCTGGGCCTCATCTGGATCTGGTGACTCTGGTCCCTACCTGGGCATCATGGGGATATGGTTACTCTATTCCCCACTGGGACTGAACGGACCTGGTAACTCTGGTCCTCACTTTGGCCTCTTCTGTACCTGGTGACTCTGGCCCTACAGGGCCTCACCTGGAACTGGTGACTCTGATCCTCAGCATGGCTTCACCTGAACTGGTGACTGTGGTTCCCAATGGGACCCCACCTGGACCTCATGTCTCTGGTCCCCACCTGGGCCTCACCTGGACCTGGTGCCTTTGGTACCCACCTGGGTATCATAAGGACATGGTTACACTGTTCCCTAACAGGGACCCACCTGGACCTGTTAACTCTGGTCTTCACCTGGGCCACACCAGGACATGGTGAGACTGGTTCCCACCTGGGTCTCACCTGGACCTTGTGAGTCTGATCCCCACCTGGGCCTCACCTGTAACTGGTGACTCTCGTACCCACGTGGACCTCATGTGGACCTCACGTGGACCTGGTGGCTGGAGTGTTTTTAGCTTCTCATGTACCTGGTGACTCTGGTCCCCACCTGGGACTCACCAGGACCTGGTGAGTGTGGTTGCCACCTGCACCTCACCTGGACCTGGTGACTCTGGTCTGCACCTGAGACTACCCTGGATCTGGTGACTGTGGTCCCCACCTGGGCCTCACTTGGACCTGTTGACTCTGATCCCCATCTGGGCCTCACCTGGCCATGTTGACCATGGTCCTCAACCGGGCAAAATTGGGACCCTATTACTGTGTTCCACAACTGGACCTCACCAGGACCAGGTGACTCTGGTCCCCCTCTGGGTCTCACCCTGACCTGGTGACTGTGATCCCCAGTTTGGCCTGACTTGGACCTGCTGACTCTGGTTGCCGCCTGTCCCTCACCTCGAACAGTTGACTCTGGTACTTTCAAGGGCCTCCCCTGTACCTGGTGATCCTCGTTCCCACCTGGGCCTCACCTGGACATGGTGAATGTTGTCACCACCTGGGACTCACCTCGACCTGGTTACTGTTTTCCACACCTGGGTCTCACGTAGACCTGTTGACCATGGTCCACAGCCGGCCTCACATGGACCTGTTGCCTCTGGTCCCCACCTGGTTCTCACGAGTACCTGGTAACTCTGGTTCTCACCAGGGCCTCATCTGGACCTGGTGACTCTGGTCCCCACCTGGGCTTCACCTGGATCTGGTGACCCTGGTCCCCACCTGGACCTCTCCTGGACCTGGTGACTCTTTTTCCAACATGGACCTCACCTGGATCTGGTGACTCTGGTCCTCAGTTTTGCCTCATCTGGACCTGGTGACTCTCGTTCCCACTTTGACCTAAATCAGGCCTGCTGAATCTTGTCCCCACCTAGGCCTCGTGAGACCTGGTGACTCTTGTCCCCAGCTATGCCTCTATTCGCCCTTATGTATCTGGTCCTCACGTGGGCCTCACATGGACCTGGGACTCAGCTGGATAGAGTGGCTCGGGTTCCCACATGGGTCTCCCCTGATACTGGTGACTGTGGTCTCCTTCTATGCCTCACCAGGACCTGGTTATTCTAATCCACATCTGGGCCTTGCCTGACCCTAGTGACTCTGATCATCACCTAGGCATCATTGGAACCTGGATACTCTATTCCACACCTGGGCCTCACTTTGAACGGGGACCTCTGGACCCACTTTTGGCCTCAAACTAAACTGGTTACTCTGGTTCCCCCTCTGGGCCTCACCCTTACCTGGTGACTCTGGTCCCCCGCTGGGCTTCACTTGGACCTGGTGAATCTGGTCCTTACCTGGTCCTCACCTGGACCTGGTGACTCTGGTCACCACATGGGTCTCACCTGGACTTGGTGAATCTTGTTGCAACCTGGGCCTCGCCTGGACCTTGTGACTGTTGTCCCCACCTGGACCTCACCTGGATCTTGTGGCTCTGGTTCCCATATGGAGCTCTCCTGTACCTGGTTCCTGTGGTCTCCTTCTGGCCTCACCTGGAACAATACAACTATGATCCATATTTGGGCCTCACCTGGACCTGGTGACTCTGGTCCTTACCTGGGCATTATTGGGACCTGGTTACTCTCTTCTATACTTGGGCCTCACCTGGACCTGGTGACTCTCGTTCCCCTCTGGGCCTCATCCTGACTTGGTGACCCTGGTTCCCACCTGGATATCAACTGGACCGGGAGACTCTGGTCCCCCTCTGGGCCTCACCCGTAGCTGGGGACTCTGGTCCTCAACTGGGCCTCAACAGGACCTGGTGAATCTACTCCTCACTTAGGCCTATTCTGGACCTTGTGACTCTGGTCCAACCTGGGCATCGGTGGGACATGATTACTCAGTTCCCCACCTGGGACTCACCTGGACCTGATAACTTTGCTCCACACTTTGGCCTCACCTGGCCCTGATGACTCTGGGCCCCCACCTAGGCCTCATTCTGGGCCTGGTGACTGTGGTCCCCACCTGGGTCTCACCTGGACCTGGTGACTCTCGTTCCCACATGAACCACACCTGGACCTGGTGACTGTGGTGTCCTTCTAGCCTCACATTTACCTGGTGACTCCGTTCCCCACCAGGGCTTCACATGAATCTGGTGACTCTGGAATGCAGGTTGGCCTCACCTGGTCCTGGTGAGTGGGGTTGTCACCCGGGCCTCACCCATACCTGGTGACTCAGGTCCCCACGTGGGTCTCACTTGCACCTGGTGAATCTGGTCCTTACCTGGTCTTCACAATGAACTGGTGACTCTGGTCACCACCTGGGCCTCACCTGGACCTGGTGAATCTGGTTCCCATCTGGGCCTCACGCAGTCCTGGTGACTTTTTCCCCACCTGGACCTGATTGCTATGGACTCCTTGGCCTCACCTGGAACTGGTGACTCTGATCCTATCTGGGACTCACCCAGATCTTGTGACTCTGGTCCTCACATGGGCATCATTTGGACCTGGTTACTCTGTTCCACACCTGAGCCTCTCCTGGACATGATGACTCTGGAACCACTCTGGGCCTCACCCTGACCTGGTGACTCTGGTCCCCATCTGGATGTCACCTGGACCAGGTGATTCTGGTACCCCTCTAGGCCTCAACCAGACCGGGTGACTGTTCCTCAAGTGGGCCTCACCTGGACCTAGTGAATATGCTCCCCACCTGGGCCTCATCTGGACTTGGTGACTCTTGTCCTACCTGGGCATCATTGGGACATGGTTACTCTATTCCCCACTGGGACTCACCTGGACCTGGTAACTCTGGTCCTCACTTTGGCCTCTTCTGTACCAGGTGACTCTGGCTCTACCTGTGCCTCACCTGGAATTGGTGACTGATCCTCAGCATGGCCTCACCTGACCTGGTGACTGTAGTTCCCACCAGGACCTCACCTGGATCACATGTCTCTGGTCCCCAGTGGGCCTCACCTGGACCTGGTGCCTCTAGTACCCACCTGGGTAGCATCAGGACATGGTTACACTGTTCCCTAATAGGGACCCACCTGGACCTGTTAACTGTGGTCTTTACCTGGGCCACACCTGGACACGGTGACACTGGTTCCCACCTGGGTCTCACCTGGACCTGGTGAGTCTGATCCCCACCTGTAACTGGTGACTCTTGTTCCACATAAATCTCATGTGGACCTGGTGACTGCAGTGTTTCTAGCTTCTCATGTCCCTGGTGACTCTGGTCCCCTCCAGCGCCTCACCGGGACCTGGTGAGTGTGGTTGCCACCTGCACCTCATTTGGACCTGGTGACTCTGGTCTGCTCCTGAGAGTACCCAGGATCTGGTGACTGTGGTCCCCACCTGGGCCTCACCTGGCCCTGTTTACCATGGTCCTCTACTGGGTATATTTGGGACCCGGTTACTGTGTTCCAATCTGGACCTCACCTGGACCAGGTGACTCTGTTTGCCCTCTGGTTCTCACCCTGAACCGGTGACTGTGAATCCGACTTTGGCCTGACTTGGTCCTGCTAACTCAGGTTGCCACCTGCGCCTCACCTCGAACTGTTGACTCTGGTTCTTTCAAGGGCTTCCCCTGTACCTGGTGATCCTAGTCCCCACCTGGGCCTCACCTGAACGTGGTGACTGTTGTCACCACCTGGGATTCACCTGGACCTGGTTACTGAGTTCCACACCTCGGCCTCACGTAGACCTGTTGACCATGGTTCACAGCCGGCCTCACATGGACCTGTTGCCTCTGGTCCCCACCTGGGCCTCACGTGTACCTTGTAACTCTGGTCCTCACCTGGGCCTTATCTGGATCTGGTGACTCTCGTCCCCACTTTGACCTAACTCAGACCTGCTGAATATTGTCCCCACCTAGGCCTCACCCAGACCTGGTGACTCTTGTCCCCAGCTATTCCTCAACCGACCTAATGAATCTAGTCCTCACGTGGGCCTCACATGGACCTGGGACTCAGCTGGATAGAGTGGTTCTGGTTCCCACATGGGGCTCACCTGATACTGGTGACTGTGGTCTCCTTCGATGCCTCACCAGGACCTGGTGATTCTGATCCTCATCTGGGCCTTGCATGGCGCTAGTGACTCTGGTCATCACCTAGGCATCATTTGACCTGGATATCCTATTCCACACCTGGGCCTCACTTTGACCAGGGACCTCTGGTCCCACTCTGGGCCTCAAACTAAACTGCTTACTCTGGTTTCCCCTCTGGGCCTCACCCTTACCTGGTGACTGTGGTCCCCCCTTGGGCCTAGTGAATCTGGACCTTACCTGGTCCTCACCTGGACCTGGTGACTCTGGTCACCACATGGGTCTCACCTGTACTTGGTGAATCTTGTTGCCACCCCGGCCTCACCTGGACCTTGCGACTGTGGTCCCCACCTGGACCTCACCTGCATCTGGTGGCTATGGTTCCCATATGGGGCTCTCCTGGCCCTGGTTCCTGTGGTCTCCTTCTGGCCTCACCTGCAACAAAATGACTCTGATCCAAATTGGTGCTCACCTGGACCTGGTGACTCTGGTCCTTACCTGGGCATTATTGGGACCTGGTTACTCTCTTCTATACCTGGGCCTCACCTGGACCTGGTGACTTTGGTCACCCTCTGGACCTCACCCAGACCTGGTTACTGTGGTCCCACCTGGGCCTCACGTGGACGAGGTGACTGGTTCCCACAGGGACCTCACCTGGACCTGGTGACTCAGGTCCTCACATGGGCATCATGGGACCTAGTTTCTCAGTTCCACATCGGGGCCTCACCTGGACCTAGTGATTCTTGTCCCTCTCTGGGTCTCACCCTGACATGGTGATTCTGGTCCCCACCTTGATATCACCAGGACTGGGTGACTCTGGTCCCCCTCTGGGCCTCACCCAGAGTTGGAGACACTGGTCCTCAACTGGGCCTCAACAGGACCTGGTGAATCTACTCCTCACTTAGGCCTCGTCTTGACCTTGTGACTCTGGTCCCACCTGGGAATCAATGGGACATGGTTACTCTGTTCCCCACCTGGGCCTCATGTGGACCTTGTGACTGTGGTCCCCACCTGCACCTCACCTGGATCGGGTGGCTCTGGTTCCCATATGGGGCTCTTCTGGACCTGGTTCCTGTGGTCTCCTTCTAGCCTCACCTGGAACAAAAAAACTCTGATCCATATTTGGGCCTCACCTGGACCTGGTGTCTCTGGTCCTTACTTGGCTATCATTGGGAACTGGTTACTCTCTTCTATTCCTGGGCCTCATGTGGACCTGGTGACCCTGGTCGCCCTCTGGACCCCACCCTGACCTGGTGACTGTGGTCAACCTGGGCCTCACCTGGACGAGGTGACTGGTTCCCACAGGGACCTCACCTGGACCTAGTGAATCTGGTCCCACATGGGCATCATGGGACCTGGTTACTCAGTTCCACATCGGGGTCTCACCTGGACCTAATGACTCTCGTCCCCCTCTTGGCCTCACCCTGACGTGGTGACTCTGGTCCCCACTTGGATATCACCTGGACCAGGTGACTGTGGTCTCCCTCTGGGACTCATCTGGAGCTGGGGACTCTGGTCCTGAACTGGGCCTCAACAGGACCTGGTGAATCTACTCCTCACTTAGGCCTCGTCAGGACCTTGTGACTCTGGTCTCAACTCGGCATCAATGGGACATGGTTACTCTGTTCCCCACCTGGGACTCACCTGGATCTGATACACTGATTCACACTTTGGCCTCACCTGCCCTGATGATTTTGGGCCCCCCACCTAGGACTCAATCTGGACCTGTAGACTGTGGTCCCCACCAGGAACTCACCTGGAATTGGTGACTCTGACCTGTAGGTTGGCCTCACCTGGATCTGGTGAGTGGGGTTGTGACCTGAGCCTCACCCATACCTGGTGAGTTGGGTCCCCACACAGGCCTCACTTGGACCTGGTGAATCTGGTCCTTACCTGGTCCTCACCCTGACCTGGTGACTCTGGTCACCACCTGGGCCTCACCTGGACCTGGTGAATCTGGTTCTCATCTGGGCCTCACCCAGTCCTGGTGATTTTTTCCCCACCTGGACCTGATTCCTGTGGACTCCTTCTTGGCCTCCCCTGGAATTGGTGACTCTGATCCTATTGGGCCTCACCCAGATCTGGTGACTCTGGTCCTCACCTGGGCATCATTGGGACCTGGTTACTCTGTTCCACACCTGAGCCTCACCTGGACATGATGACTCTAGAACCCCTCTGGGCCTCAGCCTGACCTGGTGACTCTTGTCCCCCGCCATGACTCAATTGGACCTGATGAATCTGGTCCTCACGTGGGCCTCACATGGACCTGAGATCAGCTGGATATAGTGGCTCTGGTTCCCACATGGGGCTCACCTGATACTGGTGACTGTGGTCTCCTTCTATGCCTCACCAGTTCTGTAGATATCTGTGAAATCCATCTGGTCCAGTGTATCATTTAAAGCTCTCGTTTATTTGGAGATGTTGTGCTTAGAAGACCTATCGAGGGTAGAAATAGCTAGATTGAAGTCACAAGTATGAGTGTATTATTATCTAAGTATTTCTTCACTTTGGTTATTAATTGGTTTAAATATTTGGCAACTCCCACATTCGGGGCATATATATTGAGGATTGTTAAGTCCTCTTGTTGGATAGATCCTTTAAGTATGAGATAGTGTCCCTCTTCATCTCTCACTACAGTCTTCGGGGTAAATTTTAGTTTATCTCATATAAGGATGGCTACCCCTGCTTTCTTTTGAGGACCATTTGAATGGTAAATGGTTCTCCAACCTTTTATTTTCAGGCTGTAGGTGTCCTTCTGTCTAAAATGAGTCTCTTGTAGACAGCAAATAGATGGGTCCTACTTTTTTATCCAGTCCGTAACCTGTGCCTTTTGATGGGGTCATTAAGCCCGTTCACGTTCAGAGTTACTATTGACAGATATGAGTTTAGTATCATCATGATATCTATTCAGTCCTTGTTTTTGTGGATTATTCCGCTGAATTTCTTCTTAAAGGGGAATTTTAAGAGTCCCCCTTAAAATGTCTTGCAGAGGGGATCCCTGGGTGGCGCAGCGGTTTAGCGCCTGCCTTTGGCCCAGGGCGCGATCCTGGAGACCCGGGATCGAATCCCATGTCGGGCTCCCGGTGCATGGAGCCTGCTTCTCCCTCTGCCTATGTCTCTGCCTCTCTCTCTCTCTCTCTCTCTCTCTCTCTCTCTCACTGTGTGCCTATCATAAATAAATAAAATAAAATTAAAAAAAAATGTCTTGCAGAGCTGGTTTGGAGGTCACATATTCTTTCAGTTCCTGCTTGTCTTGGAAGCTCTTTATCTCTCCTTCCATTTTGAATGAGAGCCTTGCTGGATAAAGTATTCTTGGTTGCATGTTCTTCTCATTTAGGACCCTGAATATATCCTGCCAGCCCTTTCTGGCCTGCCAGGTCTCTGTGGAGAGGTCTGCTGTTACCCTAATACTCCTCCCCATAAAAGTCAGGGATTTCTTGTCTCTTGCTGCTTTAAGGATCTTCTCTTTATCTTTGGCATTTGCAAGCTTCACTATTAGATGTCGAGGTGTTGAATGGTTTTTACTGATTTTAGGGGGGGATCTCTCTATTTCCTGGATCTGAATGCCTGTTTCCCTTCCCAGATTAGGAAAGTTTTCAGCTATGATATGTTCAAATACATATTCTGACCCTCTGGCCCTTTCGGCACCCTCAGGAACCCCAATTAAGTGTAGATTTTTCTTCCTCAGGCTGTCATTTATTTACTTTAATCTTACCTCATTGTCTTTTAATTGTCTGTCTCTTTTTTCCTCAGTTTCTCTCTTTGCCATCAACTTGTCTTCTATGTCGCTCACTCGTTCTTCCACATCGTTGACCCTCGTCTTTAGGACTTCTAGTATGGATTGCATCTCATTCAATTGATTTTTAATTTCTGCCTGATTGGATCTAAATACTGCAGTCATGAAGTCTCTTGAGTCCTTTATGCTTTTTTCTAGAGCCACCAGTAGCTTATGATAGTGCTTCTGAATTGGCTTTCTGACATTGAATTGTAATCCAGATTTTGTAACTCTGTGGGAGAGAGGACTGTTTCTCGTTCTTTCTTTTGAGGTGAGGTTTTCCTTCTAGTCATTTTGCTCAGTGCAGAGTGGCCAAAAACAAGTTGTATTGGGAAAAGGAGAAAAAGAAAAGAAGGAAAGAAAAGAGAAAAAGAAAAAGAAAAAAGGAAGAAAAAAGAAAAAAGAGAAGAAAAATAGAAAGAGAAAGAAAAAGAATGAAAGGGAAAAAAGGGTGGCAGAAGCAAACAGAAAACAAAAAGAAAAAAAAGAAAAAAAACACGGGGAAGTATCTTCTGTTTCTGTATACTTTATGTCCCTTGACTTCCTCTGGAACTTGTCTGTCTAGCAGTTCTTCTGTGGAAGGGGCCTGTTGTGCTGATTTTCAGGTGTTAGCACTTGGGGGAGCTGCTCTGCCCCCTGTCTGGGGCAGGGCACAGTGGGGGTTGTTTACCCCGTGAGGCCCCTGTAGGAACAACCCCAGTGGCGGGGCCAGCTCTGGAAACCTGGATTCAGCCCCCACAGGAACTCTGAAGCACTGTGCCTGCAGGGCCTGGAGGCTCCAGAGGCGGGGCTGCTGATCTGCTCAGCTTGGGGCAGGAGCGTCCTTGCTGTCCATGGCCCTCCCGGCCACTGCCTGTCCCGGGGGAGGCCGGATCCTGGGCTGTGTCCCGGCGCCCTGTACTCCTGGTTTGCGCTGTTGGATTCACGCTCCCACCTCACAGCCCCCTCCACAGAGCAGCCTCCCGAGCCCCTCGGAGCTGCTCCGGGTCCTGCTGTGCACTGCAGCCCTTATGGAGCTCGGTGCACTCTCCTGCGCGCGCGCAGGTGTCTGTTAATGTCCCAGGGAGCCCGAGGGCATCCACGCCTTCCTGGGGTCCTGCTCTAACTCCCTGCAGGCACCTTTCTAACCAGGAAGGTTGGTGCAGCTCCTGCTCCTCCGGGACGGGGCTCTCTTGTCCTGGGGATACTCGCCCCGGCCTCAGCCCGGCTCCTTGTGCCCCTCCCCGTCAGAGGCCTTTTGTTTCTTTATTTCTTTTTCTCCCGTGTTCCTACCTTGATAGAAGCATGAACTCTTCTCACTGTAGCGTTCCAGCTTGTCTCTCTTTAAATCTCAGGCCGAATTCGTAGATTTTCAGGATGATTTGAAGGTTTTCTAGGTAATTTGGTGGAGACAGGTGATTTGGGGACCCTACTCTTCAGCCATCTTGCCACTCCTCGGACTTGGTGAATCTTGTTGCCACCTGGGCCTCACCTGGACCTTGTGACTTGCTCCCCACCTGGACCTCACCTGCATCTGGTGACTCTGGTTCCGATATGGGGCTCTCCTGGACCTGGTTCCTGTGGTCACCTTCTGGCCTCACCTGGAACAAAAAGACTCTGATCCATATATGGGCCTCACCTTGAACTGGTGACTCTCGTCCCCACTTTGACCTAACACAGACCTGATGAATCTTGTCCCCACATAGGTCTCACCCAGACCTGGTGACTCTTGTCCCCAGCTATGCCTCAATTCGACCTGATGAATCTGGTCCCCACGTGGGCCTCACATGGACCTGGGACTCAGCTGGATAGAGTGGTTCTGTTTCCCACATGGGGTTCACCTGATATTGGTGACTGTGGTCTCCTCCTATGCCGCACCAGGACCTGGTGATTCTGATCCCCATCTGGGCCTTGCATGGCCCTAGTGACTCTGGTCCTCACCTTGGCATCATTGGGACCTGGATACTCTACTGCACACCTGGGCCTCACTTTGACCGGGGACCTCTGGTCCCACTCTGGGCCTCAAACTAAACTGGTTACTCTGGTTCCCCTCTGGGCCTCACCCTTACCTGGTGACTATGCTCCCCCCTGGGCTTCCGTTGGACCTGGTGAATCTGGACATTACTGGGTCCTCACCTGTACCTGGTGACTCTGGTCGCCACCAGGGTCTCACCTGGACTTGGTGAATCTTTTTGCCTCCTGGGCCTTGCCTGAACCTTGTGTCTGTGATCCCCACCTGGACCTCACCTGGATCTGGTGGCTCTGGTTCCCATATGGGCCTCTCTTAGACCTGGTTCCTGTGGTCTCCTTCTGGCCTCACCTGGAACAAAATGACTCTGATCCATATTTGGGCCTCGCCTGTACCTGGTGACTCTGGTCCTTACCTGGGCATCATTGGGACCTGGTCACTCTCTTCTATACCTGGGCCTCACCTGGACCTGGTGACTCTGGTCACCCTCTGGACCTCATCCTGACCTGGTGATTGTGGTCCCACTGGGCCTCACCTGGACGAGGTGACTGGTTCCCACAGAAACGTCACCTGGACCTGGTGAATCTGGTCCTCACATGGGCATCATGAGACCTGGTTACTCAGTTCCACATCGGGGCCTCACCTGGACCTAGTGATTCTCATACCCCTCTGGGCCTGTATGGAACTAAGATACATTTGCCTCTCGGAAAACTTTTATCCCATATCGAAAGAAATCCTTTGGAAGCGAAGCCTACAGGCAGTCAGCATGTGGGAGGTACAAGCCATAAGCTCAATCCAAAGAAGTGTGCATGCCTTGGAGACAGCTGTCCGCTCGGTGCGAAATTGACCAGGCAGACACTTGGTTCTCACTCCTGTACTCTCCCGCATACAACGAAATGCTGTGGAAGCGGAACGTACAGGCAGTCAGGATGGGGGAGTTACAGGCCATAAGCAAAACTCTCAGAAGTGTGTATGCTTTGCAGGCCAATGTCTGCTAGACACTTATCGAGGCGAGGTATACCCGAGCTACACTCTAATGGAACAAGGACGTTGGCAATCGCTGTATTCAACTCAGATACACGTGAGTACAGTCCTGACACTTCCACTCGCATTTCTCCAACCTCTCCCAGCACCTCACATAAGGATGTTAGCAGCTATGACTATGGGCAGGCAGGATGCAGGAGGGTTCTGCACTGAGCTCAGCTCTCACAAGAGAGCATGCCTAGAAGCCCGCTTTCAACTAGGTGCGTTCTAATGGTCGTGAGACCATAGCAAGCTTCTAAATCAGGAGGTTCGAAGAATACCACTCTACTGCACCTGGAGACACCTTCTAGGCCTGCCTTATTCCACTTGCGTCTCACAAGCTTGTGACAAACGTCTCTGGTGAAGATGTTCAAAACTCATTCTGCAGGCAGTGTGGAACTGTGAGGGACTGGGTGTGAGCTCAATGCTCGGAACCGAGATGCTTTTGGACTCGGGGTTCAGCTAGCTTCTCACGTACGGAACTTAGTATATAGCAACTCTCTACTACAGGAATTAGTAGGAAATGGCTGGATTGAGCTTGGAGCCACTAGTCTTATGTGCCGGGACTTTCCACTTACCTCTCACAACACTTCAGTCATGCATCGAGCCTAGGCCTGTTAGCAGCGAAGTGTACCTGCAGGCAGGATGAGGGAAGTACAGGCCATAAGCTCAACTCTCAAAAGCGTGTACGCCTGGGAGGCAGATGTCTGCTACCCACTCGTACATAGGAGTTAGAAACTAGCTACCCCCTTTAGGAAGGCCGTTTGAAATCGCTGTATTCAAGTCAGATTATAGGGAGTACAGGCCTGACACTTCCACATGCATTCTCCGCCCTCTCCCAGCACCTAACATAAGGATATTAGCAGTTACGTCTACAGGCAGGCAGGATGCGGGAGGGTCCTGCCCTGAGCTCAGAACTCAGAAGGAAGCATGCCTAGAAGCCAGCATTCTACTAGTACGTTCTGATGGCCGTGAGAACATAGCAGCATTGTAAGGCGGGACATTCCATGAATACTGCTCTACTGCACCTGGAAACACAACCATTGAAGCCTGCAGCTGGCCCTTGCGTCCCATGAGCTTCTGACAAACATGTCTAGTGAGGATGTTCGTAACTGCATCTGCAGACAGTGTGGAACTGGGAAGGACCACGTGTCAGCCCGGCTCGCAGAAGGAAATTCCCCAGAGAGAGAGCTTTCAGCTAGGTACTCAGGTTTGGAAGTTAGTATGTAGCTCCCATCTGAGGGAGTAATTCCTCAGAAGTCGCTGGATAGAACTAAGAGACACCTGCCTCTCCCAAAACTTGTGTCCCGTATCGAACGAAATCCTTTGGAAGTGAAGCATACAGGCGGTCAGCATGTGGGAGGTACAAGCCATAAGCTCAATCCAAAGGAGTGTGCATGCCTTGGAGGCAGCTGTCCACTAGCTGCGAAATTGACAAGGGAGACACTTGGTTTTCACGCTGCTACTCTCCCGCATACAACGAAAGGCTGTGGAAGAGGAAGGTACAGGCAGTCAGGATGGGGGAGGTACAGGCCATAAGCTCAACTCTCCGAAGTGTGTATGCAATGCAGGCTGAAGTCTGCTAGACACTTATCGATGTGAGGTATACCCGAGCTACACTCTAATTGAACAAGGACGTTGGCAATCGCTGTATTGAACTCAGATACACGTGAGTACAGTCCTGACACTTCCATGGGCATTTCTCCAACTTCTCCCAGCACCTAACTTAAGGATGTTAGCCGCTACGACTACTGGCAGGCGGGATGCGGGAGGGTCCTGCCCTGAGCTCAGCTTTCAAAAGGAGGCATGCCTCGAAGCCAGCTTTCTACTAAATGCGTTCTGATGGCCATGAGAACGTGGAAGCATTGTAATTCAGGATTTTCCATGAATACTGCTTTACTGCACCTGGAGACACAACCTTGAAGCCTTCAGCTTGCCCCTGGCATCCCATGAGCTTCTGACAAACAGGTCTAGTGGGGATGTTTGTTTCTGTATCTGAAGGCAGTGTGGAACTGGGAAGGACCACGTTTCAGCTCATCTCCGAGAGGGAAGTTCCCCAGAGAGAGAGCTTTCAGCTAGGTACTCAGGTTTGGAAGTTAGTATGTAGCTCCCATCTGAGGGAGGAATTCCACAGAATTTCCTGGATTGAACTAAGACAAATTTGCCTCTCGCTAAACTTGCGTCCCATATCAAACGAAATCCTTTGGAAGCGCAGCGTACAGGCGGTCAGCATTAGGGCGGTTCAAGTCCTAAGCTCAATGCAAAGCAGTGTGCATGCCTTGGAGGCAGCTGTCCGCTAGGCGCAAAATTGACAAGGCAGACACTTGGTTCTCGCTCCGCTACTCTCCCGCATACAACGAAATGCTGTGGAAGTGGAACGTACCGGCAGTCAGAATGGGGGATGTACAGGTCATAAGCTCAACTCTGAGAAGTGTGTATGCTTTGCAGACACTTATCGAGGCGAGGTATACCTGAGCTACACTCTAATGGAACAAGGACGTTGGCAATCGCTGTATTCAACTCAGATACACGTGAGTACAGTCCTGACACTTCCACTCGCATTTCTCCAACCTCTCCCAGCACCTCACATAAGGATGTTAGCAGCTATGACTATGGGCAGGCAGGATGCAGGAGGGTTCTGCACTGAGCTCAGCTCTCACAAGAGAGCATGCCTAGAAGCCCGCTTTCAACTAGGTGCGTTCTAATGGTCGTGAGACCATAGCAAGCTTCTAAATCAGGAGGTTCGAAGAATACCACTCTACTGCACCTGGAGACACCTTCTAGGCCTGCCTTATTCCACTTGCGTCTCACAAGCTTGTGACAAACGTCTCTGGTGAAGATGTTCAAAACTCATTCTGCAGGCAGTGTGGAACTGTGAGGGACTGGGTGTGAGCTCAATGCTCGGAACCGAGATGCTTTTGGACTCGGGGTTCAGCTAGCTTCTCACGTACGGAACTTAGTATGTAGCACCTGTCTACTACAGGAATTACTAGGAAATCGCTGGTTTGAGCTTGGAGGCACTAGTCTTGTGTGCTGGGACTTTCCACTTACCTCTCACAACACTTCAGTCATGCATCGAGCCTAGGCCTGTTAGCAGGGAAGTGTATCTGCAGGCAGGATGTGGGAAGTACAGGCCATAAGCTCAACTCTCAAAAGCGTGTACGCCTGGGAGGCAGATGTCTGCTACCCACTCGTACATGGGAGTTAGAAACTAGCTACCCTCATGTCGAAAGCCGTTTGAAATCGCTATATTCAACTCAGATAATCTTGAGTACAGTCCTGATACTTCCACATGCAAATCGATTCGAAACAAAAAGAATCGCATCAAATAGAATCGAATGAACGAATCGGAAACTATCGTATCGAAACTAAAAAAATCGAATCGAATCGAGTCAAATCCAAAAGGATCGAATCGCATCGAATTGAAAAGAATCGATTCGAATCGAATAGAAAATAATTGAAACTAATCAAATAAAAAGGAATCGAATAGAAAAAAATCGAATCAAAAAGAAATGAATTGAATCGAATTGAAAAGAATCGAATTGGATCGAATCGAATAGAATTGATTCGAAAAGAATTCAATAGAAGAGTTTTGAATGGTATCGAATTGAATCGAAAAGAATCTAATCGAACCTAAAGGATTCGAATGGAATAAAAAAGAAACGAATCAAAAAGAATCGAATCGAAAAGAATCGAATCTAATCGAATAAAAAGTACGGAATCCAAATGAATCTAATCGAAAAGAGTGGAATCGAAAAGAATCGAATTGTTTCAGGAAAAACGAATCGAATTAAATCTAAAAGAATTGAATTGAATCGATTCTAAAAGATGGGAATTCGAATCGAAAAGCCTCGAATCAAAAGATTCAAAACAAATCGAATCGATACAAAAGAATCGAATCGAATAGGATCGAAAAGAAACTAATCGAAAACTATCATATCGAAAAGAAAAAAATCGTATCGAATAAAAAAATCGAATCGAATCGAAAAGGATCTAATCAATTCGAAACGAATCAAAAAGAATCGAATCGAATCGAAAAGAATCGAATCGAATCGAATAGAAAATAATCAAAACAAATCAAATAAAAAAGAATCGAATGGAAAAAAATCGAATCGAATCGAAAAGAATCAAATCGAATCGAAAAGAATTGAATCGAATCGAATTGAAAACAATAGAATCCAGTTGAATCGAATCGAAAACATTTGAATCGAAGAGTTTTGAATCTAATCGAATTGAATCAAAAAGAATCTAATCGAACCAAAAAAATTCGAAACGAATAAAAAAGAAACGAATTAAAACGAATCAAATCGAATTGAATCGAAAAGAATCGAATCTAATTGAATCGAAAATAATCAAATCCAAATGAATCGAGTCGAAAAGTGGAATCGAGGGGATCCCTGGGTGGCGCAGTGGTTTGGCGCCTGCCTTTGGCCCAGTGCGCGATCCTGGAGACCCGGGATCGAATCCCACGTCGGACTCCTGGTGCATGGAGCCTGCTTCTCCCTCTGCCTGTGTCTCTGCCTCTCACTCTCTCTCTGTGACTATCATAAATAAATAAAAATTTAAAAAAAAGAAAAGTGGAATCGAAAAGAATCGTGTTGTTTGGAAAGAAACGAATCGAATTGAATCAAATCGAATAGAAAATAATCGATTCGAATCGAATTGAAAAGAATAGAAAAAACCGAATCAAATCGAATCGAAAAGAATCAAATCGAATCAAAAAGAATCGAATCGAATCGAAAAGAATCGAATCCAAAATAATCGAATTGAAGAGTCGAATCTAAAAGAATCGAATCGATTCGAAAAACCGAATCGAAGAGACGAGAAAAGAATCGAATCGAATCGAATCAAAAAGAATCGAATCGAATTGAAAAGAATCGAATCGAATCGAAAAGAATTGAATCAAATCGCTTTGAAAAGAAAGACATTCGAATAGAAAAGAATCGAATCGAAAAGAATCGATCGAATCGAATCGAAAAAAATCGAATCTAATCGCACCGAATCAAAAGAATCGAATTGAATGGAAGTGAAAATAATCGAATCAAATTGAATCGAATCAAAAAGAAACGAATCGAATTGAATAGAAAAGAATCGAATCGAATCAATTTGAAAAGAAAGGAATTCAAATAAAAAACATTCGAATAGAAAGATTCGAATCGAATCAAATCGAATCGAAAAGAATAGAATCGAATCAAATTGAAAAGAAACAAATAGAAAACTATCGAATGGAAATGAAAAAAATCGAATCAAATCGAAGAGAATCGAAACGATTCGAAAAAGATCGAATCGAATAGAATAGAAGAATCGAATCGAATTGAATCAAAAAGAATCGAATCGAATCAAAAAGAATCGAATCGAATTGTATCGAATAGAAAATCAAATCAAATCGAAAAGAATTGGATCGAGTCAAAAAGGATCAAATAGAATCAAATTAAATAGAAAAGAATCGAATAGAATTGAAAAGAATCGAATCGAATTGAATCGAAAAGAATCAAATCAAATCAAAAAGAATCGAATCGAAAAGAATCGAATCGAATCACATCGAAAACAATCGAATCAAATTGATTCGAAAATAAAGAAATTCGAATCGAAGAGACTCGAATCGAAAAGAATCGAATCAAATCAAATAAAAAAAATCGAATCGAATCGCACAAAATCAAAAGAATCGAATTGAATGGAAGTGTAAAGAATTGAATTGAATTGAAAAGAATCGAATCATATCGAATCAAAAAGAATCGAATCTAATCGAAAATAAACGAATGGAAAACTATCGAATCGAATCGTAAAAAATCGAATCAAATCGCATCTCATCGAAAAAAATCCAATCGAATCGAATCGAAAAGAAACGAATCAAATCGAATCATTTGGAAAAGAAAGGAATTCAAATCGAAAAGACTTGAATCGAAAGATTCGAATCGAATCAAAACCAAAACTATAAAATTGAAACGAAAAGAATCGAATCGAATCGAAAAGAATCGAATCAAATCGAAAACGATTGAATCGAATCGTATCGAATAGAAAAGAATCAAATCAAATCGAAAAGAATTGAATCGAATCAAATCGAAAAGAATCGAAAAAATCTAATATAAAAATCGAATCAAATCGAAAAGGATCAAACCGAATCAAATCGAATAGAAAAGAATCGGATCGAATTGAAAAGAATTGAACCGAATTGAATCGCAAAGAATCAAATCAAATCAAAAAGAATCGAATCGAAAAGAATCGAATCGAAAAGAATCGAATCCAAATGAATCAAACCGAAAAGACTCGAATCGAAAAGAATCGAATCGATTCGAAAAAAACGAATTGAATTCAATCGAATTGAAAAGAATTGAATCGGGATCCCTGGGTGGCGCAGCGGTTTGGCGCCTGCCTTTGGCCCAGGGCGCGATCCTGGAGACCCGGGATCGAATCCCACATCGGGCTCCTGGGGCATGGAGCCTGCTTCTCCCTCTGCCTATGTCTCTGCCTCTCTCTCTTTCTCTCTGTGACTATCATAAATAAATAAAAATTAAAAAAAGGAAAGAATTGAATCGAAAAGAATCGAATTGAATCGAATCGAAGAGAATCAAATCCAAATTAATCGAATTGAAGACTCGAATCAAAAAGAATTGAATTGATTTAAAAAACGAACAAATCGAATGGAATCGAATCGTAAATAATCGAATCGAATCGAAAAAAAAATAGAAATGTATCGATTCAAATCGAAAAGAATAGACTCGAATCGAATCGAAAAGAATCAAATCGAATCAAATTGATCGAAAAGAATCGAATCGAATTGAATCGAAAAGAATCGAATCGAAAAGAAATCGAATACAATCGAAAAGAACTGAATCGAATAAATTGAAAAGAATCGAATTAAAAAGAATCAAAGAGAATAGATTCAAATAGAATCGAATCAAATAGAAAAGAATCGAATGGAAAAGAACCAAATCAAAAAGAATCAAATCTAATTTCATTGAAAAGAACTGTATCGAATCAAATAGAAAAGAATCGAATTGTAAAGAACCGAATAGAATAGATTCAAATCGAATCGAATCGAAAAGAATCAAATCGAATCGAGAAGGAACAAATCGAATCAAATTGAATATAAAAGAATCGAATCGAGTAGAAAACGAAAGGAATCGAATCAAAAAGAATAGAAAAAATCAAATAAAAAAGAATCGAATCGAATCGAAAAGAATCGAATAGAATCAAATCGAAATGAATCAAAAAGAATTGAATCGAATCGATTTGAAAGGAATCGAATAGAATCAAATGAAAAAGAATCAAATCGAATCGAAAAGAACTGAATCGAATCAAATCGAAAAGAATCAAATTGAAAGGAATCTAATCGAATAGATTCAAATCGAATCGAATCGAAAAGAATTGAATTGAATCGAAAAGAATTGAATCGAATTGAAAAGTATCGAATTGAATTGAAAAAAAGAGTCAAATCTAATCTAAAAGAATCGAATCGAATCCAATTGAAAAGATCATATCGAATCGAATAGAAAAGAATCGAATCGAATCAAATACATTCAAAAACACTCGAAACAAATCGAATCGAATTAAAAATAATTGAATCGAATCGTATCGAATCGAATCGAAAAGAATCAGAAAGAATTGAACCGAAACGAAAAGAATCGAATCAAAAAGAATCGAATTGAATCGAATCGAGTAGAATCGAATCGAAGCTAGGCGAAAAGAATCGAATCGAAAAAAATTATCTAAACGAATCCAACTGAATCCAAAAGAATCGAATCGAATAGAATCGAAATGTAACAAATCGAATCCAAATGATCGAATCAAATCAAATAAAAAAGAATCGAATTGAAAAGAATCGAATCGGGGGATCCCTGGGTGGCGCAGCGGTTTAGCGCCTACCTTTGGCCCAGGGCGTGATTCTGGAGACCCGGGATCGAATCCCACGTCGGGCTCCTGGTGCATGGAGCCTGCTTCTCCCTCTGCCTGTGTCTCTGCCTCTCTCTCTCTCTCTCTCTCTCTCTCTGTGTGAGTATCATAAATAAATAAAAAATTAAAAAAAGAAAAGAATCAAATCGAATCAAATCGAATAGAAATGATTCGAACGAAAAGAATCTTATCGAATTGAATCGAAAGGAATCAAATCGAATCGAATCGAAAAGAATCAAATTGAATCGAATCGAAAAGAATTGAATCGAAAAGAATCGAATCGAAGAGAATCTAATTGAAACGAAAAGAATCAAATCGAATAGAAAAAAATCGAATTGAAAAGAATCGAATTGAAAAGAATCGAATTGAATTGAATCGAATCGAATCAAAAAGAATTGAATCGAATCATATCGAATCGAAAAGAATCAAATCGAATCGAATCGAGAAGAATCGAATTGAACTGAATCGAATCGAATCGAAAAGAATCGAATTGAATCGAATCAAGTCGATTCGAAAAAATCGAATCAAATTACATCGAATTAAAAATAATCGAAGGAGGAGCAAGATGGCGGAAGAGTAGGGTCTCCAAATCACCTGTCTCCACCAAACTACCTAGAAAACCTTCAAATTATCCTGAAAATCTATGAATTCGGCCTGAGATTTAAAGAGAGACCAGCTGGAATGCAACAGTGAGAAGAGTTCGCGCTTCTATCAAGGTAGGAAGACGGGGAAAAAGAAATAAAGAAACAAAGGCCTCCAAGGGGGAGGGGCCCCGCGAGGAGCCGGGCTGAGGCCGGGGCGAGTGTCCCCAGGACAGGAGAGCCCCGTCCCGGAGACGCAGGAGCTGCACCGACCTTCCCGGGCGGAAAGGGGCTCGCGGGGAGTTGGAGCAGGACCTAGGAGGGAGGGGATGCCCTCGGGCTCCCCGGGACAGTAACAGCAACTGCGTGCCTAGGAGAGTGCACCGAGCTCCCTAAGGGCTGCAGCGCGCACGGCGGGACCCGGAGCAGCTCGGGGGGCTCGGAGGCAGCTCCGCGGAGGGGGCTGCGCGGCCCGGGAGCGCGAATCCACCAGAGCAGGCTCCGGAGCACAGGGCGCCGGGACACAGCCCAGGATCCGGCCTCCTCCGGGACAGGCAGAGGCCGGGAGGGCCCAGGACAGCAAGGACGCTCCTGCCCCGAGCTGAGCAGATCAGCGGCCCCGCCCCGGAGCCTCCAGGCCCTGCAGACGGAGTTCCTGCCGGAGGGGAATCCAGGTTTCCAGAGCTGGCCCCGCCACTGGGGCTGTTCCTCCTGCGGCCTCACGGGGTAAACACCCCCCACTGAGCCCTGCGCCAGGCAGGGGCACAGCAGCTCCCCCAACTGCTGACACCTGAAAATCAGCACAACAGGCCCCTCCCCCAGAACACCAGCTAGACTGACAACTTCCAGGAGAAGCCAAGGGACTTAAAGAACACAGAATCAGAAGATACTCCCCTGTGGTTCTTTTTTTTTTTTTTTGTTTTGTTTTGTTTTGTTTTGCTTTTTGATTTGTTTCCTTCCCCCACCCCCCCTTTTTTTCTCCTTTCTTTTTCTTTCTCTTTTTCTTCTTTCTTTTTCTTTCGTTTTTTTTTCTCTTCCCCTTTTTTTTCTCTTTCTCTTTTCTTTCCTTCTTTCTCTCCTCTCTTTTTCTCTTTTTCCCAATACAACTTGCTTTTGGCCACTCTGCACTGAGCAAAATGACTAGAAGGAAAACCTCACCTCAAAAGAAAGAATCAGAAACAGTCCTCTCTCCCACAGAGTTACAAAATCTGGATTACAATTCAATGTCAGAAAGCCAATTCAGAAGCACTATTATACAGCTACTGGTGGCTCTAGAAAAAAGTATAAAGGACTCAAGAGACTTCATGACTGCAGAATTTAGAGCTAATCAGGCAGAAATTAAAAATCAATTGAATGAGATGCAATCCAAACTAGAAGTCCTAACGACGAGGGTTAACGAGGTGGAAGAACGAGTGAGTGACCTAGAAGACAAGTTGATAGCAAAGAGGGAAACTGAGGAAAAAAGAGACAAACAATTAAAAGACCATGAAGATAGATTAAGGGAAATAAACGACAGCCTGAGGAAGAAAAACCTACATTTAATTGGGGTTCCCGAGGGCGCCGAAAAGGACAGAGGGCCAGAATATGTATTTGAACAAATTCTAGCTGAAAACTTTCCTAATCTGGGAAGGGAAACAGGCATTCAGATCCAGGAAATAGAGAGATCCCCCCCTAAAATCAATAAAAACCGTTGAACACCTCGACATTTAATTGTGAAGCTTGCAAATTCCAAAGATAAGGAGAAGATCCTTAAAGCAGCAAGAGACAAGAAATCCCTGACTTTTATGGGGAGGAGTATTAGGGTAACAGCAGACCTCTCCACAGAGACCTGGCAGGCCAGAAAGGGCTGGCAGGATATATTCAGGGTCCTAAATGAAAAGAACATGCAACCAAGAATACTTTATCCAGCAAGGATCTCATTCAAAATGGAAGGAGAGATAAAGAGCTTCCAAGACAGGCAGCAACTAAAAGAATATGTGACCTCCAAACCAGCTCTGCAAGAAATTTTAAGGGGGCCTCTTAAAATTCCCCTTTAAGAAGAAGTTCAGTGGAACAGTCCACAAAAACAAAGACTGAATAGATATCATGATGACACTAAACTCATATCTCTCAATAGTAACTCTGAATGTGAACGGGCTTAATGACCCCATCAAAAGGCGCAGGGTTTCAGACTGGATAAAAAAGCAGGACCCATCTATTTGCTGTCTACAAGAGACTCATTTTAGACAGAAGGACACCTACAGCCTGAAAATAAAAGGTTGGAGAACCATTTACCATTCGAATGGTCCTCAAAAGAAAGCAGGGGTAGCCATCCTTATATCAGATAAACTAAAATTTACCCCAAAGACTGTAGTGAGAGATGAAGAGGGACACTATATCATACTTAAAGGATCTATTCAACAGGAGGACTTAACAATCCTCAATATATATGCTCCGAATGTGGGAGCTGCCAAATATATAAATCAATTATTAACCAAAGTGAAGAAATACTTAGATAATAATACACTTATACTTGGTGACTTCAATCTAGCTCTTTCTATACTCGATAGGTCTTCTAAGCACAACATCTCCAAAGAAACGAGAGCTTTAAATGATACACTGGACCAGATGGATTTCACAGATATCTACAGAACTTCACATCCAAACTCAACTGAATACACATTCTTCTCAAGCGCACATGGAACTTTCTCCAGAATAGACCACATATTGGGACACAAATCGGGTCTGAACCAATACCAAAAGATTGGGATTGTCCCCTGCATATTCTCGGACCATAATGCCTTGAAATTAGAACTAAATCACAACAAGAAGTTTGGAAGGACCTCAAACACGTGGAGGTTAAGGACCATCCTGCTAAAAGATAAAAGGGTCAACCAGGAAATTAAGGAAGAATTAAAAAGATTCATGGAAACTAATGAGAATGAAGATACAACCATTCAAAATCTTTGGGATGCAGCAAAAGCAGTCCTAAGGGGGAAATACATCGCAATACAAGCATCCATTCAAAAACTGGAAAGAACTCAAATACAAAAGCTAACCTTACACATAAAGGAGCTAGAGAAAAAACAGCAAATAGATCCTACACCCAAGAGAAGAAGGGAGTTAATAAAGATTCGAGCAGAACTCAACGAAATCGAGACCAGAAGAACTGTGGAACAGATCAACAGAACCAGGAGTTGGTTCTTTGAAAGAATTAATAAGATAGATAAACCATTAGCCAGCCTTATTAAAAAGAAGAGAGAGAAGACTCAAATTAATAAAATCATGAATGAGAAAGGAGAGATCACTACCAACACCAAGGAAATACAAACGATTTTAAAAACATATTATGAACAGCTATACGCCAATAAATTAGGCAATCTAGAAGAAATGGACGCATTCCTGGAAAGCCACAAACTACCAAAACTGGAACAGGAAGAAATAGAAAACCTGAACAGGCCAATAACCAGGGAGGAAATTGAAGCAGTCATCAAAAACCTCCCAAGACACAAGAGTCCAGGGCCAGATGGCTTCCCAGGGGAATTTTATCAAACGTTTAAAGAAGAAATCATACCTATTCTCCTAAAGCTGTTTGGAAAGATAGAAAGAGATGGAGTACTTCCAAATTCGTTCTATGAAGCCAGCATCACCTTAATTCCAAAACCAGACAAAGACCCCGCCAAAAAGGAGAATTACAGACCAATATCCCTGATGAACATGGATGCAAAAATTCTCAACAAGATACTGGCCAGTAGGATCCAACAGTACATTAAGAAAATTATTCACCATGACCAAGTAGGATTGATCCCTGGGACACAAGGCTGGTTCAACACCCGTAAAACAATCAATGTGATTCATCATATCAGCAAGAGAAAAACCAAGAACCATATGATCCTCTCATTGGATGCAGAGAAAGCATTTGACAAAATACAGCATCCATTCCTGATCAAAACTCTTCAGAGTGTAGGGATAGAGGGAACATTCCTCGACATCTTAAAAGCCATCTATGAAAAGCCCACAGCAAATATCATTCTCAATGGGGAAGCACTGGGAGCCTTTCCCCTAAGATCAGGAACAAGACAGGGATGTCCACTCTCACCACTGCTATTCAACATAGTACTGGAAGTCCTAGCCTCAGCAATCAGACAACAAAAAGACATTAAAGGCATTCAAATTGGCAAAGAAGAAGTCAAACTCTCTCTCTTCGCCGATGACATGATACTCTACATAGAAAACCCAAAAGACTCCACCCCAAGATTGCTAGAACTCATACAGCAATTCGGTAGCGTGGCAGGATACAAAATCAATGCCCAGAAGTCAGTGGCATTTCTATACACTAACAATGAGACTGAAGAAAGAGAAATTAAGGAGTCAATCCCATTTACAATTGCACCCAAAAGCATAAGATACCTAGGAATAAACCTCACCAAAGATGTAAAGGATCTATACCCTCAAAACTATAGAACACTTCTGAAAGAAATTGAGGAAGACACAAAGAGATGGAGAAATATTCCATGCTCATGGATTGGCAGAATTAATATTGTGAAAATGTCAATGTTACCCAGGGCAATATACACGTTTAATGCAATCCCTATCAAAATACCATGGACTTTCTTCAGAGAGTTAGAACAAATTATTTTAAGATTTGTGTGGAATCAGAAAGGACCCCGAATAGCCAGGGGAATTTTAAAAAAGAAAACCATATCTGGGGGCATCACAATGCCAGATTTCAGGTTGTACTACAAAGCTGTGGTCATCAAGACAGTGTGGTACTGGCAAAAAAACAGACACATAGATCAGTGGAACAGAATAGAGAATCCAGAAGTGGACCCTGAACTTTATGGGCAACTAATATTCGATAAGGCGGAAAGACTATCCATTGGAAGAAAGACAGTCTCTTCAATAAATGGTGCTGGGAAAATTGGACATCCACATGCAGAAGAATGAAACTAGACCACTCTCTTTCACCATACACAAAGATAAACTCAAAATGGATGAAAGATCTAAATGTGAGACAAGATTCCATCAAAATCCTAGAGAAGAACACAGGCAACACCCTTTTTGAACTCGGCCATAGTAACTTCTTGCAAGATACATCCACAAAGGCAAAAGAAACAAAAGCAAAAATGAACTATTGGGACTTCATCAAGATAAGAAGCTTTTGCACAGCAAAGGATACAGTCAACAAAACTCAAAGACAACCTACAGAATGGGAGAAGATATTTGCAAATGACATATCAGATAAAGGGCTAGTTTCCAAGATCTATAAAGAACTTATTAAACTCAACACCAAAGAAACAAACAATCCAATCATGAAATGGGCAAAAGACATGAACAGAAATCTCACAGAGGAAGACATAGACATGGCCAACATGCATATGAGAAAATGCTCTGCATCACTTGCCATCAGGGAAATACAAATCAAAACTACAATGAGATACCACCTCACACCAGTGAGAATGGGGAAAATTAACAAGGCAGGAAACAACAAATGTTGGAGAGGATGCGGAGAAAAGGGAACCCTCTTACACTGTTGGTGGGAATGTGAACTGGTGCAGCCACTCTGGAAAACTGTGTGGAGGTTCCTCAAACAGTTAAAAATATACCTGCCCTACGACCCAGCAATTGCACTGTTGGGGATTTACCCCAAAGATACAAATGCAATGAAAAGCCGGGACACCTGCACCCCGATGTTTCTAGCAGCAATGGCCACGATAGCCAAACTGTGGAAGGAGCCTCGGTGTCCAACGAAAGAAGAATGGATAAAGAAGATGTGGTTTATGTATACAATGGAATATTACTCAGCTATTAGAAATGACAAATACCCACCATTTGCTTCAACGTGGATGGAACTGGAGGGTATTATGCTGAGTGAAGTAAGGCAGTTGGAGAAGGACAAACATTATATGTTCTCATTCATTTGGGGAATATAAATAATAGTGAAAGGGAAAATAAGGGAAGGGAGAAGAAATGTGTGGGAAATATCAGAAAGGGAGACAGAACGTAAAGACTGCTAACTCTGGGAAACGAACTAGGGGTGGTAGAAGGGGAGGAGGGCGGGGGGTGGGAGTGAATGGGTGACGGGCACTGGGTGTTATTCTGTATGTTAGTAAATTGAACACCAATAAAAAAATAAATAAATAAAGTATAAATATGTAAAAAAAAATTACATAGAATTAAAAATAATCGAATTGAATCGTATTGAACCGATTCGAATTGAATTGAATCGAATGGAATCGAAGTGAAAAGAATCGAATGAAATAGAAAAGAATCGAAACGAAACAAAAAGAATCGAATCGAATCGAAAAGATTGAATAGAATCGAATCGAAAAGAATAGAATCACATAGAATCTAATCGAAAAGAATCGAATCGAATTGATTCGAAAAGAATCAAATCGAATTGAATCAAATAGAATCGAATCAAATCAAAGAATCAAATCGACTCGACTCGAAAGGAATCGAATCGAATAAAAAATTATCTAAAAGAATCCAATTGAATCCAAAAGAATTGAATCGAATCAAATTGAATCGAAAAGAATCGAATGGAACATTATTGAATCGAATCCAAAAGAATTGAATCGAGTCAAATTGTAAAGACTCGAATCGAATAGAATCGAATCGAAAAGAATCGAATCGAGTGAAAAGAATCTTATAGAAGCGAATCGAAAAGAATCGAATCGAATCGAAAAGAATCGAATCGAAGAGAATCGAATCGAAATGAAAAGAAACGAATCGAATCGAATCAAAAAGAATTGAATCGAAACAAGAGTCAAATCGAATCGAATCAAAAAGAATCAAATTGAAAAGAATCGAATCGAATTGAAAAGAATCAAATCGAAAAAATCGAATCGAAAAGAATCGAATTGAATTGAATTGAATCGAAAAGAATCGAATTGAATCGTATCGAATCAAAAAGAATCTAATTGAATTGAAACGAGAAGAATCGAATTGAATTGCATCGAATCGAAAATAATTGAATCGAATTGAATAAAAAATAATCGAATCGAATCGAATCGAAAATAATTGGAATTGAATCGAATCAATAATCGAATCGAATCAAATCAAGTCGAATCGAAAATCATCGAATCGAGTCAAATAGATTCAAAAACAATCGAAACGAATCGAACAGAAAAGAATTGAATTGAATCGAAAAGAATCAAACCGAATCGAAAAGAATCGAAAAGAATCGAATCAAAAAGAATCGAGGGATCCCTGGGTGGTGCAGTGGTTTGGCGCCTGCCTTTGGCCCAGGGTGTGATCCTGGAGACCCGGGATCGAATCCCACGCCTGGCTCCCGGTGCATGGAGCCTGCATCTCCCTCTGCCTGTGTCTCTGCCTCTCTCTCTCTCTGTGTGTGACTATCATAAATAAAAAAAAAAGAATCGAAATGAATCGAATTGAAAAGAATCGAGTCGAATCGAATCGAAAAGAATCAAATTGAATCGAAAAGAATCGAATAGAAAAGAATCAAATCGAATCGAAAAGAATTGAATTAAAAGAATCGTATCGAATCAAATCGATTGAAAAGATCGAATCAAAAAAATCAAAGAGAATCGAAACGAATCAAAACGAATCGAATCGAATTGAAAAGAATCATATCGAATCAAATCTAAAAGAATCTAATCGAATCAAAAAGAATCGAATTGAATTGATTTGCATCGAAAAGAATCGAATTGAATCATATCGAATCGAAAAGAATCGAATCGAATCGAAAAGAATCGAATCGAATGGAATTGAATCAAAAAGAATAGAATCGAATCTAATTGAACCGAAAAGAATCGAATAGATTCGAATTGAAATGAATCGAAAAAATTCAAAACGAATTGAATCAGATTAGTGGAAAATAATCGAATCGAATCGAATCGAACTGAATCAAAAAGAATCGAATAGATCGAATCAAAAAGAATCGAATCGATTCGAAATGAATCGAGTAGAATCGAATCGAAGCGAAAAGAATCAAATCGAATTGAAAAGAATCGAATCGAATCGATCGAAAAGATCGAATTGAAAAGAATCGAATTGAATCGAATCAAATTGAAAAGAATCGAATCTAATCAAATCGAATCGAAAAGAATCTAATCTAATCGAAAAGAATAGAATCGTATAGAATCTAACTGAAAAGAACCGAATCGTATTGAATTGAATCGAAAAGAATCGAATCAAATTGAATCGAAAATAATCGAATCGAAAAGAATCGAAACTAATAGAATCGTAAAGAATCTAATTGAAAAGAATCCCATCGAAACAAAAACATTCGAATCAAATCGACTCGAAAAGAATCGAATCGAATCAAAAAGAATCGAATCGAATCGAAAAGAATCGAAACGAATCGATTCGTAAAAAATCGAATTGAATGAAATCGAATCGAAAAGAATTGAATCAATTCGAATTGAAAAGAATCAAATCGAATTGAATCGAAATGAAAAGAATCGAATCAAATTGCAACGAATCGAAAATAATTGAATCGAATTGAATAAAAAATAATCGAATGGAATCGAATCGAAAATGATTGGAATTGAATCGAATCGATAATCGAATCGAATCAAATCAAATCGAGTCAAATCGAAAAGAATCGAATCGAATCAAATAGATTCAAAAAAATTCAAAACAAATCGAATCGAATTAAAAATAATCAAATCGAATCGTATCGAATCGAATCGAAAAGAATCGAATTGAATCGAAAAGAATCGAACCGAAATGAAAGGAATCAAATAGAATCGAATTGAAAATAATCGAATCGAATCGAATCGAATAGAATAGAATCGAACAGGGATCCCTGGGTGGCGCAGCATTTTGGCACCTGCCTTTGGCCCAGGGCACGATGCTGGAGACCCGGGATCGAATCCCACATCAGGCTCCCGGTGCATGGAGCCTGCTTCTCTCTCTGCCTGTGTCTCTGCCTCTCTCTCTCTGTAACTATCATAAATAAAAAATAAAAAATTAAAAAAAATCCATATTTAAAAAAAGAATCGAACAGAATTGAATCGAACGAAAAGAATCTTATCGAATCGAATCGAAAAGAATGGAATCAAATTGAATGGAGAAAATCAAATCGAATCGAATCGAATCGAAAAGAATTGAATCGAAAAGAATCGAATCGAAGAGAATCTAATCGAAACGAAAAGAATCAAATCGAATAGAAAAGAATCGAATCGAAACGAAAAGAGTCGAGTCAAATCGAATCGAAAAGAATCAAATTGAATCGAATCGAAAAGAATCAAATAGAAAAAAATATAATCGAATTGAATCGAAAAGAATCGAATTGAAAAGAATAGAATCGAAAAATTCGAATCGAATCGAATCAAAATGAATCGAATCAAATCGATTGAAAAGATCGAATCAAAAAACATCAAAGAGAATCGAAACGAATCGAAAAGAATCAGATCGAATCGAATTGAAAAGAATCGTATCAAATCAAATATTAAAGAATCGAATCGAAAAGAATCAAATCAAAATGTAACAAATCGAATCCAAATGATCGAATCGAATCAAATTGAAAAGAATCGAATCGAAAAGAATTGAATCAAAATGAAAAGAATCGAATAGAATTGAATTGAAAAGAATCGAATCGAATAGAATCGAATCGAATAGAATAGAACAAAATTGAATCGAACGAAAAGAATCTTATCAATCGAATTGAAAAGAATCGAACCGAATCAACTCGAAAAGATTCAAATCAAATCGAATCGAAAAGAATTGAATCAAAAAGAACCGAATCGAAGAGAATCTAATCGAATTGAAAAGAATCAAATCGAATCGAATCGAAATAAATCGAATAGAAAAAAATCGAATCGAATCGAATAGAATCGAAAAGAATCGAATTGAAAATAATAGAATAAAAAAATTCGAATCGAATCGAATCGAAATGAATTGAATTGAATCGAATCAAATCGATTGAAAAGATCGAATCAAAAAACATCAAAGAGAATCGAATCGAATCCAATTGAAAATCTTATCAAATCAAATCTAAAAGAATCGAATCGAATCGAATCAAAAAGAATGGAATCGAATTGATTCGCAACGAATCAAATCGAATCGTATCGAATCGAAAAGAATAGAATTGAATCGAATCGACAAGAATCGAATCGAAAAGAATCGAATCGAAGAGAATCTAATTGAAACGAAAAGAATCGAATCGAATCAAATCAAAAAGAATCGAATCGAAATGACAAGAGTCAAATCGAATCGAATCGAAAAAAATCAAATGGAAAAGAATCGAATCAAATTGCAAAGAAATCGAAAAATCGAATCGAAAAAAATTGAATTGAATTGAGTCAATTCAAAAAGAATCGAATCGAATCATATCGAATTAAAAAGAATCGAATCGAATAGAAAAGAGTCATATCGAACGGAATCGAATCGAATCGAAATGAATTGAAAAAGAATCAGTCGAATCGAATTGAATCGAAAAGAATCAAATAGATTCGAATCGAAACGAATCGAAAAAAATCGAAATGAATCGAATCATATCAAATCGAAAAGAATCGAATCGAAAAGAAAAGAATCGAATTGAACTGAATCGAAAAGAATTGAATCGAACAGAACCGAAAAGAATCGAATCGAAAAGAATCGTATCGATTCCAATGGAATTGAATCGAAAAGAATCGAATTGAATCGAAAATAATCGAAATGAATCAAAAAGAATCGAATTGAATAGCATCGAAACGAATTTAATCGAAAAGAATTGAATCGTATCGAACGGAATCGAAAAGAATCGAATCATATCAATTTGAATCCAAAAGAATCGAATCGAATAGAACCGAAAAGAATCGAATTGAATACAATCGAAAATCGTATCAAAAAAACAAAAAAAGAAAATCGTATCAAATCGAATCAAATTGAATCAAAAAGAATCGATTCCAATCGAATTGAATCGAAAAGAATCGAATCGAACAGTACCAAATAGAATTGAAAAGAATCGAATCAAATAAAATTGAAAAGAATCTAATTGAAACGAACAGAATCGAATCGAATCGAATTGAAAAGAATCGAATCGAATTGAAACGAAAAGAATCAAATCGAAAAGAATTGAATCGAATTGAAAAGAATCGAATCGAAAAAATCGAATCGAAAAGAATCGAGTTGAGTTGAATCGAATCGAAAAGAATCGGATTGAATCGAATGGAAAAGAATCGAATCGAATCGTATCGAATAAAAAAGAATCGAATTAAATCGAAAAGAATCGAATCGAATGGAATCGAATTGAATTGAAAAGAATCAATCGAATCGAATTGAATCGAAAAGAATCGAATAGATTTGAATCGAAACGAATCGAAAAAAATTCGAAATGAATCAAATCATATCGAATGGAAAAGAATTGAATAGAATCGAAAAGAATCGAATCGAACAGAATCAAAAAGAATCGAATCGAACAGAATCAAAAAGAATCGAATCGAAATGTAACAAATCGAATCCAAATGATCAAATCGAATCAAATTGAAAAGAATCGAATCGAAATAATCGAATCGAAATGAAAAGAATCGAATAGAATCGAATTGAAAAGAATCGAATCGAATCAAATCGAATATAGAATCGAACAGAATTAAATCGAACGAAAAGAATCTTATTGAATCAAATCGAAAAGAATCGAATCAAATCTAATGGAGAAGAATCAAATCGAACCGAAAAGAAAAGAATTGAATCGAAAAGAATCGAATCGAAGAGAATGTAATCGAAACGAAAAGAATCAAATCGAATCGAAAAGAATCAAATCGAAACGAACAGAGTTGAATCAAATCGAATCGAAAAGAATCGAATAGAAAAAAATCGAATCGAATCGAATCGAAATGAATCGAACCGAATCAAATCAAATGAAAAGATCGAATCAAAAAACATCAAAGAGAATCGAAACGAATCGAAATGAATCGAATCGAATCGAATTGAAAAGAATCGTATCAAATCAAATCTAAAAGAATCGAATCGAAAAGAATCGAATCGAAATGTAACAAGTCGAATCCAAATGATCGAATCAAATCAAATCGAAAAGAATTGAATTGAAAAGAATCAAATCGAAACGAAAAGAATCGAATAGAATTGAATTGAAAAGAATCGAATAGAATAGAATCGAACAGAATTGAATCGAACGAAAGAATCTTATCAATCGAATCGAAAAAATCGAACCGAATCGACTCGAAAAGAATCAAATCGAATCGAATCGAAAAGAATTGAATCGAAAAGAATCGAATCGAAGAGAATCTAATCGAAACGAAAAGAATCAAATCGAATACAAAAGAATCGAATCGAAATGAAAAGAGTCGAGTCGAATCGAATCGAATCGAAAAGAATCAAATTGAATTGAATCGAAAAGAATCGAATAGAAAAAAATCGAATCGAATCGAATCAAAAAGAATCGAATTGAAAAGAATAGAATCTAAAAATTCGAATCGAATCGAATCGAAATGAATCAAATCAAATCAAATCGATTGAAAAGATCGAATCAAAAAACAAAGAGAATCGAAACGAATCGAAACAAATTGAATTGAATCGAATCGAATTGAAAAGAATCGTATCGAATCAAATCTAAAAGAATCGAATCAAAAAGAATGGAATCGAATTGATTCACATCGAAAAGAATTGAAACGAATCATATTGAATCAAAAAGAATTGAATCGAATCGAATCGAATGGAATCGAATCGAATGGAATCGAATCAAATTTAATCGAAAAGATTCGAATCGAATCGAATTGAATCGAAAATAATCGAATAGATTCAAATCGAAACAAATCGGAAAAAATAGAATAGAATTGAATCAGATCGAATGGAAAAGAATCTAATCGAATCAAAAAGAATCAAATCGAATCGAACTGAATCGAAAAGAATCGAATAGATCGAATCAAAAAGAATCGAATCGATTCGAAATGAATCGAGTAGAATCGAATTGAAGCGAAGCGAATCGAATCGAATCGAAAAGAATCGAATCGAAGCGAAAAGAATCGAATCGAATCGAAAAGAATTGAATCGTATCGAATTGAAAAGAACCAAATCGAATAGAAAATAATCGAAAAGAATCAAATTGAATCGAATCGAAAACAATTGAATTGAATCGAATCGAATCGAATTGAAAATAAAAGAATCAAACCGAATCGAATAAAAAATAATTGATTCGCATCGTATCGAATCGAAAATAATCGAATCGAACCAAAAATAATCAAATTGAAAAGAATAGAATCGATTCAAAAAGAATCGAATCGAAAAGAATCGAATCAAATCGAAAGGAATCAAATCAAATCCATTCGAATCGAATCGAAAATAATCGAATCGAATCGAATCGAAAATAATTGAATCGAATCGAATAGAAAATAATCGAATCAAATCCAAAATTATCGAATCAAATCGAAAATAATCGAATTGAAACGAAAATAAAGGACTCGAAAAGAAGCGAATGGATTCGAATCGAAATGAATCAAATCGAATTGAAAAGAATCGAATCGAATCTAATCGAAAATAATCGAATAATATGGAATCGAATTGATTCGAAAATAATCGAATCGAATGGAATTGAATCAAATTGTAAAGAATTGAATCGAAAAAATGGATTCGAATCAAATAGAATAGAATAGAATCAAAAATAATAGAATCGAAAATAATCAAATCGAATTGAAAAAAATCAAATCAAATCGAAAATAATCGAATCGAATCAATCCAAAATTATCGAATCGAATCGAAAAGAATTAAATCGAAAAGAATCGAATAGATTCAAATCGAAAATAATGAAATACAATCGAAAAGAATCAAATCGAATAGAAAATAATCGAATCGAATAGAAAATAATCGAATCGACTCAAATCGAATAGAAAATAATCAAATCGAATCGAATCGAATCGAAAGAATCAAATTGAATTGAATAGAAAATAATGGAATCGAATCGAATATAATCAAATCGAATCGAAAATAATCAAATCAAAAAGAATCGAATCGAATAGAAAATCAAATCGAAAATAATCGAAACGATTTGAATAGAAAATAATCGAATCGAATCGAAAAGAATCGAATTGAATCCATTTCAATTGAATCGAATCCATTTCAATTGAATTGAATCTAATAGAATCGAACAGAATCCATTCGAATTGAATCGAAAAAAATTGAATCGATTCGAATCGAATCGAAAATAATCGATCGAATCGAAAATAAACGAATCGACTCGAACCGAATTGAAAATAATAGAACCATATCGAGTTGAATCGAAAATAATTGAATCAAATCGAATTGAATCAATTGAATTGAAAATAATCGAATCGAATCGAATTGAATCGAAAATACTCATTTGTATCGAATCGAATCGAAAACAATAGAATCGAATTGAATCAAAAATAAATGAATCGAAAATAATCGAATTGAATCGAAAACAATTGAATAGAAAAGATTCGAATCGATTCGAAAAATTTCAAATCGAATCAAAAAGAATCGAATCAATTCGAAAAGATTCGAATTGAATCTAAAAGAATCAAATCGAATCAAAAAGAATCGAATCGAATCCATTCAAATCGAATCGAAAATAATCGAATCGTATCGTATCGAATCGAATCGAAAATAATAGATCGAATCGAATCAAAAACAATCGAATCGGGTTGAAAATAATCAAATTGAAAAGAATAGAATCGATGTGAAAAGAATCGAGTCGAATCAAAAAGAATCGAATCAAATCCATTCGATTCGAATCGAAAATAATCGAATTGAATCGAATAGAATAATTGAAAATAATCAAATCGAATCGAAAATAATCAAATCGAATCAAATCCAAAATTATCGAATCGAATAGAAAATAATCGTATCGAATCGAAAATAATGGAATCGAAAAGCGAATCGATTCGAATAGAAAATAATCGAATCGAATCAAAAAGAATTAAATCGAATCGAAAATAATCGAATCGAACTGAATTGAATTGAATTGAAAACATCAAATCGAATCGAAAATAATCGAATTGAATCGAAAATAATCGAATCGAAAATAATCAAATCGATTCAAATCGAAAATAATCGAATCGAATCGAAAATTATCGAATCGAATCAAAAATGATCGAATCGAATAGAAAATAATAGAATCGAATCCAATTGAATCGAATCAAAATAAATAGAAAATAATTGAACCAAATAAAAAATAATCAAATGGAATCAAATTGTATCGAAAATAATTGAATCGAATCGAAACGAATTGAATAAAAAATAATTGAATCGCATCGAACTGAAAATAATCAAATCGAATCAAATCGAAAATGATCCAATAGAATCGAATCGAATCGAAAATAATCGAACCAAATAAAAAATAATCGAATCGAATAGAACCGAATTGAATAAAAAATCAAATCGCATCGTAGCGAAAATAATCAAATCGAATTGAAAAAATAGAAAATAATCGAATAAAATCGAATCGATTCGAAAATAATTGAATCGAATGGAAAATAATCGATTCGAAATGAAAATAACCGAATTGAAAATAGAATCAATTTGAAAAGAATTGAAAAGAATTGAAAAGAATCGAATCGAATCCATTCAAATCGAATCGAAAATAATCGAATTGAAAAGAAGTGAATCTATTCGAATCGAAAATAATCGAATATAATTGAAAAGAATCAAATCGAATAAAAAATAATCGAATGAAATCGAATCTAATCAAATAAAAAATAATTGAATCGAATCGAATCGAATTGAAAATAATCAATCGAATCGAATAGAATCGAAAATAATCAATTTGCATCAAATCGAAACAAAAAATAGAATCGAAATGAATCGAAAATAATCAAATCGAATCGAAAATAATCGAATCGAATAGAAAATAATCGAATCGAACAGAATAGAATCGATACGTAAAGAATTGAATAGAATCGAAAAGAATCGAATTGAGTAGAATCCATTAGACTCTAATAAAAAATGATCGAACCAAATAGAATCGATCGAATATAATCGATTGAAACAAAAATAATTGAAATGAATTGAATTGAATCGAACATAAATGAATCGAATCAAAAATAATCGAATAGAATCGAATCGAAAATAAACGAATCAAATTGAATCCAATCGAATCGAATTGAAAATAATTGAAATGAATCGAACCGAATCGAAAATAATCGAATCGAATCGAATCAAATAAAAAATAATCGATTCGAATCTAATCTAATCAAAAATTATCGAACCAAATAAAAAATAATCGAATAGAATAGAATTGTATCAAAAATAAATCAAATCGAACCGAATTGAATCAAAAATAATTGAATCGTATAGAAGCAAAAATAATCAAATCAAATCGAATAAAATAGAAAATAATCGAATCGAATCAAATCGAAAATAATCTAATCGAATTGGATTATTTTTGATTCGATTAATTTCATTTTGATTATTTTCGATTCGACTCGATTCGATTAGATTATTTTAAATTCAATCGATTCTTTTCGAGTCGATTCGAATCAATTCGATTCGATTATTTTCGATAAGATTCGAATGGATTCGAATCAATTCGTTTCAATTCGATGCGATTCTTTTCGAATCGATTCGATTCGAATTCGAAAATAATAGAATCAATTCGAAAAGAATCGAATCGAATCGAAAAGAATCGAATCGAATTGAATCGAACCGAAAAGAATCGAATCAACAAAAAGAAATGATTCGAATCAAACTGAATCGAAAAGATTTGAATGGAATCGAATTGAAATGAATCAATTCGAATAGAAAAGAATCGAATTGAATCGAATCGAAATGAATCGAATCGAATCTATACAAAAAAAATCAAATCGAAAAGAATTGAATTGACTCGAAGAGAATCAAATCAAATCGAATCGAATAGAAAAGCATGTATACAAATCAAATTGAATTGAATAGAAAAGAATGGATTCGAATCGAATAGAATAGAAAAGAATAGAATCAAATCAAACAGAATCGCATATAGAATAATCCATTCAAAAAGAATCAAATCAAATCGAATTGATTAGAATAGAATAAATTCGAAAAGAATTAAATCGAATCTATATCTAATCGAAAAGAATTGAATCGAACCAAATCAAAAAAAATTGAATCAAATTGAAAAGAATCGAATCGAAACAAAAAGAATTGAATCGAATCAAATCAAATAGAAAAAAATCGAATCGAATCAAACTGAATCGAATCGAAAAGAATCAAATCGAATCGAACTGAATTGAATTGAATCCCATAGAAAAGAATCAAATCAAATCAAATCGAAAAGAATCGAATCGAATTGAAAAGAATCGAATAGATTTGGAAAGAATCAAATCAAACTGAAAAGAATAGAATCGAATGGAAAGAATCAAAAGAATCGAATCGAATCGAAAAGAATCTAATCGAAATGAATTAAAAGAATTGATTCAATTCGAAAGGAATAAAAAATAATCGAATCGAATCGAATCGAAAATAATCAAATTGAAAAGAATCGAATCAAAATGAATCGAAAAGAATCGAATCGAATAAAAAATAATCGAATCGAATCGTAGAGTATCGAATCGAATCAAATCAAAAAGAATCAAAATGAAATGAATTGAAAAGAATCGAATCGAATAGAAAAGAATCGATCGAATAGAAAAGAATCAAAGCCAATTGAATCGAATCAAAAAGAATTGAATCAAATTGAATCAAAAAGAATCGAATCAAATAAAATCAAATCGAATTGAAAAAATCGTATCAACTCAAAAAGAATCGAATCGAGTCGAATTGAAATGAATCGTATCGAATTGAAAAGAATCGATCAATTCGAATCGAATCGAAGACTATCGAATCGAATTGAAAAGAATCGAATTGAATTGAATCGAAAAGACTTGAATCGAAACGAATTGAAAAGAATCGAATAGAAAAGAATCGAGGCGAATCAAATCGAAAAGAATCAAATCAAATCGAATCGAATCAAAAAGAATCGAATCGAATCGAAAAGAATTGAATCTAATCGAATAGAATAGAATGGAATTGAATCGAAAAGAATCAAATCGAATCGAAAAGAATCTAATCGAATCGAATCAAAATGAATCGAATCGAATCGAATTGAAAAGTTAGAATCGAATCGAAAATAATCGAACCGAATTGAATCGAATTGAACAAATTGAATTGAATAAAATCGAATCAAATTGAAAAAATCCAATCGAATCATAAAGAATCGTATCGAATTGAATTGAATCGAAAATAATCAAATTGAAATGAAAAAAATCGAAATGGAATGTATCGAATCGAATCGATCGAATCGAAAGGAATCAAATCGATTCATATAGAATCATAGAGTATCGAATTGAATCGAAAAGAATTGAATCAAATCGAAAAGAATCGAATTGAAACGAATTGAAAAGAATCGAATCGAATCGTATCGAAAAGAATCGATCAAATAGAAATGAATCGAAGTGAATCGAATCGAATCAAAAAGAATCGAATCGAATAACATCGAATAGAATTGAAAAAATCGAATCAACTCAAAAAGAATTGAATCGAGTCGAATCGAAATGAATCGAATCGAATCGAAAAGAATCGAATCAAATTGAATCGAATCGAAAAGAATCGAATCGAATCAAATCGAAAAGAATTGAATCGATTTGAATCGAATCGAAGAGTATCAAATCGAATCGAAAAGAATCGAATCGAATCAAATCGAAAAGAATCGAATCGAAATGAATTGAAAAGAATCGAAACGAATAGAAAAGAATCGAGGCGAATCGAATCGAATCGAATCAAAAAGAATCGAATCAAATCGAATCGAATCAAAAAGAATGGAATCGAATAAAATCGAATCAAATTGAAAAAATCAAATCAACTCTAAAAGAATCAAATCGAAAAGAATCGAATCTAATCAAATAGAAAAAAATCGAATCTAATCGAATCGAAAAGAATCGAATTGAATCGAAAAGAATCAAATAAAAAAGAATTGACTCGAATCTAATTGAAAAGAATCAAATCGAATCGAAAATAATAGAACCGAATTGAATCGAATTGAACGAATCTAATCGAATAAAATTGAATTGAATTGAAAAAATCGAATCGAATCATAAAGAATCGAATCGAATCAAAAAGAATCTAATCGAATCGAAAAGAATCTAATCGAAACGAATAGAAGAGAATCGAATCAGATCAAAAAAGAACCGAATCGAATAAAAAGGAATCGAATTGATTGGAATCGAAAAGTGTCAAATCGAATCAAAAAGAATCGAATCGAATCAAAAAGAATCGAATAGAATCGAAAAGAATCGAAAAAAATCGAATCAAAATGACGAAAGAAACGAGTCAAATCAAAAAGAATCGAATCGGGATCCCTGGGTGGCGCAGCGGTTTGGCGCCTGCCTTTGGCCCAGGGCATGATCCTGGAGACCTGGGATCGAATCCCACATCAGGCTCCCGGTGCATGGAGCCTGCTTCTCCCTCTGCCTATGTCTCTGCCTCTCTCTCTCTCTCTGTGACTATCATAAATTAAAAAAAAAAAAAGAATCGCATCAAGTCAAAAAGAATAGAATCGAATCGAATCAAAAAGAATCAAAAATAATCTATTCAAAATGAATTGAAACAATCGAATCAAATCGAAAAGAATCAATTTGAATTGGAAACAATCAAATCAAATCAAAAAGAATTGAATCGAAATGAAAAGAATCAAATCGAATACAACAGAATCGAATCGAATCAAAAAGAATCGAATCGAATCAAATAGAATCAAATCGAAAAGAATCAAATAGAATCGAAAAGTATCGAAAAGAATCGAATTGAATCAAAAAGAATCAAATCAAATCATATGGAAAAGAATAGAATCGATTCGAAAAGAATCGAATGGAATCGAATCTAAAAGAATCGAATCGAATCAAATCGAATTGAAAGAATCGAATTGAATCTAAAAGAATTGAATCAAATCGAAAAGAATCATAAAGAATCGAATTGAAAGAATTGAATCCATTCGAATTGACTGAATGAAATCAAATCGAATCGAATAGAATTGAATTGAATCAAAAAGAATCGAATTGAAAAGAATCAAATCAAATCAAATCCGATTGAAAAGAATCGAATTAAACTGAATCTAATCGAAAAGAATCGAGTCAAATGGAAAAGAATCGAATCGAATTGAATCGATTAGAAAAGAATCGAATGGAATCGATTCAAAAAGAAACAAATCGAATACAATAGAATCGAATCGACTCGAAGAGAATCAAATCAAATCGAATCGAGTACAAAAGCATGGATACGAATAGAATTGAATAGAATAGAAAAGAATTGATTCGAATCGAATAGAATACAAAAGAACCAAATCAAATTGAACAGAATCGTGTATAGAAGAATCGATTCAAAAAGAATCGAATCGAATCAAATTGATTAGAATCGAATCGAATCAAAAAGAATTAAATCTAATCGAAAAGAATCGAACCGAATCAAAAAGAATCAAATCGAATAAAATCAAATCAAAAAGAATCAAATCGAATCAAATCAAATGGAAAAAATCGAATCGAATCGAACTGAATCGAATGGAATGGAATTGAAAAGAATCGAATCGAATCGAAAAAATCGAATCTAATCGATATCTAATCAAAAAGAATAGAATTGAATCGAATCAAATCCCATCGAAAAGAAATCAAATCGAATCAAATCGAAAAGAATCGAATCGAATAAAAAGAATCAAATCGAATTCAAAAGAATAGAATCGAATCAAAAGAATCAAAAGAATCGAATCGAAAAAAATCTAATCGAAAAGAATTGAATCGAATCGAAAATAATCAAATCGAATCAAAAAGAAGTGAATCAGGATCCCTGGGTGGCGCAGCAGTTTAGCGCCTGCCTTTGGCCCAGGGCGCGATCCTGGATACCCGGGATCAAATCCCACGTCAGGCTCCTGGTGCATGGAGCCTGCATGGAGCCTGCTTCTCTTTCTGCCTATGTCTTTGCCTCTCTCTCTCTGTGTGACTATCATAAATAAATAAGAATTTTAAAAAATGTTTAGAAAAAGAAGTGAATCGAATCGAAAAGAATCGAAAAAATCGAATAGGAATGACGAAAGGATTGAATCGAATCGAAAAGAATCAAATCGAACAGAATAGAATCGATATGTAAAGAATCGAATCGAATCGAGAAGAATCGAATCGAATAGAATCCATTCGAATCGAATCGAATAGAATACATTCAAATCGAGAAGAATCGAATCGAATCGAATCCATTTGAATCGAGTCGAATATAATCGATCGAATCGAAAATAATAGAATCAAATCGAATCGAAAATAATTGAATCAAATTGAATCAAATCGAATCAAATCGAAAATAATTGAAATGAATCGAATCAAATCGAAAATAATCGAATTGAATCGAATCAAATCAAAAATAATCGAATCTAATCTAAACGAAAATAATTGAACCAAATAAAAAATAATTGAATCGAACCGAATTGAATAAAAAATAATCGAATTGCATCGAAGCGAAAATAATCTAATCGAATCGGATTATTTTCAATCTGATTCATTTCATTTCAATATTTTTGATTCGATTCGATTCGATTATTTTTGATTCGATTCGAATGGATTCGATTCTATTCTTTTCAATTCGATTCGATTCTTTTCTATTCAAATCGATTCTTTTCGAATCAACTCGATCCTTTTCAATTAGATTATTTTCGATTCGATTCGATTATTTTCGAATCGATTCTATTATTTTCGAATTCGAATCGAATCGAATCGGAAAGAATCGAATCGAATCTAAAAGAAAAGAATCGAATCGAATCGAAAGAACTGAATCGATTCGAAAAGAATCGAATCAAATTGAATTGAAAAGAATGTAGTCGATTTGAAAACAAAGGAATCGAATCGGAAAGAATCGAATCGAATTGAAAAGAATAGAATCGAATAGAAAAGAATCGAATCGAATCAAATCTAATCGAAAGAATCGAATCGAATATAATCGAAAAGAATCTAATCGAATTGAAAAGAATTGAATCGAATCAAATCGAAAAGAATCAAATCAAATCAAAAAGAATCCAGTAGAATCAAACGAATCGAATCGAGACAGAAAGAATCGAATCGAATCGAATCGAAAGAATTGAATCGAACTGAAAAGAATCAAAAGGATTGAATCAAATCGAATGAATCGAATCAAATCGAAAAGAATTGAATTGAATCGAAGTGAAAAGAAAGATTTGATTCGAAAAGAATCGAATCGAATCAAATCGAAAATAATCGAATCAAGTTGAATCGAAACGAAAGAATCGAATGGAATCAAAAAGAATCGACTCAAATTGAATCGAAAAGAATCGAAAAGATTTGAATCGGATCAAAAGAATCAAATTGAATTGAAAACAATCGAATCCAATAGAATTGAAAAGAATCGAATCGAAACGAAAAGAATCGAATCGAATCGAATTAAATCGAAAGAATCAAATCGAATCGAAAAGAATCAAATCGAATCGAATTGAAACGAATCGAATCAAATCAAAAGAATCGAACCGAATTGAATCGAGAAGAATCGAATCGAATCGAATCGAAAATAATCAGATGGAATCGAATCGAATCAAAAAAATCGATTCGAATAAAATCGAATCGAATTGGAAAAATTGAATCAAATAAAAAAGAATCGAATCGAATCGAATTGAATCGAAAAAAATTGAATCCAATCAAATAGAAAAGAATAGATTCGAATCACATTGAATCGAAAAGAATCGAATTGAATAGAAAAGAATCGAATCGAATCGAAGATAATCCTAATTGAATCAAAAAGAATTGAATCGAATCGAAAAGAATCGAAAAAAATCGAATCGAAATGACGAAAGAATCCAATCGAAAGGAATCGAATAGAATTGAATTGAAAAGAATCAAATCAAATAAAAAAGAACCGAATCAGATCGAATCGAAAAGAAGCGAAAAGAATCGATTCGAATCAAATCGAAAGAATGGAATCGAATTGAAAAGAATGAATCAATTCTAATTGAAAACAATAGAATGGAATTGAAAAGATTCGAATGGAAGCTAAAAGAATCGAATCGAATACAAAAAAATCGAATCTAAAAGAATTGAATCGAATCAAAAAGAATCAAATAGAATCAAATCGAAAAGAATCAAATCGAAATGAAAAGTATCAAAAAGAATCGAATCGAATCGAAAAGAATTGAATCGAATCGAATTGAAAAGAACCGAATCGATTAGAAAAGAATCGAATCAAATCAAAAAGAAATGAATAGATTCAAATCGAATCGAAGGAATCGAATCGAATCGAAAAGAATCGAATCGAATCGAATTTAAAAGAATCAAATCGAATTGAAAAGAATCGAATCGAATCTAAAAGAATCGAACGAATCGAATCGAAAAGAATTCGAAATGAATCGAAACGACTCGAATCTAATCGAATCGAAATGAATCAAATCAAATCGAATCAAAATGAATCGAACTGAATCGAAAAGAATCGAATCAAATTGAAAAGAATCAAATCAAATTGAAAAGAATCGAATCAAATCGAATTGAAAATAATCGTTCGATTCAAAAAGAATTGAATCGAATCGAATGGGAAATAATCGAATCGAATTGAATCGAAACAAAAGAATTGAATTGAATAAAAAAGAATCGACTCAAATTAAATCGAAAAGAATCGAAAAGAATTGAATCGAATCGAAAGAATCAAATCGAATTGAAAAGAATCTAATCAAATCGAATTGAAAAGAATCAAATCGAATCGAAAAGAATCGAATCGAATTGAATCGAATTAATTCGAAAGAATGGAATCGACTCGAAAAGAATCAAATTGAAAAGAATCGAATCGAATCAAAAGAATCGAATCGAATTGAATCGAATCGAAAATAATCAAATCGAATCGAATCGAATCAAAAGAATCGATTTGAGGGATCCCTGGGTGGCGCAGCGGTTTGGCGCCTGCCTTTGGCCCAGGGCGTGATCCTGGAGACCCGGATCGAGTCCCACATTGGGCTCCCGGTGCATGGAGCCTGCTTCTCCCTCTGCCTGTGTCTCTGCCTCTCTCTCTCTCTCTCTCTGTGTGACCATCGTAAATAAATAATAATTAAAAAAAAAAGAATCGATTTGAATAAAATCGAATCGAATTGAAAAAATCGAATCAAATAAAAAAGAATCGAATCAAATCGAATCAAAAAGAATCGAAAAAAATCGAATCAAATGACGAAAGAAACGAATCGAAAAGAATTGAATAGAATTGAATTGGAAAGAATCGAATTGAATCAAAGAGAATCGAATGAAATCGAATCAAATTGAAACAAAATAGAATCAAATCGAATCTAATATAATAGAATCGAATAGAATCGAATTTAATCGAAATATTCGAATCGAATCGAATCGATATGAATGGAAAAGAAGAGAATCAAATTGAATCGAAAATAACCAAATCGAATGGAATCGAATCAAATCGAAAAGAATCAAATCGAATCGAATCGAAAATAATCGAATCGAATCGAATTTAAATGATAATAATAGAATATAATCAAATCGAATCGAATTGAATAGAAAATAATGGATCGAAACGAATTGAATAAAATAGAATAGAAAAGAATCGAATTGAAAATACTCTAATCGAATCGAAAAGACTCAATTGAATTGAAAATAATCGAATCGAATCAATAATAATCGAATCGAAAATAATCGAAACGAATAGAAAATAATCGAATCAATTCGAATTGAATTGAATCGAAAATGATAGAATCTAATCGAAACGAACATAACTGAATTGAATCGAATCGAATCCAATCGAAAATGAGCGAATTGAATTGAATCAAAAATAAGCGAATAGAATCGAATAGATTAGAATAGAATCGAAAATAACCGAACTGAAAATAATATCAAATAGAAAATAATCGAATCGAATAGAAAATAATCGAATCGAATAGAAAAGAATCGAATCGAATCGAAAAAAATCGAATCGAAAAGAATCGAATCGATTCAAATGAAAATAATCGAACGAATCGAAAAGAATCCAATTGAATAGAAAATAATCGATTCAAATCGAAAATTATCGAATCGACTCAAATCGAATCGAATCGAATGGAATCAAATCGAATCGAAAAGAATTGAATCGAATCGAAAAGAAACGAATCGAACCGAATCAAAAAGAAAACAATCGAATCGAATCAAATACAAAAGAATCGCTTTGAATAGCATAGAATTGAAAAGAATCGAATCAATCGAATTGAAAACAATTGAATCGAAAAGAATCGAATCAAAAAAAGTCGAATCGAAACGAAAACAATCGAATCGAATCGAATCTAAAAGAATCGTATTGAATTGCATCGAGTCGAAAAGACTCGAATCAAAAAGACTCGAATCGAATTGAATCAAATCGAAAAGAATCTAATAGAAACCACTCGAACAGAATCAAATCGAAATGATTCAAAATGAATCGAATAGAATAGAATCGAAAAAAATCGAAACGAATCGAAACGAATCGAAACGAATTGAATCGAAGAGAATCGATTAGAATCGAAATGAAAAGAATCGTATTGAATCGAATCGAAAAGAATCAAATCGAATCGAATCAAAAGAATTGAATCAAATCGAAAAGAATCCAATCGAATCGAAAAGAATCGAACTGAATGGAATCAAATCGAAAAGAATCGAATCGAATCGAAAAGAATCGAATCAAATTTAATGGAATCGAAAAGAATCGAATTGAATCGAAAAGAATCGAAATGAAACAAATCAGATCAAATGGAAAAGCATCAAATCGAGTTGAAAAGAATCGAATCGAATCGAAATGAATCGAATCAAAAAGAATCGAATCGCAAAGAATCGAATTGAAAAGACTCGAAGGGAAACGAATCGATTTGAAACGAAAAGAATCGAATCGAATCGAATCGAATGGAATTGAATTGAAAGAATGGAATTGAATAGAAAAAAATCGAATAGAAAAGAATCGAACCGAAAAGAAAAGAATCAAATTGAATCAGTCGATTAAATTCTAGTCGAATCGAATCAAAAAGAATGAAATCGAGTCGAATCGAATCGAAAAGAATCGAATCGAATCGAAAAGAATCGAATTGTATCTAATCAAAAAGAATCGAATCGTATCCACTCGAATCGAAAAGAATCCAATTGCATCATCGAATGGAAACTAATCGAATTGAATAGAATAGAAAGAATTAAATAAAATCAAATCGAAAACAATCAAATTGAATTGATCGAAAAAACTCGAATAGAATCAAATCGAATCAAAAAGAATCGAATAGATTCGAATAAAAAAGAATCGAATTGAGGGATCCCTGGGTGGTGCAGCGGTTTAGCGCCCGCCTTTGGCCCAGGGCGCGATCCTGGAGACCCGGGATCGAATCCCACATCGGGCTCCCGGTGCATGGAGCCTGCTTCTCCCTCTGCCTGTGTCTCTGCCTCTCTCACTCTCTCTGTGACTATCATAAAAAAAGAATCGAATTGAATCGTGTTGAAAAAAATCATAAAGAATCAAATCGAAAAGAATCGAATTCCATGTAACGAAAAGATTCGAATTGAAAAGAATCGAATCGAAACAAAAGAATCGAATCGAATCGACATGAATCAAAAAGAATCGAATCAAAACGAATCGAAAAGAAACAAATCAAGTAGAATCTAAAAGATTCGAATCGAATCAAATCGAAAAAATTCGAATAGAATTGAATCGAAAAGAATCAAAACGAATCGAACCGAAGAGAATCGATTCGAATCAAAATAAAAAGTATCGTATCAAATCGAATCGAAAAGAATCATATCAAATAGAATCGAAAGAATGGAATCAAATCTAAAACAATCGAATCGAATCGAAAAGAATCGGATTGAATGGAATAGAATCGAAAAGAATAGAATAGAATCGAAAGAAATCGAATAGAATCAAATCAAATCAAAAAGAATCGAATTGAATTGATCCAAACCAAAATAAGCGAAATGAATTGACTCGAACTGAAAAAAATCAAATCGAAAAGAATCTAATCTCAACGAAAATCATCGAAATGAATAGAATCGAAAAGAATCGAATTGAATCAAATCGAAAAGAATCGAATGGAATCCAATCGAAAAGAATCAAATTGATTCGAATCGAAACAAATTGAATCCAATCGAAAAGAATCTAATTGAATCGAATCGAAAAGAATCGAATTCAATGAAAACGAATCGATTCGAATGGAATAGAAAAGAATAGAATCGAATAGAATCGAAAAGAATCAAATCGAATCAAAAAGAATCGAATCGAAAAGAATAGAATCGAATCGAAAAGAAACGAATCGAACCGAATCAAAAAGAAAACAATCGAATCGAATCAAATACAAAAGAATCGCTTTGAGTAGCATAGAATTGAAAAGAATCGAATCAATCGAATTGAAAACAATCGAATCGAAAAGAATCGAATCAAAAAAAGTCGAATCGAAACGAAAACAATCGAATCGAATCGAATCTAAAAGAATCGTATTGAATTGAATCGAGTCGAAAAGACTCGAATCAAAAAGACTCGAATCGAATTGAATCAAATCGAAAAGAATCTAATAGAAACCACTCTAACAGAATCAAATCGAAATGATTCAAAATGAATCGAATAGAATAGAATCGAAAAAAATCGAAACGAATCGAAACGAATCGAAACGAATTGAATCGAAGAGAATCGATTAGAATCGAAATGAAAAGAATCGTATTGAATCGAATCGAAAAGAATCAAATCAAATCGAATCGAAAGAATTGAATCAAATCGAAAGAATCCAATCGAATCGAAAAGAATGGAATCAAATTTAATGGAATCGAAAAGAATCGAATGGAATCGAAAAGAATCGAAATGAAACAAATCAGATCAAATGGAAAAGCATCAAATCGAATTGAAAAGAATCGAATCGAATCGAAATGAATCGAATCAAAAAGACTCGAATCGAAAAGAATCGAATTGAAAAGAATCGAATCGAATCGAAAAGACTCGAATCGAATTAAAAATATCAAATCGATTCGAAACGGAAAGAATCGAATTGAAAAGACTCGAAATGAAACGAATCGATTTGAAACGAAAAGAATCGAATCGAATCGAATTGAAAGAATCGAATTGAATAGAAATAATCGAATAGAAAAGAATCGAACCGAAAAGAAAAGAATCAAGTTGATTCAGTCGATTAAATTCTAGTCGAATCGAATCAAAAAGAATGAAATCGAGTCGAATCGAATCGAAAAGAATCGAATCGAATCGAAAAGAATCGAATTGTATCTAATCAAAAAGAATCGAATCGTATCGACTCGAATCGAAAAGAATCCAATTGCATCATCGAATGGAAACTAATCAAATTGAATAGAATCGAAAAGAATCGAATCGAATCAAATCAAAAACAATCAAATTGAATTGATCGAAAAGAATCGAATTGAATCAAATCGAATCGAAATGAAAAGAATCGAATCGATTCAAATAGAAAAGAATCGAATCGAAAAGAATCAAATCGACACGAAAAGAATCGAATCGAATCAAAAAGTATCGAATTGATTCGAAAACATTCGAATCGAAAAGAATCGAATTGAAATGAATCCGATCGAAATGAAAAGAATCTACTCGATTCGAATCCAAAAGAATCGAATCCAAAAGAATTGAATCGAATCTAAAAGAATCGAATTGAATTGAATCCAAAAGGAACTAATCGAATCAAATTGAAAAAACTCGAATAGAATCAAATCGAATCAAAAAGAATCGAATAGATTCGAATAAAAAAGAATCGAATTGAGGGATCCCTGGGTGGCGCAGCGGTTTAGCGCCCGCCTTTGGCCCAGGGCGCGATCCTGGAGACCCGGGATCGAATCCCACATCGGGCTCCCGGTGCATGGAGCCTGCTTCTCCCTCTGCCTGTGTCTCTGCCTCTCTCACTCTCTCTGTGACTATCATAAAAAAAAGAATCGAATTGAATCCGTTGAAAAAAATCATAAAGAATCAAATCGAAAAGAATCGAATTCCATGTAACGAAAAGATTCGAATTGAAAAGAATCGAATCGAAACAAAAGAATCGAATCGAATCGACATGAATCAAAAAGAATCGAATCAAAACGAATCGAAAAGAAACAAATCAAGTAGAATCTAAAAGATTCGAATCGAATCAAATCGAAAAAATTCGAATAGAATTGAATCGAAAAGAATCAAAACGAATCGAACCGAAGAGAATCGATTCGAATCAAAATAAAAAGTATCGTATCAAATCGAATCGAAAAGAATCATATCAAATAGAATCGAAAGAATGGAATCAAATCTAAAACAATCGAATCGAATCGAAAAGAATCGGATTGAATGGAATAGAATCGAAAAGAATAGAATAGAATCGAAAGAAATCGAATAGAATCAAATCAAATCAAAAAGAATCGAATTGAATTTATCCAAACCAAAATAAGCGAAATGAATCGACTCGAACCGTAAAAATAAATCGAAAAGAATCTAATCTCAACGAAAATCATCGAAATGAATAGAATCGAAAAGAATCGAATTGAATCAAATCGAAAAGAATCGAATGGAATCCAATCGAAAAGAATCTAATTGAATCGAATCGAAAAGAATCGAATTCAATCAAAACGAATCGATTCGAATGGAATAGAAAAGAATAGAATAGAATAGAATCGAAAAGAATCAAATCGAATCGAAAAGAATCGAATCGAAAAGAATTGAATCGAATCGAAAAGAAACGAATCGAACCGAATCAAAAAGAAAACAATCGAATCGAATCAAATACAAAAGAATCGCTTTGAATAGCATAGAATTGAAAAGAATCGAATCAATCGAATTGAAAACAATCGAATCGAAAAGAATCGAATCAAAAAAAGTCGAATCGAAACGAAAACAATCGAATCAAATCGAATCTAAAAGAATCGTATTGAATTGAATCGAGACGAAAAGACTCGAATCAAAAAGACTCGAATCGAATTGAATCAAATCGAAAAGAATCTAATAGAAACCACTCGAACAGAATCAAATCGAAATGATTCAAAATGAATCGAATAGAATAGAATCGAGAAAAATCGAATAGAATCGAAACGACCCGAAACGAAATGAATCGAAGAGAATCGATTAGAATCGAAATGAAAAGAATCGTATTGAATCGAATCGAAAAGAATCAAATCAAATCGAATCGAAAGAATTGAATAAAATCGAAAAGAATCCAATCGAATCGAAAAGAATCGAACTGAATGGAATCAAATCGAAAAGAATCGAATCGAATCGAAAAGAATCGAATCAAATTTAATGGAATCGAAAAGAATCGAATGGAATCGTAAAGAATCGAAATGAAACAAATCAGATCAAATGGAAAAGCATCAAATCCAATTGAAAAGAATCGAATCGAATCGAAATGAATCGAATCAAAAAGACTCGAATCGAAAAGAATCGAATTGAAAAGAATCGAATCGAATCGAAAAGACTCGAATCGAATTAAAAATATCAAATCGAATCGAATCGGAAAGAATCGAATTGAAAAGACTCGAATCGAAAAGAATCGAATTGAAAAGAATCGAATCGAATCTAATTGAATTGAAAGAATCGAATTGAATAGAAATAATCGAATAGAAAAGAATCGAACCGAAAAGAAAAGAATCAAATTGAATCAGTCGATTAAATTCTAGTCGAATCGAATCAAAAAGAATGAAATCTAGGCAAATCGAATCGAAAAGAATCGAATCGAATCGAAAAGAATCGAATTGTATCTAATCAAAAAGAATCGAATCGTATCGACTCGAATCGAAAAGAATCCAATTGCATCATCGAATGGAAACTAATCGAATTGAATAGAATCGAAAAGAATCGAATCGAATCAAATCAAAAACAATCAAATTGAATTGATCGAAAAGAATCGAATTGAATCAAATCGAATCGAAATGAAAGAATCGAATCGATTCAAATAGAAAAGAATCGAATCGAAAAGAATCAAATCGACACGAAAAGAATCGAATCGAATCAAAAAGTATCGAATTGATTCGAAAACATTCGAATCGAAAAGAATCGAATTGAAATGAATCCGATCGAAATGAAAAGAATCTACTCGATTCGAATCCAAAAGAATCGAATCCAAAAGAATTGAATCGAATCCAAAAGAATCGAATTGAATTGAATCAAAAGAAATGAATTGAATTGAATCCAAAAGGAACTAATCGAATCAAATCGAAAAAACTCGAATAGAATCAAATCGAATCAAAAAGAATCGAATAGATTCGAATCAAAAAGAATCGAATTGAGGGATCCCTGGGTGGCGCAGCGGTTTAGCGCCTGCCTTTGGCCCAGGGCGCGATCCTGGAGACCCGGGATCGAATCCCACATCGGGCTCCCGGTGCATGGAGCCTGCTTCTCCCTCTGCCTGTGTCTCTGCCACTCTCACTCTCTCTGTGACTATCATAAAAAAAAGAATCGAATTGAATCGCGTTGAAAAAAATCATAAAGAATCAAATCGAAAAGAATCGAATTCCATGTAACGAAAAGATTCGAATTGAAAAGAATCGAATCGAAACAAAAGAATCGAATCGAATCGACATGAATCAAAAAGAATCGAATCAAAACGAATCGAAAAGAAACAAATCAAGTAGAATCTAAAAGATTCGAATCGAATCAAATCGAAAAAATTCGAATAGAATTGAATCGAAAAGAATCAAAACGAATCGAACCGAAGAGAATCGATTCGAATCAAAATAAAAAGTATCGTATCAAATCGAATCGAAAAGAATCATATCAAATAGAATCGAAAGAATGGAATCAATTCTAAAACAATCGAATCGAATCGAAAAGAATCGGATTGAATGGAATAGAATCGAAAAGAATAGAATAGAATCTAAAGAAATCGAATAGAATCAAATCAAATCAAAAAGAATCGAATTGAATTGATCCAAACCAAAATAAGCGAAATGAATCGACTCGAACTGAAAAAAATCAAATCGAAAAGAATCTAATCTCAACGAAAATCATCGAAATGAATAGAATCGAAAAGAATCGAATTGAATCAAATCGAAAAGAATCGAATGGAATCCAATCGAAAAGAATCAAATTGATTCGAATCGAAACAAATTGAATCCAATCGAAAAGAATCTAATTGAATCGAATCGAAAAGAATCGAATTCAATGAAAAAAATCGATTCGAATGGAATAGAAAAGAATAGATTAGAATAGAATCGAAAAGAATCAAATCGAATCGAAAAGAATCGAATAGAAAAGAATTGAATCGAATCGAAAAGAAACGAATCGAACCGAATCAAAAAGAAAACAATCGAATCGAATCAAATACAAAAGAATCGCTTTGAGTAGCATAGAATTGAAAAGAATCGAATCAATCGAATTGAAAACAATCGAATCGAAAAGAATCGAATCAAAAAAAGTCGAATCGAAACGAAAACAATCGAATCGAATCGAATCTAAAAGAATCGTATTGAATTGAATCGAGTCGAAAAGACTCGAATCAAAAAGACTCGAATCGAATTGAATCAAATCGAAAAGAATCTAATAGAAACCACTCGAACAGAATCAAATCGAAATGATTCAAAATGAATCGAATAGAATAGAATCGAAAAAAATCGAAACGAATCCAAACGAATCGAAACGAATTGAATCGAAGAGAATCGATTAGAATCGAAATGAAAAGAATCGTATTGAATCGAATCGAAAAGAATCAAATCAAATCGAATCGAAAGAATTGAATCAAATCGAAAAGAATCCAATCGAATCAAAAAGAATCGAACTGAATGGAATCAAATCGAAAAGAATCAAATCGAAACGAAAAGAATCGAATCGAAAACAAATTGAATCGAATCGAAAAGAAACTAATCGAACCGAATCAAAAAGAAAACAATCGAATCGAATCACATACAAAAGAATCGCTTTGAATAGCATAGAATTGAAAAGAATCGAATCAATCGAATTGAAAACAATCGAATCGAAAAGAATCGAATCAAAAAAAGTCGAATCGAAAAGAAAACAATCGAATCGAATCGAATCTAAAAGAATCGTATTTAATTGAATCGAGTCGAAAAGACTCGAATCAAAAAGACTCGAATCGAATTGAATCAAATCGAAAAGAATCTAATAGAAACCACTCGAACAGAATCAAATCGAAATGATTCAAAATGAATCGAATAGAATAGAATCGAGAAAAATCGAATAGAATCGAAACGAACCGAAACGAAATGAATCGAAGAGAATCGATTAGAATCGAAATGAAAAGAATCGTATTGAATCGAATCGAAAAGAATCAAATCAAATCGAATCGAAAGAATTGAATCAAATCGAAAAGAATCCAATCGAATCGAAAAGAATCGAACTGAATGGAATCAAATCGAAAAGAATCGAATCGAATCGAAAAGAATGGAATCAAATTTAATGGAATCGAAAAGAATCGAATTGAATCGAAAAGAATCGAAATGAAACAAATCAGATCAAATGGAAAAGCATCAAATCGAATTGAAAAGAATCGAATCGAATCGAAAAGAATCGAATCAAAAAGACTCGAATCGAAAAGAATCGAATTGAAAAGAATCGAATCGAATCGAAAAGACTCGAATAGAATTAAAAATATCGAATCGAATCGGAAAGAATCGAATTGAAAAGACTCGAATTGAAACGAATCGATTTGAAACGAAAAGAATCCAATCGAATCGAATCGAATTGAAAGAATCGAATTGAATAGAAAAAAATCGAATAGAAAAGAATCGAACCGAAAAGAAAAGAATCAAATTGAATCAGTCGATTAAATTCTAGTCGAATCGAATCAAAAAGAATGAAATTGAGTCGAATTGAATCGAAAAGAATCGAATCGAATCGAAAAGATTTGAATTGTATCTAATCAAAAAGAATCGAATCGTATCGACTCGAATCGAAAAGAATCCAATTGCATCATCGAATGGAAAGTAATCGAATTGAATAGAATCGAAAAGAATCGAATCGAATCAAATCGAAAACAATCAAATTGAATTGATCGAAAAGAATCGAATTGAATCAAATCGAATCGAAATGAAAAGAATCGAATCGATTCAAATAGAAAAGAATCGAATCGAAAAGAATCAAATCGACACGAAAAGAATCGAATCGAATCAAAAAGTATCGAATTGATTCGAAAACATTCGAATCGAAAAGAATCGAATTGAAATGAATCCGATCGAAATGAAAAGAATCTACTCGATTCGAATCCAAAAGAATCGAATCCAAAAGAATCGAATCGAATCCAAAAGAATCGAATTGATTTGAATCAAAAGAAGTGAATTGAATTGAATCCAAAAGGAACTAATCGAATCAAATCGAAAAAACTCGAATAGAATCAAATCGAATCAAAAAGAATCGAATAGATTCGAATCAAAAAGAATCGAATTGAGGGATCCCTGGGTGGCGCAGCGGTTTAGCGCCTGCCTTTGGCCCAGGGCGCGATCCTGGAGACCCGGGATCGAATCCCACATCGGGCTCCTGGTGCATGGAGCCTGCTTCTCCCTCTGCCTGTGTCTCTGCCTCTCTGTCTCTCTCTGTGACTATCATAAAAAAAAGAATCGAATTGAATCGTGTTGAAAAAAATCATAAAGAATCAAATCGAAAAGAATCGAATTCCATGTAACGAAAAGATTCGAATTGAAAAGAATCGAATCGAAACAAAAGAATCGAATCGAATCGACATGAATCAAAAAGAATCGAATGAAAACGAATTGAAAAGAAACAAATCAAGTAGAATCGAATCGAATCGAATCGAATCAAATCGAAAAAATTCAAATAGAATTGAATCGAAAAGAATCAAAACGAATCGAACCGAAGAGAATCGATTCTAATCAAAATAAAAAGTATCGTATCAAATCGAATCGAAAAGAATCATATCAAATAGAATCGAAAGAATGGAATCAAATCTAAAACAATCGAATGGAATCGAAAAGAATCGCATTGAATGGAATAGAATCGAAAAGAATAGAATAGAATCGAAAGAAATCGAATAGAATCAAATCAAATCAAAAAGAATCGAATTGAATTGATCCTAACCAAAAGAAGCGAAATGAATTGACTCGAACCGAAAAAAACAAATCGAAAAGAATCTAATCTCAACGAAAATCATCGAAATGAATAGAATCGAAAAGAATCGAATTGAATCAAATCGAAAAGAATCGAATGGAATCCAATCGAAAAGAATCAAATTGAGTCGAATCGAAACAAATTGAATCCAATCGAAAAGAATCTAATTGAATCGAATCGAAAAGAATCGAATTCAATCAAAACGAATCGATTCGAATGGAATAGAAAAGAATAGAATAGAATCGAATCGAAAAGAATCAAATCGAATCGAAAAGAATCGAATCGAAAAGAATTTAATCGAATCGAAAAGAAACGAATCGAACCGAATCAAAAAGAAAACAATCGAATCGAATCAAATACAAAAGAATCGCTTTGAATAGCATAGAATTGAAAAGAATCGAATCGAAAAGAATCGAATAAAAAAAAGTCGAATCGAAACGAAAACAATCGAATCGAATCGAATCTAAAAGAATCGTATTGAATTGAATCGAGTCGAAAAGACTCGAATCAAAAAGACTCGAATCGAATTGAATCAAATCGAAAAGAATCTAATAGAAACCACTCGAACAGAATCAAATCGAAATGATTCAAAATGAATCGAATAGAATAGAATCGAAAAAAATCGAAACGAATCGAAACGAACCGAAACGAAATGAATCGAAGAGAATCGATAAGATTCGAAATGAAAAGAATCGTGTTGAATCGAATCGTAAAGAATTAAATCAAATCGAATCGAAAGAATTGAATCAAATCGAAAAGAATCCAATCGAATCGAAAAGAATCGAACTGAATGGAATCAAATCGAAAAGAATCGAATCGACTCGAAAAGAATCGAATCAAATTTAATGGAATCGAAAAGAATTGAATCGAAAAGAATTGAAATGAAAACTATCAGATCAAATGGAAAAGCATCAAATCGAATTGAAAAGAATCGAATCGAATCGAAATGAATCGAATCAAAAATACTCGAATCGAAAAGAATCGAATCGAATCGAAAAACTCGTATCGAATTAAAAATATCAAATCGAATCGAATCGAAAAGAATCGAGTTGAAAAGACTCGAATTGAAACGAATCGATTTGAAACGAAAAGAATCGAATGTAATCGAATCGAATTGAAAGAATCGAATTGAATAGAAAAAAATCGAATAGAAAAGAATCGAACCGAAAAGAAAAGAATCAAATTGAATCAGTCGTTTAATTCTACTCAAATCGAATCAAAAAGCATGAAATCAAAAAAAAAAAAAAAGCATCAAATCGAGTCGAATCGAATCGAAAAGAATCGAATCGAATCGAAAAGAATCGAATTGTATCTAATCAAAAAGAATCGAATCGTATCGACTCGAATCAAAAAGAATCCAATTGCATCATCGAATGGAAAGTAATCGAATTGAATAGAATAGAAAAGAATCGAATCCTATCAAATCGAAAACAATCAAATTGAATTGATCGAAAAGAATCGAATTGAATCAAATCGAATCGAAATGAAAAGAATCGAATCGATTCAAATAGAAAAGAATCGAATCGAAAAGAATCAAATCGACACGAAAAGAACCGAATCGAATCAAAAAGTATCGAATTGATTCGAAAACATTCGAATCGAAAAGAATCGAATTAAAATGAATCCGATCGAAATGAAAAGAATCTACTCGATTCGAAACCAAAAGAATCGAATCCAAAAGAATCGAATCGAATCCAAAAGAATCGAATTGAATTGAATCAAAAGAAATGAATTGAATTGAATCCAAAAGGAACTAATCAAATCAAATCGAAAAAACTCGAATAGAATCAAATCGAATCAAAAACAATCGCATAGATTCGACTAAAAAAGAATCGAATTGAGGGATCCCTGTGTGGCGCAGCGGTTTAGCGCCTGCCTTTGGCCCAGGGCGCGATCCTGGAGACCCGGGATCGAATCCCACATCGGGCTCCCGGTGCATGGAGCCTGCTTCTCCCTCTGTCTGTGTCTCTGCCTCTCTGTCTCTCTCTGTGACTATCATAAAAAAAGAATCGAATTGAATCGTGTTGAAAAAAATCATAAAGAATCAAATCGAAAAGAATCGAATTCCATGTAACGAAAAGATTCGAATTGAAAAGAATCGAATCGAAACAAAAGAATCGAATCGAATCGACATGAATCAAAAAGAATCGAATCAAAACGAATCGAAAAGAAACAAATCAAGTAGAATCTAAAAGAATCGAATCGAATCCAATCGAAAAAATTCGAATAGAATTGAATCGAAAAGAATCAAAACGAATCGAACCGAAGAGAATCGATTCGAATCAAAATAAAAAGTATCGTATCAAATCGAATCGAAAAGAATCATATCAAATAGAATCGAAAGAATGGAATCAAATCTAAAACAATCGAATCGAATCGAAAAGAATCGCATTGAATGGAATAGAATCGAAAAGAATAGAATAGAATCGAAAGAAATCGAATAGAATCAAATCAAATCAAAAAGAATCGAATTGAATTGATCCTAACCAAAAGAAGCGAAATGAATCGACTCGAACCGAAAAAAACAAATCGAAAAGAATCTAATCTCAACGAAAATCATCGAAATGAATAGAATCGAAAAGAATCTAATTGAATCGAATCGAAAAGAATCGAATTCAATCAAAACGAATCGATTCGAATGGAATAGAAAAGAATAGAATAGAATCGAATCGAAAAGAATCGAATCGAATCGAAAAGAATCAATTGGATCTAATCAAAAAGAATCGAATCGTATCGACTCGAATCGAAAAGAATCCAATTGCATCATCGAATGGAAACTAATCGAATTGAATAGAATCGAAAAGAATCGAATCGAATCAAATCGAAATCAATCAAACTGAATTGATCGAAAAGAATCGAATTGAATCAAATCGAATCGAAATGAAAAGAATCGAATCGATTCAAATACAAAAGAATCGAATCGAAAAGAATCAAATCGACACGAAAAGAATCGAATCGAATCAAAAAGTATCGAATTGATTCGAAAACATTCGCATCGAAAAGAATCGAATTGAAATGAATCCGATCGAAATGAAAAGAATCTACTCGATTCGAATCCAAAAGAATCGAATCCAAAAGAATCGAATTGAATTGAATCAAAAGAAATGAATTGATTTGAATCCAAAAGGAACTAATCGCATCAAATCGAAAAAACTCGAATAGAATCAAATCGAATCAAAAAGAATCGAATAGATTCGAATAAAAAAGAATCGAATTGAGGGATCCCTGGGTGGCGCAGCGGTTTAGCGCCTGCCTTTGGCCCAGGGCGCGATCCTGGAGACCCGGGATCGAATCCCACATCGGGCTCCTGGTGCATGGAGCCTGCTTCTCCCTCTGCCTGTGTCTCTGCCTCTCTGTCTCTCTCTGTGACTATCATAAAAAAAAGAATCGAATTGAATCGTGTTGAAAAAAATCATAAAGAATCAAATCGAAAAGAATCGAATTCCATGTAACGAAAAGATTCGAATTGAAAAGAATCGAATCGAAACAAAAGAATCGAATCGACATGAATCAAAAAGAATCGAAACAAAACGAATCGAAAAGAAACAAATCAAGTAGAATCTAAAAGAATCGAATCGAATCCAATCGAAAAAATTCGAATAGAATTGAATCGAAAAGAATCAAAACGAATCGAACCGAAGAGAATCGATTCGAATCAAAATAAAAAGTATCGTAACAAATCGAATCGAAAAGAATCATATCAAATAGAATTGAAAGAATGGAATCAAATCTAAAACAATCGAATCGAATCGAAAAGAATCGCATTGAATGGAATAGAATCGAAAAGAATAGAATAGAATCGAAAGAAATCGAATAGAATCAAATCAAATCAAAAAGAATCGAATTGAATTGATCCTAACCAAAAGAAGCGAAATGAATCGACTCGAACCGAAAAAAACAAATCGAAAAGAATCTAATCTCAACGAAAATCATCGAAATGAATAGAATCGAAAAGAATCGAATTGAATCAAATCGAAAAGAATCGAATGGAATCCAATCGAAAAGAATCAAATTGAGTCGAATCGAAACAAATTGAATCCAATCGAAAAGAATCTAATTGAATCGAATCGAAAAGAATCGAATTCAATCAAAACGAATCGATTCGAATGGAATAGAAAAGAATAGAATAGAATCGAATCGAAAAGAATCAAATCGAATCGAAAAGAATCGAATCAAAACAAATTGAATCGAATCGAAAAGAAACGAATCGAACCGAATCAAAAAGAAAACAATCGAATCGAATCAAATACAAAAGAATCGCTTTGAATAGCATAGAATTGAAAAGAATCGAATCAATCGAATTGAAAACAATCGAATCGAAAAGAATCGAATCAAAAAAAGTCGAATCGAAAAGAAAACAATCGAATCGAATCGAATCTAAAAGAATCGTATTGAATTGAATCGAGTCGAAAAGACTCGAATCAAAAAGACTCGAATCGAATTGAATCAAATCGAAAAGAATCTAATAGAAACCACTCGAACAGAATCAAATCGAAATGATTCAAAATGAATCGAATAGAATAGAATCGAGAAAAATCGAATAGAATCGAAACGAACCGAAACGAAATGAATCGAAGAGAATCGATTAGAATCGAAATGAAAAGAATCGTATTGAATCGAATCGAAAAGAATCAAATCAAATCGAATCGAAAGAATTGAATCAAATCGAAAAGAATCCAATCGAATCGAAAAGAATCGAACTGAATGGAATCAAATCGAAAAGAATCGAATCGAATCGAAAAGAATGGAATCAAATTTAATGGAATCGAAAAGAATCGAATGGAATCGAAAAGAATCGAAATGAAACAAATCAGATCAAATGGAAAAGCATCAAATCGAATTGAAAAGAATCGAATCGAATCGAAATGAATCGAATCAAAAAGACTCGAATCGAAAAGAATCGAATCGAATCGAAAAACTCGAATCGAATTAAAAATATCAAATCGAATCGAATCGAAAAGAATCGAATTGAAAAGACTCGAATTAAAACGAATCGATTTGAAACGAAAAGAATCGAATCGAATCGAATCGAATTGAAAGAATCGAATTGAATAGAAAAAAATCGAATAGAAAAGAATCGAACCGAAAAGAAAAGAATCAAATTGAATCAGTCGATTAAATTCTAGTCGAATCGAATCAAAAAGCATGAAATCGAGTCGAATCGAATCGAAAAGAATCGAATCGAATCGAAAAGATTCGAATTGTATCTAATCAAAAAGAATCGAATCGTATCGACTCGAATCGAAAAGAATCCAATTGCATCATCGAATGGAAACTAATCCAATTGAATAGAATCGAAAAGAATCGAATCGAATCAAATCGAAATCAATCAAATTGAATTGATCGAAAAGAATCGAATTGAATCAAATCGAATCGAAATGAAAAGAATCGAATCGATTCAAATAGAAAAGAATCGAATCGAAAAGAATCAAATCGACACGAAAAGAATCGAATCGAATCAAAAAGTATCGAATTGATTCGAAAACATTCGAATCGAAAAGAATCGAATTGAAATGAATCCGATCGAAATGAAAAGAATCTACTCGATTCGAATCTAAAAGAATCGAATCCAAAAGAATCGAATCCAAAAGAATCGAATTGAATTGAATCAAAAGAAATGAATTGAATTGAATCCAAAAGGAACTAATCCCATCAAATCGAAAAAACTCGAATAGAATCAAATCGAATCAAAAAGAATCGAATAGATTCGAATCAAAAAGAATCGAATTGAGGGATCCCTGGGTGGCGCAGCGGTTTAGCGCCTGCCTTTGGCCCAGGGCGCGATCCTGGAGACCCGGGATCGAATCCCACATCGGGCTCCTGGTGCATGGAGCCTGCTTCTCCCTCTGCCTGTGTCTCTGCCTCTCTGTCTCTCTCTGTGACTATCATAAAAAAAAGAATCGAATTGAATCGTGTTGAAAAAAATCATAAAGAATCAAATCGAAAAGAATCGAATTCCATGTAACGAAAAGATTCGAATTGAAAAGAATCGAATCGAAACAAAAGAATCGAATCGAATCGACATGAATCAAAAAGAATCGAATCAAAACGAATCGAAAAGAAACAAATCAAGTAGAATCTAAAAGAATCGAATCGAATCCAATCGAAAAAATTCGAATAGAATTGAATCGAAAAGAATCAAAACGAATCGAACCGAAGAGAATCGATTCGAATCAAAATAAAAAGTATCGTATCAAATCGAATCGAAAAGAATCATATCAAATAGAATCGAAAGAATGGAATCAAATCTAAAACAATCGAATGGAATCGAAAAGAATCGCATTGAATGGAATAGAATCGAAAAGAATAGAATAGAATCGAAAGAAATCGAATAGAATCAAATCAAATCAAAAAGAATCGAATTGAATTGATCCTAACCAAAATAAGCGAAATGAATCGACTCGAACCGAAAAAAACAAATCGAAAAGAATCTAATCTCAACGAAAATCATCGAAATGAATAGAATCGAAAAGAATCGAATTGAATCAAATCGAAAAGAATCGAATGGAATCCAATCGAAAAGAATCAAATTGAGTCGAATCGAAACAAATTGAATCCAATCGAAAAGAATCTAATTGAATCGAATCGAAAAGAATCGAATTCAATGAAAACGAATCGATTCGAATGGAATAGAAAAGAATAGAATAGAATCGCATCGAAAAGAATCAAATCGAATCGAAAAGAATCGAATCAAAACGAATTTAATCGAATCGAAAAGAAACGAATCGAACCGAATCAAAAAGAAAACAATCGAATCGAATCAAATACAAAAGAATCGCTTTGAATAGCATAGAATTGAAAAGAATCGAATCAATCGAATTGAAAACAATCGAATCGAAAAGAATCGAATCAAAAAAAGTCGAATCGAAACGAAAACAATCGAATCGAATCGAATCTAAAAGAATCGTATTGAATTGAATCGAGTCGAAAAGACTCGAATCAAAAAGACTCGAATCGAATTGAATCAAATCGAAAAGAATCTAATAGAAACCACTCGAACAGAATCAAATCGAAATGATTCAAAATGAATCGAATAGAATAGAATCGAAAAAAATCGAAACGAATCGAAACGAACCGAAACGAAATGAATCGAAGAGAATCGATTAGAATCGAAATGAAAAGAATCGTATTGAATGGAATCGAAAAGAATCAAATCAAATCGAATCGAAAGAATTGAATCAAATCGAAAAGAATCCAATCGAATCGAAAAGAATCGAACTGAATGGAATCAAATCGAAAAGAATCGAATCGAATCGAAAAGAATGGAATCAAATTTAATGGAATCGAAAAGAATCGAATTGAATCGAAAAGAATCAAAATGAAACAAATCAGATCAAATGGAAAAGCATCAAATCGAATTGAAAAGAATCGAATCGAATCGAAATGAATCGAATCAAAAAGACTCGAATCGAAAAGAATCGAATCGAATCGAAAAGACTCGAATCGAATTAAAAATATCAAATCGAATCGAATCGAAAAGAATCGAATTGAAAAGACTCGAATTAAAACGAATCGATTTGAAACGAAAAGAATCGAATCGAATCGAATCGAATTGAAAGAATCGAATTGAATAGAAAAAAATCGAATAGAAAAGAATCGAACCGAAAAGAAAAGAATCAAATTGAATCAGACGATTAAATTCTAGTCGAATCGAATCAAAAAGCATGAAATCGAGTCGAATCGAATCGAAAAGAATCGAATCGAATCGAAAAGATTCGAATTGTATCTAATCAAAAAGAATCGAATCGTATCGCCTCGAATCGAAAAGAATCCAATTGCATCATCGAATGGAAACTAATCCAATTGAATAGAATCGAAAAGAATCGAATCGAATCAAATCGAAATCAATCAAATTGAATTGATCGAAAAGAATCGAATTGAATCAAATCGAATCGAAATGAAAAGAATCGAATCGATTCAAATAGAAAAGAATCGAATCGAAAAGAATCAAATCGACACGAAAAGAATCGAATCGAATCAAAAAGTATCGAATTGATTCGAAAACATTCGAATCGAAAAGAATCGAATTGAAATGAATCCGATCGAAATGAAAAGAATCTACTCGATTCGAATCTAAAGGAATCGAATCCAAAAGAATCGAATCCAAAAGAATCGAATTGAATTGAATCAAAAGAAATGAATTGAATTGAATCCAAAAGGAACTAATCCCATCAAATCGAAAAAACTCGAATAGAATCAAATCGAATCAAAAAGAATCGAATAGATTCGAATCAAAAAGAATCGAATTGAGGGATCCCTGGGTGGCGCAGCGGTTTAGCGCCTGCCTTTGGCCCAGGGCGCGATCCTGGAGACCCGGGATCGAATCCCACATCGGGCTCCTGGTGCATGGAGCCTGCTTCTCCCTCTGCCTGTGTCTCTGCCTCTCTGTCTCTCTCTGTGACTATCATAAAAAAAAGAATCGAATTGAATCGTGTTGAAAAAAATCATAAAGAATCAAATCGAAAAGAATCGAATTCCATGTAACGAAAAGATTCGAATTGAAAAGAATCGAATCGAAACAAAAGAATCGAATCGAATTGACATGAATCAAAAAGAATCGAATCAAAACGAATCGAAAAGAAACAAATCAAGTAGAATCTAAAAGAATCGAATCGAATCCAATCGAAAAAATTCGAATAGAATTGAATCGAAAAGAATCAAAACGAATCGAACCGAAGAGAATCGATTCGAATCAAAATAAAAAGTATCGTATCAAATCGAATCGAAAAGAATCATATCAAATAGAATCGAAAGAATGGAATCAAATCTAAAACAATCGAATCGAATCGAAAAGAATCGCATTGAATGGAATAGAATCGAAAAGAATAGAATAGAATCGAAAGAAATCGAATAGAATCAAATCAAATCAAAAAGAATCGAATTGAATTGATCCTAACCAAAAGAAGCGAAATGAATCGACTCGAACCGAAAAAAACAAATCGAAAAGAATCTAATCTCAACGAAAATCATCGAAATGAATAGAATCGAAAAGAATCGAATTGAATCAAATCGAAAAGAATCGAATGGAATCCAATCGAAAAGAATCAAATTGAGTCGAATCGAAACAAATTGAATCCAATCGAAAAGAATCTAATTGAATCGAATCGAAAAGAATCGAATTCAATCAAAACGAATCGATTCGAATGGAATAGAAAAGAATAGAATAGAATCGAATCGAAAAGAATCAAATCGAATCGAAAAGAATCGAATCAAAACGAATTGAAACGAATCGAAAAGAAACGAATCGAACCGAATCAAAAAGAAAACAATCGAATCGAATCAAATACAAAAGAATCGCTTTGAATAGCATAGAATTGAAAAGAATCGAATCAATCGAATTGAAAACAATCGAATCGAAAAGAATCGAATCAAAAAAAGTCGAATCGAAACGAAAACAATCGAATCGAATCGAATCTAAAAGAATCGTATTGAATTGAATCGAGTCGAAAAGACTCGAATCAAAAAGACTCGAATCGAATTGAATCAAATCGAAAAGAATCTAATAGAAACCACTCGAACAGAATCAAATCGAAATGATTCAAAATGAATCGAATAGAATAGAATCGAAAAAAATCGAAACGAATCGAAACGAACCGAAACAAAATGAATCGAAGAGAATCGATTAGAATCGAAATGAAAAGAATCGTATTGAATCGAATCGAAAAGAATCAAATCAAATCGAATCGAAAGAATTGAATCAAATCGAAAAGAATCCAATCGAATCGAAAAGAATCGAACTGAATGGAATCAAATCGAAAAGAATCGAATCGAATCGAAAAGAATGGAATCAAATTTAATGGAATCGAAAAGAATCGAATGGAATCGAAAAGAATCGAAATGAAACAAATCAGATCAAATGGAAAAGCATCAAATCGAATTGAAAAGAATCGAATCGAATCGAAATGAATCGAATCAAAAAGACTCGAATCGAAAAGAATCGAATCGAATCGAAAAGACTCGAATCGAATTAAAAATATCAAATCGAATCGAATCGAAAAGAATCGAATTGAAAAGACTCGAATTAAAACGAATCGATTTGAAACGAAAAGAATCGAATCGAATCGAATCGAATTGAAAGAATCGAATTGAATAGAAAAAAATCGAATAGAAAAGAATCGAACCGAAAAGAAAAGAATCAAATTGAATCAGTCGATTAAATTCTAGTCGAATCGAATCAAAAAGCATGAAATCGAGTCGAATCGAATCGAAAAGAATCGAATCGAATCGAAAAGATTCGAATTGTATCTAATCAAAAAGAATCGAATCGTATCGACTCGAATCGAAAAGAATCCAATTGCATCATCGAATGGAAACTAATCCAATTGAATAGAATCGAAAAGAATCGAATCGAATCAAATCGAAATCAATCAAATTGAATTGATCGAAAAGAATCGAATTGAATCAAATCGAATCGAAATGAAAAGAATCGAATCGATTCAAATAGAAAAGAATCGAATCGAAAAGAATCAAATCGACACGAAAAGAATCGAATCGAATCAAAAAGTATCGAATTGATTCGAAAACATTCGAATCGAAAAGAATCGAATTGAAATGAATCCGATCGAAATGAAAAGAATCTACTCGATTCGAATCTAAAAGAATCGAATCCAAAAGAATCGAATCCAAAAGAATCGAATTGAATTGAATCAAAAGAAATGAATTGAATTGAATCCAAAAGGAACTAATCCCATCAAATCGAAAAAACTCGAATAGAATCAAATCGAATCAAAAAGAATCGAATAGATTCGAATCAAAAAGAATCGAATTGAGGGATCCCTGGGTGGCGCAGCGGTTTAGCGCCTGCCTTTGGCCCAGGGCGCGATCCTGGAGACCCGGGATCGAATCCCACATCGGGCTCCTGGTGCATGGAGCCTGCTTCTCCCTCTGCCTGTGTCTCTGCCTCTCTGTCTCTCTCTGTGACTATCATAAAAAAAAGAATCGAATTGAATCGTGTTGAAAAAAATCATAAAGAATCAAATCGAAAAGAATCGAATTCCATGTAACGAAAAGATTCGAATTGAAAAGAATCGAATCGAAACAAAAGAATCGAATCGAATCGACATGAATCAAAAAGAATCGAATCAAAACGAATCGAAAAGAAACAAATCAAGTAGAATCTAAAAGAATCGAATCGAATCCAATCGAAAAAATTCGAATAGAATTGAATCGAAAAGAATCAAAACGAATCGAACCGAAGAGAATCGATTCGAATCAAAATAAAAAGTATCGTATCAAATCGAATCGAAAAGAATCATATCAAATAGAATCGAAAGAATGGAATCAAATCTAAAACAATCGAATGGAATCGAAAAGAATCGCATTGAATGGAATAGAATCGAAAAGAATAGAATAGAATCGAAAGAAATCGAATAGAATCAAATCAAATCAAAAAGAATCGAATTGAATTGATCCTAACCAAAAGAAGCGAAATGAATGGACTCGAACCGAAAAAAACAAATCGAAAAGAATCTAATCTCAACGAAAATCATCGAAATGAATAGAATCGAAAAGAATCGAATTGAATCAAATCGAAAAGAATCGAATGGAATCCAATCGAAAAGAATCAAATTGAGTCGAATCGAAACAAATTGAATCCAATCAAAAAAATCTAATTGAATCGAATCGAAAAGAATCGAATTCAATCAAAACGAATCGATTCGAATGGAATAGAAAAGAATAGAATACAATCGAATCGAAAAGAATCAAATCGAATCGAAAAGAATCGAATCAAAACGAATTGAATCGAATCGAAAAGAAACGAATCGAACCGAATCAAAAAGAAAACAATCGAATCGAATCAAATACAAAAGAATCGCTTTGAATAGCATAGAATTGAAAAGAATCGAATCAATCGAATTGAAAACAATCGAATCGAAAAGAATCGAATCAAAAAAAGTCGAATCGAAACGAAAACAATCGAATCGAATCGAATCTAAAAGAATCGTATTGAATTGAATCGAGTCGAAAAGACTCGAATCAAAAAGACTCGAATCGAATTGAATCAAATCGAAAAGAATCTAATAGAAACCACTCGAACAGAATCAAATCGAAATGATTCAAAATGAATCGAATAGAATAGAATCGAAAAAAATCGAAACGAATCGAAACGAACCGAAACGAAATGAATCGAAGAGAATCGATTAGAATCGAAATGAAAAGAATCGTATTGAATGGAATCGAAAAGAATCAAATCAAATCGAATCGAAAGAATTGAATCAAATCGAAAAGAATCCAATCGAATCGAAAAGAATCGAACTGAATGGAATCAAATCGAAAAGAATCGAATCGAATCGAAAAGAATGGAATCAAATTTAATGGAATCGAAAAGAATCGAATTGAATCGAAAAGAATCGAAATGAAACAAATCAGATCAAATGGAAAAGCATCAAATCGAATTGAAAAGAATCGAATCGAATCGAAATGAATCGAATCAAAAAGACTCGAATCGAAAAGAATCGAATCGAATCGAAAAGACTCGAATCGAATTAAAAATATCAAATCGAATCGAATCGAAAAGAATCGAATTGAAAAGACTCGAATTAAAACGAATCGATTTGAAACGAAAAGAATCGAATCGAATCGAATCGAATTGAAAGAATCGAATTGAATAGAAAAAAATCGAATAGAAAAGAATCGAACCGAAAAGAAAAGAATCAAATTGAATCAGTCGATTAAATTCTAGTCGAATCGAATCAAAAAGCATGAAATCGAGTCGAATCGAATCGAAAAGAATCGAATCGAATCGAAAAGATTCGAATTGTATCTAATCAAAAAGAATCGAATCGTATCGACTCGAATCGAAAAGAATCCAATTGCATCATCGAATGGAAACTAATCCAATTGAATAGAATCGAAAAGAATCGAATCGAATCAAATCGAAATCAATCAAATTGAATTGATCGAAAAGAATCGAATTGAATCAAATCGAATCGAAATGAAAAGAATCGAATCGATTCAAATAGAAAAGAATAGAATCGAAAAGAATCAAATCGACACGAAAAGAATCGAATCGAATCAAAAAGTATCGAATTGATTCGAAAACATTCGCATCGAAAAGAATCGAATTGAAATGAATCCGATCGAAATGAAAAGAATCTACTCGATTCGAATCTAAAAGAATCGAATCCAAAAGAATCGAATCCAAAAGAATCGAATTGAATTGAATCAAAAGAAATGAATTGAATTGAATCCAAAAGGAACTAATCGCATCAAATCGAAAAAACTCGAATAGAATCAAATCGAATCAAAAAGAATCGAATAGATTCGACTAAAAAAGAATCGAATTGAGGGATCCCTGGGTGGCGCAGCGGTTTAGCGCCTGCCTTTGGCCCAGGGCGCGATCCTGGAGACCCGGGATCGAATCCCACATCGGGCTCCTGGTGCATGGAGCCTGCTTCTCCCTCTGCCTGTGTCTCTGCCTCTCTGTCTCTCTCTGTGACTATCATAAAAAAAAGAATCGAATTGAATCGTGTTGAAAAAAATCATAAAGAATCAAATCGAAAAGAATCGAATTCCATGTAACGAAAAGATTCGAATTGAAAAGAATCGAATCGAAACAAAAGAATCGAATCGAATCGACATGAATCAAAAAGAATCGAATCAAAACGAATCGAAAAGAAACAAATCAAGTAGAATCTAAAAGAATCGAATCGAATCCAATCGAAAAAATTCGAATAGAATTGAATCGAAAAGAATCAAAACGAATCGAACCGAAGAGAATCGATTCGAATCAAAATAAAAAGTATCGTATCAAATCGAATCGAAAAGAATCATATCAAATAGAATCGAAAGAATGGAATCAAATCTAAAACAATCGAATGGAATCGAAAAGAATCGCATTGAATGGAATAGAATCGAAAAGAATAGAATAGAATCGAAAGAAATCGAATAGAATCAAATCAAATCAAAAAGAATCGAATTGAATTGATCCTAACCAAAAGAAGCGAAATGAATGGACTCGAACCGAAAAAAACAAATCGAAAAGAATCTAATCTCAACGAAAATCATCGAAATGAATAGAATCGAAAAGAATCGAATTGAATCAAATCGAAAAGAATCGAATGGAATCCAATCGAAAAGAATCAAATTGAGTCGAATCGAAACAAATTGAATCCAATCGAAAAGAATCTAATTGAATCGAATCGAAAAGAATCGAATTCAATCAAAACGAATCGATTCGAATGGAATAGAAAAGAATAGAATAGAATCGAATCGAAAAGAATCAAATCGAATCGAAAAGAATCGAATCAAAACGAATTTAATCGAATCGAAAAGAAACGAATCGAACCGAATCAAAAAGAAAACAATCGAATCGAATCAAATACAAAAGAATCGCTTTGAATAGCATAGAATTGAAAAGAATCGAATCAATCGAATTGAAAACAATCGAATCGAAAAGAATCGAATCAAAAAAAGTCGAATCGAAACGAAAACAATCGAATCGAATCGAATCTAAAAGAATCGTATTGAATTGAATCGAGTCGAAAAGACTCGAATCAAAAAGACTCGAATCGAATTGAATCAAATCGAAAAGAATCTAATAGAAACCACTCGAACAGAATCAAATCGAAATGATTCAAAATGAATCGAATAGAATAGAATCGAAAAAAATCGAAACGAATCGAAACGAACCGAAACGAAATGAATCGAAGAGAATCGATTAGAATCGAAATGAAAAGAATCGTATTGAATCGAATCGAAAAGAATCAAATCAAATCGAATCGAAAGAATTGAATCAAATCGAAAAGAATCCAATCGAATCGAAAAGAATCGAACTGAATGGAATCAAATCGAAAAGAATCGAATCGAATCGAAAAGAATGGAATCAAATTTAATGGAATCGAAAAGAATCGAATGGAATCGAAAAGAATCGAAATGAAACAAATCAGATCAAATGGAAAAGCATCAAATCGAATTGAAAAGAATCGAATCGAATCGAAATGAATCGAATCAAAAAGACTCGAATCGAAAAGAATCGAATCGAATCGAAAAGACTCGAATCGAATTAAAAATATCAAATCGAATCGAATCGAAAAGAATCGAATTGAAAAGACTCGAATTAAAACGAATCGATTTGAAACGAAAAGAATCGAATCGAATCGAATTGAAAGAATCGAATTGAATAGAAAAAAATCGAATAGAAAAGAATCGAACCGAAAAGAAAAGAATCAAATTGAATCAGTCGATTAAATTCTAGTCGAATCGAATCAAAAAGCATGAAATCGAGTCGAATCGAATCGAAAAGAATCGAATCGAATCGAAAAGATTCGAATTGTATCTAATCAAAAAGAATCGAATCGTATCGACTCGAATCGAAAAGAATCCAATTGCATCATCGAATGGAAACTAATCCAATTGAATAGAATCGAAAAGAATCGAATCGAATCAAATCGAAATCAATCAAATTGAATTGATCGAAAAGAATCGAATTGAATCAAATCGAATCGAAATGAAAAGAATCGAATCGATTCAAATAGAAAAGAATCGAATCGAAAAGAATCAAATCGACACGAAAAGAATCGAATCGAATCAAAAAGTATCGAATTGATTCGAAAACATTCGAATCGAAAAGAATCGAATTGAAATGAATCCGATCGAAATGAAAAGAATCTACTCGATTCGAATCTAAAAGAATCGAATCCAAAAGAATCGAATCCAAAAGAATCGAATTGAATTGAATCAAAAGAAATGAATTGAATTGAATCCAAAAGGAACTAATCCCATCAAATCGAAAAAACTCGAATAGAATCAAATCGAATCAAAAAGAATCGAATAGATTCGAATCAAAAAGAATCGAATTGAGGGATCCCTGGGTGGCGCAGCGGTTTAGCGCCTGCCTTTGGCCCAGGGCGCGATCCTGGAGACCCTGGATCGAATCCCACATCGGGCTCCTGGTGCATGGAGCCTGCTTCTCCCTCTGCCTGTGTCTCTGCCTCTCTGTCTCTCTCTGTGACTATCATAAAAAAAAGAATCGAATTGAATCGTGTTGAAAAAAATCATAAAGAATCAAATCGAAAAGAATCGAATTCCATGTAACGAAAAGATTCGAATTGAAAAGAATCGAATCGAAACAAAAGAATCGAATCGAATCGACATGAATCAAAAAGAATCGAATCAAAACGAATCGAAAAGAAACAAATCAAGTAGAATCTAAAAGAATCGAATCGAATCCAATCGAAAAAATTCGAATAGAATTGAATCGAAAAGAATCAAAACGAATCGAACCGAAGAGAATCGATTCGAATCAAAATAAAAAGTATCGTATCAAATCGAATCGAAAAGAATCATATCAAATAGAATCGAAAGAATGGAATCAAATCTAAAACAATCGAATCGAATCGAAAAGAATCGCATTGAATGGAATAGAATCGAAAAGAATAGAATAGAATCGAAAGAAATCGAATAGAATCAAATCAAATCAAAAAGAATCGAATTGAATTGATCCTAACCAAAAGAAGCGAAATGAATGGACTCGAACCGAAAAAAACAAATCGAAAAGAATCTAATCTCAACGAAAATCATCGAAATGAATAGAATCGAAAAGAATCGAATTGAATCAAATCGAAAAGAATCGAATGGAATCCAATCGAAAAGAATCAAATTGAGTCGAATCGAAACAAATTGAATCCAATCGAAAAGAATCTAATTGAATCGAATCGAAAAGAATCGAATTCAATCAAAACGAATCGATTCGAATGGAATAGAAAAGAATAGAATACAATCGAATCGAAAAGAATCAAATCGAATCGAAAAGAATCGAATCAAAACGAATTGAATCGAATCGAAAAGAAACGAATCGAACCGAATCAAAAAGAAAACAATCGAATCGAATCAAATACAAAAGAATCGCTTTGAATAGCATAGAATTGAAAAGAATCGAATCAATCGAATTGAAAACAATCGAATCGAAAAGAATCGAATCAAAAAAAGTCGAATCGAAACGAAAACAATCGAATCGAATCGAATCTAAAAGAATCGTATTGAATTGAATCGAGTCGAAAAGACTCGAATCAAAAAGACTCGAATCGAATTGAATCAAATCGAAAAGAATCTAATAGAAACCACTCGAACAGAATCAAATCGAAATGATTCAAAATGAATCGAATAGAATAGAATCGAAAAAAATCGAAACGAATCGAAACGAACCGAAACGAAATGAATCGAAGAGAATCGATTAGAATCGAAATGAAAAGAATCGTATTGAATCGAATCGAAAAGAATCAAATCAAATCGAATCGAAAGAATTGAATCAAATCGAAAAGAATCCAATCGAATCGAAAAGAATCGAACTGAATGGAATCAAATCGAAAAGAATCGAATCGAATCGAAAAGAATGGAATCAAATTTAATGGAATCGAAAAGAATCGAATTGAATCGAAAAGAATCGAAATGAAACAAATCAGATCAAATGGAAAAGCATCAAATCGAATTGAAAAGAATCGAATCGAATCGAAATGAATCGAATCAAAAAGACTCGAATCGAAAAGAATCGAATCGAATCGAAAAGACTCGAATCGAATTAAAAATATCAAATCGAATCGAATCGAAAAGAATCGAATTGAAAGGACTCGAATTAAAACGAATCGATTTGAAACGAAAAGAATCGAATCGAATCGAATCGAATTGAAAGAATCGAATTGAATAGAAAAAAATCGAATAGAAAAGAATCGAACCGAAAAGAAAAGAATCAAATTGAATCAGTCGATTAAATTCTAGTCGAATCGAATCAAAAAGCATGAAATCGAGTCGAATCGAATCGAAAAGAATCGAATCGAATCGAAAAGATTCGAATTGTATCTAATCAAAAAGAATCGAATCGTATCGACTCGAATCGAAAAGAATCCAATTGCATCATCGAATGGAAACTAATCCAATTGAATAGAATCGAAAAGAATCGAATCGAATCAAATCGAAATCAATCAAATTGAATTGATCGAAAAGAATCGAATTGAATCAAATCGAATCGAAATGAAAAGAATCGAATCGATTCAAATAGAAAAGAATAGAATCGAAAAGAATCAAATCGACACGAAAAGAATCGAATCGAATCAAAAAGTATCGAATTGATTCGAAAACATTCGCATCGAAAAGAATCGAATTGAAATGAATCCGATCGAAATGAAAAGAATCTACTCGATTCGAATCTAAAAGAATCGAATCCAAAAGAATCGAATCCAAAAGAATCGAATTGAATTGAATCAAAAGAAATGAATTGAATTGAATCCAAAAGGAACTAATCGCATCAAATCGAAAAAACTCGAATAGAATCAAATCGAATCAAAAAGAATCGAATAGATTCGACTAAAAAAGAATCGAATTGAGGGATCCCTGGGTGGCGCAGCGGTTTAGCGCCTGCCTTTGGCCCAGGGCGCGATCCTGGAGACCCGGGATCGAATCCCACATCGGGCTCCTGGTGCATGGAGCCTGCTTCTCCCTCTGCCTGTGTCTCTGCCTCTCTGTCTCTCTCTGTGACTATCATAAAAAAAAGAATCGAATTGAATCGTGTTGAAAAAAATCATAAAGAATCAAATCGAAAAGAATCGAATTCCATGTAACGAAAAGATTCGAATTGAAAAGAATCGAATCGAAACAAAAGAATCGAATCGAATCGACATGAATCAAAAAGAATCGAATCAAAACGAATCGAAAAGAAACAAATCAAGTAGAATCTAAAAGAATCGAATCGAATCCAATCGAAAAAATTCGAATAGAATTGAATCGAAAAGAATCAAAACGAATCGAACCGAAGAGAATCGATTCGAATCAAAATAAAAAGTATCGTATCAAATCGAATCGAAAAGAATCATATCAAATAGAATCGAAAGAATGGAATCAAATCTAAAACAATCGAATCGAATCGAAAAGAATCGCATTGAATGGAATAGAATCGAAAAGAATAGAATAGAATCGAAAGAAATCGAATAGAATCAAATCAAATCAAAAAGAATCGAATTGAATTGATCCTAACCAAAAGAAGCGAAATGAATGGACTCGAACCGAAAAAAACAAATCGAAAAGAATCTAATCTCAACGAAAATCATCGAAATGAATAGAATCGAAAAGAATCGAATTGAATCAAATCGAAAAGAATCGAATGGAATCCAATCGAAAAGAATCAAATTGAGTCGAATCGAAACAAATTGAATCCAATCGAAAAGAATCTAATTGAATCGAATCGAAAAGAATCGAATTCAATCAAAACGAATCGATTCGAATGGAATAGAAAAGAATAGAATACAATCGAATCGAAAAGAATCAAATCGAATCGAAAAGAATCGAATCAAAACGAATTGAATCGAATCGAAAAGAAACGAATCGAACCGAATCAAAAAGAAAACAATCGAATCGAATCAAATACAAAAGAATCGCTTTGAATAGCATAGAATTGAAAAGAATCGAATCAATCGAATTGAAAACAATCGAATCGAAAAGAATCGAATCAAAAAAAGTCGAATCGAAACGAAAACAATCGAATCGAATCGAATCTAAAAGAATCGTATTGAATTGAATCGAGTCGAAAAGACTCGAATCAAAAAGACTCGAATCGAATTGAATCAAATCGAAAAGAATCTAATAGAAACCACTCGAACAGAATCAAATCGAAATGATTCAAAATGAATCGAATAGAATAGAATCGAAAAAAATCGAAACGAATCGAAACGAACCGAAACGAAATGAATCGAAGAGAATCGATTAGAATCGAAATGAAAAGAATCGTATTGAATCGAATCGAAAAGAATCAAATCAAATCGAATCGAAAGAATTGAATCAAATCGAAAAGAATCCAATCGAATCGAAAAGAATCGAACTGAATGGAATCAAATCGAAAAGAATCGAATCGAATCGAAAAGAATGGAATCAAATTTAATGGAATCGAAAAGAATCGAATGGAATCGAAAAGAATCGAAATGAAACAAATCAGATCAAATGGAAAAGCATCAAATCGAATTGAAAAGAATCGAATCGAATCGAAATGAATCGAATCAAAAAGACTCGAATCGAAAAGAATCGAATCGAATCGAAAAGACTCGAATCGAATTAAAAATATCAAATCGAATCGAATCGAAAAGAATCGAATTGAAAAGACTCGAATTAAAACGAATCGATTTGAAACGAAAAGAATCGAATCGAATCGAATCGAATTGAAAGAATCGAATTGAATAGAAAAAAATCGAATAGAAAAGAATCGAACCGAAAAGAAAAGAATCAAATTGAATCAGTCGATTAAATTCTAGTCGAATCGAATCAAAAAGCATGAAATCGAGTCGAATCGAATCGAAAAGAATCGAATCGAATCGAAAAGATTCGAATTGTATCTAATCAAAAAGAATCGAATCGTATCGACTCGAATCGAAAAGAATCCAATTGCATCATCGAATGGAAACTAATCCAATTGAATAGAATCGAAAAGAATCGAATCGAATCAAATCGAAATCAATCAAATTGAATTGATCGAAAAGAATCGAATTGAATCAAATCGAATCGAAATGAAAAGAATCGAATCAATTCAAATAGAAAAGAATCGAATCGAAAAGAATCAAATCGACACGAAAAGAATCGAATCGAATCAAAAAGTATCGAATTGATTCGAAAACATTCGAATCGAAAAGAATCGAATTGAAATGAATCCGATCGAAATGAAAAGAATCTACTCGATTCGAATCTAAAAGAATCGAATCCCAAAGAATCGAATCCAAAAGAATCGAATTGAATTGAATCAAAAGAAATGAATTGAATTGAATCCAAAAGGAACTAATCGCATCAAATCGAAAAAACTCGAATAGAATCAAATCGAATCAAAAAGAATCGAATAGATTCGAATCAAAAAGAATCGAATTGAGGGATCCCTGGGTGGCGCAGCGGTTTAGCGCCTGCCTTTGGCCCAGGGCGCGATCCTGGAGACCCGGGATCGAATCCCACATCGGGCTCCTGGTGCATGGAGCCTGCTTCTCCCTCTGCCTGTGTCTCTGCCTCTCTGTCTCTCTCTGTGACTATCATAAAAAAAAGAATCGAATTGAATCGTGTTGAAAAAAATCATAAAGAATCAAATCGAAAAGAATCGAATTCCATGTAACGAAAAGATTCGAATTGAAAAGAATCGAATCGAAACAAAAGAATCGAATCGAATCGACATGAATCAAAAAGAATCGAATCAAAACGAATCGAAAAGAAACAAATCAAGTAGAATCTAAAAGAATCGAATCGAATCCAATCGAAAAAATTCGAATAGAATTGAATCGAAAAGAATCAAAACGAATCGAACCGAAGAGAATCGATTCGAATCAAAATAAAAAGTATCGTATCAAATCGAATCGAAAAGAATCATATCAAATAGAATCGAAAGAATGGAATCAAATCTAAAACAATCGAATCGAATCGAAAAGAATCGCATTGAATGGAATAGAATCGAAAAGAATAGAATAGAATCGAAAGAAATCGAATAGAATCAAATCAAATCAAAAAGAATCGAATTGAATTGATCCTAACCAAAAGAAGCGAAATGAATCGACTCGAACCGAAAAAAACAAATCGAAAAGAATCTAATCTCAACGAAAATCATCGAAATGAATAGAATCGAAAAGAATCGAATTGAATCAAATCGAAAAGAATCGAATGGAATCCAATCGAAAAGAATCAAATTGAGTCGAATCGAAACAAATTGAATCCAATCGAAAAGAATCTAATTGAATCGAATCGAAAAGAATCGAATTCAATCAAAACAAATCGATTCGAATGGAATAGAAAAGAATAGAATAGAATCGAATCGAAAAGAATCGAATCGAATCGAAAAGAATCGAATTGTGTCTAATCAAAAAGAATCGAATCGTATCGACTCGAATCGAAAAGAATCCAATTGCATCATCGAATGGAAACTAATCGAATTGAATAGAATCGAAAAGAATCGAATCGAATCAAATCGAAATCAATCAAACTGAATTGATCGAAAAGAATCGAATTGAATCAAATCGAATCGAAATGAAAAGAATCGAATCGATTCAAATACAAAAGAATCGAATCGAAAAGAATCAACTCGACACGAAAAGAATCGAATCGAATCAAAAAGTATCGAATTGATTCGAAAACATTCGCATCGAAAAGAATCGAATTGAAATGAATCCGATCGAAATGAAAAGAATCTACTCGATTCGAATCCAAAAGAATCGAATCCAAAAGAATCGAATCGAATCCAAAAGAATCGAATTGATTTGAATCAAAAGAAATGAATTGAATTGAATCCAAAAGGAACTAATCGCATCAAATCGAAAAAACTCGAATAGAATCAAATCGAATCAAAAAGAATCGAATAGATTCGACTAAAAAAGAATCGAATTGAGGGATCCCTGGGTGGCGCAGCGGTTTAGCGCCTGCCTTTGGCCCAGGGCGCGATCCTGGAGACCCGGGATCGAATCCCACATCGGGCTCCTGGTGCATGGAGCCTGCTTCTCCCTCTGCCTGTGTCTCTGCCTCTCTGTCTCTCTCTGTGACTATCATTAAAAAAAGAATCGAATTGAATCGTGTTGAAAAAAATCATAAAGAATCAAATCGAAAAGAATCGAATTCCATGTAACGAAAAGATTCGAATTGAAAAGAATCGAATCGAAACAAAAGAATCGAATCGAATCGACATGAATCAAAAAGAATCGAATCAAAACGAATCGAAAAGAAACAAATCAAGTAGAATCTAAAAGAATCGAATCGAATCCAATCGAAAAAATTCGAATAGAATTCAATCGAAAAGAATCAAAACGAATCGAACCGAAGAGAATCGATTCGAATCAAAATAAAAAGTATCGTATCAAATCGAATCGAAAAGAATCATATCAAATAGAATCGAAAGAATGGAATCAAATCTAAAACAATCGAATCGAATCGAAAAGAATCGCATTGAATGGAATAGAATCGAAAAGAATAGAATAGAATCCAAAGAAATCGAATAGAATCAAATCAAATCAAAAAGAATCGAATTGAATTGATCCTAACCAAAAGAAGCGAAATGAATGGACTCGAACCGAAAAAAACAAATCGAAAAGAATCTAATCTCAACGAAAATCATCGAAATGAATAGAATCGAAAAGAATCGAATTGAATCAAATCGAAAAGAATCGAATGGAATCCAATCGAAAAGAATCAAATTGATTCGAATCGAAACAAATTGAATCCAATCGAAAAGAATCTAATTGAATCGAATCGAAAAGAATCGAATTCAATCAAAACGAATCGATTCGAATGGAATAGAAAAGAATAGAATAGAATCGAATCGAAAAGAATCGAATCGAATCGAAAAGAATCGAATTGTATCTAATCAAAAAGAATCGAATCGTATCGACTCGAATCGAAAAGAATCCAATTGCATCATCGAATGGAAACTCATCGAATTGAATATAATCGAAAAGAATCGAATCGAATCAAATCGAAATCAATCAAACTGAATTGATCGAAAAGAATCGAATTGAATCAAATCGAATCGAAATGAAAAGAATCGAATCGATTCAAATACAAAAGAATCGAATCGAAAAGAATCAATTCGACACGAAAAGAATCGAATCGAATCAAAAAGTATCGAATTGATTCGAAAACATTCGCATCGAAAAGAATCGAATTGAAATGAATCCGATCGAAATGAAAAGAATCTACTCGATTCGAATCCAAAAGAATCGAATCCAAAAGAATCGAATCGAATCCAAAAGAATCGAATTGATTTGAATCAAAAGAAATGAATTGAATTGAATCCAAAAGGAACTAATCGCATCAAATCGAAAAAACTCGAATAGAATCAAATCGAATCAAAAAGAATCGAATAGATTCGACTAAAAAAGAATCGAATTGAGGGATCCCTGGGTGGCGCAGCGGTTTAGCGCCTGCCTTTGGCCCAGGGCGCGATCCTGGAGACCCGGGATCGAATCCCACATCGGGCTCCTGGTGCATGGAGCCTGCTTCTCCCTCTGCCTGTGTCTCTGCCTCTCTGTCTCTCTCTGTGACTATCATAAAAAAAAGAATCGAATTGAATCGTGTTGAAAAAAATCATAAAGAATCAAATCGAAAAGAATCGAATTCCATGTAACGAAAAGATTCGAATTGAAAAGAATCGAATCGAAACAAAAGAATCGAATCGAATCGACATGAATCAAAAAGAATCGAATCAAAACGAATCGAAAAGAAACAAATCAAGTAGAATCTAAAAGAATCGAATCGAATCCAATCGAAAAAATTCGAATAGAATTGAATCGAAAAGAATCAAAACGAATCGAACCGAAGAGAATAGATTCGAATCAAAATAAAAAGTATCGTATCAAATCGAATCGAAAAGAATCATATCAAATAGAATCGAAAGAATGGAATCAAATCTAAAACAATCGAATCGAATCGAAAAGAATCGCATTGAATGGAATAGAATCGAAAAGAATAGAATAGAATCGAAAGAAATCGAATAGAATCAAATCAAATAAAAAAGAATCGAATTGAATTGATCCTAACCAAAAGAAGCGAAATGAATCGACTCGAACCGAAAAAAACAAATCGAAAAGAATCTAATCTCAACGAAAATCATCGAAATGAATAGAATCGAAAAGAATCGAATTGAATCAAATTGAAAAGAATCGAATGGAATCCAATCGAAAAGAATCAAATTGATTCGAATCGAAACAAATTGAATCCAATCGAAAAGAATCTAATTGAATCGAATCGAAAAGAATCGAATTCAATCAAAACGAATCGATTCGAATGGAATAGAAAAGAATAGAATAGATCGAATCGAAAAGAATCAAATCGAATCGAAAAGAATCGAATCAAAACGAATTTAATCGAATCGAAAAGAAACGAATCGAACCGAATCAAAAAGAAAACAATCGAATCGAATCAAATACAAAAGAATCGCTTTGAATAGCATAGAATTGAAAAGAATCGAATCAATCGAATTGAAAACAATCGAATCGAAAAGAATCGAATCAAAAAAAGTCGAATCGAAACGAAAACAATCGAATCGAATCGAATCTAAAAGAATCGTATTGAATTGAATCGAGTCGAAAAGACTCGAATCAAAAAGACTCGAATCGAATTGAATCAAATCGAAAAGAATCTAATAGAAACCGCTCGAACAGAATCAAATCGAAATGATTCAAAATGAATCGAATAGAATAGAATCGAAAAAAATCGAAACGAATCGAAACGAACCGAAACGAAATGAATCGAAGAGAATCGATTAGAATCGAAATGAAAAGAATCGTATTGAATCGAATCGAAAAGAATCAAATCAAATCGAATCGAAAGAATTGAATCAAATCGAAAAGAATCCAATCGAATCGAAAAGAATCGAACTGAATGGAATCAAATCGAAAAGAATCGAATCGAATCGAAAAGAATGGAATCAAATTTAATGGAATCGAAAAGAATCGAATTGAATCGAAAAGAATCGAAATGAAACAAATCAGATCAAATGGAAAAGCATCAAATCGAATTGAAAAGAATCGAATCGAATCGAAATGAATCGAATCAAAAAGACTCGAATCGAAAAGAATCGAATCGAATCGAAAAGACTCGAATCGAATTAAAAATATCAAATCGAATCGAATCGAAAAGAATCGAATTGAAAAGACTCGAATTAAAACGAATCGATTTGAAACGAAAAGAATCGAATCGAATCGAATCGAATTGAAAGAATCGAATTGAATAGAAAAAAATCGAATAGAAAAGAATCGAACCGAAAAGAAAAGAATCAAATTGAATCAGTCGATTAAATTCTAGTCGAATCGAATCAAAAAGCATGAAATCGAGTCGAATCGAATCGAAAAGAATCGAATCGAATCGAAAAGATTCGAATTGTATCTAATCAAAAAGAATCGAATCGTATCGACTCGAATCGAAAAGAATCCAATTGCATCATCGAATGGAAACTAATCCAATTGAATAGAATCGAAAAGAATCGAATCGAATCAAATCGAAATCAATCAAATTGAATTGATCGAAAAGAATCGAATTGAATCAAATCGAATCGAAATGAAAAGAATCGAATCGATTCAAATACAAAAGAATCGAATCGAAAAGAATCAACTCGACACGAAAAGAATCGAATCGAATCAAAAAGTATCGAATTGATTCGAAAACATTCGCATCGAAAAGAATCGAATTGAAATGAATCCGATCGAAATGAAAAGAATCTACTCGATTCGAATCTAAAAGAATCGAATCCAAAAGAATCGAATCCAAAAGAATCGAATTGAATTGAATCAAAAGAAATGAATTGAATTGAATCCAAAAGGAACTAATCGCATCAAATCGAAAAAACTCGAATAGAATCAAATCGAATCAAAAAGAATCGAATAGATTCGACTAAAAAAGAATCGAATTGAGGGATCCCTGGGTGGCGCAGCGGTTTAGCGCCTGCCTTTGGCCCAGGGCGCGATCCTGGAGACCCGGGATCGAATCCCACATCGGGCTCCTGGTGCATGGAGCCTGCTTCTCCCTCTGCCTGTGTCTCTGCCTCTCTGTCTCTCTCTGTGACTATCATAAAAAAAAGAATCGAATTGAATCGTGTTGAAAAAAATCATAAAGAATCAAATCGAAAAGAATCGAATTCCATGTAACGAAAAGATTCGAATTGAAAAGAATCGAATCGAAACAAAAGAATCGAATCGAATCGACATGAATCAAAAAGAATCGAATCAAAACGAATCGAAAAGAAACAAATCAAGTAGAATCTAAAAGAATCGAATCGAATCCAATCGAAAAAATTCGAATAGAATTCAATCGAAAAGAATCAAAACGAATCGAACCGAAGAGAATCGATTCGAATCAAAATAAAAAGTATCGTATCAAATCGAATCGAAAAGAATCATATCAAATAGAATCGAAAGAATGGAATCAAATCTAAAACAATCGAATGGAATCGAAAAGAATCGCATTGAAGGGAATAGAATCGAAAAGAATAGAATAGAATCGAAAGAAATCGAATAGAATCAAATCAAATCAAAAAGAATCGAATTGAATTGATCCAAACCAAAAGAAGCGAAATGAATGGACTCGAACCGAAAAAAACAAATCGAAAAGAATCTAATCTCAACGAAAATCATCGAAATGAATAGAATCGAAAAGAATCGAATTGAATCAAATTGAAAAGAATCGAATGGAATCCAATCGAAAAGAATCAAATTGATTCGAATCGAAACAAATTGAATCCAATCGAAAAGAATCTAATTGAATCGAATCGAAAAGAATCGAATTCAATCAAAACAAATCGATTCGAATGGAATAGAAAAGAATAGAATAGAATCGAATCGAAAAGAATCGAATCGAATCGAAAAGAATCGAATTGTATCTAATCAAAAAGAATCGAATCGTATCGACTCGAATCGAAAAGAATCCAATTGCATCATCGAATGGAAACTAATCGAATTGAATAGAATCGAAAAGAATCGAATCGAATCAAATCGAAATCAATCAAACTGAATTGATCGAAAAGAATCGAATTGAATCAAATCGAATCGAAATGAAAAGAATCGAATCGATTCAAATACAAAAGAATCGAATCGAAAAGAATCAAATCGACACGAAAAGAATCGAATCGAATCAAAAAGTATCGAATTGATTCGAAAACATTCGCATCGAAAAGAATCGAATTGAAATGAATCCGATCGAAATTAAAAGAATCTACTCGATTCGAATCCAAAAGAATCGAATCCAAAAGAATCGAATCGAATCCAAAAGAATCGAATTGATTTGAATCAAAAGAAATGAATTGAATTGAATCCAAAAGGAACTAATCGCATCAAATCGAAAAAACTCGAATAGAATCAAATCGAATCAAAAAGAATCGAATAGATTCGACTAAAAAAGAATCGAATTGAGGGATCCCTGGGTGGCGCAGCGGTTTAGCGCCTGCCTTTGGCCCAGGGCGCGATCCTGGAGACCCGGGATCGAATCCCACATCGGGCTCCTGGTGCATGGAGCCTGCTTCTCCCTCTGCCTGTGTCTCTGCCTCTCTGTCTCTCTCTGTGACTATCATAAAAAAAAGAATCGAATTGAATCGTGTTGAAAAAAATCATAAAGAATCAAATCGAAAAGAATCGAATTCCATGTAACGAAAAGATTCGAATTGAAAAGAATCGAATCGAAACAAAAGAATCGAATCGAATCGACATGAATCAAAAAGAATCGAATCAAAACGAATCGAAAAGAAACAAATCAAGTAGAATCTAAAAGAATCGAATCGAATCCAATCGAAAAAATTCGAATAGAATTGAATCGAAAAGAATCAAAACGAATCGAACCGAAGAGAATCGATTCGAATCAAAATAAAAAGTATCGTATCAAATCGAATCGAAAAGAATCATATCAAATAGAATCGAAAGAATGGAATCAAATCTAAAACAATCGAATGGAATCGAAAAGAATCGCATTGAATGGAATAGAATCGAAAAGAATAGAATAGAATCGAAAGAAATCGAATAGAATCAAATCAAATCAAAAAGAATCGAATTGAATTGATCCTAACCAAAATAAGCGAAATGAATCGACTCGAACCGAAAAAAACAAATCGAAAAGAATCTAATCTCGACGAAAATCATCGAAATGAATAGAATCGAAAAGAATCGAATTGAATCAAATCGAAAAGAATCGAATGGAATCCAATCGAAAAGAATCAAATTGATTCGAATCGAAACAAATTGAATCCAATCGAAAAGAATCTAATTGAATCGAATCGAAAAGAATCGAATTCAATCAAAACGAATCGATTCGAATGGAATAGAAAAGAATAGAATAGAATCGAATCGAAAAGAATCAAATCGAATCGAAAAGAATCGAATCAAAAAGAATTGAATCGAATCGAAAAGAAACGAATAGAACCGAATCAAAAAGAAAACAATCGAATCGAATCAAATGCAAAAGAATCGCTTTGAATAGCATAGAATTGAAAAGAATCGAATCAATCGAATTGAAAACAATCGAATCGAAAAGAATCGAATCAAAAAAAGTCGAATCGAAACGAAAACAATCGAATCGAATCGAATCTAAAAGAATCGTATTGAATTGAATCGAGTCGAAAAGACTCGAATCAAAAAGACTCGAATCGAATTGAATCAAATCGAAAAGAATCTAATAGAAACCACTCGAACAGAATCAAATCGAAATGATTCAAAATGAATCGAATAGAATAGAATCGAAAAAAATCGAAACGAATCGAAACGAACCGAAACGAAATGAATCGAAGAGAATCGATTAGAATCGAAATGAAAAGAATCGTATTGAATCGAATCGAAAAGAATCAAATCAAATCGAATCGAAAGAATTGAATCAAATCGAAAAGAATCCAATCGAATCGAAAAGAATCGAACTGAATGGAATCAAATCGAAAAGAATCGAATCGAATCGAAAAGAATGGAATCAAATTTAATGGAATCGAAAAGAATCGAATTGAATCGAAAAGAATCGAAATGAAACAAATCAGATCAAATGGAAAAGCATCAAATCGAATTGAAAAGAATCGAATCGAATCGAAATGAATCGAATCAAAAAGACTCGAATCGAAAAGAATCGAATCGAATCGAAAAGACTCGAATCGAATTAAAAATATCAAATCGAATCGAATCGAAAAGAATCGAATTGAAAAGACTCGAATTAAAACGAATCGATTTGAAACGAAAAGAATCGAATCGAATCGAATCGAATTGAAAGAATCGAATTGAATAGAAAAAAATCGAATAGAAAAGAATCGAACCGAAAAGAAAAGAATCAAATTGAATCAGTCGATTAAATTCTAGTCGAATCGAATCAAAAAGCATGAAATCGAGTCGAATCGAATCGAAAAGAATCGAATCGAATCGAAAAGATTCGAATTGTATCTAATCAAAAAGAATCGAATCGTATCGACTCGAATCGAAAAGAATCCAATTGCATCATCGAATGGAAACTAATCCAATTGAATAGAATCGAAAAGAATCGAATCGAATCAAATCGAAATCAATCAAATTGAATTGATCGAAAAGAATCGAATTGAATCAAATCGAATCGAAATGAAAAGAATCGAATCGATTCAAATAGAAAAGAATCGAATCGAAAAGAATCAAATCGACACGAAAAGAATCGAATCGAATCAAAAAGTATCGAATTGATTCGAAAACATTCGAATCGAAAAGAATCGAATTGAAATGAATCCGATCGAAATGAAAAGAATCTACTCGATTCGAATCCAAAAGAATCGAATCCAAAAGAATCGAATCCAAAAGAATCGAATTGAATTGAATCAAAAGAAATGAATTGAATTGAATCCAAAAGGAACTAATCGCATCAAATCGAAAAAACTCGAATAGAATCAAATCGAATCAAAAAGAATCGAATAGATTCGAATAAAAAAGAATCGAATTGAGGGATCCCTGGGTGGCGCAGCGGTTTAGCGCCTGCCTTTGGCCCAGGGCGCGATCCTGGAGACCCGGGATCGAATCCCACATCGGGCTCCTGGTGCATGGAGCCTGCTTCTCCCTCTGCCTGTGTCTCTGCCTCTCTGTCTCTCTCTGTGACTATCATAAAAAAAAGAATCGAATTGAATCGTGTTGAAAAAAATCATAAAGAATCAAATCGAAAAGAATCGAATTCCATGTAACGAAAAGATTCGAATTGAAAAGAATCGAATCGAAACAAAAGAATCGAATCGAATCGACATGAATCAAAAAGAATCGAATCAAAACGAATCGAAAAGAAACAAATCAAGTAGAATCTAAAAGAATCGAATCGAATCCAATCGAAAAAATTCGAATAGAATTGAATCGAAAAGAATCAAAACGAATCGAACCGAAGAGAATCGATTCGAATCAAAATAAAAAGTATCGTATCAAATCGAATCGAAAAGAATCATATCAAATAGAATCGAAAGAATGGAATCAAATCTAAAACAATCGAATCGAATCGAAAAGAATCGCATTGAATGGAATAGAATCGAAAAGAATAGAATAGAATCGAAAGAAATCGAATAGAATCAAATCAAATCAAAAAGAATCGAATTGAATTGATCCTAACCAAAAGAAGCGAAATGAATCGACTCGAACCGAAAAAAACAAATCGAAAAGAATCTAATCTCAACGAAAATCATCGAAATGAATAGAATCGAAAAGAATCGAATTGAATCAAATTGAAAAGAATCGAATGGAATCCAATCGAAAAGAATCAAATTGATTCGAATCGAAACAAATTGAATCCAATCGAAAAGAATCTAATTGAATCGAATCGAAAAGAATCGAATTCAATCAAAACGAATCGATTCGAATGGAATAGAAAAGAATAGAATAGATCGAATCGAAAAGAATCAAATCGAATCGAAAAGAATCGAATCAAAACGAATTTAATCGAATCGAAAAGAAACGAATCGAACCGAATCAAAAAGAAAACAATCGAATCGAATCAAATACAAAAGAATCGCTTTGAATAGCATAGAATTGAAAAGAATCGAATCAATCGAATTGAAAACAATCGAATCGAAAAGAATCGAATCAAAAAAAGTCGAATCGAAACGAAAACAATCGAATCGAATCGAATCTAAAAGAATCGTATTGAATTGAATCGAGTCGAAAAGACTCGAATCAAAAAGACTCGAATCGAATTGAATCAAATCGAAAAGAATCTAATAGAAACCACTCGAACAGAATCAAATCGAAATGATTCAAAATGAATCGAATAGAATAGAATCGAAAAAAATCGAAACGAATCGAAACGAACCGAAACGAAATGAATCGAAGAGAATCGATTAGAATCGAAATGAAAAGAATCGTATTGAATCGAATCGAAAAGAATCAAATCAAATCGAATCGAAAGAATTGAATCAAATCGAAAAGAATCCAATCGAATCGAAAAGAATCGAACTGAATGGAATCAAATCGAAAAGAATCGAATCGAATCGAAAAGAATGGAATCAAATTTAATGGAATCGAAAAGAATCGAATTGAATCGAAAAGAATCGAAATGAAACAAATCAGATCAAATGGAAAAGCATCAAATCGAATTGAAAAGAATCGAATCGAATCGAAATGAATCGAATCAAAAAGACTCGAATCGAAAAGAATCGAATCGAATCGAAAAGACTCGAATCGAATTAAAAATATCAAATCGAATCGAATCGAAAAGAATCGAATTGAAAAGACTCGAATTAAAACGAATCGATTTGAAACGAAAAGAATCGAATCGAATCGAATCGAATTGAAAGAATCGAATTGAATAGAAAAAAATCGAATAGAAAAGAATCGAACCGAAAAGAAAAGAATCAAATTGAATCAGTCGATTAAATTCTAGTCGAATCGAATCAAAAAGCATGAAATCGAGTCGAATCGAATCGAAAAGAATCGAATCGAATCGAAAAGATTCGAATTGTATCTAATCAAAAAGAATCGAATCGTATCGACTCGAATCGAAAAGAATCCAATTGCATCATCGAATGGAAACTAATCCAATTGAATAGAATCGAAAAGAATCGAATCGAATCAAATCGAAATCAATCAAATTGAATTGATCGAAAAGAATCGAATTGAATCAAATCGAATCGAAATGAAAAGAATCGAATCGATTCAAATAGAAAAGAATCGAATCGAAAAGAATCAACTCGACACGAAAAGAATCGAATCGAATCAAAAAGTATCGAATTGATTCGAAAACATTCGCATCGAAAAGAATCGAATTGAAATGAATCCGATCGAAATGAAAAGAATCTACTCGATTCGAATCTAAAAGAATCGAATCCAAAAGAATCGAATCCAAAAGAATCGAATTGAATTGAATCAAAAGAAATGAATTGAATTGAATCCAAAAGGAACTAATCGCATCAAATCGAAAAAACTCGAATAGAATCAAATCGAATCAAAAAGAATCGAATAGATTCGACTAAAAAAGAATCGAATTGAGGGATCCCTGGGTGGCGCAGCGGTTTAGCGCCTGCCTTTGGCCCAGGGCGCGATCCTGGAGACCCGGGATCGAATCCCACATCGGGCTCCTGGTGCATGGAGCCTGCTTCTCCCTCTGCCTGTGTCTCTGCCTCTCTGTCTCTCTCTGTGACTATCATAAAAAAAAGAATCGAATTGAATCGTGTTGAAAAAAATCATAAAGAATCAAATCGAAAAGAATCGAATTCCATGTAACGAAAAGATTCGAATTGAAAAGAATCGAATCGAAACAAAAGAATCGAATCGAATCGACATGAATCAAAAAGAATCGAATCAAAACGAATCGAAAAGAAACAAATCAAGTAGAATCTAAAAGAATCGAATCGAATCCAATCGAAAAAATTCGAATAGAATTGAATCGAAAAGAATCAAAACGAATCGAACCGAAGAGAATCGATTCGAATCAAAATAAAAAGTATCGTATCAAATCGAATCGAAAAGAATCATATCAAATAGAATCGAAAGAATGGAATCAAATCTAAAACAATCGAATGGAATCGAAAAGAATCGCATTGAAGGGAATAGAATCGAAAAGAATAGAATAGAATCGAAAGAAATCGAATAGAATCAAATCAAATCAAAAAGAATCGAATTGAATTGATCCTAACCAAAAGAAGCGAAATGAATGGACTCGAACCGAAAAAAACAAATCGAAAAGAATCTAATCTCAACGAAAATCATCGAAATGAATAGAATCGAAAAGAATCGAATTGAATCAAATTGAAAAGAATCGAATGGAATCCAATCGAAAAGAATCAAATTGATTCGAATCGAAACAAATTGAATCCAATCGAAAAGAATCTAATTGAATCGAATCGAAAAGAATCGAATTCAATCAAAACAAATCGATTCGAATGGAATAGAAAAGAATAGAATAGAATCGAATCGAAAAGAATCGAATCGAATCGAAAAGAATCGAATTGTATCTAATCAAAAAGAATCGAATCGTATCGACTCGAATCGAAAAGAATCCAATTGCATCATCGAATGGAAACTAATCGAATTGAATAGAATCGAAAAGAATCGAATCGAATCAAATCGAAATCAATCAAACTGAATTGATCGAAAAGAATCGAATTGAATCAAATCGAATCGAAATGAAAAGAATCGAATCGATTCAAATAGAAAAGAATCGAATCGAAAAGAATCAAATCGACACGAAAAGAATCGAATCGAATCAAAAAGTATCGAATTGATTCGAAAACATTCGCATCGAAAAGAATCGAATTGAAATGAATCCGATCGAAATGAAAAGAATCTACTCGATTCGAATCCAAAAGAATCGAATCCAAAAGAATCGAATCGAATCCAAAAGAATCGAATTGATTTGAATGAAAAGAAATGAATTGAATTGAATCCAAAAGGAACTAATCGCATCAAATCGAAAAAACTCGAATAGAATCAAATCGAATCAAAAAGAATCGAATAGATTCGACTAAAAAAGAATCGAATTGAGGGATCCCTGGGTGGCGCAGCGGTTTAGCGCCTGCCTTTGGCCCAGGGCGCGATCCTGGAGACCCGGGATCGAATCCCACATCGGGCTCCTGGTGCATGGAGCCTGCTTCTCCCTCTGCCTGTGTCTCTGCCTCTCTGTCTCTCTCTGTGACTATCATAAAAAAAAGAATCGAATTGAATCGTGTTGAAAAAAATCATAAAGAATCAAATCGAAAAGAATCGAATTCCATGTAACGAAAAGATTCGAATTGAAAAGAATCGAATCGAAACAAAAGAATCGAATCGAATCGACATGAATCAAAAAGAATCGAATCAAAACGAATCGAAAAGAAACAAATCAAGTAGAATCTAAAAGAATCGAATCGAATCCAATCGAAAAAATTCGAATAGAATTGAATCGAAAAGAATCAAAACGAATCGAACCGAAGAGAATCGATTCGAATCAAAATAAAAAGTATCGTATCAAATCGAATCGAAAAGAATCATATCAAATAGAATCGAAAGAATGGAATCAAATCTAAAACAATCGAATGGAATCGAAAAGAATCGCATTGAATGGAATAGAATCGAAAAGAATAGAATAGAATCGAAAGAAATCGAATAGAATCAAATCAAATCAAAAAGAATCGAATTGAATTGATCCTAACCAAAAGAAGCGAAATGAATCGACTCGAACCGAAAAAAACAAATCGAAAAGAATCTAATCTCAACGAAAATCATCGAAATGAATAGAATCGAAAAGAATCGAATTGAATCAAATTGAAAAGAATCGAATGGAATCCAATCGAAAAGAATCAAATTGATTCGAATCGAAACAAATTGAATCCAATCGAAAAGAATCTAATTGAATCGAATCGAAAAGAATCGAATTCAATCAAAACGAATCGATTCGAATGGAATAGAAAAGAATAGAATAGATCGAATCGAAAAGAATCAAATCGAATCGAAAAGAATCGAATCAAAACGAATTTAATCGAATCGAAAAGAAACGAATCGAACCGAATCAAAAAGAAAACAATCGAATCGAATCAAATACAAAAGAATCGCTTTGAATAGCATAGAATTGAAAAGAATCGAATCAATCGAATTGAAAACAATCGAATCGAAAAGAATCGAATCAAAAAAAGTCGAATCGAAACGAAAACAATCGAATCGAATCGAATCTAAAAGAATCGTATTGAATTGAATCGAGTCGAAAAGACTCGAATCAAAAAGACTCGAATCGAATTGAATCAAATCGAAAAGAATCTAATAGAAACCACTCGAACAGAATCAAATCGAAATGATTCAAAATGAATCGAATAGAATAGAATCGAAAAAAATCGAAACGAATCGAAACGAACCGAAACGAAATGAATCGAAGAGAATCGATTAGAATCGAAATGAAAAGAATCGTATTGAATCGAATCGAAAAGAATCAAATCAAATCGAATCGAAAGAATTGAATCAAATCGAAAAGAATCCAATCGAATCGAAAAGAATCGAACTGAATGGAATCAAATCGAAAAGAATCGAATCGAATCGAAAAGAATGGAATCAAATTTAATGGAATCGAAAAGAATCGAATTGAATCGAAAAGAATCGAAATGAAACAAATCAGATCAAATGGAAAAGCATCAAATCGAATTGAAAAGAATCGAATCGAATCGAAATGAATCGAATCAAAAAGACTCGAATCGAAAAGAATCGAATCGAATCGAAAAGACTCGAATCGAATTAAAAATATCAAATCGAATCGAATCGAAAAGAATCGAATTGAAAAGACTCGAATTAAAACGAATCGATTTGAAACGAAAAGAATCGAATCGAATCGAATCGAATTGAAAGAATCGAATTGAATAGAAAAAAATCGAATAGAAAAGAATCGAACCGAAAAGAAAAGAATCAAATTGAATCAGTCGATTAAATTCTAGTCGAATCGAATCAAAAAGCATGAAATCGAGTCGAATCGAATCGAAAAGAATCGAATCGAATCGAAAAGATTCGAATTGTATCTAATCAAAAAGAATCGAATCGTATCGACTCGAATCGAAAAGAATCCAATTGCATCATCGAATGGAAACTAATCGAATTGAATAGAATCGAAAAGAATCGAATCGAATCAAATCGAAATCAATCAAATTGAATTGATCGAAAAGAATCGAATTGAATCAAATCGAATCGAAATGAAAAGAATCGAATCGATTCAAATAGAAAAGAATCGAATCGAAAAGAATCAAATCGACACGAAAAGAATCGAATCGAATCAAAAAGTATCGAATTGATTCGAAAACATTCGAATCGAAAAGAATCGAATTGAAATGAATCCGATCGAAATGAAAAGAATCTACTCGATTCGAATCTAAAAGAATCGAATCCAAAAGAATCGAATCCAAAAGAATCGAATTGAATTGAATCAAAAGAAATGAATTGAATTGAATCCAAAAGGAACTAATCGCATCAAATCGAAAAAACTCGAATAGAATCAAATCGAATCAAAAAGAATCGAATAGATTCGAATAAAAAAGAATCGAATTGAGGGATCCCTGGGTGGCGCAGCGGTTTAGCGCCTGCCTTTGGCCCAGGGCGCGATCCTGGAGACCCGGGATCGAATCCCACATCGGGCTCCCGGTGAATGGAGCCTACTTCTCCCTCTGCCTGTGTCTCTGCCTCTCTGTCTCTCTCTGTGACTATCATAAAAAAAAGAATCGAATTGAATCGTGTTGAAAAAAATCATAAAGAATCAAATCGAAAAGAATCGAATTCCATGTAACGAAAAGATTCGAATTGAAAAGAATCGAATCGAAACAAAAGAATCGAATCGAATCGACATGAATCAAAAAGAATCGAATCAAAACGAATCGAAAAGAAACAAATCAAGTAGAATCTAAAAGAATCGAATCGAATCCAATCGAAAAAATTCGAATAGAATTGAATCGAAAAGAATCAAAACGAATCGAACCGAAGAGAATCGATTCGAATCAAAATAAAAAGTATCGTATCAAATCGAATCGAAAAGAATCATATCAAATAGAATCGAAAGAATGGAATCAAATCTAAAACAATCGAATCGAATCGAAAAGAATCGCATTGAATGGAATAGAATCGAAAAGAATAGAATAGAATCGAAAGAAATCGAATAGAATCAAATCAAATCAAAAAGAATCGAATTGAATTGATCCTAACCAAAAGAAGCGAAATGAATCGACTCGAACCGAAAAAAACAAATCGAAAAGAATCTAATCTCAACGAAAATCATCGAAATGAATAGAATCGAAAAGAATCGAATTGAATCAAATTGAAAAGAATCGAATGGAATCCAATCGAAAAGAATCAAATTGATTCGAATCGAAACAAATTGAATCCAATCGAAAAGAATCTAATTGAATCGAATCGAAAAGAATCGAATTCAATCAAAACGAATCGATTCGAATGGAATAGAAAAGAATAGAATAGATCGAATCGAAAAGAATCAAATCGAATCGAAAAGAATCGAATCAAAACGAATTTAATCGAATCGAAAAGAAACGAATCGAACCGAATCAAAAAGAAAACAATCGAATCGAATCAAATACAAAAGAATCGCTTTGAATAGCATAGAATTGAAAAGAATCGAATCAATCGAATTGAAAACAATCGAATCGAAAAGAATCGAATCAAAAAAAGTCGAATCGAAACGAAAACAATCGAATCGAATCGAATCTAAAAGAATCGTATTGAATTGAATCGAGTCGAAAAGACTCGAATCAAAAAGACTCGAATCGAATTGAATCAAATCGAAAAGAATCTAATAGAAACCACTCGAACAGAATCAAATCGAAATGATTCAAAATGAATCGAATAGAATAGAATCGAAAAAAATCGAAACGAATCGAAACGAACCGAAACGAAATGAATCGAAGAGAATCGATTAGAATCGAAATGAAAAGAATCGTATTGAATCGAATCGAAAAGAATCAAATCAAATCGAATCGAAAGAATTGAATCAAATCGAAAAGAATCCAATCGAATCGAAAAGAATCGAACTGAATGGAATCAAATCGAAAAGAATCGAATCGAATCGAAAAGAATGGAATCAAATTTAATGGAATCGAAAAGAATCGAATTGAATCGAAAAGAATCGAAATGAAACAAATCAGATCAAATGGAAAAGCATCAAATCGAATTGAAAAGAATCGAATCGAATCGAAATGAATCGAATCAAAAAGACTCGAATCGAAAAGAATCGAATCGAATCGAAAAGACTCGAATCGAATTAAAAATATCAAATCGAATCGAATCGAAAAGAATCGAATTGAAAAGACTCGAATTAAAACGAATCGATTTGAAACGAAAAGAATCGAATCGAATCGAATCGAATTGAAAGAATCGAATTGAATAGAAAAAAATCGAATAGAAAAGAATCGAACCGAAAAGAAAAGAATCAAATTGAATCAGTCGATTAAATTCTAGTCGAATCGAATCAAAAAGCATGAAATCGAGTCGAATCGAATCGAAAAGAATCGAATCGAATCGAAAAGATTCGAATTGTATCTAATCAAAAAGAATCGAATCGTATCGACTCGAATCGAAAAGAATCCAATTGCATCATCGAATGGAAACTAATCCAATTGAATAGAATCGAAAAGAATCGAATCGAATCAAATCGAAATCAATCAAATTGAATTGATCGAAAAGAATCGAATTGAATCAAATCGAATCGAAATGAAAAGAATCGAATCGATTCAAATAGAAAAGAATCGAATCGAAAAGAATCAACTCGACACGAAAAGAATCGAATCGAATCAAAAAGTATCGAATTGATTCGAAAACATTCGCATCGAAAAGAATCGAATTGAAATGAATCCGATCGAAATGAAAAGAATCTACTCGATTCGAATCTAAAAGAATCGAATCCAAAAGAATCGAATCCAAAAGAATCGAATTGAATTGAATCAAAAGAAATGAATTGAATTGAATCCAAAAGGAACTAATCGCATCAAATCGAAAAAACTCGAATAGAATCAAATCGAATCAAAAAGAATCGAATAGATTCGACTAAAAAAGAATCGAATTGAGGGATCCCTGGGTGGCGCAGCGGTTTAGCGCCTGCCTTTGGCCCAGGGCGCGATCCTGGAGACCCGGGATCGAATCCCACATCGGGCTCCTGGTGCATGGAGCCTGCTTCTCCCTCTGCCTGTGTCTCTGCCTCTCTGTCTCTCTCTGTGACTATCATAAAAAAAAGAATCGAATTGAATCGTGTTGAAAAAAATCATAAAGAATCAAATCGAAAAGAATCGAATTCCATGTAACGAAAAGATTCGAATTGAAAAGAATCGAATCGAAACAAAAGAATCGAATCGAATCGACATGAATCAAAAAGAATCGAATCAAAACGAATCGAAAAGAAACAAATCAAGTAGAATCTAAAAGAATCGAATCGAATCCAATCGAAAAAATTCGAATAGAATTGAATCGAAAAGAATCAAAACGAATCGAACCGAAGAGAATCGATTCGAATCAAAATAAAAAGTATCGTATCAAATCGAATCGAAAAGAATCATATCAAATAGAATCGAAAGAATGGAATCAAATCTAAAACAATCGAATGGAATCGAAAAGAATCGCATTGAAGGGAATAGAATCGAAAAGAATAGAATAGAATCGAAAGAAATCGAATAGAATCAAATCAAATCAAAAAGAATCGAATTGAATTGATCCTAACCAAAAGAAGCGAAATGAATGGACTCGAACCGAAAAAAACAAATCGAAAAGAATCTAATCTCAACGAAAATCATCGAAATGAATAGAATCGAAAAGAATCGAATTGAATCAAATTGAAAAGAATCGAATGGAATCCAATCGAAAAGAATCAAATTGATTCGAATCGAAACAAATTGAATCCAATCGAAAAGAATCTAATTGAATCGAATCGAAAAGAATCGAATTCAATCAAAACAAATCGATTCGAATGGAATAGAAAAGAATAGAATAGAATCGAATCGAAAAGAATCGAATCGAATCGAAAAGAATCGAATTGTATCTAATCAAAAAGAATCGAATCGTATCGACTCGAATCGAAAAGAATCCAATTGCATCATCGAATGGAAACTAATCGAATTGAATAGAATCGAAAAGAATCGAATCGAATCAAATCGAAATCAATCAAACTGAATTGATCGAAAAGAATCGAATTGAATCAAATCGAATCGAAATGAAAAGAATCGAATCGATTCAAATAGAAAAGAATCGAATCGAAAAGAATCAAATCGACACGAAAAGAATCGAATCGAATCAAAAAGTATCGAATTGATTCGAAAACATTCGCATCGAAAAGAATCGAATTGAAATGAATCCGATCGAAATGAAAAGAATCTACTCGATTCGAATCCAAAAGAATCGAATCCAAAAGAATCGAATCGAATCCAAAAGAATCGAATTGATTTGAATGAAAAGAAATGAATTGAATTGAATCCAAAAGGAACTAATCGCATCAAATCGAAAAAACTCGAATAGAATCAAATCGAATCAAAAAGAATCGAATAGATTCGACTAAAAAAGAATCGAATTGAGGGATCCCTGGGTGGCGCAGCGGTTTAGCGCCTGCCTTTGGCCCAGGGCGCGATCCTGGAGACCCGGGATCGAATCCCACATCGGGCTCCTGGTGCATGGAGCCTGCTTCTCCCTCTGCCTGTGTCTCTGCCTCTCTGTCTCTCTCTGTGACTATCATAAAAAAAAGAATCGAATTGAATCGTGTTGAAAAAAATCATAAAGAATCAAATCGAAAAGAATCGAATTCCATGTAACGAAAAGATTCGAATTGAAAAGAATCGAATCGAAACAAAAGAATCGAATCGAATCGACATGAATCAAAAAGAATCGAATCAAAACGAATCGAAAAGAAACAAATCAAGTAGAATCTAAAAGAATCGAATCGAATCCAATCGAAAAAATTCGAATAGAATTGAATCGAAAAGAATCAAAACGAATCGAACCGAAGAGAATCGATTCGAATCAAAATAAAAAGTATCGTATCAAATCGAATCGAAAAGAATCATATCAAATAGAATCGAAAGAATGGAATCAAATCTAAAACAATCGAATGGAATCGAAAAGAATCGCATTGAATGGAATAGAATCGAAAAGAATAGAATAGAATCGAAAGAAATCGAATAGAATCAAATCAAATCAAAAAGAATCGAATTGAATTGATCCTAACCAAAAGAAGCGAAATGAATCGACTCGAACCGAAAAAAACAAATCGAAAAGAATCTAATCTCAACGAAAATCATCGAAATGAATAGAATCGAAAAGAATCGAATTGAATCAAATTGAAAAGAATCGAATGGAATCCAATCGAAAAGAATCAAATTGATTCGAATCGAAACAAATTGAATCCAATCGAAAAGAATCTAATTGAATCGAATCGAAAAGAATCGAATTCAATCAAAACGAATCGATTCGAATGGAATAGAAAAGAATAGAATAGATCGAATCGAAAAGAATCAAATCGAATCGAAAAGAATCGAATCAAAACGAATTTAATCGAATCGAAAAGAAACGAATCGAACCGAATCAAAAAGAAAACAATCGAATCGAATCAAATACAAAAGAATCGCTTTGAATAGCATAGAATTGAAAAGAATCGAATCAATCGAATTGAAAACAATCGAATCGAAAAGAATCGAATCAAAAAAAGTCGAATCGAAACGAAAACAATCGAATCGAATCGAATCTAAAAGAATCGTATTGAATTGAATCGAGTCGAAAAGACTCGAATCAAAAAGACTCGAATCGAATTGAATCAAATCGAAAAGAATCTAATAGAAACCACTCGAACAGAATCAAATCGAAATGATTCAAAATGAATCGAATAGAATAGAATCGAAAAAAATCGAAACGAATCGAAACGAACCGAAACGAAATGAATCGAAGAGAATCGATTAGAATCGAAATGAAAAGAATCGTATTGAATCGAATCGAAAAGAATCAAATCAAATCGAATCGAAAGAATTGAATCAAATCGAAAAGAATCCAATCGAATCGAAAAGAATCGAACTGAATGGAATCAAATCGAAAAGAATCGAATCGAATCGAAAAGAATGGAATCAAATTTAATGGAATCGAAAAGAATCGAATTGAATCGAAAAGAATCGAAATGAAACAAATCAGATCAAATGGAAAAGCATCAAATCGAATTGAAAAGAATCGAATCGAATCGAAATGAATCGAATCAAAAAGACTCGAATCGAAAAGAATCGAATCGAATCGAAAAGACTCGAATCGAATTAAAAATATCAAATCGAATCGAATCGAAAAGAATCGAATTGAAAAGACTCGAATTAAAACGAATCGATTTGAAACGAAAAGAATCGAATCGAATCGAATCGAATTGAAAGAATCGAATTGAATAGAAAAAAATCGAATAGAAAAGAATCGAACCGAAAAGAAAAGAATCAAATTGAATCAGTCGATTAAATTCTAGTCGAATCGAATCAAAAAGCATGAAATCGAGTCGAATCGAATCGAAAAGAATCGAATCGAATCGAAAAGATTCGAATTGTATCTAATCAAAAAGAATCGAATCGTATCGACTCGAATCGAAAAGAATCCAATTGCATCATCGAATGGAAACTAATCGAATTGAATAGAATCGAAAAGAATCGAATCGAATCAAATCGAAATCAATCAAACTGAATTGATCGAAAAGAATCGAATTGAATCAAATCGAATCGAAATGAAAAGAATCGAATCGATTCAAATAGAAAAGAATCGAATCGAAAAGAATCAAATCGACACGAAAAGAATCGAATCGAATCAAAAAGTATCGAATTGATTCGAAAACATTCGCATCGAAAAGAATCGAATTGAAATGAATCCGATCGAAATGAAAAGAATCTACTCGATTCGAATCCAAAAGAATCGAATCCAAAAGAATCGAATCGAATCCAAAAGAATCGAATTGATTTGAATGAAAAGAAATGAATTGAATTGAATCCAAAAGGAACTAATCGCATCAAATCGAAAAAACTCGAATAGAATCAAATCGAATCAAAAAGAATCGAATAGATTCGACTAAAAAAGAATCGAATTGAGGGATCCCTGGGTGGCGCAGCGGTTTAGCGCCTGCCTTTGGCCCAGGGCGCGATCCTGGAGACCCGGGATCGAATCCCACATCGGGCTCCTGGTGCATGGAGCCTGCTTCTCCCTCTGCCTGTGTCTCTGCCTCTCTGTCTCTCTCTGTGACTATCATAAAAAAAAGAATCGAATTGAATCGTGTTGAAAAAAATCATAAAGAATCAAATCGAAAAGAATCGAATTCCATGTAACGAAAAGATTCGAATTGAAAAGAATCGAATCGAAACAAAAGAATCGAATCGAATCGACATGAATCAAAAAGAATCGAATCAAAACGAATCGAAAAGAAACAAATCAAGTAGAATCTAAAAGAATCGAATCGAATCCAATCGAAAAAATTCGAATAGAATTGAATCGAAAAGAATCAAAACGAATCGAACCGAAGAGAATCGATTCGAATCAAAATAAAAAGTATCGTATCAAATCGAATCGAAAAGAATCATATCAAATAGAATCGAAAGAATGGAATCAAATCTAAAACAATCGAATCGAATCGAAAAGAATCGCATTGAATGGAATAGAATCGAAAAGAATAGAATAGAATCGAAAGAAATCGAATAGAATCAAATCAAATCAAAAAGAATCGAATTGAATTGATCCTAACCAAAATAAGCGAAATGAATCGACTCGAACCGAAAAAAACAAATCGAAAAGAATCTAATCTCGACGAAAATCATCGAAATGAATAGAATCGAAAAGAATCGAATTGAATCAAATCGAAAAGAATCGAATGGAATCCAATCGAAAAGAATCAAATTGATTCGAATCGAAACAAATTGAATCCAATCGAAAAGAATCTAATTGAATCGAATCGAAAAGAATCGAATTCAATCAAAACGAATCGATTCGAATGGAATAGAAAAGAATAGAATAGAATCGAATCGAAAAGAATCAAATCGAATCGAAAAGAATCGAATCAAAAAGAATTGAATCGAATCGAAAAGAAACGAATAGAACCGAATCAAAAAGAAAACAATCGAATCGAATCAAATGCAAAAGAATCGCTTTGAATAGCATAGAATTGAAAAGAATCGAATCAATCGAATTGAAAACAATCGAATCGAAAAGAATCGAATCAAAAAAAGTCGAATCGAAACGAAAACAATCGAATCGAATCGAATCTAAAAGAATCGTATTGAATTGAATCGAGTCGAAAAGACTCGAATCAAAAAGACTCGAATCGAATTGAATCAAATCGAAAAGAATCTAATAGAAACCACTCGAACAGAATCAAATCGAAATGATTCAAAATGAATCGAATAGAATAGAATCGAAAAAAATCGAAACGAATCGAAACGAACCGAAACGAAATGAATCGAAGAGAATCGATTAGAATCGAAATGAAAAGAATCGTATTGAATCGAATCGAAAAGAATCAAATCAAATCGAATCGAAAGAATTGAATCAAATCGAAAAGAATCCAATCGAATCGAAAAGAATCGAACTGAATGGAATCAAATCGAAAAGAATCGAATCGAATCGAAAAGAATGGAATCAAATTTAATGGAATCGAAAAGAATCGAATTGAATCGAAAAGAATCGAAATGAAACAAATCAGATCAAATGGAAAAGCATCAAATCGAATTGAAAAGAATCGAATCGAATCGAAATGAATCGAATCAAAAAGACTCGAATCGAAAAGAATCGAATCGAATCGAAAAGACTCGAATCGAATTAAAAATATCAAATCGAATCGAATCGAAAAGAATCGAATTGAAAAGACTCCAATTAAAACGAATCGATTTGAAACGAAAAGAATCGAATCGAATGGAATCGAATTGAAAGAATCGAATTGAATAGAAAAAAATCGAATAGAAAAGAATCGAACCGAAAAGAAAAGAATCAAATTGAATCAGTCGATTAAATTCTAGTCGAATCGAATCAAAAAGCATGAAATCGAGTCGAATCGAATCGAAAAGAATCGAATCGAATCGAAAAGATTCGAATTGTATCTAATCAAAAAGAATCGAATCGTATCGACTCGAATCGAAAAGAATCCAATTGCATCATCGAATGGAAACTAATCGAATTGAATAGAATAGAAAAGAATCGAATCGAATCAAATCGAAATCAATCAAACTGAATTGATCGAAAAGAATCGAATTGAATCAAATCGAATCGAAATGAAAAGAATCGAATCGATTCAAATACAAAAGAATCGAATCGAAATGAATCAACTCGACACAAAAAGAATCGAATCGAATCAAAAAGTATCGAATTGATTCGAAAACATTCGCATCGAAAAGAATCGAATTGAAATGAATCCGATCGAAATGAAAAGAATCTACTCGATTCGAATCCAAAAGAATCGAATCCAAAAGAATCGAATCGAATCCAAAAGAATCGAATTGATTTGAATCAAAAGAAATGAATTGAATTGAATCCAAAAGGAACTAATCGCATCAAATCGAAAAAACTCGAATAGAATCAAATCGAATCAAAAAGAATCGAATAGATTCGACTAAAAAAGAATCGAATTGAGGGATCCCTGGGTGGCGCAGCGGTTTAGCGCCTGCCTTTGGCCCAGGGCGCGATCCTGGAGACCCGGGATCGAATCCCACATCGGGCTCCTGGTGCATGGAGCCTGCTTCTCCCTCTGCCTGTGTCTCTGCCTCTCTGTCTCTCTCTGTGACTATCATTAAAAAAAGAATCGAATTGAATCGTGTTGAAAAAAATCATAAAGAATCAAATCGAAAAGAATCGAATTCCATGTAACGAAAAGATTCGAATTGAAAAGAATCGAATCGAAACAAAAGAATCGAATCGAATCGACATGAATCAAAAAGAATCGAATCAAAACGAATCGAAAAGAAACAAATCAAGTAGAATCTAAAAGAATCGAATCGAATCCAATCGAAAAAATTCGAATAGAATTGAATCGAAAAGAATCAAAACGAATCGAACCGAAGAGAATCGATTCGAATCAAAATAAAAAGTATCGTATCAAATCGAATCGAAAAGAATCATATCAAATAGAATCGAAAGAATGGAATCAAATCTAAAACAGTCGAATCGAATCGAAAAGAATCGCATTGAATGGAATAGAATCGAAAAGAATAGAATAGAATCGAAAGAAATCGAATAGAATCAAATCAAATCAAAAAGAATCGAATTGAATTGATCCTAACCAAAAGAAGCGAAATGAATGGACTCGAACCGAAAAAAACAAATCGAAAAGAATCTAATCTCAACGAAAATCATCGAAATGAATAGAATCGAAAAGAATCGAATTGAATCAAATCGAAAAGAATCGAATGGAATCCAATCGAAAAGAATCAAATTGATTCGAATCGAAACAAATTGAATCCAATCGAAAAGAATCTAATTGAATCGAATCGAAAAGAATCGAATTCAATCAAAACGAATCGATTCGAATGGAATAGAAAAGAATAGAATAGAATCGAATCGAAAAGAATCAAATCGAATCGAAAAGAATCGAATCAAAAAGAATTGAATCGAATCGAAAAGAAACGAATAGAACCGAATCAAAAAGAAAACAATCGAATCGAATCAAATGCAAAAGAATCGCTTTGAATAGCATAGAATTGAAAAGAATCGAATCAATCGAATTGAAAACAATCGAATCGAAAAGAATCGAATCAAAAAAAGTCGAATCGAAACGAAAACAATCGAATCGAATCGAATCTAAAAGAATCGTATTGAATTGAATCGAGTCGAAAAGACTCGAATCAAAAAGACTCGAATCGAATTGAATCAAATCGAAAAGAATCTAATAGAAACCACTCGAACAGAATCAAATCGAAATGATTCAAAATGAATCGAATAGAATAGAATCGAAAAAAATCGAAACGAATCGAAACGAACCGAAACGAAATGAATCGAAGAGAATCGATTAGAATCGAAATGAAAAGAATCGTATTGAATCGAATCGAAAAGAATCAAATCAAATCGAATCGAAAGAATTGAATCAAATCGAAAAGAATCCAATCGAATCGAAAAGAATCGAACTGAATGGAATCAAATCGAAAAGAATCGAATCGAATCGAAAAGAATGGAATCAAATTTAATGGAATCGAAAAGAATCGAATTGAATCGAAAAGAATCGAAATGAAACAAATCAGATCAAATGGAAAAGCATCAAATCGAATTGAAAAGAATCGAATCGAATCGAAATGAATCGAATCAAAAAGACTCGAATCGAAAAGAATCGAATCGAATCGAAAAGACTCGAATCGAATTAAAAATATCAAATCGAATCGAATCGAAAAGAATCGAATTGAAAAGACTCCAATTAAAACGAATCGATTTGAAACGAAAAGAATCGAATCGAATCGAATCGAATTGAATAGAAAAAAATCGAATAGAAAAGAATCGAACCGAAAAGAAAAGAATCAAATTGAATCAGTCGATTAAATTCTAGTCGAATCGAATCAAAAAGCATGAAATCGAGTCGAATCGAATCGAAAAGAATCGAATCGAATCGAAAAGATTCGAATTGTATCTAATCAAAAAGAATCGAATCGTATCGACTCGAATCGAAAAGAATCCAATTGCATCATCGAATGGAAACTAATCCAATTGAATAGAATCGAAAAGAATCGAATCGAATCAAATCGAAATCAATCAAATTGAATTGATCGAAAAGAATCGAATTGAATCAAATCGAATCGAAATGAAAAGAATCGAATCGATTCAAATAGAAAAGAATAGAATCGAAAAGAATCAAATCGACACGAAAAGAATCGAATCGAATCAAAAAGTATCGAATTGATTCGAAAACATTCGCATCGAAAAGAATCGAATTGAAATGAATCCGATCGAAATGAAAAGAATCTACTCGATTCGAATCTAAAAGAATCGAATCCAAAAGAATCGAATCCAAAAGAATCGAATTGAATTGAATCAAAAGAAATGAATTGAATTGAATCCAAAAGGAACTAATCGCATCAAATCGAAAAAACTCGAATAGAATCAAATCGAATCAAAAAGAATCGAATAGATTCGACTAAAAAAGAATCGAATTGAGGGATCCCTGGGTGGCGCAGCGGTTTAGCGCCTGCCTTTGGCCCAGGGCGCGATCCTGGAGACCCGGGATCGAATCCCACATCGGGCTCCTGGTGCATGGAGCCTGCTTCTCCCTCTGCCTGTGTCTCTGCCTCTCTGTCTCTCTCTGTGACTATCATAAAAAAAAGAATCGAATTGAATCGTGTTGAAAAAAATCATAAAGAATCAAATCGAAAAGAATCGAACTCCATGTAACGAAAAGATTCGAATTGAAAAGAATCGAATCGAAACAAAAGAATCGAATCGAATCGACATGAATCAAAAAGAATCGAATCAAAACGAATCGAAAAGAAACAAATCAAGTAGAATCTAAAAGAATCGAATCGAATCCAATCGAAAAAATTCGAATAGAATTGAATCGAAAAGAATCAAAACGAATCGAACCGAAGAGAATCGATTCGAATCAAAATAAAAAGTATCGTATCAAATCGAATCGAAAAGAATCATATCAAATAGAATCGAAAGAATGGAATCAAATCTAAAACAATCGAATGGAATCGAAAAGAATCGCATTGAATGGAATAGAATCGAAAAGAATAGAATAGAATCGAAAGAAATCGAATAGAATCAAATCAAATCAAAAAGAATCGAATAGAATTGATCCTAACCAAAAGAAGCGAAATGAACCGACTCGAACCGAAAAAAACAAATCGAAAAGAATCTAATCTCAACGAAAATCATCGAAATGAATAGAATCGAAAAGAATCGAATTGAATCAAATCGAAAAGAATCGAATGGAATCCAATCGAAAAGAATCAAATTGAGTCGAATCGAAACAAATTGAATCCAATCGAAAAGAATCTAATTGAATCGAATCGAAAAGAATCGAATTCAATCAAAACGAATCGATTCGAATGGAATAGAAAAGAATAGAATAGAATCGAATCGAAAAGAATCGAATCGAATCGAAAAGAATCGAATTGTATCTAATCAAAAAGAATCGAATCGTATCGACTCGAATCGAAAAGAATCCAATTGCATCATCGAATGGAAACTAATCGAATTGAATAGAATAGAAAAGAATCGAATCGAATCAAATCGAAATCAATCAAACTGAATTGATCGAAAAGAATCGAATTGAATCAAATCGAATCGAAATGAAAAGAATCGAATCGATTCAAATACAAAAGAATCGAATCGAAAAGAATCAACTCGACACGAAAAGAATCGAATCGAATCAAAAAGTATCGAATTGATTCGAAAACATTCGCATCGAAGAGAATCGAATTGAAATGAATCCGATCGAAATGAAAAGAATCTACTCGATTCGAATCCAAAAGAATCGAATCCAAAAGAATCGAATCGAATCCAAAAGAATCGAATTGATTTGAATCAAAAGAAATGAATTGAATTGAATCCAAAAGGAACTAATCGCATCAAATCGAAAAAACTCGAATAGAATCAAATCGAATCAAAAAGAATCGAATAGATTCGACTAAAAAAGAATCGAATTGAGGGATCCCTGGGTGGCGCAGCGGTTTAGCGCCTGCCTTTGGCCCAGGGCGCGATCCTGGAGACCCGGGATCGAATCCCACATCGGGCTCCTGGTGCATGGAGCCTGCTTCTCCCTCTGCCTGTGTCTCTGCCTCTCTGTCTCTCTCTGTGACTATCATAAAAAAAAGAATCGAATTGAATCGTGTTGAAAAAAATCATAAAGAATCAAATCGAAAAGAATCGAATTCCATGTAACGAAAAGATTCGAATTGAAAAGAATCGAATCGAAACAAAAGAATCGAATCGAATCGACATGAATCAAAAAGAATCGAATCAAAACGAATCGAAAAGAAACAAATCAAGTAGAATCTAAAAGAATCGAATCGAATCCAATCGAAAAAATTCGAATAGAATTGAATCGAAAAGAATCAAAACGAATCGAACCGAAGAGAATCGATTCGAATCAAAATAAAAAGTATCGTATCAAATCGAATCGAAAAGAATCATATCAAATAGAATCGAAAGAATGGAATCAAATCTAAAACAATCGAATGGAATCGAAAAGAATCGCATTGAATGGAATAGAATCGAAAAGAATAGAATAGAATCGAAAGAAATCGAATAGAATCAAATCAAATCAAAAAGAATCGAATTGAATTGATCCTAACCAAAAGAAGCGAAATGAAATGACTCGAACCGAAAAAAATCAAATCGAAAAGAATCTAATCTCAACGAAAATCATCGAAATGAATAGAATCGAAAAGAATCGAATTGAATCAAATTGAAAAGAATCGAATGGAATCCAATCGAAAAGAATCAAATTGATTCGAATCGAAACAAATTGAATCCAATCGAAAAGAATCTAATTGAATCGAATCGAAAAGAATCGAATTCAATCAAAACGAATCGATTCGAATGGAATAGAAAAGAATAGAATACAATCGAAAAGAATCAAATCGAATCGAAAAGAATCGAATCAAAACGAATTGAATCGAATCGAAAAGAAACGAATCGAACCGAATCAAAAAGAAAACAATCGAATCGAATCAAATACAAAAGAATCGCTTTGAATAGCATAGAATTGAAAAGAATCGAATCAATCGAATTGAAAACAATCGAATCGAAAAGAATCGAATCAAAAAAAGTCGAATCGAAACGAAAACAATCGAATCGAATCGAATCTAAAAGAATCGTATTGAATTGAATCGAGTCGAAAAGACTCGAATCAAAAAGACTCGAATCGAATTGAATCAAATCGAAAAGAATCTAATAGAAACCACTCGAACAGAATCAAATCGAAATGATTCAAAATGAATCGAATAGAATAGAATCGAAAAAAATCGAAACGAATCGAAACGAACCGAAACGAAATGAATCGAAGAGAATCGATTAGAATCGAAATGAAAAGAATCGTATTGAATCGAATCGAAAAGAATCAAATCAAATCGAATCGAAAGAATTGAATCAAATCGAAAAGAATCCAATCGAATCGAAAAGAATCGAACTGAATGGAATCAAATCGAAAAGAATCGAATCGAATCGAAAAGAATGGAATCAAATTTAATGGAATCGAAAAGAATCGAATTGAATCAAAAAGAATCGAAATGAAACAAATCAGATCAAATGGAAAAGCATCAAATCGAATTGAAAAGAATCGAATCGAATCGAAATGAATCGAATCAAAAAGACTCGAATCGAAAAGAATCGAATCGAATCGAAAAGAATGGAATCAAATTTAATGGAATCGAAAAGAATCGAATTGAATCGAAAAGAATCGAAATGAAACAAATCAGATCAAATGGAAAAGCATCAAATCGAATTGAAAAGAATCGAATCGAATCGAAATGAATCGAATCAAAAAGACTCGAATCGAAAAGAATCGAATCGAATCGAAAAGACTCGAATCGAATTAAAAATATCAAATCGAATCGAATCGAAAAGAATCGAATTGAAAAGACTCGAATTAAAACGAATCGATTTGAAACGAAAAGAATCGAATCGAATGGAATCGAATTGAAAGAATCGAATTGAATAGAAAAAAATCGAATAGAAAAGAATCGAACCGAAAAGAAAAGAATCAAATTGAATCAGTCGATTAAATTCTAGTCGAATCGAATCAAAAAGCATGAAATCGAGTCGAATCGAATCGAAAAGAATCGAATCGAATCGAAAAGATTCGAATTGTATCTAATCAAAAAGAATCGAATCGTATCGACTCGAATCGAAAAGAATCCAATTGCATCATCGAATGGAAACTAATCGAATTGAATAGAATAGAAAAGAATCGAATCGAATCAAATCGAAATCAATCAAACTGAATTGATCGAAAAGAATCGAATTGAATCAAATCGAATCGAAATGAAAAGAATCGAATCGATTCAAATACAAAAGAATCGAATCGAAATGAATCAACTCGACACAAAAAGAATCGAATCGAATCAAAAAGTATCGAATTGATTCGAAAACATTCGCATCGAAAAGAATCGAATTGAAATGAATCCGATCGAAATGAAAAGAATCTACTCGATTCGAATCCAAAAGAATCGAATCCAAAAGAATCGAATCGAATCCAAAAGAATCGAATTGATTTGAATCAAAAGAAATGAATTGAATTGAATCCAAAAGGAACTAATCGCATCAAATCGAAAAAACTCGAATAGAATCAAATCGAATCAAAAAGAATCGAATAGATTCGACTAAAAAAGAATCGAATTGAGGGATCCCTGGGTGGCGCAGCGGTTTAGCGCCTGCCTTTGGCCCAGGGCGCGATCCTGGAGACCCGGGATCGAATCCCACATCGGGCTCCTGGTGCATGGAGCCTGCTTCTCCCTCTGCCTGTGTCTCTGCCTCTCTGTCTCTCTCTGTGACTATCATTAAAAAAAGAATCGAATTGAATCGTGTTGAAAAAAATCATAAAGAATCAAATCGAAAAGAATCGAATTCCATGTAACGAAAAGATTCGAATTGAAAAGAATCGAATCGAAACAAAAGAATCGAATCGAATCGACATGAATCAAAAAGAATCGAATCAAAACGAATCGAAAAGAAACAAATCAAGTAGAATCTAAAAGAATCGAATCGAATCCAATCGAAAAAATTCGAATAGAATTGAATCGAAAAGAATCAAAACGAATCGAACCGAAGAGAATCGATTCGAATCAAAATAAAAAGTATCGTATCAAATCGAATCGAAAAGAATCATATCAAATAGAATCGAAAGAATGGAATCAAATCTAAAACAGTCGAATCGAATCGAAAAGAATCGCATTGAATGGAATAGAATCGAAAAGAATAGAATAGAATCGAAAGAAATCGAATAGAATCAAATCAAATCAAAAAGAATCGAATTGAATTGATCCTAACCAAAAGAAGCGAAATGAATGGACTCGAACCGAAAAAAACAAATCGAAAAGAATCTAATCTCAACGAAAATCATCGAAATGAATAGAATCGAAAAGAATCGAATTGAATCAAATCGAAAAGAATCGAATGGAATCCAATCGAAAAGAATCAAATTGATTCGAATCGAAACAAATTGAATCCAATCGAAAAGAATCTAATTGAATCGAATCGAAAAGAATCGAATTCAATCAAAACGAATCGATTCGAATGGAATAGAAAAGAATAGAATAGAATCGAATCGAAAAGAATCGAATCGAATCGAAAAGAATCGAATTGTATCTAATCAAAAAGAATCGAATCGTATTGACTCGAATCGAAAAGAATCCAATTGCATCATCGAATGGAAACTAATCGAATTGAATAGAATCGAAAAGAATCGAATCGAATCAAATTGAAATCAATCAAACTGAATTGATCGAAAAGAATCGAATTGAATCAAATCGAATCGAAATGAAAAGAATCGAATCGATTCAAATAGAAAAGAATCGAATCGAAAAGAATCAACTCGACACGAAAAGAATCGAATCGAATCAAAAAGTATCGAATTGATTCGAAAACATTCGCATCGAAAAGAATCGAATTGAAATGAATCCGATCGAAATGAAAAGAATCTACTCGATTCGAATCCAAAAGAATCGAATCCAAAAGAATCGAATCGAATCCAAAAGAATCGAATTGATTTGAATCAAAAGAAATGAATTGAATTGAATCCAAAAGGAACTAATCGCATCAAATCGAAAAAACTCGAATAGAATCAAATCGAATCAAAAAGAATCGAATAGATTCGACTAAAAAAGAATCGAATTGAGGGATCCCTGGGTGGCGCAGCGGTTTAGCGCCTGCCTTTGGCCCAGGGCGCGATCCTGGAGACCCGGGATCGAATCCCACATCGGGCTCCTGGTGCATGGAGCCTGCTTCTCCCTCTGCCTGTGTCTCTGCCTCTCTGTCTCTCTCTGTGACTATCATAAAAAAAGAATCGAATTGAATCGTGTTGAAAAAAATCATAAAGAATCAAATCGAAAAGAATCGAATTCCATGTAACGAAAAGATTCGAATTGAAAAGAATCGAATCGAAACAAAAGAATCGAATCGAATCGACATGAATCAAAAAGAATCGAATCAAAACGAATCGAAAAGAAACAAATCAAGTAGAATCTAAAAGAATCGAATCGAATCCAATCGAAAAAATTCGAATAGAATTGAATCGAAAAGAATCAAAACGAATCGAACCGAAGAGAATCGATTCGAATCAAAATAAAAAGTATCGTATCAAATCGAATCGAAAAGAATCATATCAAATAGAATCGAAAGAATGGAATCAAATCTAAAACAGTCGAATCGAATCGAAAAGAATCGCATTGAATGGAATAGAATCGAAAAGAATAGAATAGAATCGAAAGAAATCGAATAGAATCAAATCAAATCAAAAAGAATCGAATTGAATTGATCCTAACCAAAAGAAGCGAAATGAATCGACTCGAACCGAAAAAAACAAATCGAAAAGAATCTAATCTCAACGAAAATCATCGAAATGAATAGAATCGAAAAGAATCGAATTGAATCAAATCGAAAAGAATCGAATGGAATCCAATCGAAAAGAATCAAATTGATTCGAATCGAAACAAATTGAATCCAATCGAAAAGAATCTAATTGAATCGAATCGAAAAGAATCGAATTCAATCAAAACGAATCGATTCGAATGGAATAGAAAAGAATAGAATAGAATCGAATCGAAAAGAATCGAATCGAATCGAAAAGAATCGAATTGTATCTAATCAAAAAGAATCGAATCGTATCGACTCGAATCGAAAAGAATCCAATTGCATCATCGAATGGAAACTAATCGAATTGAATAGAATCGAAAAGAATCGAATCGAATCAAATTGAAATCAATCAAACTGAATTGATCGAAAAGAATCGAATTGAATCAAATCGAATCGAAATGAAAAGAATCGAATCGATTCAAATAGAAAAGAATCGAATCGAAAAGAATCAACTCGACACGAAAAGAATCGAATCGAATCAAAAAGTATCGAATTGATTCGAAAACATTCGCATCGAAAAGAATCGAATTGAAATGAATCCGATCGAAATGAAAAGAATCTACTCGATTCGAATCCAAAAGAATCGAATCCAAAAGAATCGAATCGAATCCAAAAGAATCGAATTGATTTGAATCAAAAGAAATGAATTGAATTGAATCCAAAAGGAACTAATCGCATCAAATCGAAAAAACTCGAATAGAATCAAATCGAATCAAAAAGAATCGAATAGATTCGACTAAAAAAGAATCGAATTGAGGGATCCCTGGGTGGCGCAGCGGTTTAGCGCCTGCCTTTGGCCCAGGGCGCGATCCTGGAGACCCGGGATCGAATCCCACATCGGGCTCCTGGTGCATGGAGCCTGCTTCTCCCTCTGCCTGTGTCTCTGCCTCTCTGTCTCTCTCTGTGACTATCATAAAAAAAGAATCGAATTGAATCGTGTTGAAAAAAATCATAAAGAATCAAATCGAAAAGAATCGAATTCCATGTAACGAAAAGATTCGAATTGAAAAGAATCGAATCGAAACAAAAGAATCGAATCGAATCGACATGAATCAAAAAGAATCGAATCAAAACGAATCGAAAAGAAACAAATCAAGTAGAATCTAAAAGAATCGAATCGAATCCAATCGAAAAAATTCGAATAGAATTGAATCGAAAAGAATCAAAACGAATCGAACCGAAGAGAATCGATTCGAATCAAAATAAAAAGTATCGTATCAAATCGAATCGAAAAGAATCATATCAAATAGAATCGAAAGAATGGAATCAAATCTAAAACAGTCGAATCGAATCGAAAAGAATCGCATTGAATGGAATAGAATCGAAAAGAATAGAATAGAATCGAAAGAAATCGAATAGAATCAAATCAAATCAAAAAGAATCGAATTGAATTGATCCTAACCAAAAGAAGCGAAATGAATCGACTCGAACCGAAAAAAACAAATCGAAAAGAATCTAATCTCAACGAAAATCATCGAAATGAATAGAATCGAAAAGAATCGAATTGAATCAAATCGAAAAGAATCGAATGGAATCCAATCGAAAAGAATCAAATTGATTCGAATCGAAACAAATTGAAACCAATCGAAAAGAATCTAATTGAATCGAATCGAAAAGAATCGAATTCAATCAAAACGAATCGATTCGAATGGAATAGAAAAGAATAGAATAGAATCGAATCGAAAAGAATCGAATCGAATCGAAAAGAATCGAATTGTATCTAATCAAAAAGAATCGAATCGTATCGACTCGAATCGAAAAGAATCCAATTGCATCATCGAATGGAAACTAATCGAATTGAATAGAATCGAAAAGAATCGAATCGAATCAAATCGAAATCAATCAAACTGAATTGATCGAAAAGAATCGAATTGAATCAAATCGAATCGAAATGAAAAGAATCGAATCGATTCAAATACAAAAGAATCGAATCGAAAAGAATCAACTCGACACGAAAAGAATCGAATCGAATCAAAAAGTATCGAATTGATTCGAAAACATTCGCATCGAAAAGAATCGAATTGAAATGAATCCGATCGAAATGAAAAGAATCTACTCGATTCGAATCCAAAAGAATCGAATCCAAAAGAATCGAATCGAATCCAAAAGAATCGAATTGATTTGAATCAAAAGAAATGAATTGAATTGAATCCAAAAGGAACTAATCGCATCAAATCGAAAAAACTCGAATAGAATCAAATCGAATCAAAAAGAATCGAATAGATTCGACTAAAAAAGAATCGAATTGAGGGATCCCTGGGTGGCGCAGCGGTTTAGCGCCTGCCTTTGGCCCAGGGCGCGATCCTGGAGACCCGGGATCGAATCCCACATCGGGCTCCTGGTGCATGGAGCCTGCTTCTCCCTCTGCCTGTGTCTCTGCCTCTCTGTCTCTCTCTGTGACTATCATAAAAAAAAGAATCGAATTGAATCGTGTTGAAAAAAATCATAAAGAATCAAATCGAAAAGAATCGAATTCCATGTAACGAAAAGATTCGAATTGAAAAGAATCGAATCGAAACAAAAGAATCGAATCGAATCGACATGAATCAAAAAGAATCGAATCAAAACGAATCGAAAAGAAACAAATCAAGTAGAATCTAAAAGAATCGAATCGAATCCAATCGAAAAAATTCGAATAGAATTGAATCGAAAAGAATCAAAACGAATCGAACCGAAGAGAATCGATTCGAATCAAAATAAAAAGTATCGTATCAAATCGAATCGAAAAGAATCATATCAAATAGAATCGAAAGAATGGAATCAAATCTAAAACAATCGAATCGAATCGAAAAGAATCGCATTGAATGGAATAGAATCGAAAAGAATAGAATAGAATCGAAAGAAATCGAATAGAATCAAATCAAATCAAAAAGAATCGAATTGAATTGATCCTAACCAAAAGAAGCGAAATGAATCGACTCGAACCGAAAAAAACAAATCGAAAAGAATCTAATCTCAACGAAAATCATCGAAATGAATAGAATCGAAAAGAATCGAATTGAATCAAATCGAAAAGAATCGAATGGAATCCAATCGAAAAGAATCAAATTGATTCGAATCGAAACAAATTGAAACCAATCGAAAAGAATCTAATTGAATCGAATCGAAAAGAATCGAATTCAATCAAAACGAATCGATTCGAATGGAATAGAAAAGAATAGAATAGAATCGAATCGAAAAGAATCGAATCGAATCGAAAAGAATCGAATTGTATCTAATCAAAAAGAATCGAATCGTATCGACTCGAATCGAAAAGAATCCAATTGCATCATCGAATGGAAACTAATCGAATTGAATAGAATCGAAAAGAATCGAATCGAATCAAATCGAAATCAATCAAACTGAATTGATCGAAAAGAATCGAATTGAATCAAATCGAATCGAAATGAAAAGAATCGAATCGATTCAAATACAAAAGAATCGAATCGAAAAGAATCAACTCGACACGAAAAGAATCGAATCGAATCAAAAAGTATCGAATTGATTCGAAAACATTCGCATCGAAAAGAATCGAATTGAAATGAATCCGATCGAAATGAAAAGAATCTACTCGATTCGAATCCAAAAGAATCGAATCCAAAAGAATCGAATCGAATCCAAAAGAATCGAATTGATTTGAATCAAAAGAAATGAATTGAATTGAATCCAAAAGGAACTAATCGCATCAAATCGAAAAAACTCGAATAGAATCAAATCGAATCAAAAAGAATCGAATAGATTCGACTAAAAAAGAATCGAATTGAGGGATCCCTGGGTGGCGCAGCGGTTTAGCGCCTGCCTTTGGCCCAGGGCGCGATCCTGGAGACCCGGGATCGAATCCCACATCGGGCTCCTGGTGCATGGAGCCTGCTTCTCCCTCTGCCTGTGTCTCTGCCTCTCTGTCTCTCTCTGTGACTATCATTAAAAAAAGAATCGAATTGAATCGTGTTGAAAAAAATCATAAAGAATCAAATCGAAAAGAATCGAATTCCATGTAACGAAAAGATTCGAATTGAAAAGAATCGAATCGAAACAAAAGAATCGAATCGAATCGACATGAATCAAAAAGAATCGAATCAAAACGAATCGAAAAGAAACAAATCAAGTAGAATCTAAAAGAATCGAATCGAATCCAATCGAAAAAATTCGAATAGAATTCAATCGAAAAGAATCAAAACGAATCGAACCGAAGAGAATCGATTCGAATCAAAATAAAAAGTATCGTATCAAATCGAATCGAAAAGAATCATATCAAATAGAATCGAAAGAATGGAATCAAATCTAAAACAATCGAATCGAATCGAAAAGAATCGCATTGAATGGAATAGAATCGAAAAGAATAGAATAGAATCCAAAGAAATCGAATAGAATCAAATCAAATCAAAAAGAATCGAATTGAATTGATCCTAACCAAAAGAAGCGAAATGAATGGACTCGAACCGAAAAAAACAAATCGAAAAGAATCTAATCTCAACGAAAATCATCGAAATGAATAGAATCGAAAAGAATCGAATTGAATCAAATCGAAAAGAATCGAATGGAATCCAATCGAAAAGAATCAAATTGATTCGAATCGAAACAAATTGAATCCAATCGAAAAGAATCTAATTGAATCGAATCGAAAAGAATCGAATTCAATCAAAACGAATCGATTCGAATGGAATAGAAAAGAATAGAATAGAATCGAATCGAAAAGAATCGAATCGAATCGAAAAGAATCGAATTGTATCTAATCAAAAAGAATCGAATCGTATCGACTCGAATCGAAAAGAATCCAATTGCATCATCGAATGGAAACTCATCGAATTGAATAGAATCGAAAAGAATCGAATCGAATCAAATCGAAATCAATCAAACTGAATTGATCGAAAAGAATCGAATTGAATCAAATCGAATCGAAATGAAAAGAATCGAATCGATTCAAATACAAAAGAATCGAATCGAAAAGAATCAATTCGACACGAAAAGAATCGAATCGAATCAAAAAGTATCGAATTGATTCGAAAACATTCGCATCGAAAAGAATCGAATTGAAATGAATCCGATCGAAATGAAAAGAATCTACTCGATTCGAATCCAAAAGAATCGAATCCAAAAGAATCGAATCGAATCCAAAAGAATCGAATTGATTTGAATCAAAAGAAATGAATTGAATTGAATCCAAAAGGAACTAATCGCATCAAATCGAAAAAACTCGAATAGAATCAAATCGAATCAAAAAGAATCGAATAGATTCGACTAAAAAAGAATCGAATTGAGGGATCCCTGGGTGGCGCAGCGGTTTAGCGCCTGCCTTTGGCCCAGGGCGCGATCCTGGAGACCCGGGATCGAATCCCACATCGGGCTCCTGGTGCATGGAGCCTGCTTCTCCCTCTGCCTGTGTCTCTGCCTCTCTGTCTCTCTCTGTGACTATCATAAAAAAAAGAATCGAATTGAATCGTGTTGAAAAAAATCATAAAGAATCAAATCGAAAAGAATCGAATTCCATGTAACGAAAAGATTCGAATTGAAAAGAATCGAATCGAAACAAAAGAATCGAATCGAATCGACATGAATCAAAAAGAATCGAATCAAAACGAATCGAAAAGAAACAAATCAAGTAGAATCTAAAAGAATCGAATCGAATCCAATCGAAAAAATTCGAATAGAATTGAATCGAAAAGAATCAAAACGAATCGAACCGAAGAGAATCGATTCGAATCAAAATAAAAAGTATCGTATCAAATCGAATCGAAAAGAATCATATCAAATAGAATCGAAAGAATGGAATCAAATCTAAAACAATCGAATCGAATCGAAAAGAATCGCATTGAATGGAATAGAATCGAAAAGAATAGAATAGAATCGAAAGAAATCGAATAGAATCAAATCAAATCAAAAAGAATCGAATTGAATTGATCCTAACCAAAAGAAGCGAAATGAATCGACTCGAACCGAAAAAAACAAATCGAAAAGAATCTAATCTCAACGAAAATCATCGAAATGAATAGAATCGAAAAGAATCGAATTGAATCAAATTGAAAAGAATCGAATGGAATCCAATCGAAAAGAATCAAATTGATTCGAATCGAAACAAATTGAATCCAATCGAAAAGAATCTAATTGAATCGAATCGAAAAGAATCGAATTCAATCAAAACGAATCGATTCGAATGGAATAGAAAAGAATAGAATAGATCGAATCGAAAAGAATCAAATCGAATCGAAAAGAATCGAATCAAAACGAATTGAATCGAATCGAAAAGAAACGAATCGAACCGAATCAAAAAGAAAACAATCGAATCGAATCAAATACAAAAGAATCGCTTTGAATAGCATAGAATTGAAAAGAATCGAATCAATCGAATTGAAAACAATCGAATCGAAAAGAATCGAATCAAAAAAAGTCGAATCGAAACGAAAACAATCGAATCGAATCGAATCTAAAAGAATCGTATTGAATTGAATCGAGTCGAAAAGACTCGAATCAAAAAGACTCGAATCGAATTGAATCAAATCGAAAAGAATCTAATAGAAACCACTCGAACAGAATCAAATCGAAATGATTCAAAATGAATCGAATAGAATAGAATCGAAAAAAATCGAATAGAATCGAAACGAACCGAAACGAAATGAATCGAAGAGAATCGATTAGAATCGAAATGAAAAGAATCGTATTGAATCGAATCGAAAAGAATCAAATCAAATCGAATCGAAAGAATTGAATCAAATCGAAAAGAATCCAATCGAATCGAAAAGAATCGAACTGAATGGAATCAAATCGAAAAGAATCGAATCGAATCGAAAAAAATCGAATCAAATTTAATGGAATCGAAAAGAATCGAATGGAATCGAAAAGAATCGAAATGAAACAAATCACATCAAATGGAAAAGCATCAAATCGAATTGAAAAGAATCGAATCGAATCGAAATGAATCGAATCAAAAAGACTCGAATCGAAAAGAATCGAATCGAATCGAAAAGACTCGAATCGAATTAAAAATATCAAATCGAATCGAATCGAAAAGAATCGAATTGAAAAGACTCGAATTAAAACGAATCGATTTGAAACGAAAAGAATCGAATCGAATCGAATCGAATTGAAAGAATCGAATTGAATAGAAAAAAATCGAATAGAAAAGAATCGAACCGAAAAGAAAAGAATCAAATTGAATCAGTCGATTAAATTCTAGTCGAATCGAATCAAAAAGCATGAAATCGAGTCGAATCGAATCGAAAAGAATCGAATCGAATCGAAAAGATTCGAATTGTATCTAATCAAAAAGAATCGAATCGTATCGACTCGAATCGAAAAGAATCCAATTGCATCATCGAATGGAAACTAATCCAATTGAATAGAATCGAAAAGAATCGAATCGAATCAAATCGAAATCAATCAAATTGAATTGATCGAAAAGAATCGAATTGAATCAAATCGAATCGAAATGAAAAGAATCGAATCGATTCAAATAGAAAAGAATAGAATCGAAAAGAATCAAATCGACACGAAAAGAATCGAATCGAATCAAAAAGTATCGAATTGATTCGAAAACATTCGCATCGAAAAGAATCGAATTGAAATGAATCCGATCGAAATGAAAAGAATCTACTCGATTCGAATCTAAAAGAATCGAATCCAAAAGAATCGAATCCAAAAGAATCGAATTGAATTGAATCAAAAGAAATGAATTGAATTGAATCCAAAAGGAACTAATCGCATCAAATCGAAAAAATTCGAATAGAATCAAATCGAATCAAAAAGAATCGAATAGATTCGACTAAAAAAGAATCGAATTGAGGGATCCCTGGGTGGCGCAGCGGTTTAGCGCCTGCCTTTGGCCCAGGGCGTGATCCTGGAGACCCGGGATCGAATCCCACATCGGGCTCCTGGTGCATGGAGCCTGCTTCTCCCTCTGCCTGTGTCTCTGCCTCTCTGTCTCTCTCTGTGACTATCATAAAAAAAAGAATCGAATTGAATCGTGTTGAAAAAAATCATAAAGAATCAAATCGAAAAGAATCGAACTCCATGTAACGAAAAGATTCGAATTGAAAAGAATCGAATCGAAACAAAAGAATCGAATCGAATCGACATGAATCAAAAAGAATCGAATCAAAACGAATCGAAAAGAAACAAATCAAGTAGAATCTAAAAGAATCGAATCGAATCCAATCGAAAAAATTCGAATAGAATTGAATCGAAAAGAATCAAAACGAATCGAACCGAAGAGAATCGATTCGAATCAAAATAAAAAGTATCGTATCAAATCGAATCGAAAAGAATCATATCAAATAGAATCGAAAGAATGGAATCAAATCTAAAACAATCGAATCGAATCGAAAAGAATCGCATTGAATGGAATAGAATCGAAAAGAATAGAATAGAATCGAAAGAAATCGAATAGAATCAAATCAAATCAAAAAGAATCGAATTGAATTGATCCTAACCAAAAGAAGCGAAATGAATCGACTCGAACCGAAAAAAACAAATCGAAAAGAATCTAATCTCAACGAAAATCATCGAAATGAATAGAATCGAAAAGAATCGAATTGAATCAAATCGAAAAGAATCGAATGGAATCCAATCGAAAAGAATCAAATTGATTCGAATCGAAACAAATTGAATCCAATCGAAAAGAATCTAATTGAATCGAATCGAAAAGAATCGAATTCAATCAAAACGAATCGATTCGAATGGAATAGAAAAGAATAGAATAGAATCGAATCGAAAAGAATCAAATCGAATCGAAAAGAATCGAATCAAAACGAATTTAATCGAATCGAAAAGAAACGAATCGAACCGAATCAAAAAGAAAACAATCGAATCGAATCAAATACAAAAGAATCGCTTTGAATAGCATAGAATTGAAAAGAATCGAATCAATCGAATTGAAAACAATCGAATCGAAAAGAATCGAATCAAAAAAAGTCGAATCGAAACGAAAACAATCGAATCGAATCGAATCTAAAAGAATCGTATTGAATTGAATCGAGTCGAAAAGACTCGAATCAAAAAGACTCGAATCGAATTGAATCAAATCGAAAAGAATCTAATAGAAACCACTCGAACAGAATCAAATCGAAATGATTCAAAATGAATCGAATAGAATAGAATCGAAAAAAATCGAAACGAATCGAAACGAACCGAAACGAAATGAATCGAAGAGAATCGATTAGAATCGAAATGAAAAGAATCGTATTGAATCGAATCGAAAAGAATCAAATCAAATCGAATCGAAAGAATTGAATCAAATCGAAAAGAATCCAATCGAATCGAAAAGAATCGAACTGAATGGAATCAAATCGAAAAGAATCGAATCGAATCGAAAAGAATGGAATCAAATTTAATGGAATCGAAAAGAATCGAATTGAATCGAAAAGAATCGAAATGAAACAAATCAGATCAAATGGAAAAGCATCAAATCGAATTGAAAAGAATCGAATCGAATCGAAATGAATCGAATCAAAAAGACTCGAATCGAAAAGAATCGAATCGAATCGAAAAGACTCGAATCGAATTAAAAATATCAAATCGAATCGAATCGAAAAGAATCGAATTGAAAAGACTCGAATTAAAACGAATCGATTTGAAACGAAAAGAATCGAATCGAATCGAATCGAATTGAAAGAATCGAATTGAATAGAAAAAAATCGAATAGAAAAGAATCGAACCGAAAAGAAAAGAATCAAATTGAATCAGTCGATTAAATTCTAGTCGAATCGAATCAAAAAGCATGAAATCGAGTCGAATCGAATCGAAAAGAATCGAATCGAATCGAAAAGATTCGAATTGTATCTAATCAAAAAGAATCGAATCGTATCGACTCGAATCGAAAAGAATCCAATTGCATCATCGAATGGAAACTAATCCAATTGAATAGAATCGAAAAGAATCGAATCGAATCAAATCGAAATCAATCAAATTGAATTGATCGAAAAGAATCGAATTGAATCAAATCGAATCGAAATGAAAAGAATCGAATCGATTCAAATAGAAAAGAATCGAATCGAAAAGAATCAACTCGACACGAAAAGAATCGAATCGAATCAAAAAGTATCGAATTGATTCGAAAACATTCGCATCGAAAAGAATCGAATTGAAATGAATCCGATCGAAATGAAAAGAATCTACTCGATTCGAATCTAAAAGAATCGAATCCAAAAGAATCGAATCCAAAAGAATCGAATTGAATTGAATCAAAAGAAATGAATTGAATTGAATCCAAAAGGAACTAATCGCATCAAATCGAAAAAACTCGAATAGAATCAAATCGAATCAAAAAGAATCGAATAGATTCGACTAAAAAAGAATCGAATTGAGGGATCCCTGGGTGGCGCAGCGGTTTAGCGCCTGCCTTTGGCCCAGGGCGCGATCCTGGAGACCCGGGATCGAATCCCACATCGGGCTCCTGGTGCATGGAGCCTGCTTCTCCCTCTGCCTGTGTCTCTGCCTCTCTGTCTCTCTCTGTGACTATCATAAAAAAAAGAATCGAATTGAATCGTGTTGAAAAAAATCATAAAGAATCAAATCGAAAAGAATCGAATTCCATGTAACGAAAAGATTCGAATTGAAAAGAATCGAATCGAAACAAAAGAATCGAATCGAATCGACATGAATCAAAAAGAATCGAATCTAAACGAATCGAAAAGAAACAAATCAAGTAGAATCTAAAAGAATCGAATCGAATCCAATCGAAAAAATTCGAATAGAATTGAATCGAAAAGAATCAAAACGAATCGAACCGAAGAGAATCGATTCGAATCAAAATAAAAAGTATCGTATCAAATCGAATCGAAAAGAATCATATCAAATAGAATCGAAAGAATGGAATCAAATCTAAAACAATCGAATGGAATCGAAAAGAATCGCATTGAAGGGAATAGAATCGAAAAGAATAGAATAGAATCGAAAGAAATCGAATAGAATCAAATCAAATCAAAAAGAATCGAATTGAATTGATCCTAACCAAACGAAGCGAAATGAATCGACTCGAACCGAAAAAAACAAATCGAAAAGAATCTAATCTCAACGAAAATCATCGAAATGAATAGAATCGAAAAGAATCGAATTGAATCAAATTGAAAAGAATCGAATGGAATCCAATCGAAAAGAATCAAATTGATTCGAATCGAAACAAATTGAATCCAATCGAAAAGAATCTAATTGAATCGAATCGAAAAGAATCGAATTCAATCAAAACGAATCGATTCGAATGGAATAGAAAAGAATAGAATAGAATCGAATCGAAAAGAATCGAATCGAATCGAAAAGAATCGAATTGTATCTAATCAAAAAGAATCGAATCGTATCGACTCGAATCGAAAAGAATCCAATTGCATCATCGAATGGAAACTAATCGAATTGAATAGAATCGAAAAGAATCGAATCGAATCAAATCGAAATCAATCAAACTGAATTGATCGAAAAGAATCGAATTGAATCAAATCGAATCGAAATGAAAAGAATCGAATCGATTCAAATAGAAAAGAATCGAATCGAAAAGAATCAAATCGACACGAAAAGAATCGAATCGAATCAAAAAGTATCGAATTGATTCGAAAACATTCGCATCGAAAAGAATCGAATTGAAATGAATCCGATCGAAATGAAAAGAATCTACTCGATTCGAATCCAAAAGAATCGAATCCAAAAGAATCGAATCGAATCCAAAAGAATCGAATTGATTTGAATGAAAAGAAATGAATTGAATTGAATCCAAAAGGAACTAATCGCATCAAATCGAAAAAACTCGAATAGAATCAAATCGAATCAAAAAGAATCGAATAGATTCGACTAAAAAAGAATCGAATTGAGGGATCCCTGGGTGGCGCAGCGGTTTAGCGCCTGCCTTTGGCCCAGGGCGCGATCCTGGAGACCCGGGATCGAATCCCACATCGGGCTCCTGGTGCATGGAGCCTGCTTCTCCCTCTGCCTGTGTCTCTGCCTCTCTGTCTCTCTCTGTGACTATCATAAAAAAAAGAATCGAATTGAATCGTGTTGAAAAAAATCATAAAGAATCAAATCGAAAAGAATCGAATTCCATGTAACGAAAAGATTCGAATTGAAAAGAATCGAATCGAAACAAAAGAATCGAATCGAATCGACATGAATCAAAAAGAATCGAATCAAAACGAATCGAAAAGAAACAAATCAAGTAGAATCTAAAAGAATCGAATCGAATCCAATCGAAAAAATTCGAATAGAATTGAATCGAAAAGAATCAAAACGAATCGAACCGAAGAGAATCGATTCGAATCAAAATAAAAAGTATCGTATCAAATCGAATCGAAAAGAATCATATCAAATAGAATCGAAAGAATGGAATCAAATCTAAAACAATCGAATGGAATCGAAAAGAATCGCATTGAATGGAATAGAATCGAAAAGAATAGAATAGAATCGAAAGAAATCGAATAGAATCAAATCAAATCAAAAAGAATCGAATTGAATTGATCCTAACCAAAATAAGCGAAATGAATCGACTCGAACCGAAAAAAACAAATCGAAAAGAATCTAATCTCGACGAAAATCATCGAAATGAATAGAATCGAAAAGAATCGAATTGAATCAAATCGAAAAGAATCGAATGGAATCCAATCGAAAAGAATCAAATTGATTCGAATCGAAACAAATTGAATCCAATCGAAAAGAATCTAATTGAATCGAATCGAAAAGAATCGAATTCAATCAAAACGAATCGATTCGAATGGAATAGAAAAGAATAGAATAGAATCGAATCGAAAAGAATCAAATCGAATCGAAAAGAATCGAATCAAAAAGAATTGAATCGAATCGAAAAGAAACGAATAGAACCGAATCAAATAGAAAACAATCGAATAAAATCAAATGCAAAAGAATCGCTTTGAATAGCATAGAATTGAAAAGAATCGAATCAATCGAATTGAAAACAATCGAATCGAAAAGAATCGAATCAAAAAAAGTCGAATCGAAACGAAAACAATCGAATCGAATCGAATCTAAAAGAATCGTATTGAATTGAATCGAGTCGAAAAGACTCGAATCAAAAAGACTCGAATCGAATTGAATCAAATCGAAAAGAATCTAATAGAAACCACTCGAACAGAATCAAATCGAAATGATTCAAAATGAATCGAATAGAATAGAATCGAAAAAAATCGAAACGAATCGAAACGAACCGAAACGAAATGAATCGAAGAGAATCGATTAGAATCGAAATGAAAAGAATCGTATTGAATCGAATCGAAAAGAATCAAATCAAATCGAATCGAAAGAATTGAATCAAATCGAAAAGAATCCAATCGAATCGAAAAGAATCGAACTGAATGGAATCAAATCGAAAAGAATCGAATCGAATCGAAAAGAATGGAATCAAATTTAATGGAATCGAAAAGAATCGAATTGAATCGAAAAGAATCGAAATGAAACAAATCAGATCAAATGGAAAAGCATCAAATCGAATTGAAAAGAATCGAATCGAATCGAAATGAATCGAATCAAAAAGACTCGAATCGAAAAGAATCGAATCGAATCGAAAAGACTCGAATCGAATTAAAAATATCAAATCGAATCGAATCGAAAAGAATCGAATTGAAAAGACTCGAATTAAAACGAATCGATTTGAAACGAAAAGAATCGAATCGAATCGAATCGAATTGAAAGAATCGAATTGAATAGAAAAAAATCGAATAGAAAAGAATCGAACCGAAAAGAAAAGAATCAAATTGAATCAGTCGATTAAATTCTAGTCGAATCGAATCAAAAAGCATGAAATCGAGTCGAATCGAATCGAAAAGAATCGAATCGAATCGAAAAGATTCGAATTGTATCTAATCAAAAAGAATCGAATCGTATCGACTCGAATCGAAAAGAATCCAATTGCATCATCGAATGGAAACTAATCGAATTGAATAGAATAGAAAAGAATCGAATCGAATCAAATCGAAATCAATCAAACTGAATTGATCGAAAAGAATCGAATTGAATCAAATCGAATCGAAATGAAAAGAATCGAATCGATTCAAATACAAAAGAATCGAATCGAAATGAATCAACTCGACACAAAAAGAATCTAATCGAATCAAAAAGTATCGAATTGATTCGAAAACATTCGCATCGAAAAGAATCGAATTGAAATGAATCCGATCGAAATGAAAA